>NC_054385.1:111232752-112687752 GCF_017654675.1 Xenopus laevis | reverse complement strand
TGTCTATTTTATCCTAAAATTATAGAAAACTTTTTTTTTTCTGTCTCCACCCACTTTTGATGACATCACTTCCGGTTTGCAGCAACAGCACTTCCTGTTTCATGGTGGTCGGTGGGTTGCGAATAAGGCAGTTGTGGTTCTACACACATCTGTAGAGCCTCTGCCAGATTAAAGGTGGCCATGGACGCAAAGACCTTATCGCACGAATCGAGGATTCATACGATTTTCGGACCGTGCGTGGAGAGTCCCGACATTTTTCGTCCGGCTGAGATCGGTCAGGTTTGATTTTGTCCCGACCGATCCCGCCAGAGCCCATTGTGCTCTTATCGTAATCTGATCGGCCATATGGCGGAACTTTCACATTACCCCCAATATAGCCATGCCCGTTAGTGGCATATCGACGAAAGATCGGCTCATTTGGCGATGTCTCCAAACGAGCGGATCTTTTCTTCTATGGCCACCTTTACTTCTAATCAAGAATTCAGCCTGTGCCTTTTATTATTTAGGTCTGGATTTCAAAAGAGGCGACTTGACAAGCCTTTACTACCTGTCCCCCCTACTCCCACCCTGAAGGTTCCAGCTGGTTGGTAAGGGTCAGTGACCCCAGCATAAGCAAAATGTTTGCTCTGAAAGTGACCTTGTCTTTTTATTGGTCTTTGCAAAGATCCTTGTCGTTTAGCCGACAGGTACTATGCACATAAACAATATAGGTATGTATGTTAGAGCACTTCCATGCACTGATGGATTTCACTGGCTCAAGCACTTTTAACCAGAAGCCTGAAGGGAGCCCTTGTTGTTTTGTATGTGGTTTTAGGTTTTTTTTTTCTTTTTCCATAAGTATTTTGAAAGTGTCTAGTTTGCTGCCCAACCTCCCTGGCAATTTACTGTGCTTTGGGTCGGGAGACACTTGGGATGAGGAGTAAGTGTCACTTGGGATGAGGAGTAGCCTGCACAGTGTGTGTGTATATATATATATGTATATGTATATGTATATGTATATGTATATGTGTATATATATATATATATATATATATATATATATATATATATATATATATTTTGCAACTGGGGGTACTTTATTTATTATAATTCTCAAGTTTCAGTGAGTCATGTGACAGAAATTACATCAGAACTCACCGTTTATAACTGATGACATCAGAACTCACCGTTTATAAGGATATAATTTACAAAATATTCATGGCTTTTGTGTATTTTATATATATATATGTGTATATATATATATATATATATATATATATATATATATATATATATATATATATATATATATAATTTATTTATTTATTTTTTATTTGCCTGCTCAATGTCATGCTCTCTGGATGGCCAGTGGCAGCACAAGGCATTTTTGGCATACCACACACACATTCCGTTGCACTTGTGAGGAGCATGTTTACTTTCTGGGGCCCTTGCAATTGGGTGGTTTTTGCACTTTGGACTCTCATGCTGATACCAAATAAATCCTTCATGCAAGTTGTTTTAAATAAATCAGAACTCCCAGAACTGATCATTAAACTCTTTACCTGGTTAGTATTTGTTCCAGAATTTACTGGGTTTCCAACACTTTTTTTTGGGTGAATTGTGAGTGTCTAGTGTCTAGCTCAACTAAATTTGGAGGTTTGACATTTGGCCAAATATTTTGTGATGGTTTCAGCAATTGGTTAAATCCAAACGGAGGGCAGAAGGCTTTTAAAGGGAATGTCAAACCATAAAAAAAAATGTTTTTGCTTAATAATAGACAACTTAAGCCTAGGCAACTTTGCAATATCCATTCATTAAAATGTTTCTATGATTTTTAAGTTATTTGTATTATGCTATTATAAAACACTGGTTTTAATATTAGTGTTTGTCTGTCCCTGGCTGTTCTCTGCCCCATTGGCTCAGACTGATACAATGTAAGACAAGGCAGCTGATTAACAGAACTGTCTTTGCTGGGGAACCAAGACTTTTTGCAACATTGTTTAAAAATCAACCAGGCGTAAAGCAAATGCTGCTTTCAATAGCAATTGGGTTTACAAATAACTTTAAGGGTCAGGGCACACAGGCAGATTCAGGGAGATTAGTCGCCGGCGGGATGGCACTCTGCGCGATTCGTTTTCCGAAATCGCCTGAAGTTTCCTCATGAGGCGACTTCGGAAAACAAATTGCGCTGTGTGCCATCGTGCCGGCAATTTACATTTTAGCCGGCGGGGAGGCAGGAGGAAGTAAGAGGAGATTTGTCGCTGCCCTTTGACCATAAATATGTTTGTGTAGGAGGTACCGAGATTGCAGGGTGGGAGGCTGATTTGTTATATTGCAGCTGAAATACTCTTGGATTATCTAGTTTAATTGGCTGCTCTTCATAATGAAAGAGGTAATGATATATAGTAGGGGTAGGCAGGTTTTCCCAGGAATGCAGTATTTAACTTTTGCTTAAAAAAATGTTACTTTCTTTTTCAGACAGGGAAGCATCAGTATCGATAACGGCTTATATGTGCGGCTCATGAGACCACTGTGAGCTACAATGGGATATTGTACAGACTACAGGACAAATACTTACCTTTAAGCACCTGGACTGGTGGTGCCAGCAGTCATGACCACTTCTCATGTAAACGGACATGTAACAGAAGACTCTGACAGTGACAAGCAGAGCTCAGATCTCGCCGCTCAAGAGGAGCCACCCAAACACAGGGAAATGGCCGTCGATTGTCCCGGGGACTTAGGTTCGAGGGCGATGCCCATCCGACGGAGCGCCCAACTAGAACGCATCCGGCAGCAGCAGGAGGACATGAGGCGCAGGCGGGAGGAGGAAGGGAAGAAACAAGAGCTGGATGTTAATTCATCTATGAGGCTTAAAAAGTTGGCACAGATTTTCCCTAAAACTGGAATTGACAACCCTATTTTTGATACTGATGAAGTGCTGGTGTTGGAAAGTCCTAGCCGGGCTGTGAAAGTACTGGGTATGTACTAACATTTGATATATGTATTGCCTATACTACTGTGCTACTCCGACATACATAAATGCCAGAATTGGCTGCTATCATCTTCCCATTAAAAGTTAGAAGATGTGGTTCAGGTTTAACCGCTGGAAACACACATCGTTTGGGATGCAGTGATATATGACCTACTGCCAGAATATGTGAGCCTTTTCATTAGGGATGCAGGATTCGGTTCGGTATTCGGCCAAGATTTGGCCTTTTTAATCAGGATTCAGATTCGGCCAAATCCAAGTGCCTGGCTGAACCGAATCCAAATCCAAAAAAAAATCACATGACTTTCCGTCACTCAAACAAGGAAGTCATAATTTTTTTTTTACTTTCTTTCCATTTCATTCCCTAATTTACATATACAAGTTAGGGTTCAGATTTGATTTAGTATTCGGCTGGATCTTTAAAGGGATACTGTCATCAGAAAACATGTTTTTTTTCAAAACACATCAGATTTCTGCACTGAAATCCATTTCTGAAAAGAGCAAAAATATTTTTTTATATTCAATTTTGAAATCTGACATGGGGCTAGACATATTGTCCATTTCCCAGCCGCCCCAGTCATGTGACTTGTGCAAGCACTTTAGGATGGAACTACTTTTTGTCAGACTGTTGTTTCTCCTGCTTAATGTAACTGAATTAGTCTCAGTGGGACCTGGATTTTACTATTGGGTGCTGATCTTATATCTACCAGGGAGCTTTTATCTTGTGTTAGGGAGCGGTTATCTGGTTACCTTCCCATTGTTCTGTTGTTAGGCTGCTGGGGGAGGGGGGAAGGGAGGGGGTGATATCACTCCAACTTGCAGTGCAGCAGTAAAGAGTGACTGAAGTTTATCAGAGCATAAGTCACATGACTGGGGGCAGCTGGGAAACTGACAATATGTCTAGCCCCATGTCAGATTTCAAAATTAAATATAAAAAAATCAGTTTGCTCTTTTGAGAAATGGATATCAGTGCAGAATTCTGCTAGAGCAGCACTATTAACTGATGCATTTTGAAAAAAAAACGTTTTCCCATGACAGTATCCCTTTAACAAAGGATTTCTGATTTGGCTGAATCCTAAAATAGTGAATTCCGTGCATCCCTGCTTTTCATCTCCAGTGTCCGTTTCTCCATTAGAAAATCTGTCCACCACAAAACTAACCTGGTTACAGCAGCAATTGGTTTTGGTTTCCAAATACAGTAGAACCCCTATTTTACGTTTTTCAGGGGACCAGAAAACAATTGGTGTAAAATCAGGGAAATGTATTATGCATAATATATAGGTCGGACCACAAAACAACAATGTAAAATGAGGGAAAACTTAAAATCACATGATGTAAAATTGAGGTTGCACTGTAGATGCACATTAACTGAGAAAGCAGGGAATTGTAGTTTGCAACAGCTGGGGCTTATTTGCTAACATTGGGGACAACCTACTTTATGTTGGTAAATGAATCCCAGTACCTTCCTGCCTTAAATCTTACCCAGAAACCTGCTTCTTAGCTGAACTGGGCGTAAGATTCCTTTTCACAAATATGCCAAGTGCTGATGTCACCGGAGTGATGTGGAATAACTTTGTCTAAACGAATTAGTTCAGCTCCGGAGAGCAGCAGTGATTTAAGGAGCACTTGTAGGTGCACTAAATCAAATAAATAGGGTTAATAGAAAGGCAGGATTTATGGCTATCTGCACTGAAGCAATACTTTCACATCTCTACTTTATAAATGGCCACTTTATGTGGAAAATGCCCTAGCCATTTGCCGGGAGCTGATAATGTCCTCCAAGCAGCCTGTTCAGGGTCACAAGTGATACACCGGGTGTTATCGTGGTAAGTCTACCTTTATGCCCCTCACTCTGCCACCACACGGTGCAACAGAGATATTCTGTGCACTGCCGAGGGAAATGCTTGCACAAAACTTCTAATAGTGCTCAGTGCCTGACTCCCAGTGAAAGTGAACAGAGTAGTCAATATTGTGTGTGCTTCAACCACCTTATTTAAAGGAAAAGGAAAACTACCAAAGCAGTTTATTGCCAAAAGATAAGCCAGATTAGTGCAAGCTATAACACTATATTTTTTCTGCAGAATGCTTTACCATTCCTTAGTAAACAGCTCTAGAATTTGTTTAGGATAGCAGCTGCCATATTAGCTTGGTGTGACATCACTTCTTGCTCGAGTCTCTACCTGCTCACTCATAGCTCTGAGCTCAGATTAAAGCAGGGAGGGGAGGAGGGAAGAGAGAGGAGCAAACTGAGCATGCTCAACCCCTAACCCTGTATATTTATGCTGAAAAAAGGAAGTCCGATACAGAAGCCCATGTGTACACAATAGAAGGAAAGAAATGTGGTTTCTTTTGACAGAGGACTCAGAGCAGCATTACTTTTAGGGTTTACTTGTATTTATATAGACCTTTCTGATAAAGCTTACTTAATATTAGCCTTTCCTTCTCCTTTAACCTTGTA
Organism: Xenopus laevis; assembly: GCF_017654675.1. Classification (NCBI taxonomy): domain Eukaryota; kingdom Metazoa; phylum Chordata; class Amphibia; order Anura; family Pipidae; genus Xenopus; species Xenopus laevis. Next base: position 112,682,326 of record NC_054385.1, on the reverse strand, counting down.
GGTTGGATGCAAAGCACTCCAGAAACCCTTGCCAGGGGTTTGCATAGACAAAGAGGGAAAAAAAATATCGCTGCGGCACCTCTTAGTTGCAAAAAGTGAAAACTTGGATTTATTAGATCAAATAACCAGGCAATCTTTCGGGCTTATTCTCACCCTTTCTCAAGCCTAACTCAATATACAAGCTATTTAACCCCCTCTGAGTGGGAGTGTACCACTATAGAACCCTCCCCCCTAGCACACAGTCTAAAGGTGGCCATACACAGGCCGATAAAAGCTGCCGACAGACTGTGTCGGCAGCTTATTGGCCCGTGTATGGGGGCCCCCGACGGGCTTCCCCGATCGAGATCTGGCCGAAAGTCGGCCAGATCTCGTTCGGATGGGACAGAAAATCCCGTCGGATCGCGGCCGCATCTGTTCGTTGATGCGGTCCCGCGATCCGACCGCCTGTTTGCCGAATGCTAGGATCCGATCGTTGGGCCCTAGGGCCCACGATCGGATCTGCCCGATATTGCCCACCTCAAGGTGGGCATATCGGAGGGAGATCCGCTCGTTTGGCGACATCGCCAAACGAGCGGATCTATCCATGTATGGCCACCTTTAGTCCATTGCTTCATCTTTTTAGAAATGTGATAGTCCATTATTCATTGTGTCCTAGACATAGTGCATACCCATCTCAATAAGAAACTTAGTGTTAAAAACACAAAAATAAGCATAATAAAAACAATGGTAACTTTTCCCCGGATAGGAAAGTTTCAGATATACCTTCCTCAATGCAGTCCGGGATCTGGCACCATTTCTTAGTTATACTGCGAACCTTCAAAATAAAGGAAGGAGCATTAACCAACAAATTATTAAAAACAATCTACATACTAAAGGGTGTTTACTCACCATAGAACAACAGGGTATTTACCTTAGATGAAAGAAATAGCCGTATACTCTGTTAAGACCTTTAGGCTAAGGCCACACTAGGCGAAAGCGCCGCGATTTGACTCGCGGCGACTTTTCGCCGCGACTTTTAAGCCGCAATCGCTGGGGAAACTTTTGCGCTGGCGTCTATGGGGAATCGCGACAAATCGCCAGCGTAAAAACACACGCGGCGATCTTTTTTCTATTGTCGCTCGAAATCGCCTAGCGAGGCAATTTCGAGCGACAGTAGAGAAAAGATCGCCGCGTGTGTTTTTACGCTGGCGATTTGTCGCGATTCCCCATAGACGCCAGCGCAAAAGTTTCCCCAGCGATTGCGGCTTAAAAGTCGCGGCGAAAAGTCGCCGCGAGTCAAATCGCGGCGCTATCGTCTAGTGTGGCCTTAGCCTTAGGCCAAAGTATATCTAGTTTGTTAATCCAAAGCATTTCCCAAAACATTTCCCGGTGAAAGTGAAGGCCAAGTTTTCCCTGGTACAGTAGCCAAGAGGGTTTCCTTCAGTTGTGTCTGTTCCAAGAAGTAAAACGTTTAAGCACATCTGAATATTTTCTTGCCTGAACAGCAGTAAATAAACCTGTGTATGACGTCCATTAACCTGTGTATAAAAGAATAAATAATACAAGCATTCCTATGGGCTTACCTCACCTATCCCCATAAATCTAATTTATTGCTCAGACTTTGGATCCTGCTTGCTGGGAAGCTTAAAGGGGTTGTTCACCTTCCAAACACTTTTTTCAATTCAGTTGTTTTCCAGAAATAGACTTTTTTTCCATTATTTATTTTTTACTGTTTTTACAAAATCTCAGTTTAAAGTTGAATGTCTCTGTGTTCAATCTGGCAGCTCAGTAATTCAGGTACAGACTAAACGGTTACAATTTTGCAACATTTAGTTGATACATTTTTCAGCAGCATCTCCGGATTATTAGCAACTATTGTATCAGTTCTAACAGCTGGTTGTAATGAAACTCGGCTTCTGCTCAGCAGGGACAAAGATAAGGAATGTATCAACTAACTGTATCAATTTAGAACAGTTTACAGGGTCAGCGACCCCCCCCCCTCCCAGAGCTGCTTCAGAAGGGGAAAAATTACACTTGACACTTCAATATTAGAAAAACGGTCACACATAGAAAATAGAAAGTCATTGGAAATAGTCGTTATTTCTGGTGATCAAGTTCACCCTTTTTCCTATCAAGCTTTTTTTTTTATTATTACAGAGAAAAAGAACATGATTTTAACAAATTTTAAATATTTGGATAAAATGGAGTCTATGGCCAACGGCCTTTCTGTAATTCGGAGCTTTCTGGTTAAGGGGTTTCTGGATACTGGATCCTACACCTGTACAAACTGTCCCATTTCCAAATAGAAACTGCCTGGGCAGCAATAGCACTAAAGCTGTCATGCAATGTGGAAAAGCTCTGTGAAACTCTATGGAAAAGGTGCTCGACTGACTGTTAGTAGGGAGTGGGGCAGGTGTGGGATCAGTTATCTGCAAACCAATTATCCAGCAAGCTCTGAATTACGGAAAGGGTATTTCCCATAGACTTCATTAAAATCAAATAATCCAAATTTTTTACTTGATCCCAACTAAGATATTGGGTTTATTTCACGTTTACATGATTTTTTCGCAGACGTAAGGTATGAAGATCCAAATTACGGAAAGATCTGTTATCTGGAAAACCCCAGGTCCCGAGCATTCTGGTTAATAGATACCATACCTGTACCTTCTACTTGATCCCAACTAAGATATAATTAATCCTTATTGTTGGCAAAATCAGCCTATTGGGTTTATTTAATGTTTGAATCATTTTAAGTAGACAAAAGGTATTAAGATCCAAATTACATAAAAATCCCTTATCTGTATCCTGAGCATACCTGTACTGCAAACTTTATTCACTATAAAATGTCAGTAAAGCTCTTCCGTGAAATAGCAGACCCCTAATTTTAATAAGCGGAGGTGTCTGCAACATACCCATCTGAGCATATATTTTGATAAGAAATGGTTCCTCTTTAAATTGTTAGTTTTAAGTAAATGAAAAATAATTTTTTTCCCTCCTATGTTATATTTGCTGCTGACTTGCAGGGCAACGTTCCAGTGATGTGCGTCAGCATAATGTGCACCCCTTGTGCAACAGTGAAAGGGCCCTCCATCCCTCCCCTATGCAGGGAGTATTTTCATAACGCTTCTCTTGCTGTCTTCTTGCTGACTAATCACATTCCACCCCCCGGAGTAATTCATTTGTTACATTTAGAGGCACATTTATCAAAGGTCGAATTCCAAATTCATGTACGTAAGTTTTTCAAAACTCCCCTAAGTTCCCATAAATTCGAAATTCGACCAATCGATAGTTAAAAAAATAGGATTTTTAAAACTTGGATGAATTAAATGGACCCCAAAAACTGAAATTGAATTAGATTGGAATTTAAAAAGCTTGATTCGAGTTTTTTCTCTGAAAAAAAACTTGAATGTGAGAAGGCTGCAAACAACTCCACATTGATCCCTGGATCTCTCCCATTGACTCAAACAGCAATTTGGCAGGTTTTAGGTAGCAAATAGTCAGTGTCGGACTGTCCCACCGAGATACCAGGAAAGCTCCCTGTGGGCCCAGGAGTCAGTGGGCCCTCCTGCTGCTAAACATTTGACCTATTTCATGGCCATTACCTATTTCTATGAGAATAAAGGGCTAAATAGATGGAATAATAGGTTATAGTATGTAAAGAAAAGAGACTAGGAGAATAGAGGTTGTCAGGAGAGAAAGAAAATAATACTTAGTCGGCCCCTGGTCTAAAGGTTTTTGGGTGGGCCCTTGGTCTAAGGGTTTTTGGTGAGCCCCTTGGTGTCCGAGTCTGACACTGCGAATAGTCAAATTTGAATTCTTTTTTTTTAAAAAAACGAAATGTTTATTGATTTTCCAAAGAAAATTTTCACATAGCATTGCTTAGATATTTAACATATAAGCATAAAATGTCATGAGAAAAATAAAATATAAATTAAATAGAGTAAAATAAAATAAAGCAAAATAAGAAAATAAAAGAGGGTAAAGTGTGGCAGCTGGACTGAATACTGTAACAGATATATACGCTTAGTATAGCGGGTTCCAATAGAAATTCGAATTCTTAAAGTTGATAAAGCATGAAAAATCTCGAAAATCGAATTAGAATCTTTTTAAAAAAAATTAGAATCTAATTTGAATAACTGCCTAGTCGAATTTCACAGTTTTGATCGTAAAACAAAACGAAAATTTGAATTTCAAGTTCGAATTTTCAATTCGAAACTTGATAAATGTGCTCCTTATAGGGGTTGTTCACCTTTAAATCAACTTTTAGTATGATGTAGAGCAGAGGCTCCCCAACCTTTTTCACCCGTAAGCAACATTCAGATGTGTAATAAGTTGGGGAGCAACACAAGCATGAAAAATATTTCTGGGGGTGCCAAATGAGGGCTGTGATTGGCTATTTGGTAGCCCTGTGTGGATTGGCAGCCTACAGGAGGCTCTGTTTGGCAGTACACCTGGTTTTTATACAACTAAAACTTGCCTCCAAGCCTGGAATTCAAAAATAATCACCTGCTTTGAGGCCACTGGGAGCAACATCCAAGTGGTTGGTGAGTAACCTGTTGCTCACGAGCTACTGGTTGTGGATCACTGATGTAGAGAGTGATATTGAGAGACAATTTGCAATTGGTTTTCATTTTTTATTATTTGTAGTTTTTGATTTATTTAGATTGTTATTCAGCAGCTCTCCAGTTTGCAGTTTCAGCAGTCTTGCTAGTCTTGCTAGGGTCCAAAATATTCTAGCAACCATGCATTTATTTGAATAAGACTTGAAGAGGGCCTTAATAGAAAGGTGAGTAATAAACAGTAGCAGTAACAATAAGGGGCATATTTATCAATGGTCGAATTTCGAATTGAAAAAACGTTGAAATTTGACTCCAAATAGGTTCTAAGAGGTCCCCCATGGGCTAAAACAGCAATTCGGCAGGTTTTAGATGGCGAATGATCGAAGTTGAATTTTTAAAGAGACCGTAAATGATAAATTTCGATATTCAAGTTTTTTAATTTTTTTAAAATCGAATTTGGACTATTCCCTAGTCGAAGTACCCAAAAAATAGCTCGAAATTCGAATTAGAAAATTCACCTCAACCTTTGATAAATCTGCCCCATAATGTGTAGCCTTAAAGTGGACCTGTCACCCAGACACACAAATCTGTATAATAAAAGTTCTTTTCAAATTAAACATGAAATCCAATTTCAATTTTTTATTAAAGCATTCAAAACTGTTGTAAACTCATTTAAAAATCTCAGCTGTCAATCAAATATTGTCTGCCCCGCCTCTATGCCTAGGCATAGAGGCGGGGCAGACAATTGCTTTCACTTTCCATTCAGCACTTCCTAGATGTCACTGCTCTCCCCACATTCCCCCAGTTCTCTTTATTTAATTGTATTGCCAGTGCATGGGGATGGACAAAAGGTCCCCCATTCTGGTGCACAAACAAGATTCTGAGATGATACAAGGCTTGTCTTAATAACAGTGTCCACAAAATGGCTCCTGCCTACTTGCTATAATTATGAATTCCCAGACTGAAGGAAACAAGATTCCAATAATTTATATAGTGTAATTAAAGTTCATTTTGCTTGACTAATGTGATAAAATAGGATTCTGAATAATTTTTTTGAGTGACGGGTCCACTTTAAGGCCCCCATTAACGGGCCGATAAAAGCTGCCGACAGACCAAGTCGGCAGCTTATCGGCCTGTGTGTAGAGCCCCCCGGCGGGCCTTCTCGATCGATATTTGGCCCAAAGTCGGCCAGATGCCGATCGGGCAGGTTTGAAAATCCCTACAGATCGCGGCCACATCTTTTCCTTGATGCAGTCCCACGATACCACCGCTTGTTTGGCCTCCATTTTGATACGATCGCTGGGCCCTAGGACCCAATAATCGGATGAGCTTGATATCGCCCACCTCAATGTGGACATATCGGATAGGGATTATCGCCAAACGAGTGGATCTACACGTCTGTGGCCAACTTTATAGAGCATTTGTTTTTAGATTGGATCAGTGACCCCCATTTGAAAGCTGGAACAAGTCAGAAGGTATTCATCTAATTCAAGAAGTATAAAAAATAAACGATGAAGACCAATTTAAAAAGTTGCTTAGAATTGTACATTCTATAACATACTAAAAGTTAACTTAAAGGAGAACCACCCCTTTAAAGTCAGTATATTCTTTTGTGCAGGGAAAAGCTTTACCAAAAACAGTTTCATTGTTCATAGTGTAGAGTGTACACCTCTTTGTGTGTATGTGTGTGTCGTGTTGGGAATGCACAATACTCTGCTTGTTGAACCCTTCATGAATAATAACTTACCCTAAAGGGCGGCGGTGCAGAGATGACGGTAAGTCCCGTGCCCCCAGCGTGGGGGAAATGGTTACGCGGCAGCATTGGGTCCCCTCAGAATTGACAAATTTACAGCGTAAAAGACTCAGAATGAAAACTTTCCATTGAGTCATTGCAGGGCTCTATTTGCGTAGATTCTTTTTTTTTTTGCCTGGGTGGAATCTGAATTGGCAACAATGTGACTGTGAATCTAATTATGCCCCAAATAACAGGGTGCCCATTTATCCTGGACAGCTGTCTTTTTATATGATCTCGTCAAAGCCTCTTTGTGTGTGTTCTTTATTGCTGCTCTTTCTGCTGTCCAGGCCCCCGCGGCATGTCACTGCTTTTGCTTTTCCCAGCTGACCTAGACTCTCCTTCTCATTCCATCAGGGCTGTGAGTGATAAGAGTATAGTGACTGGGAGCCCTGCAATGCTCTCTCTTCCCACAACTGCCTCCAGCTTCTCTCCTCATGGGACACAATTGCTGCCGCCTGCTTGTGACTGCAAAGTGAGTGGGTGCGAGCGTCTCTGGGGTGAATGGGATTGCGTCTGTACGGATGACTTCCATTGAGAGCATGGGGCTGTCTGTCTTTATGTTATGGAGCTCAACCAACTGACACAGAGGAGAGGCTTGCATGATATGTAGCCATGTAGTCAGGTTTATGATCATATGCTGTTCCCTTATGTGGTCTGCCATACTGTATGTCATATGACTAGAGGAACTCTAAACCATGATGAGTTCTGGCATGATTTTTATGATATTATTGTGTAGGCGCCATCTCAGGTCATTTTGCCTGGTCATGTGCTTTCAGAAAGAGCCAGCATTTTAGGATGGAACTGCTTTCTGGCAGGCTGTTGTTTCTCTTACTCAATGTAACTGAATGTGTCACAGTGGGACCTGGATTTTACTATTGAATGCAGTTCTTAGATCTATCAGGGAGCTGTTATCTTGTGTCAGGGAGCTGATATCTGGTTACATTCCCATTGTTCTGATCTTAGACTGCTGGGGGGAGGGAGGGGGATATATCACTCCAACTTGCAGTAAAGAGTGACGGAAGTTCAGGGTCGGACTGGGGGGTCCAGGGCCCACCAGGGCTGCCACATCAGGACCTCCGCAACCCACAAGGGCCCCTCATCCCAGTCCCCCTCTGCCCTCTTCTGCCCCCCCTCACGACGCATACCTACATTGGGCTCATTTGTGGACGGGACAAGTGGGTGGAGCAGGCGGAGCAAGATACACAATGGGCAGGGCAACCAGGCGGAGTCAGGCACCAGGTTGAGGTCAGGAGCAGAGGGGGAGGAGGCCGGTGGGGCGCACGAGGACTGGGGCCCACAGCTTTTTTTTCCCCGGCATCCCACCGGGTTTTTTCCCAACAGCTGGGAAACTGACAATACGTCTAGCCCCATGTTAGACTTCAAAATTAAATATAAAAAAAATCTAATCACACTTTTTAGAAACTAGTATCAGTGCAGAATTCTGCTGGAGCAGCGCTATTAAGTGATGCATTTTGAAAAAAATGTTTTTTCCCATGACAGTATCTCTGTAATGAAAATAAGTATGTTACAATGTTATGATACAGTAAGGCAGCAACTAAAGTCTTCAGAGAGCCGAGTTCGTCATTTACATTTTTAGGAAATACAGCAGCTCTGTCCCGCTATATGTTTGTGGTGTCTTAATCGCCAGCATGTCTTGACTGTTACATGTGAGCGACACTTAAATGTAAAAAGTCTCCGAGAGCCACACAAGCATGAAAATGTCCTTGGAGATGACCAAATTAGCACTATTGTTACTTATTTGCCAGCTTTGTTTGGTGCAATATTATGTCATTGAGCCTCCTAAACTTGCCTCCAAGCCAGGAATGTAAAAATGAGCATTTGCTTTGAAGCCACTGGGAGCAACAACAAAGGGGATGGTGAGCGATATGCTACTTCGAGGCCACTGATTGGGGGTCACTGCTGTGCACAATGTCATTAAAGGGGACCCGTCACCCAAAAAAAAAATATTCAAAATCCTATAAATTATTTGAATCTTGTTTCCTTCAGTCTGGGAATTCAAAATTATAGCAAGCAGACAGGAGCCATTTTGTGGACACTGTTATTAAGACAAGCCTTGTATCATCTCAGAATCTTGTTTGTGCACCAGAATGGGGGACCCGATGTCCATCCCCATGCACTGGCTACATAATTAAACGGTGAAAAGAACGGGGGAGAGCAGTGACATTTAGGAAGTGCTGAATGAAAAGTGAAAGTTATTGTCTGGCCCGCCTCTATGTTTAAGGCATAGAGGAGGGGCAGACAATATTTGATTGACAGCTGAGATTTTTAAATGAGCTTACAACAGCTAAGAATGCTTTAATAAAAAATAGAAAATGGATTTCATGTGTAATTTGAAAAGGACTTTTATTATACAGATTTTTGTGTCTGGGTAATAGAAATTTCTTTTATGCTAGGTTTATGAAAGAGAGTAAACATAGATTGTGTTAAGTCCCCTCACTTGAGATTTTTCTGGCCTGTGTGTAATACAGCACCAAAAAAATAGAGCATAGGTTTTGCACAACCGTGAGATGGTCTGTGTATATGAGAACTACACTAGAAGCTCCTTGTGAGTTGCATTGCCTTAGCTGTGAGATGACTGGGTTTTGTAGATCAGAGCTAGCCTTAGATTTCCTTGTGTTCCGCTGAAGAATTGGCTTTCAATAACTGTAAGATGACTGGACATATGTACATCAGAGCTGTCATGATTTTTATGATTTCTAAATTACACTGTTTACACTACAAATAATTCACTCTACAATATAAAATTTCATTCCTGAACCAGCTAGTGTATTTTTTTAGTTGTAATATTATAGGCAGCCATCTCAGGTCATTTTGCCTGGTCATGTGCTTTCAGAAAGAGCCTGCACTTTAGGATGGAACTGCTTTCTGGCAGGGTGTTGTTTCTCCAACTCAATGTAACTGATGTGTCTCAGTGGGACCTGGGTTTTACTATTGAGTGCTGTTCTTAGATCTACCAGGCAGCTGTTATCTTGTGTTAAGCTGGCCATAGACGCAAAGATCCGACCGTACGAATCCTCGATTCGTACAATTTTTGGATTGTGTGTTGAGTGTTCCGACATCTGTTGTGCCATGCCGATCAGTCGTTCAGTTGATCAGACAGGTTAGAAAATTTCTGTCGGCTGCCGATAATATCTCTGCGTGTATTGCTGATCGGACGATTTTCAGTGGGAGACTGTCACTAGCGTTTGTCGGACATAACTTTCGTACCATTGCTGTCAGGGGCAGAACATCGGCTGATCTGTTCTTTTACTACTTTATTTGATCTGAAAGGTTAGTGGCAGGTCGGGAGATGGGGAAGTCCAATAAGTCTGATAGTTCGAGGAATCAAACGATCAAATCTTTGCATCTATAGCCAGCTCTAGGGAGCTGCTATCTGGTTACCTTCCCATTGTTCTGTTGTTAGGCTGCTGGGGGGGATGGAGGCAGGCGGTGATATCACTCCAACTTGCAGTACAGCAGTAAAGAGCGACTGAAGTTTATCAAAACACAAGTCACGTGACTGGGGGCAGCTGGGAAACTGACAATATGTCTAGCCCCATGTCAGATTTCAAAATTGATTATAAAAAAAAAATCTGTTTGCTCTTTTGGGAAACGGATTTCAGTGCAGAATTCTGCTGGAGCAGCACTATTAACTGATGCGTTTTTCCAATAATAATAATAAAGTCAATAATAAAATGTATTGAGGAGAGATTCCATAAACTTGCGACTGACTCTTTGTATGGTGAGTTTCTCTTTTCTGTCCAGTTTAAATGTGCAGCAAATGTTTTATTTGTAATCATAAAATGCAAATATTTTCAGGGTGTTGACAAGCTATGGTGGCTTCAAATGTTAAATGATGTTCATTTTTCCCATTTCAGAGATTGAAGACTTGTTATCGTCGCTCAAGGATATCCAGCACACCTTGGTAGACTCTCAGAGCCAGGAAGATATTGGCTTACTTTTCCAACTGGTGCAAAATGTGGACTTTCAGAACGCCTTCAAGATCCACAATGCTGTGGCCGTGCACATGAACAAAGTCAGCCCCCCGTACCCGCTCGTTCCTAACGCACAAGATCTAACACAAGAGGTCAGTGGTTCATCTTTCTACACTACAGAGCAACAGTAGTTTCATGTAAAGCAATCGTGTTACTGCTGTGTCTCCAGATATCCTTTAAAGGGATTGTTTACCTTTGAGTTAACTTTAATATTCTGAGACAATTCGCAATTGGTTGTCATTTTTATTTGTGTTTTTTGAGTTGTTTTGCTTTTTATTCAACAGCTCTTCATTTTGCAATTCTGCAATCTGGTAACTAGGTTCCAAATTACCCTAGCAACCATGCACCAATTGAAATAAGAGACCGGAATATGAATAGGAGAGAACCTGAATAGAAAGAGGAGTAATAAAAAGTAGCAAAAACAATACATTTGTAGCCTTACAGAGTAGTGATGTGCGGGTCGACCCGCACCCGACCCTAACCCGCCCCCGACCCTAACCCGCCCCCTCCTGAACCACACCCGGCCCGGGCCTGCTCCTGCCCTCTTTTTATAGACCCACACCGGAACCGCCCTGCAGTGATGCCACAAAAGGGGCGGGGTCAGGTGGAAGTCTATAAATTCTGGTGCCCGAAGCTGTCGGTACTAGGTCGCTAGGTCACTAGTTTTTGTGCAGGAGTCAGCCCGATCCTGCCCAACTTGCAGGTAAACCCACGGGTTTAGGGTTAGCCCGCACATAACTATTACAGAGCATGTGTTTTATAGACTGGTCGTCGACCCCCCCCATATGGAAGCTGGAAAGAGGCAGATTGAAGAAGGCAAATACAGGTATGGGATCTGTTATCCAGAAATCCATTATCCAGAAAGCTCCAAATAATGAAAAGGCAGTCTCCCATATACTCCATTGTATCCAAATAATCCAGATTTTTAAAAATGATTTCCTTTTTGTCTGTTATAATAAAACAGTACATTGTTCTTGATCCAATCTAAGATATAATTGATCCTTATTGGAAGCAAAACCAGTCTATTGGGTTTATTTAATGTTTACATGATTTTATAGTAGACTTAAGGTATGAAGATCCATATTACAGAAAGATCCAAAAAATCCCAGGGCACTGGATAACAGGTCCCATGCCTGTAATTAAAAAAAAAAACTATAGAAAATAAATAATGAAGACCAATTGAAAAGTTGCTTGTCCATTCTATGACATACTAAAAGTTAGTTAAAAGGAGAACTAAACCCTTAAAACGAATATGGCTAAAAAAGCCATATTTTATATACTGAACTTATTGCACCAGCCTAAAGTTTCAGATTGTCAATAGCAGCAATGATCCAGGACTTCAAACTTGTCACAGGGGGTCACCATCTTGGAAAGTGTCTGTGACACTCACATGCTCAGTGGGCTCTGAGCAGCTGTTGAGAAGCTAAGCTTAGGGGTCGTCACTAATTATCCAGCAGAAAAAGAGGTTCCCCTGTAATATAAGCTGATGCTACAGGGCTGATAATTAAATTCTGATGCTAATTGCACTGGTTTCTGTGCTACCACGTAGTAATTATCTGTATTAATTACTAATCAGCCTTATATTGTGACATTTCTATTCTATGTGTACTGTATATTGTGAGTGGGTCCCAAAGCTCAGTAAGTGACAGCAGCACAGAGCATGTGCAGTGAATCAGCAGAAAAGAAGATGGGGAGCTACTGGGGCATCTTTGGAGACACAGATCTTTACTGCTAAAAAGCTGTGGTTGCCTCGGGCTGGTACAGAAGCTCAAAACATCATGTACAACATTTCTACCTACTTCTCCTTTAAAGGTGAACTACCCTTTTATATTGCCATGATAAGCATGGGGAAGTGGAAGACATTTATGGCATAACCAGATGTAAATGGGTTGAGGCCAGTAGGTAAACATGGCCGACAGGGGAGGAAAGGCCACATTTAATGCTTCAAAGAGCAGTTCTACATTCTGTTTGATAAGCTGGAATGTGAGAGTGAGAGCCTGTCAAATGAGAATGTATATACAAAGCTCCCACTTAACGCCTGTGCTCTGGCAAAGAGGCAGAGCAGAGGGATATCTGGTGCCTTTTACTAGTTAAAAGGAATTTAAATTTAAGACGAACCTTCATTGTAAATGTGGCTATTTGCCATTGTGCACGGGATCATTGTTGATCGCTGTCCCAATATGCCCTGAGAAATGACAATTTTCATAGTTTACTAATGGGATGAGCTTTCTGCAGATCTTAAAGGGCTTTACTATGGCTGTATACAAAGCTGGATTTCTGTATATGAAAGGTCCAATTTATCTTCAGATTTTCCAGCAGAAATGTGCTTATAACTGTGTAATCCCTACACTTGCATAGACTTATGGAATATATATGGATGGCTTTAAAGGGGTGTTTCACCTTTAAGTTAACTTTTAGCAAGTTATAGAATGGCTGATGCTAAGCAACCTTTCAATAGGCCTTAATTTTTTTTCTCTTTTATAATTTTGAAATATTTTCCTTCTTCTGACTCTTTCCAGCTTTCAAATATGGGTCACTGACCCCATCTAAACAAAACCAAATGCTCTGTAAGGCTACACATTTATAGTTATTGCTACTTTTTATTACACATCTTTCTATTCAGTCTCTCTCCTATTCATACTCCAGTCTGTTATTCAAATCGGTGCATGTTGCTAGGGTAATGTGGACCCTAGCAACTAGATTGCTGATAAGGCGAACTAGAGAGCTGCTGAATAATAACTCGAGCATCAGAAATCATTAAAATATGAAACCCAATTGCAAATTGTCTCAGAATATCACTCTGTACATCATACTAAAAGTTAACTCAAAGGTGAACATCCCCTTTAAAGGATAAGTAAACCTTTAAAATAAGAGAATGTAAAATTTAGGAGGCGGCTATTCTAAGCACTCTTGTATTGTACATTCATTGTTTATTTTTCTTTAATTCAAAGCTATTAAAGGATACATGTACTGTTATAAATATAAATAATATAAATGAATTGTTTCTGACCACCAAGTAGTCAAGGAAGTTCTGCTTAGGAAAGTTTTTTTTTTTTTTTTTATTTTTTCCTAAGCAGAAGAACATCAGAGCAGCCTCTTTCTTTCTCCTGACAACTTCCTTGACTACTTGGTGGTCAGACTGGTCAGTAACTGACCAACAGGTGGCACTGTTGTAACAAAATTCATTTATATGAACCGTACATGTATCCCTTAATATCTTTGAATTAAAGAAAAATATATAATGATAATAATATAATGTACATTGCAAAAGAAGTGCTTAGAATAGCCCTCTCATCCATTTTACATTCACTTATTTCAAAGGTTTACTTATCCTTTTAGAAAACTCATTGTCCTTGCATTGGAGAGGGATGTTTACAGATTGTTTGGCCATGGCTCCAGTGATGCTCTGCCCTTTCACTGTCCATCAATGTCCCACTCTGGCTGCTGGTTTTTGACAGCTAGACAAAGACTGCTTAGGATATGTTAAATGTATGGGCTGAGTCAGTTGTGAGGGAAAATAAAGCAAATTAAATAATTTATACATTGGGATTTTAATATTTCCATTAGTCAACTCCTAGGATGCGGAGGCCCATCTCCTGATTCATCTCTCACTTGCATGAGTTTAGCTGAGCTGCCACTAACTCACTAGGGGGCAGATTTATCAAGGGTCGAATTGAAAATTAGAATTTTCACATTTTTTTATGGTCAAAACTGTCGAATTCAACTAGGGAGTTATTCAATTCCAAGACAAGCTTTTTTAAAAAAGAAAAAGAAAAAATCTAATTTGATTTCCAAGATTTATCATATTCTAACCCTTTAAAGGAGAACTAAAGCTTAACTAAAGACGTAGGGTAGAAATTTTGTACATTGTTTTGTGCTTCTTTACCAGCCCAAGGCAATCACAGTCCTTTAGCAGTAAAGATCTGTGTCTCCAAAGATGCCCCAGTAGCTCCCCATCTTCTTTTCTGCCGATCCACTGCACATGCTCTGTGCTGCTGTCACTTACTGAGCTTAGGGATCCACTCACAATATACAGTACACATAGAATAGAAATGTCACAATATAAGGCTGATTAGTAATTAATACAGATAATTACTACGTGGCAGCACAGAAAATAGTGCAATTAGCATCAGAATTTAATAATCAGCCATGTAGCATCAGCTTATATTACAGGGGAACCTCATTTTCTGCTGGATAATTAGTGACGAGCCCTAAGCTTAGCTTCTCAACAGCTGCTCAGCGCCCACTGAGCATGTGAGTGTCACAGACACTTTCCAAGATGGTGACCCCCTGTGACAAGTTTGAAGTCCTGGATCATTGCTGCTATTGACAAGCTGAAACTTTAGTCTGGTGCAGTAAGGTCAGTATATAAAATATGCCATTTGTAACCATATTCATTTCTAGGGTTTAGTTCTCCTTTAAGAATTAGACTAATTGCCACCTAAAACCTGCCGAATTGCTGTTTGTCAGTGGGAGACGTCCAGGAATTAATGTTGAATTGTTTACAGCCTTCATGATGTTTGAGTTTTTTTTTCGATTTAATTCATCCTAGTTTGAAAAATTATATTTTTAAAAAAAATGGGAGTTTAGGGGAGTTTTTAAAAACTCACATGAATTTGAAATGTGACCTTTGATAAATGTGCCTCTAAGTGTAATGGGCCGACATGCAGTAAAGAGAGAACGTCATTGTCACCTGGGAACCCTTGATAAATTCAATAAAGGACCCCTCTACTGTATTCCCTCTCAGTGCCATGTGCATGTGACAGTCAGCAGCTGCCTGTGAGTCGGCCATCAATGCTTCTTGGGCACGCCCTTTCTCTTCCAGAATTTGAGTTTGTCTAGCAGGAGGGTTTATATAATCAGCAATCCTTTTCCAGCCTCTATTCCGCAATGATAACATTTTTATTTAGTTTGTCTGCATTTTTCTCCCATAAAAGTTTTACAGTTGAGAATAAAATAATTACTGTGTCTGTGGATGTGTGTGTGTCTTGTACTCTTTTGGAAACGGCATGAACTTTCTGACTAATCAGATACGTCACATGCACATAATAAAGAGTTAGCAATTAACATCATGGGGTGGGGCAGGGAGTGAACCCACTGAGTATCTCCACACTGAACTGCTCAATCATTATTTCCTCTTGCCTTAGGGCTCTTACTGACGAGCGGTTGAAGCTGCGCTCCCCTGCGTTCCATTTTTCTGCGTTTAGCCGCAGGGGAGTGCAGGAATAGACGCATTACGTTTTTTCCAATGGGGCTGTACTCACATAGGCGCGTGTAGGCGCCGAACGCAGGAAAAAGTCTCAACCTGCGTTCGGCGCCTACACGCACCTGTGTGAGTACAGCCCCATTGGAAAAAATGTAATGCGTCTATTCCTGCACTCCCCTGCGGCTGAACGCAGAAAAACAGAACGCAGGGGAGCGCAGCTTCAACCGCTCGTCAGTAAGAGCCCTTAGTGACGGTGAAAATTAGGGATGCACCAAATCCACTATTTTGGATTCAGCCGAACCCCTGAATCCTTCGCGAAAAATTCGGGCAAATACCGAATGTATATGCAAATTAGGATTTGGTTGGGCTGGCCAGAGGGATTTGAGTGTATCCGAATCCTGAACCGTATCCTGTATTCGGTGCATCCCTTGTGAAAATATATTTTGTTACTGACAAGTTCTGTACAGTACTTTTTGATGTCAAAGGCAGAATAAGGTCTCGGGGAAACGTGGATTATTACAGATATTTTACATATTGCAGCAAATAAACCCCCCCTCCATTGATGTAACTTAAGATGTTACTGGACCCCACAGCAAATTCATTTTAGGGCCTCCAAAATATCCAGCGGTTGTCCTGTTTTATCAAACTAGTACAGTAGGACCCAAGATGATTCTTTTACTGCAGTTTCATAAAACACACCATTCACAGTGTGATAGTACTTCCAGAAAGAACATAGAAACGAGGCAAAGAAACGGAGGCACTTTAGTCTGCAATATCGGTGCTTATCATGTCGCGTTATTCTGTTGTACCAAAATATATTGTTATTGCAAAACTAGGACTTCATGGGCCCCCTTTACCTCTTGGGCTTCCCTGCAGCCACAGGGTCTGCTTCTCCTGTAGTGACACCCCTGTAAACCCCCCTAAATTGGTGCTTATCATGTTGTGTTGTCCTGTTTTACCAATATGTATTAAAATTGCAAGTTAATTAGGACCCCGTGTTGCCCCTGTACCTCTTGCCCCTCCTGCAGCCACAGGGTCTGCTTCCCCTGTAGTTACACCCCTGTAAACTCCCATAAAGTGGTGCTTATCATATTGTGTTGTCCTGTTTTACACTTATATATTGTAACTGCAAGTTAATTAGGACTTCATGGTGCCCCTGTACCTCTTGGCCTCTATACAGCCACAGGGTACCGTATGCATTCTCTGTAGTTACACCCCTGTAAACTCCCTTAAATTGGTGCTTATCATGTTGTGGTGTCCTGTTTTACCAATATATATATTGAAATTGTAAGTTAATTATGACTTCATGGTGCCCCTTGTACCTCTTGGGCCTCCCTGCAGCCACTGGGTCTGCTTCCCCTGTAGTTATACCCCTGTAAACTCCCATAAAAAGTGTCCATGGGCCACATGGCCGCAGAAATCCACATGAGGCAAAGGGTTGGAAGTAGAAGTGAGGTTTATGTTTGACAAGTGTAGAGGAGCGACAATATGGGGGAAGAAGGGCAGTTGTAATGATCTGGGCAAGGTAAGTCATTCCTGCTGTGTGTGTGTGTCAGCATCTGATTTCTGTAAGGGTTAATATTTCATTGGACTTGGGGGGTAGTTCTACATATAGTGCTGGAGCACAAAAACATACCAGGCATTGCTTCTCTGCTGGTGAGATTGAGGATTGTGAGGATCAAGGTTTCACTTATGGGCAGTTGTGCAGAGAAGAGGCAAAGCATAGAACTGTTAGTAAATCAGCCAATGTGGAATGATAGTAGCAAGCAAGTGATGAATGGGAAATGTTCAGCAGGGGAATACTCCTGCTCTCTACATGCCGCCTAGGAACAGAAGTAATAAATGGAGAAGCCTTGTTGTGTATAACATCACAATACCAGTGGAGGAAAAGAAGTAGCCGTAGTGTCAAATTGCCTTGCCTGATGCTTTACATGCTGGTAAAGAGTAATAGTTATACATACATGTAGAGCAGGGGTGCCCAAAAGATAGATTGTGATCTACCAGTAGACCTTTAGCTGGTGATCAGTCGATCTCAAGACACTGTCAACAAACATCTTGTCTATATCACCTTCCTGTTTCATGCTTTCAATTCAGATATTTATTATGTTAAGGTTACATAAGAAATAGTTGTTTGTTATATATATAGCAATATCAATTGTCTCATAAATCAATATAATATTTAAGTAATATTTTCCATGGAAAACAATGCTTTTATGGAGGTAGATCATAATGGGACAACGTCACTAAAAGTAGACCTGACATTAGTAAAGTACGGGCTCTCCTGATGTAGAGCTTTCTTAATGCAGGTTAATGAGGGGCTGATTGGGTTATGTGGAATGATTGAAGAGAGAGACACATGAAAAATAACATTTTATCTTGCTGTTGCATTTATTATAATACTTGGCCTGCAATGAATAACGCCTTGCTCTTGTTTGTCCACTTGTTAGGTACAGCAAGTGTTAAAGTCCAGCCATCAGAAGGAAAGTCAGGAGCTTAGTGTCTTGCTAAACACCCCTCACATTCAGGTAAAGTACTGAGAAATGTGTGTGGTGGGACCCAGTTTTAACATAGCAGCAGCCCTATAAACCTTCACTCACTCACCCCGTGCACCATAGGATTATATAGGTAAACTCTGTGCAGCCGGGGACATGTGATTATCACAGGGTTTTCCCTGACCAGAGTTGCTTGACCTTAGTGTCTGAAAAAATTTCATAGCCAATACAGAACCCTCTACGGATCAGCAGGCAGCAGTAAAGTTAAAAGCAAATCTATTTACCAGACAAATCCTCTTCCTAACGCGTTTTGTGGGATCCCACATGCACTCATAGGCATATTAGTGTCTGGAACACAATACATGCAAGTCGTTATTGCTCTGCTGCTGGGCAGGTCTTGCGATTGATACGCCTGCTAATGGCAATAGCCAATGCTATACAGGTATGGGAACCGTTATCCGCTAGCCCGTTATCCAGAAAGCTCTTAATTACAGAAAGGTTGTCTCCCATAGACTTCATTTTATTCAAATAATCTAAATGTTCAAACAGTGATTTCCTTTTTCTCTGTAATAATAAAACAGTAGCTGTACTTGATCCAAACTAAAATATAATGAATCCTTATTGGAAGCAAAACCAGTCTATTGGGTTTATTTAATGTTTACATGATAGTCTAGTAGATTTAGGGTATCAAGATCCAAATGAAAGAAATTCCATTATCCGGAAGACCCCAGGTCCCGAGAATTCTGGATAACAGGTCCCATACCTGTACCACTGTCAACGGCATACCGGCACAAGGAAATACACTGCCTTGTGCACACTAAAAGTGATTATAACATCACATTCATTATTTTATTGTATGCATTATAACTTAATGCGTCCAGACTTATCTAAATACTTCAGCGATGAGTTAGTTGGGTGTAGCCGACAGGGAGAAGGCACTTTCCATGTATCTTACATAATGATTGGGATTTGTTGAAAGGAAAAAGATTGATGTACAACACTAATAAGCCTCTGTGCACTGTTAGAATTGGGTCAAAGGGAGCAGATTTCTGCCATGTTTAGAATTCCTAAATTCCATTTCCCGGCTCATGTTTGTGCAATGTGTCTTCCAATTTGTTAGGCTCTTCTTCTGGCCCATGACAAGGTTGCGGAGCAGGAGATGATGCCTGAGCCCTCATCAGAAGATTGCTTTTACGAGAACATTGGGCTATATGGAGACGAGACCGTAAAAATTGTCCGAATAGACAAAGCCAGAGATATCCCATTGGTAAGTAAGCTGTGGTTAATTGATAACCATATACATGTCTGGGCAAAGCACCTGGAAGCAATCGTTGTGTCTTGGTGAGTCTTAACAGTTTCCTTCCCTGTAGGGGGCCACTGTGCGGAATGATGGGGATTCTGTCATTATCAGCCGGATAGTCAAGGGTGGGGCAGCGGAAAAGAGCGGCTTGTTACACGAAGGGGATGAAATCCTTCAAATAAATGGCACCGAGATCCGAGGGAAAGATGTGAACGAGGTGTTTGAACTGCTGGTAAGTAGATGATGAGTGTCAATATTGCTCGACTATGCACTTTCCTTGCTCTATTACAAGTCTGAACCAAAAAGTTTTCATGCATTTTGTGCTGTCGGCAATGCAGTGGAGGAAGGAGCGTATTAAATTTGGCTCTCATTCTACTTTGCACACAGAAGTCACTTTGGCAGCCATTGTGACTAGAATACTGGTCAGGCTTTGTGTCTGGGCTTTTGGCTGGTGCTAATGTGCTGCAACAATGTGAATCCACTTAGTCTGATAGCCCCCCTTAAATTCCTCCTGCTCAGTTCATGGAATGTAAAGCGTCCGAGGGAATCATGAAATGGTGGTCAATCAGGGCTCGGCCACTCCACTCTGATAATACAAAACCTCTTGACACTGCTGTAATTCTAATAAGCAGATGTTTGGCCCCAAAATTATAAACTGCAAGCATAGACCATGTTAAGACCGATGTTTAAAAGGTTTCATTTCTAGTGTCTTTGTCTGTGTAAGAGCAATATACAACATTGTATTTTTTAAGGTTTCCAGTGTCAATTCTTCCCATTCCTCTTTTAGGCTGATATGCATGGCAACTTGTCATTTCTGCTGATTCCCAGCCAACAGTCCAAGTCACTGTCCACTAAAGAATCTGTGGTAAGTACTTTGTGATGCCTGGCAGGTATAAGCAAATGTCTCCAAGCCCATTAATAAGACAATTGCTAAACTTATGGGCAACACTGGTATGTACCTGCCTTAAAAATTGCCCAGCCTGGGGTACATACTTGAAGAGCACAGGCCTGTATTTTTAGACCTGCTATTTTTCATGTAATTACCAAGTCTCCCCTGCACCCACTAGGCAAGGCCCATGCGTAATGTATGAAATTCACTAATTCATTCCTAAAAGTACTATACAGCACATGTGCCTGGATCCAACCCAAAAGCGCACTTCAAGCAAGTACCCAACTACTTTACACATATTTATGTGTTTTTAGCCAATCGGTACAGATGGTTGACTTTTATATAGTTATCAAGCATAGGTTTTGTTTTTCCTAACTAATCTGGCACCACAGTGACCCTTATGTTAGGCCAAAATGGTTGCTTTCCATTTAGGTGTTTACAGATATTCTGGTTACCAGTATCTTAAAAGAGAAGGAAAGTCTGTTTGCACTTGGGGTTGTTGCCAAATGTTAGGCACCCCCAAGTGATTGTATTGACTTACCTAAAACCCTGGACCGGTGCTCCTATCGGCAGAAAACTGCACCGGCCCGAAGTTTTTCTAGCGAGCACCGTCTTCTTCTTTCCTTAGACTTCCCAGGCAAACACATGCGCAGTAGAACTAAATAGCTGACTTTTTAGTTAAAGTTCGGATTTTTGTTTTACTGCGCATGCGCAACCCCGCGAAGAAAGAGGACGCAGGAAGAAGCTCTCTCCATGGTGCTCACTGGTAAAACCCTAGGCCGGTGCAGTTTTCTGCCGATAGGAGCACCGGCCCGGGGTTTCATGTAAGTCAATACAATCACTTAGGGGTGCCTAATATTTGGCACCCCTAAGTGCAAACAGACTTTCCGTCTCCTTTAAAGGGGAACTATCAGGCCAATAAAAGGGGAAACTCTGGCTTCCAAACCAAAATTTGATAAATAGACCTGGCAGGGAAGGAGGGACTAAACACTGATGTTATAAATTGTAACAACTTCTCCACAGCTTACAGACAGCATGCAGGAACTACATAACCCACAATGCATTGCACTGTGATGTTCCATTTCTTATCATGTGCAGGGAATTGTGGGGTTTGGAGGATGCAGACAGATGGCTGCTGATGCAAAGTAACAGTAGTCAGCCAGCTCAGCAAAGTAGTCAGACAGATCAACATTAGTAAAGGGGGTTAGGCTTAGGGAACTGTTCCAAACCATTAAAAATCATGAAAAGTCTGCATATTTTTTAATTGACTTTTTTAATTGTATATTGCAAAGTTGCTTGAAATTATATTTACTTTTTAAAAAGCTTAAGTTATGTTTGTGTGGAGTTTCCCTTTAATATGAGCTTTTTTTCTCTGGAATAGGGAGCATTCTAAGCATAAATGATTTAAATGAGAAGTAAAGTCAACTATCACTGGGGGGAGGGTGCCAAAAGTTAGGCATCCCCTAGTGATTGTATTCTTTTTCCAAATACCCTAGGCCAGTCCTCCTATCCACAGAACAGCACCAACCCAAGGCACCATGGAGCAGTCCTCCGGCTGTTTCATCTTTCTTCGCACAGGTGAGCATGTGCAGTAGAGTGAAAAGCTGAGCTTTAACAAAAAAAGCCAGATTTTTTTTTTTTTTTTTTGAAGAAAGAAGAAGCAAAAGAAGAGGATTGCTCTGTGGTGCTCTCTGAGAAGAACCCTGGGTCAGTGCAGTTTTCTGCTAACAGAGAACCAGCCCAGGGAATCTGGTAAGTGAATACAATCACTGGGGGTGCCCTGACTTTTGACACCTCCAGTGATTGTGACTTTCCTTCTCCTTTAAAAATTCTGTATGGTTTCTGATAAAATAAAGTTATTGTTTGAAGCACTTCTTAGTTATTAGACTGCAGCAGGAAAGGGGCAGCAAGTGCCTTGCATGGAGTAGAGATTGATGGGGTAGAAAGGGTCCCCTTTTGTTTTTTTTCTCCTCTTCCATTAAACCTTCTCCTGGTTCTCTCCTCAGGTACATGTAAAGGCTCACTTTGACTACGACCCATCTGACGACCCTTATGTGCCATGCAGAGAGCTAGGCCTATCCTTCCAGAAAGGAGACATCCTCCATGTTATTAGTCAGGAGGACCCCAACTGGTGGCAGGCTTATCGGGATGGTGATGAAGACAACCAGCCTTTGGCAGGACTTGTACCTGGTGAATATTTAATAGCCGGGGATTTATTTTACACCAGGTTGAATGAAGGGATGTGAAGTGACTGTTCCCACTTCTATAGCTCAGTACTGAGACAGCGTTAATATAACTGTTTAGATTAGTAGGCAAGTGCCTATAATTAGCTGCAGGCAGATGGCCAGCCCCTGATAAGAATTGTGAAAGTGATAAGTGGCTTAACTGTTCAATTTTATTTCCCTAATTAGTTCAACGGGAACTTTTAAAGGGCACATATCATCTAAGTAAACCCTATTCACCTGTACTCTGCACAATGTAGTGTCCCGTTCGTCAGCATAATAAAGTCATTTCCTATTTCTCTTCCTGATCTGAATAACCGTTTCCTGCTTCTATTGTTGCCTTTATCTGCTGCTGCCATGTTATAGAGCAATATAATGTGTTTTATGTTTGGCACCGCCCAGGCAGAATCATTCATTGGCTACAGTGGGAAATCTCATAGGTGGTGTACTATGTAGCAATGGATTTATAAAATGTGTCTGAAAAGCAAGAGAATAGAAGAAGTTAATCCTTCATGACATCAAGTCATTATAGAATTGCTTAAGGGTCAGGGCACACGCTCAGATTCGGGGAGATTAGTCGCCCGGTGACAAATCTCCTCTTCTTTGGGAGACTAATCACCCCGAACTGCCTCCCACCATCTAGAAAGTAAATCACCGGCGTGATGGCACTCGGAACCTTTCTTTTTCCAAAGTTGCCTCATGAGGAAACTTTGGGCGACTTCAGAAAACAAAGCGCTCTGCGTGCCATCCCGCTGGCGATTTACATTCTAGCCGGCGGAAGGTAGTTCGGGGAGGTTAGTTGCCCCGAAGAAGAGGTGATTTGTCACCGGGCGACTAATCTCCCCGAATCTGAGCGTGTGCCCTGACCCTTATTGTGTCCTGTTTTTTTAGGGATGCACCAAATCCAGGATTCGGTATCCGAAATCCTAATTTGCATTTGCAAATTAGGGGTGTGGAGGAAAATCGTGTGACTTTTTGTCACAAAACAAGAAAGTAAAAAATGGTTTTGGTTCGGTTTTAGGCCAAATCTTACGCGAAGGATTCAGGGGTTCGGCCGAATCCGAAATAGTGGATTCTGCGTACCCAAGTTTTTTCTATTTTATTACTTTTGCCTCTTCCACCTCTTTCCCGCTTTCCACAGCCAAAACAAGTACTGCTCTCTGAGGCTTGTTAGTGATAGTTTTTCTTTCCTTGAGAGGCTGGAATATATTCAGACCACTGCCTGGTTACTAGAATGAGTTCGACCCTAGCAACCAGCTAGCTGTTGAACCGATGGCTAAATAAAAAAAAAACTAAATACAATGGAGCCTCACTTTTACATCCCCTGATTTTAAGTTTTCCCTCATTTTATATTGTTGTTTTGTGGTCCCACCTATAAATTCTGCATAATACATTTCCCTGATTTTACATTTTCCTGGATTTTACACCATTCTTTTCTGGTTCCCTGAAAAAATGTAAAATGAGTGGTTCTACTGTATAAAAAATGAAGACCAACCGCAAATTGTCTCAGAATATCACTATCTAAAATTGCTTTCAGTAAAATAGGAGAAGACTAAAGTAATGAAACGTTCAACCAGAATTTTCTTTCATACACTGACATGTTTCCACCATTGTGTCCCTTCTCTAAAGGAAAGAGCTTCCAGCAGCAGAGAGAAGCTATGAAACAAACGATAGAAGAAGACAAAGAACCAGAAAAATCGGGTAAATTCCCATAAAAACTGTTGTGCATGCTGGTTTGGAACACTGGGAATGAGTACGTCGTTTGAAATCAAGACAGCACTCCCTTCCTGCACACGTGTTTATTTCCCATTGGTCAGATTCATGCAGCTCACCCTATTTCTGTTGTGATCTTTGCAGGGAAATTGTGGTGTGCAAAGAAAAATAAGAAGAAAAGGAAGAAGGTTCTGTACAACGCCAATAAAAATGATGGTAAGTGCGGCATGAAAGCGTACAGCAATATACAGGTATGGGACCTGTTATGCAGAATGCTCGAGACCTGGGTTTTTTTTCCTGGATAATGGATCTTTGTGTTGGGCCATCCGACGGGCTTCCCAGATATCTGGACAAAAATTGGGGCAGATCTTGACTGGGCAGGTTATAAAATCCTGTCGGATCGCGGCCACATCTGAGCCGGCTCAATGTGGGCATATCGGGGAGAGATCCGCTCATTTGGCGACATCGCCAAACGATTCTACGTCTATTGCCACCTTAAGTCTACTAGAAAATCATGTAAACATTAAATAAACCCAATAGACTGCTTTTGCTTCCAATAAGGATTAATTAGACCTTAGTTGGGACCAAGAACAAGCTACCGTTTTATTATTATAGAGAAAAAGGAAATAATTTTAAAGAAATTTGATTTATTTGGATAAAATGGAGTCTGTGGGAGACGGCCATTCCGTAATTCGGAGCTTTCTGGATAATGGGTTTCCGGATAACTGATCCCAAACAGCTGACTTGCCACTTGTCATAATATTACCTGCTATTGGCAGACGAAATGACAATCGAGGCAGATTCCCGCTAAATGGAGATTCTGCATTTAACGTCAGATATTTCTTTAGCTACTCCTGATATTTATACGGTCATGCGCAGGACAGGTGGTTCAAACCCACCACTACCTTTCTCATGGCTTTACATAACCATTCCAGACTTATGAGCAGTTATGAAAGTGTGGCCTGTAAATGCAGCATGTAATGTTATTGCTGATAGGCCAGTAAAACAGCTTGTTTAGTCTCCTGTTGGCAGGATTTTTTTTTTTTTGACTGACTTCCTCTTCTTCTTCCTGCAAGATTATGATAATGAAGAAATCCTGACGTACGAGGAGATGTCCCTTTATCATCAGCCGGCGAACAGAAAGCGGCCAATCATTCTCATTGGGCCCCAGAGTTGTGGGCAGAATGAGCTACGGCAAAGACTCATGGCAAACGAACCAGACAGATTTGCTGCCGCCGTACCTCGTAAGTGTTTGCCATTGGTCTGGCCCATTAAACTTTGTACCCTATCACAGCCATCACCTGCAGGGGGCAGCTTCCTTTATCATAATTCTCAACTGCTAATTAATTTTGTTGCCTTGTTTGCTATGGCCTCCTGTGCAACACTGGTGCTGCCTGTAGAACCCTATAACAGGGTTACAATTGCAAAAACAAACAGAATTTGCAAGATTTAAAGGAAAATTAAACACTTTTCCTTTGCCGATCTTTTTCACCGTTCCTCCACTGGATCATCAACTCAAGATACAATTATAGATCAGGGCCACAGGCTATGGGAAAAAAACTAATAACAGAACCTAGTGCAATACTGTTAATATTCATTGCAGTCACCAAAGTGTTATAGCACTACCGGTAATCTGTGTCTTGAACCATAGAAATTATTTTGAAGCAAGCACTACACGCACCTTGTTTGATATAATTAGTTTTATTTTTGAGATAGCATTTTGTAGAAATCACTATAGCACTTAGAACACAGAAGAAAAATCTGTGCATAGACTTTCTATGGTTCAAGACACACACTGATTAGTGCTGTAAGACTTTGGTGACTGCACTGAATATTAACAGTATTGCACTGTTTTCCATGATAATTGTATCTTGGCCTGTATAACCCTGACTGGAGCTCACCGCACACTGAAAGTAACTGCCGATGGCTGTATGTCTCTTTAAATGCACACCGATGTCGCTAAAAAACATTGCTACATATAAGGAATTTTCTCATTGCCCAGATACCACTCGGAGCAGGAGGGAGAATGAAGTGTCAGGGCGTGACTATCACTTTGTGTCGCGGCAGACTTTTGATGCGGACATTTCTTCTGGGAAGTTCATTGAGTCTGGGGAGTTTGAGAAAAACCTATATGGCACCAGCGTGGACTCTGTACGGCAAGTCATCAACTCCGGCAAAATCTGCCTCTTGTGTCTGCACACGCAGGTAAGGAGCGGCGCTAAATCTTGTAAGAAATCCGAATCTGAAGGACAAAGGAAAAATAAAAGTTTAAGCTGGTCTCATACACACTGGGGCTGCACAAGCAGAAATATTGCACTGATCCAACTGTTTGCTGTGTGGGCCAGTATGTAGCAGAGGTACTTGTATGAGTGCCAGATGGAATCCATGCTGCTTTTTATTTTCTCCTATCACAACTGTTGCTCTGGGAACTCCGTTCCATTGGCCAAATGACAGCTTCTGGGGCTCCATCTTGAATTCAGTGGCCAGTGTAAACTGTATGGTGTTTTGGCCAAATTTGTGTCCCATTGGGCTTAATTTTGTGTATTTGTATACTGTGCACGAATGCATTCCTCTTGTGTATAAAGTAGAACAGGAATCCTCTATAGACTCTATATGATCACAGTATCCGTGCCATTTCACCTTTAAATTAACTTTTAGTATGATGTAGAGAATGATATTCTGAGACAATTTGCAGTTGCTTTTCATTTTTTATTATCTGTGGTTTTTAAGTTATTTAGCTTTTTCTTCAGCAGCTCTCCAGTTTGCAATTCACAAATATAGTAACTAGGGTCCAAATTAAAAATGCAAGGGGGGTAGTGGGAGCCTGGAGTGCTCCCACAACCCCCCTTGTATTTTTAAGGGTCCAAATTACCCTAGCAACTAGTGATGTGCGGGTAGGGATTTCCTCAACCCACACCCGACCCTAACCCGCCCTCCCTTGGCTCACACCCGCCCGCATCCGACTTTCAGGTTGCATTTATAGACCCACACCAACCCGCCCTGCCGGTGACATCACAAAAGGGCAGGGCGAGCAGGTGCAGCGTCTATAAAAGACAAACCCGGAAGTGGGAAGCCGGCATTTGACCTGTGAGGAAGAGTGCAAGGTCGGCCCGACCCGCGGGTGCCGGGCCGGCCCACACATAAATACTACCAACTGTGCACCAATTGGAATAAGAGACTGGATTATGAATAAGAGAGGCCTGAATAGAAAGAGGAGTAATAAAAAGTAACAATAACAATAAATGTGTAGCCTTAGAGAGCAGTTTGTTTTTAGATGGGGTCAGTGACCCCCATTTGAAAGCTGGAAAGAGTCCGATGAATAAGGCAAATAATTCAGAAACTATAAAAAAAAGAAAAAATGAAAACCTATTGAAAAATTGCTTAGAACTAGCTATTCTATAACATACTAAAAGTTAACTTGAAGGTTGTAAATTTTAATGTAGAAGTCCTCCCAGAGCATTCTGAACAATTTTAACTTAATATGGGTGGATATATTTGTGCTTTAATAGAAATATATATAACTAAAACCTGCTATCATTTTTTTATTTCTTCACAGTCCCTAAAAATGCTCCGTAATTCTGATTTAAAGCCATATATTATATTCATTGCGCCACCTTCTCAAGAAAGGCTGAGGGCATTATTGGCCAAGGATGGCAGGAATCCCAAGGTAAGTGCTACTTTATTCACTATAGAGAGTGACAGAGACAAAGTATTGTAATATTGTTAAATATAAGGATATTAAGTCACAGAGGAGTTCCATGACCATATAAAAACACGAGGCTGAAGGCGCAGTGCTTTTATACAGGTCATGGAACTCCAAGGTTACTTCTTATATCTTCATATTTTTTAAGGGGTACTTTATTTATTATAAAACACAAGTTTCAGTCAGTCATGTGACAGAAATTACATCGCTACTCAGTTTATAACTGATGACATCACTAGTCACTGTTTATATAGTAAATAAAGTACCCCCTCTTGTAAATTATAAGGATATTATAAGTTACCGAGGAGTTTCATGACCATATAAAAACACGAGGCCGTCATACAGGTCATGGAACTCCGAGGTAACTTCTGATATCCTCATAATTTGCAACTGGGGGTACTTTATTTATTATAATACACAAATTTCAGTGAGTCATGTGACAGATATGACATCAGAACTCACCATTTATAACTGATGACATCAGAACTCACAGTTTATAAGGATATAATTTACAAGATATTCATGGCTTTTATGTATTATAAGGATCTCATTTACAAGATAACCATGGTTTTGTGTATTATAAGGATATAATTTACAAGATATTCATGGTTTTTGTGTATTATAAGGATATAATACACAAAAGCCATGAATATCCTGTAAATTATATCCTTATAAACGGTGAGTAGTGATGTCATCAGTTATAAACGGTGAGTAGTGATGTCATTTCTGTCACATGACTTACTAAAATTTGTGTATTATAATAAATAAAGTACCCCCAGTTGTAAAATATGAGGATATTAGAAGTTACCTCGGAGTTCCATGACCTGTATAAAAACACTCGGCCTTCGGCCTCGTGTTTTTATATGGTCATGAAACTCCTCAGTAACTAATAATATCCTTATATTTTACAAGAGGGGGTACTTTATTCACTATATAATTTACAAGATAGTCATGGCTTTTGTGTATTATAATGATATTTGGGGGAGGTTAGGGAGGCTGTTCCTGTTACATAAATGAAGCTGAGACAGACTAAAGGCTGCAAGATGTAACAGGCAACATTCAAGAATCCAGCGCAACCAATCAAATGCTTGCTTTTGACTCATTTAGATTTCATTCTGCAACTCTCATTGGCTTCTGCCCAGAGCTAGCTACATCAATCGTGGCCAATGGGCTAGCCTAAGTATCCCCCCTTGTGGTCCTGTAGGTAAATTAGCAATGACTGCCCTCTACTGCCCAATCATATATCAGTATTGCTGAATCCCAAACATTTCTGTTGCAGCCAGAAGAGCTGAGAGAGATCATTGAGAAAGCCAGAGAAATGGAGCAGAACAACGGCCATTACTTCGATACAGCAATTGTAAATACAGACTTAGACAAGGCTTATCAGGAACTGATTCGGCTGATCAACAAACTGGACACGGAGCCTCAGTGGGTCCCTTCTTCGTGGCTGCGGTGAACAGAGGAGGGTGCTAGCCGTTTGTAGGCAATCACGGGGGAGGGGGGCTCAAAGCACTTGCTGAATACAGAGGTGCAGGAGAGCGCCATTATCCTTCTCCAGTGGAATCCAGTGCTGGTTGGTACATACAGATGGTGCATCCCACAGTACCCCAGCCGGTGGCATTACCCAAAGCTTAGTGAGAAGGAGAAGGACCTTAACTGAACCAGCGAGACTCGTTTCTGCTTGATGATGATTGTTTTAGTTGCTCTTTATAAGATAAACACCAATCAAATTCAATGTAGTTTGTCAACTTAAGCTGAAAACACTAGGATTTAGCGGTGTCCACGCTCTGTACAGCGCCCTCTGCTGCCGGGAGGACTATAAACCCTGCAGAAGTTTTTTTTTATTCCCCAGGGAAACAAGCGGCTGTTGCTCCTCACTATACACACCGAGCACATGTTACTACCTGACGGCACACACTGGATTGTTTTTGTTGTTCTTTTTACACACACTGATCTCGTAAGCAAAGTGCTCGTTTCTACCCGCCGGCTTCCAGTGTAACCATAGAAAGAAAAAAATCTGTGAAATAAATCAATCCTATTAACTCCTATACTGTATATGAGAAACCAGCACATCTCTCTGTAGCTCATTGCACTTGGACTGCAAGGCCTGGATCTTCCCATGCACAGAACAATCCCATGTACTGAACTGTAACTGGATGCGCACAGCAAACCGAGATCCTGGGACATTCTTGCTCTGCCGCCATTTTTTATTTGGTTGCAATGTTTCCTGCTCGTGAATCTGCGACTGAAACACATTCCATTTTCTAGCGATGGCACTTGATACCAGCGGCTCCTGTATGACACCGTGATATGAGTGCTTATTTTTGTATTGTTTTTAATGGGTTCATTTAAAGGAACCTACCCCACGTTACACTGTTACATAGCAACATGTAGCTCTCACGAGCCAACCAGGAGGTCTGAATTGATTTTACAACTACAACTCCCAGAATCCCTAACAGACAACACTGTAGCTGGAGTTACTCAGGTCAGGCACCCCCTGAAACCCATTGCCATGTGATGCTACTGATTATTCCCAACCCCTGAATATATTGCTGACATGGTAAGCTAAGAATCTATCTCCGTCTTATCACTCACATACTCGATCGGTTAATAGTTGGGGTGCTTTGCTTACCTCATTTAATAACAACCCTTTTAGAATTTAGAAATGAAATGTTCCTGCCCATAGATGTAAAGAGCCCGAGAGACGTACAGCAGTTTTTGTTTGAGTAGCAGTTGGTCACTTTAAAGGTATTTGCTGGTCTCTTCAAGCACCTTGAATTATTTATAAAACTGGGGATATTTGCTCCCGGGCCTATGGCAAACTCATCAGATTTTGCTAGGGATGCACCAAATCCACTATTTTGGATTCGGCCGCACCCCCGAATCCTTTGCGAAAGATTCAGCCGAATACTGAACCGAATCTGAAGCCTAATTTGCATATGAAAACATTTTTTACTTCCTTGTTTTGTGACAAAAAGTCACGAGATTTCCCGCCCCTCACTTGCGAATACAAATTAGGATGCGGATTCGGTTCGGCCGGGCATTTGGCCAACCTATTGGTTGCTATGGGTTACTGCCCGGGTGCAAATTTGCCTAGTGTTTATAAATGTGCCCCAGTGATGTAGCAGCCCACTTGGTGCTCACAAACAATAACATTGCGACTGTTCTATCTTCCATATCTGCTGGCTTTAGCCCAGTGATCCCCAACCAGTGGCTCGTGAGTAACTTTGCGCTCTAACCCCTTGGATGTTGCTCCAGTGGTCTCAAAGCAGGTGCTTATTTTTGAATTCCAGGCTTGGAGGCAAGTTTTGGTTGTATAAAACCAGGTGCACTGCCAAACAGAGTCTCAATGTAGGTTGACAATCCACATAGGGGCTAATAAATGGCCAATCACAGCCCTTATTTTGCACCCCAAGAACATTTTTCATGCTTGCGTTGCTCCCCAACTCTTTACTTCTGAATTTTGCTCACGGGTTCTTAAGGTTGGGGGATCCCTGCTTTAGCCTTTATTGGGAGCTCTCTCTGCAATGTGGGGAGTCAGTCGAGCTGGATGGGGGGGGGTAGCTGGCTACTAACCTTCTCTGTGAGACCCAGAATAGCAGCACAGCTCCAAATAAAGGCAAAAGCCATGTTGCTTTGTATATTTGGGTTTGCAGGCTGCATTATTTGCTTATTTGTGGTTGTGGGGAGAGCTGAAAAACCGTCCTGTGATGCTTTGCTGTGGGTCCCCGAGCATTTGCTCTCAGCATTACAATTACCGCCTGTGGCTCATTATTAAGTAGAAGGTTTTGGGGGGGGGGTATTACCCAACCAGTAGCTCGCAAGCGACATGTTGCTCTCCAACCCCTTGGATGTTGCTCCCAGTGGCCTCAAAGCAGGTGCTTATTTTTCAATTCCAGGTTTGGAGGCAAGTTTTGGTTGTATAAAACCAGGTGCACTGCCAAACTGAGGCTCATGTAGGCTGCCAGTCCACATAGGGGCTACCAAATAGCCAGTAGCAGCTCTTATTTGACATCCCCATGGACTTTTGATGCTTCTGTTGCTCTCCAATTCTTTTTTAAATTTAAATGTGGCTCACGAGTAAAAAAAGGTTGGGGACCCCTGATATATATTGACAGCCAATATCTGATTAACTCTGACATGTACCAGTACTCTCGCTGAACTACATTCCCAAATATTTATCACTACGTAGTCTTAAAGGTGCAACATTGAATATCTTCAGCTGCCCTGGTCTGTAATGGACTAACACTAGAAGCCGCATGACTCTGTGTACCACATCTCATTTGCTCTGTAGTGATGAACAAAGGGGGACTAACAATAACACACAGCCTACAGCACAACTACAAATCCCAACATCCCCCTGCCAGAGACGGGCAATGTCTGAGCCTCCACCTATCACAGAACTGCATCGACCCTGTGCAAGTCAGCTGACTGAGGGATGCTGGGAGTTTTAGTTGCACCCAAGAAATGATGAGCATGTTTGTATGTATAAGGTAGAGCCTCCATATTGGTTGGCTGGGTAAAGCTGCTATGTTGGTTAATATAAAGTCGGCGCATGCATAATCTCCTATCATTGGCCATAGAATAGCCTAGCACAACATCTAACTAACCCTTATGTTTAACATGGATGGATTCTTCCCAGTTTCTGTGTGTATTGGTGGAAATATATGATTTTGTTTTTCTATGTGAAAGGTGACAGCAGCAGTGAGGCCCCCCCTTGTTGGCTGAATGGTGTGTGAGTTGCAGTTCTGTGCTGCCATATTGCACGCTGAGTGTCACGAATTTCAACTCTACGTTTACTCTCACTTCTCAGACACTGGATTCTTTATATGTTATAAAGGTGAGAGCAGGCCTGGAGGTGCCGAGGGCTTCTCTCTTTATATTATATGTGATTCAGTATTATGTGGGCACCGCTTATTATTTATATGAATATCTGTGCTGCACCAATCCCCCTGCACTGCAGCTTTATGCAACACACTGCACTCTGCTCTACACACATGTACTTCCTAGGGATTGTATACAGGGGGAGCCAGGGATTTTGATTGCAGGAGAGGGGGTTACCTTTCTAATAAGGTCCAATGGACTAATAGCAGTTGCCAGTGGATATGTCTAATACATACAATAAGGACAATATTTGGATATTTCCCTCATTTCTTCTGTACTATGGACTAAACCCCCAGATTCCTGCCTGAGCTACTGTAACCTGTAGAGCTGTCATGTAAGCACGGGCTGTGGGCATAATAGTCTCTGGGAAGGGAGTGAGACTGTGGGATAGCAGGTATAGTAGGGAGAGATGGTGTCTATAGTAACAGTGGATAATAGTCTCTGGGAAGGGAGTGTGACTGTGGGATAGCAGGTATAGTAGGGAGAGATGGTGTCTATAGTAACAGTGGGATAATAGTCTCTGGGAAGGGAGTGTGACTGTGGGATAGCAGGTATAGTAGGGAGAGATGGTGCCTATAGTAACAGTGGGATAATAGTCTCTGGGAAGGGAGTGTGACTGTGGGATAGCAGGTATAGTAGGGAGAGATGGTCCCTATAGTAACAGTGGGATAATAGTCTCTGGGAAGGGAGTGTGACTGTGGGATAGCAGGTATAGTAGGGAGAGATGGTGTCTATAGTAACAGTGGGATAATAGTCTCTGGGAAGGGAGTGTGACTGTGGGATAGCAGGTATAGTAGGGAGAGATGGTGCCTATAGTAACAGTGGGATAATAGTCTCTGGGAAGGGAGTGTGACTGTGGGATAGCAGGTATAGTAGGGAGAGATGGTGTCTATAGTAACAGTGGATAATAGTCTCTGGGAAGGGAGTGTGACTGTGGGATAGCAGGTATAGTAGGGAGAGATGATGCCTATAGTAACAGTGGGGTAGCAGGTAGATAAAAGTTTGAGATCTTCTGATCGTCCTGATTGACCAGGAGACATTATGCCCAGTAGCTCTAAACGCTGTAAATAACACATTTGCTCCAGGTCTAGTTCCCCATAGGAGTCATTGGGTAGAATAAACTGGTCACCAGTATGAACACCTGATTGGTTGCTGTGAGTTACTAGACTTGCTGCCATACTCATGCCTTATTTTACATTATTTCTCAAACCCTGGAGAGAAACCAGCAGGCTGAATACATGTCCATAGGGACAGAGAATAAAGGGAATGTGACAAACTGCTGCAGATCCAAAGGAAAACCAAAATCTCTCTGTTCAGAAAGAAGGTGGAGAAAACACATTGGGGGATCAGTGAAAAGCATGGGGGGTGGGGCAGCCTCAGGTCCAAAGGGGAGCGGTGGAAGCTTATTGACTGCCTTGTATATAATGGAATAATAATGGTCACAGCCAACGTCTTATGATGATCGAATGGGGCAAATGTTGGCCTGGATCCCATTTCTGTCTTCAACATCCCCAGCATTAAATGTAGGCAACTCCCCTGCTGATTTATTTGGTGCTTTCTAAATAAATATCTGTCACTCCACCATCAGACGTACCATTCTTTATCAGCCACTGGGGGGGCAGCAGGGGTTTCCCACTGATCTTTCAGTCATCTTGATTGCACTGCATTGGGCTGGTTACTTTCTCTTGCTCTCACCTGCAGCACATATGCCCCCACCTTGGAAGCCACAACTGCACTGGCCTGATCAAGTCCTACTATACAGGAATTCCTATTGAGAGGGGGAGGAGCCACTAAGGAGGAGGGGCCATCCCTTACATCCAGTGTCCAATAGGGGATATCAGATCTGTATACTGTTGTAACACTAATTAGGTGCTGAACTATTTCCTCTTTAACTTACACTCTAGTCTCTAAATCAAGCACTTTTATACTGGGCACGTTACCATTTATATGGGGTGGGGAGAGATTCCTATTGACACTGCTACTTACCCAGCGTCCCTCACAGACATGTCCCTGTGCTGATCCCCCATCCTACAAAAGCCTTGTACAGATCTATTTTTGTGTTGAAACCCAATAGTTTTGTATGGGCCGTACCTGTGTATGAATGTCACACGCTGCACCCCCATGTACAAATGGAAGATTCTATTTTAGATTGCAAATAAAATCACTGTTGTTCAGCCGCTGTCTCTTTAATCTGCGTCTTTCTCTGCTCTCAGGTAAGGGGCAACTGATCCTGCTTGTGGGACAGAGAGTTGAACCGCTATGTAGAATTCCACCTCCCGCTCGGGTGGAGCAAGTGGTATGGTCCAGGCAGGAGATGTGGTGAGGTTGGTGTCTCTGTATAAAGCATGTCGGGCTGCTGCTGCTGTTTGCAAGATCCTCAAGACAACACGATTCATATTCCTTTTGTTTCACCATTTGACTTTAATAATATTGAAGTGAGCAGGGAAAATACTGTTGCTAGGCTGGAAGCAGCTTTAAAGGGGTTCTATAGGCTGGAAGAGTTAATATAAGTATCTCTAGCGGCTCCTGCAGCGATTTCAGGATTTCTTCAGGGCCAGTAGATTATCTGTACAGAAATCATCTACAAAAGAAACCTCCTGCACCGCAAGCTCCACCCCCCCCCAGTGATGGGCGGGCTATGCATTCGGGCTTCTCACTGGTGAGGCTGCTGCAAGGGGGAGGAACCCAAAGAGGATTTTAAAGGCAATATCCTGTGCTGCTATTGGCTCCCCTCTGGGACCCATTCTGCCCATGTACAAGAGAATAACTCAGGGAATCCACATGACACTTTATTGCATCTAATGAGAGCGCAGGGCTGTTACAGGGCAGGACAATCACACCAATAAGTTACAATGATTCAGAAACTGGGAAAATGCACAATTTTGTCTCATTTCACTTAAATATTTGTTTAACTTGAGTCTCCAGAGCCAGTGACACACTGATGCATTGTGGGTATAGAGTATTTCCTACGGCGACAGTTTGAAATGAAACCCTCTATATATATATATATATATATATATATATATATATATATATATATATATATATATATATATATATATATATATATATATATATATATATATTCCATCTAATCCGTCATTCGCTGAATCGAGGGCTTAATCAAACAACAGGTCTTCATCTCTGTCCTCTGCGAGGAGATTGACTGGTTCGGAGCCTCCCTCATTTGCGTTCGCCCATTTGGCTCGTTCCTTCTCTGCCTTATCCTTAATGATCTTCTTCTTTTCCTGGATCTTTTTCAGCCTGGAGGGGGCGCCAAAGACACGGTCATTATACAGCCAATTGGCAAAGGAGTTCTCTGCCCCAGTGTGACCTTACTGTGTGGGCACCCAAGTTCTCATGACTACAAATATGTAAAGGATATTTTTGGTTGCTATGGATTACTGGACTAGTGCAACTGCAATAAACTATTAAAGAAGAAGGAAAGGCTAAAATTAAGTAAGC
Organism: Xenopus laevis; assembly: GCF_017654675.1. Lineage (NCBI taxonomy): Eukaryota > Metazoa > Chordata > Amphibia > Anura > Pipidae > Xenopus > Xenopus laevis. Next base: position 112,646,124 of record NC_054385.1, on the reverse strand, counting down.
TTTATCAGAAAGATCTATATAAATACACCAGTAAACCCTCAAAGTAATGCTACTATGTGTCCTCTGTCAAAAGAAACACTGCATTTCTTTCCTTTTATTGTGCACACATGGGCTTCTGTATCAGACTTCCTGTTTTCAGCAAAAACCTCCAGGGCAGGGCTTGAGCATGCTCAGTTTGCTCCTCTCCCCCTCCCTTTTCCCCCTTCCCCTCCTTGCTGTAATCGGAGCCCTGAGCAGGAAATGATGTCACACCAGGCTAATATGGCAGCTGCTATCCTACACAAAAAGTTTCTAGAGCTGTTTATGGTAAAGCATTCTGCAGAACAAACTTCTAACCAATCACAGTGCGACTGAGCACAACATGTACCTGTAGAACTCCTCCCTCTCGCGCTCATCCAGTTCAGTGATAATGTAGGACAAGGTGCGCTCTATCTTGGGTATAATCACTGAAACAGAGACAAGGTGTTAGCCTGCCCCAAAACCTGCCCCAAACATGCCACCCCCTCCTGCACATCGTGTTTTACAGCTGCCAAATATACAGCTTGCCCATTGGTAGCCCTATAGTCATGTGACATAGCAAAGGCCCTATTGGGGTTAAAGGGCATATACACCCACTAGTAGAGCAATGCAATAGTGCTTAAGTGCGCTCCAAACACTTTTGCAGTTCACATTATTATTATTTATAGAAGTCACAATATGAGCAGTTTTATACTGCTAGTATCATGAATGCCCAGACAGACAGACAGACAGGCAGAACATCCATGATATAAGCAATGGGAACTTGAACATCTCTTACCATGTTCTATGGCATTGACACGCCGGTTAGTGATTTTAATGGCTTCATCTAGTGTCACGAATGAGGTCTGTAACAGAGCACAGAAGAATCCATCAGAGAGAGAAAAGGATATCCCAAAGCTGAACATAGAAGTGTAACATTAATATAATAGCTACCCAGTATTTTAGGGAAAGTATACCCCGGAGCTCCCCCAAGTAGGGTTAGGATACTTTAAGAAAAAAAAAAAAAAAGAGTCCGTATAACAGAGAATTCCTTATGAAGGGGGTCTCACTACTGGGAATATGTTAAAGGGATACTGTCATGGGAAAAAAATTTTTTTTCCAAAATGCATCAGTTAATAGTGCTGCTCCAGCAGAATTCTGCACTAAAATCCATTTCTCAAAAGAGCAAACAGATTCCTTTATATTCAATTTTGAAATCTGACATGGGGCTAGACATTTTGTCAATTTCCCAGCTGCCCCTGGTCATGTGACTTGTGCCTTCACTTTAGGAGAGAAATGCTTTTTGGCAGGCTGCTGTTTTTCCTTCTCAATGTAACTGAATGTGTCTCAGTGGGACATGGGTTTTTGCTATTGAGTGTTGTTCTTAGATCTACCAGGCAGCTGTTATCTTGTGTTAGGGAGCTGTTATCTGGTTACCTTTCCATTGTTCTTTTGTTTGGCTGCTGGGGGGGAATAGGGAGGGGGTGATATCACTCCAACTTGCAGTACAGCAGTAAAGAGTGATTGAAGTTTATCAGAGCACAAGTCACGTGACTTGGGGCAGCTGGGAAATTGACAAAATGTCTAGCCCCATGTCAGATTTCAAAATTGAATATAAAAAAAACTGTTTGCTCTTTTGAGAAATGGATTTCAGTGCAGAATTTTGCTGGAGCAGCACTATTAACTGATTCATTTTGAAAAAAAATTTTTTTCCCATGACAGTATCCCTTTAAGTAAACCACACTTTATTTATTCCAAATTTAACATACACATACAAAACATATTAATCTTCTTAAAGGGGAAGTAAAGTCTAAGATAGAATAACAAAAACTCCACAGACAGACGGCACTTCTGGATAGATTTATTTGGAAAGGCTGCTGTGTACCGCCTAACGCGTTCCGGGATTGTGTCCCTTAATCATAGGCTAAATGTCCATCTGAAACAGCTGTAGTTTTATACAGAAAGAGATAATGACCCCTAGTGGGCTTTTATTAAAATGACACCTTTATTTAAATATTTTTAAAACCTGTTTGTAAAATGAATAAATTTAAAATTGGATGTTACATCCTAGGGGTCATTAGCTCTTTCTGTATAAAACTACAGCTGTTTCAGATGGACAATTAGCCTATGATTAAGGGACACAATCCCGAAACGCGTTAGGCGGTACACAGTAGCCTTTCCAAATAAATCTATCCAGAAGTGCCGTCTGTCTGTGGAGTTTTTGTTATACTTACAGTGGGGACACTGTCGACTGAGCACCTGGACGAGGGGAGTATCGGGGAGCTGGAGCAGTCGGATCTTTCGTTTTATTGATTCTTAAGATAGAATAAGGCTAGAAATGCTGTATTTTGTATACGAAACATAAACATGAACTTACTGCACCACAAGTCTAATCAAATAAATGATTTATGTTTTCAAAGTTGGCCACCGGGGGCCACCATCTTGTAACTTTGATAAACATCTTTGCAAGACCAAGACTGTGCACATGCTCAGTGTGGTCTGGGCTGCTTAATGATTGTCATCAATTATCAAAACAGCACAAGTCAAATAATATCTGCCAGGAGCCGATACAGCAAGACTGATTAATAATCAGAATATACAGACTGCACTGGGTCCTGTGTTGTCAAGTAATCTAATGTGGATTTTATAGTTTTTGTATTGTTTAATACAAACTTTCTCCAACTCTGCAGAACCAGTGGCTGCAGCAAAATAATCCTCCAAATAGAATCCCAGTTTATCTGTTTAAATCTGGCTCCATGATCTTTGTCCCCTGCAGCTGGAGTTGGAAACAGTAAAGGGGATGTAAAAATAAAATACAATACAAATCTCTACACAGTCGCCTACTGCTCTACAGGGAAACAAACAAAGCTGCTTGAGTTCTGCATGTCTGGGACGTAAGGTGGGGGCTCCCCCTGCTGTTCATAAGTATGATTGTTTCCCTGCAGAGCAGTTAGGGACCGTCTGACAATTCCTATCCACAGCAGTAAATGAAGGGAGAATTTCACTGCATACAGTCAGGTTTCTTATAAAACAGTACACATTTTTTAATTAAAGTATATTGGAGATAGGTTTCTTTTTCATTAAAGAAAGTAAAAATGGGATTTTATTTTTTTGCCTTTACATGCCCTTTAAATATATTTGTATGGGTATTTTATATTTGGAATAAATAATAATCCATCAGCGAGGCAGCAGCTTTTACAAATTGATGTTTCACGTCCCAGTGTCATGGATTCTGGAGTATTTGTATGACAGTTGTGCTCCTACCTGCAGTGATGCCAGTTCCACCAGCAGCTCCACAGCCTTGGCATAATTCCTCTTCAGCTTGGCCAACTGTTCCCCACCTCTAGCCAATCCTGTCAGCTCGTAGCCTGGGAGAGAGGGCAAGGAAGGGAGAGGTGAGCAGACATTGGGCTAGATTAGATAGATAGATAGATGATAGATAGATAGATAGATAGATAGATACAGTGTCGGACTGGGCCGGCGGGACACCGGGAAAAAACCCGGTGGGCCCCGGCTCTTGTGGGCCCCGCCGGCCCAGATCCGTACCCATATCTGCCTGTTAATGCCGCGACCCCCTTTATCGGAGGTCGCGGCCAAAAACATTTAGTGCGCACTCTGTATAAACTCGGCTCCGCGCGCATGCGCAGGCACACAGCGCACACGCCGGCGCAGAGACGCGGCGTACACGCCGGCGCGGCAGTCGGGCCAGAGGGGGGCCCTGGGGCAGTAGCCCCGGTGGGCCCCGGGCCCCCCAGTCCGACCCTGGATAGATAGATAGATAGAGGGAAGGAGGGAGAGATATATGATAGATAGATAGATAGATAGATAGATAGATAGATAGATAGATAGATAGATAGATGATAGATAGATAGATAGATAGATAGATAGATAGATAGATAGATAGATAGATAGATAGATAGATAGTGGAGAGCCCCATTAGCAGATACTCACTGTCGCCTCCCTCCTGGTAATGCTCAAACACTGGCAAGGTCACACCTGTGGGGGAGACAACAACATGGAAGAAATAAATTCCAACACCCACCAGCCCCCCACTGATATCACAAGGATTCAAACAGAATAAACGAGGGGGTCCTTCCTGGCAGCTCATCTGGAATAAAAGTATGGGACCTGTAAACCAGAATGCTCGGGTCTTTGGGTTTTCTGGATAAGGAGTCTTTCTGTAATTTGGATCTCCATATTTTTTTTTCAATCTGCTAAAAATCAGTTAAACAAAAATAAACCCCACAGGATTGTATTTGCCACCGAAGAGGATTAATTATATCTTAGTTGGGAACAAATACAAGGTCCTGTTTTATTATTACAGAGAAAAAATTATTCATTTTTTTTTTAAATTATTTGATTAAAATGAAGTCTATGGGAGATGGCCTTCTTGTAATTTGGAGCTTTCTAGATAAAATGCTTTTGGGAGAAGGATCCCATACCTGTACACGGCCTTACAGTTTCTGACTTCTTGACTATGAATAAGATTTCATTTCAGTTGTGAGGATTGGCCAGCAGATGGCAGTGTTCTGCAGCTTGCATAGGATTTGCACTAATAAATCTATATGCCTCTGTCCCCTGTAATTATGGGAAGGTTTAATATCAATGCAGCTGCTGTGGGTCCCTGGCCATTGCCAAGGGTCTGGGGATTATAGAATTAGTTACAATCAGTTACACTGAGAGCAGAGAAAGCTGCCATACTGATTGGCTCCCAGGAAGCTGCATGTTCCCTATGGATGTGGCCCTTCCTTATAATTACTATGTGCTCTGTTACATAAAACATATTTATACTGACATTTAGGCAGTAGTTTCAAGACCCCCCATCCCCTTGGTCCAGAACTGGGACAGGGATATTTGTAGTTATGGTGCAAAGCAGAATCTGCAGGGCCCCTTAATCTATATAAAAGCACCATTCTCCATTGTTCTGACTTCTACGCACTGTGCCATTACATGAAAGGGTTAATCATCCTCCCGGCTGCTAATTGGATCCCTCCAGCACCCCCGTGTTACTGTGGCCAGTGGGTGAGCTCATGAATCCAGTATATAATACATGGGGATCGTCTCAGTTTATTTGTGGGGCTTTTAGTGGTTTGCCTGGCCAGTACTGATGCACCAATCACTCAGACCTGAGCCCCCACCTAAAAGCCCATTTGCTGAGCACTGAAACTGCAGTGCCCCCTTGTGGTTACGTGATGCTGTACTACTCAAGCAGTCATTGCACAGAGGTTAAAGGAACCGTTCATTATAAAATAAAAACTGTGTAAATAGATAGGCTGTGCAAAATAAAAAATGTTTCTAATATAGTAAGTTGACCAAAAATGTAATGTATAAAGGCTGGAGTGACTGGATGTCTAACATAATAGCCAAAACACTACTTCCTGCTTTTCAACTCTCTTGCTTTCCTCTGATTGGTTACCCTGGTTACCAGGCAGTAACCAATCAGTGACTTGAGGGGAGTCACATGGGTCATAACTGTTGCTTTTGAATCTGAGCTGAATGCTGAGGATCAATTACAAATTCACTGAACAGAAATGTACCATGTGGCCCCCCTTCAAGTCGCTGACTAACTCAGAGTTAGAGAGCTGAAAAGCAGGAAGTAGTGTTCTGGCTATTATGTTACACATCCAGTCACTCCAGTCTTTATACATTACATTTGTGTCTAACTAACTATATCAGAAATATTTATTTTGCACAGCCTATCTATTTACCCAGTTTTTATATTCACACTGAACTGTTCCTTTAAAAGCAAAACATGGAGTCTTACCTGCTACATTGTCTTTCTTTGCCCGCACTTTCACCTGAGATTTATTCACATTCTGTATAACAGTCGTGCTGGGGGGAGAGGAAGGAACATGACGGTCACTTATTGTCCTCTGTGTCCAACACAATCTGCACTTTAACTTAAGCAATGGGGGGTCCTGGGATAAAGCTCCAGGGACAGCAAAGCAGCTTTTCTATTTCCTTTAGAAATCAGATTTTGCAGCTTCCTAATTGCAATAGATAAGGGTTCCTGCCAGGCCTTTGCATGAGATGGCCAACAGGTGTCAGAGTCTTGCAGCTTCCCAATTCCTCAAGAATCTAAGAGACGCTGCCCTGTACCTACCTCAAAGGATTCCTGCCAGGCCTTTGCACTAAATAACCAACAGGTGGCAGTGTCTTGCACCTTCCTAATTCGTATCTATGGATAAGGATTCATGCAAGGCATTTGCACGACATAACCAACAGAAGGCAGCATTTTAAAGCTTCATGCCAGACCTTTACACTACATTACCAACAGATGGCAGTCTCTTAGCTTCCATAGTCATATCTATGGATAAGGATTCCTGCCAGGCCTTTGCACGACATAACCAACAGATGGCAGTGTAGCGCACTTTCCCAATTCTTGTTATTACCCTAAATAACCAACAGATGGCAGTGTAGCGCACTTTCCCAATTCTTGTTATTACCCTAAATAACCAACAGATGGTAGTGTTGCGCACTTTTCCAATTCCTGTTATTGCACGAAATAACCAACAGATGGCAGTGTAGCGCACTTTCCAAATTCTTATTACCCTAAATAACCAACAGATGGCAGTGTAGCACACTTTCCAAATTCTTGTTATTACCCTAAATAACCAACAGATGGCAGTGTAGCACACTTTCCCAATTCCTGTCATTGCACGAAATAACCAACAGATGGCAGTGTAGCGCACTTTCCCAATTCTTATTACCCTAAATAACCAACAGATGGCAGTGTAGCGCACTTTCCCAATTCTTATTACCCTAAATAACCAACAGATGGCAGTGTAGCGCACTTTCCCAATTCCTGTTATTGCCCGAAATAACCAACAGATGGCAGTGTAGCACACTTTCCAAATTCTTGTTATTACCCTAAATAACCAACAGATGGCAGTGTAGCACACTTTCCAAATTCTTGTTATTACCCTAAATAACCAACAGATGGCAGTGTAGCGCACTTTCCCAATTCCTCTCATTGCACGAAAAAACCAACAGATGGCAGTGTAGCGCACTTTCCCCTATTCCTGTCATTGCACGACATAACCAACAGATGGCAGTGTCTCTTAGATTCTGAATGCTTATTGGTTATGAAGTGCAAAGGCCTGGCAGGAGTCCTGATCCATAGATAGCAATTCGGAAGCTGCAAGACCACCTGTTGGCTATTTAGTGCAAAGGACCTGTTATAAATCCTTTGCGGGTAGATCAACATTGAGAGACACTCCCATGCTCTACCGCAAAGAATTTATATACCAGACCTTTGCACCAAATAACTAACAGATGGCAGTGTCTTGCAGCTTCCTAATTCCTATCTATGGATAAGGATTCATGTAAGGTATTTGCACGACATAACCAACAGATGGCAGAATTTTAAAGCTTCCTAATTCTTATTAATGGAAAGGATTCCTGCCAGGCCTTTGCACTACATAACTAACAGATTGCAGTATCTCTTAGATTCGTAATGTCTATCTACCGCAATGGATTCATGCCAGGCCCTTGCACTAAATAACCAACAGATGGCAGTGTAGAGCACTTTCCCAATTCCTGTCTTTGCACTAAATAACCAACAGGTGGCAGTGTCTCTTAGATTCTCAATGCCCATCTATGGATAAGGTTTCCTGTCAGGCCTTTATACTGCATGGCCAACAGATGGCACTTTTCCAATTCCTGTCTATGCAGTACATAACCAACAGATGGCAGTGTCTTTTGGATTCTTAATTCGTATCTACAGCAAAGGATTTCTGCCAGGCCATTGCACTAAATAACCAACAGGTGGCAGTGTCTTGCAGCTTCTTAATTCCTATCTATGGATAAGGATTCATACCAGGCCTTTGCACGACATAACCAACAGATGGCAGTGTAGCGCACCTTCCCAATTGCTGTTATTGCACGACATAACCAACAGATGGCAGTGTAGCGCACTTTCCCAATTGCTGTTATTGCACGAAATAACCAACAGATGGCAGTGTAGCGCACCTTCCCAATTGCTGTTATTGCACGACATAACCAACAGATGGCAGTGTAGCGCACTTTCCCAATTGCTGTTATTGCACGAAATAACCAACAGATGGCACTTTTTAAATTCATGTCTATGCACTACATAACCAACATAGTTACATAGTTACATAGTTACATAGTTAAATTGGGTTGTAAAAAAGACAAAGTCCATCAAGTTCAACCCCTCCAAATGAAAACCCAGCATCCATACACACACCCCTCCCTACTTTTTTTTTTGCTCAAAGAAAGATTTTATTGAAACAGAGAAACAGCAAAATATATCTCCAGCACGTGAGCATTGCATTTCAGTGATTGTACATACAGGCAAGTGCACATTAACGGCACAACATTTTATCCCCACAGGTCACCTTACCCTTCCCCCCTCAAGTAGCATTTAGGTGTAGTGAACCATTCCAATGTCTCCATATTTGTATATATTTCAGCATTTGCCCTCTTCTGTCCAAAATAACCCGCTCAAAATCAGCCAAGTCATTCATGGCTTTCCTCCATTCCTGCAGGGAGGGTGCATGCAAGTCCTTCCAGTGAAGTGTAAGCAGGCGTCTTGCTTGAAACAGTGCTTTGATAATAAAAAGTTTGGTATGTAAATCTAGTGACTCATTGATGTCGAGTGCAAACAGGCAATTTCTGGCGTTGCCTTCACCCCAGTCCGGGATAATGTTATCTAAGCATAAAGCCACCTCTTCCCAATACTTCAATACAACAGGGCAGCCCCATAATGTATGTACTAAAGTGGCTATTTCCCCCTTACATCTGGGGCAAAGGGGGGATGGCACTGCTTGCATAGCATATAGTCTCTGAACCGTGTAGTATGCTCTGTGCACTAGGTATAATTGGATCAATCCATGTCTATCAGAGTGGGATACTATTTTAGGGGTACGGAGCACCCCCTCCCATTGGTCGTCAGATATAGGACCCAAATCTGTCCCCTCCCTACTTTTAATTAAAATTCTATATACCCATACCTATATTAACTATAGAGTTTAGTATCACAATAGCCTTTAATATTATGTCTGTCCAAAAAATCATCCAAGCCACTCTTATAGTCATTAACTGAATCAGCCATCACAACATCACCCGGCAGTGCATTCCACAACCTCACTGTCCTGACTGTGAAGAACCCCCTACGTTGCTTCAAATAAAAGTTCTTTTCTTCTAGTCTAAAGGGGTGGCCTCTGGTACGGTGATCCACTTTATGGGTAAAAAGGTCCCCTGCTATTTGTCTATAATGTCCTCTAATGTACTTGTAAAGTGTAATCATGTCCCCTCACAAGCTCCTTTTTTCCAGAGAAAACAACCCCAACCTTGACAGTCTCCCCTCATAATTTAAGTCTTCCGTCCCTCTAACCAGTTTAGTTGCACTTAGTCTCTGCACTCTCTCCAGCTCATTTATATCCCTCTTAAGGACTGGAGTCCAAAACTGAACTGCATACTCCAGATGAGGCCTCACCAGGGACCTATAAAGAGACATAATTATGTTTTCATCCCTTGAGTTAATGCCCTTTTTTTATGCAAGACAAAACTTTATTTGCTTTAGTTGCCACAGAATGACACTGCCCAGAATTAGACAAAGTGTTATCTACAAAGACCCCTAGATCCTTTTCATTTAAGGAAACTCCCAACACATTGCCATTAAGTGTATAACTTGCATTTATATTATTTTTGCCAAAGTGCATAACCTGCATTTATCAACATTGAACCTCATTTTCCAGTTAGCTGCCCAGTTTTCCAGTTTAGACAGATCACTTTGCAAAGTGGCAGCATCCTGCATGGAACCTATAGTTCTACGCAGATGGCAGTGTCTTTTGGATTCGCACTAAATAACCAACAGGTGGCAGTGTCTTGCAGCTTCTTAATTCCTATCTATGGATAAGGATTCATACCAGGCCTTTGCACAACATAACCAACAGATGGCAGTGTAGCGCACTTTCCCATTTGCTGTTATTGCACGAAATAACCAACAGATGGCAGTGTAGCGCACTTTCCCAATTGCTGTTATTGCACGAAATAACCAACAGATGGCAGTGTAGCGCACTTTCCCAATACCTGTTATTGCACGAAATAACCAACAGATGGCAGTGTAGCGCACTTTCCCATTTGCTGTTATTGCACGAAATAACCAACAGATGGCAGTGTAGCGCACTTTCCCATTTGCTGTTATTGCACGAAATAACCAACAGATGGCAGTTTAGCGCACTTTCCCAATTGCTGTTATTGCACGAAATAACCAACAGATGGCAGTGTAGCGCACTTTCCCAATTGCTGTTATTGCACGAAATAACCAACAGATGGCAGTGTAGCGCACTTTCCCCAATTCCTGTGATTGCACGAAATAACCAACAGATGGCAGTTTAGCACACTTTCCCATTTGCTGTTATTGCACGAAATAACCAACAGACGGCAGTGTAGCGCACTTTCCCAATTGCTGTTATTGCACGAAATAACCAACAGATGGCAGTGTAGCGCACTTTCCCAATTGCTGTTATTGCACGAAATAACCAACAGATGGCAGTGTAGCGCACTTTCCCCAATTCCTGTGATTGCACGAAATAACCAACAGATGGCAGTTTAGCACACTTTCCCATTTGCTGTTATTGCACGAAATAACCAACAGATGGCAGTGTAGCGCACTTTCCCAATACCTGTTATTGCACGAAATAACCAACAGATGGCAGTGTAGCACACTTTCCCATTTGCTGTTATTGCACGAAATAACCAACAGATGGCAGTGTAGCGCACTTTCCCAATCCCTGTTATTGCACGAAATAACCAAAAGATGGCAGTGTAGCGCACTTTCCCAATCCCTGTTATTGCACGAAATAACCAACAGATGGCAGTGTAGCGCACTTTCCCAATCCCTGTTATTGCACGAAATAACCAACAGATGGCAGTGTAGCACACTTTCCCAATTCTTGTTATTACCCTAAATAACCAACAGATGGCAGTGTAGCACACTTTCCCAATTCCTGTGATTGCACGACATAACCAACAGATGGCAGCATTCTAAACCTTACTAATTCTTATTAATGGAAAGGATTCATCACAGGCTTTTGCAATCCATGGCCAACCGGTGGCACTGTCCTATAGTTTCCTAATCCCTATGTAAGAATAAGGGTTGCAGGGACTGTAGTTTCCTACCTCAGAGCATGATAAGTCTTCCAGTGAATGAATATTTCTGTGCCTCATATTAATGCAGCAGCTGTGGCAGAGCATCCGGATGCCAATAAGCAATATTGTAGTGAGAATACAGAAAGCTGCCATACTGAATGTATCCCATGGCCCTGGATATTCCATATGGATATGTAACATACTAGAGGTGAACTTCCCCTTTAAGAAGCAGAAGCTTTTTGCATTCAACCCCCCATTCTGTAATCTGTTGTCTTTACTAATAACTGGGTTTCATTGCCACGGAGACTGAAGCTGCTGCAGAACCCCAGAAAGAACAGTATCGGGGGCCCTAGAGGTGCAGCAATGGATATCAGTATGGCACCTCCAACCCTTACCTGAAATCTCCGGCAGTGAACTTGGCTTCAGCCAGTGAGAAAGCCGCTTCTCTCATTACTTCTCCCATGAGCATCTTGGTCTGCAGAGGAGACATTGGGCTGTTAGATTGGCTAAAATGCCACTGTACATGCACATGCCAAGCACACAATGCTCCGACCATTAGAATATATGGAACTACTGAGTCTGTGTGGGGACAAATCTCATTGTCCTTTGCAAGAAACAACATGGCAACCATACTAACACTGCAACAAATGCACCAGTGTGGCAGCTCCTACGTCCCAGACACATATATACCACATTGGCCAAAAAACATTTGATTTCCCTCTGGAATGCCAATTTACCCAAACAGAGAATGGAATCAGGAATGCCAGAGAGAGTGAAAAGGGGTGGTTCACCTTTAAGTTAACTTTTAGTATGATATACACGGTCCTATTCCTAGAAACTTCATTTTTATTTCTTATAGTTTTTGAATTATTTGCCTTCTTCTGATTCCTTCTATGGGGGTCACTGACCCCATCTAAAAAAAATGCTCTGTAAGGCTACAAATGTATTGTTATTGCTAATTTTTATTACTCCTCTTTCTATTCAGGTCCTCTCCTATTCATAGTCCAGTCTCTTATTCAAGTCAATGTGTGGTTGCTATGGTCATTTTTGACCCTAGCAATAACATGGCTAAAATTGCAAACTGGAGAGCTGCTGAATAAAAAGCTAAATAACTCAAAAATCACAAATAATACATAATGAAAACCAATTGCAAATTATCTCAGAATATCGCTCTCTACATCATACTTAAAGTTAATTTAAAGGTGAACGGTCCCTTTAACTTAGGTACTGGTGGTTTTCTCAATTTCTTCCATTGGCCTCCTTGTGTGTTATAATCCCATTAGATCAATGGGACTCTCCCTGTATACTGGCTAATGTAGGCAAATGGGACAGTAAAGACCAGGGAGCCCCAGTAGTGTTTATGGGGCAGTTGCTACTATCAGACCTCTGGCAGGTAGCAGATAGTTTTCACATTGAGCAGGGCACAAATATACACCACCGTGAATATTGCTCGGGCAAGATACCGACCATTGGGTGTATAAGACATTGCCCTATTCTATAGGCGTCAGACAGACAAACAGACGGTCAGACACACCTCAATGATTTTCTTTAGGATTTGCCGGAAGCGCATGGTTAAGGCATCGGATTTCTTCTTGAGAAGGTTGCGGCCTGTCTGTGCTCCTTTCAGCCGCGCCTTCATGATGGTCTGGGCCCTGGGAGAGAGGAGCAAATAGAGAAATGAAAGAATTATCAGTAGGATATTGGCACCCAGGGACTCATCCCGCTGTGTGTAGGTATATCACATGAGTCACATGGGCCGCAGTTAAATGAATGGCTTTCTAAGCATCAGATGGAGACTCAGTAGGGGAGCGTGTAGGAGACTAAGGGAGAATCAGATGTTTGCTTTGCCAATTTAATGCTTTACTCACTCCCAGATTAACACCCTCCCTGATTTTTTTCCCGGATGATGTGGGCTCCAACGGCGCTCAGGTCGTTGTTTTGGTTTTGTTTTTTAATTGAAGCCTAAGCAAAATGATTCAAATTCACGCAAAGTGCATAAAAACATAGGGTGCCTTAGAAAACGGAGAGTCCCAAAAACTGGTGTCACCCGGCCACAAGGAGTTTTCTTCAGACCCACCTGCACCCAAGAGATTGGGGCGGATTCCTCTATCCTCGACCCCCCGGACAAAAGGGCAGCAGGGACCAATGGGTTTTCATATCCCCTTAGTCGCAAGGCTGTGGGGGGTCCCTTTATCCAGATCCCTCCAGCCAAAGTCAGGCTTTCAACGAAAGTGGAATCAACTGACCCCCGAGGAGATCCAACTACTTTGGGGTGGGGGGAGCGTAATGGCCACACATCCCCCCAGATCTGTGCTGAGCCATAAGGGTTTATTACACAGATCCTTTGGACAGAACAGATTTGTGGGCATCTACAAAGGCCTGGGCCAAGGGTGACAAGCTGCCCGCTGGTCTCATTACCACAGGGGACTGGATGGGAGATTTTGACATGACCCACCCACTGCAAAGGATCTAAAAAGGGCCCGAAGATGCAGAGCTGGCGGGGAAGTAGGTTGGTAAAAAAGAGTGGTGGGAGGGTCAGGTGTAAGGGGGGTGTGCAAGCAGGAGAGGTGAGAAAAAGAAACAAATAATGTTAAAGTCAATATAAGGCGACAGTGTCCCACCCCAGCCTAAGAATTTCCTATTCTGTCCAATCACCATCTCGCTGAAGCACAGAGCAGAGCTGCTAAGGTGCAGGGGTATAAAGTGCAGGGGTATAAAGTGCAGGGGTATAAAGTGCAGGGGTATAAAGTGCAGGGGCATAAAGTGCAGGGGCATAAAGTGCAGGGGCATAAAGTGCAGGGGCATAAAGTGCAGGGGCATAAAGTGCAGGGGCATAAAGCAAAGGGGCATAAAGCAAAGGGGCAGGAGTGTATAGAGCGCAGGGGGGTATAGAGTGCAGCGGTATAAAGCGCAGGGGCATAAAGCGCAGGGGCATAAAACGCAGGGGTATAAAGCGCAGGGGTATAAAGCGCAGGGGTATAAAGCGCAGGGGTATAAAGCGCAGGGGCAGGGGTGTATAGAGCGCAGGGGTATAGAGTGCGGCAGTATAAAGCGCAGGCGTATAAAGTGCACACAGTGCCATGGTCATTAGCTCCAGTGCTCTTATGGCAGCCCACGCGTGCAAATCCTGGGGCACAAAAAATGCTCAGGATTCATTAGTGTCCAGCCCTTTGTCTTATCATATATTTCTATTGCAGCCTGTGGAGAAATCTTTAGTTGCCCTTGTGCAGCAGCGCAGGGTGGGAGAACCAGTCCAACAAACACTTTCCCCTTGTCCCAATGTGACAATAGGTTCCCTCCATCCCCTCCTCGCTGGAACCAACCCTAGGGACCGGTTAAATCCTGATTGGCTGCCGGGCAGTGTTGCCTAAACACACCGCTTGTTTACACTGAGCCCTGGGACTGCATTCCTGTTAGGGGAGCAGTGTACAGAGTGGGGGTACATATATCTAGCTAGTCACCCCTAAAGTGCTGCAGTCTCTCTCTCGCTTTGATAACAGTACATATCATTCCTACACAACTATAGCTATGTGACTATATAGCAGCTAATCCGAGTTAGTATGCATTAAAACCAGAGTCCTCTTTCAACAGTCACAACCAGCAGTGCAGAGATGAGCACAGGCCAGAGAGACACGAATTTTGCAGTTACATTTACAACCCACGGGAAATGTGCAATAACTGTATAAAGGGAAGTGAGTGATACACAGTCAGACAGGGTATTTCCTAAATAGTGTGTGCAGTCACAACCTCTCTCCCTGATATTAGGGAGCTACATGTTTCAGGCAGTCACAGCGGGGGGTACAGTGAATAATGTGAGTGACAAGAAGAATAGAATGAGCTTCACACAATTGGTATGTGCCAGGCATATGTTTCACAGACTAACAAGGGCTGACTGGCAGGAATGGTACAACCCAACTCTTGTGCTTCATATAGAAAGGGAGCCCAAGGCCATGGGGGGGGGATTAGGTCAGTATTTTACCAGCCTGGCCAGTAATAATGATGCTTCATCCTAATGTTATTAAAGGGGTGGTTCACGTTCAAATAGATGTTTTCAGACAGATCACCAGAAATAATTACTTTTTCCAATGACTTTCTATTTTCTATGTGTGACTGTTTTTCTAATATTGAAGTGTCTTTTTTCACCTTCTGAAGCAGCCCTAGGAGGGGGGCCGCCGACCCTTTAAACTGTTCTAAATGGATACATTTAGTTGATACATTTCTTATCTTTGTCCCTTTTGAGCAGAATCTCTGGGTAGGATTACAGGCAGCTGTTAGAACTGATACAATAGTTGCTAATAATCCAGAGATACTGCTGAGAAATGGATCAACTAAATGTTGCAGAATTGTAGCAGTTTAGAATCTGCACCTGAATTACTGATCTCAGAGACAGGGACATTCAACTTTAAATTTAGATTTTGGAAAAACAGTGAAAAATAAATAATGGAAAGTAATTGAAAAAAGGCTTAATTTCTGGGGAACAATCTGAAAACAACTGAATTGAAAAAAGTGTTTGCCATTATATTGCAACTCCCTGTACCCTCCCCAGCCAAAGCCCATCAATGGGATAGTGGGAGTTGCAGTTGAACCACAGCCAGGACACCCTGATTTGTCATATACCCCAATAAGAGGAGGGTGTCCTGGCTGTGGTTCAACTGCAACTCCCACTATCCCATTGATGGGCTTTGGCTGGGGAGGGTACAGGGAGTTGCAATATAATGGCAGAGGCCCAGGTTGGAAATCCCTGATGAACTCAAGGGAAATATATAAACCCTCTCAAACCTCCTTCCTTCAGGAATTATATATATATATATATATATATATATATATATATATATATATATATATATATATGTATGTATGTATGTCTAAAGGCTTGAGCACACACTTCAAAAGAGCTTTCACCTGGGTGCAAAACAGGACGGCTTATATAACAATAGAATGCTGATGCACACCAGGGTTTTTCTTTCAAAATTTACTTCTTTATGTATGTATGTATGTATTTATATAGTAAATAAAGTAGCCTCTCTTGTAAATTATAAGGACAATATAAATTACCGAGGAGTTTCATGACCAGGTAACTTCTAATATCCTCATATTTTACGACTAGGGCTACTTTATTTATTATAATACACACGTTTCAGTGAGTCATGTGACAGGAATGACATCACTACTCACCGTTTATAAGGATATGATTTACAAGATATTCATGGCTTTTGAGTATTATCTATAGGAATCCCACCCACTATTAGTAGTAGCACTGAGTGCCATTTGCCCCTAACCCCAAGGAGACAGGGGAGAGATAAACACCAAGAGAAAAAAATTGGGCTCCAGCTGTTGCACAACTACAGATCCCAGCATCCCACGTCAGAAGCCCCCGATGACGGAGTACATTTAGCTGTACTTACATCCTAGAGGGAAACACCTCGATCCTGTCTTTGCCCGACATCTTGCCCAGCGATTCGCTTCTCCCGTCACTGACACTCGGGCTTCTACTGCGGAACCAAAGCGATCGACAGACCGTCACGTGATCCAGGCGGGGGGGGAGGTGTGTCACCTGAACAGCTATCGTCATGTGATTTCCAGCTGACTGAGAATTGCTGCGCCTCCGCACAAGTAGCGTTTTCTTCGGCATATTAAATTGTGAGTAATTGTATGGGTTTCTGTGCCTGCTGCGGTGTGTTTTATCCTTATCCCCATCCTTATATTGTATGAGTTACAATGAACAATATTTTAAGGCGATAATTATGCCATCTCTAATATGGCGCCCTAAAACTTCAGTACGCCGTAAACGAAGTAACGCTAGCTTCCGCTTCCGGAGCCGTGCTGTCGTTCTGGAGGTCGCGCATGCTCTTTGTTCTTTGCCGGAACGCATGCTGAAGAAATAGTGCGGCGTAAGCTGAAGGAGCCGGTCGTAGGGAACATTAGCCAAGTAAGGCTCCGACTTACTGAAGTAAGTCATATTTGCTGCTCCTGGTGGGGCCCTAGAGCCGCGGGATGCCCCTGTTATAACTATGTACTGAGGCTGGCGGGGGACACTGGGAGTTGTTGTTCTGCTATAGTTACATGGTTATTCCCCCAAATTCATCCAACACGTGTCAATGGCACCGCCCTCCTTTATATATAAACATGCCACTTATTTATATCACAAGTCTCGCCTTCTAACTGTCTAGAAGCATCTGACTGCCGGGGCCTTTGTCAGAGGGGAGCTCCGCCCAAAAAGCTGTCTTTTCTCTAATGAAAGAAAATGTAATTGTAATCAAGTAGCCTCTATACACTCATTATGGAATTGATCTCTGTTTCTGTAAGGCTACAAATGTATTGTTATTGCTACTTTTTATAACTGATCACTTCAGGCTTCTCCTATTCATTTTCCAGTCTCTTATTCAAATCAATACATGGTTACTATGGGAATTAGGACCTTAGCAACCAGATTGCTGAAACTGGGGAGCTGCTTGATAAAAAGCAATTGCAAATTGTCTCAGAATATCACTCTCTATGTTACACTAAAAGCTAATTTAAAGGTGAACAACCCCTTTAAAGGTAGGGCATTTGCACCTGTCCCTTTGTACGCCAGGAGCCACTGCGGGTATAATGGTTTACAAGTGTAAGATAATTTCACTATATACATTGGAGATGTCCAACTGGCCTGCTGTTACTAAACGTTTATCAGTTGGTGGATGCTGGGAGTTGCACTTCTGGAGTGATAGTTACGTGGGGTGAGTTCTCCTGGTTTGTGGTCATGTTCGCATCACCAGGGGCGTAACTATAGAGGAAGCAGACCCTGCGGCTGCAGGGGGGCCCAGGAGGTATATGGGCCCCATGAGACCAAATTCATATACAATTTTAATATATATTGGAGAAACAAGTCAACCTCTAAACATTTTGTGGGCCTGAAAAATAATTTGCTGTGGGGCCCAGTAATATCTAGTTACGCCACTGCGCGTCACATAAATACGACTTTCTGTTTGGTTCCAAAAAGGTTCTGTCCTGTCTGACCAATTGTGCCAATAATTGTCCTCTTTGGAGTTACGTGGAGATTAGATACAATAAGTCTTCCATGTGACTATTCAGATCCACATACACTGCTAAGAAAAAATAAGGAGGCCAAGCTTTGATGTGTATAAGCCTGAAGTATAGAACTAATGGGCTAATGGAGATTACAACAAAGCCAAAAATGTGAGTTCCTCCAAAAATTGATCAAGCAGAAAGTAAAAAAAAAAAAAAAAGTTTATTAGGACATGGCCTAATGCATTTTGTGCCTGTTGGGGCATTGACTCATATGAGTAAGTGCCTCAACAGGCACAAAAAGCGTGAGGCCATGTCCTAGTAAACTTTGTATTTTTTTTTTACTTGCTGCTTGATCAATTTTTGCAGGGAATCCCATTTTTTGGCTTTGTTGTTATGTATGCGCACCCTTGGACTGGGGTGGACTGTGAGCATGTCCTCCCAATTTACATTCTATTTTTGAAATTGCATTTATTTCAGTAGTGCTCATATATGTTGGATGCACCATTTCCTTTTGTAGTTTAATGGAGATTAAAGGCAATAAGAAATATATACATATTGGGATAGTTAAAGGGGTTGTTCACCTTTGAGATAACTTTTAGTATAATGTAGAGAGTGATATTCTGAGACACTTTGCAATTGGGTTTTCATTTTTTATTATTCAAGGTTTTTGAGTTATTTAGCTGTTTATTCAACAACTCTTCAATTTGCATTTTAAGCAATCTGGTTGCTAGGGTGCAAGTTCCCCTAGCAACCATGCATTGATTTAAATAAGAGACTGGAATATGAATAGGAGAGGGGCTGAATAGAAAGATGAGGAATACCAAGTAGCAATAACAATACATATAGTTAAATAAGTGAAAATGATGTGGATCGCATCGGAGCTCACCCGGTAATGCTGTGCCTTCCCAGCCACTGCCTTTGCGAGACGCCAGCTACTCCATGCCGGCAATAAATGCAGAACAAACGATACTCTCGCGTACTAGGCGCTGATCCAGGACACCATGTGAGGACACAAGCGTTCGTGTGGAATTGTCTGCTTTATTAAAACAAACAAACAGGGGGGAATCTATCGGTGGGTATGCTGGGCTGACTTACGCGTTTCTTGCTGGATTTTTTGGATTGTCCGCTCCCCGTGCTGAGGCCTCTTCCTTGATGTGATGAGTTATCACCCTCTTGGAGACCCTAAACTTCATATTTATTATTGAAGTCCATAAACTGCCCGGTAAGGGTACCATATGGCTACAGTGGACTGAGAAACCTGCTTCTGAGATTCAATGCCTGAATCTTTTCCCAGTGGAGCCACATACACAGGCTTGACCAAATCTGGTTGATACAAATCAGGTTGAGAAAGAACCATATGAAAAGGCAGCTCCATATATGTGCCAGTAAGCTGCTGACTGTATGGAAGGGACGAGTTGGAAGCTTTAAGGTGCCAAGTTTAGATTGCAAGCTGTATGGGGCTGGGTGTAAATGTGTAGCGTTTCTCTTTGCAGGATGCCTGCCTTAAGCTGTAGATTTTACCAACACAAGTTCCCTGAGGTGGACGACGTGGTCATGGTGAATGTCCGGTCCATAGCTGAGATGGGGGCTTACGTCAGCCTCTTGGAATATAACAACATCGAGGGTATGATCCTGCTCAGCGAGCTGTCGAGAAGGCGTATCCGATCTATCAACAAACTTATTAGGATCGGCAGGAACGAGTGTGTCGTGGTGATCAGGGTGGATAAAGATAAAGGTAAGTAGTCTCAATTAGCAGGTACTGCTCCTTAAAGGAAAAGTAAAGCTACCAAGGCAGTTTATTGCAAATAGATTATCCACAACAGTGCAACCTATAACACGATTTTTATTCTTTAGAATGCTTTTCCATACCTGAGAAAACAGCTCTACGCACTGTTTTTTTTGGATAGCAACTGCCATATTAGTTTGCTTTGACATCACTTCCTGCCTGAGTCTCTCCCTGCTCACTCATAGCTCTGAGCTCAGATTACAGCAGGGAGGGGAGGAGTAAACTGAGCATGCTCAAGCCCTAGCCCTTGAGGTTTAAGCTGAAAGAAGGAAGTCTGATACAGAAGCCCATGTGTACACGATAGAAGGAAAGAAATGTGGTGTTTCTTTTGACAGAGGACTCAGAGCAGCATTACTTTGAAGGTTAACTGGTGTATTTATATAGACCTATTTGATTAAGCTTACTTAATTTTAACCTTTCCTTCTCCTTTAAAGGGATGTGACACAACATCATTTAAAGGAAAACTATACCCCCAAAATGAATAATTGAGCAACAGTTTATATCATATTAAGTGGCATATTAAAGAATCTTACCAAACTGGAATATATATTTAAGTAAATATTGCCCATTTACATCTCTTGCCTTGAACCACCATTTCGTGATGGTCTGTTTGCTGCCTCAGAGATCACTTGACCAGAAATACTGCAGCTCTAACTGTAACAGGAAGAAGTGGGGAAGAAAAAGACAGAACTCTGTCTGTTAATTGGCTCATGTGACCTAACCAGTATAGGTTGTTGGTGTGCTCCGTGAATCATATGATCCCAGGGGCCGGCCCTAATTTTTTAAAATGGCAATTTTCTATTTATGATTACCCAATGGCACATACTACTAAAAAAGCATATTATTATGTTTTCCCCCAGGGAAGTACCCCATACTTACCCCTCGGCTCAGATTCTTCCAGCGAAGTTCCACACATCCATCTTCTTCGTCCTCTGTAAGCTGACTGCGAGATCAATATTTCTGCACATGCGCAGTTGGAGCAGTTTGCCGGTTTGTGACAACTGCGCATGCGCGGAATTACACGGAAATTGCCGAACTCTGTCAGCTTACCTAGGAGCCGGAAGATGGAACACGTGGAACTTCGCTGGAAGAATCTGCGCCAAAGGGTAAGTATGGGGCATCTGTCTGGGGGGGGTCTACCTGGGGTGGGGGGTATGGGGTTTTTTCCCCACAGGTTGATTTCTCCTTTAAGGGACAAGGAAAGTTAAACTAAAGAAGTAGGCTAGAAATGTTGTACATGATGTTTTTACCAGCCCAAGGCAACCACAGCCCTTTAGCAGGGAAGATCTGTGTCTCCAAAGATGCCCCAGTAGCTCCCCATCTTCTTTTCTGCTGATTCACTGAACATGCTCTGTGCTGCTGTCAGCTTAGGGACTGACTCAAAATATACAGAACGCATAGAATACAAATGTCAACGTATAAGGCTGATTAGTAATTAATACAGATAATTACTACATGGCAGCACAGAAACCAGTGCAATTAGTATCAGAATTTAATAATCAGCCCTGTAGCATCAGTTTAAATTACAGGCCAACCTTATTTTCTGCTGGATAATTAGTGACGACTCCTAAGCTTAGCTTCTCAACAGCTGCTCAGAGCCCACTGAGCATGTGAGTGTCACAGACACTTTCCAAGATGGTGACCCCCTGTGACAAGTTTGAAGTCCTGGATCATTGCTGCTATTGACAAGCTGAGAATGAAGAGATTCTCATCACTTCCTGTTGTTTCTGATCATTAGGGCTTTAGCACACAGGCAGATTGGGGGAGATTTAGTCGCCTGACGACTAATCGCCTCTTCTTCGGGGCGACTATCTCCCCGAACTGCCTTCCCCATGCTAAAATTAAAAATCGCCTGTGGTAATGCACTCGCGGAGCTTCGATTTTCGAAGTGGCCTCACGAGGAAACTTCAGGCGGCTACGGAAATCTAAGCACCGCGAGTGCATCACCGCAGGCAATTTTTCCTTTTAGCAGGCGGAAGCCAGGGGGAAGGCAGTTCGGGGAGATTGTCGCCCCGAAGAAGAGGAGATTAGTCGTCAGGCGACTAAATCTCCCCGAACCTGCCTGTGTGCTAAAGCCCTAATGATCAGAAACTACAGGAAGTGATGAGAATCTCTTCATTCTCAGAAAAAACTTGAATGTCAGAAAGGCTGCCAACAACTCCAAATTGATCCCTGGACGTCTCCCATTGACTTAAACAGCAATTCAGCAGGTTTTAGGTGGCGAATAGTCAAATTCGAAGTTCTTATAGGGCCAGAGTATGATAAATCTCTAATCAAATTTGAATTCGATTTTTCTTTTAAAAAACTCAAATCGAACTTGAATAACTCCCTAGTTGAATTTGACAGTTTTGAGCGTAAAAAATTTCAAAAATTCGAATTTTCAATTCGACCCTTGATAAGTCTGTACTCCTGCCTATTGGAGAATTGTGAGCCCAGGCCCAGCATGTTGAAACAACACTAATTTTTAGCATCAGGTGGCCGTAAGAGTGATGGTGAACTACAGCTTAAGGTATCATTGGGTTTCAGAGACTGGAAGATAAAAACATAATAAATTAAAGGTAAAACAAAAAACTGTAATTGCCATTTGTCGCTTACACTCATTCACCTTGTTTGCCTTTTTTCAGGATATATAGATTTATCTAAAAGAAGAGTTTCACCAGAGGAAGCCCTAAAATGTGAAGATAAATTCACCAAATCTAAAACTGTAAGTTTCTTGGTTGTCTAAAGGAATAAATTAGGGGCAGAGGTAGCAACACATCTAGTAATGTATCCAAACAAGTAGCCTTCATAAGACTATGAACATGCAAAAGTCTATGCAAGAACTTCCTAGCCCTGTTTGTCCTGCAATTAAAATATTTAAATAAATGTACAGCTATGGGACCCGTTATCCGGAAACCCATTATCCAGAAAGCTCCAAATTACGGAAAGGCCGTCTCCCATAGACTCCATTTTATCCAAATAATCCATATTTTTAAAAATGATTTCCTTTTTCTCTGTAATAGTAAAACAGTAGCTTGTAGTTTGTGTGCTACGAGAAAAAGACACCAACACTTATTAAACTTTAAAGTTGCTATGTCTTTATTAAGAAATAACTTACCGAAACACCGCTTGTGCTCCTCTGCAGAAAAGGCGATCCATTGTGCGGCGCTCGATTTCTCCTCCCTGCCTTCCTTATAGGAGATAGCCAGGGAGGAGAAATCGAGTGGCGCACGATAGATTGTCGCCGTGTTGTTATTTCTTAATAAATTTAAATTTTAATATGTGTTGGCTTCTTTTTTTTCATAGCATACTAATGAATTTTTTTTTTTTTTTAGAAAATTTTTGCTGTTACTGGTACTTTAATCCTTAATGGAAGCAAAACCAGCCTATTTGGTTTATTTAATGTTTACATGATTTTCTAGTAGATCCCAATTACAGAAAGATCCATTATCTGGGAAATTCCAGGTCCCGAGCATTCTGGATTAAAGTTCCCATACCTGTATTAACAAAGAACACCAACTCCATAATATAACGTGTGCAGGTCCTTCCTGTAGCAGCTTTCTAGAACTGGAAGCATAGGTATCCCCTGAATTTTTGTTCTGTAGAAGTGCTTTACAGTTAAAAGCATTAGCAGTAATTTATTTTGTTTAACAAGAAGCCTTTTGTTTGACCTAAGGTGTACAGTATTCTGCGGCACGTGGCGGAGGTTTTGGAATACACAAAGGATGAACAGCTGGAGAGTCTATACCAGAGGACAGCTTGGGTGTTTGATGAAAAGTACAAGAAGCCGGGATATGGAGCCTACGATGCATTTAAAAACGCAGTCTCGTAAGCCCGATTCATTCTCTATATATTTATATTTTATTGCTTTAATTGTTGGCCGTATGGCTGCTCTAGTACAGTTTGTGTGGATAGTTTCCTGTCGGAGAGCTTTGTCGTTCTACTTCCTCTGATCAATCCCCGCCAGTCACACAACGTTTTCATTTCAGTGACCCCGATGTTCTGGACGGGCTGGACTTGATTGAAGATGAGAGACGTGTTCTTATTGACAACATTAACAGGCGCCTGACCCCACAAGCAGTGAAAATCCGAGCAGGTGCGTGCTGTGTATAAAAAGGAAAGAAGAAAAGTTAGTTGGTCCTTTAGGGCAGGGGCACACGGGCAGATTTGGGAAGATTTAGTCGCCTGGCGACTAATCGCCTCTTCTTCGGGGCGACAATCACCCCTAACTGCCTTCCCGTCTGCTAAAATGAAAAATCGCTGCGGCAATGCAATCATGGAGCTTCGAGTTCCGAAGTTGCCCAAAGTTTCCTCGTGAGGCAACTTCGGACGACTTCGGATAACGAAGTGCCGCGAGTGCCATTCTGCTGGTGTTTTCTCATTATAGCAGGGGGAAGGCATTTCAGAGAGATTGTTGACCTGAAGAAGAGGCAAATTTTCCCGTGTGCCCCTGCCCTTAGTGTTTACTCTTCCTGCCAATCCTTTCACAGTCTCCCAGCTGTTCAAAAAAAGCCACAAAACAGAGAGAGACCAGAAACAATATATAGTGTAGTATGTTCCAGTTAAATTTAATTAACACCATGTGTTCAATCAGAACTCCTGTAATATGTGGTTTCTCGGTGACGCCTTCCTTTCCCCTTGAGTGTCACACCACTGGATAATTATAGCAGCCTCCACCAGTTTGGCAGAAATGCCTACTTACAAGACCGCAATTGGATGTCATATTACACAAGGGTAGATTCTCCTAGCAGTATACCTTTAAGCTCCAAAGAGGGAACATAGAAATCCCATAGCGTAAAACTATTTATTGGTAAAAATATTTTAAAAAATGTGTATTGCACTCACATATGTTAGGAAGTCAGTCACATAAAATTATAAGTGTCTGTGCTTGTTGCTGATGAACTAAAAGGAGGGTTGTTTGCCGGCCAAGCTCCCTCCTCATGGAGTTCCCCGCAGCTTGTTGTGACGTCACTTGTGCCTGAAGCATTTCGCCGAACTAATAGACTTCCTCAGAGGCATGTTAGGAAGTCATTCACATTAAATTATAAGTGTCTGTGCAGGTTGCCGATGAACTAAAAGGAGGGTTGTTTGCCGGCCATGTTATGGCAACCGGAGGAGATCGTCTTTTTAAGGGAAACACATAGAATACCCAACATGCCTCTGAGGAAGCTGATTGGTTCGGCAAAACTCGTCAAGCGGAAGTGATGTCACAACAAGCTGCAGGGAACGCGCGAGGAGAGATCTTGGCGGGCAAACAATCCTCTTTTTAATTCATCGGCAACCTGCACAGACACTTATAATTTTATGTAACTGACTTCCTAACAAATGTGAGTGCAATACACATTTTTTAAAATATGTTTAATAATAGTTTTACGCTATGGGATTTCTATGTTCCCTCTTTGGAGCTTAAAGGTATACTGCGAAGAGAATCTACACCTGTGAAATATTACATGCAATACCCCAATTGTGTGCTGTGTATGCTGTCAGATATGTGCTTTGCTGGATAAAAATGGCAACTCCTTCTCCAAACAGCAGTGCCAGGTTTTTTTTTTTGTTTTTTTTAAAGGAACAGTAACACCAAAAATTTGTGTTTTATAAGTGACAATATAATCTACTGTTGCCCTGCACTAGTAAAACTGGTGTGTTTGTTTCAGAAACTCTACTATAGTTTATATAAACAAGCTGATGTATAGCCATGGTGCAGTCATTCAAGCACAGGATACACAGTAGATAACAGATAAGTTCTGAAGAATCCCATTGTATACTACAGAGCTTATCTGTTATCTGCTGTGTATCCTGTGCCTTTTCTCCTTTTTCGGCTTTAAATGGCTGCCCCCGTGGCTACACAGCAGCTTGTTTACATAAACTATAGTAGAGTATTTGAAACAAACGCACCAGTTTTACCAGGACAGCACAACCGTAAATTATATTTTCATTATTTAAATACACTATCATTTTTTTGATGCTACATTTCCTTTAATGCTTGAGTGTCTCTTTTGTCCCCTGAGGTGCACTTGAACTTCCTAAATGTAGACTCAATGGTGGGTCAAAACAAGGGGCACCCACTGGCCATGGATGCATAGATCTTTATGGAACCAAATAAGTCAACTGGCTCTTTAGATGTTCCATTGTGTAACTATTTTGCCTGTTTTGATAGATATCGAAGTGGCATGCTATGGGTATGAAGGCATCGATGCTGTAAAAGATGCATTGAGAGCAGGGCTGAGCTGTTCCACGGAGAACATGCCAATTAAGGTAAGAGTTCTGTAGAGGGGAACAATTACATTTTAGGGTGTATGCTATCCTCCAGTAATAACTGTGCACGGTACCAATTCCACATGTTACATATAAATTAAAGACATGTCTTACTTAAAACATTTATTTGTGCAATTCATCTATAGTAAAATTCACATTAATATATCCAAACATAGCATTTTAGCATAACATACCACAATGCAGTGTCTGCCTACCTTATGTCAGCCACTCCCTTCTGATGCGTTTCACGCTATTGGGCGCTTCATCAGAGGAGGTGTGGCTAGTGTTGGTCATATCCCTTAAATACCTCTGAATTTTATTTCATACATATTACAGTTCTAGCCATGTGGCCTTTTATATTCAAACCTTGCTACATGTTTACTCAAACTTCTTTAGCCCTTCAGTTTACAAACCCAGATGACTCAAATAATAGCAGTCCTCTATAGGAACATTTTAAAAGTTACATATCCTGGAAATAAGGAATATGACCAAATTACTTATCAAGTGATAAAAAAAACATTGTTATTCAACCCACTAAAAATCCCAATCATACATAATATTTTATGAATAAAACAGTGCATAAGTGGCATGAATTTCATAATAAACTCCTTATACTTAGGGGCATATTTAACAAGGGTCGAATTTCGAATTTGAAAAACTCGAAAAAAAAAAAGACCAACCAAAATGAAGTCAAAGTTGTTTTTTTTTTGGCTGAATTAGAATCGTACAAATTGAAGTAATAGCGCGTTCGATCAAATTAGAATCAAATTTTTTCCGAAAAAACACCTTCGATTTTTCAAAGTCCACCAATTGACTCCGAATAGGTTCTAGGAAGTCCTCTATAGGCTAAAACAGCAATTCGGCAGGTTTTAGATGGCGAATGGTCAAAGTAGAATTTATAAAGAGACCGTACATGATAAATTTCGATATTTGAATCGAATTTGGACTATTCCCTAGTCGAACTACACTGTCTTATAAGTTGGCACCAAAGTGCAACCAAATTCATAAATATATTAAAATTTTTAAGTGAATTCTAAAATATATTTTAAAACAAAGTTTTTAATGCCATAATGATGTAAGAAACAGTTTCAATTCAAAGTGTCTAATCGTGACTTTTTCATCCTCTGGGTTTAATAAATTCCGAAAAAATCGTGATTTTTTAAGTCAGATTTTATATAAAAAAAAAATCATAGATTTTTCGTGATTTTTGGATTCAGAGTTTAGTAAATAACCACCTTAGTCTACTAAAAAATCATTTGACCATTAAACCCAACAGAATTGTTTTGCCTCAAATAAGGATACATTTTATCTTAGTTGGGATCAAGTACAAACTACTGTTTTGTTGCAGAGAACTTTTTTTTAAAAAGAAATGTAATTATTTGATTAAAATGGAGTCTGTAGGAGATGGCCTTTTTGTAATCCAATGCACAGTCCCTGGTAGCCCTGTTTCATTAGTAATTTAGTATTTGGGCTAGTGCATGTATTTTTAAACAGTTTTTTTTGTTACAAAATCAAAATAACATTTGCAAGCCACCATACTGTATCAAGGGGAACACTAAGTAGGGTGGTCCTATGTATTCACCATAGCAAAAATAATTTATTTTCTTAGGAAAAGTGTCTGCCGACCAAAACATTGGTCTCACCGATGCTGCGGCTTTTATAGGGGAGCAATTTCTTGGACCCACGTCCATTTTAAAGGCATAAGACCACCATTAAAGGGGCAAGTGTGGGTGGGTGCAACAGCCACATGTATCAAACATTAGAAATATGGTGTGCAATGCCAATAACCGTACCATTGTTAATCCAAAAGAAAATAAGCAAATAATAAGGGGAGAAAATTACTCACAGTTCACCCCAGTCCATCGGTGTAAAATTCTGAAGCAGCAAAAAGTTGAGTTTTCTCCGAAAGTAAAGACCAAAAATTATAATTAAAAGTTCAAATCATATATTAGGACACGCTTAACGCGTTTCGTACCTACTGGGGCACTTACTTATAGGCTGCAACACCCACATGGCCTCTCAGCGGAAAGTGGAAATCTTTTATGCTTTTGACTGACGGCTTTATTATTATTGTAGATAAATCTGATTGCACCTCCTCGGTACGTGATGACCACTACTACCCTGGAGAGGACAGAGGGCCTTTCTGTGCTCAATCAAGCAATGTCCGTCATTAAAGAGAGAATTGAAGAGAAGAGAGGAGTATTTAACGTCCAGATGGAGGTAAAAGACACAATTCCTCACCAGTATACATCATACAGGAAGTTGGCAGTGCCCACGACTAGGTCTCATTCAGTAAGCAGTAGGTGGCATGTTCGGTGGACTTGCTTTTCCTAAACTTGAATCGCTTTTGTTTCAGCCTAAGGTGGTCACAGATACAGATGAAACAGAGCTGGCACGGCAGCTGGAGCGACTGGAGAAAGAGAACGCAGAGGTCGATGGAGACGACGATGCTGAGGAGATGGAGGCGAAAACTGAAGATTAAAAACGATGAACACCAGTTTTGTTTTTGGAGAAAAAATTCAAGTCACAAAAAAACTGACTTCCATGCCATTTTCATTTGCTCTGAATATCTTCCACTAACCTCTGCAATTCCGTCTGTATATGCAACACATCTCGAAATTAATCCAACAATCGTGTGAAAACATGGGCCAGTGTGCTTCTTACAAGGCTGCACAGAAACTTGGGAAACACAACATGAATCCAAACAGCTGCCAGCACATTAGATCCATACAACTCTCTGGTTAGTGGGGAAAGTTGGCCCGGCTAATCATATCTTTATTAGAATAGCTATTTTATTAGGTCAGTGAGTTCATTCTCACGTGGGACTGAACTAGACCAGAGCCCTACTGCGTATTGTTAGCAAAACCTTTCTATATATACACTTAGTCGGCATTACTATATCACAGTGGGTTCAGATATAGAACTGCTGCTTCATTTATACCTGTTAGTTTAGTCTCAAGTGAAAATACACTTCTGAGATGTTTGCAGTGTAAGAGATATCCAGCGTGTAGATTTCCAGAGGGAATTACGCCCTCCAGCATTTATTTCTGTGAGTTATAGCTCAGCCAGTGCTGGTGGGGAGGCAGCTGGGTTACCATTGCTCATATGCCAACCCTCAACTTGCCTTTTACATTTTTCTTGTGCAATAGGTCTCTGGGGCATTTGCTGAGCTTTCACAGCAAAGAGATTTGTTGCTGGACTCCAGAAAACAATGCAAAATACTGATTAAAAATGTTAACTATTTTTTATTATCATTCCCAACATGTGTTCTACTACAGAGCTTTCTGTGAGAAACCAATAAAATCCAAGAAATTTATTTCTGGCCTTTTGTGATTTATCCTCTAGCAAATAAATAGAGATTGATATAGAGAGCGATTGAGAGATAGATATTGAGAGATAGAGAGATATAGATATGCACCATGCACTAATAAAAGCCTTTTGATATATAGCTGAAGAGTCAATGCCGTGAGTGCTTTCACTGGACTGATATTTATGAATTTGGTTAGCACCCGGCTCGTAACTATATGAATGGTGAGTGACGATACCATAGAAACTGGGGTTTCCTCTGTTTTGCACACACTTGAGGAGACAGTGAATTCTTTTTCACGTGGATTAGATTCCCTGGCTGATCAGATAACCCAGCACTACACAAAACCCCAGTAAGCATGGAACTGCTCTATAGCTGGAATCTTGCAACCTCTCTAAAATAGGGGTGAGATTTAGCCTTTAGGGGTATTCCAATATATGGGCCCCACTCTAGCACAGGTAACATATGATTTAGTACATTAATGGTTCTAATTGGGCACAGGATAGCCAGACCTACATTGCTCAACCAACCACCTTGTGTATCTACCTGAGGGAATGCAGGGCACCCTGCCCCCAATAGGCATGAAACGCATTGTTTGAATTATTAATCACAATTTCAGCTGTTATGCATTCAGTGATAAATTTAGCTGGCCCAGTTCAGAAACTGTGGGGCTAGTTCTCTTATCACCTTTGTAAACAATTCTAGCACATACCTTATAAGTTTCGTTTCTGTCTCTAAGCTTCGGTTCTCCAGAAATCCTACCATGGCTGGAATCAAAACACACATAGACTTGGTTCCAGGAATAAACCAAAATGGATAACAGGAAAAACATGTACTCCTTCCAACCACATCCCAAAATGTATTCTGTAATACTGCATAAAGTATATCCCCTCCATATTTTTGTATTAGAATTTAGTTCCCATCAGCCTTTATGGCTCCTGTGTTACTATCCCAATACCCTTATAATTTAATCTTTTAAAGTCGTTTCTTCTGTGTTCCCTGTACTAGTGCACACAGATCCAATGGTTTCATACAGGTCCTGGATACAGTACCGGTCTGTTTCCCCAGCCCCCAATACGTACAGTATCTGTACCAGCCTGCAACCCCCCTTATCCACTACAGTACAAGGTCCAGTGTGTCTTTTGGAGTGATTATTGGTGCCAGCCCCCTCCCCAAAAAGCAAGGGCTGCTCTGGGAGGAGTTCATGCATTACAGTGTTGCACCAGTGAACACATTCTCTTCTCCTCCACTGCACTGTAATAGGTACTTGTCCTGCCCTGCTAAGGATCTAACCAATTGCTCAGCACCTCAGAGTTCCCATACTCCTGTGCACCAGCCAATCTGTCAGCATTATTTGAACAGAATGGCATCCAGGGGCCCGGGCTCCTCTACTTGCCCACCAAAGAAGACCAGATACAGAGAAGCATCCAAGTAAGGCTCTATTTCCTGGTATACCAAAGATGTTGGGGGTCACAGAGAGAGGATGAGATCCCTCCAGTGCCTTTAGGTATTGATTTCCTTTGCTTTCTTGCAGATCCGCAGGCAAATCTCTTATTTTCTTCCCTATCTGGTGGCTGTATTTCAGCATAGCACCTTTCTATCACTATCTTATTTACACTTGCCTGGCCCTCCATACTGCTTGAATCATCTGCCCTCCAGCTAGATCAACAAGATCTTTCTTCTTAATCTATGTTGTAGTACACTATATAGGGGCCCATTTACTTAGTTCGAGTGAAGGAATAGAGGAAAATTAAAACCTACCGAGGCCAATGTTAGCCTATGGGGAAGGTCCCCATAGGCTTCCTAACAATTTCCTGATCGAAGGAATATCCTTCGATCGATGAATTAAAATCCTTGGAATCGTTCGATTCGAAGGATTTAATCGTTTGATCGAAGGATTATTCCTTCGATCGTAGGAATATCGAAGTCGAAGGATTTTACTTAATTAACCCTCGATATTCGACCCTAGGTAAATGTGCCCCAATGTGTATTTACCCCTACACACACAGGCTTCAGAAAGGACAACTCAACACTTCCGTATACCATGGAATTCCAACCCGTGACTCTGCAGTTGCCAGCGCACTTCAACAGCCAAAGCTCTCAGGGCAGACTGAAAGTTGCAGGTCAGTAATATTTGCTCAGCCACAGATTTGCTGTCTCTGCCCTAACCATTGTCCATCATCACTCCCTAACATACTGTATGTGTTTGTATGATGTGCATATTAGGAGACTGCTTCCCTTATATATACAGCATTGTATTTATGGAGTCACCACAGATCTCTGTGCCTGTCCAATGTACTGTATACTATAGATGGTATCTTCTCTATAATACTGAAGGTGTCCAAAAACGCTCTGCCTATTCGGTGCAGGATACTAGTGCAACTTCCTCTTACAGGTCACCACTTTCCTGATATTTATGCTTTTAGTATAAGAGAAATGAGGAGAGCACTTAATAAGCATAAATGCTGTGGCTACTTTATTCAATGCCGACCACCAGTACTCGACATGTTTCGGGCTTCTGTGCCCTTTATCAAGTGTAACATACAATCAGAAAAAAAAATTACGCTATTTTTCAGCCTATCACCCTGAAAAAGGAAAAGATGCCAGCGTTTTTTGGGTCTTAGAAAAATTTTCCACAGTTTTTTTAGGAAGTTCTATCTACTCTATTGCACTTCGCCTGGTCTGAGCTGGCGACGGCAAGTCTGGCACAAGAGGTAACGTTCAGTAAAATCTGCATCTTAGTGAATTTGCGTAGTTACGTCCATTCGCCAGAGCGCAAATTCGCCAGGCGTTCGGGAGCAAAGTACAACTAGAGTCTATCTCGTTCTCTAGCAAAGTTACACCGGCGACCGCTAGTAAACCTAGCCTAACCTAAAAGTTGGCAAATTTTCTGCCGCATTAGTCACTTCGCCCTTTAGAAAATTTGCCCCATACCCCCATTTTATTTTTTTCAGGGACTAGAAGAAAATGTTGTAAAATCCAGGAAAATGTACAATCATTGAAATGTATTAGGCGTAATATATGGGTGGGACCACAAAAAAAATTTGTAAAATGGAGGAAAAACTTAAAGGAAAACTATAAACCCTGAATAATGTAGGTCTCTATAAAAAGATATTGCATAAAACAGCTCATATGTAAAACCCTGCTTCATATACATAAACTATTTTCATAATAATATACTTTTTTAGTAGTATGTGCCACTGGGTAATCCTAAATAGAAAATTCCCATTTTTAAGAACTAAGGGTTGCCCCCTGGGTTCCTAGGATTCACGGTGCACACAAACTATACATGTTAGGTCACATGAGCTAATTAATGGACAAAGTTCCATCTTTTGCTCCCACACTTCTTCCTGTTACTGTTAGAGCTGCAGTATTTCTGGTCAGGTGATCTCTACTCTGAGGCAGCAAGCCTACAGCTGCAAAGATCTCATTATCGAATTGAGCAGAATTAGAAGGTTGTAATATGTAAATACACAGTAGGCGTAGCAGATGTCTGTCACAAGTTGGAGCAGCATTACTCAGCTCTAGGGCAGCTGGGAGTTGCTGTGCAGGATCCCCGCCCCCTGAGAGTGGAGGAAGAGAAGACTAGCTGGAGGCAGAGACATAGGAAAGAAATGTATGCGTCAGGTTACAAGAAAACCCCTATGGCATCAAAGGGTGCGGAAGAAAAGAAGGTCATTCCCAGGACTCTGAAGAGCAAAGTGGGCACTTTTCAGGGAAGAGGAAACCCAAGGGAGTCCATTGAGAAACTGCCTATTGAGCTGGGGCTCCACAGCAGGTCAGTGATCCAGCAAGCATCTATAGTAAGGTTATGTTAAATTCCCTGCCAATAAACTTTCCAAGTATTCAACGAGTTACAACAAAGTCTGTCCCCCCGCCAGTCTACCTGCTCTCTCATATTGCAGAGACACAGGACTCTAGTAGCGCCTAACAGCAAAGTCAGTCCAGTTTCTGTTGTACACATACTGTATGTCCACTATAACTTCCCAATGTATATTCCCTTTTCCAGTGGTTTTAATGTTTGGAGGAACTGGAGCTTGCAACTGGGGTGGGGGAGCCCCAGTGGGCCCTGGACACCACAGTCCAACACTGGGCATCTTGGTAACAAAAGGGATCTAAAATACAAAAACTTTTTATTGTTAGACATTAAAGGGGAAGTTCACCTTCCTTTTTTTTAGTTCAATTGTTTTTGATTAGACTCCAGAATTAACCATTTTTTCAGCTGTATTTTTTTTATATTTCATTGCTGTATTTTAATTTTTTTTTCTGATTCCCATTAGCAGCTCAGAACGCCAGGTTGCTGTTGAAATCTGTTACACACTGCTATAATAGTCAATACATTTCTCAGCAGCATCAGACAGGGTTGCCATCAGAGGGGACAGGAGGGCTCCCAGTTAGGGGTCTCTGTGGAAGAGGAGATCTCTGTGAAATGAATGCAACACATGTATGGGCTGTAACAGATACTCGCTGACTGACATTCTTAAAGCTCGCAGAGCATACTCAGTAAGGGCTGTAGCTGACTCTGTAAGAAATGGATCAAATAATAGATCATTAGTAACAATGTAGACAGCCGCTAAAAGACTCCCTTCCTTACCGAACTGTTCCTGGAAAACAAGAGCGTGGATATAATGTAATTTTAGATACAGTAATGCCCCGATTTTACATTTCCCAGGGGTCCGCGTCAAAATGGCATACATTCCGGGAAAACATTAAAGGGGAACTATTGTGAAAATGAAAATTGAATATAAATTTCATCATACTGAAATAAGAAACTTTCTAAATGCAATCAATTCACTTTTCTTCATTCTTTCTGAAATGATCAAGTTCATGTTCATTATCCCTCTCTTAGCATCTGTTTCTATCTTTTAGCAGATGAATTAGAACTCACTCAAATAACTGATTCCAGTACAAACAAAATCTAAAAAAAAATAACTGGCTTTTGCAAAAATTCTGCATGTAGAGAGACATGATGTCTGGCAATTTTAATAGAGTGAGATCTAATACATCTTCTAGGCAAAAGGACCCCTATAAGCTTATATTGGATCTAATTGTCAATGCTTATCTGACACTCAACTCCTGCATGAAGAGAGAATGAAGAGAAACAGATGCTGAGAGAGGGATAGTGAAGATAAACTTGATCATTTCAGAAAAGGTACAGAATTTTTAGAAAGAAAAAAAGCAGCTAGCCTCAATGGGACCCGCATCAATTCCGGGAAATTGTAAAATGCAGGGATGCAAAATGTAGGCTCTGCTGTATCGGTTTAAACCTGTTGCTTATGAGCATTGTGTTTAAAATTGCTTTTGTGTGCAGAAAGCCCGGGCTAAATGGCAGATTCTACAGAAAACAGCGGCCCATCGTGGATGATGTGGTCATGGTGAAGGTCCTGGCCATCTTTGAATATGGAGCCTACGTTATGCTGTTGGAATACAATGGCATTAAAGGTATGATCTATCTCAAGGAACTCTCCAGCAAGCGCATCCGCTCAGTTAAGAGGATTCTCAAGCTGCACAGGAAAGTGTGCCTCAAGGTGATCAAGGTTGATCAGGACACAGGTAATTCATGTGATAACATACCAACATGTTGAGTCAATCGAATGTGTTCAATTCTTACTTACCGCCTTCTTTTTCAAATTTATTGCCAGAAACTAAAATGGTTCATTTTTACTTGTTCGTATTCCATTTTCCCCATAGAGCTTGCAGTTTTATGTAATTCTGGCATTTTCTGATTATCCATAAATCTTAGTTCCGGTTGTATTTCTCTGTCCCTCTTCTGCTTGATAAGGAGACATGGGCAGGGAGCGCTGCCTTCTGCCTCTTATAGCCCTGAATGCAGAGGAAAACAAACGTTCTAGAGGGCAAAGGAAAAAAATCGAGCAATTGATATAAAGGCTTAATTGAATATAATGATTGCCGTTATTATTATATTTATTATAATTTAAGGGGTGGTTCACCTTTAAGTTACATTTTAGTATGTTATAGAATGGTCAATGCTAAGCAACTTTTCAATTGGTTTCAGTGTTTATTTTTTATAGTTTTTAAATTATTTTCCTTCTTCTTCTGACTCGTTCAAGCTTTCAAAAGGGGGTCACTGACCCCAGCTTAAAACAAATGTTCTGTAAGGCTACAAATGTATTGTTATTCCTACTTTGTATAATTTTGTATAATTCATCTTTATATTCAGGCCTCTCCCATTCATATTCCAGTCTATTTTTCAAATCAATGCATGGTTGCTAGGGGAATTTGGACCCTAGCAACCAGATTGCTGACATCACAAACTGGAGAGCAGCTGAATAAAAGCTAAATAACTCCAAAACCACAAATTATAAAAAATGAAAACCAATTGCAAATTGTCTCAGAATATCCCTCTCTACATCATACTAAGAGTTAGCTCAAAGGTGAACAACCCCTTTAATAAATAAAAAAAAAGAAACAAATTGGCATTAGTTATGAGTGAATTCATTCGCCAGCGATGGATTTGTGTCCAAATTTCCGAAATTTGCCATGTGCGAATTTTGTCGCAAAACTGTTGCCGAAATCTCACTGCTGAAAAATTTGCAGAGAAAAAAATGCCCATAAGAAAAAAATGCCCATTGGCTTTAATGCATTTGGAGCAAGAAAAATTGTAAAAGTAAAAATTTTCGCACCATTGGCTTCAATGCATTTCGTAAACTTTCTGCCATTTCTTGAAATTTTCCCAGTTTCACGAATTTGCTATCAAAGTGGCAGATTCAGGACAGATTCGCTCATCACTAATAAGCATTACTGAGCTTTATGTCCTAAGGCTAATGGCAGGGGATTTCATTCCTTCTTGTGGTATTGTACAGATCAGCCTTGGCTGGCATTTTGTAGGCAGTGTGTGCCATTTACCCAAACCTAGAAATAGAATAGGTCTGCTCTATCATGTTCTGACAAAAAGAACAGAAAATATACTTTATTACGATTTATGATATTTATGAGGAACGGCAATGTCCTAGGCTGTTTTCCATTCATTCATCCGTTATTGTTGCTGTGATGCAATCTCATTGTAGGGGGTCACTGACCCCAGAAGCCAAAAAACAGAAGTTAATAAAGGGTTAGTGACACTTTCCACAATCGATATGTATTCCTGTCCATTTAATAAGCTATCAGGCTCCAATCTTCCTTGTTGTGCCCCCTGCCTCTCCCCATTGACAGGCCTAGGGTTACTATACCCCTCAAACAATGTAGGTCTCTATAAAAAAACTGTAAATTGCAAAAACAGCTCATATGTAAAACCCTGCTTCATGTAAATAAACCATTTTCATAATGATGTACTTTTTAGTAGTATGTGCCATTGGCAAATCTTAAATAGAAAATTGGCATTTTAAAAAATAAGGGCCGTCGCCTGGGATTGTATAATTCACAGTGCACACAAACAAACCATACTTATTAGGTCACATGAGCCAATTAACAGACAGAGTTGTGTCTTTTGCTTCCACACGTCTTCCTGTTACAGTTAGAGCTGCAGTATTTCTGGTCAGGTGATCTCTAAGGCAGCATCACAGACCATCACAAAATCGTGGTTCAAGGCAAGAGATGTAAAACGGCAATATTTCTTAAATATATATTCCAGTTTGATAAGATTCTTTAATATGCCACTTAATATGATATAAACTATCTGTTGCTCAAGAATTCATTATGGGGGTATAGTTTTTCTTTAACACCTAAACAGTATGGGTTTTCTTAGGGCTATTTGCTTCACAACATCAGTTCAGGTTTTATGCCCCCAAATGTCATGACCCCAACCTAGGGTTGCCATCTTTTAAAAATAATCTTACTGACCAGTGGGGGCGTGATGTAAATAGGTGGGATGATAATGGTGAGGGGCGGGGCAATGACATCACCAGCCCCCCAGATTTTTGCCGCCCTGGCCTTTGTGGCCTGCCCACAAATCCAGGCCTGATGTTTTCATTGTATTGTATTGGTGAGCAATAGTAATGGCGAATCTGTCCCATTTCACTATGCTGAAAAATTCGCAAAATGCATTGAAGTCAATGGGTGTTTTTTTCCAACCATGCTCCTCACAAGTGAACAACACAGGTCTGTGGGGGTGAGGGGGTGTTCAGTTGGAAGTAAGATAAACCGGATAGCTTGTTAAAGGCTGGAATTAGCAGCCATCAAGACCTTTCCACTTTTATTATTTGTACTGTTATAGGGAGCATTCCCCTTGTGAAACATTAATGTATGTACTGCATATTGTTCTAGGTTATATTTACTTGTCTAAAAGACGGGTTACACCAGAACAAGTAAAGAAATGTGAAGATAAGTACAAAAAATCTAAAACTGTAAGTTGATTGAATAAAATGGCTTCATTTAGAATATTATATTGGATGGTGATTATTTCCACTTTGTCATTACAGCTCCCTGCTAAAGTATTCAGCCCCTCTAATCGATATCTTAGGCTGGTGCCACACGCAGTGGATTCTCAGCTTGAGGACAAATGTAGGCCGACAATCCGCCACTAAAACTTTTTGATGTGCCTGTACCTTGAGCCATTTCATGGGGCCAGATTTTTTTGTAGAGTTTCATCAGTATTCACCGTCATGTCCCTTCACCCTCAATAATTTAGATAATTTTACGTAGCAGCTTCAAAATGTCCATCTCCTTCAACTGTAATTTCCATTGGCATCACCAACAGATCCAGCATTTCACTATTTGTAACAGTTTAAATGCCGGCGTCAGCCACTTGCCAAGTTGTTACACTTTTAGTGGACTCCATTAAAATGTCACTGTGACTTACTGGTTTGACTTCAATACCTGGAAGGGCTTTGATTGGTTAAGATCTTCTCCCCTTATTGGTAATGAGTGGGAGATACCAGAGAGATTGGGGCAAATTCACTAAGATTCGAAGTTGCGCCAGGCGCAACTTCGCCGCACTTCGCCGCAGTTCGCCAGGCGTAGTTTCGCCAGTGCTCCGCAAATTCACTAAAATCCGAAGTTGCGCTCAGGGGTAGCGTAAGGTTGCGAAGTTGCGCTAGCGTTGATTCGCTATGTAAAGCGAAGTTACGCTAGTGAAGGCTAATTTGAATACGGCGCCAAATTCAAATTTCAATGGAGGAATACATATCAGCACTACAAATGCCTAGAAAACCTTCAAATCATCAAATAAAAATTTTATTTTGCCCTACACATGTGCCCACTGTCTAGGTAAGTTGCCATGAGTCAGGAAATGTAGGGGGGAAGGAGGGGAGCCCCAAAAAATTTTTTTTTTTTCAGCCTATCACCCATAATGTAGAAAACACGCCAGCGTTTTTTGGGACTTAGAAAAAATTTTGACTTTTTTTTAAACAATCCCTATCTACTCTATTGCGCTTCGACAGGTCTGAGGTGGCGAAGGAAGTCTAGCGTAAAAGGTAGCGTTCAGTACACTGCGCAAGTTAGTGAATTTGCATAGTTACGTCGCTAGCGAAAATTCGCCAGGCGTAAGGGTGCGAAGTAACACTAGCGAAACTACGCCAGCGTTCGTTAGTGAATTTGCGCAGTAACGAAAATGCCAAACGCTAGCGAATTAACGCTAGCGTTCGGCGCTTCAGCGCTTAGTGAATTTGCCCCATAGTCTTTCAGTTGCAGTTGCTCCAAAATTTCCAAAAGTTCAATTTGAGTCCAGGGATCAATAGTACCGGTAATAAGTGTCTGTGTTGGTAAATGTTTCTTTTAAACAGCTACGCTTTGAGTAACTTCTTGGATCAGTTGATATGGAAATTGGTTTTAATGTTATCAGTTCTGGGTATAAGGTTAGTACAGCATTGTAATTCAAAGATTTACTATTACAGACCATGGTGTAAGAATCAGCAGTGAAAGGCATAGAACACATCCTAATATTGTCATTCTTTTTTGACTCCCAGGACCTTCTGCACCATTGAATCTAGTTCTGTCTGGTTTGCCTTAGCCATAGTTTAATATTCTTAAAAGGGGTGGTTCACCTTTAAGTTAACTTTTAGGATGTTATAGAATGGCTAATTCTAAGCAACTCTTCAACAGCCTTAATTTTTTCATTCTTATAGTTTTTGAATTATTTGCCTTATTCTAACTCTTTCCAGTTTTCAAATGGGGGGTCACTGACCCCATCTATAAACAAATGGCTTGTAAGGCTTCAAATTGAATGTTATTGTTACTTTTTATAACTCATATTTCTCATAGGCCTTATCTTACTCAAATTCCAGTCTCTTATTTGAACCACAAATAATAAAAAATGAAAACCAATTGCAAATTGTCTCAGAATATCACTCTCTACATCATACTAAAAGCTAACTCAAAGATGAACAAACCCTTTAAGACTTATTGGAAAGCCATGGAGAATACTATCTGGATACCACAGCGGTGGGGTGCTATAATAACCCTCGTTTCCCCATGGATAGGCGGTGAGGGACTGAAACAATAGATGCATGGCCACTTTTTCAGTTTTGTCTAGAGATGTCGCGAACTGTTCGCCGGCGAACTTGTTCGCGCGAACATCGGGTGTTCGCGCGAACATCGGGTGTTCGCGCTCGCCGGAAGTTCGCGAACGTCGCGCGACGTTCGCCATTTTGGGTTCGCCATTGTTGGCGCTTTTTTTTGCCCTCTCACCCCAGACCAGCAGGTACATGGCAGCCAATCAGGAAGCTCTCCCCTGGACCACTCCCCTTCCCTATAAAAACCGAAGCCCTGCAGCGTTTTTTCACTCTGCCTGTGTGTGCTGAAGAGATAGTGTAGGGAGAGAGCTGCTGCCTGTTAGTGATTTCAGGGACAGTTGAAAGTTTGCTGGCTAGTAATCGTTTTGATACTGCTCTGTTATTGGAGGGACAGAAGTCTGCAGGGGTTTGAGGGACATTTTAGCTTAGGTAGCTTTGCTGGCTAGTAATCTACCTTCTACTGCAGTGCTCTGTATGTAGCTGCAGTGGGCAGCTGTCCTGCTTCTGATCTCATCTGCTGACTGCTGCAATAACAGTAGTCCTTGTAAGGACTGCTTTTATTTATTTTTTTGTTGTTTTACTACTACTACTACTACTACTATAAGAGCCCAGTGCTATTAGTCTAGCAGTGTTGGGGAGTGGGACTGGTGTGCTAATCTGCTGCTCCTAGTAGTTCAGCAGCACCAACTTTAATTTTTTTTTTTTAATATTCATTTTTTTTTTATTTTACTTTTTTTTATTTTACTACCGCTGTAGTAGTGTATAAGTTGACCTTTTAGGCATTATTTGCCCTGTAGGCATTATTTGCACAGTGTTTTCTTCAACCCGCCATCTAGCTGTGTGACCTTGTTCACATTCTGTCTAAATATCCATAATATTACCGTCTCCAGAAAAAACACCGGAGTGACTTTTTTCAAGCAGCCATAATATATTTTACGTAATCCGTATCCACCGCTGTAGTAGTGTATACGTTGACCTTGTAGGCATTATTTGCACACTGTTTTCTTCAACCCGCCATCTAGCTGTGTGAGCTTGTTCACATTTTGTCTAAATATTGATAATATTATCGTCTCTAGAAAAACCACTTGAGTTACTTTTTTTCAAGCAGCATTCATATATTTTACGTAATCCGTATCCACCGCTGTAGTAGTGTATACGTTGACCTTGTAGGCATTATTTGCACACTGTTTTCTTCAACCCGCCATCTAGCTGTGTGAGCTTGTTCACATTTTGTCTAAATATTGATAATATTATCGTCTCTAGAAAAACCACTTGAGTTACTTTTTTTCAAGCAGCATTCATATATTTTACGTAATCCGTATCCACCGCTGTAGTAGTGTATACGTTGACCTTGTAGGCATTATTTGCACACTGTTTTCTTCAACCCGCCATCTAGCTGTGTGTATTATCGTTTCCAGAAAAACCAACTGAGTTTTTGTTGTTGTTGTTGTTTTTTTAAAAATAATGCCAGGCAAAGGCAGGCCGCCACGCAGAGGCCGTGCTAGGGGCCGTGCTGCTATGCAATCCTGTGGCCCTAGCAAATTGCCCAGTTTTAAAAAGCCAATGACCCTGAACTCCCAAAATGCTGAAGAGGTAGTTGACTGGCTTACACAGCACACCCCATCCTCTACCGTTTCTAACTTTACCACAACATCCTCCTCATCCTCCACTGCTATGGCCACCCCACGTAACACTTCCTCCACCACTGGTGCCCCTTCTTCACTGGGGTCAGAGGAGTTATTTTCCCATGAGTTTCTTGAACTGAGTAATGCGCAACCATTATTGCCAGAAGAAGATGAAGGAGATGAGGACCTTACACCAGATTTAATTCTGGCAGAGAACACGATAGAGATGGACATAATGAGTGATGAGGAGGAGGTCCCCGCTGCTGCTTCCTTCTGTGATGTGTCAGAAGAAATTGATGCATCTGAGGAGAATGATGATGAGGAGATTGATGTTTTGTGGGTGCCTAGTAGAAGAGAGCAAGAGGAGGGTAGTTCAGATGGAGAGACGGAGAGTCAGAGAGGCAGTAGGAGAATAAGACTTAGAAGAAGCAGGGAGGACAGCCCGCAGAGATCAGTAGGGCAACAACATGTATCGGCACCTGTGTTCAGCCGGCCAACGCACCCGCCATTGCCGCCAATGCCGCCAACTTCTACTGTTACCGCCAGATCGCACACTTCCAAAAAGTCAGCAGTGTGGGATTTTTTTAATGTGTGTGCCTCTGACAAAAGCATTGTAATTTGCAATGAGTGCAGTCAGAAACTGAGCCTTGGTAAGCCCAACAGCCACATAGGTACAACTTCTATGCGAAGGCACATGAGCGGCAAGCACAAAGCACTTTGGGAGCAACACCTCAAAGGCAACAGGCAAACTAAAAGCCACACTCCTTCTGGTCCAGCATCTTACTGCTCTACCTCTGCTCTCCTTGACCCGTCTGAACCACCCTCCACTCCGCCTTCCACCTTGACCACCTGTTCCCATTCCCAGTCATCTGCCACCAGCCAAGTTTCTGTGAAGGCCATGTTTGAGCGTAAGAAGCCAATGTCTGACTGTCACCCCCTTGCCCGGCGTCTGACAGCTGGCTTGTCTGCACTCTTAGCCCGCCAGCTTTTACCATACCAGCTGGTGGACTCTGAGGCCTTCCGCAAATTTGTAGCAATTGGGACACCGCAGTGGAAGGTACCCAGCCGCAATTTTTTTCTAAAAAGGGAATACCACACCTGTACCAACATGTGCAGAGCCAAGTTACCGCATCTCTGTCACTTAGTGTTGGGCCAAAGGTCCATATGACTACTGACGCATGGTCCTCCAAGCATGGTCAGGGCAGGTATGTCACCTACACTGCCCACTGGGTGAACTTGGTAATGGCTGGGAAGCAGGGAATGGGTAGCTCAACAACAACAGTGGAGTTGGTGTCACCGCCACGGATTGCACGCGGTTCTGCCACCACCTCTACTCCTCCATCGCTCTCTACCTCGTCTTCTTCTTCTTCTTACTCTGCTGCTGGGTCCTCCTTCTCCTCCTCCACACCTGTGCACCCCCAGCTCCCCCTAGGCTATTCGACGTGCCAGGTACGCCGTTGTCACGCTGTCTTGGGGATGACGTGCCTGGAAAGCAAAAACCATACCGGATCTGTACTCCTGTCATCTCTGCAGTCACAGGCCGATCGGTGGCTGACCCCACACCAACTGCAGATCGGAAAAGTGGTGTGTGACAATGGAAGCAATCTGTTGGCAGCGTTGAGACTAGGCAATTTAACACATGTGCCCTGCATGGCACATGTGTTAAATTTAATAGTCCAACGTTTTGTCTCCAAGTACCCAGGATTCCAGGACGTTCTCACCCAGTCCAGAAAGGTGTCGGCCCATTTCAGACGTTCCTACACAGCCATGGCACGCCTTGCTGACATTCAGCAGCGCTACAACATGCCAGTCAGGCGTTTGATTTCTGACAGCCAGACTCGCTGGAATTCAACGCTCCTTATGTTGGAACGTCTGCTGCAACAACAAAGGGCCGTCAACGAGTACCTTTTTGAACTGGGTGGTAGGACTGGATCTGCACAGCTGGGGATTTTTTTCCCCCGTTACTGGGTGCTTATGCGCGATGCCTGCAGGCTCATGCGACCTTTTGAAGAGGTGACAAATATGGTCAGTCGCACCGAAGGCACCATCAGCGACCTAATACCCTTCGCTTTCTTCCTGGAGCGTGCCGTGCGACGAGTGACAGATGAGGCTGTAGACCAGCGTGACGAGGAGCTGGAAGCGCACGATTTCTGGTCGGAATCACCAGAACGAACCCAGGCACCTGCTGCAACGCAGGGAGAGGTGCCAGAAGTGGAGTCAGAGGAGGAAGGTGGCTTTGTGGAGGAGGAGGAGGAGGACCAACAGGAGCAGGCTTCCCAGGGGGCTAGTGGTGACCTTTTGGGGACCCCTGGTCTTGTACGTGGCTGGGGGGAGGAGACC
This sequence comes from Xenopus laevis, assembly GCF_017654675.1. Classification (NCBI taxonomy): domain Eukaryota; kingdom Metazoa; phylum Chordata; class Amphibia; order Anura; family Pipidae; genus Xenopus; species Xenopus laevis. The sequence continues at coordinate 112,602,300 of NC_054385.1, read as the reverse complement.
GTGGATGATGCAGTCCTTGATAATGAGGAAGCGGAGATGGATAGCTCTGCATCCAACCTTGTGAGAATGGGGTCTTTCATGCTGTCATGCCTGTTGAAGGACCCCCGTATCAAGAGGCTTAAGGAGAAGGACCTGTACTGGGTCGCAACGCTACTAGACCCTCGGTACAAGCATAAAGTGTCAGAAATGTTACCAACATACCACAAGTCCGAAAAGATGCGGCATTTACAAACCAGCCTGCAAAACATGTTGTACAATGCTTTTAAGGGTGATGTCACTTCAGGAACTCATCAACATTCCAGGGGCAGAGGTGCCAGTAATCCTGCCACGAGCACACCTGCAAGGACAAAGCCCTTTGGCCAGTCTGTAACGTCAGACATGCAAATGTTTTTCTGTCCAAGGCAGCGCCACAACCCTTCTGGATCCACCCTCAAAGAACGCCTCGACCGGCAGGTAGCGGACTACCTGGCATTAACTGCAGATATCGACACTCTGAGGAGCGATGAACCCCTGGACTACTGGGTGCGCAGGCTTGATCTGTGGCCAGAGCTGTCACAATTTGCCATGAACCTCTTGTCTTGCCCAGCCTCAAGTGTGCTCTCAGAAAGGACCTTCAGTGCAGCAGGAGGGATTGTAACTGAGAAGAGAACTCGCCTAGGTCACAAAAGTGTCGATTACCTGACCTTTATTAAAATGAATGAGGGGTGGATCTCGGAGGGTTACTGCACGCCGGAAGACTTGTTCTGACTTCTATGCAGCTGTCCTTCTCTTCAAGCCTCATGACTCCACACACAGCTGTCCTTTAGCGTCCTCCTCCTCCCTCCGCCACCGTTACAAACTAGGGTGCAAACCCTACTGGTTTAATTTTTTCTGGCCTCTGTGCTTCAGTGGCTGCAACCAAAAAAACTGGGCAAACAATGTCTACAAGGTCAACGTATGGCAAAAAATGACTATTTTCAGCATTTATATGGCATATTTTTTCTGGCAACTGTGCTTCAGTGGCTGCGTCCAAAAAAATGCATATTTTCTGCATTTATATGGCATAATTTTTCTGGCCTCTGTGCTTCAGTGGCTGCAACCAAAAAAATGCATATTTTCAGCATTTATATGGCATAATTTTTCTGGCCTCTGTGCTTCAGTGGCTGCAACCAAAAAAATTTATATTTTCAGCATTTATATGGCATAATTTTCTGGCCTCTGTGCTTCAGTGGCTGCAACCAAAAAAATGCATATTTTCAGCATTTATATGGCATAATTTTTCTGGCAACTGTGCTTCAGTGGCTGCGACCAAAAAAATGACTATTTTCAGCATTTATATGGCATATTTTTTCTGGCCTCTGTGCTTCAGTGGCTGCGGCCAAAAAAACTGGGCAAACAATGCCTACAAGGTCAACGACGTTGACCTTGTAGGCATTGTTTGCCCAGTTTTTTTGGCCGCAGCCACTGAAGCACAGAGGCCAGAAAAAATATGCCATATAAATGCTGAAAATAGTCATTTTTTGCCATACGTTGACTCAACGTATATGGCAAAAAATGACTATTTTCAGCATTTATATGGCATATTTTTTCTGGCAACTGTGCTTCAGTGGCTGCGACCAAAAAAACTGGGCAAACAATGCCTACAAGGTCAACGTATGGCAAAAAATGACTATTTTCAGCATTTATATGGCATATTTTTTCTGGCAACTGTGCTTCAGTGGCTGCAACCAAAAAAACTGGGCAAACAATGTCTACAAGGTCAACGTATGGCGAAAAATGACTATTTTCAGCATTTATATGGCATATTTTTTCTGGCAACTGTGCTTCAGTGGCTGCGTCCAAAAAAACTGGGCAAACAATGCCTACAAGGTCAACGTATGGCAGTTGTTTAAAGAGAACAGTAGATTACTAGCCAGCAAAGCTACCTAAGCTAAAATGTCCCTCAAATCCCTGCAGACTTCTGTCCCTCCAATACAGAGCAGTATCAAGCAGATTACTAGCCAGCAAACTTACTATCATCTGTCCCTGAAATCACTAACAGCTCTCCCCCTACACTATCTCTTCCAAGCACACACAGGCAGATTTTTCAGATACATTTTTGCCCTTGATCCCCCTCTGGCATGCCACTGTCCAGGTCGTTGCACCCTTTAAACAACTTTAAAATCATTTTTCTGGCCAGAAATGTCTTTTCTAGATGTTAAAGTTCGCCTTCCCATTGAAGTCTATGGGGTTCGCGAACCGTTCGCGAACCGCTCGCGTTTTTGCGCAAGTTCGCGAATATGTTCGCAAACTTTTTTTCCGACGTTCGCTACATCCCTAGTTTTGTCCACATTTTTCAGTTTGGGCTTCAGTTTTGTGAGAGCCACTTCAATACCTACACATATTTTTACAAATTTGTAGGTATGCTTTGGATCATTGTCTCCCTGTAAGATTAAGTTAGGGCCAAGTTTCTGTCTGTCTTAATAGCCTCACTCTTCTTCCTCCATACATAGCAATGATCATTAGGGACAAAAAGGTCTATTTTATTTCATCTGACCAGAGAACCCTTTTCCATTGTGATCTACAAACTTCTGTCTAGCATATTTATGACAGGCTAGCAGCAGGGACTTCTTTCTTTCAGGTTACATTAATGAATAACGCTCTATAATTATATTGAAAAATATATGTTGTTACTTTGGTATCTAATGCCTCCATCTCCCGTGCGATTTGTTCAGTTGGACCTTTTGGTGCAACTTCCATTTAACTAATGATTAAGACAATTGTGTAGTCAGAAGCTTCTACATGCCTTTACATCACATTATGGAATCTTCAAGTCTGTTTAAAGAGAAGGTTAACTTGGCGTATGTAAACTGACCCAAAAGAAATCAGGTACAGGTATGGGATCCGTTATCTGGAAACCGGTTATCCAGAAAGCTCCGAATTATGGAAAGGCCATCTTTCATAGACTCCATTTCAACCAAATAAAATGTTTTCACTGTAATAATAAAATAGTGCCTTGTACTTGATCCCAACAAGATATACTAATCCTTATTGCAAGCAAAACCAGCCTATTGGGTTTATTTAATGTTTACATGGTTTTCTAGTAGACTTAAGGTTTGAAGATCCAAATTACAGAAAGATTAGTTTTCCGGAAAATCCCAGGTCCGGAGCATTCTTGATAACAGGTTCCATATCTGAATATAAAATTCAAAAGTAATTGAACCTATAACAAAACCTATATATTGTGGTAGATTTCAGGGTATCCCTTTTTTCAGACTTAATCCCTATCATAAGTGAGTGTCTCCTACAATACGCACTCTCTCACTCTACCTCATACAACCCGGAAGCACAGAGTCAGGGATGTACACAGAAAGCTGGTCCGGGGAGATTCAGTTTGTGGGGAAAAAGGAATAACTCACTCCGTTAGAATACTGATGTCTATTAGAGTTACTGGCTGTGTTAAATATGCAACCGTTGAGTGCCTCAGCTACACCTAACCAATCAGGCAGACGTATGTGGGAATGGACAGCCAATGAAAAAAAGCATGTCTGCCCCCAGTCAGTATTAAGGCACATTTATCTGGAATAGTAGTACAGACAGGGAAGCAGCTTGCTTGGCAGGTTGCATGATTTTTATACAGAGAACACAGTGTGCTGATGCTGCTATACATATTACTGGGGTCTTTGTGTAACGAGTAGCTGCATTTGCTTTTTATTATGTAGCCATTATTTCAGCAGAATAAGCACATTCAAGGTGCTATCAGAACCATGTTTTCTTGTGGGGCTATATGCAAGGGGAACATTTCCTGCAGCAGGACCCACCATCAGTAACCATGGGGCTTACATTCTATTACATTAGTAGGGCCCATCCCCCAAGGGACCCCGATTATTACTATTAGTCCCCTGGGCAGAGGGTGCTGCCAACAAATTGCTAATGGAAAAATAATGGTAACCAGGCTTGGACTGAGCTTCAGAATAGACCCTGGCATTTCAGGTACACAGAGGCCCACCAACCCACTAAATAGTGACTGGCATTATACAGCAGCCCCTCTTGCCAGAATCTAAAGATTTCTAGTCCGAACCTGCTTACAACCGAGCCAATGATACACCCCAACTATGCCTTATTATGCAAAAATTATGCCAATGATTCACTCAAAATGTCTCTAAAGACGCCTTTTCTTGTATTCCCTTTGAAAAAATTAAATAAAGAAAAACATTTTGTTTTCCATTTGTCTTTTAACTTGGATTGTATGTAAAAACATGCATTGCATCCATGTAGGAGGGGGGCTACTCTAAATGATTAGGAATCTTTAACAAGGTAATGTGTATTTCATTAGATTTTCAGGATAATGTGTCAAGTAGCAACGGTACTGGGCAACACAGAGGATGCGGAACTAGAAAGTCTATGTGCAAGAACTGCATGGGTGTTTGATGACAAATACAACTCTCCCGGATATGGAGCCTACGCTGCATTTCAACACGCTGTCTTGTAAGCAATATTCCACCTCTCCTTCCATTTATTTGTTGTTTGTGTTTTATTTTAACTTTTAATACCTTAGTCATGTTTCCAAAGGATCTTATAATTTTGCTTTAGTAGTTATGTGATAGCTCAACCAATGGATTGGGATCCAAAATGTTTCTCCCTGCCACTTTTCTGGTCTTTGAAGCAGGACTGTGCTGTCTAAATTGACTACAGAACATCATCTGATTTGTTATTTTTCCTACTTTAATCCTGTAATTTAAATCTGAATGGTTTGTTTTAGATCATTGCATTGAAATGAACAATCACTATCATCACGATCGTACAAGAAATAAAATCTGATTGTCTATGGCCACCTTTATGGTGGTTTTCCATAATCTTCTTTAGTAGAAGAGGCATTTTTCCTACTTTTTGGGTCTCGGAACTGATTCTGAGGTTTACCTGGGTCTCCTGAACGAAAAGGTTAAAGGCATGGTTCACCTTTAATTAACTTTTAGTATGTAATGGAATGGCCAATTCTAAGCATCTTTTCATTTGGTCTTCATTTTTTATTTTTTTGTAGTTTTTAAAATATTTGCCTTCTTCTTTGGACTCTTTCCAGTTTTCAAATGGGGGTCACTGACCACATCTAAAAACAAATGCTCTGTAAGGCTACATATTTATCGTTATTGCTACTTTTTATTACTCATATTTTTATTCAGGCCTCTCCTATTCATATTCCAGTCTTCTATTCAGACCAATGCATGGTTGCTAGGGGAATTTGGACCCTAGCAACCAGACTGATTAAATTTATTAGTAATTATTAGTAAATATATTACTGTTCAATTAAGTATGGGCATGTATGGCTAACTTTTGAATATCTAGGGATTATAAGAGGCAGCAAGAATCTTTTCCTTGAGCCAATGCACTAATTCTGGACTAATAAAAGCAATCAGGAAATGTTTTCTTATATAGCAGATTAGTTGCTTTCAATCATACATGGCTATTTTTGTTTCAGTGACCCCTCAGTTCTCGATGGCCTGACCTTAAAGGAAGAAGAAAGGCGTGTTCTTATTGACACCATTAACTGCCGACTGGTGCCACCAGTTTTGAAAATGCAAGCAGGTGAGTTCTGTGTTTGTGCTTCCAAACCTGCACCTTTACATGCAGACTTGAAAAAAAAAATAAAAAATAAAAAGTGAATGTACTTTTCTTAAAAGAGAACTAAATCATGTTTTGGGATTCTGTACCAGCCCAAGTTGACCACAACCCTTTAGCAGCAAAGATCTGTGTCTCCAAATGTTAGTGGCACCAGTAGCTCCCCATCTTCTTTTTCTGCTGATCGGCTAACACTAAAAGTCCTTAACAATGAAGCCCCTCCTTATATTTCATCTCTGATCTCGAAATATACTCCTTCACTCAACCTTCTCTCTACTTCTGATTTTTGCCTCTCTTCTCTCATCACTTCTGCTCATTCTCATTTACAAGACTTCTCTCTGGGCTTCTGCTTTGTCTGGAACTCTCTGCCTCGAGCTGTCAGACTTTCTCCTTCCTTCCAAACCTTTAAACACTCCCTAAAGACCCACCTGTTTAGGTAAACTTATTCAATGTATCTTTTATAATCATAAATAAATTTGTTTCTATAATCCTTACGTCTCAATTGTACCCTAACCCTTTAGTTTGTAAATAGTGATGTGCAGGTCAAGAAAAACCCGCACCCGACCTAAGCATACACCTACCCGACCAGCACCCACCTGCACCCGGCTTCCCCCTCCATTTATAAACCTGAGCCTATAAAACATCAAGCAAGAAGTCGGAAACCCGGCAGTCTTAAGGTTGCAGGCGGGGAGAGCAGGCAGAAGAGCTTAACCCAACCTGCAAGAGGAACAGCTATGTCGGCCCAAACCCTTCCAAACCCGCTGGTAAACCAACAGGTCCCGCGGGTATTGGCCCACACATCACTATTTGTAAACTCTAGTTTGTAAGGCCCTCTAATCTTATAGTACCCTTGTTTGTTATTTACCGTTTCTTCCCTGTTCGTTATCTAATGTAAAGCACTGTGTAACTGGTTGGCGCTATATAAATAAATGATGATGATGATGATGATTCACTGCACATCATCTGGGCTGCTGTCAGTTACTGAGCTTAGGAATAGACTCGCAATGTGCTGCATACATAGAAATAAAAATCTTGCATCAGAATCTAATAATTAGCCCTGTAGCATCAGCTTCTAGGACATGTGACCCTCATTTTCTGCTTGATGACTTGCCAAAACCCCTAAGATTATGTTCTCAACAGCTGCCCAGGGCACAATGAGTCACTGACTCTCCTAACAACATGTAGTCTAGATTTGAAGACCTTAAAGGAGAAGGAAAGGTTAAAACTAAGTAAGCCTTATCAGAAAGGTCCACCTAAATATATCAGTAAACCCTCAAAGTAATGCTGCTCTGTCAAAATAAACACTGCATTTCTTCCCTTCTATTGTGTACGCATGGACTTCTGTATCAAACTTCCTGCCTTCAGCTTAAACCTCCTTGCCCCGGGCGTGAGCATGCTCAGTTTGCTCCTCTTCCCCCCCTTCTTTGCTGTAATCTGAGCCCAGAGCTATAAATGAGCAGGGACAGACTCAGGCAGGAAGTGATGTCACACCAAGCTAATACTGCAGCTGCTATCCTAAACAAACAGAGAGCTTGTAGAGCTTTATGGTAAAACATTCTACAGAATAAATAAAGCATTCTAGCTTGCACTATTGCAGCTATCTATAAAATGCCTCCATAGCTTTCCTCCTCCTTTAATCATTACTGATATGTAGACTCTGAATCTTTATATATTCAGTATATAAAATACTGTCTGGTGTGTTCTGCAGCATTAATATAAAGTCATCCAGGGTAAGAATTCATGTTACCTTAAAATACAGAAGTTTTATTTGAAATCCTGCAGCAGAGTAAGGGAGCATTTTGTGGATAACCCCACTCAACATTCCATGTAAGCCATGCACCCTTCTATGTTCATACAGCAAAGTTTAGAGAAAGGGGAATTTATTTGTATGCAAATGCTTAATTCAGTACTTACTTGGACCAGATCTGGATCTGGTGAGTTAAAGACATAGTATGGCTCCATGGGGAACGAGGCTAACCAGATATTCATTCTAATCTAATAATCATAATGATTCTCGTCTCTGAATTTATTTTTCCACCTGGAGTCTAATTCAATGTTTTTCTTTATATGTAAGATGTTGAAGTGGCATGCTATAGGTATGAAGGCATCGATGCTGTAAAAGATGCACTGAGAGCAGGGCTGAGCTGTTCCACGGAGAACATGCCAATTAAGGTAAGAGGTCTCTAGGGAAGGGCACTACCCAATAGTAGTGCTTTTATTAATATTTCCAAACAAGATATTTAGGATGAGTAGCTAAATGATGTGAAGGATGTGTATAGAGAAATGTGGGATTACTTGGGAATTTGATAAGAGTTTAGAAGCAGCAAGTTAAATGCTTTATAATTATTTTAGGGTGAGAAAACCAACTGTGTTTCTTGAGACTGAAGTCTGTGGCAAACTTGACAGTGTGGGATTTTTATTTCTGGTCTCTTGCACCGAAAATGATTTGTAATTACGTTTGTCTTGAATGTATTCGTTACGTTTGTCTTGAATGTATTTCACTCTCAAGACCAAGAGTAAAAGGCTATCCCATTACCCAATTATACTCTTGAGGCCGTTGCAAGTCCTAGGATTACCTGTAGCTTCATATTGCCATTTATAGTCTTAAATTGGTCTGCTTTCTGGGGACATTAACACATTAACACGTCAGTTCAGTTGGCTTCAGATTGTTCACCAGAAACAAAGACTTTTTCAGTTACTTTCCATTTTCTATTTTCTATTTCTATTAACTTTCCATTTTTCACCATACAGCTCGGGGAAGGGGACTCTGTAAATGGTATATTGGTACATTTTTTTGATAAATTTTTTTGTCTTTTATTTTGTAACTTTATTTTTATTTTTGTTTGTGAAGACATGTTACATTAAAGAGATACATCTAGCATATTTCAGTAAAGCATCACTTCAGAGCACACAGTCATGTAGATTTCTTATCTTTGTCCCTGCTGAGCAGAATCCCTGAGTTTAGCTGTTAGAATTGATACAATCGTTGTTAATATTCCAAGGACACTGCTGAGAAATGTATCACTAATGTAGCAAATTGTAACAGTTCAGAATTTGCACCTGAATTACTGAGACTGGAACATTAAACCTTCAACTTCAATTTTGGAAAAACGGTAAAACATAAATGAAAGTAGTGAAAATGTTTAAGTGCACAACGTTTTTCTCACTCCAAATGCATTAAAGTCAATAAGTGTTTTTTCTTGTGCTGACTTTTTTTCAAATGCATTAAAGTCAATAGTCGTTTGTCTTGACGACTTTTTTGTCTTGGCAACTCCTTGTCCAAACGCATCAGTCAATGGACTCTTTTTCTTGCTGTGACTTTTTTGTTGCAGCAAATTTTCCCGAAATATTTTCAGATGGCGAAATGCGGAATTGCTCAGAGAATCCATTCCTGCTGAAAATATTCACTACACGAAAACCAATTGACATTTCTGGTGAACAGTCTGAATGGAAAAACAAGTGGAAAAAAATTCAATCCTCTATTACTAATTGCGCAACAAGTGGTGCCTGAAAGTTTGTGAACCCTTTTGGATTTCCAATATGTCTGCATAAGTATGACCTAAAACCTGATCTGTTTTTCATGTATCTCATTAAACCAGACAATGGGAACCCCGTAATATAGATGAGTAAAGACATAATACTTTTTTTGCATGGCAGGGTTGCAAACCACTACAAGTTTAGGATTCATTATCTGGAAACCCATTATCCTGAAAGCTCTGAATTACGGAAAGGCCATCTCTGATAGATAAAAATGATTTCCTTTTTCTCTGTAATAATAAAACAGTAGCCTGTACTTAATCCCAACTAAGATATAATTAATCCTTATTGGAAGCAAAATCAGCCTATTGGGGTTATTTAATGCTAAAATGATTTTTTAGTAGACTTAAGGTATGAAGATCCATTTTACTTAAAGATCCCTTATCTGGAAAACCTCAGGTCCCAAGCATTCTGGATAACAGGCCCCATACCTGTACTATGCAAAAACAGTATTGCTGCTAGTAAGTTGCATTGATGGATGTGGGTGCTGTTCTTATATGATATCAAATTTGGATCCAGGACCTGGGTGCAGTCCAAAAAGCAGGATACAACAGAAGAGAAATGTTATTGGTAGGCAACATATCATACTTATCATCAGCTGTCTGAACCAAAAAAAGCTTAGAAAATTGACCTAGACTATAGGGACAAATAGTTTGACATAGCCAGTGCACCCTCAGTATGTTGAATCTACTTCTCCATGCAAATGCACTGACTTTGATGGTAGTATATACAGAAAGTGTGGATCCAATATATAATGCAAACATTTTGCATGTGAGCATTGTTACAATTCTGTTGTTTTTGTGAATAATTTATTATTTAATAATTTATCATTTATAATTTAACAAGTTTCCTTAATGATTTAATTATTTGTGATTCAGATCAATCTCATTGCTTCCCCTTGTTATGCAATATCTACAACTACCCAGAAGAGAGAAGAAGGCCTTTTTGCTTTAAACCGAGCAATGCAGGTTATCAAGGAAAAGATTGAGGAGAAAAAAGGAATATTTAATGTCCAAATGGAGGTAACAGTTTGCATTATTATATGTTAACAAAGGTTGAATGACGTGACTATCTTCCATAACATAAAAAAATGTGTTTTTGTGCCTCTCACGGCATTGTAAAAGAACAGTTAAAAAGAAGCACTGATTTTAACCCCCTCAAGAACACAGGTGGAAACAGACAGGTCCTTCAAGATCAGAAAGTTATCCACCCACACCTGTTTCCAGTGTTGATATGATAATATGCAGAGTTGGCATAACACCAATCTGTAGTTAAAGGTTAAATAAAAAGAAACACTCCCTGGCCAATCAGAACTTCTTTATTGAAACAATTTACTATTTTAGCAGTGACTCACTTCTGGAGTCAACACTATGGAAGGGGTGTTGTCACCAACACTGTTGTGTAGTTTTCTCTGCACCTACTTTCTACCAGCATGGCTGGCACTCAACTTCTTCCTCACCTTTATATGACATAAAAAAAAAATTACCCTGCTCATCCGCAGGCTTGTAATCAATGTAAATATGCTTATACTGTAAATCAATAAAGTAGAAACAACAACAAATTGTGGGACTGGCCCATTGGGATACCAGGAAAACTCCCGATGGGCCCAGGTGTCAGGGGGTCCTTGTGCTGCTAAGGATTTGTCCTATTTCATGGCCATTACCTATTTCTTTGAAAACAAAGAGGCTAAATAGATGGAACAATCGATTATAGTATGTAAAGAATAGAGACCAGGAGAATAGAGGTTGAGTGAGGAGAGGAAGAATAATAATAATACTGAGAGTGGGCCTCTGGTCTATGGTTATATGTTAATTGCCTTATCACTCCAAAGCAGTGCTGGAAATACAATCCCTAAAAAATACAAATACCTAAAAAATGCATAACACGGTGGTTTTGCACTTTTTCCCATAAGCATTAGTAGCTACATTCAACAGCTAACAATAGCTCTGTGCCACTTCCATTGTTTGTTTTTCTTTTTGCTCCCACCCTTCCATTTGTTCCCCCAAACAAATTCTGCCTGCCTCTGTTTGGAACAAGTGGCAGCTAGCCACACCACCATCCACCTATGCCGCCCTACATGTTTCGCCGTTGTCGTGGCTACATAAGGGGCATCACTTATGCCCCTGATGAAGCCGTGACAACAGCAAAACGCAAAGTGCTGAGGCTCCTTTTCATGTGTTTTAACTGAAAAAAGGTGGTTAGAGTTGGCCTCTGTTTCCGGACAGGTATCCATGCTTTTTCTCTGCCTCTATTTATCCTCTCGTTTTATTTTACATATATTATTTATCAGTTTATGACTGAGTGGTGGTGCATTGGAGAGTAGACATGCTGAGCCATCATTGTTTAGTAATCAGCTGTTGGTAAACTTTTACCCTTTCTTCCTACAAGTTTTCACTTGATCCAGCCTGACAACGAGATATATAACTCCTTCCAACATAGAAGAGCCTGTATAACCATACAATACACAAAAGCCATGAATATCTTGTAAATTATATTTTTATAAACAGTGATGTCATCAATTATTAATGGTGAGTAGTGATGTCATTTCTGTCACATGACTCACTAAAACTTGAGTATTATAATAAATAAAGTACCCCTTGTTGGAAAATATGAGGATATTAGAAGTAACCTCGGAGTTCCATGACCTGTATAAAAGCATGAAACTCCTCTGTGACTTATAATATCCTCATAATTTACAATAGGGGGTACTTTATTCACCATATAATTGGTGTAGTACTCTCCCAAGTTCCCTTTTGGTAATGTGTGCTCTTCTTGTGTTAAGCCTAAGGTAATCACGACTACAGAAGAACTACAGCTTGCACAACTGCTGAAGCGACAATAGAGAGAGGATGATAAAGAAGAACTTTGAAGCAATCATTCAGAAATCTGAGATTCAAGAACTATTTTCTTCTTCTGGAAGTCTCCTCAGTTCTTTGAAGATCACAAACATACTCTGTATATCAAATGCACTTTTATTCCAGGATGTTTTGTTAGGAAAGAAAACGTTCCTGTTCCTAAATAATGATTTCAAGCTACAGAAATGGGGCCCGTTATCCAGAATGCTTGGAACCTGGGGTTTCCAGATAAACGTTTCCATAATTTGGATCTCCATACCTTAAATCTACAAAATCTACAAAAAATATATTTACATGATTTGATTGGCAAATGACAATGCAAAACTCACACACCATTTCTTGCAGAACACTGCAACTTTATGTATATTGATTCATGCCAAGTGTGTAAGGGGATACACAGAGCAATTGGTGTGAATGTTACTGTTACTGTACTGAAATGTGTAGGAGTGATGTGAAGTAAATATGTTAATGTTATAAATCTGTGTTTAAAACAAAAGTAATGAGAATAATTGCAATGTGTTAGAATGGCCACTAGATGTAATTTTTTTTGTAGTTTACACTCCAGCCACTAGAGGTAGAGTGCACAGGGTATAAAAAGAGAGGACACAATATCTTTCTTCTCTTTCACAATGTTGGGAACGTCCGGTCGGTGCCCACCTCACAAACAGGTCTACTTGTCACCTTAACAGGTTAATCAGTAAGCCCTGTTTACTAATGTCGGCACTTGAAACCAAAGTGCCTTTTGTACCAAGTTGATGTTTTTACAGTTATTGTTCTGACACACATTTTAAAAGAGAGTACCTGTATTTTATAAACCAAAAAGAACACAAGGGACTTCTCCCCACACTACATGTGTCTAACAAAATCTATGAGCAAAATGATAATAATTAAATGTCAAAGTAAAATAAAAAGCAATTTTTATTCACCACCATGCCATATTGAAACAGTGAGATTAAAACCATTTAAAATAATAAGCAGCGCTGCATATAGAGCTGAAGGGATCCCTTCTAAGAGGACAGAAACCCAAAAGCTGGTTACCTGTATTTTACTGCACTTCCTACCTATTGTTTCAACAAGAAAATGGCATTTTTATGTGTAACTCATAACGTAAAGGGGTTCAGCTCCCCATTAATAAGATCTAAGGCTTTTAGGCAGTATAACAATATAAAAACAGACATTGTTTTTTTGCAAGAGACCTATTTCTCTAGGTCTTCCTTTCCAAAATATTTTCACCATGCTTACTGGAAAGTTTACCTGGCCTCTTCAGAGAGTAAACATGGAGGGGTTGCAATATATATATATCCATAATAAAGTTAATTTCCCTTTAGAGATCTAGAAAAACAGATCTAGAGGGGAGATATTTAATTCTAAACTGTTATATACAAGATATCTTAGTAACCTTAGCAGTGGTGTACGGCCCAAATGACAACAAAAAGGCCTTCTACAACAAATTTTTCCCTCTTTTGGAGGAATTTAGTAGTGGCCCAACTATGCTCAGAGGGGACTTTAATGAAGTAGTAAACCCTATTAATGACAGACAAACCAAAGCAACTTCACAAACAATTAGACCTAGGAACCCACATTACTTTGCAAAATTGCTAGAAAAAAATAGGCTTGTGGATGTTTGGCGAGAATGTCATCCCCAAGTCAAAGACTACACATATTTTTCCCCTCCCCATAACTCTAATTCGAGAATTAATATGTTTATTTTAGACCAAAGGTTACTACCACAAATCATTCAGTCCAACATCCGAACCTGTGTTTGGTCTGACCACTCCATAGTAACTTTACATATCTCCAATCTGGTGAATAAACCCTCTACTTACCGCTGGAGGCTTGATGATAGCATGTTGTCTGACCCCCAAATAAAGCATGGTATAGAAAACGAATTGAAGCAATATTTTCTAACTAATGATACTTTAAATGTAACTAGCCCCACATTATGGTCTGCCCACAAAGCCTACATAAGAGGGATTTTTATACAAACAAAAGCAAGGCAAATCAAGGCAAAAAATAAAAAAATAACTGATCTCTCCCTCCAATTGCATACTAAAGAAGAACAGCTCAAACTAACCCCAAATAGGATGTTAGAAAACTGCAATGGGTGAAACAAAAATTTTTTCAGAAGGCCAATCAAGCTGACAAGCTCGCAGATTTTCGAACAAATCTTCACAATCCCCCTTTACGCAGATTAGAAACAGTAAGGGCCTTTTAACAGCTAATCCAGTCAAGATAGTTGAAGAATTCAGCTCCTACTATCAATCCCTTTATCAAGCACAGGCCTTAAAAGCGGAGAAAATACTCTTTTTTGGATAATCTTGACACCCCCTCTCTTTCTCAAAGACAGAAAGAGTCCCTAAGATCTCCCATTGATTCAAAGGAAATCTGACTGGCAATAAAAACATTGAAAATAAAAAAATCCCCAGGCCCAGACGGTCTTACTGGAAAATATTATAAGCCATTTGGACCCATATTAATTCCATGATTACATAAACTGTTAAATGATATTCAACAAGGTCTACACAAATTTGACTTAGACATCAAGAAAGAAGGACAGCACTCCGGTACATGGAATATGCTTTTATTCCAGGTTCATACAAGGATCCAAGGCGTTGGGCGTTGGATCCTTGTATGAACCTGGAATAAAAGCATATTCCATGTACCGGAGTGCCGTCCTTCTTTCTTAATGTCTAAGTGAATTTCAGCAGTGGGGACGCTGCGGACAGAGCACCCGATTGGAGCAGCAAATAGGGAGTGTGAACTTGGAGCGGTCCCCCCTTGTGAAGTCAAGAAACTACACAAATTTGACCCTGAAACATTGGCCTCACAGATTGTGGTAATTCCCAACATGGACAAGGACCATACCATTGCAAAAATTTTAGACTTATTTCAATCTTGAACTTAGATATTAAATTGCTAGCAAAAATTATGGCCACAAGACTTAACACCTTCCTGGACCTACTAATTCACAAGGATCAGTCAGGATTCATCCCAAAAAGGCAGGTAACAGATAACATTGCAGACTAATTAACATATTACACATAGCTAAAACGAAGTCTATACCCTCTATGCTCCAATCTTTATATCTAGAGAAGGCTTTTGATACAATCTCATGATTATATTTATGTAAAACTCTCTTGCATTATGGTTTCCCAGAGCCCTTTCTCAATGTTATTCTGGCTCTCTATGATAATCCAACAGCACAGGTTCAGCATATGGGCTTCCTTTCACCTATATTTGCGATAGGCCGGGGCACACGGCAGGTGTGCCCATTGTCCCTCCTCCTGTTTGCCCTAGCCATCGAACCCCTTGCAATTTCAATTAGAGCACAACCCCAAATATCCTTTGCAACGATCTCATTACTCAAAGTGAACGCTAATAAAATGGAGGCCTTAAGCATCAATCTTTCCCCCAGTTTGACAAAACTGCTCGAAATTAATTTCCAACTCCAGTGGCAACCCCAAAAACTAAAATACCTAGGAGTGGAACTGCACCGGGACTATGAATCAATCTCGCATGCTAATTATAATAAAATCTCTTAGAAGATACAACATTTTATAACCTCATGGAGCAACCTTAAGCTATCCTGGATGGGGAGAGTCAATGCCTTAAAAATGTCAGCCTTACCTCATTTACTATATCTGTTCAGGACCCTCCCAGTCTCACCCCCTACAGGTATGTTAAGCTCTTTACAAAAATCTATGAATACATTTTTATGGGACGGTAAAAGAGCAAGGTTAACATTTATAACAGCAGCCAGACATCGCTCTAAAGGAGGCCTGGGAATTCCAGATTTCAAGAAATACTACATGACTGCCCAGATCTGCCAGCTGATCCAATGGCACAATCTTCACACCATACATGCTCTGACCAAAACCAACAAACTACTATCGTGGCAACAGCTACAAGACTCTTACAATGCCCACAGAGTGAATACTATAGATACTTGCAAATCAGAAGCTATATATCTTCCTTATGGTCGGACAAAAAATTTCCTAACCCGACTATTTTTGAAAAGATGTGCTTGCAAATACTCACACGAGAGAAGGCTATTTCAGCAATATATGATCATTTGATCCACCTGACCCCTATCAAGGAGTTAAGGTTTGTTCAACTATGGGAAAAAGACTTACACATTTGTATAGAGGCGGATCAATGGTCTGATATACACTGCTCGGTGAACATACTGTATCTATCCAAGAAACTTCCCAGAAAGTACTACACCAGTGGTACATGGTCCCCTCTAAATTGGCAAAATGGTACCCTCCATGCTCCCCTCTATGCTTTCAGAGCTGTGGCCACCACGGTTCGTTCTTAAACATATGGTGGGAATGTCCAAAGGCGGTCCAATTTTGGATACAAATCTACACACTGATTACAAATGTGACCGGACTATCACTAAAGAAGGACCCAGGAGAGGCTCTGATCAACAAGAGGATTCCAGGAATTAACAAATTCACTAGGAAATTGATAATGCATATTTTTTCTGCCTCCAAACAGGTCATAGCTTCAGCCTGGAAGTCCCCCATTTTACTTTCCTGAGGTTTAAAGGAGGCTAGACAATGTCCTCATTCTTGAGAAACCAACTAGCTACACAAATGGTGTACAGAAATCTTTCCACAAAGTTTGGTCCCCTTGTTTATCGTACCGGAATATTTCATTAACCTAGGTGTTTTCTAATGCTCTCCCACTCTGACCCAGCAGATACCCTACATTTTCCTGACCCAATGCTGTAACTGTAAGTGCAGAAATGAGGACAGTACTCACAGGTGTTAAAGGCAATTGTTTCTTTAGTTTAATGGTTTACTTTTCTTTTACTTTCTTTTTTTTTTTTTTTTATATATATAATTTTATTGCCTGCTACTGATGCAACTCTACTAAAAAACTCAGGAATGCAATTTATGTAGCAATGTGACTTTATATTACTGCAGCCTGGGAATTGTCCAGTACCTGCAGACTCTGAGTTTTACTATGTGCATATTCTTGCCATATGTTGATATTTGAAATTAAAACTTTTAAATATAAGATGTCCAGCAGATGTTTCCTGGACATCTGCTGAATGTCTCCTGGACATCTGCTGGACAGGATTAGGTAGAGCAAGGGTCTCTAGTAAGAAGTGCTAGGTACTTCAGCTAGAGAGGGTGATAGCTAGCATGGGTAGCCCAGACCTCAACGAGGAGGTAAGCCAAGATAGGGCGTAAGTGACACTTTAGGCCCAGTGCGAACATCCTGAAGCAGGGATCAGAAAAATTCATATCCGGAGTAGGGCAGAGGAGCATAGAGCGTATGCCGGATTGCTATTGGAAGGTGGTGCAAGGCCCTGATAAGAGATGTGTCTATGGCAACTGGGGTTGTATTTTTGGCTAGTGGAATGCTTTACATGGCTGTTGATGAATCTGCCTGAAAAAATGAATGTGTATAAAATCTGTGTTTGCCGATAATGTGAAAGCCTGTCTGAATATGAGCACAAACTGCCCTGCTAATAAATCTAATTTTACACAACTTGGTATTGGACTCCTGCACTTTAAAGGGGATGTTCACCTTCCAAACACTTTTTTTCAGCAGGGACAAAGATAAGAAATGTATCAACTAAATGTATCAATTTAGAACAGTTTACAGATTCAGCGACCCCCCTTCCCAGAGCTCCTTTAGAAGGTGAAAATGACACTTTACACTTCAATATTAGACAAACCGTCACACAAGAAATTGAAAATAATTGGAAAAATTCTTTATTACTGGTGATCTATCTGAAACAACTAGTTGTTACTGATGCAACTCTACTAAAAAACTCAGGAATGCAATTTATGTAGCAATGTGACTTTATATTACTGCAGCCTGGGAATTGTCCAGTACCTGCAGACTCTGAGTTTTACTATGTGCATATTCTTGCCATATGTTGATATTTGAAATTAAAACTTTTAAATATAAGATGTCCAGCAGATGTTTCCTGGACATCTGCTGAATGTCTCCTGGACATCTGCTGGACAGGATTAGGTAGAGCAAGGGTCTCTAGTAAGAAGTGCTAGGTACTTCAGCTAGAGAGGGTGATAGCTAGCATGGGTAGCCCAGACCTCAACGAGGAGGTAAGCCAAGATAGGGCGTAAGTGACACTTTAGGCCCAGTGCGAACATCCTGAAGCAGGGATCAGAAAAATTCATATCCGGAGTAGGGCAGAGGAGCATAGAGCGTATGACGGATTGCTATTGGAAGGTGGTGCAAGGCCCTGATAAGAGATGTGTCTATGGCAACTGGGGTTGTATTTTTGGCTAGTGGAATGCTTTACATGGCTGTTGATGAATCTGCCTGAAAAAATGAATGTGTATAAAATCTGTGTTTGCCGATAATGTGAAAGCCTGTCTGAATATGAGCACAAACTGCCCTGCTAATAAATCTAATTTTACACAACTTGGTATTGGACTCCTGCACTTTAAAGGGGATGTTCACCTTCCAAACACTTTTTTTCAGCAGGGACAAAGATAAGAAATGTATCAACTAAATGTATCAATTTAGAACAGTTTACAGGGTCAGCGACCCCCCTTCCCAGAGCTCCTTTAGAAGGTGAAAATGACACTTTACACTTCAATATTAGACAAACCGTCACACAAGAAATTGAAAATAATTGGAAAAATTCTTTATTACTGGTGATCTATCTGAAACAACTAGTTGTTTGAAGGTGAACAAATCCTTTAAGATAACTTTTAGTATATTATAGAATGGCCGATTTTATGCAACTTTTCAATTTAATTATTTGCCTTCTTTTACTGACGCTTTCCAGCTTTCAAATGGAGATCACTGACCCCATTACAAAAACAAATCATCTGCAAAGCTACAAAATATATATAAAATATATATTAGTCGTCTCCTAATCACATTCCAGTCTATTATTCAAATCAGTGCATGGTTGCTAGGGTAAATGGGACCCTAGTAACCAGATTGCTGACATTGCAACTTGGAGAACTGCTGAATACAAAGCTAAATAACTCATAAATCCCAAATAATAAAAACTGAAAACTAATTGCAAAGTGTTTCAGAATATCACATACCAGCCCTCTAATATATATATATAGTTCCCCAGGCTTGGATAGATATAATGACCACAGGCAAAGCTGTAAGTGGGCAAGGCCAATGCCCATCCCCCACACTCACTTGCACTGAGCTGCATAGTGGAAAAACCAGTTTGCATGAATACTTCTGACAGAATTCCTCCACCTATTGAGACTGAGGGGCCGGGGTCTGTAGAGAATTTAGAGTTGAAGATCTGAGTGAGACCTGCAGCCCCTGGTTAGAGGCAGTTCTGGGTGCAAACTCCCAGGCTTTGGCAGGACACCCCTCTACTGAGCTTTACTGGACTCTCCCTTGGCTGTACTAGTACTGACTCCCAAATAACAAGTGTTTTCCGCTGGGACCCTGGTCTATTTACTTTTAACCACAGGGGTCTTACAATAATTTAACAAACTAGATAACAATAGTGTTTTCCCACCATAACATCTCCAAAGGTAACTGTCCAGCTGTTGTTAGAGCAGCAACTCCCACAGCCCCCACCACAAGGAATTTACATGGCTGGGAGTTGTAGCACAACAATAGAGACACAATACTTGTAACTGATTTGGGTACACATTCCACTCTATGAGCAGTAGATGGTGCCCAAGCCCAGCAAATGAATTGGTTGCCTAGCAACATGTCACGCTAGGAAGTGCTTTCATGAAAACAACAGCAAGGCCTGGGAGAGAAGAGAACGGAGGGAGCCGGAGAAGAGACCTGCTGTAAGTTCCAATGTGGAATTGCTTAAAAATCAGGGATGTCTGGCTACTGTTAACCTGCAACTCTCAGCTTCCCTATGTCATTCAGGGGCTGATGGGATTTGTAGTTTAAAACAGCTTGTGGGTTGCTGCCTGATATCCCTGAGCTCCATTTAGGTTTGCCACCTTTTCTGGAGAAAAATACCGGCCTTCCTATATATCTATCTTTTTCCCCTATTAATAACATTGGGATCAGCCATCATTTTTACTGGTCAGGCCAGTAAAATGCCGGCCAGGTGGCAACCCTAGCTCCATTAGAGTTTTGCATCAGAGTGGGGTCATAGCCATATGTCTTGAATTCAGCCCTGGGTAAGCTGTTACTGCCTTGAAGATGTCGCTTAGCTCCATGTCATCAGGAAGATGATGATCCAGCCCTGGTATTTCTGAAAATATATTTCTTGTTACCAAGGGATGTAAAGTAAAATAGGCTTTTAGATATGTCAGGAATGGTTCCTTGTCTCCTTGATGACATCTTTGTCTTTCAGCTTCTAGATTGTAAGTTCTTGGGCAGGCCTGGATTTGTGGGAAGTCTACAAAGGGCCGGGCTTAGAGCAGCACATTTTTAGGGGCGCCCCATTGCCTTATTGCTAGGAAGGCAGACTGGGGAAAACTCTACCTGTCAAAACTTCTCTCCTCAGTGCGGCCCCTGATTTCTTTCTTTTGGTCGAGCAATTTGTAGGTCAGTTTCGGGGCTGGGTCCTTCGAAAAGAGGGGACACTTTGAGCTGGTCACTGTAGGTGGATGTGGCACGTAGTACTAGGGTTACCAGTTAAATCTGTCCTTGCTCTTGGGAACAGGCCAGAAACCCCCTGATAACTTCCAGATATTCTAGAACCAGGTCATAGCTGCCAGCATTGAATATAATTTCCAGGGTCACTTCTACACTGGGCTTTTGTGCCATACGAGAAATTCCTTAAAAGAGGGCACATAATGCCATACTGTACCTATGCAATATTTTCTGGGCATACATATTTGACTTATTATTACATCTAATATTTTAAACACCCCCTTTTCAATAATTCAGGTTATAGAGTGAAAATTGATTGTAAGCTCTTGCAAGTCTAATCCTATTTTTTTTTACTCTGTAACCCTTGCTTGTTAAATTATTATTAATTATAAATTATTATTATTGTTAGCATCCAACTGCATTTATGCATCTATTGAACATTTGCGAAAATCCCATTTTCATTTTCTGTCTTAAAGCTGCCGTTCGATGACATGGACATTACAAAGGGGAGCCTAGATGAAATAGCGAGACCTGCTTCTTCCTCCAGATCCCGTCCAGGTAGTCGGGTTTCCACTTCTTTGTCAACAGAGAAGCCAAAGCGTAGTTCAACTTCTTTGTCTTTGGAAATATTGAACCCTGAGCCTGGTTTTTCAGAGGTAAATTCTGATGAATTCTTATATGTATGTTTTTTCAGTGGCATTTTGTCAAAGTATTAGAAGGGAGGACATAGGCTGCAAATTTGGAATGTCAATGTCTTCACTAACTAAAGGGATTTACATAATCACATGATGTTCTCTTTAAACATGGTTATCGGAACCGTAAGGAAAAGAAAGCCTAATTCATCCCTGACCATAGCTGTAGCTGTGTTCCAGCCAACGCCTTCCAATAACGTGTCAAACGGGTCTGATCGAAGGCACACATTCTATAGGGGAGTGGCTGCTGTGATTACTTTGCCAACAGGGTAGGGAGCTGCTGTATGTTTTGCCTTCCACCAGCCAACATGTACCACACTAATGGGTATAACCACAGCTTGATAAAGGGCCATTGTTTGGCTTGAAATGTTGTAACTGTCCTGATCATTATGCCTAAGAAAAGCAAAAAAAAAAGCTTTTCAAACAGATATTCCTGTTGGTGCTGTCTGCTACAGTGTTTGTGGATAACCACAGTTTAGGGATGTAGCGAACGTCGGAAAAAAAGTTCGCGAACATATTCGCGAACTTGCGCAAAAATGCGAGCGGTTCGCGAACGGTTCGCGAACCCCATAGACTTCAATGGGAAGGCGAACTTTAACATCTAGAAAAGACATTTCTGGCCAGAAAAATGATTTTAAAGTTGTTTAAAGGGTGCAACGACCTGGACAGTGGCATGCCAGAGGGGGATCAAGGGCAAAAATGTATCTGAAAAATCTGCCTGTGTGTGCTTGGAAGAGATAGTGTAGGGGGAGAGCTGTTAGTGATTTCAGGGACAGATGATAGTAAGCTTGCTGGCTAGTAATCTGCTTGATACTGCTCTGTATTGGAGGGACAGAAGTCTGCAGGGATTTGAGGGACATTTTAGCTTAGGTAGCTTTGCTGGCTAGTAATCTACTGTTCTCTTTAAACAACTGCCATACGTTGACCTTGTAGGCATTGTTTGCCCAGTTTTTTTGGACGCAGCCACTGAAGCACAGTTGCCAGAAAAAATATGCCATATAAATGCTGAAAATAGTAATTTTTCGCCATACGTTGACCTTGTAGACATTGTTTGCCCAGTTTTTTTGGACGCAGCCACTGAAGCACAGTTGCCAGAAAAATTATGCCATATAAATGCTGAAAATATAAATTTTTTTGGTTGCAGCCACTGAAGCACAGAGGCCAGAAAAATTATGCCATATAAATGCAGAAAATATGCATTTTTTTGGTCGCAGCCACTGAAGCACAGTTGCCAGAATAATTATGCCATATAAATGCTGAAAATATAAATTTTTTTGGTTGCAGCCACTGAAGCACAGAGGCCAGAAAAATTATGCCATATAAATGCAGAAAATATGCATTTTTTTGGTCGCAGCCACTGAAGCACAGTTGCCAGAAAAAATATGCCATATAAATGCTGAAAATAGTCATTTTTTGCCATATACGTTGAGTCAACGTATGGCAAAAAATTACTATTTTCAGCATTTATATGGCATATTTTTTCTGGCCTCTGTGCTTCAGTGGCTGCGGCCAAAAAAACTGGGCAAACAATGCCTACAAGGTCAACGTCGTTGACCTTGTAGGCATTGTTTGCCCAGTTTTTTTGGCCGCAGCCACTGAAGCACAGAGGCCAGAAAAAATATGCCATATAAATGCTGAAAATAGTAATTTTTTTGGTCGCAGCCACTGAAGCACAGTTGCCAGAAAAATTATGCCATATAAATGCTGAAAATATAAATTTTTTTGGTTGCAGCCACTGAAGCACAGAGGCCAGAAAAATTATGCCATATAAATGCTGAAAATATAAATTTTTTTGGTTGCAGCCACTGAAGCACAGAGGCCAGAAAAATTATGCCATATAAATGCAGAAAATATGCATTTTTTTGGTCGCAGCCACTGAAGCACAGTTGCCAGAAAAATTATGCCATATAAATGCAGAAAATATGCATTTTTTTGGACGCAGCCACTGAAGCACAGTTGCCAGAAAAAATATGCCATATAAATGCTGAAAATAGTCATTTTTTGCCATACGTTGACCTTGTAGACATTGTTTGCCCAGTTTTTTTGGTTGCAGCCACTGAAGCACAGAGGCCAGAAAAAATTAAACCAGTAGGGTTTGCACCCTAGTTTGTAACGGTGGCGGAGGGAGGAGGAGGACGCTAAAGGACAGCTGTGTGTGGAGTCATGAGGCTTGAAGAGAAGGACAGCTGCATAGAAGTCAGAACAAGTCTTCCGGCGTGCAGTAACCCTCCGAGATCCACCCCTCATTCATTTTAATAAAGGTCAGGTAATCGACACTTTTGTGACCTAGGCGAGTTCTCTTCTCAGTTACAATCCCTCCTGCTGCACTGAAGGTCCTTTCTGAGAGCACACTTGAGGCTGGGCAAGACAAGAGGTTCATGGCAAATTGTGACAGCTCTGGCCACAGATCAAGCCTGCGCACCCAGTAGTCCAGGGGTTCATCGCTCCTCAGAGTGTCGATATCTGCAGTTAATGCCAGGTAGTCCGCTACCTGCCGGTCGAGGCGTTCTTTGAGGGTGGATCCAGAAGGGTTGTGGCGCTGCCTTGGACAGAAAAACATTTGCATGTCTGACGTTACAGACTGGCCAAAGGGCTTTGTCCTTGCAGGTGTGCTCGTGGCAGGATTACTGGCACCTCTGCCCCTGGAATGTTGATGAGTTCCTGAAGTGACATCACCCTTAAAAGCATTGTACAACATGTTTTGCAGGCTGGTTTGTAAATGCCGCATCTTTTCGGACTTGTGGTATGTTGGTAACATTTCTGACACTTTATGCTTGTACCGAGGGTCTAGTAGCGTTGCGACCCAGTACAGGTCCTTCTCCTTAAGCCTCTTGATACGGGGGTCCTTCAACAGGCATGACAGCATGAAAGACCCCATTCTCACAAGGTTGGATGCAGAGCTATCCATCTCCGCTTCCTCATTATCAAGGACTGCATCATCCACGGTCTCCTCCCCCCAGCCACGTACAAGACCAGGGGTCCCCAAAAGGTCACCACTAGCCCCCTGGGAAGCCTGCTCCTGTTGGTCCTCCTCCTCCTCCTCCACAAAGCCACCTTCCTCCTCTGACTCCACTTCTGGCACCTCTCCCTGCGTTGCAGCAGGTGCCTGGGTTCGTTCTGGTGATTCCGACCAGAAATCGTGCGCTTCCAGCTCCTCGTCACGCTGGTCTACAGCCTCATCTGTCACTCGTCGCACGGCACGCTCCAGGAAGAAAGCGAAGGGTATTAGGTCGCTGATGGTGCCTTCGGTGCGACTGACCATATTTGTCACCTCTTCAAAAGGTCGCATGAGCCTGCAGGCATCGCGCATAAGCACCCAGTAACGGGGGAAAAAAATCCCCAGCTGTGCAGATCCAGTCCTACCACCCAGTTCAAAAAGGTACTCGTTGACGGCCCTTTGTTGTTGCAGCAGACGTTCCAACATAAGGAGCGTTGAATTCCAGCGAGTCTGGCTGTCAGAAATCAAACGCCTGACTGGCATGTTGTAGCGCTGCTGAATGTCAGCAAGGCGTGCCATGGCTGTGTAGGAACGTCTGAAATGGGCCGACACCTTTCTGGACTGGGTGAGAACGTCCTGGAATCCTGGGTACTTGGAGACAAAACGTTGGACTATTAAATTTAACACATGTGCCATGCAGGGCACATGTGTTAAATTGCCTAGTCTCAACGCTGCCAACAGATTGCTTCCATTGTCACACACCACTTTTCCGATCTGCAGTTGGTGTGGGGTCAGCCACCGATCGGCCTGTGACTGCAGAGATGACAGGAGTACAGATCCGGTATGGTTTTTGCTTTCCAGGCACGTCATCCCCAAGACAGCGTGACAACGGCGTACCTGGCACGTCGAATAGCCTAGGGGGAGCTGGGGGTGCACAGGTGTGGAGGAGGAGAAGGAGGACCCAGCAGCAGAGTAAGAAGAAGAAGAAGACGAGGTAGAGAGCGATGGAGGAGTAGAGGTGGTGGCAGAACCGCGTGCAATCCGTGGCGGTGACACCAACTCCACTGTTGTTGTTGAGCTACCCATTCCCTGCTTCCCAGCCATTACCAAGTTCACCCAGTGGGCAGTGTAGGTGACATACCTGCCCTGACCATGCTTGGAGGACCATGCGTCAGTAGTCATATGGACCTTTGGCCCAACACTAAGTGACAGAGATGCGGTAACTTGGCTCTGCACATGTTGGTACAGGTGTGGTATTCCCTTTTTAGAAAAAAAATTGCGGCTGGGTACCTTCCACTGCGGTGTCCCAATTGCTACAAATTTGCGGAAGGCCTCAGAGTCCACCAGCTGGTATGGTAAAAGCTGGCGGGCTAAGAGTGCAGACAAGCCAGCTGTCAGACGCCGGGCAAGGGGGTGACAGTCAGACATTGGCTTCTTACGCTCAAACATGGCCTTCACAGAAACTTGGCTGGTGGCAGATGACTGGGAATGGGAACAGGTGGTCAAGGTGGAAGGCGGAGTGGAGGGTGGTTCAGACGGGTCAAGGAGAGCAGAGGTAGAGCAGTAAGATGCTGGACCAGAAGGAGTGTGGCTTTTAGTTTGCCTGTTGCCTTTGAGGTGTTGCTCCCAAAGTGCTTTGTGCTTGCCGCTCATGTGCCTTCGCATAGAAGTTGTACCTATGTGGCTGTTGGGCTTACCAAGGCTCAGTTTCTGACTGCACTCATTGCAAATTACAATGCTTTTGTCAGAGGCACACACATTAAAAAAATCCCACACTGCTGACTTTTTGGAAGTGTGCGATCTGGCGGTAACAGTAGAAGTTGGCGGAGTTGGCGGTATTGGCGGCAATGGCGGGTGCGTTGGCCGGCTGAACACAGGTGCCGATACATGTTGTTGCCCTGCTGATCCCTGCGGGCTGTCCTCCCTGCTTCTTCTAAGTCTTATTCTCCTACTGCCTCTCTGACTCTCCGTCTCTCCATCTGAACTACCCTCCTCTTGCTCTCTTCTACTAGGCACCCACAAAACATCAATCTCCTCATCATCATTCTCCTCAGATGCATCAATTTCTTCTGACACATCACAGAAGGAAGCAGCAGCGGGGACCTCCTCCTCATCACTCATTATGTCCATCTCTATCGTGTTCTCTGCCAGAATTAAATCTGGTGTAAGGTCCTCATCTCCTTCATCTTCTTCTGGCAATAATGGTTGCGCATTACTCAGTTCAAGAAACTCATTGGAAAATAACTCCTCTGACCCCAGTGAAGAAGGGGCACCGGTGGTGGAGGAAGTGTTACGTGGGGTGGCCATAGCAGTGGAGGATGAGGAGGATGTTGTGGTAAAGTTAGAAACGGTAGAGGATGGGGTGTGCTGTGTAAGCCAGTCAACTACCTCTTCAGCATTTTGGGAGTTCAGGGTCATTGGCTTTTTTAAAACTGGGAAATTTGCTAGGGCCACAGGATTGCATAGCAGCACGGCCCCTAGCACGGCCTCTGCGTGGCGGCCTGCCTTTGCCTGGCATTATTTTTAAAAAAACAACAACAACAACAAAAACTCAGTTGGTTTTTCTGGAAACGATAATACACACAGCTAGATGGCGGGTTGAAGAAAACACTGTGCAAATAATGCCTACAAAGTCAACGTATACACTACTACAGCGGTGGATACGGATTACGTAAAATATATGAATGCTGCTTGAAAAAAAGTAACTCAAGTGGTTTTTCTAGAGACGATAATATTATCAATATTTAGACAAAATGTGAACAAGGTCACACAGCTCGATGGCGGGTTGAAGAAAACAGTGTGCAAATAATGCCTACAAGGTCAACGTATACACTACTACAGCGGTGGATACGGATTACGTAAAATATATGAATGCTGCTTGAAAAAAAGTAACTCAAGTGGTTTTTCTAGAGACGATAATATTATCAATATTTAGACAAAATGTGAACAAGCTCACACAGCTCGATGGCGGGTTGAAGAAAACAGTGTGTAAATAATGCCTACAAGGTCAACGTATACACTACTACAGCGGTGGATACGGATTACGTAAAATATATGAATGCTGCTTGAAAAAAAGTAACTCAAGTGGTTTTTCTAGAGACGATAATATTATCAATATTTAGACAAAATGTGAACAAGCTCACACAGCTCGATGGCGGGTTGAAGAAAACACTGTGCAAATAATGCCTACAAGGTCAACGTATACACTACTACAGCGGTGGATACGGATTACGTAAAATATATGAATGCTGCTTGAAAAAAGTAACTCAAGTGGTTTTTCTAGAGACGATAATATTATCAATATTTAGACAAAATGTGAACAAGCTCACACAGCTCGATGGCGGGTTGAAGAAAACAGTGTGCAAATAATGCCTACAAGGTCAACGTATACACTACTACAGCGGTGGATACGGATTACGTAAAATATATGAATGCTGCTTGAAAAAAAGTAACTCAAGTGGTTTTTCTAGAGACGATAATATTATCAATATTTAGACAAAATGTGAACAAGCTCACACAGCTCGATGGCGGGTTGAAGAAAACAGTGTGCAAATAATGCCTACAAGGTCAACGTATACACTACTACAGCGGTGGATACGGATTACGTAAAATATATGAATGCTGCTTGAAAAAAAGTAACTCAAGTGGTTTTTCTAGAGACGATAATATTATCAATATTTAGACAAAATGTGAACAAGCTCACACAGCTCGATGGCGGGTTGAAGAAAACAGTGTGCAAATAATGCCTACAAGGTCAACGTATACACTACTACAGCGGTGGATACGGATTACGTAAAATATATGAATGCTGCTTGAAAAAAAGTAACTCAAGTGGTTTTTCTAGAGACGATAATATTATCAATATTTAGACAAAATGTGAACAAGCTCACACAGCTCGATGGCGGGTTGAAGAAAACACTGTGCAAATAATGCCTACAAGGCCAACGTATACACTACTACAGCGGTGGATACGGATTACGTAAAATATATGAATGCTGCTTGAAAAAAGTGACTCCGGTGTTTTTTCTGGAGACGGTAATATTATGGATATTTAGACAGAATGGGAACAAGGTCACACAGCTCGATGGCGGGTTGAAGAAAACAGTGTGCAAATAATGCCTACAAGGCCAACGTATACACTACTACAGCGGTGGATACGGATTACGTAAAATATATGAATGCTGCTTGAAAAAAGTGACTCCGGTGTTTTTTCTGGAGACGGTAATATTATGGATATTTAGACAGAATGGGAACAAGGTCACACAGCTCGATGGCGGGTTGAAGAAAACAGTGTGCAAATAATGCCTACAAGGCCAACGTATACACTACTACAGCGGTGGATACGGATTACGTAAAATATATGAATGCTGCTTGAAAAAAGTGACTCCGGTGTTTTTTCTGGAGACGGTAATATTATGGATATTTAGACAGAATGGGAACAAGGTCACACAGCTCGATGGCGGGTTGAAGAAAACAGTGTGCAAATAATGCCTACAAGGCCAACGTATACACTACTACAGCGGTGGATACGGATTACGTAAAATATATTATGGCTGCTTGAAAAAAGTGACTCCGGTGTTTTTTCTGGAGACGGTAATATTATGGATATTTAGACAGAATGTGAACAAGGTCACACAGCTCGATGGCGGGTTGAAGAAAACAGTGTGCAAATAATGCCTACAGGGCAAATAATGCCTAAAAGGTCAACTTATACACTACTACAGCGGTAGTAAAATAAAAAAAAGTAAAATAAAAAAAAAATGAATATTAAAAAAAAAAATTAAAGTTGGTGCTGCTGAACTACTAGGAGCAGCAGATTAGCACACCAGTCCCACTCCCCAACACTGCTAGACTAATAGCACTGGGCTCTTATAGTAGTAGTAGTAGTAGTAGTAGTAAAACAACAAAAAAATAAATAAAAGCAGTCCTTACAAGGACTACTGTTATTGCAGCAGTCAGCAGATGAGATCAGAAGCAGGACAGCTGCCCACTGCAGCTACATACAGAGCACTGCAGTAGAAGGTAGATTACTAGCCAGCAAAGCTACCTAAGCTTAAATGTCCCTCAAACCCCTGCAGACTTCTGTCCCTCCAATAACAGAGCAGTATCAAAACGATTACTAGCCAGCAAACTTTCAACTGTCCCTGAAATCACTAACAGGCAGCAGCTCTCTCCCTACACTATCTCTTCAGCACACACAGGCAGAGTGAAAAAACGCTGCAGGGCTTCGGTTTTTATAGGGAAGGGGAGTGGTCCAGGGGAGAGCTTCCTGATTGGCTGCCATGTACCTGCTGGTCTGGGGTGAGAGGGCAAAAAAAAGCGCCAACAATGGCGAACCCAAAATGGCGAACGTCGCGCGACGTTCGCGAACTTCCGGCGAGCGCGAACACCCGATGTTCGCGCGAACAAGTTCGCCGGCGAACAGTTCGCGACATCTCTACCACAGTTTCCACAGGTTTTGGGACAACCCTGTACATCACTAAAACAACAGGGATGTTTAACCTGCAATTCCTCCAGCAGCTGATGATCAAAAACGTACGATGTTCCAGAACAGCTGCGGGTCAAAGGTTGGACATCCCTGATCACCATTCATTTTTAAGTTATTAAAGTACATAATAGTTTCCCTTCTCTTCTATAAATGGTGTCCCTAGCCTATTTGCATTGCCAGGGACCCCTAACACAGAACCTGATTACCTAAAGGCAGATAATATAACATTATGATAATGAAATTAAGTTGGATCATAAATATATTCCCAGATGCCTTCACAACTATGTTTGGGACTTGAGACCTGTGAAACACATTTGGAAGCAGGAAGAAAAACTCCTATAGAACATCATGACCAGCTCTTAGGACAGAAACATTTCTCAAAGAACTCTGCGGAAGACTATGAATGCCATAGAAGAGATGAGATAAATTTTGATCACCCGTTTCCACAGAAGGAAATAGGTAACAAAGAAGTGTAAATATGACTGAATTTGTATCTGCTTGAGGAATAAAAGATAATTATACTGTGTCAGACTGGGGGGATCTGGGCACACTGGCTACCACATCAGGGTTCCACGCACAACATCTCCAGGCCCCAGACCCCCCTGCAAAATTCAGGGCCCCCTTGCAAGCTTCCCACAACTCTCGTCTATCCACCTACCCACTAACCAGCACATACCTGTTTTCTTGCATCAGTCAGAGAGAGATCATGCATCACAGAGTGTCTGGCAGGTGGGAGTGGATCTGGGCTGCAGGTGGTTTTTTTCCCAGTGTTCCACTAGCCCAGTCCAACCCTGTAATTATATGTAACTGCTTCTTTTGTCCAGAATCCAAGCTGGCTGGGCAACCCTAGGTAACCCTAGTCGAACTTCTCGCTACTACCCATCTGTGTGAATGAGCTATGGGATAAATGACAGGCAGGTAGTGCTGGGACTAGGGCCCAGACTAGATGTAGGCAGACAGAAGAGTTAGATACCTAGCGCCCCCCTATCATTGCACCCCAGGCATATGCCTCTTCTGTCTACCCCTAGTTCTGATACTGGTTTATATAAATATGGAGCCAAGATTTGCAGCAGCTGTTGCAGAGGCCTACAAATGCTCTAGGGTGTTGAAGGGACTTTTAAACCTGTCTGAGGTATCTACCTGTTTTTATAGACTGACACATTTTATTGTGCCTGTAGAGTGCTGTTTGGATTTCAATGAACTTGATACGCCAGGGCTATATTGAAATCTGAGATCTCTATTGAATAACTGCCCAAAGTTGGCCAAGCATACCCCCAATAATAGCTGTTTGTAGGGGATTGTGCCAGGAGCAATTTTGCAATAGAAAAGACTCGTCTTTGAATTCCCAGACTTCCCTTCTGAACATACTTTCTGCCAAGGCAGGTGCCTCCTGAACTGGTCTCTGATCCAGTAGAATGGCACTCCACACAAAATACGATTTTTAAGGAAGCAATCAGTAAACAAAAAAAAATAAACTTTATTACCAGACCTCTAGCGAAGTGCCAGAACGAGGCATGAAACATGTCAGGTGACTACTTATGTCATAACACATGGTGTGTCTAAAAGATGATGCCTGTTTGTTTGCTGCTTTTAAAAGTCTGGTAATAAAGTTTTTTTTAATTTTTTTTACTGATTGCCTAAGAGATGCTTCCTTAAAAATTTTATTTTGCCAGGAGGCCTATTTTGGGAGGATGAAGTCAGACAGTTGCAATAATTTTACAATGACAATGACATATTGTATGTAAGTTGGTGTCAGACTGTAATGGGGTTATGTAATAAAAGGCACTAAGTTTGCCCAGGAGCAGTAACCCATAGCAACCAATAAGCAGGAAGCATTTACTGGTCACCTGTTTAAAAGCAAACATCGTATTGGTTGCTATGAGATACTGCTCCTGGGCTAACGTAGTGCCTTTTATTACATATGGGGGTAAGAGAGCAATAGTAGGTTAGGCAAAACATCAGTAGTAGGTTAGGCAAGACATAAAGCAAGAAGCAAATGATTATAGTCACCTCCTAACATTAGAGCAGTACAAAGAAAATATAGAAATGAAGAAGTATTAGCCCTTTTAGTATAGTTCCAGTAAGGACGAGTGGAATGAGGAAAGAGGATGATTCATTTTGTTTTGAAAAGGCCGGATTTGAGAAAGTTGGAAGACATATAATCAAATGCTGATCTAATGATGAGGTCATTATTGATGTTAGAGGTACAAGTTTGGAGAGACACGGAAAGAAGATATAAATTTGGGTATCATCTGCGTGAAGGTGATTTTGTTGGCCAACCTAGTGGAATTATCATGGTAGTGATTTTATGTTGATGGAGCAAACGAGCTAGCCAGAAGTCAACAGAGTGCAAGTGAGGAGAACACATGGAATCAACATACTAGACCATTGATCTGCCTTCCTTAGCATTCCAGCTACATTCTCAGCACAGCTCCCACCATCCCACCCCAGTTGTTCTGCAACTGGAGTTCCAGACAGAGAAAGTATTAAAGGGGGAATATGCTTAGAATGCATGTTTTTCCATAAGAAACTATGTATGCTTTTTTTCAGATTTAACTACTATGTAACTATGTATGTGTCTATATACATGCAATAATGTATAACCTACTGTTAGTTATAAGGACACCAGAGTAGAGTGTCAATAATCACCTCTTACTGTCCTTCAGGTTGGACGACTGCTGCTGTTCTAGGCTCCCTTTGAGGGACTAGTTTCACAATTTGGGAAGCTCTGACCACCCCCAACTTTTGGGATTTATGAAGGTGCTTGGGAGGGGGCGGCCCAAGGACAAGTACTGACAGTGGCTAAAAAAAAATAAACAGCTCTGTCAACGACTAGTACCTCTGTATATTGATAATCAGCCATTGGTCACATGCCCAACCCTGGCCACTGGTCAAAATGCAAGCTGTGTTAGCCATGTTGCAGCCTACCCATAGCTACCAATTAGATACAAGAGGCCTCTAGTGGACTGCAAATAAGCAGTGAAGATCACTCACAAATGGGATGGTATTAGTGCCCCACTATCATAATCCACCACTTCCATCATACTGTTAACTAGGGATGCACCAGATCCACTATTTTGGATTCGGCCGAATCCCAGAAACCTTTGTGGAAGATTCGTCCCAATACCGAACTGAATCTGAATCCCAATTTGCATATGCAAATTAGGGTCAGGAAAGGAAAATGTGGAAAACAATTGGATTACTTCCTTGTTTTGTGATGAAAAGTCACATTAAATCCCACCCTGCCCACAATTTGCACATGCAAATTAGGATTCGGATTCGGTGCGGCCAGGCACAAGGATTCGGCCGAATCCTGCTGAAAAAGGCCGGATACCGAACCAAATCCTGGATTCGGTGCATCCCAACAGTTAACCCCAGTTTATAATGCACTGTGAATTTTTTAAAACCTGTCGCCTCTTCTTATGACCTGAAAATGATCATATTTTGACAGTTTGCATACATTTCACCCCTGATTTAATAGGTTTGGGGTGAGACAAGGTATATATTGCCAGATAGAACCTTTTCTGTCCTGCAAATTCTTTAAAACATTCAGGCTTCTCAGCATAACTGGATTACATAAAATCTCTGTTGGTTTTAGATCTCCTTTCTCATGAGTCTGAAGATGAATTTTTAGACTTGCCATCTGCTGAGTTTGAGGATGCATGTGAAAATGATGAAGATCCAAAAGATGATCAAGGTGATTAATCATAGTCTGTAATACCCTAATCAACATGGAAACATGTGGTACTTTAAACACTTGCAGTCGGCACAGCATATAGTATAAGCGATACCACCAGTGAGATCTTACGTTCTTGTCTGACCACCAGTGCAATAGAAAAATCCTAGATAGTGGAATGCAACTGATTTTTCTCATGTCTAATATGTCTCTTCACACAAAAGGCAATTTACTCTCAGACAAATATACACGAGAGAAAGGATGTATCTGTTTCTAATACTGCATTTGGCAGGATTTAAATCTTTAATGATAATTCAGTAACACTCTATCAAACCAGTATAGAAACACGTGTGTCCCACATGGTTAGAATTGAACTGTGCCTCTTAATTACATAGTGAAGCACATCTGGGCCTTTTGTAATGTATTTAGAATTATTTTAGTACTGATAATGGTTGTAGATCAGGGATGTAAAGTCATTGTGATAACTTTGTGACTTGCAGTGCCATTAATTCCATTGTTGTTGCAAATGCTTTACCTAAGAGAGCAAATGAAAAACATCCTTGAGCTACACAGACAACATAGAGGGATGTATAATTCCATGAAATGCACAGAAATCGAATCCATTCTGTGGCACAATCATAATACACTAGGACTAGGTGATTTCTCCCCCTAATACAAATAAATGTATTTTGACAGAATGAGGGCTACATTATTGGGTGAAGATATGGAAAATAGGCACATACCTGTGCTAGTGTATTGAAATAAGTGTGCTATTCCCAGTGTGTAAATGTGAAGTACAAAAAGGATTTCCTGTGCTCTGTTGTGTAAATGAAGATGCACAAAGCTCATAGGTAATGTTGATCACTGCCTTTGTTTTTTTTTGTTTTTTTCCAAGTGTTCTTGACAATGTGAACAAGCTCTAGGCCTATGTCAAGATACTGAGCAGTTAGATATTACAGAACTATAATTCCCAGCAGTAGCGTAACTATAGGGGCAGCAAACATTGCACCACATTCTTTGGTAACCCTTCCTCACACTTACATTGTGCAAGGAACAGGTCTCATAAGCCTGAGATCTAGGACTGGGGATCCATAGGTATGCTACTTACTCACTGCTGGGATCTCAACTGAGTATTGCCATTTCCATAATAGTCATACATGTGAAGATACAATACTTTAAATGCTAAACACTCATACAAGTGATCTGTTGGTAGTCTTTCTTGGGTATTACTCAGGGGAAATGACAGAGCTTATTTGTATCATTGCTGACCCATAAATGTGGTCTGTGCATCCCTGCTGCTGTCATACATATCCCCCTTTTTTGCTGCTAATCCTGGGATGTTTTTCAGTAGAGTCATATTTCATTCAATGACATACACCTAATGTTTGTATTTAGAATGTTAGTTTGGAGATTAAATAATTAAAAGCCTCAAATATTCTGTTCCAGTCTCCTGCTGTGACTTTCCGCTATACACAAACAAGTCCAGCTC
This sequence comes from Xenopus laevis, assembly GCF_017654675.1. NCBI lineage: Eukaryota > Metazoa > Chordata > Amphibia > Anura > Pipidae > Xenopus > Xenopus laevis. The sequence continues at coordinate 112,567,525 of NC_054385.1, read as the reverse complement.
AGAAATGAATTAAGTCTATGTTTCCATACCAGTGATACACACCTAGGAGATGCCAACACCGTGCTGCTTTCTTTAACATCCCTTCCCCCTGTGTTTACATTTTATCCTTTTTTATTTAAACAGATATTGCTGATGATAAAGCCATTGACCCTAAGATGGAAAGAGCCATAAAAAGGATGCAGGCTTTGGATGACATCTTACAGAGAAAGCTGGCCAAGGAGAAGGAGGTGAAAGCTCAAGGCCTTGAGATCCGCATAAAGCTGTGGGAAGAACTCCAGGTTGGCTAATGAATTGTATACGTTATACATTATTCCAGGCCTGAAGTCCCTCAGCCATAACTTAAAATGTGTAGCTTTGAGAATCCTGCCGATACATGTCCCATTGTGGTGTGTTTTTGACATGGCACCTCTCTCTCTCACTGGCATTCTGTTGAATCTAGATACCTTACCTACAGGATAAATAATCATATCAGAGTTTACCCTTTTTGCTTAAATGTAATTATCTCACATAGTATAGAACCCAAGAAGGTCAAGTCTATAATGAAACAAGCCCACAGATTCCCACAGGGCCATACTTTGCTGCTCCTGTTGGTCTGTTGCTCTTATTTCCCATAAGGCCCAGACCTGAAATCTGCGGCTTCTGCCAAATGCCAGAGAGGCTGCTGTAAGATATAAGAAGTCACTATCGAGTGGGGGCTGTTTGGGTCTCTATTTACTATTAATGCCAGGGCCTATATTGACTCCTAGTCCAAATGTGCCTCCCATGCTTTTTTAGAAGCTATAGTAGCACTTCTCACATCCAGTACTGATTTACAGTGGAATAAAAAACAAACTTACTTGAAAGAGTGTCTCTGACATATAGGAATTAGTCCTGATCCGAGTGTTCAGAATGTTTGCTGATCAAGTCACTTCATTTCACTGAACTAAAAGGTTATGTGGGCTCACCTTCTCTCCTATTAGCATTACTTTAACTGATTTCAGATGTTCAGTAATTTGCCAGGCATTACTGACATGCTAAGCATTGCTGTCTCGTCTACTGTGGGTCTCATGCGCAATAAACAAATGGATAATAAATACTCTAATTACTCACATTAAACGAATAACAACTGTCTTTAGTAACATATAAGTTAGGTTGAAAAAAGACACACGTCCATTAAGTTAAAGCTTTTAACTCTATTTTAACCTGCCTAACTGCTAGTTCAGGGATCCCCAACCTTTTGAACCCGTGAGCAACATTCAGAAGTAAAAGGAGTTGGGGAGCAACACTAGCATGAAAAATGTTCTTGGGGGGTCAATTAAGTGCTGTGATTGGCCATTTGATAGCCCCTATGTGGATTGTCAACCTGCATTGAGGCTCTGTTTGGCAGTGCACCTAGTTTTTATACAATAAAAACTTGCCTGGAATTCAAAAATAAGCTCCTGCTTTGAGGCCACTGGGAGCAACATCCAAGGGGTTGGAGAGCAACATGATGCTCACGAGCTACTGGTTGGGGATCATTGTGCTAGTTGATCCAGAGGAAGGCAAAAAAAAAAAAAAACCCCCATCTGAAGCCTCTCCAGTTTGCCTCAGAGAGGGAAAAAAATCCTTCCTGACTCCAAAATGGCAATCAGACTAGTCACTGGATCAACTTGTACTATGAGCTATCTCCCATATCCCTGTATTCCTTCACTTGCTAAACACCATCCAACCCCTTCTTAAAGCTATCTAATGTATCAGCCTGTACAACTGATTCAGGGAGAGAATTCCACATCTTCACAGCTCTCACTGTAAAAAAACCCTTCGCAATATTTAGGCGGAAACTCTTTTCTTCTAATCAGAATGGGTGACCTTGTGCCAGTTTATTTACCTCCTGGTAAATAAAGCATTAGAGAGATGATTATATGATCCCCTTATATATTTATACATAGTTATCATATCACCCCTTAAGCGCCTCTTCTCCAGTGTGAACATCCCCAATTTGGCTAGTCTTTCCTCATAGCTAAGATTTTCAATACCTTTTACCATCTTAGTTGCCCTTCTCTGTACCCTCTCTAATACAATAATGTCCTGTTTGAGTGATGGAGACCAAAACTGTACGGCATATTCTAGATGGGGCCTTTCCAATTTTTCCTTTTGAAGGATTGTCTGGACTGGCAATCTGGCTGCTCTGTGATGCCATAGTCACTATTTAGTGGGCTGGTAGGGGATGTTTAGGTCTTTGTGTACTTGAAATGCCAGGGCCTGGACCTGCTTATTTAGTAAGTTCAGAGGTGTAAAGACTTCTAGATATGTGGCTGTAGTGCTTGGTGTTCTGTTTGTAATTAAGGGCCCCAGTTTGGAAATTAGGGTTCCATGCATTCTTTGTGATTGTAAGAAATAGTAGATTATGAGGAAATTATTCCAAAATTATTCTCCCAAGAGGCAGTGATCTGAAATAAAAAGTATAAGTCAGGCAAGACATCCTCCCAGCATGCATTCATTATTGTACTGGTCTCCTGAAAATAGTGTAGATTTATGGTCCCGCACGTGGCCCTTTTATGTGCCAGGTTCCTAGGAGGGTTTAATTAAGCATTATATGAGCATATTTAATGTGTGTTCTGTTCTCTTTGGCTTTACCCCCTGGATTCCTTAGCGTGCAACAATACAGTCTTCTGCACGGAGCCATGAAGAAAACATGAACACCAGCAAGTTCCTGGCCTTAACCCCACAGCTGGATGAAATGGAAGGTAAGTTCTGTAGAGAATGTGTCGTAATGGATTTATGAAAAGCACAAACATAATATCTGGATGGGCTGAAAGAATATATAGTATTGGTAGCTGTGCCCAGTATTGCTAAATTACAATTCTCTAAGCTCCCTAATAGACTGACTTAGTATAGTTAATAAAAGCAGTGTGTAAATACATTTAATATTTTCATAGTCACTCATTAGGTTTTTGAGGGCATAGCTTACTATGTGCACATTGCATGCCTCTTTTGCATTATTGCACCTCCACATATATAGATAGAATTGACATTTTGCATCTAAAAAGGCATTCTCCCCCTAGTGGAAATAACATTTGCTCCTAGCCTATACTTGTGTTTTCGGTCCTCTGAATGAAGGTAATATATAGGCATCTCACCAACAGCTGAAGCCTGCTGGAAATGATAATAGTTTTACAATACCTGGAGTTCATAGGGCACCCAGCCCTGGTACACTGAATGGTTCAGTTGCATATGTTTACTTATTAACAGAGTATAATTTTCTTATAAATGAGAATACTGTAACTAGGGCAAGATAGATGGTATACTTACCACCTACGTCAATTATATTCCTTATGTCAATAACCTTATATCTATAGATTGAGCAGCAATTCTAAGACCGCAAGTAGCCTGTCCATGACTTTTCTCATTGATGTGAAAGGAGTTGGTGGGCAAAATTTCAAAAAAAGGAAACATCCATCTTTTAAATAAAATGAAGCGTTGAAAGAGTGAACAGATCTGTGCTTCTGTCCTGGGACGATCATGTTACTCTTCCTCTGTGTTAATAACTTCTCTGTTGGATGGGATCTAGAACCTCATATTCCCATGGAACTACAGCTGGGCTGTCCCACTCCCAAATCATATAAGCATTTTTATTCAACAGATGGACAGTGTGTGTCTATTGTCCGCTCGCACAAGCATCTGTGTGTTCTGGTGCTCACAGATAATACGTATATATTCTGCATATGGCAAGGGCCAAGTCTAGAGTTCCATTTGGGATACCGGAGGCAATAAAATGCAGGGTCCTGTAGGGGTGTCAACAATACTTCTACACTTTATGCAATTTCAGAACAGAATTAATTTCCGTTTTTTTACTGTATTTCTTTCCCTTGTCCCTCCTTCATTTGGCACCTTTCCCCTTCTACTTCATCTACAGTGGTAATGTTGATGTTGGCACCCTGATATGATTAGCAAGAGGGCTGGTGGGTCAGCTCTCAATTTCCCTGCCTCTCACCAGAAGATGGAGACACTGTTGTGTTGGCATTCTCTAGTGTTACTCCTCTGATTAACCTCTGGATAAAGGCTCATTGCTTGCTGGGTCCACAAATATTAATGCTAGGGTCCCAGAAGGACAGTCTAATCTTAGATCAAGGTGCTATGTTTAAGGTGATTATATAAGGTGACCTCTGAGAGAGTGGTTAGTAATTGCTGCCACTTATCCTCCAGGCTGGCATTTAGTCACCTAGGAATATGCCAGGAATAACCTGGAGTTTCCATTTTGGGCAATAACATAATAGTGCTTCTCAGCTTCCATCTTTTTTTATTCATAGAGCACCAGGCCTCCCATAGAGCTCACAATCTAAGTGTGCTGCTCTTGTATGTTTCAGTCTAGCTAGTGAGGTCACATCAGCAAAAAAATGTGTATTTGTGTGTTTGCGTGCTTGAGTGTGCCTGAAATTCCCAGACTGCTTGGCTGGTATTCCATAACTACTTAAATACAGAAGAAATAGTCTATAAACCAGGGATTTTACATTTTGCTTACTCAGAGGCTGCTGTAAATCATGGAGTGTTTGGTAGTTACTGGGAGAAGATGAGTCTTAAATCTTGAACATTCTTCATAACAGTCCAGCCACCTTAATGTTTATCAGCCGTTAGCACCAGAATTCAATGCATGAGCTCTCCACAGGGTGGCAACCTTTAACCAGCAAACACAGTCTTTTCTTTCAGAATTCCTTCATCTGCTGTTACCACATCCTTGTATATTTGCCCGTTATCACACTCACTCACTCACCATCTGTGTGTATAGGCTCCTGATATTTTGCATTTATTTTGCCTAAGCCTGCGTGTCAGTGTTAGTATTTCTAAGAACCACTAACGCAATAACATTTTTGAGGTTTATTTCTCAGCAAAAAATAGGTGTATACCCTGTTTGTGATTACTGCGTTTCTGCAATTGCTGAGGTATGTTTTCCTAGCACAGAGGTCTCTAGTAATATACTTTGTGTTACACAAAAGTAACAAAGCCACACCTCAGCCAAGAGTATTTTCCTAGTGAGTACACTATATGGGACACTATTGTTACAATATTCTGTTTAAAGCAGACAGTTACTATAGATGAATGATAGATGGCTAACCTGCAGCCCTTCCAACTCTTGTTGACAACAACTCTGCCAGTGCTGTCCAGTGTATGCGGCCCAAGACTCTCCCTTGAGTGGTCTCCACATGAATGTCTGGCTGCTGTGACTGCTTACCTTGTGCTTTAAAAGGTATCAGTACTGAGATTAACTGGCCCCTGCATTGTTTACACAAGGCCTGTGCTGTTCACATCTGAGACACAGACTGAAAGTGCCCACATCATTCAAACTGCTGGTGGGGCACCAGCATTGTGTCACTGTATGTAGCACAGGATGAACTATTCATCTTAGATTGGTCCTGATAGATTTGCCTGTCTTCTGCTCTATTCTGCCTGCTCTATGCTACCCGTGTGTGCCATACTCTGCCTGCCCTATTTTCCCTGTGTTTGCCATACTGTGCTTGCCATATGCTCCCTGTGTGTGTCATACTCTGTCTGCTCTATGCTTCCTGTGTGTGTCATACTCTGCCTGCCATATGTTCCCTGTGTGTGCCATACTCTGCCTGCCCTATACTCCCTGTGTGTCATGTGCAAATCTCAGCACCTTTTGGTTGTTGGACACAGGACCACTTATTTAATGAATTAACACTGTCACCATCTTGGTCTCCATCTTGCACTTTTATACCTATTTTACCCTATCCACACTTCCTCACATCAGGAAGAAACTTTTACAGAGGTCGTTACCCTCCCCTGGTAACTTTAGGAGCTAAATTTCCAGTTTTTAACCAGAAAATTGGTTCTTTTAGAGTAGACAATACCCTTACAGGAGAGGTGCAGGGAGTGTGAGAGGAGGCATTGGGCCTTTAGCCTCAGGTGGCAGAAGCAATCCTGATCAGAGGGTGCCGGGAGTAGCATTTCTACAAAACCTGAATGGGTTGCAATGTAGAAAGTCATACTTTATATAAGTAATGGGGGCTTAGAAAGTTTTGCTGATGGTCCAGGTAAAGACTTTCCTGTTGGTGGTGGTGGTGGGGCATGAGAAATGGTGTTCTTGCTGTTCAGCTGGGAATTACTGAATTGCATTAAGGTGGAAATGAATGATTTCTGTATTTTTGTTAACTTTAAAGACAAATGGCAAACTGCACCTCTTTCTGTGCCTCTAATCACATAAGTATGGCAGAAATGTCCAAAATAATGACCACATGAAGAAAATATGCCTTTCCCACTTGGCTTATATTTATGTAGTCACCTTTCCAACAACCTGTGCTTGCTGTACCACTCCAGATGTATAACAACGTTGTGTAGAAAACCTGTATCTTGCTGCATGTATATTCAGGTTCTTGTATGCACCCAAGTAAAGCAAGTTTGTTATTGCATAATATTGTTACTGTACCTTTTTTGAGAGTTTGACTGCTATTCGACATTCCCTATATTGTAATTGGAATGGGGCACCATCATCTACATGTGCTGAAGAACTTTGTGTAGATGCCACTGTACAGGAGACTATGATCCTACTATGATCCAATGCTGTAAGCTAGTGTGTGCTGGAGACTAAAATATCATATACAAACCAGACTGGCGGTTGGTTTAGTTTTCCCTTATTATTGCTATTTTAAAGGCCCTGCGGGCCAAATTAGTCTTTACTCTGCATGCTTTATTTACAGACTCCTTCTACACGGAGACATGTTTGAAGTGAGCAATTATTTAACTTTCCCCACAAACTGCTGCTTTATATTGAAAACTTCAACACTAACCTTCAACCCAATTCTTTCCCCCAACATCTGCATTTGTTAAAAATATATCCGATGTATTGCCCTTGGCTTTTATCCTGTATGTGAGAAAAACTCTTATGGCACTCAATGTTTCTATTCCCGCTCTTTACTTTGAAGATTCAGTCATTCAATGCACATACAGAGAGAAAAAAAAGAGACAGGCAGTGCTGAGATCCATGATAACGGAGAGTCAAGAGCCACATTACATACCACACGTTTCTACAAGTATCATGTTAAAGAAACCTATATGTTCTCTATACAATGACATTACAGTATTTAGCAGTTGGTATCATCATAGAATGATGCCAAAGTTAATGGAAAAGAATTCTGGCTTTGAAGGAATTAAATCTCTTTAAAACTCTATATATATACACCTGTTTCATATTATATTCAGTAATGATTACCAACAGGTTTCTGCTACAAAGGACTTTTACAAATCAGCACTTCAGTGTGTGAGTTTCTAAAGCAGTGATAGGCGGACTTTTTTGGTTAAAGCTGTGCTTTGAGGTCAAGTTTGTATCAGCCATTCAGCCATGGTTCCAACAATATATAGATCAGCACATAAGTGTCTAGCCACAAAAACTCTATTCAACCTTCATGTAAAAGGTTCTACAAGAGTAAATATGGGCCCTCCTCAAATCTACCCCAACTGGCCTTAAGGATAAGCCCCCCCAACCTCTACTCTAGTCCTACCCAAGGGGGCTAGACCTCTTTTTCCAAAGAAACACAATAACCGAGTTATAAGGAAGACAATCATTTAGTAAATAAAACTTCACAATTATTTTATGGTTCCAACAATATATAGATCAGCACATAAGTGTCTAGCCACAAAAACTCTATTCAGCCTTCATGTTAAAGGTTCTAAAAGAGTAAATATGGGCCCTCCTCAAATCTACCCTAACTAGCCTTAAGGATAAGCCCCCCAACTAGGGTTGCCACCTGTTCGGTTTTGACCCTAACAGTTTGGTGTTTGTAAGGCCTGTTCGGGTCTGAACTTTCTGTTCGGTTTTCAACCTTATGAAACTTGAACAATAATTTAGTCAATACTGTACATGAAAAGCATTCAAATACTCACCTTTCTTATTATTACAGATACAAAAAAAAAGCAAATCAATCAAAAATAAGTGTTTTTTCTAAATAAGCATTGCTGTATTTCAGAGCTTTCTGGATAACTGGTTTCTGTATAATAGATCTCATACATGTAATTAAAGGATTGGGCTTAATCATCAAGCAGAATATAGACAGAGATAGGGATGCCATCTGTGTGGTTTTGAACTGGGCATTAACACTTTAAAACATTGTGAAAACTGGATAGAAATCCAGCCAGTTCAATCTAAGTGATGCAATGACCTTGTGCTGGTGTCATAACTTGAACAACATCATTGTGCCCACCTCTGATCTCATCATGCCTGTTCCTACATCACTGCTCCACCCCCAATATTATCTGCCCCGCCCCCCCGTGTTCGGGTTTAGCCATCAGCAAAGGTGGCAACCCTACCCCCAACCTCTACTCTAGTCCTACTCTAGTCCTACTCTAGTCCTACCCAAGGGTGCTAGATCTCTTTTTCCAAAGAAACACAATAACAGAGTTATAAGTAAATAAAACTTCACAATTATTTTATGGCTATGACTTCAGGATGGACAACTATGATCTTGGTGGGACTGAAGAATTTCAAGGTCCATGTAATTCAGGAGACCATACAACCCATAAGATGTTCCTACACTTTATAAACAAGATTCTGAATACGCTAGTTGGACAAACTTTTCCAGTACTCCATTTAAAATCTCAGGTCTTCAGATGGGACTGTCTGCCAAGTTCAAATGTATCTCTGGAAGCAACACCAGCACAAAAGTTAATAAAGGCATCAGTTTTTATTGTCAAACAACCGGACATAAAAGTCACCCTACACTGTTCCAAGTATTGCAATGGAGCAAATGGAAGCCTGTTCCCTGGAGTAATGAATTATACTTCTCTATCTCACAGTTAGACAGACAGTTCTGGTGTTGGGGGCTGATAGGAAGTTTTGTAAAGGGGAAAAAGTGGTTTGGGGTTGTTTGCATGGTCTGGACTAATTAATGCAAACCTAAAAGCTACAGTGTACAGTGACATTCTTGACAACTTCATGCTTCTTACTGTATGGCATCAGTTTTGGGGAGGCCTTTTTTCAGCATGATAATTCCACTGCCCAGAAAGTGTGGTTTATAAAGATTAGGGTTTTCTGAGATAGGAGTTGGAGAACTTGACTGGCCCACACATGCAGGATTAATTGGAATGAAAACTGTGAGGCAGGTCTGGTCACCCAACATAACTACTCAACCTGACTAAAATGGAAGCAAAGCCCACCAATCATTTCATAACATCTAGTGGAAAGCCTTCCCAGAAGACTAGAGGTTAATATAAACACTTGGTTTGAGAATGAGATATTGGACAGGCAGGTGTCCAGATACTTTTAGCCATATAGTGTATGTGTGAATTGCCACTGGAGTGTGACTTGTCCTGGCAGCTTTATGACTAAGTGTTATGGTGGAAGGTTGAAAAAATGCAATCTTTTATAACCCATGTTACTGTTTTGCAGACGCAGCCAGTGTGCAGATGTGCAATATATTTTCCCCTGTATTTCCTACTCAGTTGCCCAATGAAGACCCTGTAGAGGATGATGATCACAAGACTCTGCAAGGTAACAGCAATTCTATGTATCAACAAAGTGTATATAAAGGTTGTAAATAATATATATATATCTGTATGTATTTATTTATATAGTGATTATTTTTACCGTCAATATGCCATGTTTTTTGAAAGGTAACATGACTGGTGCAGATTCAAGTGACAGATCAGATTGCAAAACAAGGCACAGTAAAGGGCAAAAGAAAGAAGTGGATTTTATTCAAAGGAATATTGAGGTTTGTATACATCTATATACATCTAAACTATGGGGGGGGGGGGGATTGAGGAGTACTATCTTGCATGGCATGGTTTAAAAAGCACACTCAGGGGGTTATTTACTAAAACTCAAATTTATCTCATCATTTTATTAAATCAAGTTGGAGCAAACTCCCATCCACAATTTTATCTTATTTATCTATAAAATAACTCGAAAAAGTCAGGTTTTAGCAGCTTCCGGATATTATATATCTCATAAAATTTTAGATTTTTTTTCCTCTAAAAATTTGAGTTGAGCTGCCTTTCCAAATGCATTTCTTTTTTGTGCCATGAGCAAACTCATCACTTTGCATTAGGACTTACAGTATTTTCATGGTACATGTATGGGATCCATTAACAGGAAACTCGTTATCCAGAATGCTCCGAATTATGGCAAGACCAACTCCCATAGACTCCTTTTTAGCCAAATAATCCACATTTTTAAAAATGATTTCCTTTTCCTCTGTAATAATAAAGCAGCATCAACTTATATTACAGATAAACCTCATTTTCTGCTTGATAATTTGGGACGACCCCTAAACTTCTCAACAGCTGGTCAGAGCCCACTGAGCATGTGAGTGTCACTGACACTTTCCAAGATGGTGACCCCCTGTGACTAATTTGAAGTCCTGGATCATTGCTGCTATTGACAAGCTGAAACTTTAAGCTGGTGCAATAAGTTCACTATATAAAATATGCAATTTTTAGCCATATTCATTTTTAGAGTTTAGTTCTCCTTTAAGGTATGAAGATCCAAATTACAGAAGGATACTTTATCCAGAAAAAGTCAGGCCCCAAGCATTCTGGATAACAAGTCCCATACCTGTATATTGAAAGGAATTGCTGCTTAATTGTCCCAACTATCTCAAATAGCCCTTTATATTTAACATTTCTTTTTCTCATCATTCATTTTGATGTGTTTAGTGGAAATTCCCTTGTTTTTTTTATAATAAACGTCAGTCTGTTGTAACAGACTTAGGCAAATATTGATCTCTTTTATCTGAATTGAATTTCTGTATACTTTAATCAATAGACAAGGGGTATGTCAAAGGAAATTATGGGCAGCATCAATAAAGAAGTATTACTTATTTAAAGGGTAACTAAAGTTCACAAAAACAGTTAACAGCAGTCCCAAGTATTATTTATGATCTTTCTTCCCTTTGATCAAGGTCCTTGCATCTTGTGTGGGCCCACCACCCAATGGTATACTCAGTGACCAGGGGGCTATTTAAGCCTGTATAGCCTCTGCTATAGTGTTGAGGAAGTCTGTAATTTTCTGATACAGAATCACTTAGATCAGAAGAAAGGGGATTCTAAACCCAGCCTTGATCCAGCTCAAGGTTGAGAATGGACTTGAAGGCCTGAGCCCAACCTTCCCCCTTCAGAAATGTCATTAGTGTACAACAGGTTCTGGGGAACACTATCCCACAAATTGGGTGCCCAACTGCAACACACAAACTACACTGTTCAGGACAATGAACCCAACCCAAAGTGGATACACATTTTAGTGCCAAACCTTATTCACCCATGGTTAATCCCTTTTGTCCTGTCCTGTTTCAGGAGGTTCGTCCCATCACTATTCTGCTGGTGCAGATGATGTCAGCACTTAAACAAACCATGTGGTTCTAGCTCAGCCCATGCCTGTGGAACACTCTTAAACTCTGAAAACCACCATCCCTTTCTGAATAGAAAATGATTTGCCTATGATAGACACTAACCTATTTAGACCATTGTTAAAAGTAATAAACATCACATCGGGTGCATTTCCCCTTTAATTCAAGACCCTTTTATTTGCCCAATTACTGATGTCTTGAAGCTTATCACATAAATACCTATTGCATAGGGCCACACCAATAATAACAACAGTGTTATAAATCACTGACCTTTGCTGATACAGTTTACTTAAGTGTTATAAAATAGCGGAGGTTGGCGAGATAGCTTTGAAGTTGGTTTTAAGTTCTAATTTCTAAAGAATTTCTTTCTCTCTGAAGTGTGTTAGCTTAATGATTTCCAATAATAATTAATCCAATAAAAATTACCTTGGCAATTCCAGGTGCTTTGAGTTCTCTTTGAGTTCTCTGTTTGATCTTACTATAAAATCGGAACATTAAAAGCAAATCAGGCTGATCTAATATGATCATTAAGGGTGTGGGCCAATATTCAGATTACATTTGGAACTGTGCAGATGGTCATATGGTCAGGAAACCATTGTCAAAATACAGCCCTGAGGTAATGGGAGTGGAGAAACCCCTATTAGGTATCAATTGAGTAGGCCACAAGTAGGTTATCATTATGGCAATATCCATGAGCAAGTGCTGGTCTTGGACGTGTCCCTAAATTGGCTATCTGTGTATGCTTAAGATAAGCATGGCTAGTTTGTATGAGTTACATAGTTACGTACAGTAGTTAAATTGAGTTAAAATAAGACCAAAGTCCATCAAGTTCAACCCCTATCAAATTAAACCCAGTGCTCATACAGTATATACTGTACACACACACTCACATCAACCCCTCCATACATTTGCATAAACTATATATACAAATATCTATACTAATTGTAGTTTGCAGTATCACTATATGAAATGAAAGTTTTTCTCCTCTAGCCTAAAGGGGTGGCCACTGCTGTGGTGCTCCTTTTTATGGAAAAATAGATCTCCTGCTATCTGTCTATAATGCCCTCTAATTTACTTGTAAAGAGTAATCATGTCCCCTTATAAGCGTCTTTTCTCCTGAGAGAGCAACCCCAACCGTGACAATCTAGCCTCATAATTGAAATCTTCCATCCCTCTAATCAGTTTAGTTGCACATCTCTGCACTCTCTCCATTTATATCCTTCTTAAGGACTGGAGTCCAAAGCTGCATTGCATACTCCAGATAAGGCCTTACCAGGGACCTATAAAGAGGCAAAATTGTGTTTTCATCCCTTAAGTTAAGTTAATGCCCTTCTTAATGCACTTTATTAGCTTTAGTAGCCTCTGAATGACACTGCCTGCATCTATATTATGTCTAGATTTAATGGGGTTGTTCACCTTTGAGTTAACTTTTAGCATGACGTAGAGAGTGATATTCTGAGGCATTTGCAATTAGATTTAATTTCTTATGATTTGTGGTCTTTGAGTTATTTAGCTCTTTATTTTTTATTCTTTATAACAGCTCTCTAATTTGCGATTTCAGCAATCTGGTTGCTAGGGTCCAAAGTACCCTAGAAATCATGCATTGATTTGGATAAGTGACTGGAATATGAATAGTAGAGGGCCTGACTAGAAAGATGAGTAATAAAAGTAGCAATAACAATACATTTGTAGCCTTTACAGAGCATTTGTTTTTCAGATGGGTTCAGTGACCCCCAAAAAAGCTGGAAAGAGTCAGAAGAAAAAGGCAAATAATTTAAAAACTATAAAAAATATATAAGGAAGACTTATAATTGTCCATTATATAACATACTGAAGGTTAACCATCAGTGATGGGTGAATGTCTCCCATTTTCTCCCAATTTCTTCACGAAAAATTAGCGAAAAAAATAGTGAAAATCGAAATTGATGACCGCGTCCAAAAAAAAGTTTTCTGTTAATTTTGCCGCTAGCGCTAAAGTCAAGACGTGAGCGAGTTTTCAGACGCGCGTCCAAAATTTTTTGATGCAGGCGAATTTTCATGGGAGATTTGCAAATGTATTCACTGCCAGCGAAATGCGTAAATTTGCTGCGAATTTGTGACATGCGAATTTATTGGCCCATCACTATTAACCACCCCTTTAAGCCTCAAACTTTGATCTTTGGTTTATCCCACATGGGTGACTAAATTGCACTGATCCACTTCTTTGCCCCAGTGGAGGCAGAAAGAAAGTGTAGGTTATTTAGCATCCTGGTTGCCTGATGTATGGGTTACAGATCAGTGGGAGGTATCAACAACCCATATGTAGTGATGGTAAGGCTAAAATGATCTCAACAGAGGCATACGGCTCTTTGTTTGACCAGTTGCTTACCTGGCCTTATCTTTTGGCCTTATCTTTGTAGGGTTACACGTATCAGACTTATTGGGACTCTTGAGAAGAAGATTTTCTCCTTAACTGGGAAACTGAATTTCACTAAACACTTTCCCAACAGAACTCTGTATAAATCACTCTTTCCGAACATCTTAAACGTTGCCTTGATAAACCCAGCCAAGATAGATTAAAGAGATCCCTTCTTCACATCAGGCATACCAAAAACTGATGAGATGGATTTTAGAGTGAATAGAAAGGCAGTCGGAAAATACTGTGCTTTGGGTTTTTTTTATGTTATGAATATTTTTTTAAGCTATTATATCATACCCCTTCCAAATCTAAGTTGGCAGACACCTAATCTGGTTAATATTTTCCTGTTCAATGTGATGGAAAAGCTTGTTACATTTGGCAGTTGTGATAAATAAAGAGAGCGAGCGTCGCTCATACAGAGTTGGCATGGTTTGATTCAACAGGATATTTAAGTCCATGTTCATTTTACAGTTGGCAAAGGATGCCGGGGCCTATATCCTTCTGATGGATGATGAGAAGTTACGATTGGAGCAGCTACTGGAAGATATTCAGGAAGGCTGCAGCGATGAAGATATTACCGTAAGGAAATATTGGAATTTAAACACATTTCTGCAGATTCTAAGCAACTTAATTAATGTAATTAAATTCTTGGATCACAGAAGCCTTGTGTAGAATACCACATAACTTGGGTGTGAGATGTAGTTATTGTATGGCTGAGATTTCCTGCAAGAGTCGGTGCTTGGGCATCCAGACTGTGTGATATCATAAAGAGAATGATGGCCAACATTCTGTGTAGCCTGTTCCCCACCAGATTTTCCAGTGGGGAGAGGAATGGAATGAAAAGGGACTAACACATATCAGTTATGTCTTTGCATTTTTTTTGCTTAAAGTAATGCTGTTAAGTGATAAAACGTAAGATTCCACATTGGAAAAACAAAAACTTTTAGAGGAAAAATGTCCTACTTTCTCCATTAAGTAGGATACAAAACTAAATACATCCAATTTCAAGCTAGTTTATATATTTACAAATATACACATTTATATTTACACAAAAGGTTTAGGTGCTAAAAATATGTATACAATACAAGACCTATGACTAAGGGATAACTCCCGAAACGCGTAAGGTATTTCCAGCAGGACCTCCAATAAAACCCACCTTCAGAAGTGCCGTCTGCTTTTTGGATTCTTGGTATACAATACAAGCACCACAAAGTTAAACATAACAATCCTATGATATCCTAGGATTCACGGTGCATACAAACAAACCATACTGTACATGTTAGGTCACATGAGCCAATTAACGGACAAAGCTCTGTATTTAACTCCCACACTTCTTCCTGTTGTAGTTAGGGCTGTATTATTTCTGGTCAGGTGATCTCTGAGGCAGTACACTGGCCGCCACGAAAAGGTAAAAAGATAAGAAAAAAGAAAACTAAATGATAAATGCGATAAATGTAAAAAGATATAAAAGGCAATATTTACTTAAATATATATATTCCAGTTTGATAAGATTTTTTAATATGCCACTTAATATGTTATAGAATATCTTTTGCTTAAATATTCATTTTGTGGAAATATTTTTCCTTTACAGAACTGTCCCATTAAAAGAAGCTAGATTAAACTAGCTGTGTTATTTCCACCTCCTTTCTTCAGCTGTCTATTATTTGTCTTTTTTCCGCTCATGGGTTTTTCTCCTATCTTCATCTCTTTTTCATGGTGCCCTTCAACTTTCTTCATCTTCTTTGCACAGGCACCTTCTATCTATCTCTGCCTCTTTCTCATGGATTCTCTTCACCTGTCTATACCTTATGAACGAACATGGACAGTAAATTATCTGCTATATCCCTTCCCACAATAACGAAGCTTGCCATTCTTGTTAATTGCAAACACTACTGAGTAATTGGTTTGTATCTTCATAACATTTTGTCCATCCATAGCCAGACTTTTAATCTTACCACAGCAGACAACTATGTTCCCTGTAAAATAAAAATGGCACCTTTTTCCAAACGTGGCACGTAACCCTTGAAATGCACAAATGCATATAAATGATTGTGTTTATTCCTTTGAGAAGTAGTGTTATATAATCATTGGATAAAGTGTGACATTTTCTTTTATTCTGCAGGGAAATATGCGCTGAGTCATGTGCGGAGTGGAAATGAATGGGCAAAATTTTGATCTCTTTGAAACATAAATCTCGTTTGAACATGCATATAATCCCATTATTTTTCCTGTGTGCCGTGCTTTATGTGTAATTGGATGCAGGAGAGACATTTTGTTGTTTGTGAGAACTACATATTGAAATGTCCTTAGTGCTGCGGGCAGCTGTCCCAGCCATATTGGTTGTCTGATGATTATGATACCAGCAGTGGTATAACTAGAGGTTACTGGACTCCAAGGGAACATTATTTTAGGACCTTCCAAAACTTTGTGAACAGGAAGTTTTTCATAAATATGTACTAAAACTGCTTGTCAGTAAGTTTCCTATTGGACCCACTACACCTACTTGGCCCCCAGCAATCACAGCTTCTGCTTCCTTTAAAGGGGGAAGTCAATTCTAAGATAGAATAAGGCTAGAAATGCTGTATTTTGTATACTAAACATAAACATGAGCTTACTGTGCCACAAGCCTAATCAAACAAATGATTTATGCTTTCAAAGTTGGCTACAGGGGGTCACCATCTTGTAACTTTGTTAAACATCTTTGCAAGACCAAGACTGTGCACATGCTCAGTGAGGTCTGGGCTGCTTAGGGATCATCATAAATTATCAAAACAGCACAAGTCAAATAATATCTGCCAGAAGCTGATACAGCAAGACTGATTAATAATCAGAATATACAGACTGCACTGGGTCCTGTGTTGTCATGTAATCTAATGTGGATTTTATAGTTTTTTTTTATTGTTTGATACAAACTTTCTCCAACTCTGCAGAACCAGTGGCTGCAGCAAAATAATCCTCCAAATAGAATCCCAGTTTATCTGTTTAAATCTGGCTCCATGATCTTTGTCCCTGCAGCTGAGTTGGAAACAGTAAAGGGGATGTAAAGGCAAAAATAAAAGGCAATACAAATCTCTACACAGTCGCCGACTGCTCTACAGGAAAACAAACAAAGCTGTTTGAGTTCTGCATGGCTGGGAAGTAAGGTGGTGGCTCCCCCTGCTGTTCATAAGTATGATTGTTTCCTTGCACAGCAGTTATGGACCATCTGACAATTCCTATCCACAGCAGTAAACAAAGGGAAAATTTCACTGCATACAGTCCGGTTTCTTATAAAAATGGTACACATTTTTAATTAAAGTATATTGGAGATAGGTTTCTTTTTCATTGAAGAAAGTAAAAATTGAATTTTATTTTTTTGCCTTTACATGCCCTTTAAATAATCCTCTGGATACCACTCTTGCCTTTTGCTTGTGCTTAATTATTCAGATTTTTTTTTGTTGCCTATAAACAGGAGGGAACAAATAACATTACAACACTGAATCAAGGGGAAAGGGAATGCTTAGTGCAGGAGCCTTGGACTGGATTTGGGCAGCACAAAAGAACCACACAATTGGGTGGCATGCAATAAGATGGCAATTAGGTCACTTACATGTCTTGTCAACTTTAATTACCTGGATCAGTTGGCAAGTGTGGTCCCATCCCATCCACTTTCTGGTCAGCTTATAGGCTAAATTTTGTTTTTGTTTCAAGTTTGTACAATCAGGTCCACTGTAATTGCATTCGATTTTAATGTTGAAAACAGTCACCCTGTGCCTCAGTACTGGAGAGATTCTTGGCCAGTTAAATAGAAAATTGGGGATGAATTTATCCCCCCATGCTGTTAGGTTTGCAGCTTTTGTAAACTAAATGGTTGTTGGATATTTCTGTTTATTGTTCCGTACATTTCACCAATTTCTTGTAAGAGAAAAGGGCCTCCTCATTTTGTGTTCTTCACTTTGGAAATTAAACAGACAATATTAAAGGCCCAAGAAGCACAAGAAATGAAAAAAATAGCTTCAGAAAAATTGAAACAGTATATACTATTACCCAATATATTTGCTTAAGATCATTATATGAATAATCCTAGACACAGCCATGTATGAAAGGAGTAGGATAAATAATGTAAGTACTGTTAATTCTAGTTAGTCAACATGTAGCACTGTTGGATAGTGGGAAGACCCCTGGGGGGAAAGTTATATAAGGGAGATGTATAAGGGAGAGAACATGGCATTACTTCCTCTTTGGCTAATATGAAAAATAATAGTATGAGGCTCGAGAGCCTAAGGCCTGCCATGACAGAGAGGTACTAGGGAGAGGCATTAGAGACATTAAGTAGTCACAGGGTAGATTTTTTGCAGTTTGCTGTAGATGGTGAGAACTGATCTCCAACGAGGAGGGGGAAAGGGACCAGTGTCCCAGCGGTACTTTGTCCAGACAGGGACCAAGAGGAAGAAGGACTAGGATAGAGCCTGTTAAGGTACAGTGTCCATGACTCAAGGAGGAGGCAGGGAATGTAGTCATATGGCTGCGGCTCTACAAACCAAACATGTTTAAGCATAAAACTTCACCAATAAAATGGATGGCCCAGGTGCTCCCGCTCCAGGCCCTCAGCTCAAGGGAGCGGACAATCCGTATGTAGATAAACAAATGTTGGGGCAAGGCACTCTAGTAGGTCATGCATAGATCAGACTGGTATATAGGTAAAAGTAGAATTTTTATGTAAACATCTCACACCTAACGCGGTTCGTGTCGCTAGGACACTTAGTCATAGGCTTGACTAAGTGTCCTAGTGACACGAAACGCTTTAGGCGTGAGATGTTTATATAAATAAACATTTCTACTTTTACCTATCTACCAGTCTGATCTATGCGTGACCCACTAAAGTGCCTTGCCCCAACATTTGTTTATCTACATATTGCTGGGGCTCAGCGGTCTTTCAATACCAAGTTCTGGTTACAGTACATGGTGGGGAACTTGTGCGGAAAGTATAATGGTGGAAGCTGTGTTTGTAACCAATTAAATTTTCCTGAGTTTATCTGTTAGTTGTGTGAAACCTCCTGTTTATTTGCTTCTAAGCTTAATAAAAGCTCCAGTATGTGGACAGTGGTGTATGTAATATTCGGTCAAATGATAGAGGGAGTGACTAGACACCATTTTTCATGTAGGTCTATTGATCCCATTTTGCATTTAGCTTATATGTCTATACTATGGTTGACCAGCTTTCTTTATCCTACTTTTCTAGGGAGATGTGTCTGGCTGGATAGTTCCAGGAGAAGGCTATACTCCAGAACCTGATGAATATGACCAACTGGCAGAAATTGATTCTCGGTTGCAGATGGTCAGATGCAGTGAGGAGTCCCTTGAAACCAGTCTCAGTGATTCAAGAATTCTCAAAGAGGTTTTTCAGGTACAGTATCTTAATGGTTTAATTGCTGATAACTTTTAATTCTGAATGATTAGAATAATACATTAGTCATGTTATGTAATAATAAGTGCTTCATATAGACGTATTGTATCCATATTGTGCTTTCTCCATCTTTCTGTTCTTTCCCTCAAATAACAGAAAAGTACATTTTAATGCACTCCCACCCCACGACAAATACTGTAGCCATGGCAAATATCCTCGCATTTTACTAGACTACACAAATAATGTGCTGAGTCTATACCGGTACAAATAAATGCAAACTTGGTCAGGGAATATGGCAGTTTCCACATATATCTAGTGCAAATATACTACAACTGTTTTTTAGTGGAATCTATAAACAGGCAATGTTTCTAATCTCCACGATTCTTACTATGATATTTAAAAGTTCAACATTTTAACTGTGAGCGACATCTTATTTAAAGATATTTTTTTGGTTACTTGAACAAGCTATAAAATGAGGCTATAAAATGTTTCTTTAACAACCTCATTAATTACCACATGAACCTTAACAAGAATTTTTTCCTATAGCTACTAGAATGAATGGTGTGAGAGTCTGCTCTAAACAATAAGGGGGTTATTTATTAAAGTCATTTTTTTTTACTAAAAATCCAAATTTTTAGTGGAAAATAGAATTTTTCGAGATTTTCTGTATTATACCCCGAGGATGGAAATGTCCGAATCCGAAAATCCAGCATCTCAGACCTACTTTAGTTGTATATAAGTCAACAGGAGGGGTCCCCCATTCTATATGGAAGTTTCTGTAGTCTGAGCTGGAATTAGCCCATAAATCCGACTATTTTGGACTTTTAGGGTAAAAATACAAAAAATCCTGGCTTTTCGGGAAAAAAAGCTAGAACAAATCAAGCGATACCGGAAAAAACAAATTGGGATTTTCCCCACGATTCGTGGTCCAATCATGGATTCTACTAGTCTAACTTTTTTTTATTAAAATAAAAATTTGGATTTTGATTAATATGCCCCTAAGTGTAAGGGCAGGACTACACGGCCGATTCCGACGCGATCCGACGCGCTGTGCAAAATCTCAGGCGTCACAACGGATGCGACGAAAACAAGGTAAGTAATGGCAGTGCCGGATTGTGTCGCATTGTTGATGCGACGTGACACGACTGTCGGATGCAGACGCAGCGAGCAGCGTCTGCATCCGACAGTCATGTCGCATCAATGCAACAATTGAATTACTTACCTTATTTCCGTTGCATCTGAAGTGACGCCAGCGATTTTGCACAGTGCGACGGATCGTGGCCGTGTAGTCCTGCCCTTAATTCAAAAATATAGGAAATTAACGTATGTCCTCCCTGCATAAAACCCCAGTTTGAGGGTTACCAAAATCCCCTGTATACTGTATAATCCCCTTTTTAATATCTGCTGTAGGGTTACTGGCACTGAATGTGTTGTTATGCTGAAGGCAGACCACTATGGTTGAGAGCTGACTCATACAGCTTGCCTGGATGTGAAAATGTTTGGGTGCCCCCAGCCATATGCAATAGACATACATACAATAAATACACAGAGATCTAAAGAAGACTTTTTTTTTTTTTAATTAATTTAATTAGGCATTAAAATATTTGCACACAATCACAACCTGATGATCCCTTTATTGTTTTACTGATGAATATACAGTAGGTCTTTCTCTTAGCCAGCCATAGCTAATTTGTGCCCTGGACTGCAAGGCTGTTTAATGGGTTAACATATTTAAAAGCAGGCGTTAGCTGAGAAAATGTACTTTATTTTACATCAGTTGAAATTACTACGTGGAGCTCGGGCAGTAAAAAAAAAAAAAGTGCAAAACACAAGGGATTAGATTTAGTTCTATATGTAAAATTAATCCGTGCAGATGTTTCATTGGCAGACATGACGGATGTAGGACTTGCATACAAATTATAGGGATTTTTTCTCATAGGATGTTAACATGCCAAATTCATGCAGGCCAAGTTATATTTAAAGCAATAATCTCAGGCTCACGGGTGTCATTTTGTGAAGAACGCAAGTGTTTGGAAAAATGACACAAACATGCAATTAGTCCTTACCACATAGCCATAACATGAGGCTTCCAGTTTTAGCAGTCGAGATTGATGTGCATGTGGTTTGTGAAGTCGGGCCTTAAATAAATCACTGCGCAAATTATGTATAATTTAGTTATCCTGTGCATCAAACCTGAACTTTCAAACAAATGTTCCCTTGTGTTTACACAGGGTCAGATTGGGTTTCCTAGGGCCCACCATAGAACATGACCCCATGGGCTCACTATCATAACAATTATCTAGATAGCTCCAAATGATTTAGGGTTTTATAAGGGACTTGGCCTGGTACCCACCAAGAGATCCTCTGGTGCTCAGGTAGGCCACTGTGACTGTCCCTACTGGCAAATTAGGGGTTAATGGAGTTCTTATTGGCCATTTTTGCAGTGATCTTACGGGCAAGTCTGGGGTTAATGAAGTGCTCAATGGCCATTTCTGCAGTGATCTTACTGGTAAGTCTGGGGTTCATGGCGTGCTCATTGGTATTTCTGCAGTGATCTTACTGGCAAGTCTGGGGTTAATGAAGTGCTCGTTGGCCATTTCTGCAGTGATCTTACTGACAAGTCTGGGGTTAATGAAGTGCTCATTGGCTATTTCTGCAGTGATCTTACTGGCCATTCTGGGGTTAATGAAGTGCTCATTGGCCATTTCTGCAGTGATCTTACTGACAAGTCTGGGGTTAATGAAGTGCTCATTGGCTATTTCTGCAGTGATCTTACTGGCAAGTCTGGGGTTAATGAAGTGCTCATTGGCCATTTCTGCAGTGATCTTACTGACAAGTCTGGGGTTAATGAAGTGCTCATTGGCTATTTCTGCAGTGATCTTACTGGCAAGTCTGGGGTTCATGGACTTGCCAGTAAGATCACTGCAGAAATAGCCAATGAGCACTTCATTAACCCCTCTTTGTCTGTATTCTGGTGCACTTTGTGCTGTCATTCCAAGTACAAAAAAGGGGGTATTTTTCTAAAATGGGCATTGTATATGGGGATGTGGATACAAAGTGGGTGTGGTCCCCAATTTTTTTCTCCTTTTCAATTTTATTTTACGAGTTGAGAGTTGCAGCAAAAAACGATGCTATTGTTACTTTTTATTACTTATCTTTCTACACAGACTTTCTCCTATTTATCAATCAGCAAGAAAGGTGCGCTATTAACCTTATAAATCCTTAAACACAAGCACCTAAAAAGAAAAGAAACTACACATAGAGTAGTACGTTCAACCCTTCATAGAATTAGCTCTGATGTTAGAACTACTCACAATCACGATCATCAAACAAGGGCGTGCAGGATATTCTTTTTATCAGGGTATATGCAGTGTTGAAGCGTGCAATGTTTCTACAAGAAAGAGACGCTACAGATGGTGAAGAATCGTTAGGAGTCCGGCTTAGACCCTGTGGGTCCTAAGGACTTACCAGACAGCAGTCAAAAGAGAGCGTTGGAAGGCTCGCAGAGGGACCGCTCAATGCCGGCGTGTTTCCCAGGCGTTGTTTAGACTCCGCTCCCTGAGTTCAGACAGCCTCGCTCACACCATGCGCGTCCTCAAACACTGCTGTATCTTCTCGCACAATCAGTCGGCTCGCCTCCGGTGCCGTGCAAAGGTTAAATAAGTAATTCGGAGGGGGATTAATCTATAATAAACCTCAGGATGCCCCTGAGGAAGTATCGTAGGATATGAAACGCGTTGGGCCTTTTGTGTTAATGAAATAAAAGTTTATTATAGATTAATCCCCCTCCGAATTACTTATTTAACCTTTGCACGGCACCGGAGGCGAGCCGACTGATTGTGCGAGAAGATACAGCAGTGTTTGAGGACACGCATGGTGTGAGCGAGGCTGTCTGAACTCAGGGAGCGGAGTCTAAACAACGCCTGGGAAACACGCCGGCATTGAGAGGTCCCTCTGCGAGCCTTCCAACGCTCTCTTTTGACTGCTGTCTGGTAAGTCCTTAGGACCCGCAGGGTCTAAGCCGGACTCCTAACGATTCTTCACCATCTGTAGCGTCTCTTTCTTGTAGAAACATCGCACGCTTCAACACTGCATATACCCTGATAAAAAGAATATCCTGCACGCCCTTGTTTGATGATCGTGATTGTGAGTAGTTCTAACATCAGAGCTAATTCTATGAAGGGTTGAACGTACTACTCTATGTGTAGTTTCTTTTCTTTTAAGGTGCTTGTGTTTAAGGATTTATAAGGTTAATAGCGCACCTTTCTTGCTGATTGACATTACCGACAGTGGAGGTGTGGATCCACTATTTTCTGGTGCTGCTCTCCCTGATATAATTACTTGTGCAACAGCGCAGCCTTCACTCAATCCTTTTTGTTTCTCCTATTTATATTCTCATCCCTCCTTCAAACAACTGCCTGGTTGCTAGGGTCAATAAGACCATAGTAACCAGATAGCTGCTGAAATACCAAACTGGAGAGTTGCTGAACAAAAAGCTAAATAACGGACAGGATAATAAAAATTGTAAAAATCAAGACCAACAACAAATGGTCTTAGAATATCAATGTCTATGTCATACTAAAAGTTAATTTAAAGGCGAACAACCCCTTTAACTCACAGTCCATTCCCTTACAGAGCTGCTCAACTACCCACCCCACATCCAATCACAGCCAACCAGTCCTGCATGGAGCATGAGACACCTCTGATTTCCCAAGTTCTAGCAGAGCACCAGCAAATACATGTTTTGAAGGGGCAATACGTACAATATCTGCTGCTTAATGTAAATATGAAACAATTAAATCATTGTAAAAGTGCTTGAAACCTACAACCTATGCTGTCTGGATCTCAAGCTCATATACAAATACTTTACACTTTTTTGTGAATGTGCTGGGGAAGTTTTAGTGCTTGCCAACACTAGCAAAATACAAAATATGTGACAGCTGCTCTAAAGGGGGAAAAACACCCTCTGGCAATATGCAATCATTATTGTTCCCTAAAAATAACAGAAAACCTTTACTGATTGGTATGCCTGTTACATAAATAGCCTTGGAATTTAAAACAGTCTCAAAAAAGACAATTTGGATCATTTATCAAGGTTATGCATTGCAACAGTTAGATACGTTCATGGCGATTTTCACATATAAAAATTTAGTTTCTTTGCAAGTGCAAATATGTATTCTACTTATGAGAGGTCGAGTTCAGGATGAGATAGTGTTATAGCATTTTGACTATTATTTTTAGGAATTTTTAAAATTTTCTTCAGGGTTCACTTTGAGGTAGCTTTCAAGAAAGCATAATACTACCAAATAACCTGTAAAATATATTTTTAAGTGATGCTTAGTGATGTCATCAGTTATAACAGTTTCTTAGTGATGTCACTCATTGAAACATGTGCATTAGAAAAAATACTGGAAAATATAAGAATATTAGTAGTCACTTCAGAGATTTGTAAACTGCATAAAAGCATTGGCCTTTTGGGCTTTGTCATGGTCACAAACTTGTTGGTGACTTCTAATGTCAGTAGCAGTGATGTGTGGGCTGACCCAGAACCCAGGGTGACCCTAGGTTGGACAGGTTTGGATTGAAATTTGTGCAACCATTGATTCCTTGTCTTGGAACCGGAGGTACAAACATAAGCAAGAAGACACAGAAATGGGTCGGGTGAGGGTTAATGCCTAGGGGGCCTGGCCCAGCTCTGTGTGGGGGGTTAGGGTCAGGGGAGGGTTATGCTTTTGGGGAATAGGGTCGTGATCTGGTTGAGTTTTTCCTGATCCGCACATCACTAGTCAGTTGTAAATCAGTAATTTCTGTATGCCCAGGGCCGGATTGGCAATCTGTGGGTTCTGGCAAATGCCAGAGGGGCTGCTATAAGGTGCCATAGAAAGTCAGTATTTAGTGGGCTGGTGGGGGCTGTTTGGGCCTCTATGTGGGCTGATTGGGCCTCTGTGTACCTGAAATGCCAGGGCCTATTTTAATTCTCAGTCCGGACCTGAGTATGCCCTATATAAACTATGGCATTTTGTAGCAAGTTTCTCTTAAAATATGCTTTTGAATAGCCA
Source organism: Xenopus laevis (assembly GCF_017654675.1). Lineage (NCBI taxonomy): Eukaryota > Metazoa > Chordata > Amphibia > Anura > Pipidae > Xenopus > Xenopus laevis. The sequence continues at coordinate 112,542,367 of NC_054385.1, read as the reverse complement.
ATTTAATTTTTTATTAGATTAATCATTTACAAAAATGCAAAAAAAACAAGCACCCTGCACCATGACTCCAGCAGGGTTTGGAGCACAGGGACTTGTGGCTCCCCCACGCAGGAATACAGTCCGCCATTGTTCGCCACGTAGGTGTCCCCTTTTCTTTCCCTACTCATTGTCTAACTTACCCTAGTATTTATATGTGCAAGCTTGGGTGTGCAGGCTGCATTGTACCTATCATCTATCTTATGGCAGAGAGAGAGAACAGCCAGTCCCGGAACAGAAGTACAGTTTGCTCTTCTGTCTGGAGTCTTTGTAAATGACTCCTTCAATGTTTCTATAATGGTGATCTATGGGCAGATGCTCGGTGGGTTTAATATAGACTTCCCCTGGCATGTCCTGTATTAAGCACCTCAGCTAGGAGCAAGAAAACTTTGCACAAAATGTACAGCACTCCCTTGTGCCCATACAAACTGTCCTCTGTGCCTCTTGCCAGACTTTTATGGGCAGATTTATCAAATGTAGAATTTATGTGAATTATTTTTTACTTTCATAAATTCCAATATACTCACAACTCGAATGCGGGGTTATTTAAGAAAAAATTGTAACGTCTAATATTCGATCGAATAATCCTGACCCGAAAATTTTAATCGAATCAAATTTGAATCGAATCTGCCATTGACTTTTAAATGAGGTTTTAGTTGGCAAATATTTGAATTAGAACTGTTTCCTTAAAAAATAAATCTCACATGGAATTTACATTTGAATTAGGGGATTAAAATTTGAATGTGTGAATTTTGACACCAACAAATTCTTAATCATTCTTAATCTAGGGCCACATATCTTTTGCATCCCTGCTGCTGCTAAATGAGCCCTGATGTCTTAAATAGTTTAGGAGAATGTTCTGAACTGCAACCACAATTTTCAGCAAGTGCTGCTGGGGCTTTGCGGATGTTTGTGTGAGATTGATTTTGTGTTTATAGACAGATAAACATATACAGATATAAACAATTCTAAATGAGGTTTTCCTTTCAAACCACGGCAGAGGCCATTTTGTTGCGCACCAAACCAAAGCCGGCTGAAAGACAGTGTTAAGGAAGTTAATTTTAGCACATGGCACCTAGTATGGATCTAATTTTACATGACACGTTGTGTTAAACCTGCTACTTGTTACATGCAAAGTAACTGAAAACAGATTATTGTGGCCTTTTCATTTTATGACTTGCATATTAAAGATCTGAAGGCGCTATAAACATTCCGCCAAAAATACCAGGCATTTTTAATGTTTATTATGAAAATTCTGAGAGGAGGAAAAAGGCCTTTCATTCATCGATCACTTTGATCCACGTGCCAGTTCTCGCTCTCCGTCTAAACTGGCAGATGATTTTGATAATTCCCCCTCTTCTTTGACAATGAAATGGAATCCTCGTAATGCGTACCTCACCAGGGAGGCTCGCTGCTCTTTCTGCCTTTTTCTTCTTCCTATAATGAGAATGAAATCCTTCTGCCTCAACTGTATCTTTGTTATGCAACACCTCATACTACCCAGCCTGTCCACTGCAAAATCCACACCTTGTGTGTCTTTCAGTTTTCATCCAGTCATGTAGGGTGACTAGGGTTCCATGAACCTGGTGCTAATCTAAGTCTGGACCCTCATCCTTGTCAGCTCCCAAATCTGAGGTTAAAAAAAACCTCACTATAGTCCATCAAGTTCAACCTCTCCATATGGTCATATATGGTATACATATATACATATACAAAACTATCTGTACCTCATGAGATGACTGTAGCCTTGGATATTATGCTTGTCTAAGAAGATGTCCAAGCCACTCTTAAAGGGGAAGGAAACCTAGTCGGCGCAAACCCCCCACCACCCCTCCCGTTTGTTGCCCACCCTCCCTCCTCCCCCCTGGCCTACCCGTCCCGCTGGGCAAATGCCCCTAACTTGTTACTTACCCTTCTGCGCAGGTCCAGTCCAGGGAGTTCACCGACGACATGACATCTTCTTCCACGAGATCTTCTTCCTGCTTTGAACGGCGCATGCGCAGTAGGATCATTTTGCGTACGATCTACTGCGCATGCGCGGGACTTTTGGCGCATGCGCAGTAGATCCGTTCTGGTGAAACGCCATTCACAGCAGGAAGAAAATCGCGTGGAAGAAGATGTCGTCGGTGAACTCCCTGGACTGGACCTGCGCAGAAGGGTAAGTAACAAGTTAGGGGCATTTGCCCAGCGGGACGGGTAGGCCAGGGGGGAGGAGGGAGGGTGGGTAACAAACGGGAGGGGGGGTGGGGGGTTTGCGCCGACTAGGTTTCCTTCCCCTTTAAAGGCATTAATAGAATCTGCCGTCACAACTTCATCTGACATTGTCCTCACCATGAAGAACCACCTACATTGCTTTAAATGAAAGTTCAGTTCCTCAAGTCAATAGAGGTGGCCTCTGGTTCTTTGATCCTTTTTATGGGAAAAAAGGGTTGTGGTGGAAGGTGAAGGTCACTTGGGGGAGCCAAGGGTTTTTTTTTTATAAATAATATTTTGGTAATGTATTAGATATAGGATGGTGGGCAATTAAGAGCAAGGTAATATCATTAAAAGAGCAGCAGTTGAAAAAGCATGGAAAGGATCCCCATTTTGGGTACAGGGCAAGGGGCAATTTTATCAAAAGTTGAGGTTGAAAAAAACAAGTTTATTAAGATAATGTAAGCTGATAGACTTTCTCCTTGATTTAGGATTGATTTGCCATTAAACATCATGCGATTCCCTTTTACAATCTTTCTATTTTGAGTGAAAACATGAATTGACCATAAGTCTCTCTGCATCTTAGATCTACCAAGATACCACAGAAATCAATGGAAAGTAGTATATTATATAGATATATTATTTGAAAAATATTTGAGATGTCACCTGAGCTATTAAATGGCTGGAGACTCCCGAAAATTTAAGGAAATAGCTGCAAGTGTTCTTCAGTTGAGCTCCATCATGTTTAACCCATCCAAGTATTTGTTAAATACAGTCAGATTCAATTAAATTCAAGATCAGTTTATGTATCAGCCAACAGAGATAAACTGTGTTTATGTGAGAATATTTTTGACTTTTAATAAATGTGTCTCTAAGTGATGAATTTATTTATTTTTTATTTTAGTTGTCCTTTTAATACTGATATGAACATTCTGTGGTATCAACCATGACATTACATGTGACTTCTGATTTTTTTTTTTATTATAAGCAAAAAGTGGGAAAGGCTACAGGGTGGGTTGAACTGGCAGTTTCTTCTCACGTTCAATGATAATATTGTAGGCGTAGCTGTTTGTAAACAAGAATTGATATGTAAGCAGGACTGTGCTCTTTTTCTCCTGGCACACAGCTGTTGTGTGATATATATTTAGAATAACTGTACAGATTTATGGGAAACAGGAGGAAGAGATGTACTTGTGCAACTCATCCATGCAAGAAATCTATACCGAGTACTTGGCTATAACCTTTGGTTTTGCCTGTATGTGTTTCAGGAAGTCTTACTTGAGAAAAATGGAAATTCCGACTCCGCACCCGGTGAGCAGGTTTTGCGTAACACAAAGGAGCTCAGAGATCAGAAAATGCGTCTCCGAGAGATCGACCAGCAGCTACAAGATATGGAGAGAAACAGCATAACTCCAATGAGCCTTGTATCACGCTACAGCTTTTCAGCTGACTCACCTGTATATGCATAGGCTTTAAATTAAATACAGGATTGGACTAATTTTGTGCAGTGACTACTTAGCTTTGATGACCAATGATTATTAAATGTGTTGCTGATGCTGTTGGGTAAGCCACCACTCTTGTAAGTAGAATAAAGTTTTGGTTATTATTCTAGGAATGGAAGAAAATCCTGAAAGTTACGAGGTAGCATTATTATACTAGGGTGCCCATTTACTACAATTTGATTTAATTTTTTTCACAAATTGTATTTTTTCTCAAAAAGAATAGTTTTTTACAAAAAAAATTCTCTAAAATTCAAAAAAATTTGAAAATTATTAAATGTAAAAACCACAAAAAACTATAAGGGTAGGACTACATGAACGTTTTCAGCGCGATCTGATGGAAATAAGGTAATTGAATGCATCGTTGGATAAATGCTGTGATGCAGCATTGATCCAACGTGACATGACTGTCGGATGCAGATGTTGCATGCTGCGTCTGCATCCGACAGTCGTGTAGCTTTGCAACTTCATCCGACATTTCAATTACTTACCTTACTTCCGTTGCATGCGATTTGACGCCAGCTTTTTGTTGCAGTGCATCGGATCACACCGAAAACATCCATGTAGTCCTACCCCAATACAAAACAGATCGTTCAGTGTTGTTTTCCGTTCAGACTTTTCAAATTTGGGTCTTTTAATAACTTTCATGGCGTTTGTGATCTCCAGTATTTGCCTTGCCTTCAGACAGCCTTACAGATTAACAATTAACTGGGGTGGGAGCAGTCGTGATTCGTCCATAATATTTTTTTAATACCCCCAGATATATTCAGTACATTCAGTTCTGCATAGGTGTCCTCCCACATTCCACATTCAGGCAGGTTCATTGGCTCCTGATAAACTAACCCTAGTGTGAGTGAACGTTAGATTGTAAGCTGCGCTGCATAAATGTGTTGATAATAAATAATAATCAAAATGTCGTCAGAACGGTAATCAGGGGAGTGTAGGGGTGTAACTACAGAGGAAGCAGACCCTGGAGGTATAGGGGGCCAATGGAGCCCTAATTCATATAGAGTTTCAATAAATGTTAGTAAAACTGATTAACCTCTAGACATTTTGTGGGCCTGAAAAATAATATTCTGTGGGCCCAGTAGTATATAGTTACGCCACTGACTGTAATGGAAATGCTCTTTAAAGCTAGCCATTCATGCAGGGTTTCCAATGAGCAGATTGTTTGGGGCCCTCCGGTTTCTGAAGATTCAATAGCCACTGATGGCCATCCATGTCCAAATTTTGTTCTTGGACTTTTCAAACATAACTGAAAGGTCTCTGGGTGACACCCAACAAGATATTCTTTTAGGGACATTGCAGTTTTGGCCCCATTCAATGGTGTTGAAAGTCAGTGTTGGCTAATCTACATACAAGGAAATATCAGGAAATACGCCCTTCAGTTGATGTTATGCAAGTATTATTATAATACTTGAATAACATTTATAAATCTTGTCTGGTCATAAGGTATTTAGAAAAGATTCCCACAAGGGTACTGTCCTTTTTGGAAAGGTACAAAATAGGGAAATATTTATTCATTGTGATTTGTTGCAGCACATTCAATAGGGATAATATTATATTTAGTCTGAAAAATGCTTGCGTTAGAACCTGTGTGAACAGAAAATAGTTGGCTGTGTGAGTGGTCCTGTGCCTTCTGTATTTCATTTTGCAACTGAACATTTCATGATTAATTATATTAATTATTATATTATTATTAGACTTCTCCACTCAAACAAACACTATAATAGTATCAACGTTTCAAAATTCGAAATATGTTTTCATTAAAAAGTACAAAGTTATAAGTACAAGTTATAAATAGAATTAATTGTAGAACCAGAAGATTTTGCTTTCACTATTGGCCTCCCGAACATAATGCTTCTTTTCCCCTACATGCTCCTAAACAGGCACTTTAAATCATTTGTCACTTTGGACAAAGTTATGCTGGGGATTTACAGGAGCGGGAATTCGGAGCAGTTTACGGGAATTGGAGCAGTTTACGGGAATTTTAAAGACCTTGTAATCTATGATATACTAAACAAATTTTAGGGAGTAGTTCTGCTTTGGCAATAACAATTTGCATAGTAATTTGGATTACTATGATTTCACAAAGTTGTTTTTAAAAAAAAGCAAGTTCTTATATAAATTAATTTTAAAAGGTTGATGTAATTTATATTGGAAACTTGGTGATTGAATATTTTTTAAATGGTCATTTTTTAATCAATTTGCTTCTAATGTAAAAGTTAAAGTGTTCATTTTGTGTGGTGGTAGTGCTAGCGACCCTGGTAGCAAGACAGGCAAACATGTTATTATTATTTCTTAATTTCTTATGCTTTTTAAATTTTTAATTCTGCAATTAAAACAAATCTCCCTGTGTTTAGCAACCAGATGAAAAAAATAGAATATTAACTTTAGGTTTTTGTCTGAGCTTTACTAAAGGGTACATGGAATAAAGGTTTGTGCTTACAAAGGCAAATATGAGAAAATCTAATTTCCTCTTGATCTAAGAATGACCTGCTGATTGCTGTTGTGCCTTTTGAGTTTTCCCGAAATCCTGATTTTCGAGATTTATAATATGGACTCAAAATTAATATTAAATGTAATCTCTATTGCTCAAATCTACTGAGATACCACTGAAATCAATAGGAAATTGATAGTCTAAGTTTGGGTACATGAATAGTCTTTTTATGTTTAAAGTTGTAGAGTTTTAGAGTTCAAGATGTTGCCTAACTCCTCAAATGGCTGGAGACTGCATTGAGTGCTGTTTTTGAGAAAATTACTAAATACATTTGAGTATAATTTATTTAAATCAAGAGTAACCCATTTAAGATCCTTCTTAAGTACAGTGAGAATATAGTTTAGGATTTGTTTATTGATCAGTCCAAAGGAGACAATTTCTGATAAATCTGCCCCAAAAAGTAAGTTAAAAGGAGGAATATCACTTGTGGTTATTTTATTAACAAACATTTTTATATTAAAACTAGCCATATATGGGCCGATATTAACTGATGATTTGTCCTCACCAGACCAAGTTGGAAGTCCATATAAGCCACACAAGACCTTCAATTGAGCATCTTACAAAACTGAACTGAACTAATTGTTTACCCTGGGGCCAAATGATCAGTTAAACATTATTTGGTCCACAAGCAAGCTGACCTTTATGTGTAAGCAAAGATTTAAAAAATTAATTATATTTTGTCAGTCACAATCCATATTTAAATAATCAATTGGAAGAATAGTAAAAGTCTCCTTTTTAAGTTAATTTTACTGTAGTTTGTTAACTTCTTATTTCACAGTCCTAGCTGGCACACGTTTGGACATGGAGGCCTTTCAGCAAGGACTATTTTTCCAGCTGGAATAAATGGATATTATTTTTTTTCTTGTGAATGCTTGTTTTGAAGTCTCAATTTTCCTTAGAATTAACTGGAGTTGACAGCAGTTTGCTGCTTGTCAATTGCTTGTGTGGGACATACAAACTGATGTCAACTTCTGTTGATAGCAATCCTCTACTTGTCAAATAGCCAATTGCTTTAGAAGAATTTGCTGAATATCTCTGTGAGTAGCAAAAACAACATGCAGAGGAATGGTGGTCGAAAAGATGGGAGAATGGAACAATAAAACAAGAAGATGTTTAGGCTGCTGGGAAGTTGAGAGCTTTGAAATAGGTGCAGAAGATATATAGGACAAGAAAACGAGAGCAATAAAGAGGAAAACTAGGAAAGCTTATGAAAATGGGAACAGAAAGAGTAATCACAAAAGGATCTTGGAAACAAAGGTTCGTGGAAAAAAAGAAAGTAGAGGGTAAGAAAAATAGGGAGAAAGAAAGCATAAAAGAGAAGGGACAGCAGCAAAAGTATGTGAAACCGGAAAGTGGTAGAAAATGGGGAATGTGAGAAAAGAGAAAAAAAGGGGTGAGGAAGAATGTTTTACATTCCACATAAAGGTGTAAAGATAGCAGAGAAAAATAGTAAAACAAACTGGAAAAACATTGGTTATGGAATCATATAAGAGGAGAAAATGGTGGATGGAGACAAAAAAAGAAGCAATGGTAAGGGTAGAAAAGTAGAAAGAGCAGTAGAAAATGTGTAAATAAGATAGGCTTGTGACTTGCACTCCACATACTTAAATGTGGGAGTTGACTGAACCTACCAATAAGTATGTGCCCTTTTCCACATATTTGTAGGAGGACCTCAGTAAACAATGGAAGTTCTTGCTAGAAGTATAGTTGGGCTAATCAAATTTAAATTCTTTCCATGAACCACAAAAATTGTGGTTTTCCTATTTTTTTTAAAAGCTCTAAAAAGTTGAGATTTATTAAGGGGGTTATTTATTAAAGGTTACGTTTTTCGGGCTTGGGCTTTTAGCAGGTTGAAGCTGCTAGAAGCCTGAATCCAAAAAAACTCCAGCTAAAACCTGTTGAGGTCCCTAAATGTACACTTTTCTGGCATTTAAGCTACTTGGGGGCCGATTTACTAAGGGTCGAATTTCGAAGTTAAAAATACTTCGAAATTCGACCCTCGAATTGAAATCCTTCGACTTCGAATATCGAAGTCGAAGGATTTAGCGCTAATCCTGCGATCGATCGATCGAAGGATTTTTCGTTCGATCGAACGATTAAATCCTTCGAATCGAACGATTCGAAGGATTTTAATCCAACGATCGAAGGAAAATCCTTCGATTAAAAAAAGGTTAGCAAGCCTATGGGGACCTTCCCCATAGGCTAACATTGACTTCGGTAGGTTTTATCTGCCGAAGTAGGGGGTCGAAGTTTTTTTTAAAGGGAAAGTACTTCGACTATCGAATGGTCGAATAGTCGAACGATTTTTCGTTCGAATCGTTCGAATCGTTCGAATCGAAGTCGAAGGTCGTAGTCGAAGGTCGAAGAAGCCCATTCGATGGTCGAAGTACCCAAAAAATACTTCGAAATTCGAAGTATTTTTCATTCGAATCCTTCACTCGAGCTGAGTGAATCGGCCCCTAAGTGTGACAATATCTGGCTCCCTCTCCCTGACAAGTTGGACAGAACTGATCTAGGATACCGATCTAGGATATCACCATCCTGAAATAGACCTTAAGTGCCTCATGTTCAGCTAAATGGGTAATGATCTGGGGTGACAATTTTGATGGTCTCCATAAGTAGCTGCTTATGGAGACCATCAAATATGCCAGGTTTACCAAAAGGTTTACCAAAACTCACCCTATAAAGGAATGTATATACAGTAAGTGGAAAATCTGAGAACTTGTAAACTTACTCAAGAGCAAGGTTCTTGATTTAAAATTAGCCAATGGTTTAGAGCTAACAGATCCAAAGCTTTTGCCTGCCTTTGTCTTCATAGTGTATGGTTGAGTAGCTGGAAGGCTTACACTAGTGTGCTGCCTATAGGTGATGCTCAGCCTTAACAAAGGGACCTTGTTAAACAAAAAAATGCCTTCTGTCTGAGCAACCAACCTTTTGTTACCCATGAGCCACAATCAAATGTAAAAAGAGTTGGGGAGCAACACAAGCATGGTGGGGATGCCATACAAGGCTGTGATTGACTATGGGGTAGTCCCACGTGGACTTTATGCAACTAAAACTTGCCTCCAAGCCAGGAAATTAAAAATCAACATCTGCTTTGAGGCCAATGGGAGCAACATCCAATGGATTAGTGAGCAACATGTTGCTTATGAGCCACTGGTTTGGGATCGAGGTCCTAAAGGATGTGCACAAGATAAAGCTGCCACCATGAATAACACAAAGAGAGACTGCAGACAAAAATATTTTTAAAAATTTGTATGACCTAGACTCCAACCACCTCTATACACACAATGGTTCATTTACAAACATAGGCGCCACATTGCCCAATTGCAGTTACCAACAGAAAGCAGCATTTTGTTTTGAACTGCAACTTGCAATAAAATGAAGGCAAAGATCTTGATTGGTTGTTACTGGCCACTACACATTCGCTACTGAGCACCTTATAGATCTGACTAGCTGCCTCAATACAAATGCTCTATTTGTTCTGTAAGACAAGCTATATACGGTGAAAATGAAAAAAAAAATACAGAATAATAGGTACAATCCTGAAAAACTGGTGTCATGGACCCTCTCAATGAGAACGGAACCACATCCATCCAACTGTCTGGCATACAGAGTTGGCAGCTGGTAGGTTTCTACACATTCATCTTCCCAAATGCAGAGTGATTTGGCAGGGTTCCTAGCTGGCATGGAATGTTTCTGCAGACATCATGGCATGTAATAGTAACAAAACTAATCCGCAATAAAGGTTAATTGTTTCACTTCTTTGGGTTTTGGGATTAGGCTAGCCTTAGCTGAACCGTGTTCGTTTATGCTTCCGGAATCCCCCCTGTTAGGCTTAGTGCAGAATATGTTTGCATTTTTTGGAATGTAAAACAAAATGACTGCCAAGTCTCATGATTCTGATGGCCCGCAATGAAGCTGCAACTTCACTGTTTGTGTGCTCAGATTAGTGTGTGTGGAACAACAGAAAGTAATTCCCACAGAATCTCAAGTATGGATCCATAATGGCTGGTTCTCAATGTGCTATCAATGTATGCCTTAGGGCAGGCATGTCCAAAGTCAGGCCCGCAGGCAAATTGGGGCCCATTTTCAAATTTACACCGGCCCTCAGCCTCCATCATGAAATTAATAATAATGTCGCCCCCCAGCACAGTGCAATCAGGAATTGCGTAGCAGTAATATTTGGGCACATGATTAGTGAAATGATCTGTCACTTGATCTATACTGCTGCCTGTGTGCTGAAGGTGTTAGTAATATACATGTACTGGCACATAGTGACACGCCGCTGTTGCAGACTTTTTTAAGGCTGAAAGTGCAATAGATGTAGTGATGTGCCAGTACAGTGAACTAAAGACGTATACGAAAGCGGATCGACACTACGTGCCAGTACATGTCTATTACTAACACCTTCAGCACACAGGCAGCAGTATAGACCAAGTGGCAGATCATTTCACTAATTCTGTGCCCAAATATTACTGTTTCGGCTACTTGATTTCTTGTTTAATTGAGGCACGGAGAATAAGTCCAAACAGACTCCGCTTCTCCACCTTCTAAACGCCGTGTACGCGTCCATCTCCAGGAGTGAATGATCCTGATCACAAGTTAGCTACATCGGAATGGATGTCAGGCTGAATTTTCACCTCACTAAATCTGGCCCTCGTTGCAAAAAGTTTGGACACCCCTGCCTTAGGGGGAATGTGGCATGTATAGGGCTGAGATTATGTTAGGCAGGGCACCCCTTCCCCCATGACATGTGTTTAGTTTGTTGGAGCTGCCCCCCAGCCCCCTTCCCTCCCCCAGACCATAACAAAGGGACAAAAGAGGAGATACCTGGCGGTGGGAAAAAAGGGGACGGGCTGGGGGAGGTGACGAGGGGCTGAAGAAAGAGAAAGCAGGTTCTTAAGGAGGCGAAAAAGCCAAGGCAGGTAAATTAATTTTTGTTTCCCACCCTCACACCCATAGGTAAATGGATTCGAAAGAAGGTTCTCCAGGGTTCTCATGACCAATCGCCTAGAAGGGGTCAGGAAGGAATTTTCCCCTGAGGGTGCTAATTGGCTGCAAGCACTGAAGGGATTTGCCTTCCTCTGGGGTACCATTAGGGTTGACACCTTTTCTGGAAAAAAATACCGGCCTTCCTATATATTTATCTTTTTTCCCTATTAATAACATTGGGCTCAAGCATTATTTTTACTGGCCAGGTGGCATCCCTAGGTACCGTTATCTGTGTCAGTCAGCGGTACTTCCCTGAGTCAGCTGCTGCTCCAAGGTGTTAGTGTGAGTGTGGCTCCAGGAGAAAAGATGATTACAGTGCAGGTCTACCCTTTGTAGAATCACTAGTGTGTGTAGTAGACACTAATGCAAGAGGCTGGGGTTAGCGCCAGTTATGCAAACGGTTGGGAGCAGTAGGATGGGCTACTGGTTGGTCACAGAGGGCGCTTTGCCCCATGATCCCTGCTCCCTGGTTTAGTTATGGTGTTTCATTTTCGTTTTGTTGATGTTAGGAGCCACAGCTGGGGGTCAGGGTGTACCTAGTCCTTTTATCAAAATGATAAATCATTTAGTAAGGGCCTACTGCTTTTAACAAGGCTACAGGTATATTGTTTTACCCATCAACCTGGTCCCACTAGTGGGACCTCTAGAGTTCATGGACCCTTTGCAGACTAAATGAGACATGTTAGTGTAGCACTAGGGACACTAACACTGATACATGGGACTCTCTCTCAGCCAGAACCTGCAGAATAGTGGAGATAAACGATTACTGTCACACACACTTTTACATGAACATGTGGGCTCAAGTGGTTTAATTGTGGATTTATTATAGAACAAAGACAATGAAATAGGGTACTTCAGTATTATTGGCATCACACCACAGAAGTTTCCCATGGGTATTTCTCACACCATCAGGTGCCTGACCTAGGTGACTTAGGTCAGGATTTTACACACTAACCACCAAGTTCTATGGCAGGGGTCCCCAACCTTTTTTTTTTTTTTTTTTACCCATGTACAACATTCAGATGTAGAAAGAACTGGGGAGCAACACAGCCATGTTAAATGCAAAATAAGGGCTGTGATTGGCCATTTGGTAGTCCCTATGCAGACTGTCAGACTACAGGAGGCTCTGTTTGGCAGTGCATCTGGTTTTTATGCAACCAAAACTTGCCTCTAAACCAGGAACTCAAAGATAACCACTTGCTTTGAGGCTTCTGGGAGCAACATCCAATGGGTTGGCGAGCAACATGTTGTTCACAAGCCACTGGTTGGGGGTCACTGTCCTATGGTCCGTCAACTGGATAACTACCCTATACTACAATCTCCTTGGTGGAGCACAAGTGCTCTTTATAGCTCACCATGTCTATCTTACCCTTCTAGTGTGGCCTATAACAAGAGCTACCTTGCATCCCTATCCCTCACTCCCCACTAAGGTGTCCAGCCTACCTTCATGTCCTGACTTCTCCTTTACTGAGACTTCCTGCCTCATGATCTGCAGCAGTAGCATCTACCCATGCCAAAATATGGTGTCCAAAGAGGAAGAACATGGCTGGGCTTCCATATTTATACCAAGGATTACTCACAACTTCCTTGGGCCAATGGGAACCCATCCTTCCTATAGGGCATAGATAAGAGTTTTACACAGTAGGTGAAGTTAACTCTTTCATATCACCTACAATAGACCAAAATATTTGCCTACTGTAATTAAAATTTAATATGTACAGTATCATTCATGCAAATATTTGGTGAGGCTACATGTTTCCAACATTTACTTTAGTGTTTTATGTGGATTTCAGTTCATCCAGGATATTTTATATGACAACAACTATAATAAGTCTCTATATATATAGCATTCATTTCCTGCATAAATATAGGCCTGGCTTGACTTTTTCCACAGTAAAATGATTGAGCTAGAACCAGAGTATCATCTTTTTAGTGCAAAAGTAGGGAAAAACAAGCAACTATTGTTATTGTGCCAATCCATTCCCTAGCAGGGGCTTCTGTTTGAAGAGTGCAGGCTAAACAGATGACACACTGAGAGTGATCACTAGATACAAGCCTTGCTCGCAGCTGGAGCACCGAATACTGTGTATTCTGAATTTTTATGGAAACACAGATTTGTTTTAAAATTGCTTTGAATCCCTATGGGGAAGTGTAATATATGTTGTAAACAGGAATTGGTATACATAAGAAGAAACAAAATCGCATTTCTCAATGAAATATTCTTCAATAGACATCTATTATGCTGAGAATTTTGAACGCTGAATTCTTTACTGATGGCCAGTATGTTTAATAAATGTATTTCTAATTGGTTAAGAACCACTGGTGCTAATCGTTTGGGTGTTTAAGGTTTGAATAAATCCAAGATAAAGGGGGAAGGGGGTCAGGCTCCAGGCAGTTGGGGGGGACTGGGTCTGGGCCAACGGGGCCCACAGAGTTTTTCCTGGTGTCCCAGTCTGACCCTGCTCTAAGGATTGAGTTTTATTGGCCTTAGAACCTCTGCACTTGTGCCTAACCTTTCAAAAATGAGCCCGCTAAACTTTATTTGTCCCCTTCACTGACTGCCTGAAACTGGACACGCTTAACTGCAAATCCATGCAACTGTATTTAATCTGTATCATTTCCTTTCATCAGTTTTTCTTTTTCACCTCATTACCCACCAACATTGTGGTGGTCGCGGCTACTCCCCCCTCCCCGTTAACCAATATGGCATGTGGCGTGCGGTTTTTGCACGCTATTATTTGGTGAGTCAGACAACGAGTCTTTATTATTTGGGGCAAGTCCAAGCCAACATTTTTGAGCCATTAGGTCTAAAAGGAATATTTAGTATCTTGTGTTCTGGATTCTTCATACGATGCATAGATCAAGTGGCAGGATGAAAGAAATTGTGTAATGTTACCTTTCCTACAGCAGATTCCTTTTCCCTTATATCATATTATTTAACACTCTCTGTGGCTGCATCTGTTATAATAAAAGGAACACAGACCCTCTATTTAAGCAGTATTTCTGCATATTTATCAAAATAATTGGAGCATAGCTTATTGTTTGCTCAGAAGATGATTTGCATAGCTCTTATGCATTTAGGTGGGAACTCTTACATTGTTAAAGTTCATGCAAGCTTTAGAACAACAGTAAAAATAGTGATTTGCTTGCCCACAGCTTTACCTGGTGGGTCTGCACAAGATTGCTCACCTTTCTGTGCTGGCTTCTGCCTCCAGGAGCCTCTATTTATAAGCAGGCACCTGTCTATATATAAATAGTCTATATAGAGTGGCCATGCTGGGTTGGGTAGGGTTCGGGTTGGGAGGGCTTGGGGTCCAGGTTGGTAGAGGGTCTATTATTTTCCAACCTGCACAGAACTAAGTAGCACTATATATTTATGACCACTGTGAGTGCTGTTCTATGTAGGAAGGACTGAACAAATAACTACAAGCATGTATCAAAAGGAAAAAGGAATCTGCTCTTTCACTTACCGTGACACAGTGACCACCTACAGGTTCCATGCTTTTCCCCCACAATGCACCCTTTTCCCCCAGAATTTATACGTCATTGCATGCAATTTGGTCATTGAATTGGACACAACTATACTGCACCCTTGTGTAATGTGTCCAGTGCAACTGCATATGATTAGCATAAATTGGACAATGTATAAAAAAATGGATCAGCACCTTCACCCGACCCTAACCTGGAAAATGTTGCCATTGTAGTACCCGCACCCAACACATACCCAGGTCTTGTCGCTCTGTGCGCTACTTGTATGCTTGCCTCTGGTTCCAAGACAGAATCTTTGGGAGCAGTGGATTAGTATAGTTTCCCAGTTTGACCAGCACCCAACCCTAACCCGCAATAGTTGGCCAAATTTCAATCCCATCTCCCAAACTGGTGGTAACCTGCGGCTCACATCGGCTTTGGGGGTCAACCTGCACATCAGTAGTTTCCAGAGTGCGTTAAAAGTTGCAGCAGTGATCAATTTGGAACAGAAGGGAGAAAGGACTGATGGCTGCTAAGAGCAACCTAGCAACCATGCATTGATTTGAATTAGAGACTGGAATATGAATAGGAGAGGGACTGAATAGAAAGATAAGTAATAAAAAGTAGTAATAACAATAAATGTGTAGCCTTACAGAGAATTTGTTATTTAGATCAGTGACCCCTTTTTGAAAGCTGGAAAGCATCAGCAGAAATAAATAATGAAATGAAACTATAAGAAATAAATAATGAAATGAAACTATACAAAATAAACAATGAAGACCAATTAAAATGTTCTTAGAATTGGTCATTCTATAACATATTAAAAGTTAACTGAAGGGCAGGGGCACACGAAGCGACTGAGGGACAAACCGTTTCTTCTTCAGGCGACTAATCTCCCCGAACTGCCTCCCTGTCGCCTAGAATCTAAATCACTGGCAGGATGGCAGTTGGAGTGCTTAGTTTTCTGAAGTTACTCAAAGTTTCGCCCGAACTTCCAGAGACTTCGGAAAACAAAGTGATCCGAGTGCTATCCTGCTGGCAATTTAGATTCTAGCGGGCGGGAAGGCTTTTTGGGGAGATTGGTCCCTCGAACAAGAGGCGATTTGTCACCGGGCAACTAAATCTCTCTGAATCTCAGTGTGTTCCCTTACCCTAAAGGTGAACTGCCCCTTTAAAGTAAACATGTTCAAGATAATGATCCTCAAAGTGCCACTTGATCTTTATATTGATTTCACTGTTGGTCCTTCTGTTTGTACTAATGTTGTGCAGTAAAAATGTGCAGTGTTACAGACACTGTAGCACTATATAAAAAACAAAAATATTCATTCACACGTTTGGGCCCTAAAACCATTTTGTTGAGGGGCCCCGTGAGTTGCTTGTTATGCCACTGAGGAACAAGCTATTAAATGAATGTCAGTGTGATTTATTTTTTGCCTTGTCTCAGGGGACATAATGTACTTTACAGCAGTCTAGGCAGCCATCTGCGGAGCACTCATACTACTGGGTCACTAGGAGTTTAAGTGACATGTCCAAGGTCACTAGGAGCTGACAGTTGGGTCACCAGCTTGAGGTCCAGTAAGTCAGACTGCACTTTTTTTCGTAAAGTCATATTTGTAAAATTTGCCAATTTTCATTCACATTTGGCTGCAGATTTTTGTTTCCAGGAAAAGTCCCTGATCCAAAAGTTACAGATAATTTATTAGCTACTACACCACTATGTTTTAAAAAGATGCTAACAATTGTGAGTGTATGAATGCATATTTCCTGCCATATACTGTTTCAGTAAGCACAACAGATCCAGGAGAGCCTGCTTGGGTTCCCGATAGTGATGATAGTGAGGTAAAACTCAACCCGCGCCCGACCTGGACCTGCCCTCCCTCCACCCGCACGTCCGGGTTTCTTTTATAGACCCGCGCCAACCCGCCAATTACATCACAAAAGGGGTGGGGCGAGCAGACGCATGGTTATAAAGCTGGAAGTCAGCATTTGAAGGTGGTGGGCGGGGAGAGCAGGAGAAGAGCTCAACCTGCACCCGCCCACCACCTGCGAAGTGGAGTGCTAAGTTGGCCGGAACCTGCCCAACCCACAGGTAAAGCCGTGGGTCCCGTCGGTATCGGGCTGGCCCGCACATCACTAGTTCCCAGTGTCGGACTGGCCCACTAGGATACCAGGAAAATTCCCAGTGGGCCAAGGTGTCAATGGGCCCTTTTGCTCACCCAACTCTTTGCCTTGTATGCCTTTACAACAGCAATTGCCCCATTTTATATAAGAATAAAGAGATTGTCAGGGTACTCACTGTTAGTTGGAACTTTTAGACGAAGAGAAGCCTCTCCTACACCTCCCACAATGAAGCAGACTCTGAGGGTTGGAACAGGACTGGTCACGTGGAGGAGTGGTAGAAGTGCTGAAACAGGAACACTTCCAGAAATCGAGGTACAGAATCGTCAGGCAAGGCAGAGTCAGGAACAGGCCGAGGTCAGAAGGCAGGCAGCGTAGAATCAATAACCGGAGACAGGCAGAAGTCAGCAGAGGATATTAGAAGCAGGAAATCCGAATAACAGGCAGGGGTCAAACACGAAATATCAGGCAGTAATAAGGCTTAGCGTCACACTAGTAGGCAATGATCACTTCGCAAGGAAGTGCAGGCCTCGGCGTCCTTTTAAGCGCATTGCGCATGCGCCGAAACCGACGCGCGCGCACCGCGACCGACGCAACGCGCACGCAGACGCACGCGCCGCGACGGACGCACGCACGCACGAACGGCTCCAGCGCGACCACAGCGGGGACGACCGCGGCTGCCAGGTCCTAGTGCCTTACAGAGATAGAGGGAGATACTGATGATAATATTTGAGGAAAAGTGATTAAAAGAATAAAGAAAGTGAATGACAAAAGATGGAAAAATAGTTTGGAGAGTGGGCCTGTGGCCAATGGCTTTCTGGTGGGCCCAAGGCATCCCAGTCCAACACTGCTAATTCCTGATGCTCAGTTTAATGTATTTTAACATATATATTTCAACATAAAACTTTTTATTACCCATCTTTCAATTCAGGCCTCTCCTATTCATATTCCAGTCTTCTATTCAAATTGGTGCATGGGTAATTTGGACCCTAGCCAACAGATTGCTGAAACTGCAAACTGAAGAGCTGCTGAATAAAAAGCTAAATAGCTCAGATATACCACAAATAATAAAAAATGAAAACCAATTGCAAATTGTCTCAGAACGGTCTCGCTCTATACATCATACAAAAGTTAATTTAAAGGTGAACAACCCCTTTAAGGTGCTGGTTGGGAAGCAGAGGGTTTGGCGTGAAAAATGTTTGATCTGCTCATCACTAATCAGTGGAGAAAATATCCAGTATTTTTTAAGTGACAGAAATCCCTACACAGTGGGAGAATGAATGCTGTAGCTGCAGCCATACTGTGCATTCCATTTGGATGGGTAAAGCAGTTTGAGTAATGTAAACCACCTAAATTTGTAAAGAGCTCCCACTGATTTTACACTTGAATCCTCCCCAAGTTGTGTATGTGCACATTAGGGGGGTTATTTACTAAACTCCGAATACAAAAATCAAAAAAAATTAAGATTATTTTTAAAATAAAATCTGACTCTTTAAAAATCACAAATTTTTCAGAATTTATTAAACCCTGAGGATGGAAAAGTCTGAATGTGAAAATCCAGCATCTTAGACCTGTCGAGGTTGCATACAAGTCAATGGGAGAAGTCCCAATGATTTTTTGATGTGCGCTGGGTTTCATGCAAAACCCTGAAGTTTTCGTATTTTTCGGGCAAAAAGCATAAGAAATCTGAGTTTTCGGGTGAAAAATCAAAAAAAAACGTGAAATTCAGATTTTTTCCTGAAAAGCAAATTTTTGGGATAATGTAATAATAAATAAGCGTAAAAAACCTGAGCAGATTTTATCAGAATTTGTCGCAGAAGCTATTGAGATAAATTCGGACTTTGATAAATAACCCCCCAACAGTCTACTGCAGTTCTAGGGCTGTTTCACCACATTAACAACCCGTACAGTCAATGGTTGGTCAAGTTTAAATCATGTCCAACTGCATGGCACATGGATAAGCTGCAAATCTCAAAGTGTTGCAGATGACACCTTGTTCTACAACAGGCGTGCAAAAAAGTGCAGCCGTTCATATTTCAAGTGATACTTCCGTGTGACCTGGCAGGACGAGTTGACATCATCATGTTTTTCTATTCACTCTGAAAGCGTGAGGGATTTGTGTTTTGTCCCCCTCTCTCAAAGCAATAAATCCCTGAGGTGTCAAAATGTTACTGATTTACCCATGTGCAATTTACTCCTTAAAGGAGAACTAAAGCTTAACTAGAGAAGTAGCTAGAAATGTTGTATATTATGTTCTGAGCTTGTGTACCAGCCCAAGGCAACCAAAGCCCTTTAGCAGGGAAGATCTATGTCTCTAAGATGCCCCAGTAGCTCCCCATCTTCTTTTCTGCTGATTCACTGCACATGCTCTGTGCTGCTGTCACTTACTGAGCTTAGGGACAAACTCACAATATACAGTACACAAAGAATATAAATGTCACAATATAAGGCTGATTAGTAATTAATACAGATAATTACAACATGGCAGCACAGAAACCAGTGCAATTAGCATCAGAATTTAATAATCAGCCCTGTAGCATCAGCTTATATTACAGACCAACCTCATTTTCTGCTGGATAATTAGTGACGACCCCTGAGCTCAGCTTCTCAACAGCTGCTCAGAGCCCACTGAGCATGTGAGAGTCACTGACACTTTCCAAGATGGTGATCCCCTGTGACAAGTTTGAAGTCCTGGATCATTGCTGCTATTGACAAGCTGAAACTTTAGGCTGGCGCAATAAGTTCAGTATATAAAATATAACATTTTTAGCCGTATTATTTTTTAGGGTTTTTTTTGGTTTTTGTTTTTATTATTTGAGGCATATGTGGTTTATTCAGCAGCTATCCAGTTTCAGCAATCTGGTTGCTAGGGTAATTTGAATAAAAGACTGGACTATGAATAGGAGAGGGCCTGAATATAATGATGATTAATAAAAACTAGTTATAACTATAGATTAATTGCCTAACTGAGCATTTGTTTTTGGATGGGATCAGTGACCCCCATTTGAAAGCTGGAAAGAGTCAGAATAGACAACAAATAATTAAAAAACTATAAAAAAAAATTAAGTCTAATTGAAAAGTTGCTTAGAACTGGCCATTCTATAACATATTACAAGTTAATTTAAAGATGGACTACCCTTTAAAATCTTTATTAGAATTAGAATATTGGATCATTGTCACACCTCAGTCACCAAACTGGCCAACAGTATCTTCCCGTGCGTGTCTAAATGTAGTTTTAAATACCCTCGTTTATAATGCGTAGCAAGGTGGAACAGATACAGTATAGGTTTGAGATCCGTTATCCAGAAAGCTCCGAATTACGTAAAGGCCGTCTCTACATAGACTCCATTATATCCAAATAATCCAATTTTCTTTTCTGTGTAATAATAAAACAGTAGCTTGTACTTGATCCCAACTAAGATATAATTAATCCTTATTGGAAGCAAAACCAGCTTATTGGGTTTATTTATGTTTAGGTTTATGTTTAGGTTTATATATTTGTTAACATAATCTTTTATGGAAAGATCTATTATTCAGAAAACCTCAGGTCCTGAGCAATTTGGATAAAAGTTCCCATACCTTTACCACCTTCCACCATTTAACATGAGGCCATTGGCTCCAAAGAAGGCTATTTTACAATTAGGGGATAGGTATAACTGGCAAGTCAGGGCAAATAAATATTTTCATTATTTTAGGTTGTTGGTCTTTATTAGTCTTAATTCCAATTGCAACAGTTGCGAAATAAAAATAACGAATGCGCATCTGTTATTACTAAAATGATTTAATACTGAATTCAATTTGTTTTTTTAAACATTCCCGTCCCTCTAGCAACTACTGTTATTACTATTCGTTTTCTCAAATCCAAATCAGGACAAAGACAAAAACAAGACGAACAGAAATTGATTGCTGCTCTTCTGTGACTTCAGATTTCGGCTCGGTCCAGCTGAGAATTGCACAACAGAAACAAATCACTACTTATGAACTGGTCTCCTCGTTGGGTCCTCAAGCCATTGCCTGCTTAGTGGGGCGGATAAGAGACGCCGATGGCTTCCCATACGGCCGCTATGCACAGTGTGGGAAATGTGCCTGTGTAATGACTTCACGGAGATACAAGCCAAAGTTATGTCATTTGGTGATATTACATCACTTGCTTTCATGAAAACATCTGCTTTATAACAAACAGATGAAGAAATGCTCATCTCTGGAGGCTGGAAACAAAAAAAAAAATAGAAAAAACAAGAAACGAGGCTAAAAAATGTTTTTTCTTTTAAATTCCGATGATGAATTGATAGGGATCATTCTACAGGGATTATATGATTCAACCACAGCCAAAACATGAAAGGGGAAATAAGAGAGCTTTAAAGTTATTTTTGTTAACTAACCGTGAAATGTTTAAATTGAGATTAGATTGACTTGCTTTCATCAGACTTGGCTTACTTTAACTTGAGTTATACATTGGAGGAGAAGGCTTGCCCAGGCACTGTATTCATCCCATAACATTGGAGGTGACTGGGACTAGGGTTGCCACCTTTGTAAAATAATTTTTACTGGCCAGCAGGGGGGGGGGGGGGCGGTGGATGCGGGAACTAAAAGGGCGGTCTGTGATGCAAAAAGGGACAGAGCTGAGATGCAAAAGTGGCAGGCCAAACCGCGCAAGGGCAAGATGAGGAAAAAAAGACAAGTTTCCACCCGATGGCAAGGCATTTTCTTAAGGGTATTGCAAATTACCGGCAGCTACATTGCGGGAAAAATTACATTACATGCCCATCGTGGCCGCAGAGGCTGGCATTTGGCTAACTGATGTTAGGTGATGTAATGGCAAGTTTTGTTATGGTTAACGGGAAGAATAATACCATGTTCAAAATAAAAGCTATGGCTGACCCTCACCCATTCAAATGGAAGTCTTTGTCTCCGTGTGGTTCTTTATGCTATAGAAGGGTTAAAATTAGTAGGTGGCCACACATGCCTCCTCACAGTCTATATTATGCAGCACTTTTGCCCTCACATGGTTTGTTGGTGTATTTTGCAGAGACCTGTGTTCCTCCTGATGAAGACAGAGCTTTCTGTGTTTGGCAACACTGTATTTATGAAGGGCAGGGGGAGGTGGGGCATGTAAGTGTCCCCCCTTCCACTCTCAACCTATGCCC
Source organism: Xenopus laevis (assembly GCF_017654675.1). Classification (NCBI taxonomy): domain Eukaryota; kingdom Metazoa; phylum Chordata; class Amphibia; order Anura; family Pipidae; genus Xenopus; species Xenopus laevis. Next base: position 112,520,411 of record NC_054385.1, on the reverse strand, counting down.
TAATTTGTGTGTCATTCAGACGAGCAAGTTAGGGTGTGCTGGCTTATGAAAGCTATGAAACCCTGTATTTACTGCTTTATGGCAGGTAGTAAAGGCTGGCAGTAGTGTAAATATAGAGGAAGCAGACCTCGTGGTTGCAGGGGGCCGAAACCACAGGGTCTGCTTCCTCTAAAGTTTTATATAAAACCTCCCTCCCTAGCCATACTCCTACCTGAGAGCTGGCAGAGAGGAGAGAAAGTGAGTGGGATGGTAGCAGGGGGGAATTCAAGGTTGGCTTTACGCACTTAGCCATTTCAAAAAGTTTTTTGCAGGAGGCCTGGCTCCTAGGGTTGACACCTTTCCTTATTCAGAAAGTCGGATGGGGGTGGGAAGTGACATCACTGGCTGTGGTTGTTATGTCGCAGTGTGGGGTGATAGTGTCACAGGGCAGGACTATGATGTGGCAATTGGTGATTGGTCGATGGCTGCATCAATCTAGGGGATTTGTTTTGAAAATCAGGCTGTCCAGGTCAAAACAGAACAGGTGGAAAGCCTAATGGCACCATAAATGTATGCCACTGAAGACAGGGCTGCCATGTACCAGCAGGTTTTTTAATCTGGTGCAATGTGCAGAGTGCTGACAAACCCTGAACAGAATCAGCACTAAAGGGCATGTCTGGGGTATACAGTGTATAACATAGGTTCTTCATTAAAAAACTCCATTAGAAAACTGTTTTAGGATGAGTTGTATGGTAGTGTCTCAGTGGTTGGCATATCTGTCTTACAGCGATGGGGTCCTAGGTTTGATTCCAACCAGGTCACTGTTAGTAAGGAGCTAGTATGTTCTCATAATTTTGACATTGGTTTCCGTTGGGTACTTTAGGTTTCCTCTGACTTTCCAAAAACATATAGAAAAACAAATGCTTGATAAAGGCTACATGCTGAAACATCAAGGTAATTCAGGCAAGGGTATCCGCTTCCTTGTAGAGCTTTTTTCCTCTTGCTTACAACTTGGTGGTATGCACTTTAATGCTATTATTCTCAGAATAAGGCACCTCATTTGCATTGGAAAGACCTGATTCCTTAGCCCAAAACAAATTGTCATAGACTTTTCTTGTTTAGGCCTTGTTTCATACTTAAAGGGCAGTGAAAACTGAATTCTAGAAACCTGGAAATTACATTTTAGTCTGATGTAGATAGTAGTTAATGAAGCCAATCAGCACTTGGTCTTTATTGTTAATCATTTCTGATTTTTTTTCAGCAATACTTTCGGCAATAGTCAAGTGGTGAAACAGTTAAAAACAGTCTGGTAACTATGGTCCTGATTATCCTAGCAAATAGGCAGTGGTCTGAGTGACAGACTGGAGGAAAGGTGCTGAATATAGAACTAATGAATGGCCTCACGGGATTGTTGGACCCTGTAACCAGGTAGGAAAGGAATCCGAACATAACTTAAGACCCTGACCCATCCCGGTCTCTGGAACTAATCAGTGACTGGTGGTTTATATATATCTTTTTTTAAACATAGTGGTACAGTATTTCCTATAGAATATATATATATATTTCCGTCTAAGTACATGTAGAGTAAGTATAATGGATCAGGCAGAATATTTTGCCCTACTTTTGTATCAGCTTCTTATCCTTCCTTCCAGTCCTTCGGCTGCCCTAGTATGGAATCATTTCAGGGTTTATGGTGAAGTCACTTTTATGTTTCAGTGTGGGTGGCAAGTAGCAGCTGGGGTTGTGGATAAAGATGTAGGTCCAAGCAGGGAACAATGACTGTTGTGGATCTGGTGTGGGGTGGTGGTTCAGAGTCAGGTATGGATCCAACCATTCAGACTGATGTAGGTCTCTAGCTTGGAGGTTGGCTTGGACAGCTAGAGACAAGCAGATAGAACATCTTGGGCCTTGTTATGTACATCTCTCTTTTTCATTCTTTCAGTTGCAAATTCATATCAGAGTTTCTAAATGAAATATTATCAGTTAAAAAACTATAAAACTATATAAATAATAAATCGAATATAATTCTGCAACATTCAAATCTGCTTCACTTAACGGTATTTGTGCCAAAAAACACATCGATGTAATGTATATAAAGCTTCTTTGGGGATAAGGCTTAGCGGGTACAGAGCATGTTTAACATGTTTACGTGCAGATAAACAAGCTGTGTTATTTTTTCCCACCCACCTGTTAATGCCAGTTGGGATTTTACGTGCCTTCACACATTTGGTGCTTAGCGCAGAAGGGAACTGTCTCTCCACCTGGCAGTTTAGAGTAGATTGTAGTCAACAAGAGTTTGCTAAGAAATAAATAAGGCTAGAGGAGATGCGAGGTATGCATCTGCTTAATTGTATTTCAGCGTGCAAGCCAGAGCAATCCCCACAATCCATATGGAATCATTAAAGTTCAAAGTAATGCACTGGCTGACAGTTGTACTCCCAAGAATCAATTATAGACAGTGTTAGGCAAGGTGTGGGTGAGGCAGTCTGAGTACAGTATAAAGCGCCTGATGAGCAATGTCATAGAGTACATTGGGCTGAATGGTGTCCAAGAGCAGAGAAGCATTAAAGGCGCAGTAATCTGGCTGCACTGTACATTCCCTGTGTGTGAGAAAGAACTCCTCAAGCTTAGAAGTGGATCAGAATTCCCCTACAGATGTACAGTAGGGCTTTAGAGTCATGTACATCTGCTGAAAAGCTCATTTCCGCTGGATTCTGGCCTCCAGGTGTGCCAGCCATGCAGCCAATCCACCCAATAGAGGAAGTTACGTAAGGCATATATTATGGGTGATGCCTGATTTTTATTCATATGTAATGGAAATTGTCTGAACAGCATTTGAGTCCTAGGAGTTGTACTTCAACCTAAACAGTAAAGCTGCATTCAACACCAATCTGAAATCTTTACAGTCACATCTTAGCCATTGTATCTGCTATCCTACAACAATTGTTATTATAGGCACCATCTCTCTCTACTATACCTGTTACTCCACAGTCACAGTCCCTTCCCAGAGACTATTATCCACTGCTACTATAGGCACAATCTCTCCCTACTATACCTGCTATCCCACAGCCACACTCCATTTCCAGTTTATTATCCCCACTGTTACTATAGGCACCATCTCTCCCTACTATACCTGCTATCCCACAGGCACAGTCCTTTCTCACAGACTATTATCCCACTGTTACTATAGGCACCATCTCTCCCTACTATACCTGCTATCCCACAGCCACAGTCCCTTTCCAGAGACTATAATCCCTCTGTTACTATAGGCACCATCTCTCCCTACTATACCTGCTATCCCACAGCCACAGTCCCTTCCCAGAGACTATTATCCCACTGTTACTATAGACACCATCTCTCCCTACTATACCTGCTATCCCACAGTCACACTCCCTTCCCAGAGATTATTATCCCACTGTTACTATAGGCACCATCTCTCCCTACTATACCTGCTATCCCACAGCCACACTCCCTTCCCAATTTAATATTCCAACTGCTACTATAGGCACAATCGCTCCCTACTATACCTGCTATCCCACAGCCAGAGCCCTTTCTAACAAACTATTATCCCACTGTTACTATAGGCACCATCTCTCCCTACTATACCTGCTATCCCACAGCCACACTCCCTTCCCAATTTAATATTCCAACTGCTACTATAGGCACAATCGCTCCCTTCTATACCTGCTATCCCACAGCCACAGTCCATTTCCAGTTTTTTTATCCCCACTGTTACTATAGGCACCATCTCTCCCTACTATACCAGCGATCCCACAGCCACAGTCCTTTCTCACAGACTATTATCCCACTGTTACTATAGGCACCATCTCTCCCTACTATACCAGCGATCCCACAGCCACAGTCCTTTCTCACAGACTATTATCCCACTGTTACTATAGGCACCATCTTTCCCTACTATACCTGTTATTCCACAGCCACAGTCCCTTCCCAGAGACTATTATCCCACTGTTACTATAGGCACCATCTCTTCCTACTATACCTGTTATTCCACAGCCACAGTCCCTTCCCAGAGACTATTATCCACTGTTACTATAGGCACCTCTCCCTACTATACCTGCTATCCCACAGCCACAGTCCTTTCTCAATGACTATTATCCAACTGTTACTATAGGCACCATCTCTCTCTCAACTATACCCACTATCCCACAGCCATAGTCCCTTCCCAGAGACTTTTATCCCACCTATTGTAGGTACAGCTGCTGTTGATTGCACAGCCAATAGGTAAAATGTCCCAGTGTGAGAGCCTTACTTATATTATTATAGGAGCTTCCATGATGCTGTTCTGGGAAAACATTTCCACTATAAAGTACATTAAACCTTGTCACTCCACTCCCAATCAAAATTTCCTTCATATAGGAACTCTGGTTTTACTGAGCAAAGAGACATGAGCTTGCTCCTGAATTATATCGTTAAGGTAAGGGAAGCCTTGTGTTTTTTTTCTTCAGTGAAGTACAGTTGATTACAGTGTAACTTTTATTTTAAGAGAACAGTTTGTATAGATGATAGATATTGTTTGGGCTAATTTGTGCTCTCTGTTCTTACAGAGCTGTAATTCTATGAAATGCCCATATTACTAAAATGCAGGTTGGAGCCAGTAGACTTCAGTAGCAGCTAGAGTCTAAAACAGCCCTGGTATATTTAAGGTTTAGATGCCAGAAAACCTGTCAGGGCCTGTAGGAGGTGAACATCAGTTTACTTACATACTGTATATACAGTATTTGAAGAATATATTAAAGTCAAGCCAATGTAAGTTGCATATGTTCCTATTTCAAAGGCATAGTACTTTCTCAGGCTGCCTGTAGCCAACACTGCAACAATAACACTGAAATACCCAAATATATCAGTAAAAAGGATTTACGTATCTCCATGTGTTACATGTGGCGACACTATGTTTCTTTCTAACCAAGCTAAAGGGTTCCCCCATCAACTCTTGGTAACTTAGCTCCCCATCTTCTTTTCTGCTGATTCACTGCACATGCTCTGTGCTGCTGTCACTTACTGAGCTTAGGGACCCACTCACAATATACAGTACATATAGAATAGAAATGTCACAATATAAGGCTGATTAGTAATTAATACAGATAATTACAACATGGCAGCACAGAAACCAGTGCAATTAGCATCAGTATTTAATAATCAGCCTTGTAGCATCAGTTTATATTACAGGCCAATCTAATTTTCTGCTGGATAATTAGTGACGACCCCTAAGCTTAGCTTCTCAACAGCTGCTCAGAGCCCGCTGAGCATGTGAGTGTCACAGACACTTTCCAAGATGGTGGCCCCCTGTGACAAGTTTGAAATTCTGGATTATTGCTGCTATTGACAAGCTGAAACTTTAGGCTGATGCAATAAGTTCAATATATAAAATATGGCATTTTTGGCCATATTCATTTTTAGAGTTTAGTTCTCCTTTAACACTCTCACTAACCTAACATAATTATTGATGAATTTTGTATAATTTTGAGAGTTTTCAAGTGTTTCATATAACTTAAATGTTTTTGACTGAATTGCATGCAAAATAGAATAATACTAGGTAAGGATCTATACACTTTTTGAAAACTTGTTCCTTTTGGAGTATCTCATTAATTGTTTCCTCTCCAACCGGTAAAGATCAGTTCCCCCTCCATAGATGGTGGAGGTGGCCAACTTTAACAAATGAAGGATACTGGCCCTTAAAGAAGACCTCCCAATTGCCTTGTTGGCTGGGGGTGAGCAGATAGTATCAGGGGCCCTATGAGGACCAAACAAAGAGTAGTGTCAACATGTATTGGTAAAACAGGACAACAGGACAACCTTTGGATATGTCTTGTGATTCAATTTTTCACAGTACAGTGCCATGTATTCATAAAAACGTATTCTGCTAAGGTTGTTAAAGAACAATAGTGAACCAAGAATATGGCAGCTTCCATTCATTACATACAAATAATAACCTACACCTCATATTTTGCTTTAATGAGGCCAAATCCTACTGATAACCAGGATACATTACTTTTAAAGAACAAACCTACCGACTTGAAAGGATTTTCCTCTTTTGATAATTGCTTTACACTAAATATAATTTCTTCATCTTTGCCACATTATGTGTGCTCTGATATGTATGGCTCACAGGGCAATAAAACCTAAACCAACTTGATTTCTATCCCTCTAAACTGCTGCATTATCTTATAAACAAAGTTATTTTTGCTGTTAATACCCCACATAAAGTGACTGCCGGAGGATTAATCTTCTACAAAAGCGCAGGCTTGCAGGGCCCATAATTAATGCCATTACATGGTAATGTGGCTTCCTACACCAGGTTACACTATAGATCGTGTTTCTGCAAGTTTAAACACAGGCCAGGTTCCATTGTTAATGAGGGATTATAGTGTTACTCGCAAAATGTCAGGCCTTCCAAAGAATTAGCACTTTTGTCTTCAGCAGAATTTATGTTGGTGGCACAATAATTGCACTCTATTTTCCTAGATTTCGGAAACGATGGTATGCTAGATCTGGATGTAGTTTCACTAAATCCGCTGAAGTATGTGGTTTTGATTGTTTCAGCACTGGTATAACATAATATTAAAAGTCAAATAAAATATATAATCCTAATCACCATCAATGACAACAAAAAAAGAAAAATGAATATGCAAATATATCCAGCTGTTAATGAGTTTACATCATTTGCCCTATATAACTGACACTTATGAAAAAGACCTCATACTGGGCGATGGGTGGGTTTCAAAGAAACCTGCAGGCTTTCACCCAATAATGCAATGAGTAGGAGGCTGGTAGTTTGTCTTTAATTTTTACTTACTCTAATGTAGTTGTGTGGTACAAAGATGGTACACTTATGAATTGTGTTTTTAGAATAGAGAGCAAGGATACTACCTGACCCTGAGTTGATTTCTAGGTAAGACTCCTTCGAAAGAGAGCTTAGGGTACCTGGAGGTGGGAGAGAGCCTTGCATGGCACAACATTGACTACCACAGGGTGGAGCTGTGTTCAGACTTTTGGACCTCCCTTAATGAGGATGATGGATGTGTTTCTAGAAATAGGGTGGTGTAGACCCCAGAAATGTCAAATTAAACCAAAAGACCCAATGACAGTGGTAATGGCACTGTGATAATATGTTTACAAAGTGTTAGCTGGATCGATCAGTGCAGCAGTCCCCGAATGGTTCAAACAGTTTCTTTACAAATGTAAGGGGGACCCCCAAAACACACAAAATGCTCTATATCTGGACAACCATTCTGCAGTGTTCACCAGCCCTTTATCCTATCATGGTAGATTGGGTTGGTGTAGACCACAGAAATGTCCATCAAAACTAAAAGACCACATGACTGAGGTAGTGCATTAGGTACTGTGCTAGGCTGTGCAGTGGTGGTGCTTTATAGTTTTAGTGAACCAAGAATTTCATAGCTCTAAATTGCAAAATATTTTAATGATGCATCTCCCAGAAGTACCCGTAGCTTCATTTTGATCAACTGCACAAGCTCTACAACAGGTGGACTTTAACATATACTACTTGCCTTTTAATGATGACATATTATCAAAGGTTGGAATAGGGGGACCCTGGAAGATAAGGAAGGTTGGGGCCCCCAAGTGAGGAGCTGGAATTACAGAAATCATGTTTAGCCAACCTGCAACCCTCCAAATGTTTTAAATCTACAACTACATTAGATCAGCAGGCTGATGTATTTACTCAAAATATCTAACAACTGCTAAATCCCCAATTTTAGTTTGGTATTAACCAGAGAAGCACCTGATAACCTTCCTAAGGGTTAAATCTTTGCACAATTCAGAGCCTGCTCATGTTATATATTTGCAGGTGGTGCAATGATGGGTAGTTGTGGAGCCTCACCAAGCACGTTCACCTCTTCTTGTTCCAATGAAAACTTATTTTCGCCATAGCTAGGATTTTTAATATATATAGTTATTGGCCCTTTACTTTTGCTTTCAGATCCAAGAGAAATACATTTTATTATAGAAATAATGGTGTTAGCCAAGGATTCTGTTGAAGGAAAAACTCACAGTTCCCACACCTGCCTTTTTACTTAGATCTCTCCCCCGCACCAAAGTATAACATGATTCCAATGTATCAGGTGGACCGATCAGTGCGGCAATCCCTGAATGATCCATCCAATTCCTGGACAAATGGAAGGGCATCCCAAAAACCTACAACACTTGACATTTGGAGAACCATTCTGCATTTCTCAGTAACCTTTGTCACTCTTTCCTCTACTTAACACTTTTACCCTGGATCATGTAATACCAAAAGGGTTTCATTAAAAATAGTTGAGGAAGCCACTGGGGCCGTACGCAAATCTTCTCTGAAAACCTACAGAGCATGTACCACCTCAGGAAGACATGGGATAGACATTTTGTTAGTTTCCCAGGTGCTTTCAGTCATGTGACTTGTGCTCTGATAAACTTCACACAGATCGAAGGCTCTGGCTGTTGTTAGCCTGTGTATTTTTGCAGACTGAGAGAAGCAGATCTGCTTAGTGCCCCATCTCCATTGATTTGAATCAGCTTGCATGTGGTCACACTCAGTGGAGCTAAAGCTAAGGTCAGCACAAATACGCAAAAGGAGGCCTACCCCTTGGGCATAATGGTAAATATGAGAACACCCCATAATAGTAAAAATCCAAGTCCCACTTCGACTCCTCCAGTCACATTGAGGGGGAAAACATTATCTTATCTGAAAGCAGTTCCATCATGAAATGCTGGCTCAACCTGAAAGCACAGGATCAGCCACAATGACTTGAGATGGCTTCCTACACACCAATGTTACAATTACAAAAACACATTTAGGAATAAAATTGGATATGGTAGAGTGAATTATTTGTAATGTAAACATTGTAATTAAGAAAGTTCACCATAAAAATCCTGACTGTATCCCTTTAAAGGGCAACTAAACCCTAAAAATGAATATGGCTCAAAATGTCCTCTTTTATGTACTGAACTCAATGCACCAGCCTAAAGTTTCAGCTTCTCAATAGCAGCAATGATCAAGGATTTCAAACTTGTCACAGGGGGTCACCATCTTGGAAAGTGTCTGTGACACTCAGTGGGCTCTGAGCAGCGGTTGAGAAGTTAAGTTTAGGGGTCATGGCAAATTATCAAGCAGAAAATAATAAGTAATATAAGCTGATGGCCTTATTATTAAATTCTGATACTAATTGCACTAGTCTCTGTCCTGTCATGCAGTAATTATCTGTATTAATTACTAATGATATTTCTATTCTATGTGTACTGTATATATATTGTGAGTGGGTCCCTAATCTCAGTAAGCAAAAGCAGCAAAGAGCATGTGCAGTGAATCAACAGAAAAGAAGATGGGGAGCTACTGGGGCATCTTTGGAGACACAGATCTTTACTGCTAAAGGGCTGTGGCTGCCTTTGGCTGGTACAGAAGCACAAAACATAATGTACAACATTTCTAACCTACTTCTTTAGTTAGGCTTTAGTTCTCCTTTAAGCTGCTCTTTCTACAACAGGTTAAAAACCTGTTGGCCCATCCGGGGCCCTAACTATTTAGGGCACTTGCTATTACTTAAAGAGTTTGTGAACTCTTAGGTTACAATGATATGTACTCATCCTCACCTGTAAGCAAATGCTCCTAACTATCTCCATAAACTGAAGCAACAGCATGGGATTTAGGGGGGGGGGCATGCAAAAGGTGGTTTATTCCTCCTGAGAGCTATTGAATGAACTAATGTATTGCATGAACAAATGGTATCTTAATGTCTCTGCTGTTAAAACAAACACACAAAACCCCAATGGCAAGTTAAAATACAGCTTGGGTTGGTCTCCCTACAGAGCTGCTTTACTTGTGTGCAATCAAGGTCGGACTGGGCCGGGGGACACCGGGAAAATATCTGGTGGGCCCTGGCCATCATGGGCCCCACCGGCCCAGACCCGGTCTCTGTAGTAGCCTGAAAAGATCATTTCCTCACCTCCTCCTGCCCCGATTGAAAGAAGAAATGAGCAGGTACTCGCTGGAGGGGAAGGGAGTGGAGGCGAGCAGAAGAGGTTTACGTCTGGTGGGGGGCCTGTGGAGTTGGGGGAGGGGGTGTTGTCAGGAGCTTGGGGCAAGTGTGTGCGGGCCCTTGTTGCGGCAGTCCCGGTGGGCCCGGACCCACACAGTCTGACACTATGTGCAATTATGGGTCAGATCTATGTTCTCAACCTAGGAAAACAGAAAGTGATGCAGATTCTAGGACCCTGTCTGTCAGCAAACTGATTGGCTAAGTAATGAAGTAAGGTGAACAATCAAACTGGTGTAGTAGGAACCTGCAAAATTGACTAAGTCGTGCTTAACCTCCCCGGTGTTTTGGGGCGCTCAGGGGCTAGGCGTAATGGAAAAAGATGTGTGTGATTCGGGAATAGTCATTCTGAATGGCTTCGGTGGGAATAAATGACCAAGTAGCACATTTTGCTGAATTCTATTATTTATATTTGCATTTATCTGCATATTAGGGAACCCTGCTATTATTGTACTATGAAAAACTATGGAGGCTGTGCAATAAAAAGCAACTTAAAGCAGTGTATTCTATGGAGTCAACACCATGGCAGCTCCTGCTATACATAAAAATAAGTGTATCATCTTTTTTCTTAAATAATATCTTTATGCCATCCTTAGTGGATTTAAAAGCTCTCCTTTTTTAAACATAGAAAAAAAAAACAACTCCCTAATATTCATGATTCAGTTGTTGTTTAAGCCTGCCAGTTCTGAAACATTCAGGAGAATTTATTGAACAAAAACATGGGTTAATTGGCCCAAGTGGGACTGGTCATCAAAATATTGGCGTGATGCTTAAGATACCACTTGCGGAACTCAATCAACATCTATCCGGGCTTGCAGAGGTCAGCAGCTGGGAACCTACTGGAATTTTGGCTTCTGGCACAATAGAAAAGGAAGTAGACACAACCACCCATTGTCTCTAATTAGTGACATCCAATAAAAATGGAACCCTTGCCATAAAAAAAGGGGTCTGCACAGCCGTGACCAAAAACAAATGAAAACATTATTGAGTCTTGCCTAACAAAGAGGTTACTCAGAGGTATAACCTTAATGGGGCAGGAAGAATTTATGATATACTGTACCGGCATTCTAAAATCAAGTGGAAAGTACAGTAGCTGACATTTAATGACACTATCAGCTGCTTAAACAAGCCCCACTCTGTACTAGTTACATATAGCTTTCTGTCTGACTTCAAGGGTAACTACTGAGGCAGAAACAATTATTTTCTATAAATGCCTATTTTTAACATCACAAATATACTTACCTAGGGGCCAATACATTGAAGGTTAAAATAGAAAAAAAAACCATATTTTATTGTTGAATGTTTATGTTTAAGAAAGTATTTATATTTATAAAAATCCTGTTTTAATGAAAATATTAACACACATTTCTGTTTTAAGCACTTTTTACTCGACTTAGATACCAACTCCCAATTTACTGTATATAAAGAGTATAAAAATGACTATACGTGGGTAATTAGTAATTAATTCACACATTACATGGTAGCTCAGATATCAGTGCATTCTGCATCTGCAGAACAGTCAGTCCCGTAACATCAACATGCAACCACATTTTCTGCTTGATGATTTGTGATTTCGTTTAGCAAAGTAAGCACTAATTTCTACCCACATTGGTGAATTGTGTGTAAGTTGCTGGGCACACTATTTATGATGCTGGAATTCTGAAGAAAATTGCTGCTTAACAGGTAAAACACATAGACATAATCCCTATTCTGAAAGCAGCACTGCTTTGGTCAGTGAGTGAGTGAGAGAATGAGAATTATGATAACCCTTTCTCAGTTAAAACAGACCTTCCTAAGCTAGTGAACAGTAGAACATGGGTCACACTGGACTTTATAACCCAGGTTGGTCATCGCTAAGTGAAGGAAGAAGGGAGAGGGTGTGCAACTACATAGCTCTCATTGCTGTATAAAAATAAAGGTATATGGCGCCACAGGTTCTTGCAAACAAAACAGAACTGGCTTTATTGTCCAAGAGAATCCACACAAAGGTGGTATTTATAGTTAGGGTTGGCAACTCCCCGGTTTTCCAAATTAGGAAATCCAGACAGAACTCTCTCAGATTGACATGGCGATCAGCCAATCACCAAATGCCATGTCACAACCCTTCCCCTGTCATTGCCCTGCCTCTCTGTTCATCCATGCCGCCCCATGACATCACTACCCATGCCCCTGTGATGTCACGGCCCGCCCCCCTGCCCAAATTTCATCCAATGGAAAGGTGGCAGTTCTATTTTTAGTAGATGATGTCAAATAGACTTTCACTAGAAGGGCTGTCCAACTAGGGCAGAACTCTATACTGGGCCTTATTGATCTGGAATTCTGAAGAAAATTGCTGCTTAACAGGTAAAACACATAGACATAATCCCTATTCTGAAAGCAGCACTGCTTTGGTCAGTGAGTGAGTGAGAGAATGAGAATTATGATAACCCTTTCTCAGTTAAAACAGACCTTCCTAAGCTAGTGAACAGTAGAACATGGGTCACACTGGACTTTATAACCCAGGTTGGTCATCGCTAAGTGAAGGAAGAAGGGAGAGGGTGTGCAACTACATAGCTCTCATTGCTGTATAAAAATAAAGGTATATGGCGCCACAGGTTCTTGCAAACAAAACAGAACTGGCTTTATTGTCCAAGAGAATCCACACAAAGGTGGTATTTATAGTTAGGGTTGGCAACTCCCCGGTTTTCCAAATTAGGAAATCCAGACAGAGCTCTCTCAGATTGACATGGCGATCAGCCAATCACCAAATGCCATGTCACAACCCTTCCCCTGTCATTGCCCTGCCTCTCTGTTCATCCATGCCGCCCCATGACATCACTACCCATGCCCCTGTGATGTCACGGCCCGCCCCCCTGCCCAAATTTCATCCAATGGAAAGGTGGCAGTTCTATTTTTAGTAGATGATGTCAAATAGACTTTCACTAGAAGGGCTGTCCAACTAGGGCAGAACTCTATACTGGGCCTTATTGATCCCAGACTCCCCAGACACATCCACCTAGAGGAAGGCCAAAGTGCCACCCCTTTCCAGTCACTATGTTCGAGTGTGGCAGGAGGTAGTCACTACTCTAATGACCAATGACATGGATACGCAGATTAGAGAAACAAGTAACTAAGGGAAATTAACCTGTAGGAATTTTAAAGCCATTATAATTGTTAACCCTATGGGTTGCTACATTATTATGCTTTATATAGTGCAACATATTCAGTAGTGCTTTACAGAGGACTTGCCCTTGATCATGCCCCCCTGGTCATCTGTTTCTGAGGAATTCGATTGACATTCTATGCATTTCAGTGGAGTGGATAAGAAAGAATTCAGGTGCAAATTATTGACATCAAAAGTGATGAGCATGTTGTTGCAACTGAGACGGGGTTAAATAGGATGACTCCGAAAAACTGAACATGAGTTGAAGTTTCTGGTCCCACACACACACACACTATAGTCATGGGAGAAAGGAAAAACACACAAACTCCTTGAGCCCTGCATCAAATTGAACCTAGGACTCCAGTCCCGCTGTTATTGTCTCAAGTCTAGTCTAACTGACTAGCCTGTCACCTGTAATGATTTCAATAATAAAATCCTGGGATCAAACCTCGTATGTATAAATTCTTTTTCTGTACTTTAATTCTGCCCTGCATTCAACCCATTATAGGTCTATAATGCAAAATTAATTATTAAGCACTTAAGTTGATAAAGAGAATGGAAGGTCTTGGTTATGAGAAATGGCTGGCCAAGTCGGGGTTGTTTATGCTGGAGAACATAAGGGCTTCCATTTAGATTAGAAGAATCTTAAAGGAGAAGGAAAGGCTAAAATTAAGTAAGCTTTATCAGAAAAAAAGTACAAATTACACCAATAAACCCAAAAAGTAATGTTGCTCTGAATCCTCTGTCAAAAGAAACACAGCATTTCTTTCCTTTTATTTTGTACACACGGGCTTCTGTACCAGCCTTCCTGTTTTCAGCATAAACCTCCAGGGTTAGGGCTTGAGCATGCTCAGTGTGTTCCTCTCTCCCTTATCCTCTCCCTTCCCCCTTCCCCTCCCTGCTGTAATCTGAGCCGAGAGCTATGAGCTTCTATAGCTGTTTACTAGGTATGGTAAAGCATTTGGCAGAATAAATACAGTATTTTAGCTTGTACTATTGTGGGTAATCTATTTCCAATAAACTACTTCAGTAGCTTTCCTTCTCCTTTAAGATGCAGAAAGAGTTTTTTACCAGGGTCAGCCTGGGCCACAGGACACCAGGAAAAACTGGATGGGCCCCAGCCTTCATGTATCCTAACAACCCAGGCAGGCTCCAAGTCAGGGCACTCCTCCCCACCCTTGATCTTGGTCACAAGTAAGGTGTGATGTACGTGGCATGGGGGTGGGGCGGAGGGGAAGTGTAGGCTGGAAGTGAGTTTTGCGACTGCACCTGCATTGAGAGCACCTACAGTTTTAAATGGATTAGTGCAAACTCTGTTTTCATGATGCAAGCAACACAATCATGCTGCCTGCTAGCTTGACATTCAGTGTCACTGAACCCTTTCTAGAATCAGCTCGCAACTCATTCGCTGCAGGAGTGAGTTTTTTTGCAGCAGGAAACTACCTAGTCTGAGGAATTCACTAAGGAATAGTTTAACATCTAAATATGGTATGAAAAAATGATAAAATTAGAGAAATTATTATATTTTTATTAAAATATTTATTGAATACAATTTTATATGGATGTTTAGTGGTGTTTATTTTCCCGTTAACAGATTTAGACAGATTCCTGTCACTTGAATGCACACAGGCAGAACAATTTAATCTGATGAAATAAAACTACTTGCAAATATTACCTATGCTTTTTTTTTTAGATTGTAAATTCCCCTTTTTGATTTTAAGCATGATCACCTTTACCTCCTGTTTTAGTCAGTATTTATTATTTGTATGTTTGATATGTATGCCTTCTTCTGCTTGGGTACCCTGCTACAGACTAGACCTGACAGAGCGAGTAAAAACCAGTTAAAAGCAGCCAAACAATCTCTTTTCGTAACGACGTTCATTGCTGGTTGTAAAAAAAATAGAATTTTTCCTTCAGTAAAATGTGACATTTTATAAATACATCTCAGTTTATCCTTTCTCTGCCTCTCCTCTGACCGTGCCCCTGAAGGTTATACCATGATGAAATCATTATTGGTCTACGCCTTTAAATCCCCCCAAAAAAGGACTAACGTTTTCATTTAGTAACTGGTTCTTTGGCGGATTCAGAAGAAAAGTGCAAGAGGGGTCACACAGAGTTACCAGACCATGAAATCCAGCCAGCAAAAGAGCTGGAACAGAGCAGAGGCGAATGATTTATTTGGGATGCAGGACTTTTGTTTTGTGAGTGCAACATAATTACTGTCAGTGCAAGGCTGTTAAAATTCCCTGCTAATAATAACAGGAATGTTATATTGTTGCATCAAGAAGGAATAAAAGAAATGTCAGAGTCAGCACTTTGACAATGGAACAACGCATGTCAGATGTTTTTTAATGTGCGCGCCGTTGGCACAGGATGCTGGATCTTACCATGGTTTGGCAATTACCATGTAAATGAGAGACTCTCATTCCTATATCCCATTGCAGCCTGTTCTCTTTCTCCCATCCCCCTTCTGTTTGGCTGCTCTTTAACAGGGTTCTACTCCCCCTGTCAGGTCCACTCTGTAGCAGGGCGCCCAGGCGTGTAAAACACACTTTAACTTTAGCAACTGCTAGGCACTTTTTTTCCCCCAATGTCTATTCAGAGCTGTTTGTCTCAAAAGAAGTGATTGAAATTCCCACAACATTCCTTTAATTATGTTTGTTGTTGACGCTCCCCTTATCTAGTCTTCCAGGGGGTGCTGGTTGCTTATTCCAGCTCAAGGGGGCTCAAAAGTTCACTTTTCACTTATGTATTTTGGCTAAAGCTTGTACATTTTATGCATTTGCTGAAACAAAATCATCAGACATTAAATCCACTCTTATGTACTAAGGCTCCTCACCGAGGTACCTCTGCTAGTACCATCTACACTCACTTCTTTAACAGTTCATTTACTCAATCAGTGTAATTGCTTTAACCCTAAACTGGTACAAACCATTTTCAGGAAGAGCAAAGATGTATGGCAACTTGTCAGTAGCACAATTGAGCTCAATTGTGACCTGTAGGCTTAAGGGAGAAGGAAAGGTTAAAACTAAGTAAGCTTTATCAGAAAGGTCTATCTCTATATATATATATGTAATACACCAGTAAACCCTCAAAATAATGTCTTCTGTCAAAAGAAACACCACATTTATTTTCCACATTTATTTCCTTCTATTGTGTACACATTGGCTATCAGTCTTCCTGTTTTCAGCAAAAACCTCCAGGGCTAGGGCTTGAGCATGCTCAGTTTGCTCCTCTCCCCCTCCCTGCTGTAATCTGTAATCCCTGCTGTAATCTGAGCCCAGAGCTATGAGTGAGCAGGAAATGATGTCACACCAAGCTAATATGGCAGCTGCTATCCTAATCAAACACAGAAGTGTCTAGAGCTGTTTATTTTGGTATGGTAAAGCATTCTATAACAAATACAATGTTATAGCTTGCATTTTTGTGGCTAACCTATTGGCAATAAACTCTCTGTAGCTTTCCTTCTTCTTTAACTCACAAAGGGATGCCTGTATTTACAGTACCTTCTGCTCAAGGCAGGTGTTAAGTTGTCCATGCATGCTGTGCCTTATGCACTAAGGTAGGAATAGCCCACAAATTGCCACAGGGATCTGTAAACGCTATATTTATGGTAATTAAATGAGCAAATTGTACACTGACTATTGTAAATGAGACCTAAATGTGCAATGGCACCCAACATCATCTATATGTTGTACAGAGCCCTTGCAACCCCATGTTGTTTTGTGTCTGCTACACTCAAAGATAACATAATGAGCACTTGTTCCATCCAAAGTTTGTGGCTGTTAGTGTCTGTGATGTAGTCGCAAATCCTTAATGTGCTTAATGAGTGCTGTTGTGGAAGACTAGAGCACAAATGGCCCAAGTAATTAGTCCTGGAACAGGACTCTTGATGTGCCCATGGAACAAATGTATTTGTTTCTGGAAAAGCTGTCATCAAGTTTCTAGTAGACTTATGCTAACCCAGTGGTCACCAGGGGGTGTAGTGGTTAGGATCTACTTGGGACCTTAACAGATAAGTAAAAACTGCAGTGGCCAGCTACCAGACCATTCTTGGCAGAGTCTTTATTAGCCAATTGACCTTCCCCAATCCATCCACTGAACAGATGGGATGCACTAATTAAACACTTTATGACTATTGTTCATATAGTGCCAACATCTTTACACAGCTCTTAACTGGTATGGCTAATCATTCACATCAGGTCATGTCCCAGTTGAGCTTGCAATGTATGGTTCCTATTATATACACAGATACACACACCAGGGCAGGGTCCCCAACCTTTCTTACCCTGGAGCTACATTCAAATATAAAAAGAGTTGGAGAGCAACACAAGCATGAAAAAGGTTCCTTGGGGTGCCAAATAAGGGGCTATGATTGGCTATTGGTAGCCCCTATGTGGACTGGCAACCTACAGGAGACTCTGTTTGGCAGTACAACTGTTTGTTATGCAACCAAAACTTGCCTCCAAGCCTGGAATTAAAAAATAAGCACCTGCTTTGAGGCCACTGGGAGCAACATCCAAAGGGTTGTGAGTAACATGTTGCTCACAAGCCTCTGTTTGGGGATCACTGCACTAGGGCATCAGAAACCAATATTAAGCTGCTTGTATTGTTTTGGAGTATGACATGGAACCAAAATACCCAAATGAGTGAAGAAACCATACAAAATCTTTGCAGATAATGTTTAGGTAAGAATCGAATTCAAAACCCAGTGGTACAAAGCAGCAGTTCTAGCCACTAAGTCTAGGCTAGTTGTATGACATGTGCAAAGCCACTCCCCAATGAGCTATCTTGGAAACCTGGAAATTTGATAACATTTAATTTCTCTGAAGACTGCTTTTGATAGCTACAACTCTACAAGGAACAACATTTCAACATGTGTCTTTTTGTTGTATTAAAAAATTACTATATATGGACGGTGCCCAAATGAAAGCTTCACTGAGGATAGTAAGAGTTTTCATTAAAACACAACATAAGGACATGATATTAGTATCAGAAAATAAATATGCCATGGTCCGAGTAAGTTCACAATTCTTATCTGGCTCAACTTGTATCCCTTCAAGTTTGATTCACAACACCTGCAATAGGAGCCAGCGACAAAGGCCCAGGAAACAAACAAAGAGAATAAATGGTGTGATATTGTTTGGTATATAACACCTCTTTTTTATAAGGACATAATATGATTATACGCCCTCTTGTTGTTATCAAAAACTGCCTTTTATTTAGACCTGTTTGAATGCTCATTGTATAGATCAGTAATCGTGGATAAAGATGGAAAGTGAAAATAAAGGAGCCATCTCAGCAAACTCTCCTTACTCTGTGACCTATTAGTGATTTCTGGACTGGAACAGCTGACACGTCTCTAATTTTCATCATGCGCAAACCCTCTCTTGGAATTCAGCTGCAAACAGCAGACTATGCTCTTCTGTATAGGATCAGCCTTAAATACAGGTGTAAGTTATAGGCACCTCATAAATCTTCTGTCGGTGAACAAATCTCCCACAGTCCTCTCCCCACATAACATCACACTTTTCTATCTTTCATTTTTTTCCATGGCTTTAGTTCATCCAGTAAATATACAAGGGGTCATTTATGACCGCAAGCGCAGTCAGCAAAGTGCAATTGCCACATTTTTTCTACCATAGTGCAAATTATTTCCCCCCAGATAACCAGCATTGTTGCACTCACCAGGGGGAGTTGCGTCGGACATATTTGTGGACCATGCATCAGAATGAACAGTCCACGTACAGTATCAGATGAAATTGTGCTAAAAGTTTTCTAAGCCCAATTGGCATGATTTTCAGTGTTTGTGATGGTTCTTTAGACCCTGTGTACGTTTTACAAAGTTAAATTAGGTTAATAAAGAATATATAATATTATATAATAATAAACACTTGTATACTTATACAAGTCTATCAATATACTATATATACCAAACTAACTATAGATCTTGAGATCACTATAGAGTTTGATATTATGCTTGTCCAAGAAGTCAACCAAGACACTTTCAAGGACCAGTACTTAAAAAAACCACTAAGACATTTAACTTTAAATTTGCAAAAGTCTTTATTAAGAAATACCTTACTGATTCTCCGCTTGCGCTCCCCTTCAGAAATGGTGACAGGGCGATCCATTGTGCGGTGCTCGATTTCTCCTCCCTGGCTATCTACTATAGAAGTCAGGGAGGAGAAATTGAGCGCCGCAGGATGGATGCCGCTTCTGAAGAGACTTTGCAAATTTAAATGTGTCTTGGTGGTTTTTTTTCGTTATGTAGAAACTAATTTTTTTAGAATTTTTTTTTATGTTACTGGCTTCACAACATCACCTGGCAGAACATTCCACAACCTCACTGCTCTTACCTGAAGGACCAATTTCGCTGCTCCCAATTAAATTTCAGCTCCTTTAGTCTGTAGAGGCCTCTGATGTGTTGATTATTTCAATAGAAAAAAATATTCCCACTATCAGTCTAGGTTTTTATGTTATTTCTCCCACAGTCCACAACCTTTCATCTATCAAAACTGAGCCTCATTTGCCAATTTGCTGCTCAGAATTTTAGTCAAATTCCTCTGCATCCTCCTTGGAACTTATAGTTCAGGTCCTATTCACTGTGTCTTTAGAAAAATGAATAAGAATGAAGCAAGCACATGACATGGAAAGATGGCTAACTCATATTTGCACACACATGAATGTGGTGTGGATTTGCATTATTTTGAAATATAAAGGAATGTTGACAAATGTTTATATTTTTCTTTTTCTCTGGTTTAGATGGCAATGTATAGCTTGGTTTGATGTCTTTACCTACACATGTCTATATCTAAACATTGCATGCTTTTTAATCTGCTAAGCAAATCTTGCACAAAATCCCTCAACGTTCTTGTCTGGGATAGGAGAACATAGGAAACCTCAAGATAAAGGGATATTGAAATCTATGGAACGCAGTTAATCCCTTGTACACTGTTTGCGCTTGTGGGAAAATCCTAGTTCTCTTTAACTGGAGGGGGTTTGATCTTTTTTCACATTAAGACCAGTAATGCCAGAAAGTGAAAATATTTTCATTTATTATTTAATGTTTGTATCTGTTCATCTGACAGCTAAAAATAAATTATTTTTTGGCAAGAATGTTGTATTTTATGTGGAAGAGATTTTTCTTTTTAAATTTGATTTGTTTATGCTTCCATGTAAGAACTCAAGCCATTGTATTACACAGAATGTATTTAGAAAATGGGAAAAATATACAAAAACAAAGCCTATGAAATTAATGTAACTACTTAAATAACAAGAGTTAATTGCTAATGAAACTACAGAAACCATTCATGTAGTTGTTTGAGAGTGTTCTTGAATATTTGTGTGAGAATGAGAGAATGGCAGATGTTATGAAGTCGTTTATTCTATCTAGGTACTGAGAAGAAATGAATGAAGATTTCAGTTGGAAAAGGCTCTTGCAGAGCGCAGATAGATGGAAATATGTTGTTCATATGGAACTGGCAGGGAAGCCAGACGAGTGAATTCTTGAGAGTAAGAGATAATGGAATTGACTTAATCTGAACAACCATGTTTTATTTATTTATTTATTTTTTTTTTTTGTTTTATTTTATTGGGTTGAAAAAAGACAAAGTCCATCAAGTTATACACACCCCTCCCTACTTTTAATTAAAATTCTATATACCCATACCTATATTAACTATAGAGTTTAGTATCACAATAGCCTTTAATATTATGTCTGTCCAAAAAATCATCCAAGCCATTCTTAAAGGCATTAACTGAATCAGCCATCACAACATCACCCGGCAGTGCATTCCACAACCTCACTGTCCTGACTGTGAAGAACCCTCTACGTTGCTTCAAATGAAAGTTCTTTTCTTCTAGTCTAAAGGGGTGGCCTCTGGTACGGTGATCCACTTTATGGGTAAAAAGGTCCCCTGCCATTTGTCTATAATGTCCTCTAATGTACTTGTAAAGTGTAATCATGTCCCCTCGCAAGCGCCTTTTTTCCAGAGAAAACAACCCCAACCTTGACAGTCTACCCTCATAATTTAAGTCTTCCGTCCCTCTAACCAATTTAGTTGCACGTCTCTGCACTCTCTCCAGCACATTTATATCCCTCTTAAGGACTGGAGTCCAAAACTGAACTGCATACTCCAGATGAGGCCTTACCAGGGACCTATAAAGAGGCATAATTATGTTTTCATCCCTTGAGTTAATGCCCTTTTTTATGCAAGACAGAACTTTATTTGCTTTAGTAGCCACAGAATGACACTGCCCAGAATTAGACAACGTGTTATCTACAAAGACCCCTAGATCCTTTTCATTTAAGGAAACTCCCAACACATTGCCATTTAGTGTATAACTTGCATTTATATTATTTTTGCCAAAGTGCATAACCTTGCATTTATCAACATTGAACCTCATTTTCCAGTTTGCTGCCCAGTTTTCCAGTTTAGACAGATCACTTTGCAAAGTGGCAGCATCCTGCATGGAACCTATAGTTCTGCACAATTTAGTATCATCTGCAAAAATAGAAACAGTACTTTCAATGCCCACCTCCAGGTCATTAATAAACAAGTTGAAAAGCAAGGGACCTAGTACAGAGCCCTGTGGTACTCCACTAACAACACTGGTCCAATTAGAAAATGTTCCATTTACCACCACTCTTTGTAGTCTATCTTTTAGCCAGTTCGCTATCCAGGTACAAATACTATGTTCCAGGCCAACATTCCTTAATTTAACCAGTAACCTTTTGTGTGGCACTGTATCAAATGCTTTAGCAAAGTCTAAGTAAATCACATCCACTGCCATCCCAGAATCGAGGTCTCTACTTACATTCTCGTAAAAAGAAATTAAGTTAGTCTGGCAAGATCTATTACGCATAAAACCATGCTGGCACAAACTCATAGTATTATGATTTGCTATGAAGTCCAGTATCTTATCCTTTATTAACCCTTCGAAAAGCTTTCCTAATACTGACGTCAGACTAACTGGCCTATAGTTTTGAGGCTGAGAACGGGATCCTTTTTTGAATAGAGGCACCACATTAGCAATTCGCCAGTCTCTTGGCACAATACCAGATCTCAATGAATCCTGAAAAATTAAGTAAAGAGGTTTGGCAATCACAGAGCTAAGCTCGCTAATTACCCTGGGATGAATACCATCTGGCCCTGGACCTTTGTTAATCTTAACCTGTTCAAGTCTCTTTTGAATTTCTTCTTGTGTGAACCATGCATCATTAGTTGTATTACTAGAATTGGGAGTGTTAAGAAGGAAACCTTCACTTACTGGTTCTTCATTTGTGTAAACAGATGAAAAATACGAGTTCAGAATCTGCGCTTTTATTTTGTTTTCATCAACCAGCTGATCCCCCTCTGATAGTAAGGGTCCCACCCCTTCCTGCTTCATTTTTTTACTATTGACATATTTAAAAAATAATTTGGGATTTTTTTTACTGCTTGCTGCAATATCCTTTTCTATAGCAATTTTAGCTTGCCTTATAGCTTCTTTGCATGATTTATTGGCCTCCTTGTACCTTATAAATGTTTCGGCTGTACCAGCTAACTTGAAAGCCTTAAAAGCACGTCTTTTCTTACCCACCTCAACACCAACGCTTCTATTGAACCAAAAAGGTTTTGCTTTGCAACGACGTTCCTTGCTTACAAGTGGAATATACTGACAAGTATATTTATTAAGCAGCATTTTAAAGACTTCCCATTTTTGTTCTGTGTTTAACCCTGTGAAAAGCATTTCCCACTTAATATGTTGCAGAGATGCCCTTATACTGTCAAAGTTTGCACGTCTGAAATTTAGTGTTTTAGTTACTCCCTTATAGAATTGCTTCTGCAACAGAATCTCAAAGGAGACCATGTTATGATCACTATTCCCTAAATGCTCACCCACACAAATGTTAGAGATGAGTTCAGTATTGTTAGTTATTACAAGGTCCAAAAGAGAGTTATTCCTAGTAGGTTCTTGAACGAGCTGGAATAAAAAGTTGTCATTCAGCATATTTACAAACCTACTAGCTTTTTCTGTCTTAGCAACCCCATTACCCCAGTCAATGTCTGGATAATTGAAGTCACCCATAGCAACAACTTGACCCAGCTGTGAAGCCGCTTGTATCTGCAAGAGTAGCTGGGCTTCATACTCGACACTTATACGAGGTGGTTTATAGCATACACCAATGATAATTCTTTTTGATACCTTTTGCCCAGTCGAAATCTCTACCCAGAGTGATTCTACACCCTCACCAGTGCCAGCTATTTTTATTTCTTTAGCGCATGGCTTTAATTCAGGCTTTAAATACAAACCCACTCCTCCACCCTTTTTAATCCCTCTGTCCCTCCTAAAAAGGGTGTAACCATTTAAATTCACAATCCAGTCACATGTTTCATCCCACCAGGTCTCAGTGATACCAATTATATCATAATTTTTAGAGCATGCAATTAATTCTAGGTCTCCCATTTTACCTGACAAACTCCGTGCATTTGCCAGCATACAGCGGAGGTTACTACTTTTACTTTTGAAATGTGCATTACTTAGTGAAGAATTATACGTTAAGTTAGTATTATTCTGTTTTCCTTGTAACAGAGGGACCTCCTTAGCTGGTAAACTGTATGCCCCCCTCACTCCTCCCCCATGACCCCTTACTAACCCCACTACCCCGTCTACACTAGCTTCCCCATAATCCTTTATCTCACCCACCCCCCTCTTGCCTAGTTTAAACACTCCTCCAACCTCTTAGCCATTCTTTCCCCTAGCACCGCGGACCCCCTTCCATTGAGGTGCAAACCGTCACGGCTATATAGGTTGTACCCCAACGAAAAGTCAGCCCAGTGCTCTAGGAACCCAAACCCTTCCTTCCTGCACCAAGACTTGAGCCACGCATTAAGCTCCCTAATCTCCCGCTGTTTTCCTAAACTTGCACGTGGCACAGGCAAAATTTCAGAAAAGATTACATTGGAAGACCTTTCCTTGATCTTAGAGCCTAGATCCCTGAAATCATTCTTTAAGGTCTTCCATCTACCATTTATTTTGTCATTAGTACCGATATGCACTAAGACAGCTGGGTCGTGCCCAGCCCCACCCAATAATTTGTCTATCCGATCAACCACATGCTGAACCCTGGCACCAGGTAGACAGCAAACTGTTCGGTTGTAGCGATCCGGACGACAAATTACCCTATCCACTTTCCTAATAATTGAGTCCCCTACAACCACAATCTGCTTAGGCCTGACTCTACTCTCCCCCCCACCACTACTAGAGAAACTGGTCTCCCGGCTGTTAGAGAGATCAGCCCCATCTAGAATTGCCAATCCAGAGTTCATACTCCCATCATCTTCACACAATCTGGCAAATTTGTTGCGATGTATAATCTCCGGATCAGCCTCCATTTTCCTTTTGCCCACCTTAGATTTTCTAACTGTCACCCAGCTAGCTGCCTCAACATCCTGCTGCTGTTCTGTTCCCCCCAAACTATCTGACCCCGCTAGGTCCTGCTCAGTGAGCAAAAGACTCCTTTCAAGATTGTCAATCGACCGCAGTGTTGCAATTTGTTGCTCTAGTGCTCTAACTTGAGCCTCCAAAGTGGCAATTTGCTCACATCCACCACAGAGGTAAGCATTTTGGATCTCTTGTTCCAAATCTGCATACATATGACAGACTGTGCACTGAGTCAGACCTTCAATCTTGCTAGCACTCATTATCCCAGTTACAGATCAAAACAGGAAAAAATATAAATAAATATATAGAAAAAAAATGAGGGTTTAGAACAAACTTTTGACCTACAGTAGTTTGAACCTCCTTTAGTTTTCAACTCCGGTGTTTGTAACTCCACTTACAGATCCCCCACTTAACGAGCAAACACTTAAGAGAAGCTAACACTAGAGCAAGCTCCACTGGAGTCCCAGGGGTTCTATTTATACAGTCTGTTCAGGTGCAACTAATCAAACCCCACCCCCTCAAACGGAGGGAAAACTGCAAAGTAAAGCAGGTTGTGACAAACTTGCTGTAAGCACACTAGCACACCAAACTTTGCTGTTTAGCACCCAAGACAGAAAAAAAAAAAAAAAAACCTTTTAAAAAAAAAATTAAACCACAGTAGTTAAATATAAACCTTAATATAAAAAAGCAGTTAAGAAATACTTATCCTTTTCAGATGATTTGTTTGCTTTAAGTTGCTTTAAACCTGTCAGCAGCCTGATTCAAACAGACTCACTGGAGTCCCAGGGGTTCTATTTATACAGTCTGTTCAGGTGCAACTAATCAAACCCCACCCCCTCAAACGGAGGGAAAACTGCAAAGTAAAGCAGGTTGTGACAAACTTGCTGTAAGCACACTAGCACACCAAACTTTGCTGTTTAGCACCCAAGACAGAAAAAAAAAAAAAAAACCTTTTAAAAAAAAAATTAAACCACAGTAGTTAAATATAAACCTTAATATAAAAAAGCAGTTAAGAAATACTTATCCTTTTCAGATGATTTGTTTGCTTTAAGTTGCTTTAAACCTGTCAGCAGCCTGATTCAAACAGACTCACTGGAGTCCCAGGGGTTCTATTTATACAGTCTGTTCAGGTGCAACTAATCAAACCCCACCCCCTCAAACGGAGGGAAAACTGCAAAGTAAAGCAGGTTGTGACAAACTTGCTGTAAGCACACTAGCACACCAAACTTTGCTGTTTAGCACCCAAGACAGAAAAAAAAAAAAAAAAAACCTTTTAAAAAAAAATTAAACCACAGTAGTTAAATATAAACCTTAATATAAAAAAGCAGTTAAGAAATACTTATCCTTTTCAGATGATTTGTTTGCTTTAAGTTGCTTTAAACCTGTCAGCAGCCTGATTCAAACAGACTCACTGGAGTCCCAGGGGTTCTATTTATACAGTCTGTTCAGGTGCAACTAATCAAACCCCACCCCCTCAAACGGAGGGAAAACTGCAAAGTAAAGCAGGTTGTGACAAACTTGCTGTAAGCACACTAGCACACCAAACTTTGCTGTTTAGCACCCAAGACAGAAAAAAAAAAAAAAAAAACCTTTTAAAAAAAAAATTAAACCACAGTAGTTAAATATAAACCTTAATATAAAAAAGCAGTTAAGAAATACTTATCCTTTTCAGATGATTTGTTTGCTTTAAGTTGCTTTAAACCTGTCAGCAGCCTGATTCAAACAGACTCACTGGAGTCCCAGGGGTTCTATTTATACAGTCTGTTCAGGTGCAACTAATCAAACCCCACCCCCTCAAACGGAGGGAAAACTGCAAAGTAAAGCAGGTTGTGACAAACTTGCTGTAAGCACACTAGCACACCAAACTTTGCTGTTTAGCACCCAAGACAGAAAAAAAAAAAAAAAAAACCTTTTAAAAAAAAAATTAAACCACAGTAGTTAAATATAAACCTTAATATAAAAAAGCAGTTAAGAAATACTTATCCTTTTCAGATGATTTGTTTGCTTTAAGTTGCTTTAAACCTGTCAGCAGCCTGATTCAAACAGACTCACTGGAGTCCCAGGGGTTCTATTTATACAGTCTGTTCAGGTGCAACTAATCAAACCCCACCCCCTCAAACGGAGGGAAAACTGCAAAGTAAAGCAGGTTGTGACAAACTTGCTGTAAGCACACTAGCACACCAAACTTTGCTGTTTAGCACCCAAGACAGAAAAAAAAAAAAAAAAAACCTTTTAAAAAAAAAATTAAACCACAGTAGTTAAATATAAACCTTAATATAAAAAAGCAGTTAAGAAATACTTATCCTTTTCAGATGATTTGTTTGCTTTAAGTTGCTTTAAACCTGTCAGCAGCCTGATTCAAACAGACTCACTGGAGTCCCAGGGGTTCTATTTATACAGTCTGTTCAGGTGCAACTAATCAAACCCCACCCCCTCAAACGGAGGGAAAACTGCAAAGTAAAGCAGGTTGTGACAAACTTGCTGTAAGCACACTAGCACACCAAACTTTGCTGTTTAGCACCCAAGACAGAAAAAAAAAAAAAAAAAACCTTTTAAAAAAAAAATTAAACCACAGTAGTTAAATATAAACCTTAATATAAAAAAGCAGTTAAGAAATACTTATCCTTTTCAGATGATTTGTTTGCTTTAAGTTGCTTTAAACCTGTCAGCAGCCTGATTCAAACAGACTCACTGGAGTCCCAGGGGTTCTATTTATACAGTCTGTTCAGGTGCAACTAATCAAACCCCACCCCCTCAAACGGAGGGAAAACTGCAAAGTAAAGCAGGTTGTGACAAACTTGCTGTAAGCACACTAGCACACCAAACTTTGCTGTTTAGCACCCAAGACAGAAAAAAAAAAAAAAAAACCTTTTAAAAAAAAAATTAAACCACAGTAGTTAAATATAAACCTTAATATAAAAAAGCAGTTAAGAAATACTTATCCTTTTCAGATGATTTGTTTGCTTTAAGTTGCTTTAAACCTGTCAGCAGCCTGATTCAAACAGACTCACTGGAGTCCCAGGGGTTCTATTTATACAGTCTGTTCAGGTGCAACTAATCAAACCCCACCCCCTCAAACGGAGGGAAAACTGCAAAGTAAAGCAGGTTGTGACAAACTTGCTGTAAGCACACTAGCACACCAAACTTTGCTGTTTAGCACCCAAGACAGAAAAAAAAAAAAAAAAAACCTTTTAAAAAAAAAATTAAACCACAGTAGTTAAATATAAACCTTAATATAAAAAAGCAGTTAAGAAATACTTATCCTTTTCAGATGATTTGTTTGCTTTAAGTTGCTTTAAACCTGTCAGCAGCCTGATTCAAACAGACTCACTGGAGTCCCAGGGGTTCTATTTATACAGTCTGTTCAGGTGCAACTAATCAAACCCCACCCCCTCAAACGGAGGGAAAACTGCAAAGTAAAGCAGGTTGTGACAAACTTGCTGTAAGCACACTAGCACACCAAACTTTGCTGTTTAGCACCCAAGACAGAAAAAAAAAAAAAAAAAACCTTTTAAAAAAAAAATTAAACCACAGTAGTTAAATATAAACCTTAATATAAAAAAGCAGTTAAGAAATACTTATCCTTTTCAGATGATTTGTTTGCTTTAAGTTGCTTTAAACCTGTCAGCAGCCTGATTCAAACATGTAAATGATCAAAGTTATAAGGTTATGGCAGGGTCATCATTGAGAAGAAGGTTGTTATCATAATGAGATAAGGTTTTTGTAGTGAATTGATATACAGAGACATACATTTATAATATTCCTGAGATGAAGATGAACACTTGTTTGCAACAGAGTCAACACCAGAGGCAACGGTTACTGGAGAATCTAAACAAAGGGGTGGTGGGTTTATTTTACTAATGTTGGTAATTTAGAAAGGATGATACTGCAAGGGACTGGAATTCCAAGAGGGAAGTTCAAGAATATAGTTAAGGCCTGGGTTGCAAAATAATACAATTGATGAGGCCATCATTTAATTGGTGGAGGATCAATGGTAGGAGGATAAGTTAGAAAGGTTTCAGTTCCTTTTAAAAATAAGTGAAGCAAGTGGTCATTTTTACAAAAGTCTTCTAAAACCCATCTTTTCAGGGAACCTGTGAGCTCCTTCTCTGTTTGGATATTGCTATACAGTATAAATATTTTCCCAAGTGGACAAACTTTGCCCTATCAAACACCAGTTTCATAATCTCCTGATCAGCAGTTTCCAGACATTTTGGCCTGAAGACCTAACCGTATCTTATACCAAGAGTACAGAAATATGAAAACATTCTCCTATAATCTGTCCTTCTACAAATCTGGCACAGCAAATGTGTTTAGCCAAGATCTCATCATATCTGGAATTCAATATGGGCTTCCATGGTTATTGAAGATAACAAAATAAACGTTTACCCCCAAATCACACCTCACCATTAATCTTGCCTAAACCATCTAGATCAGTGCTTTCCAACTTCTGTGGTACCAAGGGCTGGAATTTTTCTGGCCTATGTGGTGGAGGACCAATGGAAGCCAGTGTTGACCACTCTCTGTTTTTAAACTAAACCCACTTTAAACCACACCCATGTTAACACAAGAACTTTTAAGACCATATTCACATTAATTGTGGTAGCACACCAAAAAACCAAAAGGATGGTGCTCACATGTGAAAAAATAAAGACATATTAAAACATACCCTTAAATCCATATGCCTCCTCCTCACCTGTGGATAACACAGCACCTCCAGCACATGATTAAACACCTTAGAAGCCCCTAACAAGAATTTCCAAATGCTATTAAACCCCCAGAACAAACCCTGCCAGGTTCACGTCCCACAAGTAGTGTAGGGCACACAGGCAAAGTATGGCACACATGGAGCATAGGGCAAGCAGAGTATGGCATACACAGAGAGCATAGGGTATGCAGAGAATTGCACACACAGAAGTATGGCACACACAGGGAGCATAGGGTAGGCAGAGTATGGCACACACAGGGAGCATAGGGCAGGCAAAATATGGCACACATGGAGCATAGGAAAGGTAGAGTATGGCACACACAGGGAGCATAGGGCAGGCAGATTATGATACACACAGGGAGCACAGGACAGACAGAGTATGAAACATACAGGGAGCATAGGGCAGAGTATGACATACACAGGGAGCTTATGGAAGGCAGAATAGAGCAGGAGACAGGGAAACCTATCAGGACCACTCTAAGATAAACAGTTCATACTGTGCTACATACAGTGACACAGTGCAGGTGCCCCTCCAGCAGTTTGAGGGGTGAACAATATGAGCACTTTCAGTTTGGGTCTGAGGTGTGAACAGTACAGGCCTTAAGGGGTGTGAACAATAGAAGTTTTACAGGTGTGAACATTGCAGGATTTTACAGTCTGAATTTGAGGTGGTAAGGTAAGCAGTCACAGTAGCCAGACTTTCATGTGGGGGGGGGCACACAAGGGGGGAGGGCGTGGGCTGTCAGTTGGACAGCACTGCTCTAGATAACTTTTGTTTGTAAACAGGACCCTCAGTCCTTTTTTAGTGTTCATTATTAAGGTTATGATCATTACTGATGCTGACTTTTAAAATGTTTATATAAGATCATAACAATGTTCCCTTGGGTACTGGCTGCTATATTATACTTCTGAACTGTACATCTAGACAATTTTTATTAAGATCTTCTTTGAAGTAGGTGTGTTGTCTGTCTGGCAGAAACATATTGAAGACAACTGGAATAGTTTGGGAAGAGGAAACAAGAGGATCCTCACAGCTTGAGATAAAAAATATACTAGTTCAGGCCACTCCGTTACGGAGAATTGAGAACATGGGGAAACAGGTATGGGCCATAACTCTCTTGAAGAAAACTTGAAGGAGTAGAATGTGTCATCTGAATCCTACTATAGCTATGGAACCAGCCCCAGCAAGACTATCCTCACATGGTATCCCATAATTTTAAGAAAAATAAAGGACTACAAGTTGAAGGACTGTGGTTGACTCGTCTATCTATGTATTCAGTTATTCAGTGAAAAAAATCCAGAAGATTAAGACATATTCACTAAATTGTGAATTTGTCTTTAAAATGTTACTTTTCCTGTAAAACACCCCTGTGAAGTGTTGAGTGAATCTGTCCCATTCTATTTCACAAAATGGCAAAAATTCCCATATTTTTCATGGTGACTTTATCAGTCCAATACATTGAAGTCTATACAACCCAAACAACAAGTAAAAAAGACAGGTATGTAGAAAACACAAACAATCCCCCTACACACTTTCTTCTACAGATGTATAACCAGCAGGCCACAGTAAATATTTAGCCTTTTTTTATTTTTGTTATTTATTTAGAGAGTAATGACATTCATGACGCCCCCATAGCTGAAAATTCCCCATAAAGTAGCAAATATTGCTGAGCAAGAGAAACTAGCTACATTATTTTTAGTTAATCAAGGCTGAACTTTTCTGGAATACTTTCTGTTTATACAAGGTTGTTTCGTAGCAGTAGTTTTAAGAGCTTGTAAAGATGTACTGGAGCTTACTGTTATCCTTCTGCTTTCCAGGCTGTAACTGCCAGAAACCATGGCAATTGTTGATCAAACACCTTAGCAACGCTCTAACCACAGAAGAAGCAAAAGTTAGTCTCTTTCGTTTTGCTGATTGGTTGGTTGTAAAAATGACACATTAACAAATAATTTAGGCCTTCAGGATATATTTTTACACAGAGATATCAAAATGCATATCTAAAACTTTTTTAAAAAGAAAAGCAAAATAATACAAGTTTTTAGTTGGTGGCAGAGGCGCTAAATATTTCACAGATATTCAGTTTAATGCAGGAAAGGCACACACCTGCACATAAGTAAATTTTTTACTATTTCTTGATAGTCAACTTTATATCAGCCCTAATTCCTTCATCTATACATCTATAAATGTTCCCCCAATAAGGATGGTGTATAATTATCTCTTCTACTATAGGGCCCCAAGTTCTTTTTTTTGTCTACAAGGCTATAAGGCCCTGGCCTCCTAAGTTAGTGAATCCTGTTCCCCCACGTTGTCCTACTGCCTAGCTTATCTTTGTGGTCTCAATTGTCTATGGAGAACATCTTAATTCTGAAGAGAGCACATCATTCTCTTTCTTATTTAAACCAGGAATTTCAGCTTGATCAATGGAATATTTGTGATCTCTAAAGGAGTGTTTCCTGAGGGATGCCCAGCTTGCCTAGTATTAGAAATGCCTCTGACTATCGTAGATATGTGTCTAAGCTTTTCTTATCATGGAGCCACACCAGAAATGTAAATACCTTTGGCCCAGAACAACTTGGGTGACTAAATGGCATTGTGCACAGTTACTGCAGTATCTTGATAAGCAGTGTTTGTATTCCAGGTATGGTGGTGGGCTACAGTGGGAAGTATAGTGGTGCTATTGTCCATTGCTTGTCATGTCCATCAGCAGTTCCGCAGCAGTAAAGCTATGTTGGGAAAACACTCACTGCATTGGTCACAGGGAATCTCAGCTGATGTGATTATGTGGTTATGTCAGTAGGTGGCCTGGCATACCATATTTTACCAAACCTTTTCCTACCTTTAAAGTGTTGTGCAAAAGTGCCTGTTCCGACTGCGGCTTAAGATTTGTAGACAGTGTCCTGGATTGTGATGCAGTTATTCAGATAGCAGAACCTCCTGTCTGTCAAAGCTATAGGCCACCATAGCCCCATCACAAAGGGTGGCACACACCAGACCAGAAAAAAAATACTTAAACAACATTAAAGTTATCATACTCTTTTATTATCATTTTTATCTAGTCTGACAATGGACAATCCACATGAGCAATCTGCTTTGTATGTATATAAGCAAAGCATTCAAATCTGGCACGCTGCACTGTATAATATTTTCATTTTATAGCCAAGGCCACTGGCATATTTTTTTCCTGCAGACAAACGATTCTTTTTGTCTTCCAAAAATCGCATATGCAGTTTATTAACTCTGGACGCTGTTTATTCCTCTGTCAGTCTCTGCATAGTTTCTGCTTAACTTCGCTGTGCCTCTAAATCCTGCCTGTATTAAAATTTATCTTGGATGCAATAACACCTCAAGAATTATGTGTTACTGTTTAGCGGCCTATTAAGAATGTTGTATTAAATAAAAATCTGCTTTGAAAGGATCGCTAATGCAGTACTCATTGCGAAATCTGGACGTCATAGGAAAATATAAATTAGTGTATGGCTGGGGCTTCAAGGAACCCCTTTTCCATCTTTTGACATAAATGCAGTTATGGGACCCGTTTTCCAGAATTCTTGGGACCTGGGGTTTTCCGGATAAGGAATCTTTTCATAATTTGTATCCCCATACCTTAAGTCTGCTTAAAAATCATTTAAACATTAAATAAACCCAATAGGATTGTTTTGCTTCCAGTAAGGATTAATTATCTTAGTTGGGATCAAGTACATAGAACTGTTTTATTATTTAAAAAAAATTGAATTAATTAATTAAAATGGAGTCTATGGGATATGGCCTTACCGTAATTCGGAGCTTTCTGCATAACGAGTTTCAGGATAGTGGATCCCATACCTTTAAATACATATGACCCTGGCTAAAAAAGTATTTCTATGCAGTTGTTTAATTAGAAGTTGCTGGGCTCATCAGCAAAGTTATTTTTGGGGACTCCAAATAATGGCAAGTATAAGTTGTACCAATATGGTTACCAATAGCAACTAATTTCCTTTGCAGCAACATTTGGTGGCCCATTTATCCAAATTCTTTTGTGTGTTGTTTTAGTATTTTCTTTTTTAAACCGTGGAAAAACTCCAAGTTATTTATTAAAAGATAAAATAAAAAGCGAGAACAAATAAAAACTCAGAACGAATCCTAAAACTAATACGAAAAACTCAAGATCATTGTTTTCGTAAGAATCAGCAAAACTACGAAAACATCTAAAAACTCAAAGCAAAGAAAGGTTCTACAACTGATGAAAGACAGCTCCCATGGATTTCTACATGACCGTGCTAACTTTTAGATGGCAAAGTTTTGTATTAAATTTTTTCATGTTTTGTATTAATACATTACGATTTTTTTCGTGGTATAAAGTAATTAGTAAAATATACGTTTGTAGTTCTAAAAAATATGATTCAGGGGAAAATAAAAAAATACAATGATTAATATCATCATGCACCCCATGGGTTGACCATGAGTAGAAGGGTAAGGCATATGACTTCAAACCTGCCCATGAAAGTCTAGATACGCCCTGCATCAATTAGCTTGAAGGTTATCTGTGCATAATAGTCAGCAATATCCACTGGATATCAGGTATTCTGGGGAGTTGTTTTTGCCCTAGTTGAGTGAGAGAATGACATTTTTGTTCAGGGAGGCTAAAAATTTAAAGAATATAAGAGTATGTATTCTTTCTGGAGCATGAGGAGTAATTCCATAACAACCCTTGAGATGTTTACCTTGGTTGCTCAGGCTGAAAGCTACCTATTGACTGGTTGCTGTGGGTTACTGGAATGGTGCAAATGATGCCCATGTTATGTAATGGTTTGCTGATCTATGCTGTTATTGGTAACCTAGCAACAAGTAGGTTTAGGCCTCCATGATCTAGAATTGACCATGTATTGAGCAGATACAAAGAAGCTGATTGTGTCAGGAGGAGTGTACATGATTATAGTTGGAATATAAACGAGAGATCAAATGCATGCACATTTTGTAGAGATTTATGTTTTCCAGGTGCCATCCAGCAATGGCTAATTTAGTTTTTGTTGAAGTGCACAGAAAAATATCATAGATCATAGATACACGCATTCACCAGCTCAGAGTGCAGAAAAAGGACATGAAAGGACCTTTATGATATGCAAAAGCATCTGTTCTGTCTCTCACATGTGATTTTTCACTTCTTCAACTGTAGGTAGTCCTTTATGTAATCATTTCTTTTGTTCACCAAAACTATTTTTATTCGGGAACACAACTGTTTTCTATCAGAACAGTGAATAGAACCAACAACTGCTGTGCCAGCTTCTTGGGTTTTTCTGTAGAGAATATCATCCCCCTTAACATAAAATAGGATATTAGAAATCATCGAGGAGTTCCATGGCCATTTCAAGGGAAAGGCTAAGTCCTGTTGCTTTAACATGGGGTAACGGTCGTCATGCTATAGTTCCAGGGGTACCCATGACACAAATAAGCACTTGCCCCAAATCTCACCCTAACTGGCCTTGAGGCTGGGCACCCTTAGCTCATAACAAGGTTATAGATATATAGAAACATTGGGGTAACAGTCACCCTGCTATAGTTCCAGGGGTACCCAGGGCACAGATAAGCACTCACCCCAAATCTCCCCTAACTGGCCTTCAGGCCGGGCCCCCATAGCTCATAACAAGGTTACAGATATATAGAAACATTGGGGTAACAGTCACCCTGCTATATTTCCAGGGGAACCCAGGGTACAAATAAGCACTCACCCCAAATCTCACCCTATGTGGCCTTCAGGCTGGGCACCCTTAGCTCATAACAAGGTTAAATATATATATAGCAACATTGGGATAAAAGTCACCCTGCTATAGTTCCAGGGGTACCCAGGGTACAAATAAGCACTCACCCCAAATGTCACCCTAAGTGGCCTTCAGGCTGGGCACCCTTAGCTCATAAGAAGGTTAAATATATATAACAACATTGGGATAAAAGTCACCCTGCTATAGTTCCAGGGGTACCCAGGGTACAAATAAGCACTTATTTCTTACTATAATATTTTCTATGATGGGCATCTTGTAAAGGCAAAAAACTTGCCACCAAAAAAAAGATTATGCTATGTATTTATCTGTATGTTTGGGATTCTATTTTCTCCATTAATTAGGAACCCAGCCATTGCCCAGAATATTTTCCAAAAGCAGAGTTACTGAAAACAAACGTAAGGCCTATATAGCTGGCAGTGAAACACTGCTACCAAACCCCTCAGGTTTAATGCACTCTCCCCACTTTTGTATGCTTGGTGCATTTTTCTAAAATTGCTTTTCAATTATTGTCTTTAAGTCTTTCTAAAGGAGGCTGGTAGGGGAGGGTCAGCGGAATGTCTGGAATGTGAGGCCTACCCAGAACAATGGCCCTCACTGACAGAACACCGCCGGGCAAGGTTTCCCTATGGACAAAGGAATTCAAGTAATATGATTGCAGGAGAGTGGGTCTTTGTCCATAAAGAAACCCTCCATCGTGGTTTTAAAGGGGCAGTCTTGCCTGAAGAGATGCAAGTCTATGTAACAAACAGAACCACAGGACTGAGGTGTAGCTCTCAGAGATAAAAGGTGACAGAAAAGAAAAAAATGTCGATCCAGGCACTATGCCTATTGATGTGCAAATTGGACTGTGTGAATTTCACTAAGCCATGTCACCCAATACTTCATTTCATGGGTCTAACGTGGGATTTCATTTTAGCCTAAATGATCAAACCGTGAAGAGGCAAGTCTCCAAAAAAGGCTGTTAGTGGAGTGTTGGGACTTCTTTATAATGGTTAATTTGTGTGTGTTTGGGGTGTTCTCAATTGGACACCTATATATTTTGACCTTTATTCTGTGACCATCACTGCATATTTGGCCAGATAGTCCTGCAGCATTCTCACTGTATCACTGCCAATTTCTTTGTGTGTAATGCACCTGCCTGAAGAGATAATATTCTAATAATATGGGTAAATCATACAATACCCTGAGCATAGTCCAAGTATCACTATCTGCTTGGATATATAGTTATTCAATGTAACATCCATATATGTATGGATGTAAGTCCAATGAGTTGTATGCGTCATTGCCAGACCTCCTAGGAGACTGTTGGCTGTTTACCCCCTGAACCTTTATTTTCTCCGTGTTGTCCCTATCGGGCAAATTAACTAACCTGAGGAAATTTGCCAGGACAAAGCTAATTCACTAAAATTAATTTTGCATATTTTGTATTATTAAACAGGGCTTCCCACAAACTTTTTTCACTGGAACAGTACACCTGGCAAGGATAATGTTTATTCGTCTTCTAATACACTGGACACTTGAACTGCTGCTACTATTTACGTATTTTTCTACTCCACACCCATCTATTTTATTCTTACTTTTTGGATATTTTTTCTGTGGACTATTTTCTACTATGGACTATTTATTCTGTTTTTGATATTGGCCTTAAATATTATATTTATAATTATGGATTATTCTTGTATCAATTATGATTATGCATTATCACGGTCACTAATTAAGCTTAATTGCTATTCGTTTTAAATACTATGTGCACTAATATCCGGTATGCTTGACAAAGGGGTTACACCCGCAATAAACGAGCAAGGGTCTTCCTGCTAGCATTACCCATGATGTGCCGGTGTTTCTTTCTTTTACACTGAATTTGAGGCTGCCAATTCCTCTTCCACTGAGCACCTGGGATCCGCATTTTCCTTTTTCCTCTGAACTACGATTCGAATAGATCAGCAACCCCTTTGCAAAGTACAATGTGGCATGTGGTTATTGTGGCCAGACATTGTAGGTACTGTATTATTGATCTAAACTTCCAGGCCATCCATTTGCAAGTCCCATTCATTCATTCTGTTTTGTAGTTCTTACAGCCATGCTGAACTACAGTTCCCAGAATTCTCTTCCAGGAAGCAGGAGCGCTATTTCAGCTGAAGAGTGTGTGACTGGAACCTGGAATGAATTGTGCACATCATGAGCTGGCAGTGAATTCCACACACACTGCCCTTTTATGAAATAAGCAGTTTTATCGCCATTGTTCACT
The DNA here is from genome assembly GCF_017654675.1 of Xenopus laevis. NCBI lineage: Eukaryota > Metazoa > Chordata > Amphibia > Anura > Pipidae > Xenopus > Xenopus laevis. The sequence goes on along the minus strand of NC_054385.1, from coordinate 112,483,098 downwards.
TTTTTTCGACATTCATGAAAAAAATAATGAATCATCATGAATAGGTTCCTATCCTGCATGGCACACAGATGTACCATATTGCTCACAGCTATAGGGCAGTAGAGTGACTTTATATCTTGCCATCTTGTGCCTGAGCTGAATTGGTCAGAATTAAATTAGAGGTCCCAGTCCCCAAAAGTGTAAACATTTTAAATTAGGGTGTGTCTACTCTTCGAAAAATCATGTGTTATAGAACTGTTGGTGAAGCTTGGAATTAGGAGTTGTAGGTTAGCACCAGCTGATGGAGGAGATCATTATACAGTATGCAAGTTTTGCTTTTAATTTTATCAGGATATGTCTACCATGAGGCTCATGTAATGATGGGAGCCTGATGGTGGTGTCAATGCCCTCTCTGCACAAACATAGAGCATAACCCATATAAATTATGTACACAAAATGAATCACCTTTCCTAAGATTTGACAGGCTAATTAAATGGCACTGACCATACTTTACATATTGAGATACCAAATAAGTGCAAAATGAGCCAGTTTGATCACATTAGGGGGGTTGCACAGGTTGGAGAGTTGTGCCAAGGTAGTCTTAAACCAACCCAATCAATATGTGGTTGAACCCCAACTAAATGTTGTGCCATTGTGTTATATCAAGCTTTCCCCTATAGAATGTCATGGAAACAAAATCTGTTCACAGGATTCCGGAATAATTTTTCACCAGATAGATTTGCAACAGTTAGTGAAGTGTGTTCAAACGGGCGCATCTTAGAAATGCAAGGTACGAAATGGTATATGAGTGGAAGCTTACATGCCTTCAGTTATAAACAATAAAATTGGAACAAATGTGAAGGGAGCCCTCTACTTACTGCCAGGTCATGACATACAGTATATCAGGTACATAACTGCCTTAGGCCTGAGCTTTTTGTGTTTTGTGCCTCATGCACAATGTAACCAGAGAACTAGTGCATAGATTAAATACAGTAAAGTTCTATTAGGAACAAGTGCATTGTGTATGCCATTTTAAGGAGTGCATTTCTGCATCCATATTTCTTGTCTACTTTTGAGCTGGTATATTAGAGAGAGACAGTGCCTATAGGTAGCAGAGATGGTGCCTATAGTATCTGTGGGATAATAGTCTCTGGGAAGGGACTGTGGCTGTGGGATAGTAGATATAGTAGGGAGAGATGGTGTCTATAGTAACAGTGGGATAATAGTCTCTGGGAAGGGAGTGTGACTGTGGGATAGCAGGTATAGTAGGGAGAGATGGTGTCTATAGTAACAGTGGGATAATAGTCTCTGGGAAGGAAGTGTGGCTGTGGCATAGCAGGTATAGTAGGGAGAGATGGTGTCTATAGTAACAGTGGGATAATAGTCTCTGGGAAGGGAGTGTGACTGTGGGATAGCAGGTATAGTAGGGAGAGATGGTGTCTATAGTAACAGTGGGATAATAGTCCCTGGGAAGGGACTGTGACTGTGGGATAGCAGGTATAGTAGGGAGAGATGGTGTCTATAGTAACAGTGGGATAATAGTCTCTGGGAAGGGAGTGTGACTGTGGGATAGCAGGTATAGTAGGAAGAGATGGTGTCTATAGTAACAGTGGATAATAGTCTCTGGGAAGGGAGTGTGACTGTGGGATAGCAGGTATAGTAGGAAGAGATGGTGCCTATAGTAACAGTGGATAATAGTCTCTGGGAAGGGAGTGAGACTGTGGGATAGCAGGTATAGTAGGGAGAGATGGTGCCTATAGTAACAGTGGGATAATAGTCTCTGGGAAAGGACTGTGGCTGTGGAATAGTAGGTATAGTAGGGACAGATGGTGCCTATAGTAACAGTGGGATAATAGTCTCTGGGAAGGGAGTGTGACTGTGGGATAGCAGGTATAGTAGGAAGAGATGGTGCCTATAGTAACAGTGGGATAATAGTCTCTGGGAAGGGAGTGAGACTGTGGGATAGCAGGTATAGTAGGGAGAGATGGTGCCTATAGTAACAGTGGGATAATAGTCTCTGGGAAAGGACTGTGGCTGTGGAATAGTAGGTATAGTAGGGACAGATGGTGCCTATAGTCGCAGTGGGAAGGGATTGTGGAATCTCAAGAACCTGCTAAAGTGTCTATTGAACTCAATGCAATGTATACATTTCCAAACACTGACAGTGCTGCCTTCATCTTCATCTCCAGCAATTATTCTTTTCACCTTCCCAGAACCTTTCACTGAGCCAGCTCGGTTAGTCACTATTGGCATCAAATATACATTTAACAGATTCCTCTAAGCTCTGTAAGCAAAGTCCAAATAGTTTTGTCTTTGGTCTCGCTGTGTGTGTGTGTGTGTGAGTATTTATAACAGATGTGGATCATAAAAATATGATAACACTACCAGTATAATGTAGAGCAGGATGCTGCTCTGTTTATCTAATGAATGACAACTTAAATCCCAAATAAAATTCCACAGACTTGCTATTTCCTGCCTTCCCAGATATTTTCTTTTAGATACAGATAACATAACCGTGTTACAGTTATCTCTAATGTTTTATTTGCTCACTGATGTAATCACATCCCTCTTTCTACATCTGAATTTGGTCACCTGTTTAAATATTTTTGAGTTGTGTAATGTAACATATTTTAAGATATCTGGATTGTCAGTAGATGCTTGTCACTCCACCTCTTCTACAACCCTCCTGTTGTGTTATAATTACAATGAAACAGGAGGCATAGATTAGTGGCTAAAGGGCACAATTAGACAAAAAATTATGGTTTTCTATAGGCATGGCTGCAGCAACAATCCCCTAAATTGGGTTATAGAAGTAATTTCCAGAAATAACATCCCATTGATATAAACGCAATTAAGGAATAAAAACCAATACAAAGGGGCACATTTACTTAGGGTCGAATATCGAGGGTTAATTAACCCTCGATATTTGACTGTCAAAGTTAAATCCTTCTACTTTGAATATCGAAGTCGAAGGATTTACCGCAATTCGTTCGATCAAATGATTCGAAGGATTTTAATCCATCAATCGAACAATTTTTCTTTGACCATAAAATTGTTAGAAAACCTATGGGGACCTTCCCCATGGGCTAACATTGCACCTTGGTAGGTTTTACTTGCCGAAGTAGGGGGTCGAAGTTTTTTTTAAAGAGACAGTACTTCGACCATCGAATGGTCGAATAGTCGAACAATTTTTAGTTCGAATCGTTCGATTCGAAGTCTTAGTCGAAAGTCGAAGTAGCCAATTCGATGGTTGAAGTAGCCAAAAAAATCATTTGAAATTCAACGTTTTTTTAATTCTATTCCTTCACTCAAACTAAGTAAATGTGCCCCATAGTGTTGCTTAAAGTGATAATTACAAATAGTGTTAATACTAATATCAGATTGGTTGCTGTTGGTTACAAGACAGACAAATATGGCTCCAGTAAGAGTTAATGGCTGGTGAAATGGAAACACTCAGACAAAAGCTTTAATCACTTTTTAATTGGCTGTCCATGAAAAAAAAGTTCAATACATACTATAGGAGCAATGTGCAGTTACAACATAATTGGCATTGATAAAGATTTTGTTGGCTAATTTTAACAAAGAACAGGGTACAGTGGCTATGGGGCAGAGTATATACTTGGAATTGTAGGGGGACTATGATGACAAAACTGTATGTATAACCAATCTTGTAATGTGCAAAGTAGGACAGTAATAAATGTTGTACTGCAAGCAGGATATTCCAAGGGACCTGTTATCCAGGATGGGACCTTTGGGTTTTCCGAATAAGGGTCTTTCTGTAACTTGGATCTCCGTGCTTTAAGTCTAAGAAATCAATTAAACCCAATAGGATTGTTTTGCCTCCTATATAATTTGATTATGTCTCAGTTAGGATCAAGTACTATTTTATTATTATAGAGAAAAAGGTAAAAACATTTTAAAAATGTGAATTATTTAATTAAAATGCAGTCTGTGGGAGATGGCCATTCCTTAACTTTCTGGATAACCGGTTTCTGCATAACAGATCCCATAACTGTGCCAGTAACACCAGAAAATGAAAATTTCCTACATTTATATTGTGAAGGGAGAACAAGTGCTGGAATGCTTAGTAGTGATGTGAGGGTCGACAAACCCGGCCCTTCAGTACCTGCACCCAACCTTAACCTGTGTGTTTCCCTATTTATAGACCTGCGTCCAACCCTCTGATGTCATGAAGGGGTGGGGAACGTAGATGCGCTGTATAAATAGCCGCACATGGAGGAGGAAGTGAGGCGGTGTAAGGTCACTGGTGGGGAGGAAGCAGGCTAAAGTTCAGCCGGAACATGCCTGAGACCACAGACATTGTGAGGAAGTCAGCCCAAACCTGCTGGACCCACGTGTCTCATGGGCTGGCCTGCAAATCACTAGTTCTTAGAGTCTATAGATTTTTAATTTGCTCTCCTACTCGGCTTCCACACAGCACCCTGTGCTTTATTAAAAATGTTGTTCAAGGTGCAAAGCAGAGCAGGCATTGGTGCAAGCTTTAATAAGACTTGAAGAGGGTCTCCACACAGTAGAATCATTACTCCCCACATTAGGGAAGTGGCCCATGGGCACCGCCCTGAGCCCTCAGCATGGGGAGCGGACAACCGAAAATTAATATGGAGCAGGCACTCAAAGGAAGGCAATCTTCCATCAAATAGTTGAAGCAAAGTAAAAAGATTTTTTGTATCCTTTGTTGTTTATTGTTGTTGTATTATTGTTTCGTGTCATAAACACTTAGTCATAGCCTATGATTAATTGTAGGTGTAAGCTTATATATATCATCATCATTTATCATCATCATTTATTTATATATAGCGCTGTCAAGATACGCAGTGTATTAAACACAGGGGGTCCCTTATTCCTACTATTCTCATATATGCTCCTACCTTGTGTGTCCTGAATGATGTGCAGGAAGTTTTTTGGTTATAACTAGTCCTTCAAGTTTCTAACATGAATTTACCTGTGTAAAGGCCAAGGCAATATCCAGCCGCTTTAAAAATATAATATACTATAAAAAGTGCAACCGGCCGAACTGAGTAGCCTCCCAGTAATTCAGGACATATGTTATCAATACAGACTAAATTTATCTTTATTTACATTTTTAAGCTGTTCTTAATCACTGATACATAAAGAGCCAATGAAAGGAAATGCAATCACATGGAGCTGGATATACAGTAAATTAAAAACAGTCATATGTACGTGGAATTTAGACATTTATGACCCTGAAATTGGCATTGAAATCCATGTTTGCCAACAACGTTGCAGACAGAATTATGTAATAAGCCAATCAAGATGTATTTAAACAGAGCAATCAATGAAATACCAGGAACTTTCTGTGTAGTTATTTAAGAACAGGAATGTAAAAAAAAAAAGGCCCAGCGGCCATCCTTTTGTATTAGCAGAAAAGGAAATATTCCATTAAGAAATGGGAAGTGTCTAAATTGAGGGCAGTTAAATGATGGAATTATTTTCCAGGGAAGGGTGTATAATAATATGTTTGTTTAAGTTGGTCATGCAGACATTATCATTAAACAAAATGCTTTGTTTTATGTTTTTCTTAGAAATAATGTTATTCATTTTTAAAGTTCAATTTTTAATCTCTAGTGTCAGCATAAATAACCTGAAATGTTACTAAAGGTAAAAAAGGGCATATATTGTCCCCTGGGGAATTACTTTAACAGCTATCAGTAGGGCTGAACTGAACTGCCATAGACATCGTGAAAGGGTCAAAGAGTTATCAAACGCCATTACAAATAACTTAGAGGCACTAAGGAAGTGAACCCTTGTTCCTTGGATCAGTCATGGTGAAATAAATCATGTAAATGAAGTGGAAAATAGTGTTGATCCTGCTGAGCTCTACTGGGAACATGCATCTGCAAAATCGAAAAGGGCTTGCCTTGCCCAGTGGTCAAATTTCTTCGTGGTTGCTGTGGGTTACAAGACCTGGGCAAGTTTTGGGATTTATTATGCCTTCAGTTTACAAATTGCCCTAGCAACCAGTCAGGGTGTGAAAAGCAAACTATTACATGAGTATGAGGAAGGTCTGAACAGAAACATGTAGAAAAATACATATTTAAATAAAAATGGCTTGACAGGCTTCATTCTACCTGTAACTAGATAGCATTTTATATTGCAGACAGTTTTATGTCAAATAAACTCTTATTTCTTAAGATTTGAATGTTTGCTTATTCATTAAAAATCCATCAGATTGAATAAAATAATGTGAATACCTTGACTTGTATTTAAATTTGCCGTAGACAGCTCCCATTGACTTTTACGTGAACTCAGCAACTGTTGACATTAACTGTTGATGCTGACGTTTTGCATTTGATTTTTGTGGGGAAATTTTTTTTCTTCAAAACACATCAGTTAATAGTGCTGCTCCAGTAGAATTCTGCATTGGAATTTGTTTTTTAAAAGAGCAAACATATTTTTTTATATTTAATTTAGATATTTGTCTTGGGGCTAGATTTCTATTTCCCAGGTACCCTCAGTCATGTGACTTGTGCTCTTATAAACTTCATTCACTCTTTACTGCTACACTGCAAGTTGGAGTGATATTGCCCACTCCCCCAGCAGCTCATCAGCAGCCTATCAACAGAAAAATGGTCAGCTAACCAAATAGTAGCTACCTGACGCCTCTGCTGAAGAATTTGTTTGCATTGTTAAAAGTGATCCCTGCTTCTTCCTACTTGTCTAGTCTCTAGTCTCTAGTCTCATGTCTACCACTAGGTAAGGAGCAAGACTTTGAAGTACAATGAGAAGGGGAGAATAGCTGTCTTAAAGACGTTCTGTCCTGAAGTGCTGGCTCCTTCTCAAAGCTCAGAATCAGGCATGAAGTACTGAGATAGCTGCCTCCACACCAATATTACAGCTTAAAAATAAATTTGTTGGTTCAAGAATACAATTTTAAATGGTAGAGTGAATCTTTTGTAGGGATGCACTGAATCCAGGACTCGTTTCTGGATTATAACATCCTGCCTGACATTGACTTGGGACCCGGTGTTTCTGTGCTGTCTGCATTTCCGCTACTGTACATGAGCAGACTCCTAAAGCCCTGGTTTACTCTTATTGCTATCCTTGTAATGGCTCCTAGTCATAGCTTGTTTCATCTGTTGCCAATCTGACCACCAGTGATCTGTTTAAGACATTAGTCTAGCTATAAAACCCCTACTCTACACTAATGCACTGCCCAACATAGATCTATTTACAATAGTTTCTGGGTGAGATTCAAGTTTCTTTACTAGTTCCTGACCTTGCGTGTCCCTGACCTTGCCTGTCCCTGACCTTCCTTAGTTTGCTGCCCTCGGATCACAATTCTTTGACACTGGCCTGTGACCTTGACTACGCTTCTGATTCCTGATTTGGTACAGTATTGTCTGTTTGGTATTGACCCAGCATGTCCCTTGACCACACTCTTTGTTCCTCATCCTTCCTGTAAAGTAACGGTTCCCTTGCCTGCCCAGAACCCCCCCCTTGGTCCTCTCATGTTAAGACCTGGCGGCATCCGAGCAGCGGAGGGCTCCTCCCGAAGCAAAAGGTGGTTGTTAGAGGCAGAAGTATGAACCCAGACCGGGAACTTGGGGTTTGTTCTTGGTTTTGGAATACCGTATGTTACAGGGATACGGGTAGTATTTGACTTTTTCAGTATGATTTTGGCAATTTCAAGTGTCTGGCCGTTCTGAATCCGAATACTTAAAATCATGTGCATTTTTGTCACACAAACAAAAATATTTAGCCTTGCGCCGCATGCACGGTTCTATTTGCCCCTTCCTGGCACTAATATGAAGTTTGGAGGGAAGTCTGAAGACTGTAGTGGCTTATCTGACTCTCACATACGCCTGAAAGAATGGAAACTAGAGCCACTGGTAGGGGGAGATGGCAGCCCACAGTCTTTTCATCCTCCTTATCAGCCTTTGCACAGCCTGAACCAAGGCTAACTTTACTAATATAACTATACGCTGTAATGATATGTCTGGGATGTCTTTTTCCATAGTAATATCCTGGAAGCTCTCTTAAAACTCAATTTTTTTGGGAATTATCACCTTGTTCCTGACAATTAGCCAAACCAGCTATAGCATTACAATTTATATTGGCTTCGATTCGACGAGCACTGTGACTCTTGTAGCTGAGCTCTTACAATCTCTTTAGCACTTTTCCATCTAAGCACATTATCAGAAATCTGATCTCAAAAACAGAAATGAATACAAAGCTTGGGCGCAAAATAAATCCATACATTAGATATAGATTTAGCAGAAATATAGTGAATGATGGCTTACCTCTATTGTAAAATATAAGGCTGGTAGCAGCAAAGGTGATCCATAAATATATAAAGCAAGGATGCTGCAGGGTCAAATGTTTATTCAGGGCATACAAAATCAATAATAACTGATGACATCACTATGCACTGTTATAAGGATTTTTTTATTCAGGTTTGTGGCTTTGACGAATTATAAAGATATATATTACAGAAATGGGATCCGTTATCCAGAAAGCTTCGAATTGCGGAAAGGCCGTCTCTCATAGATTACTTTTTCTCTGTAATAATAAAACGGTACTTGATTCCAAACTAAGGTATAATTAATCCTCACTGGAAGCAAAACCAGCCTATTGTTTTTTTTTTTTAATATTTACATGATTTTCTTGTAGACCTAATGTATGAAGATCCAAATTACAGAAAGATCTGTTATCAGGAAAAACCCAGGTCCTGAGCATTTTCGATAACAGGTCCCATACCTGTATAAAGATATATTTACATATAATTACTTAGCTAATGTCAATATCCTCTGCAAAAAGTTTCTATGTTCTTCTTGTGTCGCCAGCTGCATTTCTGACATCACTTCCACTCACCACAGAATCTGAAGGTCTTTTAAACGCCTTAAAGAATGTACCGTCTGAGATCCATTCTAATTTCCACAGGCCATACACTGTGCTTTAATGTTTTTCAATATATAACATGTCAGAGATTAATTACATCTAATGCCCTAGATGAACAGCACAGGAAACAGTGTTACAGTAAAAGCAAGCTGTAGAAAATTTGGGTCTATTTTCAGCCCTAATGCATAAAAAAATGATGGCGTGAAGCTTTTTGCCTCTGTTTATCCTAAAATTCCAGAACAGGAAGCTGCTTATAGATTGGTCCAGGAGAATTAATGTACACGCACATCTAACATTTCTCTTTGTTGCAGTTGTTTTGTGTCAAGAGACTTCATTACATCCATTACGCTTGGGACATAGTACAGCTCACAGGCATAAAAATGTAAGAAAACACCAAGAATGCATGCTTATGGTATGTATCAAATGAATTGCTTGATACAATCTATAAAATGTTCTATTTTTCTTAAACGTGTCAGTTGCTAGTTGTATATAGACAACACTGTCAGTTGCTAGCACGTTATGGAGAAGATATTCATAAAAACTTTGAGGAATGTATTGAGACAGATTGTCCTAAAACATGTATCTGTATCTCAGTTTTGAGCTAAATTCTCATAATCTTTATTTTACAGTCACCTAGCACCTTAAATATATATACAGTATGGGGCAAATTTCCTTACCTCTGAAATTGCGCCAGCGTTGTCTTCATCGCACTTCGCCAGGCGTAGATTCGCCAGGGCTGTGCAAATTCATGAAGATCCGAAGTTGCGCACAAGTTACCGATCGTTTGCGAAGTTGCGCTAGCGATGTTACGATCAGCGATTCGAAGTTGCGCTAGTGAAGGCTGATTTGCATACAGCGCGAAATAGAAGTTTGAATGGACGTGTATTCTGCAGCAAATAAATAACACTACACAAGTCCAGGGAAACTTAATAAAATTATATAGAGGTATTCTAATGCTCTACACATGTGCCCACAGTATAGTTTAGGTGCCATATGTTAACAAAAGTAGGGGGGAAAGAGGGTACCCTAAAAAAATGTTGATCTTTTTCAGCCTATCACCCTATAGCCAGCGTTTTTTGGGACTTAAAAAAATTTTAAACTTTTTTTTTTTACAAACTCCTATCTACTCTATTGCACTTCGCCGGTTGGTGAATTTGCCCCTATGTGTCTCTCCAAGCAAAACTTGGCTGTCATAAAGAAGAATTCAAAGGATCAGGTTCTAAATGATGTAGCTTGCAGATCCATAATCTACTAGTCTTTGCCAGCCCTAACATTGGTCTTAGTGGTATTGCATATGCTCTGTGTTCTCTAGGCTGCTTTGCCTGTTTACTGGGCATGCTTGATTTTTTTAAGTCATAAGTGGGGGGGGGGTGCATAAAAATATTCTATATAAATGTAGAAAGGTAAAGGCTTTGCTCATCTTTACTTTTAGAGGTGGGAAAAAATCCTTCCTGACTCCAAGATGGCAATCGGACCAGTCCCTGGATCAACTTGTTCTTCATTTGCTAAAAAGCCATCCAACTCCTTTTTAAGCTATCTAATGTGTCAGCCAGTACAACTGATTTATGGAGAATACCACATTTTCATAGCGTTCCCTTCCAAATATTTAGATGGAAGCTCCTTTCTTCTAATCGGAATGGGTTCCCTCTTGTCTGCTGGAAGGAACTATTGGTAAATAAAGCATTAGAGAGATTATTTTAAAATCCCCGTATATAGTTATACATAGTTATTGTATCCCCCCTTTAAGTGCCTCTTCTCCATCGTGAACATTCCCAACTTGGCCAGTCTTTACTCATAGCTGAAATTTTCCATATCTTTTACCAGCTTATTTGCACTTCTCTGGACCCTCTCTAATTCAATAATATCCCGTTTGAGCGCTGGAGGCCAAAAATGTATGGCCTTTGTGCAATTGTTTTTCCAGTCATGTTAACAGAAGCAGGTCACAGTAGAACAATATTCCAATACTCCATTAACAACTATGATAAACAGGAATCTTCTCAGCCTAGAAAGTAGCCCATGGGTTTCTTAAACTCTTACATAAATGAAAGAAGAATCAGTCCACCCTTGGCTAGGAAGCTTCTGTATTTTTTTTATAATTGTCTGGAAATGAAAATAGCTGTTCTGGTTTGGCTTAATGGAAACCAATCTAGGAAAGCATTTCACAATAACAGAAGTAGGGAAGTATATTAGGCTTCATGAAACTAACATCCCACAAAAATCACAATCTCTGAAAAGCAGAAAATGAAATCCAACCACAAAGTAATTAGCTGTGTGCCATGAGTAGTTTGGAAAGGATTTGCGGCATGTAAGAGAGTTTCACCTACGGGATAATGTCTGAAAAATTCACCCAAGAACAGATTCTTTCATTAAAGCGCATAATAACAGTCCTGTCTTAATGAAAATGGCCTCAGTACCATTTCTTCCCTCCTGTGTTATTCCAAAGTAATTGGATAGTTCGCTGTTAAAAAACAAAATCTGTTTCACACAGCAAAGCATTCTCATCTGAGAGTCTGGTCTGCGTCCTCACTAGTCTGCGGAAAATGCTTAAGCCCATTCTCAGTAGGAATTCTAATAGGACCACAGTATGGTCAATGTAAGCACTTCATTCTGTTACATTCCTCAGTAATCAAGTCCCTCTTTATTTTTCGGTTTATAGCTTCTCCCGGGGGATGTTGTTTACTGGATGCCAAATAAGGTCTGAAATCTGAGCCCACTTGGTAACAGTTAGTCTAATACCCTTACCTTACCTCGTTTTTGTTTTGTTTTTTACAATTTTAGTTATTTAAGTTAAAACAGAAGCTATTTTTACATAAACATATCAACTAAATAATATCAATATTTTAATGTTGTCTCCTAGTGTCTTCTGTAAAACGTCAGAATGTCATATTCAGTTATATGAAAGTATATTTTGCTAAAGACAAGAACCTCCTTTTCCAAACACTCATTCCACATCTGGCCATACATCCTTGACATACCAAGTGATTAAAGTCCAGATTGGCTGCAGTTGGTCAATGACCGGGGTCGCCATAGTGGCCCATTCTCTGTTGTTGTCTTTGAGTGACAATGCTCAGGACTGGTGGAGGATGTGTATCTTGAATTGGCAGACACGGTGGAGAAGGTAGGGAGGTGCTTACTGAATGTTGCTCTGTGCTATGCTCCCTAGTTTCAATGACTCGTATTTATTGTATTTGTCCGTAGAACAAATAATTGAAAAGGATAGCGGCAATTGGTTAGTGTTAAGAACGGATAGATTGGATGAAAAACATAAATCCTGCCCCAGGTTAGTAACCAGAGTCTAGGTGGACACTTTTGCAATGGGTAATTAGCTCTTAAGAAACCACAGAACAGAACTAAGAGAGAAGCGGCACTGGGGCTGACAGTATTATTGCCATCCACATCTGGCACCCAACTAGAAATGGTGCACTTTATTGCACACCCACCACAATGTATACAACTCCTTTGAATCAGCAAGAGCCCTGTCTGAGTGTCTGCATGTGATGCCCATGAGCTGTTGTTAAAACTGTTATATATATAGTACAATGGTGCTCTTTTACATCCCTATTACGTCTCTATTTTTACATCCCTGTTTTTCATTGATTTAGCTTTTGATAATTTAGAGTTTAGAACTGACATAAATCAGTTATAGTACAGTCTTTATTTCATTAAGGTTCTCAATTTTATTAAGTTCAGGACCTTTTTACAATAATAAGTGGACCAGAACGGTATGATTTTATAAGCGGATAAACCTACTTATGCCACTAATGTCATGCTGTTATTGTTCTACTGTTTACCAAGAAAAGTTTACAAGTATAAAACCCGCCAGTCACAGATGTGGGACATAGCACTGACCTTGTTTATCATTAGGGACATGGTTAATCAAATCTGCAAATGAAACTTTCCAAAGCAGGACCAACTTTTTAGGTTTTCTTAGGTACTATCAATACAGGCCAGCAGAGATATTTCCCAGTATTTAACACCACATCTGCAGAATTCCCAGGGCATAAGGTCCATTTAAGGTATTATCCCCCATATGTTATTAAATGCACAAAGTTTGCCCAGGGGCAGTAACCCATAGCAACCAATAAGATGTTTGCTTTTCAACATGTGACCAGGAAATTCTACCTGCTGATTGGTAGCTTTAGGTTACTGCTCCTCGGCAAACTTAATGCCTTTAATTACATAACCCTATAAGAGTTTAAATGGAAGTACCGTATCTATCCCAAAACACAAGAGGTGTATTATATATTTTGGTCAGTGGAATCTGGTTACTTATCTCACTTTAAAATCAGAAATATGAAAAAAAAAGAAAACATTTATAAATTGGCATTTGTACTTAAAAATATAAATGTTGGCTGTGATCAGGGATTTGTAGGTAATTTTCCATTTGCTTTTCATTCCATTATGGTGGAGGCAGCAATACTAACAACACCTTCTTGAAGGCTGCACCTTTACAATGGTAAGGTTAAGAAGAAATTAATGAGATCAAATAGATATTTATGAGTGAAGGACAACAAAGAAAATGAATGGTATTGCTTAATAAATCTCATAGCCAGTCCTGTAACGAAGCATAATTAGTAAATTGCCTTAGGTAAAAGAGGTAGATGAGGTGCAGATGAGTCACAGCAGCAATAAATTCATACTGACTGTGGTTTAACACATAAAATATATTGGAATGTTGTGTTCCTTGCATGCGAATCAGTGCAGTTTGTGGAACTGCATTGGTATAAGGATAGGGGGTGAAAAATCCAGTCTTTGCTCTAGGCAGCAGAAGACCTAAGATCATCCCTGCTCACGCAACAGCACTTAAAGCAAACAAGGGTCTCGGCACCAGAAAGCTTGTCAGTTCCAATTATATAAGAGGATTATATATGTAGTCTAAGCAGGCAACCTTTCATGATAAAGCTTGTGAACTTATGAAGGTTGCCGACCTCTGCCGGTAAAACTACACCCCTGTCATGAGTGTGCACATTTTTGAATTGTTCTTTTTCTTTTTGATGAGTCTCTTGCGTTGCCTCCAAACACTGTGGATTATATTTATAGAAATATTGCCTTTTATGACTCTTTCATTTATGACATTTTTTAATTATTTAAGTTACTATAAAATGCAGGACAAATTGAAAACGAGTAGGATTCTTGTATATAGTATATGCTGGTTTTGAGAAATGATACATCAGTAGGATATGGATAGTCAAGTAAAGGATACTTTCCACCTTGTTCAAGTGCTTGTTCTTGTAGTTCAGTCAAACAAAAGGGAACTTGGTGAATGCAAACACAAGCCTTATAAAGCACAACTTTTAACACTATTTAATCACTTTAAGGACCACTGGGTAGCACGACCTTCCAAGTTAAAGACACTATGGAGACTTTAACAACAGGAATGCATGGCAGGACATGTATATAGCACTAGCCCTGTACTGAAGGGGATGGGGGCTGCCATTCAAAGGAAAAGGCTAGGAAAAAGTAAGAGCCTTTAGAGTCAAAGGGGACAGGGTAATCCCAGGAAAAAGATCAATTTACTAAAATACTAGTCTGGATGCTCAAGTCCATTAAAAGCAGCAGCTTACCAAAAGGGTTTAAGTCACCCTGCTAATACAGGCAAAGGCTCAGATTTTATCTAATGCTAGTAGATTCTAGATGTCCAGAATTCACTGATGGTGCATTGAGGTTGACTGGTTAAATACTTGCTGAATCAAAGTCCACCTGGCATATGTTATTGTTTCTTTGTTGTTGTCCCTAAATGGGATTATGGGTGTTTAGAGTTGTACCAAGCTGCATTTGGTACCAGCTATCTTCAGGATTAAAAATTCATCTTATTCAGTTGAATTCAAGTTTTAAGTTCTTAGTATGTTAACTTAGTTGAAACTAAACTATTGTAACAAAGAGGTTTGTCCCAGTGGGAATTGTGTATATGATGGTAGGTGTATAGCACCCCAACTTGAGCCTCCTGTCTACTCTGTGGACCTGTTTTGTCTGACCCCCTACACAATTCCATCACACTATGTTGAGTAGATTTAGCCGTTAAATAAAACTCACTGACTAATTTAAAATATTGTATTTTAAATACTTCTGAAAACAAACATTTGGAGAACTGATTCTACTTATCCTTGGACTAACAGAATAGAAGAGAGTTGTCTATACTGCAACTGATTGTGTTGACAGCAATAGGAAGGAAGTGATTTGGTAATAGAGTATAATAAATAAATCCCAAATTATTAGATTAAATGTTCATTCCAGACATAAAAATATGGCAGCATGTCTGCCAACCCCTCACATAACCCATATTTTTCATATATTGGGAAAGATTTGAACCAATGAGAAAAGCTTATCTCCTTATTCAATTACAGATTTCCCATAAATTTCTATTGAGTTTTCACATGATAAACACTGTAATAAGTTTTCTTCCTCAACTAGTTGAATCTGGAACATAATTAGATACAGTGCACCCCTTTCTCCAAAATAGAATAGAAGATGTCTTCTTGGCATTCAGTGTCCTATGTAAAAGCATTAGGCTTGCAGCCTTATTGAACCCCTCAGTGGCTTTATTTAAAGGGTCAAAAATATTTTCACTTTAGCCAATACATGGAGCAGGCTACTCTCAAGTCTAAAAGAAACAAAGACAGACAGGAAGGATACAAATAACCTTTTTTGACCACTCAGTCAATACCCATCTTCATACAAGGAGTAAAAGTGATTGACTTGAGTGCAGGAAAAAAGAAAATCAATTCAGCTTTTTGGGTGTGGATAAAACTGCAGTGACAGCTATAGAGAAATTGTATGAATATTTATAAATTATGCGGCATGGTAACTGGTAGTAGACTGACTCAATGGCAGGTAGCTACCTTGAGTATAGAAAATAGATTTGATAAAAAGACAAAGACAGATACTGATATATTGAAAAGACTGACATTTGTTTTAGGAGGCATGGTAGATGATGACATAAGAGTTTATTTAATTTGGCACTAGGCCAGTTAATTCAGTTCAATTTAAGACAACTGGAACCTGATTGGCATAAACATAAATTTCCCTCTGCACTGAATTTCTATATATTTACTTTTTCAGAGACGTCAGACCCACAGAGCACGCCCTGCAGCGCCATTGAAGATTGACAGCAAAATTAGCAAGAATAGGTCCTGCTGTAACCATGATTATGGCTCAGTTTTAAGTAGTGCAAGTAGGGCAGAGCAAATATACTCCAAGCTAATTTTATTTAAGGGTTTAATAGTTATCCCAGATGCTTAAGGCTTGATGTCAACACCTGTGGCTTGTATAAAAAAAAGTATTTTACACGAATGAACCCAAACAAGCTGTTGTTAACAAAACTATAGCTTTAATATCTAAAATTGAGCATAAACCTTTCCGTACAGCTTACAACAGGAGGTAAACATGCTCATCAAGTTTTAAGAAGTATAGGGTGGAATTTATCACTTAGAAATGCCACAATGAAAATGTGGAATGTGCTCAGTGTGTTCCAAAGTGAGGCTTCATCTGCACCTTTACTTACTGTATCTGTGAAGCATCCCTGAGGGTCATGAAGAGCATGGCGGGGTATAATTAGGACATATGAGGCCCAGCAGCAAACTTCCTTTAAGACTCTTACCTTTGTAATAATGTTCTGTTTACTGCACATTTCTTGAACATAATCAAAACTCCCGAAGGAACTATCTAACTGATTGTAAGCCTGCTGGCTTTACAATCCCAAAGAGAAAGGCTATACAGTGTATTAGGTGCTGGTGAAAGAGCTGGTAAAAAATTCAGAATCTACATTTCTGCACACAAAAGTCATTATCAAGATTAGAGGACCATTACTTTTCAAAATAAATTCAAGTTGATGGTGACTTGAAGGCCCATTTACTAAAGGCCAAATTTTAGTGGTATTAGAGCTTTGTGAAACCCCAATTAAACGCTATTTCTCTAAAATCATGAATGCCAGGAAAGTTATTAAAACATCTGAATATAAAAAGAACAAACAAAAAAAAAAACTCTGAACGATCTGATAAATAAATACAAATATCTTTAATACCACTAAAAATTCAAGTTTTTTGGACAATTACTAAAAAAATCTCTGAAAAAAGGCTGAATGGTTAAAGAAAGGTCCAATAGGATCAGCACAGCTTTTATGGGATGAAGTTTTGTATTACAGTTATTTATGTTTTTCGCAATCCAAAACTGTGTTGGTGTCCTCCTAGGAGGGTATCAACAGTGGATGGCAGGCTTAGCATGAAGTCAAATAGAGGATGAAATTTAAAGGTGATTCAATTTTTTTGGACATTTTGGATGTTTCCTGAACTCCAAAAGGGGCCTACAACCGTGTTTCGATATGCATACATAGTAAGGAACTTAGGTGATTCCTGAAAATCATACAAGTTACAAGTAATCATGGGTCAGCTAATTTACCAAAGTTTTGGAAACAAATATAGGCCCATGGATGCTTGTGGTGCTTTCTATTGGCTTGAGGAAGACGAGACCCTAAGAAAATCATGGCTTTTCATTGCTGCTGTAAGTAGATATGACGAAAAAGCCTTCTTCAGAGCTCCCACAGTTTTGCAAGGGGGGGGGGGTGAAGACATGGACTCCAGATCCATGGCACCAGACGAGAACCAGAGTGTTAATTACAGTGGGGGGGGTTCTACCGCAACTGGTGTCTGGGTGTAGGATAACTGGGAGCACTTCAGCCAGGAGACGAGATATCGGGAGCAAGAAAAACACAGTCAAAGTGACAGTTCAAATTTGCTTCAGCTTTATTGTCCCCACACTGGGTTTATATAGTCTTACACAAGCATATGACATTTGAAACATGAACATATATGGTGTTTGAAACATGGACATATACTGTGACAGAAGTTTAACCAGGAATAGTGGGTTACAATGGTCTATAGATAAAATAACCTTGTGCTTTTCCTAGCTTCTTCTTTTCTTTGTAACAACACCAGCTGTCAGGTTAACCTTAAGCAGTTACAAGCCTATATATATATAACAAATATAGCAAAAGAAAACATTTATGGCATTTGTATTGGGAAAGTCTGGTTTTACATGAAACAATATTTAGTCATATTCCACACCAGAGCTCTAATCCTTCCATTGTAATACTCAAGAATTATTAAAAATCAATAAAAATTAGTTTTCAATGAGACCTTGGGCACTGTACATAAGATGGGGTGATGCCCCAGTTTGTTTTAAGACCACGTTAGTTATTAGATTCCACCAGAATCATCAATGTTTCCTTTAAGACATTGGCATAATTATTTAGTCTTGAAAGATAAATATATTTTAATACACATTGCGTGCTACCCTTTGTTTAGTAATCTTACCACTTGTTGAAATGTTTGAAGTGGAAAAAAAGTCATTAGCAGGTAATGATTGGTGTGTCTGGATATAATGCCCTAAGGGTCCTTCATGAAAATTACGATTATAATTGCTAAAGGTAGAATCATTTTGGTCAGTTTACTGACAGATTTGAGGTGCCAGATTGGGTAGGCGGCCAATCGTTTATTACTGTAAAGTTTAATATATTACAGAATTTGCATTCCAAAGTCTAAAGGTTATGGTAGAGTTCTGGAGGAAACAATACAAGAACAATTAAATGAATCTTGTGCTGAGTAGGGAATGTGTTTGCTGTTGGTGTCCAAGTCAAGACAGGCCAACATTTTAGAAACATAAAGGTCTGCAAAAAAAACACTGTTATGAATGGATAAAAGGTAGAGATAAAGGTGGATAGACATTTAGATTAAAAAATACATTAGCCACGTTTAGTTCAACCATGCAGAATACAAGATACCTCTTCCCAATTTGATAAAAAGGGAATAAAAAACCTTCAATAGAAATCAGATCTTTTCTCTGGTTCAACAATCTAGTATTGTTTAAATGCCTTACACCCAATTAACAAAACAACAATACTTTTTTTTAAAATGCCACCGTTAGAGATTTTATCCTGTTTTAGGAATTTTAATCCCCCCCAAACGGGATTCAAGGATAATCGGTTCAATCTAAAAATGAACATAATTTCCAGCATCTGTGTTTGGTTTACAGTATGGTCTGTATGTGAAGCTTTGGAAACTGCAGTTAAGATTGGCTGCCATTTTGCTCTGATACTAATACTATATGCTAATAGTATATACTATGGATCTCCATGTTTGACTGAAGAAGACCCATGGGGAGAACAGTCCAACCCAACACCCAGACCAAGTGCCAGAGTTGTGTAATATGCCACACCTCATTTTATTATGATTGCAGCACTCTTAAATGGATACAACTTAACCCAACTATTGGGTGATGGGCCTGTGTATAGTGTAAATGTATATTGTAAGCTCCACTGGGGCAGGGAATGAGGGGAATAATCTAAAGTTTGTGGAAATCACTAGAGAATACGTTCAGTGTACACTTCCATTTTAAGTATGTTAAAGTATGAGCTGCTGAACAAAAAAGCAAAATAATTAAAGTAAACATATAAAAACATATAAAACATGTAAAAAATATAGACCAATTGCAAATTGTCTCAGCTCTCTGAGATGCCTCCTCTAAATCACATCCACATCTCACCACAGTATTCAGCCGATGGGGCATTGCTTGATATATGCTCTGGGTTAAATATTTATTAAGAATTCCTATGTTTAGGGCATTGATGTTGCTGTTTGGGAAGTCTTATTGGATGCACGGATTTTCCATGTTCATGTAAATTAATGTTGCACTGGACAATGAACGGGTTAACAGTTGCCATTAAGTACTAAAGAATGTGGGAGCTGCTGAGATCCTGCTGGAGCTCGAAAACCATTCACTTGGATCATTGTGTTCACAGTGGTTGGAAATCTGAGCAGGCTGCCTATGACTTCTCATTTGCAAGAGGATTCCTTGCCTTGCTACACATTTTATTCTCAGCAACAGCTAATGGAAGAAAGCTACAGTTCCAAAGCAAAATATATATTTCCTTCTAATTTACATCTAGCCCTTTGGAAGTGCCTTGCGCTATATACAGTACAATATAATAGCTTTTTAGTTTATATTGATTTGCAGGCCTTTTTGAGGGCTAACCCAGGATAAAGGAAAACACTTTGCTGTTCAAGCTGTATTCAGCTCAATCAGTCCTAGCATGCAAATCCAGAACTGTATGATACTCAAGGCCAAGCACAGCACATTATGACTATACCTGTGTCTCCAAAATGCGTGTAGGAGTAGAGATTAAAGGTTTTGATCGCCTTTAAATAAATTTTTAGCATGATATAGTATGATTTAGTATGATATATTCTAACAGGTAATTTGCAATTTGTTTCAATTTTTTATATGTCATTTCTTATCATTTTTCCAGCTTGTAGTTTCATCATTCCAATTGCTATGGTCCAAATTACCCTATTAACCATGCATTGAGAGACTGAAGTATGAAAAAGGAGATGGCCTGAATAGAAAGATAGGTAATAAAAAGTAGCCTTACAGAGCATTTGCTTTTTAGATATTTTTTTACTTGACCCCCCAATTGAATGCTGGAAAGAGTCAGAAGAAGTCAGTTGAAAAGTTGCTAAGAATTGCAACATGAAAGGTGAACCACCAATTGAATTCTCCACTGTACTAATTTTGAAGTGCATTCTGGTGCCTGGTGCAAGTTTATACGGCTCATATACAAATACAGCCGCAATTGCGAGCAAGCAAAAATGGATGCATTCATTGCTTGTATTGACACCATTCATTAAAGGTACTTGCACCTAAACACACTCCTTGCAGTTGCCCATATTCATCCCTGCCTAGCCTGTCTGGTGAATCAATTTCCAGCGGAAAATACAAAAATCATGAACTCCGACAATTTGGAGAACATTTGCGTATGGTTCGTTAAAAAAAAAAAAGTGCAAGCACAATTTCTCATGTTTTTCCACACCTGATACAATTAATCCAAAAGCAAATACGTGTTTAGATGCAGTGATGCTTAAATTGCGGGTAAAATCCAGGTTTACAGTTTAAAAACATGGCAAGTTGTGTCCAAAAGTTGCACTTGTGGCCTGCGCGATGATGCAGTAGTTCTCATTTAGTTCCCTTATCTCCTGCAGCTTGTAGGGAAACAGATACAGCACCTATGCTGAACAAGGGATCCATTGTTTTCTGGCCTAATCTGTGCAGAAAAGCATCATATCACATGCATTTTTATTGATGTGCCATAGAACTGAACTGAGGAGTTTTAAAGTATACATTATGCACTTTGTGGCAGGTAATCAATATTATTAAATTTTTTTTTTTTTTCTTGTAAGTCTTTATTTTTTATTATTAAATATTTTTAACATTATAATATTTTCTAATGAAAACCTATTTCTCACAGAGATAACAATGTTGCCTATTCTATGTCTATATATATATATATATATATATATATATATATGTATATGTATGTATATGTATATGTGTATATATATATATATATATATATATATATATATATATATATATATATATATATATATATATATATATATAATTTCCCAAACTGAATAACATATAAGGAATAAGTTGTATTTGCATGTGCTACGCTTCAGTTATACACTCTTCTATTGGACAGTCCTGCTGAATATGTTACTGCTTTATCAATGCTTGTTATTATTATTATTACCGGTATTATTATTATTATTATTAATAATAAAATAATAATATATCTTAGCATTGTGAGACACAGGGATATAACAACAGGATTATGAGAGCCCTACCCTGATCTGACCTAGCCATACCACATTATGGATCATGACAATTATGTACTGTGCAAATCCGAGTCCTAGGAAGCCGAGATTATAAGAAGGGTTGCATATTTTGGCATTCTTTTTGCCCCATAGATTATCCTACGTTAAAAGCTATTTCTTTTCTCACAGATGGACGAGGCTTCAGTGCATTCAGCAAATATTTTTGCAAAAGTGCGAGGTTTGAGGAGTGCGTGTGAACTTCTTTTTATAGTTTGAACATGAATTGTCATGTTTTCTAAATATGCAGCAAGATGTTTTTACATATTCCAGAGTTCTGCTCTTATGTTTTGTGTAAGAAAATCAGATCTGGAAAAAAAAAAAAGAATGAAAATATTTGAAAAATAAGGTAAAGTCACACAAAGACTTAAAGCAGACCAGATGCACGTTTAAAGGGGCAATAGTGCTAAATATTAAAGAGCTTTTACCGTAAGATCCTCTTTTGTCTCTTAAGTGCTAAAATCCAGTAGTATAGAATATTTATAAAGCATTTTTCTGACTGTCAGGAAAGTATCTACGAATAGACCACCTTATCAAGCACATACCTGTGCCAGTTTGGCAGAATATGTTTGACTGCTTTGAATAGCTGAACAATGTTCTGTTGTATGGGGCGCCAGTTCTCAGCAGCAGCCCAGAGCTCCATGCTTAATCTTATATATCATTGTATATATTTATTTTTTCTCTATTTATTGTTCCCCTGTCTGTTCTATTAATGCAGGGGTGGTCAGTTTTTATCAATGTGGGGTCTTTGAGCAGCGTTATCCCTTCAAGTTCTACCACAGCAAGATTATTATCTGGGTTTTGTAACAGTTCCATGAAAACTGTAACTTAATAACACTGAGCTGTGATAAAATCTACATTCCTTTAGTTAAACAAATGTAACCATTCCTCAAATCAGTTTTATCAACCAAAAACAGATTGAAGCAACCAGGCGGGTAATCTATTGATTTTTAGTCTGCTTGTCATCAGCTGATGCTGCTCTGGTTGATAATGATCTACCCCTTACCTGTATCAAAGTATAATTTTAGTTTTTTTTTTTT
The DNA here is from genome assembly GCF_017654675.1 of Xenopus laevis. Taxonomy (NCBI): domain Eukaryota; kingdom Metazoa; phylum Chordata; class Amphibia; order Anura; family Pipidae; genus Xenopus; species Xenopus laevis. The sequence continues at coordinate 112,460,495 of NC_054385.1, read as the reverse complement.
TTCAAACGAACAGATTTTGTTGTATTGAATTTTGAGATCTGTCATAGGGCTAGACATGTTGTAAATTTCCCAGGTTCACTCAGACCTGTAACATGTGCTCTGATAACCTTCAGTCACTCATTACCGCTGCACTGCAAGTTTGATCAATGTGACCATTAAAGTCTGGCCAGAGTGTGCCAAGAAAGGGCACAGAAACAAAACATGGTGTTTTAATGATTTATTCCATAAATCCAAATATCCACTGGCAATAACAATAATTCATTGAAAGCCAGATACCATTTAGAAGTACTAAATGTACTGTGGCAAGTAAGAAATAGTAGCATGGCAAAAAGGCAGAGTCCCACTGAGAGTCCTTGTCTCTCATGCACAAAATTCCTCCACCAAGTCTCCCTGTTGCTTTGTACATTCCCCAGCTAGCCCCGCCTGCCAGCAAGTACCTATTGTTCTCAGGTAGGTGTGCTTAGACCTGCTGGAGTCTGTGGGGGAAGATATTGCTTATCTGACCCCTATTGTCTTCACTGAGGTCTGTGTGATCAGGACCTTGAATTGCTGGTCATAAAGAAATTAGAGTAGGAGAAACAATAGCTTATCTGAAAGAAGTTCCATTGTGAAGTGCTGGCTCAATAAATCTAATAAATAAAAAATGTGCTTGTATGTTCAGAAATAACATTTTATGTAACAGAGTGAATTATTTGTTATGTAAACAGTAAAATTTAGACATAAAATCATCAGAATACTGCTTCATGAGCTTGTCTTGGCTTCATATAAAGATATTTCATACACAACTTTATTATTTCTGATGAAATGAGTGGTTGGTTTCTATTGTTAATGCATGTAATGCAGACATTCTTTCTTTGGCTTTAATCTAATCTAATGATTTTGTTGCCTGCAGGATGGTCTCTAGTTCTGCCCTATATAGTCTGCTGCACATATGCACACGCATTAAAAAAATGCTTATTGAAAATGAAATGAAGAAATGATCTGAAAACTGGTGTTAAAAAATGTGTGCAGTGTTGATCCAGGGACTAATCCATTTGCCATTCTGGAATATGGATGGCATGTGGCAATGTGATAATCAGGGCTGCCTTGTGGAAAGTGAGCAAACACAATCTACAAAGAGTTTGCAACTTCTAAAATGAGAATCGTTTCAAAATTCAGAATTAAGTAAATTAAAGGACAATAAAGAATAACTGTATATTTATGATGAACAGTGCAGATCTCTAATGCATAAAAGGGCATCATGTAGCCCTTCAGCCTTTGACTCCTATGGAGGGCGGGAGTCGGAGGGCTGCAAGTTGGCCATTCTTTTCTTAGTTGGTTATTTCAGTAGCATTATTATAACTAGTGACATCACTTTCAGTTTTCCCTAGAGCAAAAGGTCTGAATGCAGAACTGAGGCTTAGCAATCGGAATGTATCATCTCACATTTAAATCATAACATTTTGGCATAAACAATCCATTTTAGACATGCGTTAAATGATGGTTGGCTAACAATGAATGTTTTTGGTGCCAAGCTTACTGTCGGAATGTCTAAAGTTGAGATTTCTTCCCAATTGTCAGCAGAAGTATTTCAATTCAACATTAGCATAAGTTTTTTGTTAGAATAAAACATTTGTCTGAATACACTTTTTTATGACAAATGCACTTTAGTGATAATTAAGGAAAAAAACCAGTGAATATTAACATGATACTAAATATTACAGATTGTATTATGATGTATAGATGAACATACTGTGGCAAGACCCCTATAACAGAGTTAAAATAGGCTGATAAAGCATCTCAGCTTTTTTCTGTATCTTATATTGTTAAAGTAATCTATATATTGGCCCTGCAAACCTCATATAATAGCAAATGCTGTTACGTTTTTCATGTCCTCGTCTAGTCAAGGCAAGTCATAACCTTTGTCATGAGTAGAAAGGAAAAGAATCTACTCTTTACAGTTCTACTGATATGTGACACTAATGCCAAGGAGTAGTGATGGGCGAATAAATTCGCTAACGTCAAGAATTTTTGGACGAGCATCGGAAAAGTCGCTTGTGTCAAAACCATTGCGCGTCAGCATTATTCGTCAGAATTCGAGTTTCATTAATTTTTTGCAGTTTTGATGGAAATTCCCAAATTTTCCGGCATATCGAAACGGTACAAATTCGCCCATCACTACCAAGGAGCTGCATGTTTCTTGGCAAGGTGTACAATTATACAATATGATATGTTAACATTCCTTGGAATATTGGAAGAATATTTTATGGTCATACATGTTTTTACATTTAGATTTTATTAATTTTACATATGAAATGTCTTTATTGTTGGGACATTATTATTATTTGTAACCAAATGCATTTCTCCAAAGCTTTTTTTCTCTGATTCATTCACATCATGGGAAATTTTTGGTTTGTCCTTTTTACCTTTATCTTTAAAAAGTACCTTCTGTGGCCACTAGGTTGAGTTGGCAATTTCTATTATGGTTTTACAGTTCTTCCAATACCAAATTAATCGATTTTAGTCATTTCATAGGGTTCTAAGTCTTGCCTTAGTAGCATTATATAGGCAATGGGATGAGTGACCCTTAATCATGAAACAGAGAACATAAACCAGTATTATAATGCTGAAGGCACATACATAAATGCCAAGGTGCCAGACAACAGATACCTGAAGAACTGGGTCTGAATATTACAATGAGTTGGTTGTGTTTAGCAACCCTGCATGTTAGCTCTTGATTTTCTCTTAGGTATAAGCTTCCCTATTTTTCTGTATTGATTTTGGTAGTGGCCTAAAATATATACTGTAGCAAAATAGGTTTTATTAGAAATAAATGATGAGCAGAACGATTAACCTTGGGGATTTACATAAGTGTAAAAATAGTTGAGATGATGAAATATGCAATTATGGATGATGCATTAATTGTCCATTCACAGTCTTTTAAGAGGAATTCATAGTTCCTTTAATTATAGAAAGACACTGAGATCACATGGCAGCATAATATCCCCAGACCACTACTTTACTTGGCAAACGTTCTTACTGTCAAATGCTGTTTTTGGTTTTCACCTGACATAATTTGGCTCATACCAAGCATAATGTTCTCTTCTACTTCAGTGCTTCACGATATTCAAGATATTCCACAAACATTGCATTAAAAAGTTCAAGGACTGGTGAAAGATAAAGAATAGCAATGTATTCCTAATTACCTTTCCAAATGGCTAACCTGCTGGAGGCTGGTGGCATCTCTCCGTGGCTCATTGAGGACAGTCTCTCTGTGCAAGAATGTAATAGGCCTCTTTTGGTTTGGTCCCATGATTTTATTAGATTCCATCCTGTGGGCATAAAAGAGATTATGTGGACACTGACTGGAAAAAATAGGGTTGGAATGGATTTATTTTGTGTGTGGCTATGTATTGACACACATTCAAACATTTTTACATCCTGGTGTTACAATCTGTTGCTGTCTGTAACTGCTATGTTTATGTTGAGACACCCTAGTAACACATGTCCATTCATTTCCAATATCCTGCCTGTTGATCTGTATAAAGTCCTATATCTAATATAGTTTCATACTCAATTTATCCAAGCTTTCGGTACTGGCAGAAGATATGGGGCAAAAGAAAAAGACTAATGCTTTAAAGGGCATAGACATATGTTACCCTGCATCTGGGAAACACAGCACATTATCTGGGTGCCCCAATCTAATCATTCTCCAAATTCTACTTCAAGGTATAAACAAGGGCACAAAAACACCTACTGTATGTCCAACACAAAAAAAAAAGTTGGAATAGAGCCTAAATCAATTATTAAAGTATTTTGAAAGCATTTCTGTCCTGCAAAATGGACAAAAAAATAATATTCCTCTGACCCTTAAAGGGTTGTATGGAAGTATAATTGAACGTTTCAGTAAATGGCTCTCTAAAATATTTGATACACACATTGTTCCCCTAGCAGAATGCTGGAAAATGTTCCATAGCTTTTTCCTGTCTGCATTCCTCTGAATCAATACAATTGACACATGATATTAAAAAAAGAAAAATCAGCGCACTATGAAGATATGAGTTGATCTCTTTCAACCGCTTGGGCGCCAGTGAGGGCAACCGCCAGTTGGTTTGGAGGAAGATGAAAGAGAAATGCGCAACTGGTATATGTATAAGGATGGTTGGTAAAGGCTTTCGTTTTTTTGGCAATTTCTTTGTTGCCTTAGGAATGGGGAACTTAAAGAGATTGAATCAATAACAAAATCAAGGCATGAAAGTGTCTGCATTTTTTTTTGATCAGTAAATCTTTTTGTCCAAGTCTGAGATAACTCAAATCAGCTTTTCAAGGCTTTACATTGTATTCAGAATGTGCTAACCAGCTGGCCATTTGTCCATGGGGAGCACTTGAACCAATGAGAGTACCATTTTTACTCTTCATACTTAATCAGCACCCCCCTCATTTCAGCATTGGGTGTGGCTACCTCTTGTGGAGGTCCTTCATTGGTTTACCGTTGTGTATTCAATGTTAGACCTACCATGACTGTTATCTATGTCTGGTATGAAAACCCAGACTTCTCAAGGTTGTTGGCCATTGTTCTATTTTTCTTACTCTCCAGATCTCTGGGGCAAATTTACTTATGGTCGAATATCGAGGGTTATTTTACCCTCGATATTCGACTGGCGAATGTAAATCCTTTGCCTTTGGATTTACTGCAAATAGTTCGATCAAACGAAAAATCGATCGAACGAAAAAACGTTCGATAGAACGATTAAATCCTTTGAATCGTTTGATTCAAAGGATTTTAATACATCGATCGAATGATTTTTCTTCGACCTAAAATTTGATAGAAAGCCTATGGAAACCTTCCCCATAGGCTAACATGGCACCTCGGTAGGTTTTAGGTGGCGAAGTAGGGGGTCGAAGTTTTTTTTAAAGAGACAGTACTTCGACTATAGAATGGTCGAATAGTCGAACGATTTTTAGTTTAGTTTTAGTTTAGTTCGAAGTTGAAGTCGTAGTCGAAGGTCGAAGTAGCCAATTCGATGGTCCAAGTAGCCAAAAAACATTCAAAAAAAAGTTTTTTTTATTCTATTCCTTCACTAGAACTAAGTAAATGGGCCCTCTGTGTCAGAATAGGTTATGTACAAGACCAAAGACCTAAATGGATCACCTTTACATGGGGGACATTCTGCAGCTGACTATATATATATATATATATATATATATATATATATATATATATATATATATATGTATATATATATATATATATATGTATATATATATATATATATATATCCTTTATAGGTGTAGAACACAATCACTTTATGGTCACTAGATGGTGATGTAATACCAATGTTTTTGAAAAATACATAAACCAAGACCTATGGCAGCTCCTTCTCTACCATCTACTTTTCTCTGTTAAATACATTGAAAAAAGTGGTGCATAAATAAGGAAATAAATTGTCCCTGCACATATCAGTCTACTAAGATGAATTAAGGGATAACCTTAATTAATGGATCTCATACCATATGAACTGGGGGTTTCCATCTGCTGCTGTTGTTAAACTACAACTCCCTTCATCCCCTGGTCTACGGCAATTCCATTGCCAAAATAAACAACCAAAGCCTAAAATCTTATCGATCGAATGATTTTTCTTCGACCTAAAATTTGATAGAAAGCCTATGGAGACCTTCCCCATAGGCTAACATGGCACCTCGGTAGGTTTTAGGTGGCGAAGTAGGGGGTCGAAGTTTTTTTTAAAGAGACAGTACTTCGACTATAGAATGGTCGAATAGTCGAACGATTTTTAGTTTAGTTTAGTTTTAGTTTAGTTCGAAGTCGAAGTCGTAGTCGAAGGTCGAAGTAGCCAATTCGATGGTCCAAGTAGCCAAAAAACATTCAAAAAAAAGTTTTTTTTATTCTATTCCTTCACTAGAACTAAGTAAATGGGCCCTCTGTGTCAGAATAGGTTATGTACAAGACCAAAGACCTAAATGGATCACCTTTACATGGGGGACATTCTGCAGCTGACTATATATATATATATATATATATATATATATATATATATATATATATATATATATGTATATATATATATATATATGTATATATATATATATATATCCTTTATAGGTGTAGAACACAATCACTTTATGGTCACTAGATGGTGATGTAATACCAATGTTTTTGAAAAATACATAAACCAAGACCTATGGCAGCTCCTTCTCTACCATCTACTTTTCTCTGTTAAATACATTGAAAAAAGTGGTGCATAAATAAGGAAATAAATTGTCCCTGCACATATCAGTCTACTAAGATGAATTAAGGGATAACCTTAATTAATGGATCTCATACCATATGAACTGGGGGTTTCCATCTGCTGCTGTTGTTAAACTACAACTCCCTTCATCCCCTGGTCTACGGCAATTCCATTGCCAAAATAAACAACCAAAGCCTAAAATCTTATGTTTTTAATAGTTTATTTTTTTTATATTTTACATGTAACAACATTACAATTTACATCAATTTTTTTTCTTTAGAAAAGTTGAAATGTTTACAAAAAAGTTCTCTCTTCCTGTAAAAAAAAAAAAAAAAGTATACACGGATATTTGAAAAAAAAAAAAATCTGGGGCAGATATTTGCAAAGCTCTTTCAAGTGCAAAACATTTTATACAGATAGGAGCAAGAGCACAACAGGAAGCTGTTCCTGATAAATTATTTAAATAGCATATCTACAAAATACCCATGACACTAAACAGCAATACAAAATAAAAAAAAAACATTTACACAAACGGAAGCGACAAAATTAATAATACAAATATAGAAAAAATTTCACAATATTTTTATTACATAAAAAAAGAGTTTAAAATACTTTCCTGGGGATAGACAGTCAATGTAACTATTTACAGCGCGGATTAACACTACAGTAGATTTTTTTTTTTTTAAAAAAAATGCTTTTTAAATATCTGTCCAATTTTTTATGTTTTTTTTTTCCTCTTGAAATCAAAGACATAATTCTTATTGTTTCTCAGTCACACAATGAGGTAATATTTGTATGCGAAGGTTTTAAGGTTGCTGGTTGCTCTTTAATTGCAGAAAGAAGCTGCTTACCTGCCGTAATGTAATTAGGGTCTTGTGCGGCTATTGGAAGACATATGGTTCCCATTTAAATTGTAAGTACAGCCAGGCTGCTGGAACTCTGCTATCCACCCTTCTTTCCTTGCTCTCCCACTGGTTCTTTACAAAGATCAACACAGCTTGGCTGTCTCGCCTTCAGTAAAAATATATCCCTGGCCCAGCTGCCCTGAACCATAAACGTCTGTTTCCAAACCACACAGACCCGATATTCCTGCGTCTTATGTATAGACAAATATAAATACATATACATTTTTTTTTTCTGTTTTAAGGAAGTGTCTCCTGCAACTGAATTATTGTCACCTGACCTGCAACTGCTCCTTTTCCTGTTTTTGTGCCTTTCTAAACCTAAACAGCACAAGGTCTTGTTAACAACATGCCCAGGCAAGTGCTAATTACTGCATTGTATCTACTAGTTTCCAATATACTGAGTTCTTTTTTTGTTTTGCTTAAGCAGGGAACAAGTGCATCTTTTATCTGAACAAACTCTCTCTCCCCACACGCAAACACACACACACACACGTGCTACATTCAATACTCTTTTAAAGGCAGTAATATATATAACCCAACACACATCGTTTATCCACATTAGGGATACAGACATCCGTCTTAAGCCAGCGGGAGCTACATCTACAGCCTACACATTCATAGTACTCTGGAGATTCCAGGTCCTCTCCAACAGCAGAAAGATGTTTATGTTGTTTCTTAATATTGCATGTCTTGTCGTTAGCAATAAAAAATAGCCATATCGATAAAATATCAAGCTTTTAGTTCTATAGGAGAAGCGTCAATGTCCGATATCTAAGGCTTCCATTCTATTTGTCCTTCCTGCAAATCTTCCATGAAAGTTCTGGGTACAAAAATATGTCTATGTCATTGCTCTTCGGTGACAGATCTTTTTGAGCCAAAGGTTTCCCATTGAGAAAATATACCTCCTTTTACTTAAAAGTCTGTCTTTAATTACATGTTTTTGGAATGGATCATTTGTTCCAAAAAAAGAGAATTTAGAAAAAAGTTTTTTTAAAAAAAAAATGGAAGAAATGGTCCAAAGGATGGTACATATATGAAGGTGCGATCACATCCTCTTAACATTCATGGAATGAAGAACTTCTGGATTATGAGTCTGGAAGAAATGGAAATGATACAAGTTTAAAAAAATCTGTCAAACCTTTTTGGGTTGGGTGCTTTTTAACCATTGAATGTAAGTTTTCTAACTTATGCTTCTGGGAAATTGCCTTTTGAATGTTACCTAATCGTGATATTGGCTTGGACTTGGAATTATGGCTACGTATTTGAATTGGCGAAGACGAGGGAGAAATTTAGGTATATATGTTGAAGTAATATAGGCAAAATTGCTTCATTGTGAATTATTTTTGGAAAACAGAAGCAACAAATCTGCTATTTAAAAGGATTTGGCCTGTGGTGCAGAATACCACACCCCCAATGCAAGGTTTTTTACCAGTAAGAATAAAGACTATGGTAGTAGCATCACAAGGTCTCTCTTTGAACCCACTCACCTCTGCACTCGTATTTGAGATCAGAAAAGAAGACCATCTCTTGTGAGAAGACGAACAATCCTAATCTTCCTCCAGCATATGTTTTATCATAAATTGGTCCTGAGTCGGCCATAACTTTCTTGCCTTCATGCATGACGACTCTGTAATAAGAATAAAAAGGATGTTTAAAGTCCAATGACCAACTATGCCACAGGGTAATGCAAGTCTTAATCATCAAGATTCTCATTGAGTCAGCAATGTCACTTAAAGTTCCTGTGTTTGCCGCCATATGCCTTTATTTAGGTATACTACCATCTAGGTTCCATGGCAGGAGAATGAATAAGAACATTTTAAGGGGCAAAAGAAGACTTTCCTGGGCAGAAATTGGCTTTTATGCTGCAATAGCCTTGGATGGAATGTACAGTTTCCTTAAGTTAATACCCCACATGACTATTGATATGTTGCTTTATTTTTAGCCATTCTGTTCCTAACCAGAAGGTGATAGGTTAGCTAAAGTTACTTCTGCATCAGGCCCAATGATAAAAAGATAATCTTACCTAATGAAACCGGTCTTTGGTCTGTGGGTCAGGTGCCATCTGTAAGCTGTGAAATCTTTCCAGCCAATCTGGTGAGGATCATGCCACAAGGTGCGAACCTAAAGGAAAGAAAACAGATTTATACCAAAGACACAAGACGGAACAGCACTATTACAGTATATGCCTGTTTAATGAACCAACTGTCATTTGCCAATAACCTTATTTTTACGTTTATAGGTTATGCAATTCTGCAATTACAGCAGAACTGAGGCTGTTGTATGTACTAAAGTTGATGAAGAACATCCTGTGTTTCCCGTAACTAGATTACAGCCTACCAACAAGTAAATATTTATCATCTCATATGACTGGAGTAGATTGCAAAGTCATTAAAATGTTAGAAGCAACTTACCTGTCCTGGAGTGTTTCCTGTGTGCCACAGTGCATTTCGTAGGTGCTCCCCTGGTCCAGAGGTAGAGTTCACAACCTTGATTGAGAGGCCAGAGTAGCCCTGAGCTACAGTGGGGGTTGTGTCCCAGTATGTCTGTGTGATTTGCTTCCACATAACCACGTAAAACCTGCTGCTGGACTGGTATCCAAACACAAAGCCAGCATAATCGTCATCTCTCTCAGTGTTGATGAAAAATGTGCCACTGAAGTCAACAGCGCTGAACTCATCAAAACCTTAACATAAAGCAAGAAACATCAAAAAACATTGCCATTGTGCACATCCTACTACAGTATAGTATCTCACTGTGCCGTTAGCTCTAAATAACACACAAAGCTTATTGCAGTTAGGTTTTCTACTTACCAACTGCAATTCCAGGATCACAGTTAACAGTCTGCACCAATTCTTTGCCTTGATGTCTCACCACCCAGTTAGGATCAATCTGTAATGTCCCTTTAGGATCCAAAGGCACCATTTGGAATTTACGGAAGTCAGTAGTACTGATTTCCACATTCTCTGGGCAAACATCTTCTGCATCGGGTATGTTGTCATCATCAAAGTCATACTGGCAAGCATCTCCACGTCCATCTCCTAAAATCAAACCAAAGAAAGTTTAGGCGTTTACAAGAAACAGTCAACAGATCAAGAGTAAGTAGGAAAAGTAAGACTCATAAAGAAATTATTTATGCTGCTAATTAAGGAGTTGTCCATGATGTAACCAACTGACTGTCCATGATGCAACTATGGCTTTGGTGGCCCATTAGTGAAGTTGTATTGAATTCCCAGAAATTGTTTTTACTGGTGGTAGTTAAAACACATATAGTAAGTAAAATATTGTCTTACCATTAGTATCTGTCTGGTCTGGGTTAGGGACCAATCGGCAGTTATCTCTGTCATCAGGAATACCATCATTGTCATCATCGTGGTCACATGCATCACCCTTGCCATCCTTATCATGATCTGCCTGGTTGGCATTGGGGACATAGGGGCAGTTATCTAGGTTATTCTGATGTCCATCCTCATCTATATCCTGATTGTTGTCACACTTATCTCCAATGAGATCAGAATCAGAGTCAGTCTAGAAAGAGAAAGGTGAGAGTTTTAGCCATTGGCATACTATAAGCTTGAAGAACATACAGAACCATTTCCTACATATCTTCTCTGTAACCATCGAGGAAACTAGACAACAACCAAGGACATTAAAGCCGATTTTATTCCTGTTTGGTTTTTATTGCATTGCTATAGCCATGGTTAAGCCATTTAATGATTTTGACATTGTGGCCAATCATTAAACCCACACCGAGTGAGAGCAGAAACCTGATCTGTGCTAAGGAATGTCTACAAATGTTCAACTTAAAACCAGAGCTGTAAAGTAGGACTAAAGGATTTTTTCCTGAAAAAGTAGCTAATCCTTGATGGCATGAATGAGGTGTTAGTTACATATCAGCCTGTCGGTGAAATAGAATACCCCTAACAGCACTGTGCAAATGTAAGGAGACTGAATGTCTCCAGCCAATCAAACTCTCTGGATGATTTTCAACAACTGCCCCCCTTAAAAAAGTTGGAACTTTGCCAGAATATAAAATGATGGGATGAAGGGATAGATGGAAAGTATAGTCTTACAGCAGCAAGAGTGGCAGTGGTTGATTGTTCCCATCTTAGGTTAAGTCCTATTAATTAGAATAACTATCAAATGAATACAATATGTATGTATATTTATAAAACAAAAATATTCCACATAATTGTTTATCAGGATGGAATCTCTATCCCAATGAAACATTTTAAACTCTTAGCAGGTGGGGGGTCAAGTATTCTATAAATGCCAACAAGAAATCTAATAAGTGACTGATCCGTTGTACTTGAGTTGCCCATGCAGAGGTTTCAGGAAACTGGCACAGCTCCCAAGTTTCTTGGATAATATCTTAAGCTGTAGATTATATGCATAACTAGGAACAAGAGATGGTACCCTTACCTGTTCTGGATTGTGTTGCAGTGGGCAGTTATCACATTGGTCTCCAACACCGTCCTTATCGGTATCTCTCTGGTCTACATTGTACACATAGGGGCAGTTATCTCTCTCATTCAGAATTCCTGAACAGAAAAGGATAAAGGAGGACACATTAATTAGATGAGGTACATTTTGAAATAAAATGTGACTAAATACACAGTCCTATGGTAACAGTTAGGTACTTTATAACCTATGGATCATTGGAACTTTTTAATTACTTTATTTGGGGATAACATTCTTATTTGTCAGTACTGATCTTTAGGGGTAAAAGGAAACCCACCATCTCCATCAATGTCCACAGAACAGGCGTCCCCTTCTCCATTACGGTCTGTGTCAGCCTGGTCTGGGTTGTGGTTGTAGGGGCAGTTATCACATCGGTCTCCCACGTCATCTCGATCATAGTCGTACTGTGCAGGGTTGTACACAAATTTACAGTTGTCCTGCAAGACAAAGGAATGTGTAGTTTAGTAACAACATCACGGTGGTATGCAAGATGTCTTAGCTGACTGATGCTATATATATCTATCCAACTGCCGATTCATGTAATAAAGGGTTCTTTATTGCTTAAGTGTTTGTAGTATTTTAGCTTGGTGTAAGGTTTCATTGGGTTAGTAGAGCCAGCCTAAAAATTTCAGTTAGATGTTAGAATCTGAACATTGAGCTGGAGGAAGTTCACAAATGCTCGCTGCAGCTTGTGATCTCCTGCTGGAAGCTCTCTGTGGGTAGGGAGGCAGAGGTCAATTTCACGTTCAAAGTCCAGCTTTACCAAAACACTTTATAGTTTAAACTCGGCCAAGAGATTTCACAATTTACTAGTCAAATTTCACAATGACCTGATACTTTCTGCAAGGAAGAGCAGTAGTGTTTACTTTCCTGCTGTGCTGCTGGACTCTGCCAGAAGCAGAGAAATCCTTGGCTGGCGAAAACATGAATCTAGCCTTTGTATTCTTACCCTGTCATCTAGGATTCCATCATTGTCATCGTCTTTATCACAGGCATCTCCCATTCCATCCTTATCGTAGTCTTCCTGGCCTGAATTGGGGAGGTTGGGGCAGTTATCCTGAAAAAAAAAATTTGTGCTTCTAGTTAAGAGCTTCCAGACTGAATTCATATTAATGTGCTAAGCACATTTGTCTTTTCCCCTCTCATTTTGGGAGGGAAACTGTTATTATTAAAATATGTTTTATTATTATTTTGTTTTGTATATGTAAATATGTTTCATTATTATAGTTTGTATTATATAAATATATCTACAACTATATAAACGATAAAAAAATAATGTATATGATGAATGATTTTTTAAGCAACTTACTTTCATGCAGTGATAAGTAGCATTAGCAACACAAGTGAGGTTTTCGTTTGGCCATCCATCCAAATCTGTGTCTTCACCACAAATGATGCCATTTCCAGCATAACCAGGTCTGCATTCGCAGCGGAACATGGGGTCGCTGTAGTGGCCGAGGTAAATACATCTGGCATTCTTGTGACAGTCGTGGGTACCATCTGTGCATGGGTTGCGAGGCTTGCAAACCTAGAAATACACATGAACACTATGGTTTAAAAACCTTCAAATCAATTAGCATGTAGATATTTGGCTATATTCTATAACTAATATTAGAGGATGCTAGTATATACTAAACAATAGTCTTAAAATCACCAAGGCTCACCTGCTTATTGGCTTTAGCTTCTTCAATGCCTTTACCAAATGGCTGAGTTCCTGTGTAACGTGGAGGGCATGGAAGACAATTATATCCTGGTTCTGTGTTCTCACATCTATGAACTCCATTGAGAATTAAGCAGGCATCAGGCACCTCTTTGCACTAAGGGGACAAAACAATACTCTTGTTCGCTCATTGTACCAATATGTATTAAAATCTGTTCAGAGACCTTATTCAGAAGGTATGTGCACAACAGCAGCCATTTAAGACCTAACAAAGTAGAAGGCAAGTGAGTGTTACCTCATCAATATCTTTGCATGTTACTCCATTTCCTCTGTACCCTGGTGGGCAGGAACTACATTTCCAAGATCCATCTATGAAGCTGGTGCATTTGACTCCAGCAAAGCAAGGGTTAGAGAGACATCCATCTAAAAGAATATAAAAAGTCCTAATGTAAGTTGACTGCCTATGGATAAGTGAACTTATGACACAAAACTAGGGTTTGATATGAACTCACCTATGGGGCAGTCCTGCTTGTTGCACATCTGAGAATCAGTAGGATCACCAATACAATCTTTACCCCCATACTGAGGTTTGGGGTTGTTGCACAGACGTTCTCTCTTCTGCATTCCACCACCACAAGTAACAGTGCATGTGTCCCAAAGTGACCAAGGACCCCACTGACCACTAACTGGAAAAAAACAGGAGGAACAGGTATTAGCCAACTGTTCTTCTTGACTTTGTAAATAGTTGCAAGATGAAATATTCAAACATTAATGCTTTAAACAAAGAAAGTTTTATGGGGAAAATGCTTTGTATCCCTCAGTGACATAATACATCTTTGTTTGCCCCCCTATAAGTGTCTGAGAGGACATGAGTTGGTGGAGCAATTGGTTGGTGTAGCAATTACTCTGCTCATTCCTTCTCATAGAAAACTCTACGATAGTTATAAAACAAAAGCAAGCAAATTACTTGGGCATGGGTCTTTTTGACACGGCTTGTTCTCCCTTCCTTCCCCTTCACATGGCTTTCCGTTTAGCTGAGGAACAGGAGAGTTGCAGAGACGGATTCTGGTGATTTGACCACTTCCGCAGGTAACTGAGCATGATGACCATGGTGACCAATGGCTCCAACCACCATCTTGCTTAACTAAACATAAACAAAGGAAACATAAGCTTTTACCTATTAACTGATACACATGGGAGGAACATTGCCTCTAGGTCTCATAGAAGTGAGTACACTCTGTTGTGCAATTTGGGAGTAATTGGACCAGACTCTGCGTTAAATTATAAATAAAGCATAATGTGTGGTTCCATACAGCTCTGGGCATCTTACCAATGTGATAATATTGTCATAAACAACATACAATTAATTATATTATGACATAAGTGAGATGTTTAATTCTAACTTGCTATCAACCGGAATACAAAACATCTATATCTATGATTAAGTGCCTATACTCACATCTCTTGTCACATTCCTGGATATGGCAAGACCGTGTCTGTACAGAGGAGCCTTCACAGGGGTTATTAAGGCTGTCGCAGGAACGTCCTCTCTGCTGGATGCCATGACCACAAGTCACAGAGCAAGGTGTCCAATCTGACCATGGAGACCAATCATCATCCGCTGAGTCACTTGCTGAAAATAAAACAAACAATAGGAATTGTTAATCAGTGGCCCCCATGTATGCTCACAAAACTCTTACTAAATACATACTAATGTAAAAAGACAGGGCTTAGGTCTTAGCAGCCCTAAGAAGAACACCTCCATTTAGACCATAGGGTTCCTCCAAACAAGGAATGTGTAATGTAGTTTACACAGCAATTACATTTATCAGATATTATCTTGAATTAGTACATTAGTACATTAGTACATTAGTACTATGTAAGGTGACAAAACAATATGTCATTGCACCAGGCATTTTGGCTCTAGAAGAGAAAGATCTACTAAAAGTTCCAAACATGCCATCTACCTAAAGACATGAAAAATGCAGGACTGAGCAAGTTTTTTTTTACTTGCAGCTGTCCTCCTTTCAAGAGAGCTTTTTATGATCTTCTTCTTGAATGAACTTGTCAGGCACTTACAAGATTAATATCTGCATATTTGTCATTACACCATTCGTAAATTAGATGTTTTGCCTAAGGCTGCAGAAACACCATTTAAACTTTACCGCCCCCCCCCCCAAAAAAAAAACCAGACAATAAATACTAATAAAGGGGTTTGTACAATTAACTGGAATAAGGGGGTTGAGGCTGAGGTTACTATGGGTGAGTCATGAACTTTGCATGAGTCGGATTCATCAAGCTAAAAATATACCAACCAACAGTAATGGTTATTTATAAGGATGTAGACAAGCTGATAGGGTAGTTTAAGTGCACTGTCAAGTTCTGAGTGACTTAAAGTAAAACAACATTGCAGTAAAGCTGTTAAACCATTTACTTACGCCAACATCTAGGACAGCATTCTCCATCTGGAATGGTGGCATTGGTGCAGGGCATCAGAGGGCAAGATACTTTTCGGCATATAGTTGCTGAGTTCTATGAGAGAAATGAAAATGTTACCATTGATATAAAGCAGCTTTGACATGCACACATTTCAATTTTCGGCAACAATGCCATGTCAATGCCTTGAAATGTTTCAATGAAAAGTGTCTCCTGTGTATTTTGCCCCATTTGCTGGAGAGCAAGAGTTGGATTTGGAGCAAACTCAACAAATTATTCTTTTGTAATAACTTCAAGATGGAAAGAATTATTACTGGGACCTTTTCAAGTTATAGCTGTTTTAAGAACTATGTAGCAGCCTGAAGATGATTGATTAGTCTGCAAGTATGGCTATGTGGACATTCTGACATAAACAATCAATATCCTCGTTCAGGATCCCTCTGGAGCTGAGGAAACAGCCCTATTACTATCTATTCTCATTCATCCGCCAACTGAAAAGAAGCATTAAGGGTGTTATTATGGGAATATTACCTGACATGTGCATTCAGTGCAGCTGTCAACGGTCCACTCATCTCTATTCTTATGCAAGACTCCATTGTGGAGACAAGCACCTGGCATCATTGTTATTCGCTTAGAAATAAGTTCATTTATCTCTGTCTAAAGGGAAAAATAAAAGAAGAAATTGTCTTAAGTCAGAATATTCATCTGGCTCTCCAGTCTGTTTGCAGAACAGTTTTCATGGGAAAGTTCACTTACCTCTTTGGTGACTTGGTCCTGGAGAGATTTCACCAGAGTCTGTAAGCCTTTCATTTCTGCAAACAGTTCGGACAGTTGATTGCAGGAAATGCCACACACAGCATGCAGATCCTTTGTTTTGTGGCCAACGTAATTCGTTCGGATGGCTGGGCTTGAGCCGTTCACTGCATTGTCCAAAGTGATGACTGAGTTTGTCACTGGAATGACATGACCAATTATTTTAATCTCTTATTTAAAATGAACATGTTTAATGAAAATGTCCTCATCTTGTGCCAATTCCTTACTGTATTACTGTGCGTTTGCCTTTAATTGCCTTTAATTGCTCATAATCTGTGAATATCCAGCACCTTATTAAAATGCAATACTGAAGATTACATTAACAGTCAAAAATGTATAGTGTTGGAGATTTTTATCTTATGTTTTATCAGTATGGTCTTCTACCTCACTAATGTTGTGACTGCTTAAAGGATAGCAGGTGTTAGTTTGTTCCAATAAAGAACATTTCTGAATTGACAGTAATAAAACATTAACAAAGACTATTATCAGGTTCTCTAATAGACAAGCTTCTTCTAAAAGTCCTAAACTTTTAGTCCTACAATTAAGGGAATTCGTTTTTAACTTACTGCTTGGACAGCCTTTGTTTCTCAGAATAGCTTCCAATGTGGTTCCAAACACAAAGCGCACGTTCTGAAGGACTCCCTGGCAAGAGAAAGAAACCATTTAGATTGCATTTGCTAATTGGGTCAATGACCAGATCTCCATGGTACTTCCACTTAAAAGAAGTCCCATCTTTTTTAGCCTGATACACAAGGTTTACTTAGCCCTACTCACCTGAAAGTTGTCCTTTACTCCTCCCTTTGCTACTCGAAGACGAGCAATGCTTGCCAGGTTCTCAGTGAAAATTTTTTGTATTGGCACATCTAGCTCAGCATTTTCCATCTTGTCACATCCTATATAGAGTTGCGCGCGGTCTTCTTGTACAAAGAGAGTGATGTTCTTCCACTTGCCATCAGCCAGAGCAGCATCTTCTACAGACACCACCTGCTGCTTCCTTTCTCCGCTTAAACTTAAGTCTAGGGTTCCAGCCTGGCCATTGGAGATAAGACTGAAGATGTGTCCACCACCATCTTTTCTCTCCACAGAAATAAGTGCCCCTCGACTCTTCTTTGCTTGACGCAGAGTAGCCAACAGGATGAACCCTCTATCAGCACGTATTGCATCCAGCAAGTCTTGAAATTTATCTTCTGGCAGTGGTGGGATCAAGTCAGCATTTTCAATTCTATAAGCTGGGCTGGAAGGGTCAGGTCCCTTCACTAAATGAAGTCCT
This sequence comes from Xenopus laevis, assembly GCF_017654675.1. NCBI lineage: Eukaryota > Metazoa > Chordata > Amphibia > Anura > Pipidae > Xenopus > Xenopus laevis. Next base: position 112,442,726 of record NC_054385.1, on the reverse strand, counting down.
TCAGGCTTACGAGAGCCAGCCTTGCGGTTGTATCCCGTTAACTCAAACAGATCAAATACACTGTTATCATCATTCCCAGATTCTGAAATAGAAACAGAATGTCTATGTTTGATACAAATTTACCTTTACGTGCCGTCAGTGTAAGTTTTTTTTTAAGACTCTGGAGAACCAGGAGGTTCTCCCAAACAATAATCATTGCCAAACAGTGACATGAAGTCTGATTTACTCAGTACATGTGTATAAGTAATACAAATATGAATGTTTCAGTGCTACTTAGATAAAAAGGACAATCAGTACCCACATGCATGGCACCAATATTTATTCCCACCTCTATGTGCAAAGCACCTTCAATATAGATTTACTCTGTGTTTCTCACTGAGTACACAAATATATTGAAGAAGGACAGTCATTACTTGAAAAAGTTTGTTCTTTTCTTACCTGCTGCCTGATGTGTCTGAGGCATGGCCAACATCAACAGTAGGAAAATTCCCTTCATCATCCCCATGATGGAGAAATGCAGTTACTTCTGAAAAAAGGGGAGAACCCTATAAATATATATCCACTGCTATCAACCCAAGTATCCACTCAACAGTTCTCTCAACATTCCCATCAGGCAAAACAGCAGGGTGGTGCAGTTCAGCGGTATCTAGGGTTCCATACAATGCATATCCCTGGTCATACATGATAGCAATTAACTTTTTTCAATGCTATAGTGAGCGCTACATATCTTATCTATTATCTTATCTATTTAAAGCAACAATGATAGAGCTGTCTGTAAGTACACCATACTAATTATACCCAGTTGATAATCTACAGCTTCTTGCATTCCAGTCAACAACTGAAGGCTGGGAATTATAGTTCAATAACAGGTCAAAGTTTCAAATTGAACCCCAGCCTTCTGAAATTGCCAGGGGCCTCGAATTCCACCCTTAATCACACCAACAAACCAACTCTTGTTGTCTATAATTGCGTCTATACATTAACAAGGCAAGACAGAGAATTACACCGGCGTTATAACATTAATAAGCATAGTGAGCATTCCTTTATGACACGTTTAATAAAGTTCTTGGTGTGGTTTGTAATAACTATTCATTTACATTCCACAGGGATGGCACAGAAAAAGAGAAGGATCTTTAGCTGGGGGGCAGACAAGCAATTTTATCCGGTCTCACTCAACCACATCTCTCAATTCTCAATGTGCAATTAAATAGAAAGACAAGCTCATCACAGGGTATAACCTATGCAGACTATGGAAGGTGAATTCTTGGCTCTTCCAACAGAATTCTGGAAAATGATCAACAGCGTTTCAAGGAAAAACAAAGCAAATCCAAACACCTTGCTTGTTATCAGCGACTAACATAAGCCAGTCTATTTAACACACACACAGTCGTGCCATGGGGATGCCTTTCTAATATCTTACTTACTGTCATATACTAAGGCAATCTGGATAATGAATCCTATAACCTCATTATAAAAATAAACTTTGCAGAAAAAAAAGTTTAAATCCAACAATTTCCCAGCCATACAGGTAAAGCATGATCATGCACTAAGAATCACACATGCCCCATGATGAAAACAGCACATGCACTAATGAATTAGATAAGCAATTAAAATAATGCAATGCATGATCCACTGGTACTGGCTGGACGCAACCTTATGATATTTTGGCATTGGATGAGTTAGTCCATACAAGAGAAGCAGCAATGGGAAGAAAGCAAATCCTCTTACACTTGTCCTTCTCTCTGTCTGCTCTTCTGTTGAGCTCTGTCGGGTCCGGCTCCTGCTGCTGCCACTGGTTAATGAGAATGGAAGTGGGAGCCCTTGGGTGCGTTTATCCACTCACTGTGCGTTCTGATCCCGGGATAGCGCTCTCTCCTCGCATATAAAGCGCACGGCACATCCCAGGGAGCCTCCCCCAGCCAATCACAGGCCGAGCGGTAGGAAACGAGCTACTGTTTATTCTATGAGCTCACAACATGAGGAGGGACAGACACAACTATCGCAAGGCGAAGATTTGCCGCTCTGACGCACGCTCAGGAATTTCTAACTGACTCTGCGCCAAATTCTTTTTTTTTTTTGTCAATTCAAGGGATACGCAAGAAAGGCATGCCAGTGTATAACCATATATATACATAAACCATACACACACATAAACACATACTTTTGTAAAAGGAAGTTGTTCACTTTTAATAACTATTTCTCTGTTTTTCTCTTTGTATTTATCACCGACTGGCACCTTATCATATGCTGAACTATGGGCATGTGACTCTATTTTGTAATCTAAGACCCCATATAGGTTTGTTTCACTTTATAGCAATACAGATTATTTGTATCTGAGTGTCTATTATTATCTATCTATCATCTATCTATCTATCTATCTATCTATCTATCTATCTATCATCTATCTATCTATCATTATCTATCTCATCTATATCTATCTATCTATCTATCTATCTATCTATCTATCTATCTATCTATCTATCTGTCTGTCTGTCTGTCTGTCTGTCTGTCTGTCTGTCTGTCTCTCTCTCTATCTATTATCTATCTATCTATCTATCTATCTATCTATCTATCTATCTATCTATCTATCTATCTTTCTATCTATTATCTATTTATCTATCCATCTGTCTGTCTATCTATATATCAATCTATTTATCTTTGACTGTCTGTCTATATTATCTATCTATCTATCTATCTATCTATCTATCTATCTATCTATCTATCTATCTATCTATCTATCTATTATCTATGTATCTATCTATCTTTCTATCTATTATCTATTTATCTATCCATCTGTCTGTCTATCTATATATCAATCAATTTATCTTTGACTGTCTGTCTCTATTATCTATCTATCTATCTATCTATCTATCTATCTATCTATCTATCTATCTATCTATCTATCTATCTATCTCTCTCTCTCTCTATTATCTATCTATCTATCTATCTATCATCTATCTATCTATCTATCTATCTATCTATCTATCTATCTATCTATCTATCTATCTATCTATCTATCTATCTATCTCTCTATTATCTATCTATCTATCTATCTATCTATCTATCTATCTATCTATCTATCTATCTATCTGTCTGTCTGTCTGTCTGTCTGTCTGTCTGTCTGTCTGTCTGTCTGTCTGTCTATCTATCTATCTATCTATCTATCTCTTTATCTATCTATCCATCTGTCTGTCTATCTATTATCTATTATCAATCTATCTATCTCTGTCTTTACTTATCTATTGACTATATAGGGTCCTAGTACAGTGTAACGTAAGGCATTGCATATATGTAGTCCTATACACAATTTTTTCAAAAACACACACACCAACACACCAATGCGTCACCTTCTGAGACCCAAGACTAGTCTGAGTTAGATTGTGTCACTGAGAGAACTATACTGCTCATCATGTTAATAATTCACTGTAAGAGACTCTCCAGGTGATCATTGGATCAGACAGAATGGAAAGAAATTAGAAGTGGGATCAAGCCCCATAAAACTATGTTGACACAGAGCAGGAGGCTGCATTTAATTGCATGCACAGTCCAAGATCCACAATACTGCCATAAAGGATATACAGAACAAATATTTATATGGCAGTTTGTGCAGTGTCCTAGGATACTGAGAGGTATAGTTGAGCCTAAGACTGTATCTATTCTGTACAGCCTGACACCCTGGCAGCCTAAAATACACACAAAGTTCTGGAAAACTATCAATCTGGCACCAAAGAACACATTGTGTAAATGATCAGGCTCCTCATGCAGAATCTTTTAAGTGCATCATTCAACTTTATAAATGGCTTCTTTAGGCAATTAACCGATTTTAGGTGTAGCCATAAATTAAAAAAAAAAAGTTTTAATTTGAAAGCAAGCCTCCTGGTATTTCTCAGAGCATTCCTAGTCACGCACAGGTTCCTCCAACATGTAAAAGGAGTTTGCAAAGGAATCCAGTAGTTGGTACTGAGCTAGCAGGGAGGCAATACACCCAGCAGCCATGAGAGGGGGCATGTGAGCTAGAAAAGACTGTTTACTGCACACAAACTCTTCCAAATATTTTTGTAGAAAAAAATCAATAAAAGAGATTAAATAAAGCTGTACCGCAGTTACTAGTGTCCACCTTTTATAAAGAATAGTTGAGCCGGTCCTGCTCTTTTTTTTTTTTTTGCACAGCCAGATTTCATCCTCTTTGAATTTTGATTGGGAAATATTTGTGTGTCAGACAGAGTTATAGAACCAACATTGTCCTGTCTGGAATTCCATTCATGTCTTGAGGCTGTGACATCAACAGGCAGGAATGGAGAGGGGCCATGGCACAAGGAGCTGTGCTTAATACAGGCAGATAACTCGGTCACTAGATACAGGTATGAGAAAACACTGTAACCCTGTTACACTCCTCCCCTGGCACCAAATCTCACACCCTGCGGCTCCGACAAGTTTGTTCGGTTCAGGTGAAATGAGTTTAACATGCGGCAAATGAGGGTCCTGGAGGACAGCACGTTATTGATAATAGGAGAACACTAAGAGGGTTATTTACTAAACTCCGAATGCAAAAATCAAGAAAATTTTTTGATTTTTTTGTTATAAAATCAGATTTTTAAAAAACATTTTTCGGAATTTATTAAACCCTGAGGATGGAAAAGTCTGAATCTGAAAATCCAGCATCTCAGACCTTTTGAGGTTGCATATAAGTTAATGGGAGAAGTCCCAATTATTTTTTTTTTTAATGTGTGCTGGGTTTCGTGCAATACCTCAAAGTTTTCTGGTGAAAATTCTAATGCACAATAAACTCATATACATGCTGATACATGAGATAGCTTTAAAGGGGTTAGATGGCTTTTTAGCAAGTGAGGGAGTACAGGGTAATGGAAGATAGAACATAGTATAAGTTGATCCAGGGACTGGTCCTATTGCCATTTTGTCAGGAAGGAATTTTTTTCCCCTCTGATGCAATTGGAGAGGCTTCAGATGTTTTTTTTTGTCTTCCTCTGGATCAACTGGCAGTTAGGCAGGTAAAAAAAAAAAAAAAAAGGGTTGAACTAGATTGATGTGTGCCTTTTTTCATCCTAAAGGCCCTCATACACGGGCCGATAAAATTTGCTGACAGACCAAGTCATCAGCTTATCAGCCCATGTGTAGAGCCCAACAACAGGCTTTTCTGATCGATATCTGGTGGAAAGTCAGGCAGGGTAAAAAATCCCATCGGATTGCGGTCGAATCTTTTCATTGATGCGGTCCCCCAATCCGACCACCCGTTTGGTCTCCATTCTAGGGCCCACAGATCGGATCATGAGCATATGATCTGTCCCTACATCTCCCTTAGGGACAGATCATTCACATCTGTCCCTATGGAGCTTACAGTCTAAGGTCCCTATTGCACAGTAGGATCGGTTTTATCAGGAGCCAGTGAACCTGCCTTTATGTGTGGGAGCACCCCGAGGAAATCTATGAACGCAGACACAGAGGTAACATACACACACACAGGGCTGTATTTAGGTCTGGTGACACCCTAGGCGCTACCAACCTATGGAAGTGACATCACATGCACATGACATCACTTCTAGCCCACATCACAACGAACTTTCAATGCAACAAGGCCTGTACCACACAGATTTATGTAGTAAATGTATTCAATTATTTAGGTATGTGAGACCCTGCCCCAAAGCTGCCACTCCCTATGCACAGGCCCTCGGGTGCCTTTATATATATATATATATATATATATATATATATATATATATATATATATACACACACACACAACTGCAGTTTGCAAAGTGCAATTTCAGTGCAAATTGCTGGTACCCACAATTCAGTGTTTTTTTCAGCATAATTCTAGCAACATTGCAACTGCGCTAGGGTTGCCATCTGTCAGAACTGCCTGCCAAATTAGGAAAACCGGACAAAATTCCCTATGATCTGCCCTATGATAGCCCCGCCCATGTTGTGGCACGACCCTGCCCCATTATGTCACGGCTCTGCCCCCTGCCCAGAGTTAGGGTGGCAACCCCAAACTGCGCTCTTGAGTTGTGTCTGTACCTGATGCATCAAACGGTAGTACTGCTGCTTACAATTTGACATAAAAAAGGGGTTTCCCAGTGTCAATAGGTGCAGTTGTGAATTACACATCAGAAGAGGCAGAATGGATGGAATGGCAACCATGTGGAACTGCAGGAGCATGTTTGGATGGGTTTCATTTGGAGGGGCTGAACTTCATGGTCTTTGGTCTATTTTTAACCCAACTTAACTGAACAGTAACACAAAAAATAAAAGCATTCTAAAGTAATTAAAAGGTAATGTACCGTTGCCCTGCTTTGGTCAAAGTTATGTGTTTGCTTCAGAAAGACTACTATAGTTTATATAAATAAGCTGCTTTGTAGCCATGAGGGCAGCCATTTAAGCTGAAAAAGGAGAAAAGGCTCAGGTTACTTAGCAGATAACAGATAAGCCCTATAATAGAATACAATGGGATTCTACAGTGAGCATCTGTTATCTGCTGCATAGCCTGTGCTTGAATGGCTGCCCCCATGGCTACACAGCAGCTTGTTTATATAAACAGTAGCAGTGTTTCTGAAGAAAACACACCAATTGTACTAGTGCAGGAAAACACTACCTGCATTTTTTGGGTGTTACTGTTCCTTTAACTTGATTATCCCAATAGAATCCTGTAGAGATGGGGGGAAAGGCTTCAGATAAAAGCCTGCGTGTACTGCTGTAAATATGGCTGCACTATTAGCCATAAAATGCGACAGAGTTGCTGTTTTGTAAGAGAAAGCATCTGATTACTTTCCCTATGCAAGGTCAATCGATTTCCACCAGAGATTTCTAAGAGTAGCTTTATCTGAAATGATCTTTAATCTCAGCCCACAATTTAGAGATTGCTTTAGAACTACATTATTATATCATTAACATTATTAACGGATGTATTAGTGATCTTGTGTAATATCCATGGGGCAGAACAGGAAACTGTGGGAAGCAGCAGAGGGTGTGTATACAATCAATGACACTTTATAACTGTTACTCTGTACTGATTGCATTTGTTTCTAGTTGTTTAAATGGGTAGTTCACCTTTTAGTATGTTATAGAATGGCTAATTCTAAGCAACTTTTTCTTTATAGTTTTTTTTAATAATTTCCTTCTTCTTCTGACTCTTTCAAGCTTTAAAAATGGGGGTCACTGACCCCGTCTAAAAAAACCAAATGCTTTATAAGACTAAAAATGTATTGTTATTGTTTCTTTTTATTAGCAAGGCATATGAATCTCAGCCAATCTCAGTGCAGGGGGTACATAGATACATAGTTACATCGGGTTGAAAAAAGACAAAGTCCATCATGTTCAACCCCTCCAAATGAAACCCAGCATCCATACACATACCCCTCCCTACTTTCACATAAATTCTATATACCCATAGCTATACTGACTATAGAGTTTAGTATCACAATAGCCTTTGATATTATGTCTGTCCAAGAAATCATCCAAGCCATTCTTAAAGGCATTAACTGAATCAGCCATCACAACATCACCCGGCAGTGCATTCCACAACCTCACTGTCCTGACTGTGAAGAACCCCCTACGTTGCTTCAAATGAAAGTTCTTTTCTTCTAGTCTAAAGGGGTAGCCTCTGGTACGGTGATCCTCTTTATGGGTAAAAAGGACCCCTGCTATTTGTCTATAATGTCCTCTAATGTACTTGTAAAGTGTAATCATGTACCCTAGCAAGCCCTTTTTTTTCAGAGAAAACAATCCCAACCTTGACAGTCTCCCCTCATAATTTAAGTCTTCCCTCCATCTAACCAGTTTAGTTGCACTTAGTCTCTGCACTCTCTCCAGCTCATTTATATCCCTCTTAAGGACTGGAGTCCAAAACTGCCCCCCATACTCCAGATGAGGCCTTACCAGGGACCTATAAAGAGACATAATTATGTTTTCATCCCTTGAGTTAATGCCCTTTTTTATGCAAGACAGAACTTTATTTTCTTTAGTAGCCACAGAATGACACTGCCCAGAATTAGACAACTTGTTATCTACAAAAACCCCTAGATCCTTCTAATTTAAGGAAACTCCCAACACACTGCCATTTAGTGTATAACTTGCATTTATATTATTTTTGCCAAAGTGCATAACCTGCATTTATCAACATTGAACCTCATTTTCCAGTTTGATGCCCAGTTTCCCAACTTAGACAAATCACTCTGCAAAGTGGCAGCATCCTGCATGGAACCTATAGTTCTGCACAATTTAGTATCATCTGCAAAAATAGAAACAGTACTTTTACCACCACTCTTTGTGGCTATCTTTTAGCCAGTTCTCTATCCAAGTACAAATACTATGTTTCAGGCCAATATTCCTTAATTTAAGTAACCTTCTGTGTGGCACTGTATCAAATGTTAGTTTATTACTGTAAACCAGGGCCCCAACCTTTTTTTATCCATGAGCTTCATTCAAATGTAAAAAGAGTTGGGGAACAACCCAAGCATGAAGAAGTTCATGGGGTGTCAAATAAAGGATATGATTGGCTAATTGGTGACCCTATGTGGACTGGCAGCATACAGAAGGCTTGGTTTGGCCATAAATGTGGTTTTTTGGAACCAAAACTTGCCTCCAAGCCTGAAATTCAGATATAAAAACCTACTTTAAGGCCAGTGAGAGCAACCTCCAAGGGTTGGGTTGGTGAGCAACATGTTGCTCATGAGCCACTGGTTGGGGACCATTGCTGTACACCAAAAACTCTTCTGCAATGGAGTTCCAATGGGTGATTGCTTTATTGCCTTATTCAGTTTGTTCCCATAGCATGATTTGTTTGCTTAAAAACTGAAGCCAAAAGAATTTGTTTTTAACACAAAAAAAACTGACTATATAACTAAGATAATATAGCTTCAAAATGATGGATTTTAAGGTAATCCTCACGCACGGTAGAGTCCGGCAGCGGGTACCCGTGGGTTACCTGCAATAACCTGCGGTTCCCCCTCGGGTTGCGTGTAGAAGTTCCAGGTGCGGGTATAGACATGGGTCGCCGGTTCTGTGGGTTTGCTGGTCACTCCTTTTTTCTGGTCATGTCTACTTCCGATGAAGTCACTTTCGGTTTACAACGACAGCACTTCCTGATTCTTGATGGTCAGCGGGTCGCGGCCGGGTTGCGGATAAGGTACTTGCGGGTCGGGTTGGGTAGCGGGTCCAATCGGGTAAGAATGCGGGTTGTGGGTGCGGGTTGTGGATTGCAGGTTGCAGGTACGGGTACGGGTCCCAAAAAATGGACCCGCGCAGGATTCTAACGCACGGCACATGACTGAATACCGAATTCTTAAGCCATCCCAGTACGTGGAGAAATAAATAAACATATTAAAAGCTTGTTTGCAGTTCTGTTATTAATTTACTAATTAATTTAAGATTCGGACATGATCTTTGCGAGAGTACATATTTTTCTGCTTAGGTCTAATTGTTGTTTTGTATTGTTTTTCTCCTTAAGTAATAGCAGAAGTGACACAAAATAGGGAAAGCTGAGCAGAACATACACTTCAACTGACCTTCATCTCAAAAGCCTCCTATTATGCAGCAAGCGGAGTACTGCTACCAACATATTTAGCATTATTCATTATTCTATTACATTTATGTTACTTTGCCACTTTGTAACATGATGGTGATGTAATAATGACTACCCCAGGATACAAACACTGTGATGTCAGTACAATTCTAACATTCCCACCATGAAATGGAAATTGTTTGGTGTCAACTGAAAAGGACAACAATACAACTTAGTAACTAACACTATATACACACTTTAGGATTAAACATGTTCCATACGCAAAAGCCAAGAATAAAATTGTTATTATATATACTTATAAATGGTATCCTTAAAACTGGAGACACACCACTTCTGTACAAGCTATCCTTTTTAGTGGAACATGCTGATGATATCTAATGTTCTGAAACAGTACTATACAATAGCCGATACATTATTCCCTATATCAGTGTCTCTCAGACTTTGGTGCTGGCCCACATAGGGAAGCCTTAAATAGTAGGAGCTAGTCTGAAGACTAATTAAAGGAGAACTAAAGCCTAACAAAGAGGATGCTGAACACTACATTTTGAGCTTCTGTACCAGCCCAAGGCAACCTCAGGCCTTGAGCAGTGGAAATTTGTGTCTTCAAAGATGTCCCCAGTAGCTCCCCATCTTCTTTTCTGGTGACTCTCTGTGTCTGTTACCAAAATTTAGGGACCTACTCACAATATACTGAATAAATAAAATATAAAAAATAACGTTACAAGGGTGTAATAAATTCAGATTCTCATTACATCAGGTATCAAAGCATTCTGAATTAGATTTTAATAATCAGCCCTGTAGCATCATATTTGTGATTACTCCTAAGTTTAGCTTCTCAACAGCTGCCCAGAGCATACTGAGCATGTGTAGAACCACTGACACTCCTAACAAAATCCATGATGTACTGTATATATGTATAATGGATAACGTATCCTCTATATAAAAATACAGTGTTTCTAGCCATATTCATTTTAGTTCTCCTTTAAGGACATATATGGGTCTATGACAATAACTCTTGGAAGTAAATCATGAAGGTCAGTCAGGGCAAGCTTTGGGGTGAATACTTGTATGCTGCTCAATATATTATTAGAACTGTTTATAAACTGCCGATACACTAAAGTTCTCATATAATGGTAAGGGGAAAGACCACAAAATATTAAAAATAGCATATCTGGCTAAAGGTGTTTGATTGCTTTACTCTATTTAAGCAAGGATTCATTTGGACATTTGGAATTATGTTAGTCTTCTACATATTAATGAATGTGTTCTAGAAATTGTCATCTGTATTTGACATTTAGGATACATCCTATGATCTTAGAATGAGCTCTGGCTTAAACTGCAGCGTAGCTCTCTCCAGGGGATATGAAAGTATTAGTGAAAAGAAGTTGCCTTCTGTACTGTAGATTGAGAAAGTCCGGGGATTTGGCAATGTAGCATTTTAGCTGAGCAAGCACGAGTTAACTGCACTCATTGCTCAGTGTTTGTCTTTCTGTACTGGTATTATGTCTAGGATTCTAATTATATCGCACAGATGTGATTATGTGTCCCATGCCATAAATGCGTATGACGCTGCTGATAATAATGATTAATAATGACTTGGACTGTTGCTGAGTTAGCAGTGATCTTTTGTCTGTGTCAGGTCCAAGTCTTGTTATTCACCAATGTAAACGACAGCTGATGTCTGCCCTTTAATAACCAGGAAGCAATATTCTCATTCTTGGTTGCCCTGCCCAAGGAACTCTAATCTTCTGAAAACCCTTTACACCTGCCACGAAAATCAGTGGCACAAACAAAAATTACTATTGTCCCCGCTCTGCCAATTCACAGGGAAACAAGGATTGAATGCCACATATAATTTGAAAATGATCACCAGTCTGGGAGACACAGGACTCCCAAATAATTTAACATTTTAAACTTTTTAGAATAAAGTAGTTATGTAATACTAATAAGCATTATTACCTCCCAAAGTGATTTCCAAGACTAGCGAGACTAGCCAACATGACGTTATACTGTATCTTCTTATATTCTTGGATTGATAATAATAGAACTGCATTATATAGTGAATAATATAGTGAGGAGTTCCATGACAATTTAAAGGTACGATGATGAAGGCTGTGTGTTTTCATACAAGTCGTAGGACTCTGAGAGGGTACATTATTTATTATAATACACAAGTTTCACTGAGTCATGTGACATCACTGAGCTCCTATTATAACCAATGACATCACTAAGCACCGTATAATTTACAGGATATTCATGGCTCATGTATAGTCTATATTTTTACTGATGTAATTAATTACAGTTACTTAGAATTTTAAACAATTATTATCTTAAGTCATACCTGAATTGCATGCAGAATATTGGACATATGGGTACAAAAATGCAGTGTTCACCGAAAATGCTTTGTAGGTACAGTACAGATAACTGTAAATGCCAGATTCCCTAATACTAACAATTGGTAGTATAACAACTGCATATGACAAGCAGCAGGAACCAATAAAATGTTATTTTTGGTGCATTCATTGACATCTCCTTATTTGTAATGAACAGTAAAATTGCTACTTAATCAATATGTCTCTTAAGAATTTTGCCCCACATTGATTTCAGTTACTATTGCGTGGAGAAACTGGCTCTGACAATCTTTTCTCTGGACATGTTATGATTGGCTACAGGTTGCTCTAGACATAAACTATTTAAAGATGTCTTTCCAATCAAAGTTGGTGTTGTAACTATAGGTGGATTTTGATGAAGATTTTAAGCCTCCCCAGACCAACATCAATGAAGTTCCTATAGCACATGGGGCAGAAGTATTATACATGGAATTGGCACTGCCATGTGTTTTTGGACACTATACGTAAACTTGGCATTTATTGTTCTGATGTATTCTACATGGATACAATGAAGAAATTCTGGAGGAAATGTCTTTAGACAAATACAAGAGTCCTCTGCACTCAACTCAATATCAATATATTTAAGACAGAGACATTTTGTGCATACTGCTACTAAAAAATGCCTTACCCTTTAAACAAAACAGGGATTGTTTGTCCATATATTGCAATATATTTAAGTTGGCCAACTATGCCAAAGTCATCCAAAATCTGGCAAGTCCTACACTGAAATTGCTTTTAAAAATTAGTGGTGAGCCTCCCCAAAACCAAAGATATTGCTGTAAATTCAAAAACAGATCCTTCTGAAGTTGAGGCCCCAACATCCCTGCCCCATTTTAGCAATACGTTACTTTTAGATTTTGCTGCTAGGGGTCTCACTATTTTGGACCATAGATTGTTGGTAGGAATAGATGAAGACATGAATTAGTTCAATGTTTGCTATTGCTGGTTTTAATTTGCATTTTCAAATTAAAGTAAAGCAGCAAGTGTGGCGAGAAAACCTGCCCTCGCAAACGGCTCTCGAATTGCGAAATATCCTTGTATTATCTGCCAAACAAGTTGACATCAGCATGCAGCCCCTTTTTATTATACTAACAGACATTGCTTTAGTTCCCTCATGAAGATCCACATCTGTCACCAACGCCTTGGACCATTTGCAGCATTTCGGATCTTACATCCACAGGAAAGTATTCACTCAGTGGAGAAAATCCTCCCAGCCGTTTTGACTAATAGCACAGTTCAGAGCTAGAAAACAATAGTATATTTTCGCACCTTAATTTGTTTTACGGGAAGACATTTTGTCCTTTGTAAAGAATTACACAATGTTACTTTCCATATGAGAACTCCATTAATAGACCACAGTTTGCATTCCAAATGTCATCGCCCTGGGTTTTTTAACTGTGTTTCAGAGTTGGACTGCCTGACTTTATCATAGTCACTTAGCGGTGAAGTAGTGGAAAATTACAAAATAATTCTAAGTATAGAAAATATTGGATTTTTAGGAAATGCAATTCATCTGCTTATCTTGTGTCTTGCAAATACATCTCATTGGAATGCTGTGGGTCATTCCCAAGCAAGTTGGGCAGGAGAATGTGGTTCTGGTCTTCAAGTGGTGAGTCCAAAGGCTAATGTATGTCAACTATTGTGTAGGTCAGATTTCATCACATGTTCTGTTTTCTGTGTACACCCAATGCTTGTCATGAAGGATTCCATACACATTCCCATGTGATCCAACACTTTGGTATCTTCATTCATTCTTCTATCGGACTTTATCTAGCATATTCCAACAAAATCGAACATGCTAAATTGTTACACATTTGTATTCCCACAAACTTAAAGTATAATTGAGCCCTAAAGCCTTTTGTTTCAGTTGTACAAGCTGATTAGATCAAAGTGGGCTTCTGTGGACTCAAAACTTGATAGCTGATGATGCCCACAAGTTATCAGTGATGAACTAGAAGCAGTAGGGAGCCCTCAGAAACCCTTACACAATGCATGGACAGTAAAAATGGCCCATGAATTTATTGTATTAGGCAGTCCATAATGATGGTTGAAGGACAAAACTGAATTGCATCAGTCGTTATTCACATTTACTGCACTGGCCTTATTTATAGGACAATTTGATATTGGGTGTTAGAGTTAAAGAAGGGACTTTAAAAAGTGTGGAAAAAGTCAGAAGAAATGTTGTAAAAAAAAAATTGTACTTAAGTGGGATCTAAAGCCAAATAATGAACCATGTCATCTTACCCATAGAGCTTCTTAGAGCACTTTTGGCAATTTGCGTTTGTTTCCTATTTTTAGCAGTTTGCTTTTTTAAACTTAAAATCAAGCTTTCAAGTCAACTACATAAAGGATGTGCATAGAAAGTGGATAGACAGTTAGCATCGCTGACACTATGGGCCTTTAAAGAGAAGCTGGACCCCTGCCTAGCAGTACAAAACTTTCTTAATCTCATATCTGAAAAAACATGTCAATTTTACGTGCAGTAAAATTGACATCTTAGTGAATTTGGGTAGTTACGTCCATTCACCAGATCGAAAATTAGCCTGGCGTTAGAGTGCGAAGTAGTGCTAGAGTCTGTCTCCTTCACTATCAAATTTACGCCAGCGCACGTTAGTAAATTGCCGAAGTTCTAAAATGACATCACGTTGCCCCAATTTGCCCCTAAGTACTTAAGGTACAAAAAAAAGCAAAAAAAGAAGACAGATTTTAATATACCTGTTATCTAGAGAATGTATAGAGACACAATTATGACTATTTTCAAAGGAAATAGAACAATAAACCTGTGGTTATATTTTAACTTCAGTAACTATTGCAGCAGCAATTACTCGATCAAAGATTATTGCACATTCCCCATTGCAAGTTTATTCTAAAAGGGATTCTCATCCTATTTTGAAATGTTTACAATTCATGCCCAGGTCAGAAAGTCATGTTTGAGGGGCAACAGCACTTCAAAACATCTAGGCACCATTCAATGCTGGCACACATATGAGGCTGCCTGTATGTATCTTTGGGAACATGCAGCAGCTTGACTTCCAAAAGTGCTCTGCATTGTAAATAGTGTAAATCTTTGCATCCGATGGTGTGTTCCTAAATGAGCAATGTTGTAACATACTAGAAGGGATAAAAAAAGGCACAAAAGGTTCAACTTTGTGCTCCACTTAGATTGACTTGATCCAGAAGGAAAAAAAACCCAAAACGGTTAGAAACTGTGATTATGTAGTTGCGGAATGGGATTCATTTTCCTGTTTACGTTTATATGTAATATTGCTCCTTCACATTTGCTGAAAAGACATCTCACTCTTTCCTGAAACAATCTGTTGTACCTGACAATACTATATTTACTATAAAAACCCTTTTCCATTTCCAGCTTGTGAAGCCTTTCATCCTTATTACTAAGGTCATCTATTTCCTTCCTTACTTACTAGTTGCTTTTCTCTGCACAATCTTCAGTTTCAGAAAGTCCCTTTTGTGTGCTGACAATAAACCTGTGGTCTTGATAGGGCCAAAACAGGGCACAGGGCACACAACAATGAAAATGTAATAGAAGCTTCATCTCGTGAAATAAGAATCTTTCTAAATATAATCAATAGAAAATGTTGTCACATTTCTGAAATATTTAAGTTACTCTTCAAGTTACAACCTGTCTCTCTTCATTCTCTCCAGATACAGTTGGGGTCAGCTTTTGATTGACATCTTTTAGAGGGCTCTTTTTCCTAGCAGATGTTTTAGAGCTAACTCAAATAACCGACTCCAACACAAACAAAATCTAGCAAAACAATTGAATACAGCACAATTCCCACATGTAGAGAGTATTTATTGTAGTGGTTATTTTGAAAGTGAGTGAGCTCTCATCATTTCAGAAACAGTACAGCATTTTAAATTATTTAGAACGTTTCTTATTTGAGATAAAGCTTATATAAAATTTTCATTTTCATTATAGTTCAGGTTGAAGGTGGATGGAAGAGTAAGGATATTTACATTATTTGCAAGATGTGTATGTGCAACTTGCACACCATAATCAAACATTGGACATAGGACATCCAGAAAATCCTGGTACAGGTATGGGACCTATTATCCAGAATGCTCAGGACCTGGGGCTTTCTGGATAATGGGTCTTTCCGTAATTTGGATCTTCATACATTAAGTCTACTAGAAAATCATGTAAACATGAAATCAACCCAATAGGCTGGTTTTGTTTCCAATAAGGATTAATTATATCTTAGTTGGGATCAAGTACAAGCATCTGTTTTATTATTACAGAGAAAAGGGAAATCATTTTTAAAAAATTGGATTATTTCATTATAATGGAGTCTATGGGAGACTGCCTTTCTGTAATTCGGAACTTTCTGGATAACGGGTTTCCGGATAACTACCTGTACTACCACCAGCCTGGCAGTAATTCAAAGGCTCCTTAGAAGATGTATCAATAATGGCAACTGACTTGCAATTGGATGCTAATTAGGTTATAAATGCTGCACACAGGAAGTGATCCATTCCAACACACATAAAGGGGAAATAGAATGTGCTGCTGCCTTTCTGATATCCAAAATGTATGTTACTGAATTGGTACATCATGTATAATCTGTGGTGGTTGCAATTTAGCATGTGCCGACAATGAACTCTGGGATAAAACAATGCATAAAGGGTAAAGGTGCCCAAATATACTGAATTTTTATCTTCTTCAGGCCATAATCCACATAAGTAGAATGGGAGCTTGGGAAACTTTACTAAATTGTGGGAGAAAATGTCATGCCAAACTGAGAATGTTGCCTTCTGCTTTCCTATTGGACATGGTGCATACAGTCACTCATTGGAGGTCAAATGAAGAGGAAACACCCACTTCCTCCACTGAAACAAAGCTAAGCAAATCGTGTGACTGGCAGACATGTAGAAACCAGATGCAGCATATGGTGGATTTCAGGTAGACTACACACTCCATGCCAATTTGTATCTGGAGCTTTATTTAGAGAAATCATTGCTATTCAACCATATTCATTGAAGGAAACACCAACAATCACATGTTCTAGAAAGATATTTTGTCATAATTATTCTTAGCACATGTACAAAATAATTAGATCCATTAATTTCCCTGCACACACATAATGTTGTATGAACAAAAGCCAAATATTATGCAAATCTGGAGAGATACTTGCAGCAGCTTCAGGCACTACCTTCACCCAGAGGCCCTGGCTATCTAAATCTCAAGTCATTTCCATGGCAGCCGTTTTCTTTGTTTTTGTCAGGCCCATACATTGTATATTCTAAAGATGA
Organism: Xenopus laevis; assembly: GCF_017654675.1. Taxonomy (NCBI): domain Eukaryota; kingdom Metazoa; phylum Chordata; class Amphibia; order Anura; family Pipidae; genus Xenopus; species Xenopus laevis. Next base: position 112,425,527 of record NC_054385.1, on the reverse strand, counting down.
TGCATAGCTCAGTAAAACCATGGCAGATAACTGGGGCATTGTAAATGAGTCTAAGGGTGAGTTTCCAGCCTTCACTGATCAAAGGGCGATAAAGCCATATATACAGTAATATAAAATAAAAGAGAGGAAAGGCACGGTTATTTTATCAAACAATAACTTTTATTAGACAAGTGTAGGGAAGAGAAACAGCGTCATTATGCCACTCCCTTTGGATGTTTTTTTCTAACTGTTTCTGTTCATCAGAGGAAGCCGTGATGTAAAAGATAAAGAAGTAGGTGAGTGCGAGGTCTGCATTCCAATGACTATTATATAACTCCAGTATGTGAGATTGTCAGCTTTTCTGCATACAAGTGATAATAGAATTCACCAGAAAGTATGGGCTATTCTTCATCATCACAGATAAAGAGGTAGTTTCTCTACCAATCACAGTCCACCATATAGGAGCATTCAAACATTAGCTGCCAGTAGGAGCACCACAGCAGCAGCTGAACAAGTGAGTAGGGGGGAAGGAAGGATTGGGAAACAATAGGAGACAGAATGTGCTGTGCTGCGCATCTTTATTAGTTGCCTAGTAAATGCTTAATATCTGACATGCTGAGTCTGTTTCGCGTTTGAATTGTTCTTTTGTATTTTGTAGTTTATAGTAGGCATTCCCCATATTGCGTGCTTGATCTGAAGATATCATGAAGAACAAACACTTAACACATCTTTAACTGAAGAAATAAAAAAAAAATTCAACTGTGCTCTGATGTGCAGATTCTCATACCTTGGCTCACTGTTTTTAGAGCAAGATTTGCAGGTTAAAATAGAATTTGATCTATTCTACAAACACAAACTTCCAAAATTTAAAAAAAAAAAAAAAAAAAGCATTTAGACCAAAGGTCCCCAACCTTTTTTACCCGTGAGCCACATTCAAATGTAAAACGAGTAGGGGAGCAACACAGGCATGAAAAATGTCCCTATTATGCCAAATAAGGGTTGTGACTGGCCATCTGGTGGCCCCTATGTGGATTGGCAGCCTAAACAAGGCTCTGTTTGGCAGTGCATCTGTTTTTTATGCACCAAAACTTGCCTTCAAACCTGGAATTAAAAAATAAGCACCTGATTTATAAGGCCACTGTGAGCAACATCCAAGGGGTTGGTGAGCAACTTGTTGCTCACAAGCCACTGATTTAGCCCATTTAGGCAAAAGCTGACACTGAGCGTAGTGTGAGTGTATAGTTCTCCAATGTGATGTAGCTAGGCTCCACTTCTTCTTTAGTAAATTTAGACTATTTTTTTTATTGTCTGTTTTATTATATTCAGGTTCAGCATCTTGAGGCTAGTGCTATAACAAATGTCTTTGTGTGGGGCAGGGGAACCACCACTGATACGTTTGCCCTGGGCTCACTGTCACCTTCAATCAGCCCTGTTGGTAAGCAGGCCTTTACCCAGCTTTACATGGGTTTTGCAAGTAAATAGACCACTTAGCAAAACTCATCACTTTTAAAACCTCCTAGGTATATTTTATTCTCCTGAACAAAAATGTGCTTCCATGTATTTCCTGTACTATACTATGTAGTTGTGCAATCTCATTGGTCAGATGGGCAAGCTGTAATTTTGGAGTGAATGGAAGGCAAATAGAACAACCCTATAAGTTTGTGTTTTGTAAATTGCTACTATTTACTGCTGAGTGGTTCTGCAATGGAATAACATGGTGTTGGTTACTAAAACTCAAATTGATCTCATATCATATCATTTAACCAAGCTTGACCAAACTCCCATGCACAATTTTACCTTATTTATCAGTAAAACAACTCTTAAAAGTCAGGTCAGGGATAAACTTGATAAAATCGAGCAAAAACTTGAATCATACAAATTTTTCGGATTTGATGCCCAAAACAATCGATCTTTTCGAACCCCTACTTTTACAGATTATCGTACAAACCCAGTGCAGACCACAATATCTTCAAAATGTAAAAAGGACATACACCATTGACTTCTATATGACCTTGGCAGGTTTGAGATGGCTGATTTCGGATTAAGACTTTTTGGAGCTTCTGGGTATAATAAATCTTGAAAAATTCGAGTTTTTGCCACAAAAAACCCCCGACCAGAAAAAATTGTGGTTTAGTAAATAACCACCTTAAATGTCTTCCTTCATTTGAAGTCCAAATTCTAATTTAACCCCCTCATTTATGAGAGGATGGCTCCTGAGAACTTCAATAGAGCTTTCATGTGATAAACTTACCTAGTGACAGTCCTGCAGTGGGTTGGGTACCCGTGGTCATTCATAAACTCCTTTTCTAACCTGAAGCCCTCCTAAAACACATGGGTTTTACAGGTTGGCATTGGGTTAATACAATCTCACAGATAACACAATTCCTGTTGGACACCATATTGGTCTTTAACGGAACAGTAACACCAAAAAATGAAAGTACTTTAAAGTAATGAAAATATCATGTAATGTTGCCCTGCACTGGTAAAACTGATGTGTTTGATTCAGAAACACTATTATAGTTCATATAAACAAGCTGCTGTGGAGCAATGGCGGAAACTGAAAAACGGCTATATGGCGCAGGTTAACTAATGGATAACAGATAACATCATTAGACGGACAGAGCTTATTTGCTATCTGCTGTGTAACCTGAGCCTTTTCTCCTTTGAATGGCTGCCCCCATTGCTACACAGCAGCTTATTTATATAAACAATAGTAATGTTTCTTTGCAAACACACCAGTTTTACCAGTGCAGGGCAACACTGCATTATATTTTCATTACTTTAAAACAATTTTATTTTTTGACGTTATTGTTCCTTTAAGGTGTTAGAGGTGTTAGAATTGCTAATCTTCAATGGAAATTACATGCAGTGATTGATGATTTGGGCAACTGTTTCTGTGTTGAATTGAACACAGAATGTTCCACCTTTGAAAGCAGATATTTAAAATCTATAAAATCCCATATTTATTAAAAAAAATTAACATAATTCCGACCCAAATGGGGGAATGTAAAAAAAGTCGGTAACAGGAAAAAATATTTGCAATGCGAAAAGTTATGCCTCTGTGCGAACAAAATTTTCCTTTACGTGAGTTTAATATAGCTTATGCGAACCCGGAAACTATTTGGAGACCACTTCCGACAGTGGAAGAAGGTTTGCGAATTTTATAGTTTACACCAGTGTGCAGTGAATGTAATAAAACTTCTTACTGAAAAAGTTGATATGTTTGCTCCAAAAGATTATGACTTAAAAGTGGGCAATGCACAATGAAAATTCGCAATGCGCATTGCAAATTCACAATGCAATAACAGTTTAAGGAAAATTATTACATTGCAAAATGCGAAATTTTATTCTTATCTGTGCAAATTGTTTTGCTCTTTCCGACTTTTATTACATTCCCCCATTAGTTGTGACTTGCGTCTCCATTCTGGAAGTTTTGCACAAAAGCTTGCTTTTTTTGATGTGTGGTTATGAAACACATAACTACGCAATGATGTAAAAGCCTGCCTTAATAGCTAAATCAGATTATAAACTCCTGGCTAATATGATGATAGTTTTCCACTTACAAATTTCTAGTCCCAGAACAGAAACATAAAGTCCTAAAAACACAAGGGAACCAACAGAGCCAAAACATGGATTTGGGGTCTTGTGGCAGAGCCTTAAATTACGTTGTGGTTTGAAGTCTGGCATTTAAACTAATCCCCTTATTTTTTTTAAGAACATTCCATTTGCATTAAGTGTTATTAAGCTAATTGGCGAAAAAAAACCCAGAGGACTCATCTAATTAATATGCCTTTTCTTCCACGGTAATTGCATTTGATGTCTTAATAATAACACGCTAAAAAGATAAAACTTCTATGCAATTAAAACTAAGCTGATGTTGTCGGCAGCATTCCGAATGAGACAGTCTGTTGTGTACCTAAAATAGAAATAGATATTTCCAAATTAAATAATTAAAAGCGAAAAAAAAGTTCTGCCATTGTCTAACTGTGTTTTTTTCTAACATAGTACATAGTAAACGGTATCAGGGAGTGGTGCTGGAATTGCTTTGAAGTCAATGAGCTGCATTATTACTGGTTCATTTAATATTAATTTAGCCCAAGGAGTTCCATCCTACAGGCCTTTAACTGTTCTTGAATTTCAACTCTCTTTAAATGTCTCAGTTTCATTGGAATTGCACTTGAGCAGTAGCTGCAGGGATGCAGGTTGGACATTCCTTAGATGTAGGCATATGGAGCCATAAGGGATGTAGAAACAATGCCAAATATTTTGTGCCTAATAGCCTTGGCACATCATTCCCTTTGATCATCTGTTCACCCTGTTCTTTATGCAATAGTTCAGGGTGTATACAAAGACAATGGAAAACACAGGGCTAGACTGATTAAACAACCATAGGTTCATTTATCTCCTGGTTACAAATTAAGAAATTCAATATAGCTCCATAGGTTCTAAAGCAGAAAGATGCAGAGGTCAAATAGTTGGGACATGAATTGTAGATCATCTAAAAAAAACATAGTATGAGTAATGTCAATTTCTTTTTGTCTGATTTGTCAAAACTGCCCTATTTCAAGAATTCACTATTAACTGATACCACAAACATATCTTCTAGTGTTGTTTAATAGAAGAATGTACAGTATACATCAAACATCCAAAAAATACTGCCGTGTTTTCTGTACTTGCTCCTTGGTTCCCACTTTGAAAAATTGCCACAGGTCTCTTTGCTCCATAACAGAGCGCAGAAAACTGTCCCACCCCCGTGTATACAGTGCTGTCTAGGTTTGGTAGCAATGTATTCAAGAGGGGGGAAATGAGGAATGTTGGGTGGCCACCTCCTGCTCTCTACCTGTCTCCAAACGTTGGAGTCTAAATGACATGAGGGAGGACCAATGGCCACAGACTGCAACGGAGCCCTGTAATTACCAGGCCATAAGAACAGAGCCTTGCACCCACCATTACTGTGCACAAATTTCTAATCTGCCCTTACACCTGAGTTTAGGGTCAAAGTAAATGTACCAAAAAGGGATTCCTTGAAAAGTAGGTAAGATAAAAATGTGGTACTGCTTTAAAAAGTGTAAAGTACGGTATCTCAAACCCAAAAATAACACCAAGGTCCTGGTCATGGCTTATTCTTCTGCCTATACCAGCTGCCTTTTGCTTCAGGAGGAGCTCTCCGCTACTCGGATGCAGCCAGGTTTTAACGTGAGAGGACCAAGGAGAGGGTTCTGGGCAGGCAAGTGAATCGAACATGTATAGAAGGGACAGGGAGCAGGTTGCATAGTCATGGAACAAGACGGGTCAATACCAAACAAACAGTGCAGTTGAAATCAGGAAGCAGAAGCATAGTCAAGGTCACGGGCCGTAGTCAACACCAAACAGTAGCGTGGTACAAAACCAGAATCCAAAGAATGGTCAGTAACAGGCAGGGGTCAGTACAGGCAGCAGAACAGCAAGGTCAGGGACAGGCAAGGGTCAAGGACAAAGATTAGACAATATAAGAACACCTTCAATTTCACGCTGAGTACAATGACGTCAGAAGCATCGATTGCATCAAAACCCGGAACAGACCCGAGCACACTAAGGAGATGAAGTGGCGGGAATCCCCACCGTGAGCACAACGGGCATTCCCACCACACCACTAGACCACCAGGTATTCTCCCAGAAAGTTTAGAAAGGAGAGTTAAAGTGCAAAGATTTGTCACTAGTACTGTACCTTTGATGGAAACAAAACAAACAAGTCAAACAAATTTAAAAATGCATTTGGTCTATTTGGTAAGTCAAGGAGAATCCATCCAGCATGACTACATGCTGTTAAAATAACAATTTTGATATTAGGGTGGAATATGTGCAATGAAGCATTTCAGCCTCTAACAAAGCTAATCAAAGGGAACATGTACAACTTCATGGCAAAAAGAGATATATTTGTTTGCTTCACTTGTGTTTATTATTTCTTCCACAGATGATACATTGAGATGAGATAATTAATGATGAACAATTAATCATGATCAATGACCAAAACAATTGTTCCATAATGTAAGTAATTGATTGGTTATGGATAGATCAAGGTCTTGTAAAGTTCTTTCGGGAAAGTGGAATATTTTATTCATAATGATTAATTAAGATTTAAAATGTCAACTTGGCCCATAACCTACTATGGGGATTTCTTACCTGAAAGGCTCCAACAGTGATAAACAATTTTGATTTGAATTTACAAAGAATGAATTTTCCCATAGTATTTGTGCAAATGCTGCTTCTCTATCTGAATTCAACACTTCCTTTTGCTATTGCACCCCTCTTTGTGCATGAGGTACAATGCAGAGCATGCAAAGGCCAGGCATAATGGAGCTCTGTACTTTGAATATTGCATCTATAGACCACTTGTATCTCATACAATGGATGCATGTGTTTCTGGAACAAATACATCTGTTTTTGCTTTGATTTCAGAGTCCCTTTAATATACAAGTTATTGAGAGGCCCCGTATAGCGGATAGATATTCCAGTCAATCCAAGCCTTTCTCTGGTACTTGTTTACTTATTATCAGCCACCTTTTCCTCTACTGAATTGTATAATTCAAGCAATGACTGGAATTTAGCATACCAAAATGCACGTTTTTGTAATGTATAAACACATTTCGAGTTTCGCCATGAAAGAATTTAAATTAGTTCGGTGAAGCCACAAACTTGTAGCGCTTGATGGTGACTGCAAATGAGACTTTTATGTGGGATGTTAAGTGGAGATATTATCTTCAGGGCCAAGAAAGGAGAATAATATCATTGTAGCACAACATTTTATTTAGCTTTAGCTATTCATAAGATACACCCCTTGAGTGACTGAAAACCATTGACCCTCCTTACCCCTTTTTCTACTGCAAGATACAGTACTTCTCTGTGGTGGCTTTTATTGGAGATGAAGCTTAGCCTTAATACATTCCACTGTAAAAGAAATCTCATTTGTAACAATGTGGCATTTAAAATCGAAAACAAAAACCTCAAGAGTAGGTAACACTCCTACTGAAACGACTCCCAGTCGACAATGCTGTAAGATTTAGTACTACAACAGCTAGAGTACAAAAAATAGCTTATCCTTGCAAAAAAAATAGTATAGAAGCATGGTGAGTAAACCCTTCAATGCACTCCTGGCCAATTCTTAGGACCCTACATGATGTGGCAATGAAAAGAACATGCAATCTCAATATGTTTGGCATAAAGTCACACACAAAGAGCCAGATCTCTCAGACTTCTATTGGTTTTGTCTCTGTTGGTCAACTTCTTGATCCTTTCTTAAGCTATATTCCATATGATCTACTAGATTGATATTTGGGTGCCTAATCTTGTCCTGTTTGTCAATTGTATCAGATTGCCACCTGCCAATAACCCCTACATGCTTGCCAGATATGTCAGGTCACATTAACACATATTGCATCACTTGCTGATATGCAATTTGCATGGAAAAGTCAAAGCTTCCATGGGAAAAAACTGGCAATTAAATTTTAGGAAATATTAACCACACACTAATTCGGCAAAAACAAGCTTTCATAGTGTTTTATACGGCAGTTATAGAAAATCTGTGAGAAAACCAAATTTGATTAATGGAGTCTGTTAGTTAAGCCACAAATACATTTTGAGGGGAAGGTTATAAAAGGTTTTGGGGTACTGGATACACCATATGCAAAGTAAAGTAAGCAAACAATGCAGCTAACTGGAATGCAATACAAATAAAAAAAGTAGGCTATGTGGGAAGAGGTAATAGTAGAAGAAGAAGGTTATATAATCATCTTATAGGCGAGACATACCATGTATTACTTTGTAGACCGAGTCTACAGAAAGATACTTTCAAGACAAGGGCTGCTCAGATGATTCATGTTAAATAGAACATCACAAGTGAAAGACCGTAATGCATACAGCTTCACAGAGAGATGGGAGAGAGCTAATAGGCTTCAAACTGTCAAATACATCAATGAAAATACTAAAGACAAACTGGGAGACATCTTGGACCATCAGACACTAGTTAACATTGGAAGAAGTAAAACTAAAAGGTAACATAAGTAAACATTTTTGTAGAGAAAAGTTACTAGGACCCTCTAGCTTGGCCATACATGCACCGATAAAATTAAATTTTAGGTATTCTGGGGAGAGAACCCTTACATATGTTTGTAGTTGGATTTCAGGCAGATTGTTGGCTGGATGTTCTGGAAAATGTTCTGCAGATGCACCATATCTTTCACTGTATGATGCACCATATAGTGGAAGATATAGTGCATCTGTAGAAGTATTGAAGAAGTAAAGAGAAGCTTCTTTTTGTTATTTAGGTCGACAGCCTGAATTAATGGAACAATAGAAAGTTGGCCATACAGTGGCCCTTCTTATGCTATTCATCTGTTTGGCCTGCAGGTCTATGGATACCTACGAATATCAGCCAGTGTATAGTGGTTCAAGACTTCCCAGTAGCAGCAATTAAAAACACATTAATTAAAGGGGACATTTAAAAAAAATGTGCTTGGTTTGTATATGGTAGTATATATACATTTACATTTATATTTACATTTGTGTGACAAGGGTGGAAAATAAGTCTAAGTCTAAGGCTCAGTCGACAGATGGTTTAATAAAAGGAACAGTTGTTTCAAATACAATACATTGCATGTTCAAGCTTTGAAGTACCTGAATAGAACACAAGGCCTAGAAAGGCAGAGAGATTATATAACTAAACTGGAAATCAGGTACTAGTCTGAAAAAGTACAGGGTGGAACGTTATCTGCTCGATTCCCTCCCATACTCTGGGCTGGTCTGTATTTATCTGAGCTGTTTGTCTTTCCTAGAGCAAACACAACTCTCCCAGGACACACAATCAAAGTATTGAACACATTTATTTCCCAGGTGCGATATCTTTGTACATTGCACATGGTTCATACGCCAATATCCTAAAGGAAATGTACATGTGTAGTCCTTCAAATAAACTCCCCTGTTCCCAATTCCCTTTCCTTTTTTAGAACTACTATCTTATCTACTGTAGACACTATCTGTCTGTCAGTCAATCTGGATTGTTTAAAGCAGTTGTGTTTCCTTTACAAAAAAGCTGAGGCTCTTGGATGACAATGTATTGAATAATATATTTCCCTAAATGTATTTCCTTGTTACTTCTGCAGGTTGGTTAAAGCAAAACATTTGCACGGGCTCTGTGTTTCCTTTTATTTTTTTACCAGTTGTATCTGTCTAATACAAATATTGAATGATGAATATATAATTATTTTTCTTTTTGCTCCCACAAGGTTTAGCCTGATCTGTGCTGCTATCATCTGAGGCAGTCTAGCTACAGTCATCACAATCTCTTCCGTCTAGAATGAGTCCAATACTGATTTACCCAAAGGTCCCCCCCACACACAGTATACTGATTCCAAGGACATACCCTCTAATCTAGCTAGGTAACCAAAACCATTTAAAACATAACATTTATTTGTATTGTTCAATAGAATAAATTATGTTGAACCCCAATAAAACCATCTCCTTTAAGGTACCAAGTTTGTGTGTACCCTAAAAAAAACAATGGAGGTGGACTACTTGCTCATCTACAGTTTCCAGAAACCAAGGTGTTGGTAGCAGTTTCATTCCTTTGAATACCTCTTAGTGATTGCTTATTAAATTTGCTCTGTGTCCTGTGCTGCTGTCAGGGAGCCGGGAGCTCCCTCCAGGGAGGTTGTCAGGATCGAGGAGGAAGCCCTCTTGAGGGAGCAAGTTCGCGGTGTCCAAAGGGTTAATCAAAAGAGTAGTCGAGATCCAGTCAAAAGTTCACAGGCAGGCAGATATCAGCAAAGTCCAAAGTCCAGGCAAAGGGTCAGAATATAAATCAGGAACAAGATATAGCAAAAATGCTTCACAGGAAACCCAGGATACTATAGGGAAAGTAGTCCTATACTTGGGCGCCATTCTGGCGTCTAGTTGGCGTTTTTATTTTGAATTTGGCGCCATTGACGCCCTTGCGCCGACGTCGGCGCGCTGACGTCATCGCGCCGGCGCCGCTACCCACGTGGCGGCCATGGGCGCCGCCATTTTGGGAGCGACGCCGGCAAGGAGGGACGCGCCGCCCAGAGCTCTTGGACCTGCTCCGGGCGGCGATCGTGACAGCTGCTAAGGACTAGATCCATGAAAGATATTCCACGTCTGCTCTACTCATTTCACATTAACATGACTTCTTCAGTGGAATAAGTGCTGGGGGTAAAACCACTGGGAGCTCCTCAGTTTGTGCCAGAAGCAGTTCACTTCCATTGGTTTTAAGGGTATCCCACACCAGGAATGTTACTCCTTAAAGGAGAACTAAACCCCCCATGGTGATAAGTCCCCACTGCCCCCCCCCTCCATTGGCCCCCCTCCCTGCACAGTCTTACCCCTGAATTCTGTCCCCTCTAGAAATAGCGACATGCAAAGTGAGCGCAGCGGAGCTCATGGATGCCATCTTGTTCTTTTTGGTAATCCTCATGAAGTGAGCGGCATATTGGCGCATGCGCAGTTGGAGAAAACTTCCAGTTTGTGGCAACTGCGCATGCGCTGAAAGAGACAGTAATTGCTGAAGGGGAGGAAGAAGTCACGATTACTGAAGATAAGAAGATGGTGCCCGTGAGTTCCGCTGTGCTCACTCTGCATCTGCGGTCACTATTTCTAGAGGGGACAGAATTCAGGGGTAAGACTGTGCAGGGGGGAGGCAGAGAAGGGGCCAGCGGGGGGGCAGTTTGGACTTATCACCATGGCGGGTTTTGTTTTCCTTTAAGGATGTTGGTTTTTACTGCAATGGAGGCTACCAAGCTAGGTTAGAGGGGGGCCTACCCAATAAATACCATAAAAATATGCCAACACTTATGCCTCTTGATAAGGTAATTCAGCAAGAAAACCTTTAAATACAGTATAATGGATCTCCAACAAGAATGTGTCCTTAAGCAATGTTAGCTGCATTTTACAACATTTAGGGGCATATTTACCAAGGGTCGAATTTCGAAATTCGAATTCACAAAGACCAACCGCAATTAAATAGAAGCTTTTTTTGGTCAAATAGGTCAATTTTCTATCGAATAGGCGTATTCGGCCGAATTTGAATCGTACGAATAGTAATAGCGCATTCAAACAAATTAGATTCAAAGTTTTTCCCATAAAAGTCCACCAATTGACTCCAAATAGGTTCTAGGATTTCCCCCATAGGCTAAAACAAGCAATTCGGCAGGTTTTAGATGGCGAATGGTCGAAGTCGAATTTTTAAAGAGACACTCTTTAAAAGAGCAGTCATTCCCCTGCTTCCCAGAAGGACATGCCCATAGCTTGCTTTTTGGAACTGGATTCCCCTACAGCTCAATAACAAGACAATTATATTCATAACCAATAGAATCTCCAATGCTGTCTATCCCCCTGTATTTGTACTACTGTCTTCAATACTTGCCTTCTGGGCTGACTGAAAATGCTACTTTTTCACTCTTAAAAATAGTAATACAAATGGCACCATGTGTAGATATCTCCATTTAACAACCGCCTTATACTAAATGGGAATCATTGCAAGACTCACAGCAGAGACCTAAATACCTACAGATTGAGAACAGTAATTCTGTCTCTGATGGATCGTCATGTACTATTCTATCACTTTTTCTATTTACATTTTTCTATAACTGTAGGACTGTACAACCCCACTGGCAAGTCGGTATGCATGTATATGTTTATTTATACAGCATTGCTTGTAGACAATTGCAGCACCTGCTGTAGCAAGAAGTAATTTCTTGTTCTCAGGCATTGAGATACCGGTAGTATTGAATTGTTGGTGGATGCTGGATAGTGGAGGGAAAATGTAGATAATTAATGAAGGTGATGGTGTGATGTTGATGGTATATAATCTGCAAGTGCAACCAATATAATTACTTTGAGTGCAGGAGCAGGAAAATTACCCACTGTGTCTACTCGTGTGCTGATCTTATACACCCAAAAAGATCCACACAAAAAGATATAATTTAAAGACCACCAAGTAGCGGTAAGTGCTCCTGCTGAACCCCCATACTGTATATTCACTATTCTCTCCATAACATAAAAATAACAGGAACTACTCTTTTCTCATACTCTATTTTATTAATCTTCACTACTTCTGATCTCTTGGACACCCTGTGGACTTACTCAATGTCCTTTGTACTGGGCTGGCTCTTAATCAATTTTCTTGGTTTGTTTCTGATAATTATTTACTTACTTGTAATTTTTTTTTTGTTCAGACATTTGATCCACAGCTGCTTTGATTCCTTATGTTTCGGTTTCTTAGAATCAGACATGCTGTATATTCTCTCTCCTTCTAGTTCTCCTGCTGCTTCTCATGTTTTACCTTGAACCTTTTAATCTTTGTACCTTGTCTCTTCCACTTCAGCTCCTGTATCTTGTCATGATTTTACTCTTCATCTCCTCTGCTCTACCAAACCTTGACCACCATTCTTCTATTTCTGTTTTTTTTATAGTTTGCTATCTCTAGTGGCATGGGTAGGTGGTCAAAGCCATAACCGGCACTCTGGAGAGCAGGTCCAGTAGTCAAGGAATTCTAATAATCTGTACAGAAGAATGCCATCACATAGTATAAATCATCCCTTACATTGGCGCTATAAAAAATCAGATACAAGCTAGGTCTAATCTGGGTTAGAGTTTTGATATTTTCAAATTTGGTTTTCAAAGGGAAATTTGACATTATATGAACTACTGAATGATTTTGTATCTCTCTACAAATAAACAACAAATAAATGCCTTCTTTACTCTTTCACAACCTGTTGCACATGATCAAGCTATTTCACTTTCAGATGTTCACATGTTAACATACTTCTTCTTACAGTTTGTACTCTTGCCAGTAAATACCTGATTTGACAGGATAATTCATAGTTCTAATTAATTTCATAACCAGCAAGCTCCTTGATCTGTGTTCGCACAACATGTGCATTAAATTGAAACTCCTGTGATCCTCTCTTATGCTTTGAGCTTTTTCGACATATTTCTTTTTTGTTTAACTATTTTTCACTATGGTTCACCATGCTGTTCAGGGTGGGCTGCCATGATTCCCTTAATACAGAGATATTTTTTCCTGAAGCAAATGCTATTTATCAATTGGAACTAAATGTTGTGTAGTGTTGGAAACAGTTCACTGCTTAAGCTGTGAGATCACAAAATTTCAATGTATGCTGACAGTCGTACAGTTTCTGTATAATTCCACATTTACTGTGAATTGTCCTTGAGTGGAGCTGGACGGTAATAACCCTTTGTGACCTTCAAGATGGACATTCAGGTGTATCGGGGAAAAGCAAAATAGTCAGTCTCTCTCTCTCCAGATCCCACCCTAAATGGCTTTCAGGCTGAGGTCCCCTGCCCCTCAAGTGTCACTGGTCTAAACCTCCCAAGGTGAACCAGACCCACAGTTTGGGAACCAAGGTCCTAAAATGTTTTCTTCGGACATGGGGTGGTTAGTGCAGAGGGTGGCCAACAATGAAGGAAGAATACATATAAAATATGTTTCCCAGTGCAGAAAAGCTTGTTGCATGCCCCCGAGTCACACAACATTGCCAAATCATAACAATCTCCCATATAAACAACAGTTCATAAGCTTTCCCAGGTATTCTCTAATTCATTCTCCAAGCCATTGCTGTTTATGTTTGTGCAGACCTCTAGCATAGATCTACCAATCTGTTGCTTGTTAAAGGTTAATCATTAACATCGACATGCTTGTAGAACTGTTTTGTTTGACCTTTAGATCTCTTATCTTTCAATTGCAATAATATTAATATAATGTTTTCAGTTGTGCAAAGAGATGTCTGGAAAAGGAAATAATTAATTTTTTAAAAATGTGTTTTTCCCCTTTCAAAGCTATGCCCTCCTGCTCATAAGTCTGAACAATTGGGGGAATTCACTAAAGGGCAAATTTTCACCTGGGAAGGCTTTGCCACATTTCACGCCACTTTGTCAGATACAAATTCACCACCACTAGGCTAATGCATTAAAAGATGGCAACCAAATAGTGATGGGCGAATCTGTTGCGTTTCACTTCACTGAATAATTCACGAATTTCCCCGTGAAATTTGCGAAACAGCGTTTTTGCCATTGGCATCCATGTTTTGCTGCATATTTTTGCGCCGGTTTCGCAAATGTATTCGCCGGCGGCAAATCACGGGAATTTGCTGTGAATTTGCACCTGCCGAATAAATTCGTTACATTCCATCATTACAGCCAAACGATGCTGAAGTTTTCATCAGCGCGATTATTTCATAGCGAACTTTCGCTAACGTTCATTTCTGCATAAAAAAACTTTGTTAGTACACGTACACTTAGGTCAATTTGAATAGAGTGGGTACATATAGGTCATATATATGTCTTGGGAAAATTGGAAATTGCTTGAAGAGGCCACTTATTATTACAAATGTCCAAAGAAGCAAAATAAAGAATAAAGTGATCCTCTAATGTCCTAGACATAAACCCATCCTTAAACAAATGTGGCATGCCCCTCAAATGGTTACAAAAAATGTTAACACAAAAATTGTTACCACTTTTAAATACAATCCCACTTAAAAATATGAAAAAATGCAGCATTTATTGTTTATTTTATTGCATACACTTCATTTTGTTTTCACTTTTAATTACAGCTAGGGTATGTCTTTCCTTTGTGAAGGAGTATATTTGTATCATTCAATATTATGTATTTCCAGTTTTGCCTTAAGAGAAAGAATGAGAGCAATCTTCCTAAGAACCTAAAATTCCAGTTGTGTTTGCATTGATCTCCATAGGTGTAACACTAGAAGGAATACATATGTTTCCTTTCATTTTGTCACCCCTAATGATCTTACTTGATTAGAAGAACAAATTGTGATTTTCTATATAGGTATGGCAAGAAGAAGTGGAGAACTCTGACTGCAAAGATGATAGATACCCAAGGGAACATAATCTTCAGTCAAATATTTATTTGGAAGGTCACAGGTTTGGATCTTTTGAAAGCAGGTTGATATGGGTTGCCTTTTGGCACACTCAGATGGAATTACTAAATATAATATTTCACATCGGTTTAACCACAAAAATAAGATGCAAATGAATGTATGTAGGAGGTGGCTGTTGAAACTATCGTGTTATAAGTCTAACCTTGCTTTTGAAACATCTCCTCAGACTTCTGTCAGAACTTGCATGAGGAAACTGAACCTTGTTAAAAGGGGATATTGCTAAATCCTGGCAGCATGGTAATTTCAGTCATACACAACTGACTACAGTTGCTATGACATGAGATCCATTACTTGAATTGAATTCTTTTTCTTGAACTGATGGCAGAGATAAAAATAAATATAGCATCTATATACTATAGAAGGGGTCCTCAACCACCGGGCTGAGGACCAGTTGCTCAATGGGGCCACTTAAACAGGCCATTGCTTCAAAGCGCAGCATCAAACGATTGGTGCAGATGGGGCGCGCAAGCAGGGTCGACATCAGAAATCTCAGGGCCCCATACGACAAGATTTCCTGGGCCCCCTGGGATGCGCCCACTACAAGCCCCACCTACAAGTCCACCCTCCCCACCCCACAGGTCCACCCCCCACCACACAGTAAAAAAAAAAAACATTGGTGGTTAGGTTTCCCACATGTTAATAAAAAATAAAAAAATATTGATGATCAGGGCCCCCCATAAAAAAACATTTGTGGTCACGCCCCCCATAAAAAAATATTGGTGGCTAGGACCGCACATGGTAAAAAAAAAATGTGTGGCCAGGGCCCCACCCACGTTATAAGAACATTGGTGGCCAGGGCCCCCCTTAAACGGATTATAAAAAAACGCCCCCCCCAGAAGTTTAAAAAAAAATTGGTGCCCAGGGCCCCACCACACAACAGGGACCACAAAGGGTTACCTTTGGGGGGGGGGCTGCCATGTTGCACTTACTTCAGTGGCCCACCTGCTGTAAGTGAGCTGCCAATTTCAGAAGGGAGGAGGGGAGCACAGGAGGCTGCATGTTCTAATCAAGCAAGTGCGGCGTGGCCGGGCCCCCCTTACCCTTGGGGCCCCCAACAACTCTCCCCCCCATCCCCCCTGATGGCGGCCCTGCGCGCGAGTGACATTGGTGCATTGCATTGGAACCCATGCATTGAGCTTTCTACAGATACCCAAAATACTGTTTACATGTGGTTTTTTTTTTTTTTGGAAAGGGGAAAGACCCAATGATGACACAGCAGGAGACTTCAGACTGCCAAAACAAAGACACCCTCCTACTAGTCTTGCTTTAAACTGGTACCTGGGGCAAAAAAAGTTGGGGAACACCAAATACTGCAAATGGATTGACAAGCCAATGAATCATGAATGAAGTCAGAATCGGGTGCGTCAGTGGCTAGATTTTAGACATTTCAAAAAGGAGTAATTAAAAAGACAAAAAAACATTGATAGTTATATATTATGTCCCCACTACTGATCAAACACAGGCTGATAAAAGCTACTGACTTGGTCCTTCCAGACTGAGTTGACAGCTCATTGGCCTGTGTATGGGGTCTATGGAGGGGCCTACCCAACAGATATCTGGTAAAAATCAGCCAGTGTCAGAAACCAACACAAATGTGGTCTGGCCTGTAACAGCGTAGCTGCTTGTTAACCTGAGAAACACATGTTACTGGCTGGATAATTAGTGTAAGCCATGTTATAGGGAAAAAACATATGATTTTACTTAAATCAGATTAAAAAGTGATATAAATCTAAATTACAGACTGTGCTGGCAGCAGGTGCAACAAGTCTAATGTGCAGGCAAAGGTCTGGGCAGGCAGCAAACAAGGAATGTAGCAATATAGTAGCCGGTAAATTTGCAATACACTAAAGTTCAGAACCTGGTCCGCCCCCTTGAGGATACGATCTGGCCAGTATCTAGCAGTATCCCTTTTCTCTTCCCTAATCCTCATTGTGCTGGAGTGACGTCATACCCCCCCACTCCAGTGTCATTAAAGACCGCCAACTTTGTCATCGCACGCCCCATCTGCTAGCCAGTAAATAACTTCTCAAAAGGTGGCAACTCTAATCGTAGAGGACCACATCGACATGAGGTCATCACCTGTCAGGGCTGTAGGCTCCTCTGTAAGATCTAATCATTTGCCCCAAGGCCCCATCCCAGGGCAGGATAAGGCTCCAAGGCATTTAAAAAAAGCTTTAAATAAGAATAGTATCTAGGAAGTACCACATAGCTGCAAAATGTAAAAAAAACATGTTTAATCATTTAAATAAAATTTGCAACAGCAATATAAGTTGGACTATTGGACACACATAATATGCACATTTGTCTTGTGTTTCTAAAATGTTACAAATGTCTGACATTTAGCTCCTGAGATCTTCCTTTATGCAACAAAAAGCCATAGAAAGACAAACAAACCATAAAAATAATTTGTGTCTTGTAATAAATAACAAAATCCTCAACAATTTCATTCAGGTAAATACTTCTGGTATTTCACGCTGTTGATATTCATTATCCTTTGGATGGAATGGAATGTTCAGATTGTAACTGGGATGTTCTGGCAAGCTTATCTCAGCCGCAACTGCCTCTTGCCTTCATCTCCAGCCTTCCCTCCTTCCACTTGTAATGTCCACAGAGCTCATCAGTACATTATTGCCTGTCTCCACATGTACCCTTCCTCTCTCAGAATATTAAAACAAAAAATTATTTGCATCCACTGGTTTCAAAACAGGCATTTTTGAGTAGTTTGCACAATTTTCAAGCACTCAACCATGTACTCAACCATCACAATTTTGTAGTTTTTTTCCTAATTGTAAAAAGATGCCATTTTTTTTATAAGAACTTTATTTTCCATGGAATTCTATAAGCTAATAGCAACAAAAATATTGTAAATACAGTACAGTTTGTTATTTGCTAAAGTAATATTTTGGCACTTTGTAGTAGAAATGACATAATTATTTAGAATCTTTCCAGCACCGGCATTTGCAGATAACCCGTAGGCTGCCATCAAAGTGTTCTAATTTGTCCCAATGATTTAATCAATGACTTCATGACATTTGTTATAAGATCCATCAAATCAGTAGATCAAAGTCAACCACAAGTTACCCCTGTGTGGACTGTGTAACTCTGTGATATGTTCATGTGCAGGCACTTTTACAATATAGAAATATGGAAACATGAAATTTGACTACTGAAAGAAAATCTAGTCTGGTTTTAAGGCTGTAAAATTGCTTTGCATCTATTCTATGCATGTTGGAATTCCGTGTTTTTATTATCTTTTCCATAAGGCAGTTTTTTCTTATATTGTTGTTCAGTTAGGCACTGTCTGGGGCCTATCAGCTCCAAGTGCAGGGTAGTCTGGACCAAGGAGGAAGCTTTAGGGCAAAATTCTAATTCACGGTAACCAGAGGGATCAAGGGTAATCGTAGTCAGATCAGTAGTTCAATAGGCAGGCAGCTAGGATCAAAGTCAATAGGTTCAAAAGTCCAGGAAAATCCTTGCAAACAATTTAGGAACACCCAGGAATAAAAACCAGTAATTCCTATCATGGGCATTGAACCCGTGACCTGGAAGGTCTTTTATTTTCAAATTTCATGCTATTCCTCAGCATGCTGATGTCAGTGCGTGCTGCTGGGTGCCGCCGTCTTGGATGGGGAGTGGAGCACTCGGGAACGGATTGCTCCCATCGCTCCTGACAGGCACTAGAGGCTATTGGCATGTGCCTTGAGAATATGGAGGAGGGTCAACGAGGGACACATGTCCCCACAAGGGGGATTGAGCAGTAGGGGGGACTGTGCATACAAAGCAAGTAAAGTATGTGTGTGTGATAAAGTGGTCAGGAAGGCCCTGGTGCCATGTAGTATTAACTTGGGTGCCAATACTATTTTGTCCATCTCTGCCTTCATTTTGTGTGTTCTGGATCTAGCCATGTTTTCCCACAAAGTACAACTGATAATGTAATTTTCCTTCCACCGTACAAGTATAGGTTCTATTATCAGGAATGCACACATATACTTTGGGACATGGGTTCACAAAAGCTCACAAATTCGAGTTATATTTTCAAAAACTCGAATGTTCGAATGTAAAACGCTGGCAACTAAAAGATTGCGGATTCTTATAGAAGTTAATGGGAATTGTCCTAGGTAAAATTCAAGCCCTTTTTTAAATTTGATATTTTCAAGGTTTTTTAAGTTTTTTTTTGGAGTTTTCAAAGCCCTCAAACCCTCAAATTCATGTTATCAGCGTACAAACTCACAAATCTGAAGTATTTGAGTTTTTTTCCACTATTGTATTCAAATTAGTTTTTTTATATTCTAAATTTTTAATAAATAAGCAAACATTTGAGACTTTTTAAATTTTGAAATTTAGAAAAAAACTTTACCTCTTCGATTTTTGATAAAAAAAAGTCCATAAGTCTGCTAAAAAAATCATTTAAACATTAAGGGACACATTTCGATATTCGAAGTCGAAGGATTTTACTTTGAGATTCGAATATCGAGGGTTAATAGTAGGGGGCAGATTCACTAAGGGTCGAATTTCGAAGTAAAAAATACTTCGAAATTCGACCCTCGAATTGAAATCCTTCGACTTCGAATATCGAAGTCGAAGGATTTAGCGCTAATCCTTCGATCGAACAATCGAAGGATTTTTCGTTCGATCGAACGATTAAATCCTTCGAATCGAACGATTCGAAGGATTTTAATCAAACGATCGAACGAAAATCCTTCGATCAAAAAAAGGTTAGCAAGCCTATGGGGACCTTCCCCATAGGCTAACATTGACTTCGGTAGCTTTTAGCTGCCGAAGTAGGGGGTCGAAGTTTTTTTTAAAGGGCAAGTACTTCGACTATCGAATGGTCGAATAGTCGAACGATTTTTACTTCGAATCGTTCGATTTCGATCGAATTCGAACTAATTTAACCAATTCGATGGTCGAAGTACCCAAAAAATACTTCGAAATTCGAAGTATTTTTCATTCGAATCCTTCACTCGAGCTTAGTGAATCTGCCCCTAATGTGCCCCTAAATAAACCCAATGGGATTGTTTTGCCTTTAGTAGGTATTCATGTAGTGTAGTTAGGATCAAGTACAAGATTCTGTTTTATTATTACAGAAAGAAAGGAAATATTTTTTTAAAATGAGAATTATTTGCATATAGTGGACTCTATGGGAAATGTCCTTCCTATAATTTGGAGCTTTCTGTGTGATGGTTTTCTGGATCCAGTGGTTAGGAAACACTAAGGGGCCCATTCACTAAGTTCGAGTGAAGGAATAGAGGAAAAAAAACTTCGCATTTTGAAGTGTTTTTTTGGCTACTTCGACCTTTGACTACGATTCGACTTCGAATTGAAGGATTCGAACTAAAAATCGTTCGACTATTCGACCATTCGATAGTCGAAGTACTGTCTCTTTAAGAAAAAACTTCGACCCCCTAGTTCGCCACCTAAAAGCTACCGAAGTCCATGTTAGCCTATGGGGAAGGTCCCCATAGGCTTTCCAAGTTTTTTCTGATCGAAGGATAATCCTTCGATCGATGGATTAAAATCCTTCAAATCGTTCGATCGAAGGATTATTCCTTCTATCGAACGAATTGCGCAAAATTCTTCGACTTCGATATTCGAAGTCGAAGGATTTTAATTCGCCAGTCGAATATCGAGGGTTAATTAACCCTCGATATTCGACCCTTAATACATCTGCCCCTAAATGACCTAATAGTGAGTGGTGATTTCAGACTGCCCTTTAATTGTTATGACTGTATTATAAATTTTTGGGATTGTTTAGTTCTTTTTTTTTTATTGAACTGACTGATAAGGGTACAGTCAATTTATCATTATCAGAAATATTCCAGTCCATAACCTGTTTCTGTCAATGCCTACTGTATAAGATTCTATAGTATATTATATCAATATTAACATAAATTATATCAATAATAATAATATACCGATATACCTCAACCCACTTACTAGGGTTTCTGGTTCTTTTGAGCAAGCAGACAATGAATCCACACCAATGAGCGTATAGTAAAGTGATGTATTGTAAAATAAATCAATTGATTGTTCTACATAAATCTAACACTTACTAAACAAAAATTACAATATTTACAGTTACACATTACACAAGTCTACATAGTTGTTACCAAAAAGGCAGGGGAATAGAGTTCGGCTTCATCTCTGCCTTCCCCTCTGGTCTTCATTCCTCACATGTCTTGTCCCAGGCTCCTCTGGCTTCTCCAGCTCTCTAGCTGCCTCCTCTCAGCTGCCCAGCTCCCTCAGCTGCCCAGCTCCTCTCTCCTCAGCTCCCTTCACATTTGCCCAGCGTTCTTTTATCCTGGGTTCTCACCTGCCCCCACAGAAACCCTCCCAACTGCCAAGATGCTGTGATAATCCCCCAATTTGCCTACATCCTGTTGAGCAAATTTTCTCACATACACAATCAGTTTTATGGTCCCCACAGCAGACATAGGCCTTAGTAATCACAGGAAAACCTTTGTTATGATAATCAGGGCTTCATGTAAGTTCCCCGAACAACAGCTTTCATATTAAATAACAAAATCAAGATGGCAATTTCTTACAAATGCACTCACTGCCACTGCCTCACGAGGAAACTTCAGGTGTCTTTGTAAAACACATCGACCCGACTGCCACCCTGCCAATTAGATTCTAGCTGGCGGGAAGGCAGTTCTGGGAGATTATTTGCTCGAATAAGAGGCGATTTGTCGCTGGGTGACTAAATCTCTCAGAATCTCCACGTGTGTCTCTGCCCTAAACTCTCAATGGTTGTTACTGGTTTGGGTAAGAGAAGATTTTTTTTTAATCCCATACCTGTGTACCCTTTAAACTGCTCATGCATGTCACCAGCCTACCACATTGATACATGTACTAGAGGTATTAGTGTTACTAGAGGTATTTACACTTCAGAACTGCAGATGCTGTCATAACTTTAGCATAACATAAAGACATACTGAATAATATGCAAAGTTGTTCCTGGTCCAGTAACTTGTAGCAAGCATTAGACCACTCAAATCTAATTTCAGACTAATTGGAATGAGTTACTGGCCCATGGTGATTGCCCATTGTACTACATGACCTCACTACTTTCTTTTATAACTGTGGTTCATACTCTCATAGGAAGAGGGACAACCCCCATAAACACCAACCTTTTCTGGTGATTCTACAGATCAGTTCCTACAGCTAAAAACGGTTCTCCAAACTAATTAATAAAAGTACATTATGGGCATCAAAACTAAAGAACTTTCAACCTCCACATTTAATTTTTCACTAAAATCATTTTATAGTTTGAATGCCCAACAAACTGTCAAGTATTTACAAAATCATTTGTCTTGTCCACAAATGACCAGCTGGGATTTTTTCCTCTCTGTTTAGTAGGGATGTAGCGAACAGCGGAAAAAATGTTCGCGAACATATTCGCGAACGTGCGTCCAAAAATGCGAACGGTTCGCGAACGTCGCGAACCCCATAGACTTCAATGGGAAGGCGAATTTTAAAAGCTAGAAAAGACATTTCTGGCCAGAAAAATGATTTTAAAGTTGTTTAAAGGGTGCAACGACCTGGACAGTGGCATGCCAGAGGGGGATCAAGGGCAAAAATGTATCTGAAAAATACATTGTTGACACAGCGCTGCGTTTTGTGCTGTAAAGGGCAGAAATCACACTACGTCACTCAGGTGATGTTTCTGGACACGGAATGTGAAAAAGCTCACACAGCTAGGTGGCACTTTGTTAAAACAATGCCTGCAAGGGCAACGTATACAGTAGTGGATACGGAATATATTATTGCTGCTGTAAAAACATCACTCAGGTGATGTTTACGGACACAGAATTATTATTGTTATTTAGACAGAATGTGAAAAAGCTCACACAGCTAGGTGGCACTTGCATACCTCCCAACTGTCCCTCTTTTGACCACTCAACCCCCTGTCCCTCTTTTGTACTGGAAAGTCCCTCTTTTCTCTGCACTGAACAGCCAGAAAAAAACCAGTTTCTAACTTAATTGGCTTTTGGCAGAGAGCTCAGAACAGCTAACAGGTGCAAATAAGATACTTTGTAACAATTTTGACTCTGGTTGGTGCTGGTGGTGGTGAACTACTAGGAGGAGCAGCACACCAGTTCCTTTTTTTCTCTGCACTGAACAGCCAGAAAAAAACCAGTTTCTAACTTAATTGGCTTTTGGCAGAGAGCTCAGAACAGCTAACAGGTGCAAATAAGATACTTTGTAACAATTTTGACTCTGGTTGGTGCTGGTGGTGGTGAACTACTAGGAGGAGCAGCACACCAGTTCCTTTTTTTCTCTGCACTGAACAGCCAGAAAAAAACCAGTTTCTAACTTAATTAGCTTTTGGCAGAGAGCTCAGAACAGCTAACAGGTGCAAATAAGATACTTTGTAACAATTTTGACTCTGGTTGGTGCTGGTAGTGGTGAACTACTAGGAGGAGCAGCACACCAGTCCCACTCCCCAACACAGCTAGACTAATAGCACTGGGCTCTTACAGTAGCAAAGTAAAAAAAACAAAAATGAAAATAAAAGCAGTCCTTACAAGGACTATTGGGTTACAGGCAGCAGTCAGCAGATGAGAGATCAGCAGCAGGACAGCTGCCCACAGCAGCTACATACAGAGCACTGCAGTAGAAGGTAGATTACTAGTCAGCAAAGCTAACTAACCTAAACTCACTGTCCCTCAAATCCCTGCAGAGTTCTGTCCCTACAATACAGAGCAGTATCAAGTAGATTACTAGCCAGCAAACTTACTATCCCTCAAATCACTAAACAGCTCTCTCCCTACACTAGCTCTTCCAAGCACACACAGGCAGAATGAAAAAACGCTGCAGGGCTTCAGTTTATATATGGAAGGGGAGTGGTCCAGGGGGTGTGGGGGTGGTCCAGGAGGGAGAGCTTCCTGATTGGCTGCCTGATTGGTCTGGGGTGAGAGGTCAAAAATAAGCGCCAGCTAAGGCGAACCCAAATTGGCAAACGTCGCGCGACGTTCGCGAACATTCGGCGGACGCGAACGGCCGATGTTCGCACGAATTAGTTCGCGGGCGAACAGTCCGCGACATCCCTACTGTTTAGGTTGACTAGAATTTTTGCTGAACCATTGACCTGTCCTCTGTGACCAATGCTTGTTGTAGCAGAGAATTCATAGGATTTTCATGAAGGCTGGGGGAGGCAAAGCCTCCTTAAAGCCACACTGGTGAAGTTTTAGAGATATTATACATGGAATTGGCACTGTATTTTTCTCAAACATTCAAAAGTTGTGTTTGATCAATGTACATTCTCTAGCCCTCTGTTTTATTAATAATTTAGTACCTATGCAAGTGGTTATACTGGGTTTTCAGTTTACAGGGGTTTTCAGTTAGTTTTAGTTATGATCATAAAATTGACAAGCCACCATTCCATGTTGGTGGTTCTTACTATTTACCTTGGGACTTTTTTCATAGGCTGGCACCTCCTGTATAGTTGCATTTCTTATGATCAGTGTCTCCTGACCAAGGGATTGGTCTCACAGGCTTTAATCCTCCCCTGCAATTAGCTTTAAAGAGGACAGACTGCCAAAACCAAAACACTGGTTTCCACTCCAGTGTTCTGGAATGCTATTCTACAGATATAGAAAAAGATTGGATTATCCTTGAACAAGCTTTAGTCAAGTACCCTATATAAATTATAGTGTGGGTGAATTCTTAATTCTGTCCCTAGCTGGTGATTTACCAGCTGGGTGGCAACCATAATAGTATTACAGGTACAGGATCCATTATCCAGAAACCCATTATCCAGAAAGCTCTGCATTACAGAAAGGTCATTTCCCATAGACTCCATTTTATCCAAATAATCCAAATGAAAAAACGACCCCCATTTGAAAGCTGGAAAGATTCAGAAGAAGAAGGCAAATAATTTAAAAACTATAAAAAAAAACAAGGACAACCAGTTGAAAAGTTGCTTGGAACTGGCCATTTTATAACATACCAAAAGTTAAATTAAAGGTGAACCATCTCTTTAAGGTTAGGTTACCTACTGTCACCATCGAGCCCTGCTATACGCTACTCTCAGTATCTCCAGTGGCTACTCAGTTGAATCCCACCATCTTGAAGTTCCTGGTAAGTTTCTCCTATTTTCATCTTCTCAAAAATAGCTTTAGGGTAGATTTCATAGTATTGGTGGGGATCATTTTGGTTTCAATCTCTAAGGTTTAAAAAAACCTCATCAAATAATTTAGTTTACAAAGGATCACTGTGTAATGGAATCTGAGCTGGATATCCAAGATGGCGTCCAAGATGGTGGCTCCCTGGTTCCTCACGGACGCAGACGGATGATGTCGACCTCTTCCCACACTCGGATTGGTCGCCGGTGACGGAATGGGCGTCGGCGTCAATAATGGGCGCCGGCGTCGGTTGCGCACGCGGCGCGTCGGTCGCCGACGTCAGCGCGTCCGCGCATACGTCATGACGCCGATGCGTCCAAAATTGGCGCCAAACCTGGGCCTTTATAAGGGAACTCCGGACAGTCATCAGTGCCCAATTATAGGTTTAGTTTACTACTCCTGGGTGTGATTCATTGCAAACTTCTTCTCTATTGTGTACCGACCCTTGCCTGGAATTCTCGACCTTGAACCTCTTCTGCCTGGACTGATCTTGTTGCCTGTTTGACCATTCTTCTGCCTCATCCTCTACTGTACTGCGAACTTGGACATTGTTATTTTCCTCCCTTGGTCCTCACTACTCCTGAGGCCTTTTGGCCTTACATTATAATTGGGCCATGGACCCGTCGGAGGAGAATCCTGCGCCGCCTGATGTCGGTGGAGCGCTTCGTGGTCTGGCATCCCGCATGCAGTCCTATGAGGTACAACAATCTCACTTTGGTCAGGCTTTGGAAACCATTCTTGCTAAGCTATCGACGTTAACACCTGCCGATCCTATTCCTGCACCTGTACCTGTGGCTCCGCTTCACGCCTCCGAACCCCGCATTCCGGCTCCCCCACTCTACAGTGGTGATCCTACAGCCTGCCGTGGGTTTATTAACCAGTGCGAGGTCCACTTTGCACTCGCACCCAGCCAATTCCTGTCTGAACGAGCCAAGGTGGGCTTCATATTCGCCCGTCTGCAAGGGAAGGCATTGGAGTGGGCTTCGCCTCTATGGGAAAAGGAGGATCCCATTATCGATGATGCCCGAGCCTTCGTCCGAGAGCTTCGAGTGGTCTTTGATGCTCCGGGTCGTGCCACTGCTGCCTCCGCACGCCTGTTCCATCTTCAACAGGGAACTCGCTCAGTCTCGGAGTACGCCATTGAGTTCCGCACCCTGGTTGCAGAGACTTTGTGGAACAACGACGGGTATCACGCTGCCTTTTACAACGGCCTGGCGATACGTATTAAGTCTGATCTGGTGTCCAGGGAAATTCCATCCCGTTGGGAAGATCTAGTCGCCCTGGCCATTAAGGTTGATACTCGGCAGAGGGAGTTTCAAGCTGAACTCGACAGAGAGCGCTCCCCAACCAAAAGGTTCCACAGGTTCCAACCTACTCTGGCTCCTCGTTTTCAAAGACCCTTCCTTCCCAACCCGGCTTCCACCTTGTCTTCTCCAAATCCTGCGGTTCCTGCCTCTTCTTCCCTGCCGTCGGAAGAACCAATGCAGATCGGACGGGCTCGTCTGACCGAACAGGAAAAGCTTCGGAGAAGGGCTGCTGGACTGTGCCTTTACTGTGGTGGAAAATCCCACTTCGCCTATGAGTGTCCAGTGAAGCCGGGAAACGCCAACACCTAGGTAAGACTGGGGAGACTTACCTGGGTGGAATTGGTCCCTCTCCCCATTCCTCTGCTCAACGCTTCCTCCTCCCTGTGCAGATTCGTTTTGGAACCCAGACGATTTCCTCTAAGGCTTTCCTTGACTCCGGCGCAGCTGGGAATTTCATCGATAAGGTCTTCGCTGAAAGCCATTCCATTCCCCTACGATCTCTGGCTGTTCCTCTTCGAGCATTGGCGATTGACGATCGTCCACTATCCTCCGCTACAATTTCCCACTCCACCGATGAACTTTCCGTTATTGTGGGATCTATGCACCTTGAAAGATTGTCCTTCCTCCTAATCGATTGTCCTTCTACTCCCATTGTTCTTGGTCTGCCTTGGTTGAATATTCATAACCCTGTAATCGATTGGGCTTCTTCTCAGATCTCCCGCTGGAGTTCCTTCTGCCAAGAGAACTGTTTACCCACCAAATCTATTATTAAAGTTGCATCTGTGTCTTCCAATTCTTCTTTGCCCTCTGTTTATCAAGCCTTCTCTGATGTCTTCAATAAAAAGTCTGCCGAAGTCCTGCCTCCCCATCGTCCTTATGATTGCCCCATCGAACTTCTTCCTGGAACCATGCCTCCCAGGGGTCGCATTTATCCTCTGTCTCCTTCTGAAACCTGTGCCATGAAGGAGTACATTCAAGAGAATCTGCAAAGAGGCTTTATTCGTCCTTCTTCTTCCCCGGCTGGAGCCGGTTTCTTCTTTGTAGAGAAAAAAGATGGAGGTTTGCGGCCCTGCATTGATTATAGAGGTCTGAATAAAATCACGATTAAGAATCGTTATCCCCTTCCTCTCATCTCCGAGCTGTTCGACCAACTCAAAGGGGCTTGTCTTTTCACCAAATTGGATCTTCGTGGGGCGTATAATTTAATCCGGATCAGAGAAGGAGATGAATGGAAGACCGCATTCAACACCCGGGACGGGCATTATGAATATCTGGTGATGCCATTCGGTCCCTGTAACGCTCCCGTGGTCTTCCAAGAATTCGTAAATGACATTTTCAGAGATTTACTGGGCCAGTACGTGGTGGTGTACTTGGACGATATCCTTATTTTTTCCAAAAACCTTGCTGAGCATCGTCTTCAAGTCCAAGAAGTCCTTTCCCGTCTGCGGAAAAATAACTTATTTGCTAAATTAGAAAAATGTTCCTTTGAAGTATCGTCCATCTCTTTCCTTGGGTACATCATCTCTCAACAGGGTTTTAGAATGGATCCTGCCAAGATCTCCGCTATCCAGGACTGGCCTCTCCCCACCAGTGTTAAAGCCATCCAAAGATTTATTGGCTTTGCGAATTATTATAGACAATTTATCAAGGGGTTTTCTTCCAAAATTGCTCCCATTCTTTCACTTATCAAAAAGGGGGGTAAGCCTCAACAATGGCCACCTTCAGCTTTGGAAGCATTCAAGGATCTTAAAACTTCTTTTTCTTCTGCCCCCATTCTTCGACACCCTGAACCATTCCAACCATTTTTTATTGAAGTCGATGCCTCAGATGTCGGTGCCGGAGCAATCTTGTCCCAAAGAGCGTCTACTGATGGGAAACTTCATCCTTGTGCTTTCTTCTCTAAGAAATTCACCTCTTCCGAACAAAATTATGATGTTGGAAATCGAGAGTTGCTGGCCGTAAAACTTGCCCTAGAAGAATGGAGACATTTGTTGGAAGGTTCTTCTATCCCTGTGACCATCTATACTGACCATAAAAATCTTGAATATATCCAATCACTCAAACGTCTCAACCCTCGTCAGGCCAGGTGGGCACTATTCTTCTCCCGTTTTAATTTTATTCTTACTTTTCGGCCTGGTGTCAGAAACAGGAAGGCAGACGCTCTTTCCAGAAGTTTTCTCATCGAAGATCTCGTTTCCATCGAACCAGAGTCCATTATACCTCCTATAAAAATCATTGCTGCTCTATTTCCATCCTTGGCCTCCCAGTTATTGTCTGTTCAACCTTCTGCTCCTGTAGGAACCCCTCCTGGTGTTGCCTTTGTTCCCCCTGAACTCCGTCATTCCATTTTGGTTCAGTCCCACAGTTCCAAGCAGGCCGGGCATCCTGGAATCAAGAAAATCACTGAACTTCTGTCTCGTCTTGTATGGTGGCCTTCCCTAAGAAAGGATGTCAAAGACTTTGTTTCTTCTTGCTCTGTATGTGCTGTATCCAAATCTGGGCGTTCCCCTCCCAAGGGGTTACTCTTACCACTACCCATTCCTTCTCGCCCATGGACTCATTTATCTATGGACTTCATCGTGGACCTCCCTAACTCCTCTGGTTACACTGTTATTTGGGTGGTAATTGACAGATTCACTAAAGTTGCACACTTTACTCCTCTTCGAAAACTTCCCTCTGCTCCTGAACTTTCTTCATTATTCATTAAACACATTTTCCGCCTCCATGGTTTCCCTGCCGAAATTGTCTCTGACCGTGGTTCCCAATTTGTTTCTAAGTTCTGGAGATCCCTGTGTAAAGCCCTTGGTGTTTCTCTTCAATTTTCTTCTTCATACCATCCACAGTCTAATGGAGCAGCAGAAAGGGTTAACCAGGCCCTTGAACAGTTTCTTCGATGCCATGTATCACTGTGCCAGGATGATTGGGCGGACCTGCTTCCATGGGCTGAATTCGCACATAACAATGCATTACATGTTTCCTCCGAAAAGTCCCCTTTTTTCTGTATGTACGGTCTTAACCCTTTGGCTTTTCCTCAGGATTTATTACTTACCAATGTCCCTGCCGCCAACGACCAAGCTGCCCACGTGTCGGCCATTTGGCACGCCACGGTCGTCAATCTGGAAAAAAGTTCCCTGGTCCAGAAAAGGTTCGCGGATCAAAGAAGAATCCCTTCCCCGTTGTACGCACCTGGTGACAAGGTTTGGCTATCCACCCGGAACATTCGTCTCAAAGTTCCCTCTCCGAAACTTGGTCCCAAGTTTATTGGTCCCTTCTCCATCTCTGAGATCATCAACCCGGTGGCTGTCCGTTTACAACTTCCCTCTGAGATGCGGATTCCAAACGCCTTCCATGTCTCCTTGCTCAAACCTGCAGGTACTTCTTCTTCTTCTTCTTCCTCAGCTCCTGTCTTGGTGGACGGACATCAAGAATTCGAGGTTAAAAGAATCCTGGACTCCCGGATTTCGAGGGGCACCCTACAATACCTCATTGAGTGGAAGGGGTTCGGCCCTGAGGAGTACTCTTGGGTAAGAAATTCAGATGTCCACGCCCCTCTCCTGGTCCAGAAATTCCATCGGCAATTTCCTTCTAACCCAGGTGGTCCGGAGGCCCCCCCTAGGGGGGGAGTACTATAATGGAATCTGAGCTGGATATCCAAGATGGCGTCCAAGATGGTGGCTCCCTGGTTCCTCACGGACGCAGACGGATGATGTCGACCTCTTCCCACACTCGGATTGGTCGCCGGCGACGGAATGGGCGTCGGCATCAATAATGGGCGCTGGCGTCGGTCGCGCACGTCGGTGCGTCGGTCGCCGACGTCAGCGCGTCCGCGCATACGTCATGACGCCAATGCGTCCAAAATTGGCGCCAAACCTGGGCCTTTATAAGGGAACTCTGGACAGTCATCAGTGCCCAATTATAGGTTTAGTTTACTACTCCTGGGTGTGATTCATTGCAAACTTCTTCTCTATTGTGTACCGACCCTTGCCTGGAATTCTCGACCTTGAACCTCTTCTGCCTGGACTGATCTTGTTGCCTGTTTGACCATTCTTCTGCCTCATCCTCTACTGTACTGCGAACTTGGACATTGTTATTTTCCTCCCTTGGTCCTCACTACTCCTGAGGCCTTTTGGCCTTACACACTGTCAGTGTATTTGCCACTGATGTCAGGGAAACAAATGAATACAGTTGGAAAGTATTCAAGCTCCTGGGAACAGGCCTATGAAGTGCTTTGTCACTGATATATAGTAGATGATTCCATGTCTATTTAGGAATAACAGGTAAGATTCCAATCTTACCTGTTATTCCTAGTCTATGAAGTGCCTGTCTACGCTAATTGCCTGTGGGTCTAAAAGCTGACTGCCACAGGGCTCTTATCTTCCCCCAAGAAAAAAAAATAACAAAAGAATGTAACTCAGAAGGACTCTTCCCAGACAGATCTGTAAAGAAGGGGAGAAAAACAAAGACCTTTAGCCCTGTGTTATGTAAAGCTCCTTGGCTGAAACACCAATCTGCAATCACAGGTAAAGCACATGTTTTCCAGGCGGTGGAATCTTCAGTCTGCAACATGTTGATTTATTCAGAGCTCTGCTATTTTCAGACAAGTTAGAACCAAGGTTGGAGAATTTTAAAGTTGCAGTATGTGACCTCAGCTGAGAGCTGGACAAGTGCCAGGGGATCATGGATACGGTACACCAGAAATGATACACATGCTATTGAATTACTCACTATTAGGCTGCTCCCATTACTGTCTCACTTTGCATATTGTCTCGGCTCAATGCAGAGTCACTGACATTTTCCATTGTTCCTTGGAATTCCAAATAAAAACCCTCTTAACTCCTTGCTTGACAAACAAGAAGGGCGTATTTATAGGAATTCATTTGATTTTTTTTAAAAGTATTGATACAGAGAAAGTCCATACAAGATGGCAATTTTTGTGTTCAGGGGAGGCTAATAAAAGACATTTCTACACATATTACTTTATAGTATCCCTGGGTCAATATCATATATAATACCCCAGAATACTGTGCATGGCCCAGATACAGTATACAATAAAATATCTCCCAGAACACCTTGCAGGATAAATGCAGCACCAGTTTTATATATGGGTATGGGATCTCCATACCTAAAGTCTACTAGATAATCATGTAAACATTAAATTAACCCAATAGACTGGTTTTGCTTCTAGTAAGGATTAATTATATCTTAGTTTGGATCAAGTGCAAGGCACTGTCTAATTTGTGTTAAATGTGTTTTTTTTGTAGACTTAAGGTATGGTGATCTAAATTTATTTACTGAACTCTGAATGCAAAAATAACAAAAAAATTATGATTTTTTTTATATAAAATCAGACTTTTAAAAATCTGAGGTGGAAAAGTCCGAATCTGAAAATCCGGCATCTCAGACCTGTCGAGGTTGCATATAAGTTAATGGGAGAAGTCCCAATGATTTTTTGAAGTGCACTGGTTTTTGTGCAATACCCCAAATTTTTTGTGGGAAAATTCCAAAAATATCGTGAAATTCGTGAAAATTGGATGAAAAAAATTCGAAAGAAATCGTGAAAATCTATTTCTTTACCGCAAAGCAAATTTTCGGGAAAATGTAATAAATAAGCAGAAAAAAACGGAGCGGATTTGATGGGAGTTTGTAGCAGTAAATTTCGAAATATATTCAAACTTTGAAAATTTCATGATCTGTGCTGGGTTTCGTCTGATAATCTGAAAAATGTTGGGTTTTCGGGTGATAACTAGAAAAAAAAAAACCGAGTGATTCAGGTGTCAAATCCGAAAAAATCACACTATTCAAGTTTTCACTTGATTTTATCAAGTCTTTTCCCGGACAGAATATTTCAAGTTATTTTATTGATAAATAGGTTAAAATCGTAGATGGGAGTTTGGTCAAGCTTGGTTTAATAAAAAGATGAGATAAATTAAAGTTTTAGTAAATAACCCCCCAAATGTTGCCATACATTGCACAGATACAAACTAAGCTATTTAACTCGACAATAATTCTGCTCAAATTCACTACAATAACCTATTGACACCTAAATAGTGATGGGCGAATTTATTCGCCAGGCGCGAATTCGCGGCGAATTTGCGCATTTCGCGAAACGCCCGCGAAAATTCGCGTCAAAAATTCGCCGGCGTCAAAAACGGGCGCCGGCGTCGGAAAAACGGGCGCCGGCGTCAAAAACGAGACGCCGGCGCCGTTTCGCGAATTTTTCGCCGTTTCGCGAATTTCGCACGAAATTCGCAAATTTTTCGGCGAAACGGTGCAAATTCGCCCATCACTACACCTAAAGCCTTTCAGATGACATCATAGTTCTTGTTGAATCACTGAATGGGGAATATCTAGTAGGGTTACTGCCCTCTAGTCACAGCTTGCAGTCCTTAGCTATATATCATTGTAGATGCATGCAGTTGGACATTAGTAAATAAATAGAAGGTTACTGCCACCTGGAAGGCTCAATAATCTCTCTAAGCCCCAAGGTGCTAATGGCATTTCACTTATGGACCTGTCTTTGACCTGATTTCCAGACATCACAGGTGTTAGAGACAGGACAAGGCCTTAGGCCCCACACATGAACCATTGCAGATGACTAGGTTCATGATTATGACCTGCTTATTTCAAGAGGTCAAGCCCATGACAGATACCAGAGGGATTGGTGTTCTGCAGGGTATATTGGGCTATGTATGGAGTCTTTCCTCTTAATATGTATCCCTAGACTTACCATGCTGGAACTTTGCTTGTTCTAACTGGCAGCCATTGGTGGCACATATATACCAAGTCCATGTACAGGTATGAGATCCATTATCTAGAAAGCTCTGAATTACGGAGAGTCCATCTCACATATAGACTCCATTGTATCCAAATAATCAAAATGTTAAACAAATTCCTTTTTCTCTGTAATAATAAAACAGTAACTTGTTCTTGATACAAACTAAGATATAATTAATCCTTATTAGAAGCAAAGCAAGCTTATTAGGTTTGTTTAATGTTTACATGATTTTCTAGTAGATAAAAATTGTAATTTTCGAATTAGAATTTCAGAGTTTTTTTTTAAATTTTAATTTGATTTTCGAAATTTATCATGCACTGTTCCTTTAAGAATACGAATTCCACTATTCGCCACCTTAAACCTGCCAAATTGCTGTTTTAGCCTTTGGAAGACGTCCTGGGATCAGTTTGGAGTTGTTTGCAGCCTTCCTGACATTTGAGTTTCTTTCGGAGAAAAAAAATTGAATCGATTTTTAGAATTCGATTTGAATTTGTGGGTCGATCCTATTCAACAGAGAAATTAGATTTTTATAATAAATTGCAATTGGTCTAATTTTGAGTTCATGGGAGTTTAATATATTTCCCATGAACTTGAAATTTGACCCTTGATAAATCTACTCCTTAAGGGAGGAACCCCAAAGTCGATTTCCGCGCGATTCGACGTTCTGCGCAAAAACGCAGACGTCAAATCGGCTGCGACGGAAATAAGGTAAGCAACAGGAATGTCGGATCTGTCCGATGTGACACGACTGTCGGATGCATACGCTGCACGCAGCATCTGCATCCGATAGTTGTGTAGCGTCGGAGAAACGCTGCAACTTCATCCAACATTTCCATCTCTTACCGTCGCGTCCGTCGCATCCGACTTGACGTCTAAATTTTTGAGCAGCGCGTCGGATCGCACTGAAATCGCCCATGGAGTTCCTCCCTAAGGTATGTACAGGTAGATACAAATTACAGAAGAGTCCATTATCCGGAAAATCCCGGGTCCTGAACATTCTGGATAAAAGGTCCCATAGCTGTACATAATGGAGTAATGCAAGACCAGATATGTTCAGTTGCTAAGAATAGGAGATGTAGGATTTTCTGCAGACGTATTTTCCTTTTTTTTTTAATTTAAAGCCAATAGTTAATGCAGGGATTTTGCCTTCAGTGGTTGTAAGTGGAGATTAGTCAGCACTTATCAAGATAGATTTCTTAAAGAAATATGATAAATTGTTTTTTTGAATTGCCCTCATTAACAGTAACAAGTTTTCACTTAATTAA
The DNA here is from genome assembly GCF_017654675.1 of Xenopus laevis. Lineage (NCBI taxonomy): Eukaryota > Metazoa > Chordata > Amphibia > Anura > Pipidae > Xenopus > Xenopus laevis. The sequence goes on along the minus strand of NC_054385.1, from coordinate 112,391,105 downwards.
ACCATCCTGACAACTCGGCAATGTAATATTAATTCTGACATGCGTTAGGGAAAAGCCTCAGGGACTGAGTTCTGTTTCTCAGCCAACAAATAAAAATGTGCTGACACCGTTCTGTATAGGGGAACATCACAAAATGCGGGGGGAAGCAAATCCATTGGAAAGAACTGCAAGTGAACAGATGCGGAAAACCTCAACAGTGGGCGCAATCAATCCAAAAGGCCCCTTAGTCCTCTCTGTGTCATATGAAATTCCACCTCGGGTGATTTTCACATGGAAATCAAATGCAAAGGATGACTTTATAATTACAACTGTGCCTGCAGGGAACCAAAAAAATCTGTAGAATACGAATAAATATATACACTATATACAAGGAAGGTATTGTTGTCAACAACCAGTGTGGCCATAATAACCGTTGGTAATAATATAATCCGATAGAAGTATGTGGGGAGAGAATAAGGCAGGGTTTTAGGGGATCTATCATGTGCTTATACCCTTTCCCAGGTATCCCCGGCTTTCTTTAAAGCTTACTTTACAAGTATAAGATCAGTTATCTGGAAACCCGTCATCCAGAAAGCTACAAATTTACGGGACTCCATTATAAGCTAATAATTATTACAACACTTATTTTCCTTTTTCTCTGTAAGAATAAAACAGTACCTTGTACTAGATCCAAACTTGATATCATTTATCCTTAATGGAGGCCAACCTATCCTATTGGGTTTATTAACTGTTTCAATTTTTTTCTGGTAGACTTAACATATGGAGATCCAAATTATGTAAAGATTCCTGAGAATTCTACATAACAGGTCCTGTACTATGCATGAGTCCAGACTGAATTGGTGCAAGGGATACCTGGGAATGGGGAAAAATTGTCAGTGTTGTGCTCAGAAATAAAGATCCTGAGCTGGTGTTCTTTTTTTAAAGAAAAAAAAAAAAAAAAGAACAATTTTAGTCAATGGATAGTGCCTAATTGTGTTTTAGGGTTTTCTTGTCCTTTAAATGTATATATTTTAAATGTATTTTTATTATACATGTTTATTATGTATAGGTGCCTCTATGCTACAGTACCAAAGCCAGGCAAGCTACTGTATATGAGGCAGCTCTTTATAGCAACTCCCTAAAACCCTTGAAGGGGTGGTTCACCTTTAAGTTAACTTTTAGTTGTAGAATGCAACATTTCAACTGACCTTCATTTTTTCTTTTTTATAGTTTTTGAATTATTTGCTTCTTCATCTGATTGTTGCCAACTTTTAAATGGGGATCACTGACCCATCTAATAACAAATGCTCTGTAAGGCTACAACTTTATAGTTATTGCTATTTTTTATTACTAATCTTTCTATTAAGGTCCTGTCGTATACATATCCCTGTCTTTTATTCATCTCAAGGCATGGTTGCTAGGGTAATTAGGATCCTACCAACTGGATTGCTGAAATTGCAAATTTAGCTGCTGAACAAAAAGCTAAATAACTCACAAAAAAAAAATGGAAACCGATTACAAATTGTCTCGGGATATCACTCTTTACATCAAACTAAAAGTTCATTTAAAGCTGAAAGCCCCTTTAGGGGCAGATTTATCAAGAGTCAAATTAATTTTTTTAAACTCCCATCACCTCGAAATTCCAATAAAAAAAAAGACCAACCGAAATTTATTAAAAAAATCTTATTTTTTAACTTTGGGTGAATAGGCTGTCTTTGATCGTTCGATTTGAATTTGGATCATATTCGTTCAAATGCGAAATGTATTTTCCAAAAAAAAACCTTTGATTTTTCAAAGTCCACCAAATAACTCCAAATAGGTTTTAGAATGATGATAAATTTTGATATTCACATTTTCTCATATTTTATCAAATTCAATTCAAATTTGGGCTATTCCTTAGCCGAAGTACACTATAATTAAAAATTTTTAATTTTCGCTTTCACCATTGATAAATCTGCCCCTTAAAGTTCAGCATGACAGAAGAAATGACTTTATATCCACTGCATGCCTTCTATTACTTACAGTTGTAAGGCTGCAAAGATTTAGAGCAGTCTGCATGGCTGTATAGGCATCCCTGTGCAGCACCTGCATGTAATAACCATACATTAAATAAATACAGTACAGATTTATTTGTATTAAAATACATTTAACTACAGTGAAACAATAATCTGTGCTGAAAAACCTATCACATGCTTAATAAACTCATTTCCAAACAAACATTAGATAAAGGCTGCGTAGCAATGTAGGGTAAAAGTTATCAAGCTGTTCTGTATGAGATCTCATGAGAGAATATATGTAGCAATCCTTGTGTGTTTAATAGGAGCCTTTGATGTTGATTAATATATGGGTGAGGAGTATCACAAGGCGGATTTGAAGTGATTTTCAATAATTAAGATTTATACCTTGACCTGCTTGTGTTATCTGACTTTTATAGACATTATAAAAAAGATTTATTGATATTATGCATTACCAGAGATTGCTGCTTCTGCTATCTTTCCCTGCAATATAGCAGTCATTGGCTGATGTTCTGCAGACACTGAGTCTGTCTAAAGTCAAAATAAATCTTAAGGCTGATAACTAGCATTCAGAAGAGATTTTGTAGGCGAATTTTTGTAAAAATTTTTTGCACTCTTAACTTACTAGTAAAGAGTCTATATTATCTATGTTTCTCTATAGGCAGATGTAAGGATTCCTTACCCTGGTGGTCGGCAATGATGCCCGTTGCGCCTCCAGCAGGGACGCCCACCGCGTCCTTCCCTCTTCCCTGGTGCCGGTCTCTCCTATGGTGCACACGGTGGGCACTTTCCGGGTTTTCCGTGTTGGCGTAATGACGTCTTCGCGCCTTGGCACGAAATTCAAAGTATTTAAAGGGGCTTTGAATGTAAACTCATGGCCTGTTGTTATGTTCTACTTGCTAGTATCCTGGGTGTGTCTGTACCATGTTTGATTCCTGGTTTTGATCCCTGCCTGTCTGATTACTCTGAACTCTGCCAATATTGACTCTTGCCTGCCTGCTGACTATTCTAAGCCAATCCTGATTCTAGCCTGTCTGACCATTCCCTAAATTCTGCTTGTGCTGGCCCAGTCTGCCTGACCACGCTTTACCGTCTGGCCTGTCTTCTGAGCTGTATTGTCTTCCATCCCATCTCCTTGGTAAAATGATTGTGCCCCTTTGCTTGTCCAGAACCCTCTCCTATTAAGACCTGGCGGCAGGGCCGGATTTACATAGCGGACGCCCTTAGGCCCACTGCCATTTGTCGCCCCTGTCCCCTCCCCTTTATTCGTGCAAATTTTCATGGAGATTGTATCTCCTGTGCATCCCCAGTGTTTTTGAACCAATGTAGGTGTAGTTGGGCAGCATGCCGCCCCCCTAAAATCCTGCCGCCCTAGGCCCGGGCCTAGATGGCCTTCCCACAAATCCGGGCCTGCCTGGCGGCATCCAATTGGCGGAGGGCTCCTTCCGAAGTGAAAGGCGGCTGCTACAGGCAGAAGCGGAGCTGAGACCAGGGGAACATGGCAGTTGTTCTGGATTTAGGGTGCCGATCATGACAGCAGACTGATGATCTAGCTAGCTTTCTTGCCTAGAAAATTAGTTGAATATTTGCATTTACAAATATGTGTAGGAGTTGCCATTAAGCTTGCATTGCCAGCGAGACCTCTATTGCTTTCAGTGTAAAAGCAGAACCAGTGTTCATAAACTAAACGTACTGTACCTATGATATACTGTATGTAACTGGAATTTTAGCTAATCGTAGCTAAATAACAGTAAATTAGGAACACTGGCTACTGATTAAGTTGCTTTGCCAACCCTGGGCAGATTGTCATGTGGGGCCCCTATTACAGATTGCTCCTGATATGCTCCAAAAAATACCATACAACTGAACAAGGAGCAATATAACTTCCCTCTGACTGACTGTGATCTCTATCTTAACTCTTTTATAAATGTGCCCCATGGTAGGGGATCAGCAAGACACTAATGGATGAGGACCACCTTGGTCTGTTGATGTCACCCTCTCCTGATGGGTCTGCATAAACCCCTAATGTCATTAGTTATTGCCAGTCATTGTCTATGGTCATTTTTATTAATAGTCAGGTCGATTCGGATTCGGCCAAATCCTTGTGCCTTGTCGAACCCAATCCTAATTTACGTATGTAAATTAGGGGCGGGTAGGGAAATCACGTGACTTTCCACTTTTTCCTTTCCTGCCTCTAATTTGCATATGCAAATTAGGATTCAGATTTGGTTCAGTATTCGGCCGAAGGATTCGAGGAATTGGCCGAATCCTAAATAGTGGATTCGGTGCATCCCTGGTATCTTTACAAATATTTGGGTTGATTTTCAAATCACACTCTTGGATATTCTGATCCCACATAAGATCTGCCACATTTTTATGATGTCCATCTAGTGGAGATGCGGGGACAAATATGGACCTGTAATTTTTTTCACTGTGGGAATAATGCATAAGAATATGGTACAATATTATAACCAGTGCCCCCTGGTTGTTCAATAAGTTAGGGAATCTGCTGACCAGGATGTGGTGGGTAAACTTTGGGTAATCCCGCTATCTAAGGTCAGATCCTGTTTGCAATCTTCCCTTATGACGCTCTCAGAGTATAAGGTGCCATTCATGTGGTGGTTACCTGCAAGTGAAGCCTAAATGGGCCATTTGAATGTTCCCATGAAGCACTGTGTGTGCCATCTTGTTGGTAGCACATCAACCATTTCGGCAGCAGTGCACTCTGGAACCACTTTGAAGAACCGCACACTTCCAGATTACAGGTAATAGTTGATGATCTTTATTTTAACAATACGAGGTCACTATTCTTTGTAAATCAGATGTTAAAATAAAGATTGTTCTTCAAAGTGGTTCCGGAGTGTGCTGTCTAAACGGTTGATGTGCTGATTATGTTCTCCTTCATGACGGACTCGGGCAGCGGCACCTGGGTCACAACGGCATCGGGGTAAGACTTGTTTTGTATTTAATTAGATACATGTCCTGTGTGTGGGGAGATCGGGTGGATTGTACCGGCTCCAAGGTTTAAAGAAGGGGTCTGGGATGGGAGGCACCCGGACCAAAAGTGCTTAACGGTGAGCAGCACACAGGTTCTGACTGCCATTAAAAATTGGAGTCGGATCCGACACTTTGTATATATATAGCCACGGTGAAGCCCGGGAGTAGCACTGGATGTATATGCTTTGTTGCACAAGAGTCTCCATCTTGTTGGTAAGCAAAGGAAAGAGAATCAGAGCAATCCCTTTGTGTGTGTGGGAACTGGCTGATGACTGTAAGAAGGAATTCATAACATCTGAATGAGGATTACAAATAAAGCATGACATGTATTTTCCGCACATTCCTTCACGTTTTAAAACTGGAGTTTTGGACTTTTTTTCTTCTAAAACTCACATGTCATAATTCCCTTCATGCCGGGAGGTTTTTTGCTATGACCTCATCATTTGGGCTTTCCTGTTGGAATTGCTGTATATTCTCAAGCTTTTCCTCCCACCCACTCAACAACCCTAGAGCTCAACCTCTTATTCCAAATACTCTCTTCCGCTGAGACAGGCTTCCACCCTACATCTCCATTCTGGGTCTCCTGTTTCATCAGACACTTCCCCACACAAACGTGTCCATGATGCAAACCAGTCCCTGGGCTTCCGGCCCTTTTATTCTTGCTGTTTAGTTTATGGAATCTGACACTTCATTTAGCAGAATCACAAATTCTCTCACATTGTTTCACACCATATGAAAATGACTCTCTAATGACAAATCTGGTTCATTTACTTCCCTAATAAATAGCATAAGGGAATACTGTTCACCTTTGACTTAACTTTAAGTATGATGTAAAGTGTGAGATTCTGAGACAATTTGCAATTGATTTTCATTTTTTATTATGTGTGGTTTTTGAGTTATTTAGCTTTTTCTGGTTGATAGGGTGCAAATTACCATGGCAACAATTTACTGATCTGAATAAGTGACTGGAATATGAATAGGGAAGGGTCTAAAAAGAGAGATGAGTAATAAAAAGTAGCAATAACAATACACTTGTATCCTTACAGAGCATTCGTTTTTTTTAGATGGGGTCAGTGACCCATATTTGAAAGCTAGAACGAGTCGGAAGAAGAAGAACGCACATAGTTAAAAAACTCTAAAAAATTAAGGCCAATTGAAAGGCTGGTTAGAATAAGCCAGTCTATGACATACTACAAGTTAACTTAAAAGCAAACCACCTGTTTAATTCTACGTTTTTGTTGGTGAGGGTGCTGCCATATTGCATGCCTTGGCAAAAGTTTGTTTTAGGATAAATTGCATTTGTGGTTTATGTAACATTGGTGTTTTCCCCCACAGAGTGTTTCCCATGGAATTCTAGCGTATTAGTTCCCACAGAAAGTTAAAACTCATGTCTGATTGTAAATGGTGCAAAAGTGGGACACTATGGGTCTTGTTGGCATGACATAGGCATTTTCTTAAATGAACTGCAAATGTTTTCGGTATTGTAATGTAGCCCTGATTTAATGTACACTTGTACTCAATGTACACGATCCTGGAGGTATATCATTCAAAGAAACATATTTTTCTATTAAATATCAAATTTTCCCCATGAATACTGTTCCCAGCCTTTCTGCAATGCCTGTTACCCCCATATCTTTCCCTGCAGTGCCACCCTAATGCCAATATATACAGCAATTAATGGGCTAATTAAGCTGTAGGTATAACACTTAGGGGGTTATTTATTAAACTCCCAATGCAAAAATCACGAAAAATTTGTAATTTTTTTTATATACATTTATTTTAAATTTATTAAACCCCGAGGATGGAAAAGTCTTTATCTGAAAATCCGGCATCTCAGACCTGTGTAGGTTGCATATAAGTCAATGGGAGAAGTCTCAATAAATTTTTGATGTGTGCTGGGTTTCGGGCAATACCCCAAAGTTTTCAGATTTTTTAGGTGAAAATTACAAAAAAAAACGTGAAAATCGAATGAAAAAGTCAGAAAAATATGTGAAAATCTTATTTTTTCCCAAAAAGCAAATTTTCGGGAAAATTTAATAATAAATAAGCGTAAAAAACCAGAGCGGATTTGATCGGAGTTTGTAGCAGAAAATATTGAGATAAATTCGGACTTTGATAAATAACCCCCTAACTGCAGGTGAAACATAAAGGAGGACTTTTGCTTATGTTTTTTCTTTGATTCTAACTTTTTTTGACAACACACTCATGCTATGAGTCCCTGACAGATTTCCCCTGCTCTAAGTGGCTGATCTTCATATGCAGCATTGCGGAGTTGTTTTAGAGGAAGCCCGCTAATAAGCCATTTACATCTCTAAACTATAAGAAAGAAATAAAACCTTGATTTTGAAACTTAATTAGTTTGGTGATTCCCCTTTAATTGAACAGTTCCAGTAAGAAATTACAGGTATGGGATCCATTATCTGGAAATCCATTATCCGGAAAGCTCGGAAAGGCCATCTTCCATGGACCCCATTTTATCCAAATAATCCACATTTTTTTTAAATGATTTCCTTTTTCTCTGTAATAATAAAACTTTGTACTTGATCATTGTACTTGATCCAAACTAAGATATAATTAATAATTATTGGAGGCAAAACCAGCCTATTGGGTTTATTTAATATTTACATAATTTTCTAGTAGACATTGGGGCAGATGCATTAAGGGTCGAATATCGAGGGTTCATTAACCCTTGATATTCGACTGGCGAATTAAAATCCTTCGACTTCGAATATCGAAGTCGAAGGATTTTGTGCAATTCGTTCGATCGAACGATCGAAGGAATAATCGTTCGATCGAACGATTAAATCCTTCGAATCGAATGATTCAAAGGATTTTAGTCCATCGATCGAAGGATTATCCTTCGACCAAAAAAAGATAGCCAAGCCTATGGGGGCCTTCCCCATAGGCCAACATTGACTTCCGTAGCTTTTAGGTGGCGAACTAGGGGGTCGAAGTTTTTTCTTAAAGAGACAGTACTTCGACTATCGAATGGTCGATTAGTCGAACGATTTTTAGTTCGAATCGTTCGATTCGAATTCGAAGTCGTAGTCGAAGGTTGAAGTAGCCCATTCGATGGTCGAAGTAGCCAAAAACCCACTTCGAAATTCGAAGTTTTTTTCTTCTATTCCATCACTCGAACATAGTGAATGGTCCCCTAAAGGTATAAAGATCCAAATTACAACAAGATCCGTTATCTGGAAAATCCCAGGTCCCAAGCATTCAGTATAACACGTCTCATCCTGTACCTATATTTGCAGCTCTGTTTATATTCCTCTGCTGATAGATTCATGGCAGCAAGTGATGTGACGCAGGTCTAGACACCCTGTAGCAGGAACATCATGAACAGGCCCAAAGGTCTCTGACAGAACCCTGATTAGAATATTATAAAGAACTGACATGCAATCTGATAGCACTTGTTGTATCTAATGTATACCAATGGCTTGCTCTCCAGTGCCCCCGAGTTACAGGTTAAAGTCTAAAGTCAGAATGGGCCATACAATGTCAAGACTGAAAAGAATATATTTTGTGATAGACTGCATCATCTGCAGATATTGTGATACAGGTATGGGACCTATTATCCAGAATGCTTGGGACCTGGGGTTTTCTGGATAACGGATTTTTCTGTAATTTGGATCTTCATGCCTTAAATCTATTAGAAAATAAATTATACATTAAAGTGATAATGACACTAAAAATATTATTTTTAAAATATGAATCTACTTTAAAAGTTACCTATAGGTCATGCTGATCATTTTTTACAGATAGTTCTGTTTTTGTAAGTAATTGTTATTTTAAGTACCTAAACCTGGCTGTTTTGCCAACCTGACTGTCCCTTCTCAGCCTGTCAGTTAGCATTTCTAATGCTAACAGACTCCTGCTGCACAAACATGGCAGCCCCCTCATAGAGGAACATGTGGGTAAGAAAGGTAATGTAAAAACATTAGGCAAATACTTTTATGGCAAAATAATAAATAGCATTCAAAGACAATATTATTATAGACATAAAAAAAGATTATTTTCTGGTGTCAGTATCTCTTTAAATAACCCCAATAGGCTGGTTCTGCTTCCAATAAGGATTAATTATTCTGTATTTTAGTTTGGAGCAAGTAAATGGTACTGTTTTATTATAACAGAGAATAAAGGTAATCATTTTTAAAAACGTGGATAATTTAGATAAAATTGAGTCTATGGCAGACATCCTTTCCATAATTTGGAGCTTTCTGGATAATGGGTTTCCGGATAACGGATCACATACCTGTACCATATTGTTATTTTTTTGTATTTATAAGATGATATCATATTGCACAGCTCTTCATCTGTCTGTGTGTGTATTTTGGACCCCAAGGATACATGTGCCTTCTGTCTGCTTTTTGTAAATGTATCAGAATATACAAAGGCATAGCAACAATTAATGTTTAAACTACGGGGGGCATTTATTATTCCTTCAGGTAGAGCTACAAGAGCACTACGGGACACAAATACTCATGCATGGGGTACTTGTGCCCAAGGGCATGGCTATGCTTTACACTACACATTGTATAAAACTTTGCTGAGTTTAGAGTTTGTGTACAAAGGAAGGGAAGGGAATGAGGCACTTACGTTCTTCCCCGTTCTTTTCCCCCCAAGACCAGTACCAACACTCATGAAATATATTTATTGGACAGATAAATATTTAAAACCCAGTAAAAATAGTGGTCCAGGTGCACATCATCATCATCATCATAATCATTTATTTATATAGCACTGTCAAGATACGCAGTGCTTTACTGCAGTTATAGCAAACAGGGAATAAATGGTGGATAACAGACAAGGATTACAGAGTACAATAGGGTTTACAAACTAAAAGGTTAGGGTACAATTGAGACATTAGGATTGTATAAACACTTTGTCATTTTTGATACAGATTAATTAAGGTACATCGAATAGGCCTCTTTAAACAGATGGGTCTTTAAGGAGCGCTTGAAAGTTTGGAAGGAAGGAGAAAGTCTGACAGCTTGTGGCAGAGAGTTCCAGAGAAAAGCAGAAGCCCGAGAGAAGTCTTGTAGACGAGAATGGGCAGAAGTGACCAGAGGAGAAGTGAGGCGAAGATCAGAAGCAGAGCGTAGGTTTCGTGAAGGAGTGTGCCCCAGACCCTCAGCTAAGGGAAGCGGAAATCCGAGTAAAAACAGGGTTGGCACTCTAGGAATCTAAAAGATAGAGCCATATGCCTTCCAAGCCTTCGCTGTTTCATGCCCGAAGTGCATAAGAGTTATTTTTTTTTCTTTTTAAAAATTAACTTTGGCCATGTGGAATACGAGCGTGCCTACCCTATAACCCCATAAACGACTATATATTTTGTTACATTTAAAGTTTATATCTGTTCATCTAGCACCTATAAATGAACTATTTCTGGCCAACAAATGCCTTGTTTTATATGAGGGAAATTTTATAGGTCCGTAAAGAGCCAGGAACTGCATTCCACCTGTTTAGCTTCCTTTGTACAGCTGGCCATACTCGGGTTTTACAGACCAAGTTAGTAGCTTATTGGCTTTTGTATGGGGTCAAACTGAAAGCCGGCACATCTGATATCTGCCCAAAAATCTATAGGGCCGTTTACAAAATCCCGTCACTTGAGGACTGCATCGGCCTGTTCATGTGGTCCTCACCCAACACATACAGGTTAACTGGTTCCTGATTTATCTGAACCTACTGTGAGTGAATGTGATAGGGACATTAGATTGTAAGCTCCACTGGGACAGAGAATGATGTTCTGTATAATTCTGCGGAATATGTCAGCACAAAATAAAGGATAATATATGAAACTCTTTACTTTACTAATAGTGTACATTGATTATCAGGTATATTCTCAATTAGAAAGTGAATGTAATGTTTTACAGAATATCATGCCCCCCACCGGCACACATTCCAAGACACACACACACTTAAGGCCAATGGAATCCCCTTTGTTTCTGCTTTACTTGCATGACGCAGACTTAACTATGTGTTGTTTGAATTGCTTGGCAATATAATGTGTGTGAAGATTGTACAGTGATACTTGTCTCAGCCAGGTGGGAAAGTAATGGATGTCCCATTTGGAACACAAACAGGCAAATTCTTTCCTTTGAAGAGAGAGAGTGTTTGCTTGCCAAGCGATAAGGAGCTGCAATGCAAAAGCCTTTTCCAAGGGGAAATAACTTACAGCCAGTGACATATATGGAGTTTCCGCTGCTGGTGAGAATGTACTACGTAGGAAGAAAATTCCCTCCCAGGAATTTGGTTTTGCTTGTCTCCAAGAAGCCCTTTTCTGTTGGATTGCCTGAAACTACAACACAAGATTGAGTAACCGTGACTTGCACAGTTTGGCAGATAACATGTGAACAACAGACAGCTGCTGTAGGCATAGCTTTCAGTAGGAGGGGGACTGCAGACATAGCATGAGTGCAAATCATAACTCTAATGCTCCATATCTAATTGATTCAGAGATCCCTCTCTGAACCCGTGAACTTGTTGCTGATATATGTGATGCTGTCTGCATACCCAAGTGCTCTTGAACCATGTTTCTTGCCTACATGGACCTCACATTTAAGAAAGTGGTGAAAAGATTTTGCTCCATTAAGGAAATAAATATGTTTTGTCATGTTACGCTTCTGTGCTACCGTAAAGGGAAAACTGCAAGTAGTTTAGTGGTATGTGCAGCAGTCTGATGGACATAATTCTCCTAAATCGGCTAGCGAGTGGGTGCAGGCCTGGATTTATGAAAAGGCCACAAAGGCCCGGGTTTAGGGTGGAAGAATTTTAGGGGGGTGGCATGCTACCCAACCACACACACATTGGATTGGAAGCACTGGGGATGCAAAGGGGATACAATAGTTTTTAATTGCCTGTGCACCAATCCCCAGAACTCTGGACCCGATGCTGAACATTTTTGCATGTGCACAAAGGGGACCAGCAACAGCTTCTTATACCACTTCTTTGAGATTATTATTATTGTTGTTGTTTATTTATGTAGAGCCAACATATCCAGCAGCACAAGTGGAGTTTACAATCTCAGGTCCCTATCACACACGCACGCACACTATAGTGAATTCACCTGCCCAGGGCCGGGAACTAAGGGTAGGCAGAAGAGGCACGTGCCTAGGGCGCAAAGGTAGAGGGGCGGCAGGCACTTAATTCTTCTGACGCCTTCCCCTAGTTCAGACTGTCATGCCCAGAATTTGCGTCGTACCTAGGGAGCCTGGCCAACTTGGCCCGGCACTGCACCTACCAAAATATTTTTATGGGCATACCCAAAGGAAAGCACATTACAGGTAATGCCCAGGCTGGACTCAAACCTAGGACCCCTGTGCTTCAAGACAGGAGTGCTAACTATTGTACTGTCAATATGTATACCTCACACAATGTGGCTGTGATCATTGGCTGGGTTTCCCAAAGCTGCATTGTATATAGAGGTATAAGTACCTAGGTACAATACTTGCCTTCTGGTCACAATCTATAGGGTATATGCAGGGGCATAACTACATGACCCCCCTGCCTATACCCTTTAGCAACTGCTTAAAGAAGACCAAGGTTAAAGAATTCAACAATAACCTTCTTTCATCCACCTCTGCAAGGTATAATCTATTCCCTGGAGTAAGTCACCCAGGGAAAAATCACAGAGATGTCTCATCCCCTTGAAAATGTTCTTTAAAACAGTGCTCTATAGATGTGCGCAAGGCATTGTGGGAAACTGCCTGGAGAGAGAAACTACTTGAGCTTGATAAAAGACTCATAGCAGTCTGAAACGTTGCTGAATTTTTGGGTCAGAGCCCATGTCCTAATGAAGGCGTTTTAACCAAAGAATTTTGTAGCTGGTGCTGTGTGTGAGAGAACAATGGGAAGTGGACATTGAATGACTTGCACCAGATAAATTACAGAAGTGGAACCACTAATTTTACTTTTTTCTGCTGTCTACTTCCTTGTGTCAGTGTTGTCTGTAAGGCTACAAATGTATTGTTATTGCTACTTTTTATAACTCACCTTTCTATTCAGTCCCTCTCCTATTCATAGTCTAGTGTCTTATTCAAATCAATGCATGGTTGCTAGGGTATATTGGACCCTAACAACCAGATGGTTGAACTTGCAAACTGGAGAGCTGCTGGATAAAAACCTAAATAACTCAAAAACCACAAATAACACAAGAATAAAACCAATTTCAAATTGTCTCAGAATATCACTCTCTAGATCATACTTAAAGTTAATTTAAAGGTGAACAACCCTTTTAAGCAGCAAGGGCAGAGTAGGGCTCATACTCTTTGCTCCTCTACACAATAATACTGAATGGCTGCACAAATACATTTTAACCATAATAAACACCAGCCCCGTATAGTCTATAAAGTCCAAATACTATTCTTCAGCTTTATAAACCACACCTTTTCCCTTGGCGCTTGATATTACTTTTCCCATATTTCATTCATTATGATTATATTTATATTAACCAAGTGCATTTGAGGCCATATGAATGAGGAATCAGACAGTAGGGGAAACAGAAAAGGAGAGGGCCATAGAGCTATACAGCCTAACTAATAATCATTTAGCAGAGAGGATAAGTAGGTAAATGCATTAGACTAATAAACTACAGGTCAAAAATTATTTCCTTTTTCTCTTTAATAATAAAACAATAACTTGCACTTGATCCACATGATCCAAGATATAATGAATCCTTATTGGAAGCAAAACCAGCCTATTGGGTTTATTTAATGTTTAAATAAGGTATGAAGATACAAATTACAGCAAAACCCCAGGCCCTTAGCATTCTGCATAACAGGTCCCATACCCGTACTAACATCTGATTGTCATAAAGGGGACAAGAAAGCTAAATAGAAGGAGGGTACATTTTGGGATGATTGGTTTCCAGGTATCCAGAGGCAATGCAGGAGGGAATTCCAGAGTGGAAACATTTGTATTAGTAGTTGTGCTTCTGGCCAGTTCATCTTCTGCTGAATAGGGTGACTGACACTAGGGCACTTAGTTAGAATCCCATAAAAGCTCTTTGTACATTTGTTAATTAATGTGTGACTAGTTCCTTACAAATAAGAATGGAATCTCAGTGAGTCATTCATTTATTAGTTTTTTCTGCTACAATGCAATATTGCATATTTTGGGCTTAACTTAGCTGCCTAATTGCATTGGCATTGTATGGAGCTGTCATACTGCACTAGGTGCTTTCCAGTCTATTGAAAAAAAAATTGATCTTATCTATCTCACTTTATCTACATTATTTTACATTATTCATCTATTTACTCACATCAATTTCCTGTGCTTTTTATATGTCATTCCCAAATGACATCTCTCCAAAATGTAAGGTCATTTTAAGAAGAATACATTTGCTCACAGATGAAGTGTCATTTTGGGGAGATGATTAGGATCAGTGGGGGAGTCATATGACAGTTGTGACATTGATACTTTCAATATATATAGTATAGTATAAAGGCAACTATTTGTAGTCTTGGTTAAGTCACCTTTAGTGATGGGCGAATCTCTCCCGCTTCGCTGAAAAATTCCCGAATTTCCCACAAATTTCGCAAAACTGAAAAATCGAGCAATTCCAAAGTTTTCACAAAAAATCGAGCAATTCGAACCTTTTCACGAAAAAAACGGACAATTCGAAAGTTTTCACGAAAAAATCGTGAAAATCGGAAATTTGTGAATTTATTCGCCCCGACTTCGTGCCAGGCGAATTTATTCGCCCATCATCAGTCACCTTCTCTCAGGGAAAATAATTGTTTTGGAACTCCAGAGGGCAAGGAATAATTTAATAGTTAGTGCAGGTATGGGACCTGCTATCCGGAATGCTTTGGACCTGGGGACTTTCCATAATTTGGATTCCATACCATGTCCTACCATGTCTTCTAAAACAGTCTTAAGGGGGCCATACATGCAGAGATCCGCTCGTTTGGCGATGTCGCCAAACGAGCGGATCTCCCTCCGATATGCCCACCTTGAGGTGGGCAATATCGGGCTGATCCGATCGTGGGCCCTAGGGCCCAACGATCGGATCCTAGCGAACGCAGATGGGCGGTCGGATCGCGGGACCGCATCAACGAACAGATGCGGCCGCGATCCGACGGGATTTTTAGTCCCATCTGATCGAGATCTGGCCAACTTTCGGCCAGATCTAGATCGGGGAAGCCCGTCGAGGGCCCCCATACACGGGCCAATAAGCTGCCGACTCGGTCTGTCGACAGCTTTTATCGGCCCGTGTATCAGCCACCTTTAGCCCAATAGGGTTGTTTTGTTTCCAATTAGGATTAATTATAAATTACTCAGGATCAAGCACCAGGCACTGTTTTATTATTACAGTAAATAGGAGATCTTTAAAAACAATTGAATTTGATTAAAATGGCATGTATTGGAGATTGCCTTCCTGTAATTCTGGGCTTTTGGATTTCCAAATAATGCATCCCACATCTGTAGTGATATTTAAGAATAAGGATGATGTTTTGGATCACATAGAAACACAAGAGAATGCAAATGGCAACAAAGACAACTAATGAGAAATGTACTGTTAACCATGGTGAGACACCCCAAATAATGAAATAAAGAAGATGGATGAGAATGTTGGTCAGGTCATAAAATAAAAAAATAAAAAAACACTGGTTACAGATGATGGAGAAGATGTAAATAATAATAATACAGATGCAAATAGGGTTGCAACCTTGCTGGTATTTTACAGGCCTGGCCAGTAAAAGTGATGCTTGATGCCAATGTTATTAATAGGAAAAAATGGCTAGAATATAGAAAGGCCAGTATTTTTTTCCAGAAAAGGTGGTAACCCTAGATGCAAATAATTTTAAGGGGGTGTTCACCTTTAAATGAACGTTTAGTATGATGTAGAGAGTGACATTCCGAGACAATTTGCAATTGGTTTTTCATTTTTTTTTTGTGGTTTTTGAGTTATTTCGATTTTTTTTCAGCAGCTCTCCAGTTTGCAATTTTAGCAATCTGGTTGCTAGGGTCCAAATTACCCTAGCAACAATATATTGATTTGAATAAGAGACTGGAATATGGAAATGAGAGGGGCTGAATAGAAAGATGAGTTGCAATAACTATAAATGTTTAGCCTTACTGAGCCTTTGTTGATGGGGTCAGTGGCCCCTTTTTTGAAAGCTGGAAAAAGGCAAATAATTACAAAAAATATAAAAAAGAAAAAGTTACTTAGAATTAGCCATTTTATAACATAAACTATAGCTTTAAGATAAATAAGTTAACTTAAAGGTGAACCACCCAATGTGCAGTGAATGTAATAAAACTTCTTACTGAAAAAGTTGTTAGGTTTGCGCCAAAAGATTACGACACCTTCAAGCACTTCTTAAAAGTGGGCAATGCCCAATGAAAATTTGCAATGTAATAACAGTTTAAAGAAGAGTATTACATTGCGAAATGAGACTTTTTATTCTAATTTGTGCTAATTGTTTTGCTCTTTGCGACTTTTATTACATTCCCCCAATAGACTTGAAACTGGAATATTTCTAGTATTGTATTTTTCATTCTGCTTTTAGTTAATAGAGGTAAGTTCCAAATGAAAATGTACATATGGTGTAATATTGGACATACATTACCAGGCTTTTAAACAGTGTTGGACTGGAGGCCCAGGGTCCACTGGCACTACCTCCTCAGGGGACCGCACCCCCCTGCCAAAGCCGCAATCCCCCTCTGCCCCTGGCTCCCCCACCAAAGCCTCAACTCCCATCTGCTCCTGGCACCCCCTTGCATACCTTTTTTTAAAGTTATTGTGGCCACTATCAGTCGGGGGGCAGGTGATGGTGCAGTGCCCTGGATTTTTAGCACTGATTTGATCTGGGTCACAGGGCCCAGAAGGGCCTGAGCCCACCGAGTTTCTTCCCGATTTCCCCCTTTCTTAGGCCGACCCTGCTTTTTACCCATGGTGTAAAGTTTTGTCCATAATTCCAGCTTAATTGCAGTCTGGGGAACCTATTGATGCAATCCTCTGTATGAACCCTGGAGGTACCACCAGGTCTAGGGTGGCAGTAGCTTCTGGTTTCCCAGCATCAATAGGCAAATTTGCACATCATTCATTAGAAGAGGCAAGATGGAGGTACAGACAGCCATTGGGTCATTGGCAAATGCAACTCACCTATGTTAAAACTCCTTCACTTCCACATTGTTGCCCAAGCATCCACCCTGCCTATTCTGGTGAAGATTTGGCAAACATATCATGTTGGGTTATGGATGTTTCTGAGCCAAAATTTATATTTTTTTGCAACAAACATGCTGAATGAATCCTGACATGTAATTTAATTTAATAGCACGTAAGGTACTGTACATCTTGAAAATAATAAAAGAAGTTCTCTGGATGTAATTGCGGAAGCATTCATGAAATCATCTTTTCCCCCGTTTTTTTTTACCAGGACCTTTGCAGTTGGATCACAGAAAATGAATTCAGTGTGTGAAAGCCTGAGCAGAACAGATTGCTCAAAAACACTTTTCGCCCTTAGTGAGTGTTTGACCATTGGTGAAGTCAGAATTAGCTAATGATCATTAACAAGAATACTGGAAACCTCCAGAGAACCCTGGTATTATAAGCTGCAAAGCCTGAGGGCTTTATATAGAGATTGCAAATAATTGTATTCTCAGCAGACACACGGGGAAGTGTTTAGATTTGCTGTAGTACAGTATGTTCTGCATGCTTATAGGAATCGCTTGACAGATAGTTGGATCAATGTAATGTTGGCCACTGGCCACAGATCACGAAACATATATCCAGATAAAAACTGCAGCTGTTTTATGTATGGGAGATAAACCTGTTGCCATAGGTTTAAATTTTAACTGACAGAAACACAAGGAGATTTGCCTCTTGATAGCTTCTCCCTGAGGGACATGGTGGAGCTACATAACTGTTTCTTGTTCACTGGGGAACAATTCATTAATACTAAGTATATATATATATACAGGTTAATATATATATAATTATTACAGGTTAAAGTCCCAAACCAAGTGTAATCTCCAGTTCAGCAGCGCTGAAGGTTCTCTCCAACCTCCAAAAGTTCCAAAGAATGCTGCCGATCTCACCTCAAAAATAAGGGAAAAATGGAGAAAAAAACCCAAGAAAAATATATAGTGTAGCATTCTTGAATAAGATTATGCCTCAAGGTACATGAATGAAAGTTCTCTTAGACAATAGGTGGGTACCCACACTGGCTTAAGACCCCATTTCTGGAAGTCGATTATACTATCAGAATTAAATTCTCATATCGAAATTATCAATTTCTACTCCTGAAGGAATCAGGCAGATGCGCAACGAAACCTGAGGAACGCCACGGACATTCCAACACATTGGGGCAAATTTACTAAAGGGCGAAGTGGCTAACACTAGGGAAAATCCGCCAGCGTGACGTCATTTGTTACTTCACAGATTTACTAATGGGTGCTGGGATAAATTCGCTAGCGAAGTGGACCTACTGTAGCGCTACTTCGCACCCTTACGCCAGACAAAGTTGCGCTATGGCAAAGGGACTAACTACACTAATTCACTAACTTGCGCATTTTACTGAACGTTACCTCTTGCGCCAAACTTGCCTTCGCCACCTCAGACCAGACGAAGTGCAATAGAGTAGATGGGGCTTGCTTCAAAAAAAGTTAAGATTTTTTCTAAGTCCCAAAAACGCAGGCGTCTTTTACTTTTTTAAGGGTGATAGGATGAAAAAGATCGCAAATTTTTTTGGAGGTACCCTCCTTCCCCCCTACATTTCCTAACATATGGCACCTAAACTATACAGTGGGCACATGTGTAGGGCAAAATAACAACTCTATTTTATTTTATGAAGGTTTCTCAGGCTTGTGTAGTGTAATTTATTT
Source organism: Xenopus laevis (assembly GCF_017654675.1). Lineage (NCBI taxonomy): Eukaryota > Metazoa > Chordata > Amphibia > Anura > Pipidae > Xenopus > Xenopus laevis. Next base: position 112,372,281 of record NC_054385.1, on the reverse strand, counting down.
GCTGCTATATATACGTCCATTGTACTTGAACTTGGCGCCATATGCAAATTAGGCATCGCTAGCGTAACTTCACTTTGGTTGATAAATTAACGCTAGCGCAACTTCGTTACCTTCCGCCTCCCTGGGGCAAATTCACTAAGCGACGAAAATGCACTAGCAACTTCGGATTCTAGTGAATTAGCGGCACCCTGGCAAAACTTCATCTGGCGAATTGCGGCGAAGGCGTCGCTTGTGCATTTTGGCACTTATTGAATTTGTCCCACAGAGTGGAGTTGTCCGCACACAGGGGTAAAGTACTATGGAGATCTAACGATTATAGGAAGCACGGCTCTTATGAGAGCATTGGTACATTAAGCTAACCTACTACATGAGTTTCTGGATCAGTTGTATAGTTTCAGTAGTTACTTGCACCTGAAGGCTTAGTAATAAATAATAGTATGTTCTATGTCTCTTGGCCAACTCACTTCTTCAGTCTCATGTTCTTCAGCCTTTTTGTGTTTGGCAGATGTACATGTTTGGCTGACTTCCTGGATTAGTTACCTAATATCATATCTTTCCCATTAGGTAAGTTATCTTTTGGCTGTGGTTCGGGATCAGTCATATTTTCATGTGTTCCTTGCTAAAGGTGTGTCCATGGGGTGGGTCATACATTAAATTTATACATGTTATCATGCTTTTGCTATAGCTGGCTGAACTCACTTTATATATGGTTACAGACTTGGCATTTAAAGCCCTATCATGACTTTAGACGTAGAGAAACCCCTAAGAGGTCAACACAATTCAATTCTTCGCAGTCAAGAAACTCCCAACCTCATCATCCTTGCCAAGAAAGTTAAACACCTTTAGCAGCCTCTAGGTAATACCATCCAATTTGCTTGTTCTGTAAGAACTGGCTGTATTACCATCTTGATGTGTTGCCAACATTAGGAATTTCTATTGTGTGATGAACAGGATAGTGCTTGAACGCATTCCTCTCATGCTTGATGGAAACTCTTCAGAAAGAACTGTTTGATGTCTAAAATAATATACAAGGTTGTGAGCTTTTTTTTTCTGCTTACAAGATTTTACCCTTCAACTCTCAGGTTCCTCAGGAAGTAAAAAAAACCTTTGTGGAAAGTATTTTCTGATCAATGTGGCCCTCAGGATACAGTATATCATAAACAGATACAGGTGGGATTTTCAGGTGGCTGGAATGCCCCAAACAGAATTATGAAATGGATATTTTAAAAAATTAACTTCTGCCTTATCCACTTTGCAACATTGGTGGAACAGAACAAATTCTTCTTGAGACCAAATTGTAGGCTTTTTAGAAGGTATAAAAAGGTTGACTAGGTAAGTGGCAAATCTATAATCTATTTCCATTTCTTGAAAACAAACCAACTAGTTTTGCAAAGCTTCTTTTGTTATAATGTAATCACATGAGCCAACAACCTCTACACATCAAATTATATACTGTTTTTTGGCCAGACAGCTCATTAAAGGAAGACAAACAATGGGTTTGCTTTCTGTTGGGCAACAGATATGTTTTTTAAACATTGCATTGGGCTTAACATAATTTATTTTAGATATAAACTAGACAAAAATGGCTGGCCATCATCCAGTTCAATGTCCAATTTTGAGGATTTCAATTGTGAAAAGTTTAGAAAAAGAAAAGTTTTGAACCTCAGGCCTCAGCAAGTGCAAAATTCTAGATTATTTACTCAAGTAGACAAGGGATAGCAGCAGTTTTAGTACTTGTGCCTCAGGATTAAGGTCAGCTAGCTGCTTGGGATTTGTTTTAAAAAAAGTTTGGTTCATGTTATGAAATTTCTACCAAAACATCTGAAATGTTGGGGAATATAAATATTAGGAACTAATTCAGTTGTCACAATCAATCTTTCTGTAAGTAATAAGGAAGCAGAGTAATGTGTCAAACTTTCTCTTTGCTCCACTCACTATGTTCCTGTGTTTCGTAGTGTCCTTACAAGCACTTTAACCTGATTCTAACTGATCTATATGGCAAAGGGAGTCAGTAAGAATATGACCCCTCAAGACTTACCCCACCACACAATGTTCCTCCAATCAGCTCCGCAAACTCCATGTGCTCAGCCACCAACGTCCCGACTGTAATATAGGTCCAAATGAGCAATTCAGGCTGCACTTCGGATAAGTGAGGAAGTTAATTGCAACATTAGGGTAACAGCATCGCCTTAAGCATTTTGGGAAACAATCCCTTAATGCCTATGATTAAGGGAATGTTTCCCGAAATGCGTAAGGCGATGTTGTTACCCTAATGTTGCAATAAACTTCCTCAAACTTATCCGGAGTGCCGCCTGAATTGCTCATTTGGACCTATATGGCACATATAGTACATGAAGTAGCATCCCTTAAAATTTGAGGTCAGTTTGAGATGCTTTTAATCAGACAGTCTGCAAGTTGTTTCATTGCGGTGAAGTACCACCAAAATTTCCTGACGCCTCTAAATGAGCCACTTACTGTATGTAAGGAACTTATCTATATCATTTATCATTTCTAACCCTGGCCTGACTCTGACACCTGTTTGTCTACCAGCAAAAAAATAGTTTGAGCCTGATGCTGTATTTTAGGGTTTTCTTGTGAATGACACTTGGAGGCCCTTTTATTAAAGGTCAAGTGTTCAAGTGGTATTGCATTGCAGCTTTTTGAAACCACAATTAAACTCTATTTCTCTAAAACCACAATTAAACTCTATTTCTCTAAAACCACAATTAAACTCTATTTCTCTAAAACCACAAAACCATAAAAGTTATTAAAAGATCCGAATATCCGGATCAGTGCAACTCCCATTGACTTGTATGCGACTGCTTTTACTTGAAGTTTCTGAGTTTTTTGTGGTAAAAACACTTAATAAATGTAACATTTTTATAAAAATAAAAAAAAAACATTTTTATGGAAAATTATAATTTATGAAAAAAATGAAATCCATAGTTTAGTAAATTTGGAGTTTTGGAAAAGAATGTCTTTTTGCTTTCCTAGATTGCTCAAAAGCCAGTTTAGGCAAAAAAGTATTTGCTATCCTAGATATTCTTGTAGTTTTGGCTGATTGACTGTTTCAACAATGTTTTGTAGTCTGTGATCCAAAAATTCCCCCAACTCTTATAAATTATAGATTTGTAGTCCTGCTGTGTCTTTGTAACTAGATGACCTCACTGTTCCAGATAATATTCTTCATTCTTCATCCTTGCCAAGGCTCCTCATATCAACCTAAAACTACAACTAACAGCTGTAGCAGCCCTGAGGTAGCACCATCCCAATACCTGTGAGGTCCACCTTGATGAGTTGCCAGCCCTAAGAATTCATATTGTGAGGGGAGCAGGATAGCGCTTGATTACATTCCTATCATACTTAATGGAGCATAACTTTGATGTCTCAACTGATGTACTGAGTTGAAACTAAAAAACTCTATTTCCTCTTCATACTTTCATTTGCATGTCTTGTCTTTATGTTTTCATGGCATTGTGGAAATAGTAAGAAAACACAGAATTTGTTTTCAAATCGACAGGTCTTCCAGTTAATATCTAAATTGGAAATAGGGTCAAATGTGTCATTTGTTCATAACTTTCTTGTAGAATGTTTACTGAAGAACCTGCTCTGGGGTTAACATGGTTTTCTTTTCCTTTACCTCCCTTTGGGAGCACATGTATTCTATTAGGTACGATACTAAATCACTTCCCTATATTGTAAATGAGAATGAGGCATAAAACATGTAAAACAACTACATGAAAATGTATTGCAGATTGAACAGAAGGACCACCCAAGTGGAACATGAATGTGGATCATATTGCTACAGGAGTTTAATTAAAATGTATAGTCTGCATTGTTTTTAATTCATTCTCGCTAATAAAGATAAAGTTGACCATCAAATTATTCTTGCTTCTGCCCTTTTTCACTGACTATGTTTTAAACTATTTGGGTTGCTTTTAATAGCTGACATTTCTCAACCCAACCAATGTTGTAAATATTATTATATGTTAATAGAGTCTGCCACTAGAGTGCACAGTGAAAACTTCCAACAGACAAACCATTCTACTAAAGCCCTTGGGGAGTGCATTGCTGCAAAGGCTCTAAGCAAATTATCAATTGGCCTTCAATTTCTAGTTTTTATAGTGTTTGAATGTTTTGCCTTCATCTGACTCTTTCCAGTTTTCAAATGGGGTCACTGACCCCATCTAAAAACAAATGCCCTGTAAGGCTATACTTTCATTGTTATTGCTACTCTTTATTACTCATCTTTCTATTCAGGCCCACACCAATTCATATTCCAGTTATAATTCAAATTGATGCATGGTTGCTATGGTAATTTGGACCAATCAGATTGCTGGAACTGCAAACTGAAAAGATGCTGAATAAAAAGGCTAAATAACTCATTTACCTAAAATAATAAAACATTAAAACCAATTGCAAATTGTCTCAGAATATTCTGAAACTTAATAAAAAGGTGAACTACTGTCTATACCCCCCAAACAATGTAGGTCTCTATAAAAAGATATTGCATAAAACAGCTCATATGTAAAATCCTGCTTCATGTAAATAAACCATTTTCATAATAATATACTTTTCTAGTAGTATGTGCCATTGGGTAATCATAAATAGAAAATTGCCATTTTAAAAAATAAGGGCCGCCCCCCTGGGATCGTAGGATTCACTGTACTCACAAACATACCAACAAACCATACATGTTGGGTCACATGAGCCAATTAACAGACAGAGTTGTGTCTTTTGCTTCCACACTTCTTCCTGTTACAGTTAGAGTTGAAGTATTTCTGGTCAGGTGATCTCTGAGGCAGCACAGAGACCATCACGAAATGGTGACTCAAGGCAAGAGATGTAAAAGGGCAATATTTACTTAAATATATATTCCAGTTTGGTGAGATTCTTTAATTTTGGGGGTATAGTTTTCCTTTAAGGTCAAAAACTGACCTGAAGGAATCTGTGGTGGAAGAATGCAGATATGATCTAGTTTTACTGATTGCTAGGCTATAGTGATGGGCGAATTTATTGCCAACCAGCGAATAAATTTGCGAAACCGACGTGAAAATGTATCTGTTTTTTTGGACGCCGGCACATTTTCGCTGGAAAATGTGTGCCGGCATCCAAAAAATGGACACCGGCATCAAAAATGGACGCCAGCGTCAAAAACTAGATGCTGCCGCCTTTTCACGTTTTTTTTGCTGTTTCGTGAATTTCGCAGGAAATTCGTAAATTTTTAGGCGAATCGAAATGCCCCAAATTTGCCCATCACCATGCCCATTTCCATCTAGGCTACTGCCTAGGAAAACCAACCTACTTCCAGAAGTTTCCCCTTTGGGGGACTGATTTAATATTCAGTAAACAAATAAATTTTTTTCAAAGATACTATTCAGTGATATAACAGTTTGTTTTAATGCATACAAGAGCTTTACTCCACCCCCTTTATTAATACACTTATGGTTAATTCCCTGAGGTTTAGTAATTTGGTGGTGTTAGAGCTCAGTGCTGCTGCTGAGCACATTGCACAAAATGGAATTGAACACATTCTGAAAACCCAACACATAAAAGCAGTTTCAGAAGAGTAAACAATGTAAAAAATGTAATCCCATTAATACATAAAATTTGTACTGCCATTAGGACTCCCCAGTTTGAATTTCAATAAATGCCTCTTAATTTTTAATTATGGTTTTTACAAAAAATATTATAATTCCATTATGGACAGTTGGGTCAAATTTTTTAATTTTTGATTATTTCCCTTAAGAGATCTTTGCCTTCTGTGTTATTATGTGAAATATTTGGCCAATATTTTGTACTGAATGGTACATCTGTTTCAGTTTCAGCTTATTAGACAATCTGTGTGTCTTAATATAGTTTGCTTGTTATAATGGATTGGCATGTGTACACACATTGTCTTTGACACATGGAATAATGAACCCTCTTGCTTGCACATACAGCAAACAAGCCATGGCCATGTTAAAAGGAGAATGAATTACTGCTGCTGAGCTTTGACCTGGGAGATCGGTCAGAGACGGCTTTGCTGACAGGGGCTCTTGACATTTGCAGTTGAGAGCTCAAGAGCTCTAATTAACCTGGCAGTGAATGAGGGTAGACACTCAACTAGAACTAACCAGTTTTTCCACACCAGAATCTCTTTTTCCTTGTCTCCTTCCCAAATTTCCTGGAAAATTGTGATCAATAAGTCAGGCTTCCTAGAACAATTCCCTTAAAAATGTTCTTTAAACTTGCCAAAAATAAATGAGCAGAACGGATGCAATGGTTCGGATTTTACAGATGCTGAAAGTCACTACTTTGTGAGATATTTTTAGTTTGTTACACTTCTAGTTAAGAAGGAGATAAATGCAAGCCATGTCCTATCCAGAATCCCTTGGGATGGAGACTCTAACTCTTAGAAAGTTCTTCAAAAGCATTTGATCACTGCTTCTTATCCAGAACCTGTAGACCTGTGATACCGTCATCTTATCCAGGCATGAAATCAATAATTATTAGGCAGCCAATCATTGCCTTTTATAATACCCTTCAAAATACTTTAGAACCATGAGACATGTGATCATATAGAATATGAAGTAGCCAACTATGCATTCATTTTTCTGAATTTTCTTTTTATATTTGGCCAATTAAAAGCATGACAAAGTGAATGTATATTTACTTTCTTTTTAGCATTTTCCAAAGTGTGTGTCCAAGAAAGTGTGTGTGGCAGATATTATTTTTTAATGTCAGTGATTTACACCCAGAACTGTACTTTACATATTCCATAAACATTTTTTTTAAAGGGGAACATTGGAGCAAACTGTTACATACAGTGCCTTCAACATTTCCCATTAAATAGATGAACTCGTAAAAAATGCTTCATGCAGAGATTATGTGTTCTGGTTTCTTTCCATACTTCAAAAGAATATAGCCTTTAAATTGGTTCCTGATGAAACTGATTCTAACGTGTGAGATAGGGACATTTGTTTGTAAGCTTATTGGGGGGGGGGCAGACATAATTACTGTAAAGCACTGTATAACAATTGAGGCCTATTTTAGGAGCTCCACAATACAAATATGTTCATGTTGACTTTTGCCACCATTATTTGGAGATTTCAGTGCAGCAATCCAATAATTGTAAGATGCAGGTGCTCAGCAAAGCAGCATGGGTGTCTTCAACTATGTAGGCATTGTGGCGGCCCCATGCAATTGTACCCCCTTGATCACAGCCTATTTCCAGTTCTACTGAATTCCAAAATCTATAGATTAAATTGCACTTAGGGGCAATTTACTAAAGCGCGAAGTGGCTAACGCTAGCGCAAATTCACCAGCGTGATGTAATTTCCTTAATTCGCCAATTTACTAACAGGTGCTGGTGTAAATTCGCTAGCGAAGTAGACCTACTCTAGCGCTACTTCGCACCCTTACGCCTGGCGAAGTTGCGCTATGGCGAAGGGTCGTAACTATGCTAATCCACTAACTTGCGCATTTTACTGAACACCTCCACCTCTCCACCTCTAAGTCCCAAAAAACACTGGCGTCTTTTCCTTTTTTTTAAGGGTGATAGACTGAAAAAAGATTGTCAATTTTTTTGGGGGTACCCTCCTTCCTCCCTACATTTCCTAACATATGGCACCTTAACTATACAGTGGGCACATGTATAGGGGCAAATTTAACAACTCTATTTTATTTTATGAAGCTTTCCCAGGCTTGTGTAGTGTAATGTATTTGCTGCTACATATACGTACATTGTACTTTAACTTGGCGCTGTATGCAAATTAGGCATCGATAGCATTACTTCGCTTTGCTTGACGAATTAACACTAGCGCAACTTCGCTACCTTTCGCCTCCCTGAGCGCAACTTTGGATTTTAGTGAATTAGCGGCGCCCTGGCGAAGCTTTGTCTGGCGAAGTGTGGCGGAGGCGTAGCTAGCATGTTTTCGGCACTTAGCTACCAGCTCTTTCTTTAAAAAAATAACTTGAATTTTAGGTTTAGCTTTTTTATATAATTAAATGATTGAAACGTTCAATGCATGTTTTAAGTAGGGAACAGTTACTGCAGATGGTTGTTCAAGTATTGTGACCTCCCACATCTGACAAAACACCAAAGTGGCGATACCCTTAAGGCTGTTAAAAGTGTACACTTTGCATAATGACACAGTCGGAGAAAACAAAAGAAGGTCAAGTTTATCAACTTCTTCCCATATTTATAGGAATACAAGCCCCCACCCCAGATTGGAAACCTGTTAATTTAACCTCCAAGAGAAACACCTTACTGACCCCATCACTGGCAGTCTGATAGCTTTCTACTTCAATAACCACAACATTTATGTCAGAACTAAAATGCCTTTTCCTCAGAAATGTATCCAGCCAGCCAATAAATCCCTTATAACCACCTGCATGTGTTAATGGATTCTGTCTTGTCAACTGCTCAATCCTAGGGAAGAAAGTTATTTGTACATCTGGATCATGTAACAAAGGCATCTAAGGTAAACAAAGCAGATGCGTTGAGCCTTAGCTGTGTGATTCAACAAGCCATTGCTTTTAATTTGGCTGCGTTGTAAAGATTTTAAAAGTTCCTTACTAGCTGCATATTGTTAAAGATCACCTCTGTCTAATCAAGTATATTTATTGTTATTTGAAGACTATTAATGAGGGATTAAATGAGATTTTAATGCTGACACAAGGTTCATCATACTTTAGTGCAGAGGCTAAAAAAATGGTGGAAATTTCCCCTCAAAGTGGGGCCCAAAGCAATGAATGGTGGAACTATCATGAAGGTCAATCATGGTAATATTTTGGGGTGAATGTTCATCATAGCAGATTGGTATCAAGGAAAGATTTTGGCTATAAACGAACCTGCTATTTGTGCAATGTTTTCACATATCTGGATCCATACTTTGAGTAAAGAGAAACCCTAACCAATTATTAGACCATGATGGATGGCTTGATCTCAAAACATCTAAAAAAACAGTGCTTTAGCGAATAGGGGCAAAATGCAAGCAAAACCTTGTTAAAGCATGATATACTTATGATCTCCAAAGGCAAAGTGGAAAAGCATTCTTTAAATAATAACTTCCTATGTTTTCCGAATTTTCAATGAGAAAGCTGAGTTGGCGTCTATTAAACAGTAAGTTCCTAGAAAGTCTTCCCCACGGTATCCGTGTTTTTCCCTAGGTGGGTTCACTTGGCAAGCATTATTTCTTCTCTGCATGACCTCATCTAACCTCAGGACAGATTTAGATGTAAGTGGTGCTTCTGTGTATTTAGCTGGAGAGTTTCTTATTTCATGCTTGAATTCAGAGACAGCAAGGAGGAATCAGCTGTTCTGTCTCCAAGTGTTATCACTGCTTCTGAATAGAGGGGCTTTCACATATTTGTTTGCTTTTCTTATTGGAAATTGTGGATTTAAGTTGGAGCATTGTACTACACTGATCTGCAACATGCTCCTGTAGATGTTTTCTCTTAACATACAAACATTAAAACTTCTATTCATGAAGTTCTGATCTCTGCCACTTCTAAAGCAAGTTGACAATGGATACTCAGGTGAACATATATCCAAAAATGAGTATTTATTGTATATAGAAAAAGATTTATTCTCATGACACTGGGTGCTGCACCCCCCCCCCCCCGAGCTATTATGCAAATAGAATCCACTGTATTTTTTCAAGAAAAAATGTGCCTGAAGTTTGGGGAATGTGTCAACCAATACAATGTCCCAATGTGCATAATAAGCAAGCTGGGGCACGAGTTCATTATGCACATGTGTTGGATATTGTGCTCCAACATGGCCACCATGTAGTAAATGAGTTGTGTTGTGTACGTATTAATACAATGCATTTGTATTTTGAGTCACTTCCTAGAGTGGGTTTTGTCAGCTGGGATATTATTTGTTTAATCTCTTCTGCCAACCATAAATTTTAAAGTTGTTCATCTCACGTACAGTACAAGGTCCAGATGTGAAACTCCCTCTATACAATCTAGCATTTTTCTATTTCAGTGTAATGTTTCCATACTTAAACTCTCTGCACATTTGTATTATACTTAAATATTTTGGATAACAAAATCAAGAGCATGTCATTACTTCTCTTGAAGCTGGAACATTTTATTGCTTTATACAATCAGCAGAGCTGAAATTGCATGGCCTGGTGCCGCTGAAAAGGCACAGGTGTTACTGTTTAAATTATAAAATAATTCACCCATGTATATAATCCTCACCCTTTCATTCTGAGATGTGTCCTTGTAATATTTCATAATATTCCATTGCCATACTGCTGCCATTTTCTTTTGAGCCTCCTTGATGACCATCTGACTTGCAGATTTTTGGCAGTCTACCAGCTTCTCAAACCTCATATGATTGACAGTTTTTCTTCCTTACACAACAACATATTTTTGGCATGAAGAACTTGAGTTTGTGATCAAGTACCCAATGGTAAACACAATGTGTTACCTTATCTGCTAATCGCAGATGCACAAATATCCAAAGGAAGAAATATTATGATATATTCAAGGCATTTATCCCTGTTCTGTGCTGTATTCGATAGGTGGATGATCAGTGAACATTATAGGTAACAGTGGGAAGTGAACTAATTGCAAGATTCACATCAGGAAGAAAAACATGTAGATTTCAGGAATTTCTTATAAAATGTTGCATTTTGTACAGTAGTATAATAAGACAGTTTGATGCTGACCATATTCTTTATTGTATGATGGATTTGAACTATTTGCCTTTTGAGTCGGCTTTGCCCAAGACTTTAAATTGATTTATATCAATCCTACTGTTAGACATTGTTTTAATCACTCAACTCCCTCTATACAATCTAGCATTTTTCTATTTATATTCTGCTTTTAGTCTTCCATTGCAACCACTGCCTAGCAGCTAGGCTATGTAGGAACCTAGCAACTACTTAACAGTTGAAACATTTCAATACTGCCTGAAAGTTTCAACAGTTCAATAGCACTAAATGTAAACTTTAGAGTGAACCACATCTTTAAGTCATTACTACACAATTCAACAATTCATATATTTAGCAAATATTGATATGTATTTTTTATAAAAAAAAAAATTCCCAATTGTTTCCTTTTTCAGTTTACCAAAACTCAATATTCAGTTTGGTTTCCCAGACAAGGGATTTCATTTATAATGCAGAGTTTACCAAGCAAGTAAATGTCATGCAAAAAAACCCCAACTCAATAACTGATATAGGCCAAGGTGGACAACTCTGTTATGTAAAAACAATAACAATTCTAATACCTTGCACAACTTGTGTGAAATGTAATGCTGTCACTGGCTCTCCATGAGTGGTCGTTTTCATATGTATATAATGATGGCGGACACCATTCCCTCATTTCTCAATGAAATGGGTTAAGATGAGAAGTACAACATTAGTGGCTGGAAGATTCCAAGACTTGCACGCACTGCATACTGAACACAAAAGGCATTTGCTAATTGAACGTTAGAAAAATGGTTTAGTTGATCAGACAGAAATGATGTATGTGTTTAGAATACCTGTGCTTTTCATTTTTTCCTTAGATTTTCTCTGATTAATAGACAGGATTCTTGAACTGTTATTGTTCTCATATTATAGAGTTTATAGAACCCTCCAAATTAATAATAGCAACATATTCTGCAGGTTATGTCTCTGTCAATGGTGGATGCCAGTACCTATAAAGAGAAAAGTCTGATCCGTCTGACCCCAGTGGACTGTATGTACTTATAAAGTGAACTATGGCGTCCTGAGTAGTTTGTTCTGATGAGATTTCTGTACAAAGAGTAAAGGCTTCAACCCAAATGAATGATCTAGTTCCAACACATTTAATATTTAGTTCTCATAACAGAAGAAGAAATAATGAATAGCTGTGTCAACTCTTTTCCACCACCAGCTGAAAATGTAAGTGATGTTTGAATGAGGAGCATAAGGGTCCGCCAAGGTTCATACATTAATGGTATTACAAATACTTTTTAAGTGCAATAATGCCTTGATATCCTTGGGCATCCAAGGTGTCATCAGGCAGAGATAGTTTCTACCATTATATCTCACACTTGAATCCCTGTAAGGGTGATAATCATTGTTGTTCTTGACCTTGATCTTGCTTCTGCTCAACAAGCAGGCCCTATCTATCTTACAAATGCTTCAGCAATCTATCCTTGCACTACTATTTATCATTCCCTAAAACCCTCAATAGTCCAGTCTCTGGACAACAAAATGTACTGCCTCTCAGAGGGGGTTCTAAGAGACCTCCCTTGCCTGATATGAACCCTTGGTTAGTATGTTGATCCTGCCTACTCCAATAAGGAATGGAACATTCCCATATAGCATCTAGCATGATATAGAGAGACTATGCTGAGCTACACTAGTGCCTTCAACTTTACGGTAGAAACATCCTGCCTAGCAAGATCTAATACCTTGTAAATGTAGTGTTCTTAAGTAGCACCGTGCAAAAAGAACTGAATTACACTGGAACCAAATCAAATCTTTGAGTACAGTTACTACAACACCTACTCTAAGTAATTCATGTTATATGTTAGCCACAGAGGACAACATATTGCAGGAAAACGTTTTGTGCAACCATTTTAACAGAAAAGTCTGGAAAGAGCTATACTGTAGGTAATACCATTTATAGAACTCTTTATACTCCTTAAAGTGGCTGCACTTAAACCTGCTGTACAGTGGTTATTTTGCCCCAGCTTGGAGCTTTTAGTAGACATGAAATTTCCAGTAGACCATTAAGTCAGACTGCTATGTGGTGGCCCATGAGTTGGCCACTGGAAGATACAACTGTAATTGATCTAGTGGGGGGGGGGGGTTAAATGCCAGGTTAGACAAAAAATAGATGGATGAAGAAAGAAACCACAAATAAATTAAAAACACACCTAAATTAAATGCAGTAAAGGTTTACTGAAACTTAGTTTTTTAAGTAAATATTGGAACATTAAAGGCCACTAAAGGCTAATTTTTAGACAGCTGTTCTTTTCCATTGTTTCAGCCGTGCCTTGTGTTTATTTGAAATGTCTTCCAAATATGCAATATGGTGAAGTATTAAAAAAGTAAATGGAAATTTAAATTGACATATTTGTTGAAATTAGAACTATATGCATAGCCTTGATATCCTAATAATGCAATATTTACAGTGTATCCTAATTGCCTTGACTGAGGTTATAATGGGCCATAACATTATTGTTATTTCAGGGGGCAAATGGTGCCAGAGGAGAACATCTTGTACATTTCTTTCCGAGACAATAAATATTCAATAATTTGTTAGGTGCTAAAATAAGTCTTTCTGCTTCCAATAAGATGACCAGCCTTATGTTACTAATGATGTTCCTGTAATAGCCTCCATATGGTGCTTTGGAAAGGTCTGTAGAAGTGGGGTATGAGATACAACAGTCCAATATTGGCTGTATATTATGAAAAGTATGAAAAGAGTAAAACATTGCAATAAAACATCTGTACGATTTATGTTAGGCATTCTACAGCTATAGCTCTGCAATTCCAAAAGACATTTTATATCCAGTTCCATTAAGGGAAATGGCATAACAATGATGTTACAGAATACCAACTATATATATAATATATTGCCTGGACTAAACCTCATGATTTATTAGATGAAAACTGCATTCCAAGACTATAAAGAAATCTGGACTTAAATTAAGTACATGGGTGGGACCTGTTATCCAAAATGCTCAGGACCTGGGGTTTTCTGGATAATGGATGTTTCCATAATTTGGATCTTCATACCTTAAGTCTACTAGAAAATTATGTAAACATTAAATAAACCCAATAGGCTGGCTTTGTTTCCAATAAAAATTAATTATATCTTAATTTGGATCAAGTACAATGTACAGTTTTATTATTACAGGAAAAAAGCAAATCAATAATCAAAATTATTTTAATAAAATGGAGTCTATGAGAGACAGCCTTTCCGTAATTTGGAGCTTTCTGGATAACGGGTTTCTGGATAACGGATGCCATACCTGTACTAAGATTTTCTTGATATATTGAATCTAGTCGACTGGGCAACCTTTGGCATGACTTCTATTGTGGTGCTCAGATCTGAGGGTCACATTGTATGGTAAAAATCAGCCAAACTGTCCAAACAATTCTCTTCCAGCTTTAGATAAGAGGGGGGTTCCCTGGCAGTTTATGAAGCATGTTGCCCCTATCTAGATGGGAAGAAGCTAAACAAAGGTTGTCCAATATGCAAAGCGTAAGCCCCTTGACAAAGGCTTACGCCGAAACGTTGGGGCCATTCTCATACTGGTGGTAGGTGTATCTGCTCCTTGCTGTATAATTGTAATACTTACTGTTTACTGTTATGTAATTGTGGCTATGTTTAAACGTTAGGTATATACCATGTAAGCTTATGTATTGTATTATACAGGCCTACTATTGTGGCTTTGTGTGTATTATTTGCATAAATAAGTAAAACTTTATTTTAAATATACCATACTTGCCTTCTTTTGAGTGTGCATACCTATCTATATATTGTTACGTTGTGGGGTACCCATTGTAGGGGTACCCTTTTGATGTTTGCACCTCTTGCACTGTTTACCTACAGCATTTGCTGAATTGGTGTGCCCTCCACCCATTACTAAATTCAATATGCAAAGCTACACAGACCTATAACTACAGCTGCCACTCGACAGCCTTTGGCTCTCTCATCTCCACCAAGGAACAACCTTGGCTTTAGTACTATGGCAAATTATGGGGACATGTTTCACAATCTGCTCCATCCAAATCAGACAGCAGCAAAACTGTTCCCTGGGAGAAAATGGTATCATAAATCAGTCACTTGAGCTTTTAAAAGAGCCATAAATTTGCCAATTATCAAAACATATTAACAAATCCCCACAGAAAGGAATTTTCATTTTTTTGCCTTCAAGAAATGAGAAACCAAATCCTCTCTGCTGCCTTCATACCTTTACTGTGATTTGTCTGCCTAGATAATTCTCATGTTTGTTTTTCAAACTGAACCTTATTGCATGCTAACTGAAATAGGCTGTACTATACTATAAATCTTCCAAGGTCTATACTTCATAGCATAAATTCTTGGGAAATGTATCCACAGGAAGGTTAAAGGGGTCAAGTTTTTATCTTAACCTCAAGGGTGAAAACATATCTGCTGAAATGTAAAAAGTAAATAAGAATCATATTGTGTGTACTTTTGGTCATGTAACATGGAATATTATCCTTTCATACAGATTCTTTTGTAGAATTAAGAAATAGTATCTTTACACCCAAAGCAAAGAAGCCAGTGGCTCCTACAATGTGTTTGACCATACTCAGTTTCCCCTAGAAAGAGAGTGTAAACTTTAGATTACAGAGCTCATGGACCCATTGTCCCCAATTCATTGTTTGTGTTTGCCCTGCGGGTCTTTCACCATGATGATGGTTTATTCTCCATAATGATGGTTTCTTTCCCCATGATGGTCTCTTTCTCCATTATGTGTTTTTTTCGCCATGATGATGGTCTCTTTCTCCATGATGATGGTCTCTTTCTCCATGATGATGGTAGCAGCCTGCTTGTAATGCATGTTTCAGATGTGTGGACAATTCTGATGTCTCCTTCATCCTTTTTTTATTCCATCCCATCCAGTGCATGTACATGGAGAGCCATGACACATCTACTGATTAAGTATATTACCCGTTTATTATATAGTGGACTTTACTATTTTCAGCCAACGCCAATCCCAGCCCTGTAGAGCTATACATACATTTGCACAAAGTACTAAGGAGTAAACACATGGTTCAGCACAATAAATGCAAGCCATTGCCTAGTCTAATATAATATATTGCCTGGATTGTTTCTTGGACAGACATAGGGGCAGATTTACTAAAGGGCAAAATGACTAACGCTGGCGAAGATTCACCAGCGTTACCATTTTCAGGGACTTAGCCGATTTACTAACAGGCGTAGGCGTCACTTCGCTAGCGAAGGAGATAGACGCTAGTGGTGATTCACACTCTATTGCCAGGCAAATTTTTGCTCTGGTGAATGGACGTTACTCTGCAAATTCACCAAGATGTGGATTTTACTGAACGTTACCTCTTTCACCAGACTTGCCTTCGCCAGCTCAGACCAGGAGAAGTGCACTGGAGTGCATAGATCTTCCTTATTCTTCTGTTAAGATGGCCATAAACACAAAGATCCGATCTTACAAATCAACGCTATTGAACACTACCGCATCTTCACTTTGATTTGCTCACATTGCCAAAGTAACACTAGTGAAAAATCACCAGTGTTCGGTGCCCCGGACGCAACTTGCATTTTAGTTAATTAGCGTTTTCTCAGTGAATTTTCGCCTGTTGAAGTGTTTTGGTGGCTGCAAAGCCATCGCTCGCGAATTTTCGTCGCTTAGTAAATTTACCCCATAATATCAAAGGCTGTTGTGATTCTAAACAGAATTTATATAGTAGGGAGTGTGTGTGGATGCTGGGTTTCCATTTGGAGGGGTTGAACTTGATGGACTTTGTCTTTTTCAACCCGATTTAACTATGGAACTATGTAACTAGTCAAGTGAGTACAGTGTGTGACATTTTCTTAGACCCTTCTATGCTCCTGTCCTGCTTATCCTTGAGAGGATTAAAGGACAAACAAACTTTATGTGGGAGACAAGTAAACAAAATGTTTTCCCCTTTATTTACAAATATTTACACACATACTGTATGTTGGAGGCATACTCAGGTAGTCTCTACATTGTGGGTGATAGTAGGGGGATTGAGTTGTTATAAATGATGGCACAATTTAGCCAATTAATAAATAATAAACACTCCAGTAAGTGTATTTGGAGATGACGGCACCCAGTTTGAAGGCCTGAAATGGGTAATTGTGCACATCATGATAATGGGAATATGTTTATAAATGGTATCTGTTCCATGCTTTTAAAGGTGATTTTAATTACTGTGACCTGGATGGCCAACTTTTTATTCTTGACTTTGTTTGGATCCAGGTTTTTTTGACGCCTCAAAGTCTCTCTGTAGATTTGGTCCCTCCTTTGAGAAATGATGGAACCTTAATTGTCCACATGGTTGCTTGGGTTTACCAAATTACCAAATTATCTCATAGACAGAGAAGATCCTAGGCAAGGAAAGTCATACAAATGAATTTCAAAATCTGTAAAAGGTAACTATCGTGTACTTTTGAGGCTGTTAGAATATTTAAACATTACATTAAGAAACTAATGAGATAATGTAATAATAGTATCAAGCATTGTACCAGGTCTAGTAATCTATGGCATCCAATCCGATGTTTTAAAAAAAGTTGATCAATAAATGCTACTTGCTATAGACCTTACTACAGTATACTTACTTACCTACTTACTATAGACCGGTACAGACTTTAACTCCTTTACTTATATTGCATTACCCCATCTTATGGTGGTAACCACACAATTTGTTGTTGGTCAGGAACTGATCAGTCCATTGCTTTTAATGGTCACTTGTTGAAAGAAAGCACACTATAGGTTACTAGACCTGGACAACTTTGTACGTTTGCAGTACATGACCTTTTTAATGCTTTAATTGCATGTTCTTGGTCTTCAAAATTTCTCCTTGTAACTCCTTACTGGCATTACCATACTTGCTGGAATGGCACTTGGTAACATCCTCCTAAAAGTCCCATCTGTTGATGCTACTTAAGTCAAGAATCTAAAAGGAATGCCCTTAGGAAACCAAGGATCTTGCCACAGATAGAAGATACATTTAAAAACTGGAACCATATACGGGAAAGTCATGAAACCACCAATAGGAAAGTCAATCATTCCTGGGTTGTGATCTTGTGTAATGAGGGTGGTATGCTTTATGATGTCATTGTTATGAGTATGCCCACTTTCCTGTCTGTTATTAGCATCTTTGTGACCTTTGCCTACTGTGCGGGGGACTTACTCCCTTTTCAACTGAAAAACCATTATACCCATATCTGGTAAAAATCTGTCACTCGCAGAACATGCAATCCTGTAGCACAATTGCAAGAGACTGTTGACTGGACGCTCCAAGCAAAAGAAAAGTGTCACATTCACTCATGTGACTTAAACCATGTTGAAAGTTAGCCATACCATGGGAGATTTCCCTTTGCAGTCTGTTTGATAGTGACCTGGCTAAAATCTAACCTCCTTTTTGCAGCAAAGCAAATTATATATATATTTAGATTATGTAAGACTATATAAAAATCTCTTTAATTGCTGGAATTTATTGACTGAACTACTGGAAGGGTCACATATGCCCCCAGGGCCTTGCTTTATACACACCTGCCTTTCTTCACTGCCAAAGTTACACAAAAAAAATACATTTAGAATCCCCTAAAGAGCCACCAGTTTGTTAATTTATTTATCCATACCCTGGTTACTTAAATGTTCCTAGCAATTTGACAACCTGTTTATCTTTGAACATTTTGATCAGGGACAGCAGCTGGAACAGAGAACGGTAATTGGGGAGGTTTTTTTTTCTGACCCTATGTCCTTTTGTTCTTTTCTGTGCAATTAATCTTTCATTTTTCTACTGACTTTGCTTCTACTGGGACACAGTTTCATTTTCCTGATTCCCTTATTTTCTATTTTTGGTTCCCTTTACTTAAATAATTTTTCCACACTTATAAGTGAAATGCAGAGGTCACCTATCCATTAAACCCCCCATTTACTCTGCATTAAAGTTATGCTAGGGTTAGACTTAGATTGATAGATCTGTGATTAGGCTCTATAAAGAATCTCAGCAGGGGTGGTCTACTTGTGCCTGCTGGGATATTCTAATTTTAGCAGTGAAAATTTTTCTTTCTTTCTTTCTTTCTTTCTTTCTTTCTTTCTTTCTTTCTTTCTTTCTTTCTTTCTTTCTTTCTTTCTTTCTTTCTTTCTTTCTTTCTTTCTTTCTTTTTCATAATGCCAAGAATGAGCATTGATTGCCAACCTCTTTACTTAAATTTTCAGTATTCATTGAGATCTGGCATAGTGCCGAGAGACTTGCTAATTGCTAATGTGGTGCCTCTATTCTCAGCCTCAAAACTATAGGCCAGTTAGTCTGACGTCAGTGGTAGGAAAGCTTTTCGAAGGGTTAATAAAAGATAAGATACTGGACTTCATAGCAAATCATAATACTATGAGTTTGTGCCAGCATGGTTTTATGCGTAACAGATGTTGCCAGACTAACTTACCTTCTCATAAAAAGAAATTAAGTAGAAACCTCGATTCTGGGATGGCAGTGGATGTGATTTACTTAGACTTTGCTGAAGCATTTGATACAGTGCCACACAAAAGGTTACTGGTTAAATTAAGGAATGTTTGCCTGGAACATAGTATTTGTACCTGGATAGAGAACTGGCTAAAAGATAGACTACAAAGAGTGGTGGTAAATGGAACATTTTCTAATTGGACCAGTGTTGTTAGTGGAGTACCGCAGGGCTCTGTACTAGGTCCCTTGCTTTTCAACTTGTTTATTAATGACCTGGAGGTGAGCATTGAAAGTACTGTTTCTATTTTTGCAGATGATACTAAATTGAGCAGAACTATAGGTTCCATGCAGGATGCTGCCATTTTGCAGAGTGATTTGTCTAAGTTGGAAAACTGGGCAGCAAACTGGACAATGAGTTTCAATGTTGATAAATGCAGGTTATGCACTTTGGCAAAAATAATATAAATGCAAATTATACACTAAATGGCAGTGTGTTGGGAGTTTCCTTAAATGAGAAGGATCTAGGGGTCTTTGTAGATAACACGTTGTCTAATTCTGGGCAGTGTCATTCTGGGGCTACTAAAGAAAATAAAGTTCTGTCTTGCATTAAAAAGGGCATTAACTCAAGGGATGAAAACATAATTATGTCTCTTTATAGGTCCCTGATGAGGCCTCATCTGGAGTATGCAGTGCAGTTTTGGACTCCAGTCCTTAAGAGGGATATAAATGAGCTGGAGAGAGTGCAGAGACTAAGTGCAACTAAATTGGTTAGAGGGATGAAAGACTTAAATTATGAGGGTAGACTGTCAAGGTTGGGGTTGTTTACTCTGGAAAAAAGGTGCTTGCGAGGGGACATGATTACACTTTACAAGTACATTAGAGGACATTATAGACAAATAGCAGGGGACCTTTTTACCCATAAAGTGGATCACCGCACCAGAGGCCACCCCTTTAGACTAGAAGAAAAGAACTTTCATTTGAAGCAACGTAGGGGGTTCTTCACAGTCAGGACAGTGAGGTCGTGGAATGCACTACCGGGTGATGTTGTGATGCTGATTCAGTTAATGCCTTTAAGAATGGCTTTGATGATTTTTTGGACAGACATAATATCAAAGGCTATTGTGATACTAAGCTCTATAGTTACAGACAGAACAATTTTTCATCCACTGGAAATCGCTACATGGGTGACAAGGGGGTAAATATACTAAAGGGTGAATTTTCTACTTGGAGGTCTCCATCATACTTCCCGCAACTTCGTCAGATGTTATTTCGCAGAGAATACACATATTTAACAAAATGTGAAATTTCATCTCCGCAAATGAATGCTGGCATACTTTCGCCAGCAAAACGTTGTCAACAGAAACATTTCTAAGCGAATTCTAGCGTTACTTTTTTCCTAGCAAAACTTCTTTAACATATTTACACTTATGTCAATTTAAAAATGGCGTGTACATACAGGTCATATATATGTCTTTATTAGTGGTTGTTGGTGAAATTTCTGGAAGTGGCCACCTCTTATTAAAAGCAAAATAAAGACAAAGGAGATCCTCTATTGTCCTAGACATGAGCCCACCCTAAAACAAATGTGGTATTAGCTTCAAATGGTTAAAAAAATTGTCAATAACATATTTAACAGTTACAAATTGTAAACATAATCCTGCAATAAAATATGGGAAAAAACCCGCCAGCGCTTAGTCTTTTTTTATGACTTTTTTGACATACAGGATATGTTTTCAATGACTTAATAATGTTGAGGATGTAGCTTAATCTACAGGCGAAACAGGGGAAAAGGGTATCAAATAGAATATTTGCACTTTGATAAATTTACAGAGTAACGCCCACCTGGCGAAATGCTTCAAACTTCTCTAGCGCTGAGCTTTTTAATGAATAGTCTGCTTTTCCTTTTAGTAAATTGGCGATGTCCCTGCAAATTGTGATTTTGACGAATTTTCAATAAAAAAGCCCACTTCGTCCTTTAGTAAATCTGCCCCATATTGTCCAAAAATAACTTTTAATCAGGAAAAATCGCACATATGTTTGTGAAAAATTGTTGCATGTGTTTTAATCTTGCGAAAATTACATGAGAGGGGAGGGTGATGGAGTTACCAAGATGCCTCCCCCACCTAACCCTTAGTAATACAGGGCTACTTTATAAACACAATGGCCTGCTTTTTGCACTTTGTACCCTACCCTGCTCTCAGTAAATGAGCCCTAAAGTGTTGTCATTGGGAAAAGGTCTGTCCTGTTCACCTTTCATTTTGAGTTCTTCTACTAGTAGCAACAATAAAAGTTGTTAAAGTAATAATAGGCACCGTGTTTTATACACTGTTAACCAATCAGACTTTGGAACAGCACACCAGTAAATGGGAAGTAATTACTTTTCAATACTACATTTGAGCAGCTACTTTGATCAGATGAAGGCTTTAAAATAAAAGTCCCTCCCCGCCAACTATGGTCCAGGAGACAACATAAACATTGCTATCATAACATTGTCAGTATGTTTTTAAAAAACTCTGTGAGGGTGGTCTTTGGTAATTAATTCAATATTTGCTGCTTTCCCTTAACTGATCGCTGTTTTACTGCCTTTGTCCCTCTGTGTCTCTGATTTACATGACGACTATCATTTCCTTCCTCTCTATTTTCTTTCTTGAATCTGACTTGGTGCATATGTTGGAGTTGGAACTTTATCATTCTGCATTTGTTTCCTTAAGAAAATTATTTGAGATTCTCAAATTCTCAGATTGAGAACTGTGTGTCTGAATTTCATTAGACAATCTTTTTAGCTTGTGGTTTAGGTGCACGCTGGATGTTTACCACAGGTTAAAAAAAAAAAATGCTGAAGGCAACACAAACGAGCTAAAACAGCCAATAGAGGCTGAACACATTTGTGTGGCAAAATCCAACCCATATGGATGCTATTGATATCACTGAATACACATATGGTGGAATATTTACTGATAACAGGGAAAACACTGGGGGACATTTATCAACGCTGGGCCTATTGCACCTGGGCAGTAACCCATGAGAAATGTTTGTTTTCTTTATTCTTCCTGTAGCTGGTTGAAAAACACTAATTACTGATTTGTTTCTAAGGCTTACTGCCCAGGTGCAAATTTACCCAGAGTTAATAAATGACATCCAGTGTATGTAATTACTCAACAAGTTCAGTATCTATTAATGATAAGTCTAAAGCAGGGGTCCCCAACCTTTTTTACCAATTAAGCCACACTCAAGTATAAAATAATGTTGGCGCGCAACACAAGCATGTAAAAAGTTCC
Organism: Xenopus laevis; assembly: GCF_017654675.1. Classification (NCBI taxonomy): domain Eukaryota; kingdom Metazoa; phylum Chordata; class Amphibia; order Anura; family Pipidae; genus Xenopus; species Xenopus laevis. The sequence goes on along the minus strand of NC_054385.1, from coordinate 112,349,867 downwards.
TCAGGGTTCCAATTAAGGGTATTGGTAGCCTCTATGTGGACTTGCAGCCAACAGGAGGCTCTGTTTGGCAGTATACATGTTTTTTGTGCAACTAAAGCTTGCTTTTAAGCAAGGAATTCAAAAATAAGCACCTGATTGCAGGCCACTGGGAGCAACATCCAGGGGTTTGAAGAGCAACATGTTGTTCACGAGCTACTGGTTGGGGATCACTGGTTTAAAGCAACTGAAGTCTTGATGAGCAATCTTGAAACATTTCACCACTAACCTGAGCATCTTTTTAAGTTGCTGAAGATTTATTGTCCAAGCTTTTTAAGCACCTGATTTGTCTCTAAAACTTTTGGGGTTCAAGCTTCACCTTAGCCTCTGGGTCCCCAAACTTTTTTACCCATGAGCCACATTTAAATGTAAAAAGAGTTGGGGAGCAAGACAAGCATGAGAAAAGTCCCTGTGGATGTCAAATAAAGGCTGTGATTGGCTATGGACTGGCAGCCTACAGGAGACTCACCTGCTTTGAGGCCACTGAGAGCAACATCCAAAGGGATTGGTGAGCAGAATGTTGCTCGAAAGCCATTGAGGATCACTGTCTTAACTTATAACAAGGTTACGGATGGTAGTACTAGTCACCCTACTATCATACCTGGGCTATTAAAGAAAGTATTAAAGAAAGTAAAAAAATATTACACCCTTTCCTAAATTATTAATCAAACTTGAACTCTACATGCTCTGAACTCATTCCTCTAATGGGGTCAGCCTAATTTGGAAGGCACTGTTTTAAGAGATCCTGGGTTTTATTGTTTTTTTGTTTTCCTGTCGGTTACTACAGCTGTAAGTTGCACTGTAGAAGCTTCTCTGACAGAACCTAAATCTCAGTTTAGCAGGGGGAAAGAAATCTGCAAATTCTGCTGAAAGAGGAAGCCTGGAGGGAGAGAAGTGTTATGTCTCAATGTGTTGAAGATGCGTCAACAATTGTGCAAGAATCTTGTGAGTCAAGACCACATCATGTAAACTAAGGTAAAGAGTTATTAATTAACGCTCCCACCTCAAACTGACTTCTACCTAAGGCTGTTTTGAAGAAAAACTTGGCAATGAACCGCTTGATAAATTTACAATCGTATATAACAAAATTCCAGTCATGACAGAGGCCTCCCAGTAAGTCAATGCACAGCATAACCTTGTGGGATGAAATGCAGGCAGTCTATTATTTGTACACAACCCATTCTTTATGCAATAAAAAAATGAATTTCATGTTTTTGTTGTGTGTGTGTGTCTGGGGGGGTAGATTAGTATGACTATCATGTCTCCAGCATCAAAACAAGACATTGAATAACTACAGTCCTTCATTCCATGTGCCGGTTTCAAAGAGGACAAGGTGAGGTTCAATCAAAGAGTAGGATCATTTATTTTATCATTTATATAGCGATTTTCTTCTGTGGGACGCTAACTGTTACATCTAAACAGGATCTCCAGAATGAGATCCCACATCAGAGGCTGATGACTTACCCTAATTACTTAACTTGGGCAACCGTGGTTCTTTAAAAACAGACAAAACTTTTGATTGATGGATGTTACACAAAGTTTCTCTTTGGTGGGTGCTGACTCAAATTGTACAATATCATAATCAGTAAATGATTCAGTCTCAATCAGATGGGACACCTCAAATTACATTGATAGTGTTCACCACACTCAGAGCTAGTACTTACTACTTTGGTGAACAAACTAGGTGAAGCCCGATGAAGTGTATTACTTCTGGAATCTTTCTATTCCTGAGCCTAAACTTTTGGGTTCCTGAGCCTAAACTTTTGGGTTCCTAAAATGGCAGTATTGACACCTCAGGGTACTAAACCTTTTAAAGCCTCCTTGTTGGAGCCTCTGACTGCTCTACTATCTACCCAATCCTGCCTTTCACTCCAAGGGGCAGATTTACTTAGCATGAATTTTCACCAACGTCCATTTCGTACCCATCGCAACACTTCACCAGGGGTAAATGCGCTCAGATTATGCCAATTTGCTAATATGCGGAGTTTCATCCTGGGCACTGAACGCTGGTGACTTTTTGCTAGCGGTACTCCGGCAGTGCGAGCTTTCATAAGGAAGATGCGCTAGCATTCGTTTGTGCCTAGCGAAAATTCGCTAGTGATCTTGCGCTTAGGTCAATTTGCATACATCTGGAAATTTAAAGTTGTATGGACGTCTTTATGTTAAATGTTGGGGCAAATACTTACAATTTCCACTTTTAAAAACAGGGTCCAGGGAACCTTAATAAAGACAAGAGAGTTATTATAATGCCCTACACATGAGCCCACTGTAAAATGAATGTTCCATATGTTTGAAAATATATGGGGAAAACCGGTTACCCAAAAAAAAGTTTAACTCAGGACTTTTACGGGCAATCACGCTGAAAAAAAGGAAAAGTTGCCAACGTTTTTTGTACTTTAATAATTCATATTCAGCTCACAGAATATGATGTAAGCAACAGATGATCGAGGAAGATCTAACTGCTTTATTGCACTTTTCCTGGTCTGAGGTGGTGAAGGCAACTCTGGCGTAAGAGGTAACGTTCTGTAAAATCTGCATTTTAGTGAATTTGTGGAGTAACGTCCATTCGCCAGATCAAAAAGTCGCCTGGTGAGTGCGAATGGCTGCTAGCACTGGTCTGTTGCACTAGACATGTTCACCTACTAACCTCACATTCATAAAAAAGGAAATGTAAACCTTATCTCTAATAAAACAGCGTATTGTTTCCCTTGAAATGAAGGAATAACCCTTAAGGTACCCTTTTTTTATTAGTAAGGTTTACCAAGACGACAATGCCAGTCCCACCTAATAATGTGTTTCAAACAGTGGGATCCAACGTTATGGTGCGTCAGGACTGCAAAGTTACCCTGGGTGTTGTTAGGCAAAACACACAGAAATAAATGCTTTGGAAAGAAGGGGGTTAATTTTGATACAAATATATTCAATCATGTGTGCATGTTTTATTTTTGGCAAACTTCTTTACTTCTGCATGAGCGTGATTATAAATATATAACATATGTAAATAGGCGTTATGATGTATCACAAACAGAATGTACCAAACAAGTCTGTGTTTATATTAAATAAGCTATACATTGTGTGAGACAGGGCAATAGGATTTTCTGAGCCGAGGAGGAGGAAATGGTTGAAGGGATTTGTAGAATGTTGACAAGGAATCATATTATACATAATTATTCAACCACACTGAACACTTTCATTTGGGTCCCTAACAACCCAATGTATCAGTTTATATTTTTGTTATATTATTAAGGCTGTTGTGATTTACTGATCATCGGTTCAAGATCTACTTGTATACCAGAATTGATATTTTGGGCACCCTTGTTTTACCTCTTAAAAAAACTGAAATATGGCCATGGGTGGCTGCAGGAGGATATGGAACGGAAAACACTCTGATGGTGCCATTATCTCAGCAGGAACCATTTATATATAGGGGATAATGTACACAAGGGTACTTATTTTGTCTGTTCTTACAGTATTAGGCAGTAGTCAGAAATACAGTAATTTGCAGGTAGGATACAGGTAGGGAGTAGCAAATTTGGAACTTGTGCATTACAGTCTATGTAAGATTTGGTGCAAATGCTTATTTGCTGTCCTTGGTTTTGTTGCAGGCAGATGCTTGCTGCCAGTTGTCATAGATCTGCATCTTTTGTCATGAAATAAGATGGACGTAGCTGGAACACAATGGTTGACTTGATCTCAAAAAGTCCACTGTTTTAATGGGACAATATGGAATGTGGAGCTACTTTTAAACCCGCTTACTGTGTATTATTAATTGCTGCCCAAGGCTTTTGGGCTATGCTTGGAGTTCTTCTTCAACAACAGCTTAATAAGACCTGGGGGCAAATTCACTAAGCAGCAAAAATGTGCTAGCGACGCCTTCGCTGCACTTGAATTTTCGCCAGGGCGCAATCTATATCTACTCTATTGCACTTCGCCTAGTCTAAAGTGGCGAAGGCAAGTCTGGCGCAAGAGGTAACGTTCAGTAAAATGCGCTGTTAGTTAGTGAATTAGCGTAGTTACATTGACCCTTCACCAAAGCGCAACTTCGCCTGGCGTAAAGGTGCGAAGTAGTGCTAGAGTAGGTCCACTTCGTTAGCGAATTTACGCCAGCGCCCGTTAGTAAATCGGCGAATTAACAAAATGACATGACGCTGGCGAATTTGCGCTAACGTTAGGCGCTTCGCGCTTTAGTGTATTTGCCCCCTGGGGTGGACATCTCTACTTTAAGGCTGGTTCAACTTTAAGTTAATTTTTAGTATGTTATAAAATGGCCAATTATAAGCAACTTTACAATTGGTGCTCATTATTTATTTATTTATCTATTTATTTATTTATAGTTTTTTTTTTAATTATTTGCATTTTTCTTCTAATTCTTTCCAGCTTTCAATTGAGGATCACCGACTCCATCTATAAACCAAAGCTCTGTAAAGCTACAAATTTATTGCAATTGCTACTTTTTATTACTCATCTATTCAGGCCTCTCCTATTTATATTCCAGTCGCTTATTCAAATCAATGCATGGTTGCTAGGGTAATTTGCAAACTGGAGAGCTGCTGAATAAAAAGCTAAATAACTGGAAAACCACAGTTAATAAAAAATGAAAACCTATCGCAAATTGTCTCCGTATATCACCCTTTACATCATACTAAAAGTTTAATTTAAAGGTGAACAACCCCTTTAACATAATAAGTCCATTTTGCTTAATCCTCACCTCCACTAAAGGCAGCTTGGGCAGCAGCTGCAGGACTAGAATGTTTCTCCTTTTGTAAACTATGCTGTTAATCTGGTATATACATTGCTGGGCATTTAATCAGTCTGCAAACCAAATGTTACATGAGAACATTCCTCAGTACTTGAAGAAAATGACTTTGGCTAAGGACATTAGTTGAGGACAGAAGACATTGTTACACTTCGTATACACTCCAGCTAATTTCTTTCCCCTCATTCACTGGAGAATTACTTTGCAATCTCTTCCACCTTGGGTTACCCTTACATTATCCTCTTGAATACACATGGGCCTCTTGACACTTGCACATTCCAACACAATCACAATGTCCTTAATCAATAGACACTTCCGAGTATGCTATCAGCACATTGCTAGTACACCTGAACCCCCACACATTCATACCCAGGACACTCGCTTTTGTAAATCAGGTATAATCTTTAAGAGACTGACGTGTATTGGCAAGTATCATTCTGTTCTGTACGTTAAATACCGTAACCTGCTGAAGAATTCAGGTTGTGTAATCAAAGAAAAGTCTCATTGTTCTGGGGGCTTGTTTATACTATATTTGAGGTAAACACACAAATGAATCTCTTTTTTAACTGAAAGTATTTCTAATGGGAAGTGCTAATGACATGCAAAAATTAACCTTGACTTTGATTTGGACGGTTTTATGTTCATACAGAAATAGAAATATTCGACTTTATTGTGCTGTACTTCTCCAGATTTAATTCTGTTAGAATTTGCCATAAATTGAAATCACCCAAGGGCATATTTTTTACTAGGTTATAAATAGCTCTGTGTACACATGTAGTGCTCTGTAATGAAAAAGGTTCCCCCATACATAATACACAGAAGTAAACCCAGATTTGTATGAGTGAAGGGAATAAGTAGCAAGCAACAGTGAGAAAGTGAATCATCATTAAGTGACTCTATGAATTAGCAGCAAACTTCACTGTGGTTAAGCACTTGTGGTTAGCTGCGGGGGGACAAAACATTTTTTAAAAGCAGGCTAAGGTGAAATATGCAGCCCGAGTATCAAACATTGGTGCTTTTGCTAATGCGCGATTTGTCACATATGATGCGGTCAGGGGAAGTTTGTTTTGGAAGTCTCACATCCTTTAGTAAGATGGCTGCCGCGTTCTACAGAAGCAGAACAGAAGATCAACCTTCATTTTCTGCTTTTCTATGCGCAATGGAGGGAAGAAAATATAGCGATTAAGGACATCAATGTGAGTCCTATAGAAAGAGGTAGTGCATGAAATTTACCTTTCCTTCTCCTTTAAGTGAATTAACAGTCCTTAATCTCCAAATTTCCTGAAGGTATGTGGATTAATAAGCAGCAAACTACAAATATGCAGAGAGGGAAGTAAATTGACAGCCGGCAGCACTGGGGACAAATTAAAAAATAGGATGCTATGGGGGTCTTTGTGAATTAGCAGCAGACTACAGGGGAGTTAAGTGGTTTAACAATGTCCTATGCTGGGGTTAAGTGAATGACCAGCAAACCTTGTCATTCTGGTGGGCCCTCCTAGGCAAAGCTCCTGATATTCTAAAAATCTTTACATTGTTTATCTATTAAATGGCTCTATGGTGGAAATTAAAACGTTGACAGCAATTCTCCTACAGTGGGGCCCACCATGTTCTCAGCCAACTAAAAGACTACCTGGTACCCTGTCAGCGATCCGACTCTGCACACCATGCAAAAATGACCAGACTTGTGCTGACCAAGCTTATCAGCTGTTTTTCAGCAATGAGACGCCTTGTGACATGGCTATGGAGACTCTACGTAACTACAGCGAGCCAATGGCCAGTAATAACACTCTTTTATTTATGATACCGTTTGTGGTTGCGAAGCTACGAGAAGTTAAAATCCATCTTCATGTGGTTAACGACAGGAAAAGCGAGATGAGGCAACCCGGCAGTTTCACAAGTGATTTATGAATATTTGCTAAAAATATTCTTGTGATTTGTTGCAATGTGGTATGAATAAAAACACTGGAAGGTTTCGTCAAAGCAGATATTTTAATGCAGTGCACAAACTGCATCTTCCTGCTCCTCTCTCAAAACAGAGAGGAGGAGGAAATGTCTATATTTAATACTTTACAGCAGGTGTCCCCAACTTTTTTTTTTTTTTGCCAGTGAGCCATGTTCAAATGTAAAAAGAGTTGAGCCCATGAGGATGCTAAATAAGGGCTGTGATTGGCTATTTGGTAGCCCCTATGTGGACTGACAGACTACAGGAGGCTCTAGTTGGATGTACACATAGTTTGAAACTAAAACTTGCCTCCAAGCAAGGAATTCAAAAAGATTCACATGCTTTGAGGCCACTAGGAGAAACATCCAAGGGGTTGGTGACCAACATGTTGCTCATGAGCCATTGTTGGAGGATCACTGCTTTAAAGAATTGACAGACAGATGTGCCACGTGTGCATTAAAAACCCTGGTTATTATTCGAAGGTCATACAGTATGTGTTTGGAGCTATTGTTTCTGAAAAGACTAGCACCATTTCTTGATTTTACCTTATAGTTCCTCTGCTTGGAAATTCTGGAAAATCGGTAACATAAAAATGGTCTCTGTTGCAGATGTTTTGTTCCTATTCTTATTGAGGTTGATGGTTGTTCAATAATTTTGTACCGATTACTTTTCACCCACTCTAACCTGCCCAATCTCTATCCAACCCTACCCAACTCTGCTGATACTACTTATATGCCCATGCCGATTTGACCATCGGTAAAGAGGATGGTGTGATGCTGGTAATATATAATAAAATATAATAATATAAATAGTAATGGCTGGAGGTGGAAGCACATTCAACCAACTAAATGCTCATTTGCCGGCCGGTACAGTACATCACTACTAGGTACATATTGATTCATAACCCATCTACTTTTTAGTCAGTTACAAAAATATAGATACTGGCACTCAAGGTTACTCTATTTTCAATACTTAAATTTTATGACCATTCAGCACAATCATTTTTGTTTATCAAATATATCTACAGGGCTGCACTGGTTTCTGCACAACCTGTCAAACTTCTAATATAATAAAGGGATGAGGTGTCAGCCTCTTGTGTTGCATAGATCTTACCATTGCTCTATAAAAACCCAAGAGTTTGTTGAAATATATACTATATATATATATATATATACCGTAGCTCTACATCATGGTGGGACACTATTATAGTAAAAAGAGGCAAGTGCAGGGGTAATTCACTGTTGAATTTCGCCATATTGTTTATATTCTGTGTACTTGGCATTGGCACAGATTTGGTATTTATCTAGCAAAGAGGTTTACTATGATCTGACAATATCTGCAGCCTGAATAAAGGAGCTAGTGCTTGTGCAGGAAAATAAATGATCATGTAATTCTGTAATCCTTTATATTCTTATTATAAATAGTCAATTTTAGCCCTTGGGTAATCCAGACACCTGTACGCAATGTTTGGTAAATGCTTAGGATACCCTGATGTCTACACAATTTGGCAGAATTCGTATGGTCCAACAGTGGAGACAATGAAACAATGTCAGGAAGCAGAGTGATGGATGTGCAAATCAATTTCTCATTGGAGGAATCCATATGCATATTCAATCAACTCCAGGGCTGGCTAGACCAAAACCCAACATGTTTGCTGTCAAAGAAGTAAAATAGTTTAAAATCTTATATACCAATTGAATTGCAAAAGTACTGCTCAGGAGAGAATTTTTTGAGTTATAACATTATTCTGAGAAACGATGTTCTGCTTCACATGTGTTGCTCCTGCCTGTCCCACTTTGGCTATATTTCACCCTTGACAGTCCAGACAGCTTGATCCATCAGATGGGTATGCAGCCTTATTAGTCTTGTTCCTTCTGAGCCCAATTCTGAGCTGTATCATGTTAAAATGATACCAATCAGGCAGCAGAATTTGGCTAGGATATTGATGTGCTTGCTCTGATGGCTGTGCACCACCTGTTCTATATTTTATTATGTTCTGGCAGTCGCAGAAGAGAGTTTCCCGTTTCTTCTTCTTAAATTTAGCTTGACTGCTATTAAATCATACACGCTTTTTTCTTTGCCTAATCTGGAACATTTTTTGACTGTTACATTTTCTCTCCATGACCAATAAATCACAAGTGACCTTTAATTCTGGCTGAGAAAGAAAGCAAGTATAGCTGTTGTTTTTATATGAATTAGCTCCCTTTGTCCCATAGTTACTGCAGTTTCCTACCCACTGGCGACTCGTAGTCGGGTTGTCCTGGCTGGGCCATTTAAAGGGAAATTATATCTTTTCAATGACTAGCAGTACCAAAATGCCATGATGCATTATCTCTTTCTATGCAGTAGTTAAAGCAGACCTGTCATCTTTTGAAATAATTCTAAGTCCTATTCTATGATGTTAGCCAAGCAAAATAAACTTCACTTAAACTATAAATATTATTTAAATCTTGTTTTTTTAGCCTTCGAAATCACAATCATGGCAAGCAAGCAGTAGCCATTTTGTGGACATTGTTATGACAAGCTTGGCATCATGCCAAAATCTTGCTTATGTGCCAGAATGGAGGACCCGATGTCCACGACCATGCACTGATTACACAATAAGATGGTGAGGTGGGAAGGGGAACGCAGAGGGGCAGACAACATATGATTGGCAATTGAGACTGTATCATTTGAAAGGGACTTTTATTATACCGCTTTTTATGTCTGGGTGACAGGCCCCCTTCAAAACAAGGAATGACATTGTTAAAATAAAAATGTTGCCATAAACCAAATAACACATTGTACACTTTTAAAATTTGAGAGATTTTGAGAACTGAAGCACCAATATCCAATGCAGGGATAAACCCATAATGAACGTCAACAAGTGCAAGAGCACTAAGTGACACAAAAGCGCACCCCATAGTGCTCATTATAAAAGCACTTGCACCCGGTCTCTGCCAATGTTCTACACCGTGTGCAAAACTGAAAATATGGCACTAGGTGTTGAGTGCATTGCCAATGGGCACAAGGCACCCTATCCTTATGGCTGGTGCTTGGTTACTTGGTGTCTGAGTCATTTGTAAGTTGAATAGGGGGTGAGAGGGGAATCATCTAAATTCCTCCCATGCAGAGCTGCATTCAAGGCAATTTTTTAAGGGGTAGGGCACACAGTGCAAAAACATGGTGGTTTGAGACAGTGTTTTGCAGTTTGCACAAAGCAGAATATGTTGCCACTTGGTAAGGCTCAGTAACGGAGGTAGATGCTTGTTGCCTAAGGATTTTGATAGTTACAGTTTAGCAATAGCTGAGAGTATCATTGACATGTGTACTAAGGCTCCCAACAGGTGGATAATGTACAGTGGGAGAATGTAACCACCCAGTGTAGGTCTGAGATCTCTTCTTGTCTCGGTGATGTTTTGCAAAGCCTCAGGGAAGAGTTTTTTTTCTGGAGTTTCCATCTCTTAAATACGGAAGATGTCCATGTCTCCTTCTGTAGTAAGAGTTATTCACACCTGTCTGTAACCATATTAATTTGTGATACAATGTCCTGTGTTGCAATCTGTTGGAAATATGTCCGGCAGCCAATTCATATCCATCACTTGTGTGACATAAGAATTACGTGGCTTAGCGTAGGCTAATGGCAGACAAAACAGTGAGGGCTAGGCTCATCTTGGAATAAAACTAATAGTATCCTGTATTGGACACAACATTGAATTTGTTTTTTAGTCATTGTTCACAATATAATCAAATAAACATAAAAATAAAATGTAATGACAAAGGGACTCGTCAATCCATGGCTCTTTAGATGGTGGCAACCCCTGGGAAATTCCTAAGCAAAATGGGTTTTGTAGATCAACACCAGTTGTAGATATCACCTCTACAGAAGGATTAGAGGGTAGTAAAATGAAATCTGCAAAGCTGCAATCAGGGAATTCTACCAACTGACTGGTCATTATGGTTTAGTAAAAACAAACTCTTAAATTAGTAACTGAACTTAGGAATGCTTTCCAATGTGTAGCAAAATATGTTCCTGTGTAGCATTGGAAATCCCATCCTAAGACAAGTTGTTTTAGATGTCATCATATCTAATGTATTACAGTTTAGCCCTGCACATGTTCTACCGTGATGTTTCTTTATAATTGGCAAGCACCCTATCATGCACCCTATCTGCTCACCTACATATCTAGCCTGTAAGTCAATAATAAAGATATTTTAGATAAATATGTGTGTATGCCCTGAATATTCTTGTATCTACAACAGCATGACTACAGATGATAACACATATATACCTTGTTATGAATGAAGATGTTGGGGTTGAACAGCTATTGCACTCCAAAGGGGGTCTTTAGCCCTAATAGTCAGTGCACTGCTGGAATCAAATGAGATTTTTACTCACTTGAGAGAGGGAATGTACAATATTACCTTCAGTTATACTTCTCTGTAAGGTCAGTCTATTTTCTAAGAATACAATTTTATTTCACACTTTCACATTTCATGTCGGCCTTATTTATTGGTTTACTGTAATACCCCCTGCTAGATAATGTTCTGTGAGTTATAGTGTTATAGTCCAAATATTTTTAGGGAGGAGTGAAATATGTACTCGTGTGCTGAGACACAGTTGGAGCCCAACCACATATTGAAGTCATAGAACAAAAGTGCCTAATAAATGTGTTTATTGTAATAATGGCAAGTGCCTAATTAAGGAACCATGTGGAATTTTAATCATAGGAATAAAGTACAAAGTGCAGTTAAACAATTAAATATAAACCCCCACACCTGTGCAAAGGGGAAGTTACTAAAGGTTCTAAAAAAAGTTTCATTTTTGTACAAGCTTTAGTAGTGTTACACTGGTTTATGTCACAGTAGAGATTTATATTTTACATATGTATACTGCATATTTTACAAACTCACTACTTCAGTTACTCTGTCCCAGCTATGCTTCATTATCCCTATATTCTAATTTTTACATAATCAATAGGCAGCTCAAGCAGTGGAGTTGTAAATGTAAATTATGGTTTCAGATGTGGCTTCCACCAGATAGGATTTCTTCTGTTTGCATTCCTCCATACATGCTAAAGTTGTCCCTCAAAGATATGAATTGTTGGATGATGTAGTCCTTTCGTTGTTTAGTTTGGTTCAACTTCAGAGTTAGGCACCGCCAGACCTAGTGACTTTCACAATATAAAGAATAAACTCTGGAGAACCAATTGCTGATTAGTGATTCATTTATTCAAAACCAGTGCACTGGTTTTGAATAAATGAATCACTAATCAGCAATTGGTTCTCCAGAGTTTATTCTTTATATTGTAAAGTTGTCCCTCTCCTACAGAGACAGAGCAGTAATAATAAGATGCGTAGATTGAAAAATTTGAAAGAAATTGAAAGAGAACGGTCCATAGGCAAAAAGAGAGGGAAGAAGTAAAACAGTGCAAGAAAACATGGGAAGAAGATGACGCTTGAGCATTGAGAGAGTTGTAGGTGGATGGGGTAGGAGGAGAATGGCATGCGGTATTAAGATAATGAGGAGAAATGAAGAGATAATGGCACATGGCATAAGAGAAGTGGATTGAGAAGAACAGCACAAAAGAAGTGTAGAAAGTAGAGAGGGAGAGAGGCAGAATGGGGAGAGGTGGAGAAGAGGAGAACCATGGCAAATGAGAAAGGTAAAAATGATATGGGTGAAAAAGCAGAACATTACACACTATAAGAAGGAGAAGGTAAAAGGGGAATGAGTAGCACATGGTGATGATAAAAAGGAGAAGAAAAAGGGAAACAATGAAACATGAGGTATAGAAGGTCAAAGTGAGGAATAAGGAGAAAATGGCACCTGGACTATGTTACACTGGCTTCATAGGGTCTACCAGAGAAGCTAACATAGAAGTCCCACTTTTGCAAACATTAAACATAATAAGTGTTAAATTATTTTGGTGTTATGTGAGCCATTGGAAAACATAAGAGAGGAGAATGGAGTTTTCACACACCAAAAACAGTTAGAATCGAAAAACTTTATTAGTCGATAGTCATAGGCATGCACAGCATCGCACTTGGCGCGTTTCGGGTGGAAGCGCCCTTAATCATAAGCATGAGCAGGAACAGGCATAGAAAGATCTGTAGATATAGGCTTCTGCCACAGCGACCTCTATTGGAGGCATTCTAATAATAATATGGCATGTTAATGCATCAAAATATAGAGCCTATATATACATCGGAAAAAGCCGAAAAGGTTAAGATTATGTTTAAGTATAAAAACATGAAATTTATTTAAGTAAAATAGGAGATATCAAATCTAGTGTTGAGGACGAATGGATGACGTGTATGTAGGGTAAAAATCCAGAAGGCCTCGCGTGTGTTGAGCAAACATAACATGTCACCCCCTCTTAAAGGGGTAAATACCTTCTCAATCACTTTAACCCCTAGGTCCAAAACACTGCGTTTACTACACAGGGTAAAATGTTTACCAACAGGAGATCTAAGATCGTTTTTCTCTATGGCATTTAGGTGTTCTCTAATTCTGAATTGTGCGACCCACATATTGTTTTTTTGCAGGACTTACATTCAAGTAAATAGACTAAGTTTTTAATTGCAACAATTTTTAAATATTTTGCCTGTGATGTTTGATTTAAAATCAGAACTAACTGTGCTCAGGTCCAGACTGAAACGTAAAATAGGCCCTGGCATTTCAGGTACATAGAGGCCCAAACAGCCCCCACCAGCCCACTAAATACTGACTTTCTATGGCACCTTATAGCAGCCCCTCTGGCATTTGCCAGAACCCACAGATTGCCAGTCCGGGCCTGACTGTGATCGCTTTGCATGTTTTGCAGGGATACTTGCCACATTTAAAAGTCCCTTTGGTGCTCAACCAGTTGCCTGAAGAGACAGTAGGAGAGCTGGAAACCAGATTGGGAGATAAAGTTCTACCAAGTGTGGGCGATCTTCTGGATATCAGTTTCAGGGGATTTTTGGACAAGATGTCTTTCAGAATGGGGTCATTAAAAAGAATAGGAATATGCTTAAGTATTATCCTGGAACCTTTGGAAAACATAACAAAGGACTGATGGAAATTATTTATATTTTTCGGCCAACCAGGACCTGAACCCACTGGGAGACTCTCTGGAATTGTGGCAGACCAGTCCAACCCTGTCCATGGCAAAGCAAATGCCTGAGGCATTGAATGGCATGAGGGGCATAGTGCCAAAGGTATATGGAGACCAACGCACAGGCCTGGACTGGGAGTCAAAATAGGCCCTGCCATTCCAAGTACATAGAGGCCCAAACTGCCCCCTACCAGCCCAAACAGCCCCCTACCAGCCCACTATATAGTAACTTTCTATGGAACCATACAGCAGCCCCTCTGGCATTTGCCAGAACCCACAGATTGCCAGTCCGGGCCTGCCAACGCATAATGATTATAGAAAGCAAAAGAGAGAATGAAGAAGAGAATAACACAGAGAGCGGAGAAGTTAAAAATCAATAAAGCAGTGAGGGGGACGTAAAAGGGGGAAGGTATAGGAAATGTCAAACAATGAAATTAAATCCAAGAAGATGGTAAAGAAGTAAATTATAGTCAATTCCAAGCAGGGATTGAGCAGAAGAAATGTATGATTTGCAGATATCAGGTGTTAGGAATAATATACAGAGCCTGATTTTGTGTCAAGTACAATATGGAGAACATAATCAACATTTTCAATTATTTATTTAAAACTGTTCACAGTTTAGACATTTTAAAGACATTTTCAGCAATAGCAAGGCAAAACATAATAGAGACCTCTTATTCCAACTGTTATTCATTACACTCGAAGTGCTTCCTAATAAAACTCCCCTCAGTCAGTGAATCAGCAGGACAGATGGACTTGCCGCCCCACAGTCTTCTGTACAGACATGGTTTATCATTCCATTTAGCTTTGAAGTTGTGCTTGTATAAGCACGGCTACATAATTCACTGGTGCACTCATTGGTCATAACAAAAGTATGATCTATCTAAAAATAACAAACGTAGGATCCATAAGGAAAAGTTCATGGCTTTTTCTAGTTCATCAGTTGTGACTTCTTTCATATTTGGATTTCGTACAGAGAACTTGGAAATTAATTGTCTCTTTAAAGTCCCCAACTTGGGTAGTTAAAATGGTGAGCCAGTTGAGAAGACCTGCCAATTATTTCTTATGGGGAGATCTGAAGGAAAGAATTTAGGGCATGCTGTTACCTGAAAATTAACCATTACTATGATACAGACAGCATTTGCCATGTTTTTAATTAATTTTTTGGGTCTCTTCACACAAATTCAGAATTGTACTCGGGTGCTGGGATTAGTAATCCTGACAAACAGAAAGTATTTTAACCACAAGTATAGATTTTTCTTGTTTATATTATTTAAAGTAATTACCTTTCTGCTCAGACCCTTCTCCTACTGCTTTATACGGTGAGGAGGACCCTGGCAACTATGTGTCATTAAAAAAACAAAAACAGACCTGTTTGAAACTGTTTATGTCTCGAACATATTAAGGTGTCTTCACATTCAACCTTATAATGGTGGGAACAAACCTATGAACAGAGAGCATGATAATAATTTAGTGGTACGCACTTTTTTTGTCTGACATTTGCAGGAGGATATCCATATTTAATTGGAGACTATGACTGTGCAATACTTTTTTGTGCCTGACATGTTTTTGCAATACAGAATTGTTTTATTTTTTTAATGGCTGTTCTCTCTGTGAGCATCTGTCATATATCTGAGTATGGATTATCTCCTAAAGCTGTGGGTCTGGGGTGTGTAGATGGAATTTATGTGCTTTTGAGAAAGTGGCTGGATAGCCACGAAATGCGTTAAGCCTATGGTTCTCTAATTGTTCCTGTCATGATGTGCCAATTTTAATGGATTAATAAATTTTTGGATTTTTTATCAACACTTTTGACTTCAATCCTGTGGTGCTCCGTGTCTCCTGTTTATATCAGGACTGGACTAGGATTCAGAATAGGGCCTGGCATAAAAAGAGGCCCAAACAGCCCCCACCAGTCCACTAAATAATGACTATTGCTGTTATCTCCAGCCATAGGCTCACAAGCAACATGTTGCTCACCAACTCCTTGGATGTTGCTCTCAGTAGCTTCAAAACAGGAGCTTCTTTTTGAAATCCAGACTTGGAGGGGCCACCAAATGGCAAATCACAGCCCTTATTTGTTATCCCAGGGTACTATTGATGTGCGGATCGAGTTTGCCTCAGCCGCACCTGACCCTAACCTGCCCCCTATAATATAATATATAAACTGAGCATGCTTGTGCTGAGGGTCCGTTTTGCCAGTCCCCTTACCTGAGCCGGCAGGAAGGGTTTGCCAAGTAGCGGAGGGCTAGTCCCATAGCCAAAGGCGGCTGTTATAGGCGGAAGGGTAAGCCACGGCTGGGTCCTTGGAGTCTGTTCTGAGCTTGGGATACCCTGCATTACAACTCTGTGTAGTCTCTTTTTACCCTGTGGGGAATTATGTTGACCATTGGTGCTTGTGAGTATATGTCTATAAACTGTTTCTATGTTTCTGCTTAACTCTAATTGAACTCCTTCATGGATTATGCCCTTTAATAAATAAGTTCTATGGTTAAGTTGCAAGAACAACTGGCTGGCACCCATTCTCTGAAATACTCCTGATTTCAGTGCATTATACCCTGCCTCCACAACACTCTCATATAGAGCAAATATTAGAGTAAAGCTCATAGTTAGAGCACCGGTGCCTCTCAATTTACTATAGCCTTCCACAGGTAAAAAAGTATTGTATTTTCTGGGAACCAGAACCCACAGATTGCCAGTCCGTGTTACTTAGCCCAAAGTGACGGCCATGCCAACAGTTGGGGATTTTGTTCTAGGAAATACATCACTGTGTGTACATCACTACACTACTATGACAAGAAAATACGTTACAGAATATGTGTTTGAGGCAAACTTGGAACATAACAGAATATTTCCTGTTGTCAAGAGACAATGTGCCAAGAATGCGCAATCGGCTTTTCTCGGAATTCTGTGACCACACAGTTGACATTTATTGGGTGGTGGTAAAATGGGGGCAGTAGCTGATGCTTTATAGTCAGTCCAATTGCAACATGTCAATGCACTTCCCGATCAACCCGTAGCTTTAAAGTGTTTTTTTGGGGGCGAAAACTGTTACTTTCTACTGTTGTTTACAAAATGAATGTAATACACTTTGGTGATTTTGAGAAGCAATGCTCTGCTGGAATGTACACGTTGCCAAAACTGGATAAATACATGGAAAAAATATAGAATATTTGGATAATCGGTTATTTCTACATCGTATTTTAATATTTCTTTGGAAATATCCCAGAATTGTATTGTTTACAGCATTTTGTTGTTTAGTAGGTATAGGAAGAAATGTTATAAAATAAATATCCATAATGACTTAGTTATATTATTCCCAAAGTAGGAGATTTTTTTGTCTGTGGTGAAACCTAATTTGGTACCAGGCTGTAATTGCATCATATTGTGATTTTTGTATATTTTCTCATATGTACTTCAAATTTTCCCCAGATTACTGTTGTATGTGAAGTACAGATTATCATATAGGGACCACCCTCCTTATACTAGAACATGCTATAAACCGCAGACGGTGGCAAGAGAATACACAACCTATTAAAAGTCCATTACAAAAGAGCAGGTTGTAGAGTTTTTAAACATATATTTATTAGAACTTATCAATAAACACTCATTAAAATGCCTAGGTTTCAGAGTACTATGTAGTATGTAAAGTATCTTAAACAAAACAACATACCGTAACACCTACTGGAAATACAGACAACCCAAATAAACAGTGATGGGCGAATTTATTCGCCAGGCGCGAATTTGCAGCGAATATGCACATTTCGCCGCCTGCTAATAAATTTGCAAAGCGCCCGTAAAAATTTGCTGGTGAAAATTCGCCCTTCACTACAGATGAAGACTTTAGTCATTAAACTGGAGCAAGCTAGTAATATGGTGGCTCAGAGCTGCCTTGTAGCACTGTGGACTAGAGTAGAATAGTGTCTACAAGGCAATATGTTCTCCTCTGGTTTGTGTGGGTTCCTTTTGGGTGCTCTGGCTTCTGCCCACACACTAGAAATATAGTCAGGTGAGTCAAATAAAAAATCCCTGGGACCTCAGGCCAAAATGTCTTCTTAAGAGTAACCACTTGGTACCACATGGTTTTAGGTACCACAGTGCAGGTGCAAGTCATATATTCCAGATTTATTAAGGTAGTTTGCCAGCTATGAACATACCTCATTATCATGTGGGCATGTAACTCGCATTGGGGCTGGGTAGACATTCCGTCTTGTGGTCCTAATGGATCATTTACTCCTGTACAAAAAGAACCTTTCAATCAGCTGATTCTCATTCTTAATGGGTTGAAAGGATAGATGAGGTAGTAAGATAGATCCTCCTTAGTTGTCATTAGAGCTTCATGTTCGTGCCATTTGCATGTTTCTCATTTAGAAGTTGAATAACCTTACTGTCAACAGAGATTTGTCCAGACATTTCCCTTTGGGCTCTGATGCAATCAAAAGTAGATTAATAAGCAGCTATGTATGTCTGTCAGATCTAGCTGTGTTATTTAATGTTACAGCCTAGCCTGTCTATATGTGATAAACATTTCAGGCACAAGTACAAACCTTTTTATTTTTATTGATTGTGTTCTTCAAGTCTAAAAGAATGCATTCTCCGCCAGTACATCAGCCAGCAGAGAAGCGTACAAAACCATAACTGCCACCTCCCATTCACTTGAATAAAATTGGTGCCACTGAAGAGTTCAAGTACCTGTGTGCAGTTCCTTTTCAAGTGAATGGTGATTTTGGTTCTTCTCCACTGGGTGAAAAATGCCAACAAAGAATAGACCCCAAGTGACAGAGCCTTATACAATCCAGCCATTGAATTATATTAAGTGATTCAGAGAGGACAACACTATATGAAGAAATAAAATAACTCTCAACCTAATAATAAATAATATAAATGCAAGTTATACACTAAATGGCAGTGTGTTGGGAGTTTCCTTAAATGAGAAGGATCTAGGGGTTTTCGTAGATAATAAGTTGTCTAATTCTGGACAGTGTCACGTTGTGCTGCTAAAGCAAATAAAGTTCTGTCTTGCATAAAAAAGGGCATTAACTCAAGGGATGAAAACATAATTATGCCTCTTTATAGGTCCCTGGTAAGGCCTCATCTGGAGTATGCAGTGCAGTTTTGGACTCCAGTCCTTAAGAGGGATGATTTTTTGGACAGACATAATATCAAAGGCTATTGTGATACTAAACTCTATAGTTAGTATAGGTATGGATATATAGAATTTAATTAAAAGTAGGGACAGGTGTGTGTATGGATGCTGGGTTTTCATTTGGAGGGGTTGAACTTGATGGACTTTGTCTTTTTTCAACTCAATTTAACTATGTAACTATGTAACCTGAGGTCCCCCCAAAATTTTTAGCAAAGACATAAACATTTATAGCCAGTATTTTCTGAGTGCAATGTGTTAAGGACAGTCTTGCCCTGTAGGCACAGCCATTTGTTTGGTGATGAACAAGTTCTTTGGCACTGCTATAACTCTAATTCTCTGGTCAACATGCCAAGGTTCTTCAGTACAAAGTCTTAAAGGGCAGCCTTGCCCTAAAGGCACAGCTATTTGTTTGGTGATGAACAAACAGGTTTTGGACACTGTTATAGCTCTACTTCTCTGGTCAAGATGCCAAGGTCCTTGAGTGCAAAGTGTTAAAGGGCAGCCTTACCCTATAAGCACAGCTATTTGGTGATGAAGGTTCAACTCTTGGGCACTGCTATAGCTCAAAGTCTCTGGTCAACATGCAAATGTCCTTGAGTGCAAAGTGTTAAAGGGCAGCCTTGCCCTATAGGCACAGCCATTTGTTTGGTGATGAAGTTTCAATTATTGGGCACTGCTATAGCTCTACTTCTTTGGTCAACATGCCAAGGTCCTTTGCTCTAGAAACTATGCCTATGTCTGAGCTCGGGCTAACTTACACTTGGTCTGTGTAGTATTAGCATTGGTTTTGTCTGCTACTACCCCTCTGTCTTTACTTCAGGTCACTAGATCTGTAGGCCTTCCAAATTGTCATAAGTAGCCTAAGTTGCAGCAATTCTCTTGTACCTCTATATTTTAGCAGAGTGTGCTAGATCAAGTGTTTAGTCAGATCAGCTGCTTTATAACAACACTTACATTACCTTAGGTGTGCTCTCCAAACACTCACACTGTTGACAAGCTACCATGGTATTTATTGCTTATTGCTAAGTTAGAAAAGACTTTTTTAAGTAGCCGCTTAGTGATAAGATACTGTATCTCATTGCACAATTTACAGGCTAGACTGATAACCAATGTAGAGTTGGCAATGCAGTGCTGCTATCTATCTTGAAGGGTGTTTCTAAAAAAAACAGCAAGATCTGACCATTGCAGGAAACCAAAGTCATTGTTAAGAATCAACCTAGTGTTTGATAAGGAAAACATCAGCATGTTCTCCAGTATTCTGTTTACATTGCATCCTGTATCAAACCTTGTGTTTTAGTAAGGCTGTTCCTTCCCAGTCTAAAGTGTACTAATGGCAGTGATATGTTTAGTTCTCATCTGGCCCTATCTGCAATACAATTACTTCTCTTGGCTACCTTGGAGAATGTTGTGTCCGATGGAAACAAGGAATTCTCATATAAAAATATACAGGTGAAACATAGTTTCTTCTGTTTCGCAAGTGCACAGAAGTTCTATTGGTTAAGCGCTTTATTGATACAGTAAATGGCAGTGAAGTCTCATTCACATCTGAGTAATGAGTGAAGACTGGGATTGTATAAAGTTGGTTCAAGCAATTAGAGTTGGGCAGATTCTATTATATAGTATCTGCATTATGTATTAGTCCATCATGTTGGGTGGGTGAGACACTATAATGGTTGAAGGTATCTCCAGCTCCTCAACCCATAACACAGCTCAGTGTAAAGGTTGCTTTACAGTACAGCAGTGGGACCTGTCCAGCAACTCAAGCTAAATATTGACTGGAGGCAAGGAAATAAGGTTCAAAACCCATGACATGCTTCTTATCTATATCTGTATATATCTATTTTCCTTTGGTATGGTATGAGTCCAGTTACAAAATGTTACCTTAGGGGTGATGTGTAAAATGTTAAGAAACCCTAGAAAAAGGTCCAGGGAGAATAGAAGAATATATTATCACCCTTCAAATAAAAAAACAGAAAATAGTATATTTGAAGCTATGCCTCTTAAATATATTATCAATTCATAACACAGAAAATAATATATTTAAACATATGCCTCTTAGCTTATTACTAAATAGAATTTCAACAAAAGAAAATAAGAAATAAAGAAAAAAAGAAATAAGTTACAAGAAATCTCCTTGAATAAGAAGAAAAAACATATTTTTTCAAGAATGAATTGCATGCTCACCCAAACCACAAATGACTGATTAAATCTGATTACCCCCCCCTCCCCCAGGGATGTTCATTTAAACCTCCAAACATCTCTCTGTTACACTCAGTAAGTATAAAATTATATTTATTATGTCACAGACAGAAAGGAGACTGCTTTTGTGGGCAAAAGTTACCTTTAAAGAATATGGGTCGGGTATAACCATCATTTTTCTGTTTTAAAAATGCGAGTGGCAAATTAGACAGTGTTGAAAAAAATGTGTTTGAAAAATATTGCAATAAAATATTTTGGGGGTTATTTACTTAGCTCCAAATAACCGAAATTCCCCGAAATCCGAAATTTTTTTGATTTTTTGTGTTATAATACGCTTAAGAAATATCACAAATTTTTTGGAATTTATTAAACCGCGAGGGCTAAAAAGCCGAATATAAAAACACAGCATCTCAAAAGTCAGTGGGAACAGTCCCATTGATTTTTGGTTGTGGAGGGGGTTTCGGGCAATTTCACGATGTTATCTGATCTTTTGGGGGAAAATTCATGAAAAAATTGCGAAAATCTGAGTTTTTCCCACAAAGCAAATTTTCGGTAAAATGTAATAATAAATTAGCATTAGTACCAGTTTCTCCCCTGACATTAACAGATGTGTTTGATTTTATAGCTGGATCCCAGCATTTTCCGACCATTTATGTGGCAGAGGTGTCTGAAACATAAATAAATACACTATGAATGGAAAAGAGGATTGAACAAGTGAAATGCACAACGTTTTGGGTTCTATTTTTGAAGTAAGTGGTAATGTTAACTAATTATCCAGTTTCTCTCAAAGTTGGAACTGCCTATTTATAAAGCTTCACAAAAGTTTCAGAGAGGTTTTAATCCATGCCTGTAATAAAATTAGGGATTAATAAGAATTTTGTTCAGGATTTGACTAGATCCAAGATCAGTATTTATCTGAATCCTCAGTTTTTAAAACCAAACACATTTTAACCAACCGTAAATACTCCTCCATAGCTTGACCTATACAACAACAATTAAAAAGTTTCAACAGCACATCGTAATTTTTGGATATTGAACAAGCCATCAAAATGGATGTCGAACAAACATTGAAGAAAACGCGTCTTTTTTTCTCATAAAGACATATCTCCAGCTAAGAGGTCAATTAAACCCAAAGGTTACATCAGCAGAGGTTTTGATTGAAATATTTCCACTCCATTTAGTCTACAATTCTCAAGAGTTCTGAAGAATTATGGATCTTCATCGAATCTCAACTGAAAAAATAAACACGAGAAAAGGAATTTTCACTCCTTTTGATTATTTTCATGTGGTGTGGAAGTGCTTAAAGGAGAATTCGACCCTAAAATAAAAAAAACCCTACCCCTACCTTACATAGACCCCCTCCCTCCTCCCCCCAGCCTAAGTGTTATCCTGGGTAAATGCCCCTGACGTTTTACTTACCCCTTACCCCTTAGTGTAGATTCAGGCATCGGCGTTCACGCCACCATCTTCAGCCGCTTCAGTATTCTTCATAATGAGACCGGTGCATTGGCAATTTTTGCGAGTTTTGGCACATGCGCAGTTGTCGTGAAAGAGAAAATTGCTCCAAATGCGCATGCGCCAACATGCCGGTCTCATTACGAAGACTACCGAAGTGGCTGAAGATGGCGCCCGTGAAGTCCGATGCCTGAATCTGCACCGATAGGTAAGTAAAACGTTAGGGGCATTTGCCCGGGGTAACACTAAGGCTGGGGGGAGGAGGGAGAGGGGGGTTGGGTTTTTTTAAGTTTAGGGTTGCATTCTCCTTTAAGATCTGAGGGAAATACATTTTTAATATATGCAAACCAGTGTTCAAAAGTTCTGCATTTAGTGGATTCTTTTGTGGATTCATGCGTGATGGATTCAGTAAATCTCTAGACTAAGCATAGCTAGAAAACAGTAAGAGCATGTTGCAAACAAATTGCTGTGAATTAAATATCAGACCATAGAATTTGTTTTTAATTTAGCATATGCTGAGATCCAAATTTCAGAATCATTTCAACAAAACATATTCTCCGTTTGTTTCTTTGTTGACAACTGGCTGCAGTTCAGTACTTTGTAAGATTTCATGACACATTACATTTCTGGCCTGACTCAGTCTTTCCAAAGAAAGGTTTGGCACAGCTTTTTTGGAATGTATATATGTATATATATATATATACACTGTATATATATATATATATATATATATATATATATATATATATATATATATATATATATATATATATATAGTGAATAAAGTACCCCCTCTTGTAAAATATAAGGATATTATAAGTTACTGAGGAGTTTCATGACCATATAAAAACAAGTGTTTTTATACAGGTCATGGAACTCCGAGGTGAGTCATGTGAAAGAAATGATCAGAACTCACCGTTTATAACTGATGACATCAGAACTCACCGTTTATAATTATATAATTTACAACATATTCCTGGCTTTTGTGTATTATGGAATAGTTAGAAGCCTGAGACAGTGAAAACGTGCAAAGAGGAGCAGGAGAGGGATGGTGGCGTACTGCTCCATGCATAACAGAGGAGAATTTCCACTTATTTTATGAGCCAGCAAACTGCATTTACCGCATCATTCCATTATTAATAGTCATCTATAAAATAAACTTTTTATGACTGCCAATTTTTGCTCACCAAAACCAATTTCCCCCAACCATATCAATAAATACAAATTAATGCTTATCTACTAAAGTATAATTGAAGCATTATACGGCAAGTTTTGTCTTAGAATTTCAGTTAATTTGTGTGCCAGCTATGCACATGAAATACTCATTTAAATACATTTTGTAATTTCCAGTATGAAATGTTTATCAGTGGAAGGGGAGCTCCACTATATAATTCATTGTTTTGTTTTTCCAAGAATAACTAATCAAAGGTTATCATTGGTGTAATGATTCATTCTTAATAAATCTGCCATATGATTCTTATGGAATTGCTTATTTAGAGAACCATGACCTTGGGCGGCAAGCGGCTGTGTGGGAATCACTGAGCTTTCCCACTGTCAGATACAAAATTATTGAGATAATCTCTAAAAAGTCTTGACCATTGTGACTCACTAGTATAAAGTATAAAATTAGTAGCTGGGAGATCTAAGATGTACTCTGAGAGTAAACTTAGCCAAGAAACTACCACCATCATTTATATTTGTAAAATATGAGTCACCAGAACCAAGTGAACCTTCATTATTGGCCATATCTAAATACTGGGACAAAATCAAAGAATTTCCTTGGCTTTTACAGGAAAATACAATTTGGATTTTAATAGCAGCAGCTTACTGGCATGTGTGAGTGTATTATACATGCTAGTTAAATTAATCACTGTAACTGTATCACTTTCTTTCCATCTTGATGTCTTAGGTCTGAAGGATCAGTTATGCTTGAGAACACACTGTTATCCATATTATGTTGCACTTGTTCCCAGTACCAGCCATGCATTTAAAATGTTTCTTTTCTGTTTGTCTCAATACACCAATAAGAAAACCATAAAAATCCATTTTGCGGAGTTTTAAAAATGTCTCTTTTGTGGGGTTTTTAGAAAGGGTGATTCATGAAATCTCCTGGACCAATCAGTGCTTTCTTCTACAGTGCCGGAGAGTGAATAAAATATTTAGTCTCGTGGTATGCTGTTCATATAATATGAAAAGTATGGACTTTCTACCATAATTATAAAGTACGTTATTTGCAATAGGATTGGAAATTGACCAATGTTTTTGTTTGCCTATTTGGGATGTGTGAGGGCAAATGTGTTTTTTGCAATTTTCATATTAAATTTACAATTCGTTTTTAGCTTTCTCCTCCGGTAACTCTCGATCATGTCAGATATTAGGCTTGTTTGACTGATTGAAAACTGTAAATATTAATACAGAAAGTACGCAAGTTTTGGTTTTCATGGAAGACCATGAGTATGATATTGAGTAGACATTTTGAGTAAATATGTAGCACTTCTTTTAGTATGTTAAGTGCCATGCTTGTAGCCTCCATTTTATTTGGTAATGAATCTTAAGCTCAACAATTGAATGGTTGCTGGGATAAGGAGTGGATCTGGTATCATCTTGTAGCCAATGAGAGCATTGGGATATTCATAGGGTTGACCAACCTGTTGCACCTGCATTGTAGGCAATCAGATAATTGCAATTCTATGGTTCAAAAGTTACCAAACCCAACTGGGTTGAAAAAATGTAGATGTACTGTAACAAGAAATTGACCCCTTTTTATAAGTCTCCACAAAAAAAGAATTTAAGCTTACCTAAGATTGATTTTATGATTTAGACTATATGATTTGCAGACACATATTGAATAGGGATGTAGCGAACTGCCGAGTATGTGTTCGCGAACGCCGTTCGCGAACACCGGCAAAAAATGCGAACAGTTCGCGAACTTCGAACATCCGGAAATCGTTCGATTCGAACGATCGAAGGATTTTAATCGTTCGAACGATCGAAGCCATTCGATCGAATGATTTCATTCAATCCAATGGCTTCGATCGTTCGATTCGAACGAAAATCGTTCGATTTTAGCGATCGAATGGTCGAATGGTCGAACGATTTTGACGCGAACGCCTATTGGCGAACGTCGCGCGACGTTCGCGAACTTGCGGCGGACGCGAACAGTCGAAGTTCGCGCAAACTAGTTCGCCGGCGAACAGTTCGCTACATCCCTAATATTGAAGAATATCCCTTTCTATTTATTCACTTGCCATGTGCAGGCATTTGGGATTCAAGTTTTGGACTGGGAAAAAGAAACATTAATCCAAGCCTAGATTCTAATTCATTTTCCTGGTCTTAATTATTAAATATAGTGGGAGGGAAAGTCCAGGAAATGAAGATTTACGGGGTAGATTTTCCTTCAAGTGCAGTTTGTTTTGCAGAATGCTCAGCTACAGAATATTTCAGGAACTGAGGCCTTTTTTCACACGCTTATGTTATTCTTCTAAAGTTATTTTTATGAGTACAAAGTTAAATGGTTTAGCCACATGGACCACAAGTTAGCACACAAAGTCAACAAATAGGGGCACATTTACTAAGGGTCGATGATCGAGGGTTAATTAACCCTCGATATTCTACTCTCGGAGTAAAATCCTTCGACTTCGAATATCGAAGTCGAAGGATTTACCGCAAATACTTTGATCGAAGGAAAAATCGTTTGATTGAATGATTAAATCCATCGAATCGAACGATTCAAAGGATTTTAATCCATCGATCGAAGGATTTTCCTTCGATCAGAAAAAGCTTAGCAAACTTATGGGAAAGGTCCCCATAGGCTAACATTGTAGCTCGGTAGGGTTAAAGTGGCGAAGTAGGTAGTCAAAGTTTTTTTTAAAGAGACAGTACTTCGACTATTGAATTGTCGAATAGTCAAACGATTTTTAGTTTGAATCGTTCAAGTCGAAGTCATAGTCAAAGGTCGAAGTAGCCTATTCGATGGTCGAAGTACCCAAAAAAAACCTTCGACATTCTTAGTTTTTTTACTTCGAATCCTTCACTCGAGCTTAGTAAATGTGCCCCATATATTTGTTTAGAATATTTAGACTTTCAAAGTCACCAAACCTGATAAACAGAAAACAATTGCAATCCCAGTCTTAAAAAGTAATTATCATAAGACAATGCAATACTTTTCTTACCTGATATTTTGTATATTGCGAGGGGACTTGTTACTCTTTAAAAGAACGTTAGAGGGCATTTTAGACAGAGAGCAGGGGATTTTTTTTACCCATAGAAAAGATCAACACACCAGGGGCCAAACATTTATTTGAAGCTGCATAGGGGGTTCTTCACAGGGAAGGCAGTAAGGATGTGGAATGCTCTACCGGATGTTGTGATGGATTTTAAGAGGGGCTTGGATTCTTCTTGGACAAGCAGACTATCCAAGGGTATTGTGATACTAAAATTTACAATTAGTGTAGATATATTGTATATATATATATATATATATATATATATATATATATATATATATATATATATATAGTTTATATATGTGAGTGTTTATGTAGATAGGTTTATAGGTAGATAGGTCTGTATAAGTAAGTGTCTATATTTATGCACTGGGTTTCATTCAGAGGGGTTGAACTTAATGGACTTTGGTATTTTTTCAACCCAACTTAACTATGTAACTATGTACTATGTATGGCCAGCTTTACCCTCTCCCATCCTGAATCTATACCAATTTTTGTTCTTAACAATGTCTTGCTGGCCCTTCCTGCTGTTGACAGTTAATGAGTGGTGGGCATGTCTCAATATAGTCAGTTACAGCTATGCCTTCAAACAGATAAAGGTTCCAGTTCCTTGTCAGGTCAGTCTACTTGGCATCCTAGAGTGTAAAGTGCTGAGAGCCACAGGACAGCCTGTGAAAACAGCCAGTAGGAAGTTGAATTTATGGCTGGTGCTAGGTTTTTGGGCATTATCGGTACAGCAATTCAAAGAGCTACTTTTTAAGGCACGTTCCTTCTATTTTGTAGAGGTGTATAAGTATATGTACAAACAACCATGGAAATATTTGATTTCATAGCCTCAATGTCTAGACCCTTCTTCATACAGTGTAATATTGTTCTATTGGGATTCCCCCCTGCTGAGAAGTTGGAACCACTTTGTTAACGTGGTATAGGCACATGAATTTAAACCATATGTCAAATATTAACTTGCAAATTGGCATAACATATGGGAACTAGGAATAAATATATATATCTTGAGGTCAGCTGGTGTCTCTGACAGCTGTTACACCCTTTTTTTTTTTACTTTGGCACATTAATAACTAACTCGTAACTTTAACACCAAAGACAATATAACTTTTGTAAAGGGGTTTCTGAAACAAAAAAGGTCACGCGTACTACATCTTGCAAAACAGTTATTCAAACAATAATTTTATAAATAAATAAAAATTTCCAAATATTCCCCAGAGCTGGTACACTATTGTCAGTCTGGAAAAAGATTCATTTTAATCAAAGGTTATCAAGCATATTTTTGGTAGAACAGTGGGTGGGTTTTCATTTTGGAATCTGAGCTGCAGACTCTAAGGGGTGAACTTGCAGCACTGAGAGCAGCGGCAAACGAGAGGGAGGAAAGGAGGCTCGCAGAGCAACCACTAGCAGGGGCTAGCGGAGTGGGGGGAGGAGAAGGGGCAGGGGAGGCTAATGAGGGAGGAAGGTTTGTGACAGTCAGGAGGGGAAGATGGGGACAGAAGGGTAGGGGGGCTGGTCCATAGTTTGTACAAAACAGCAAATTCGCCATTTTGGCTAAAGATGCTGGGGAGAAAAACTCTGAACTGGCATGTATGGAGCAGGCTGACTCTCAGAGCAACAGTACAGGATTACCACGCTTGCACACCCTGGCTCTCCAGAACAAGACGGCCTGGTGTACTGTGAAGGAGGCCTCAAACCTCAATTGTAGCAACAAAAAGAATTTCACTGACACAAGAAGGTTCTTTCAAGCAGGTACTAGCCCTTGCTGAGTTTATTTTGCAGAAGTGCAACGTTTCGGGGTAAACCCCTTTATCAAGCACTTTAAGAAAGGAAATGAAGAGTTAATTGAGGTGGAGGTGAAAACTAACCCTAAAAAGTTTTTTAAATATATTAATAGTAAAAAGATGCAGGTTGAGAGTGTTGCTCCATTAAATAATGGTACCAGTATGATTGTACCAGATACAGAAAAGGCAAATGTGTTAAATCAGTTCTTTTCTTCAGTGTATACAATAGAGGCGTCTGAGTTCCCAGGCTCACTTTATAGCTGCACTAATGGCTCAGCTCAATCTAGTCAGTGGCTGACTCAGGAAATGATTCATAAAGCTTTAATAAAAATGAATGTAAACAAGGCTCCAGGGCCTGATGGCATACACCCCGGGTTCTAAGAGACCTTAGTTCAGTTTTAGACCAGCCCCTATTTCTGATTTTCTCATATTCACTTTCATCTGGTATGATGCCTATGGATTGGAGAAAAGCTCATGTTATTCCAATATTTAAAAAGGGATTACGATCTCAGCCTAGCAATTATAGGCCAGTAAGCTTGACATCTGTGGTCCACCTGCACCACCTTTTGCCGTTCAATACGGCTTCGTCAGGGGCATAGGTCACCTATGTCCCTGACGAAGACGTCTTGAACGGTGAAACCCATAGGGTGGTGTAGGTGGAGGGTGGAACAGCTCCCATCCGGTCCCAACATAGTTAGGTAGAATTGGCTTTGTGGGAATAATGAACTGGAGAAGGGTGGGGCTAATAATAGCAGCACTTGAGCGATATGAACTAGTTTAACTGATAGCGATTGAAATGCTTGGCACCATCAACCCCATCACCTCCACCTACGGTGTGGCTTTTAATTAAGTGTATCTATTTTTAAGGTAATTTTATTGCACTGCTCAATTGAAAGGCAGTGTTTGTCATGCATATTTGTTATGTAAGGGCATGGCCCAAGTTCAGTTGAATTTTTTACATTAACTCATTAAAGGTTAAGTTTTATTTACGGTTAGTAGTCTAATTACCATCACCTGAACAGGCTGGCATTTGAGCTAAGGGCTGCCCCCTAGTTCTTTAAGGGTCACAGTCCGAAGCTCGATTTTTCTTGTATGATATATTTACCACCAGCCTGCAGGTGTTATTATTGTGGTGCTACAGTTGCTCGATAAGTACCATTTACTATTTGGATTTTGCCAAAACATTTGATACTGTGCCCCACAAACGACTGCTTTCTAAACTAAGGTCTTTTGAGATTAATGAAGGTGTTTGCATATGGATAGGAAACTGTCTACAGTATTGGGAACAGAGGGTGGTTGTTAATGGTACATTCTCTACTTGGAGTAAGGTTCTTAGTGGGGTCCTTCAGGGCTCGGTATTGGGTCCACTTTTATTTAACTTGTTCATTAATGACTTAGGGGAGGGTGTTGTAAGTAATGTATCAGTGTTTGCAGATGACACAAAACTATCCAGCCCAATTAATTCCATCCAGGATGTGGCATCCTTGCAGCACGATCTTGACAAACTGGCAATCTGGGCAGCTAAGTGGCAAATGAGATTCAATGTTGATAAATGTAAAGTCATGCACCTGGGATGTAAAAATATCCAAGCCACTTATACCCTTAATGGGACTGCACTAGGCAAATCCATTATGGAAAAGGACCTTGGAGTCCTTGGAGATGATAAACTTGGCTGTAGCAAGCAATGCCAGTCAGCAGCATCAAGGGCAAATAAGGTCTTGAGCTGTATTAAAAGGGGCATAGAGTCACGGGAGGAGGGGGTCATTCTTCCACTGTAAAGAGCACTTGTAAGGCCCCATCTAGATTATGCCGTACAGTTTAGGTCTCCAAAACTCAAACAGGACATTATTGTATTAGAGAGGGTACAGAGAAGGGCAACTAAGCTGGTGAAAGGTATGGAAAATCTTAGCTATGAGGAAAGACTGGCCAAATGTTCACACTGGAGAAGAGGCGCTTAAGGGGTGATATGATAACTATGTATAAATATATAAGAGGATCAAATAATAACTTCTCTGCTTTATTTACCAGTAGGTCTTTCCAGCTGACACGAGGTAACCCATTCCGATTAGAAGAAAAGAGGTTCCGCCTAAATTTTCGGAAGGGGTTTTTTATAGTGAGAGCTGTGAAGATGTGGAATTCTCTCCCTGAATCAGTTGTACAGCCTGATACATTAGATAGCTTTAAGAAGGGGTTGAATGATGTTTAGCAAGTGAGGGAATACAGGGTTATGGGAGATAGCTCATAGTACAAGTTGATCCAGGGACTAGTCCAATTGCCATTTTGGAGTCAGGAAGGAATTTTTTCCCCCTCTGAGGCAAATTGGAGAGCCTTCAGATGTTTTTTTTTTTGCCTTCCTCTGGATCAACTAGCAGGCATATTAAAAAAAAACAAAAAAAACCTAAAAGTTTGAACTTGATGGACATGTGTCTTTTTTCAACCTTACTTACTATGTAACTATGTTACTAACAGTGTGACGGGAAGCTTCAATCACCTCTAAAGTAAATAAACGATCACCTAATTAATAGGGTTTATGATATGGCATTAAAATAGAGTATGTATCAAGTACCATTAAATCATAGAGTCACTGTTTTTATTCTATTTCCCAGCACCCAAGCTGGCACTGATATTGCCAGCAAACAGAATATGAGAGCTTTGGTTTTAAAACCATTCGAGTTCAACAAATATGTCTGTGGAATTTACTGTAAGTTTGTTTGGGAGGGATAAAGTCAGTCTTAACTGAATTATCAACATGACTCTCAAAGGACTGACATCAGTCTGTACACAGTTAGCCAAACCACAGCCTTTACTGATGGAAAACCCAAATGTCACAAGCAAGCAAAGGGAACAAGTTTTCCACTTTTGTATGTAGTGGGCTGATTCACCTCATGTCACATATTCAAGGCCTTATAGAAGAATGATAATGACACAGATAGAAGTCAAAGTAGACTTTGGGTAGGCAAGTCGCATTTAAAGTCCCTTGGAAGGCCACATAAGACCAGCAGACCTACATTTGGAAAGCCATGTCCTAAATAATGATGATGTTTAGCCCCAAACCATATATTCAGGCCTTTTTATTAGAATGATAATGACTCATAAAGAGAAAGTAGACGTTGGTTAGGCAAGTGGTGCTAATAATCTCTTGGAGGGCCACATTAGGTCTCCAGATCTCCAGTTTTCATTAACTGATACTGTACAATGTTTCATGGGGTACATCCCTCCATCCTGAGGTTTCATAGACTCACCAGAAAAGATAAACTGGACAGTGTAGTATAATTTTTTTTATCAAAAGAAATGTTCATTATAATGAGATTGTTCAATCCAGACCTGAGACTTTTATTGCAGCCGTTCCTGCTGTTTGACCTGATGGTCCCTCCCTGGCCTGCCAGACAACAATGAAGGAAACATTGTTAACAGATTTACCCAAGAACAGGTTGGTAAACTGAGGAAGGACAAATAAAGGAATCTGATGCGGACCACACACAGTTTTTGAGGAGGCCCTTTTCAAAGCTGCATTCTTAAGATTAGTAAATACTGTACAGTTAGCTAGTTTTGTGAAACATTAACCTGATAAATGAATTCCATGTCTGTGACTTATAAAAGGGGTAAACCAAAGAATGTAAAAAAAATATAAAAGTAATATTTAAATTTAATTTTTGGTATTTTATGATATTTAAAGCATATATAATGTATATTATACATCTTTGGATTAAATCAATATTGGCACCTAGGCATAATTAAGATTTGGGACCCCATCATACCACTGTTAATCTAGTATTTTTTTTGCAAAAGCACATACAGGGCTTTCTAGAAGATCCAAGAGGGGGAAATACATTGATTCAAAACACAGTGGTATCCTGGGAAAGCAGTTGTAGG
The DNA here is from genome assembly GCF_017654675.1 of Xenopus laevis. Taxonomy (NCBI): domain Eukaryota; kingdom Metazoa; phylum Chordata; class Amphibia; order Anura; family Pipidae; genus Xenopus; species Xenopus laevis. Next base: position 112,317,368 of record NC_054385.1, on the reverse strand, counting down.
TAGGAAGAAGAAGGGATATTATATAGTAGGCTAAAACGGTGACAGTAATGCTTTATATTATGATTTTCCAAACTTAAGCTCTTTGATGTATAAGTATAACTGTAATAAAATTACCTGGTGGTCTAGTGGTGCGGCGGCGTGGACGGCCGCCACGCCCCTGTTCCGGCCTCCAGTGCCGGCACCATCTTGGTTCTCTAGGGCGCGCCTCTTACAGGTACAGGCGCGCTGGCCCGATTACGCCAGCACGCATTGGGCACGTTTTGGCACAAAATTTGGAGGTATTTAAGGCCCATTCTTACTCCTGCCCGTGATAGAATCTTGATTCTGGTGGTTCCTGAAGCCTTGTGCTGTCTGTTCCTGTGAAATATGTATCTGTTATTCCGGTTTTGATCCCTACCTGTTCCTGACTATTCTGATATCCGAATACTGACCTTTGCCTGCATCTCGACTACTCTTTCTGCCTGACCCCATCTGTTTGATTACCCGGTTTGACCCTTGCCTGCCTGACGATTCTTGATATCTGCCTGCCTCGACCCTGCCTGTCTGACGATTCTCTTGCCTGCTCCATTTGTACCGTGACCTTCGGCCCAAAAGACTATCTACCTGCCGTGCCCCTGTGCTAGCCAGAACATCTCGCCTTGTACCCCTCGTTAAGTCCAGGTGGCACCCAAGTAAGCTGAGGGCTCCTCCCGAAGCCCAACGGTGGTCACACTACTGGTGAAGCCGAGCCGAGACCAGGGTACTTGGCACCTGTTCTGGTATTGGGTGCCGGCCGTGACATTAACCCCCAGCAGTTCTTTGAAGTCCCCTGCTTATTTGAACCCTTTGAATTGTGGTGCTTATGGACACCTTGGTTAAATGAGTTTTATTCTACTGGATTGGAGCTTGTTGGTCATAGCATTCTCAGAGGATTTGGAGCTTCTGGGTTGCAGGCATCACTAAATGTAACAAATGCATTTCCATTCAGTAAGGCGGCACACAGTTTGCTAATTAAGGGACACGATCAGTAGTGATGGGCGAATTAGCGCCGTTTCGCTTTGCCGAAAAATGTGCGAAATTCGCACATTTTTCGGCAAAGCGAAACGGCGCTAATTCGCCCATTCACGAAATGGCTGCGCCCGTCTTTGACGCCGGCGAATTTTTGCTGCGAATTTTCAGGGGCGTTTCGCGAATTTATTCGCTGCCGGCAAATCGCGCCAATTCGCCGCGAATTCGCGCCTGGTGAATAAATTCGCCCATCACTAATGATGAGCACATCAGAATTACTGAACCATTTATAGACTTTTCAGTTGATGGAAAATTAATTTTGTAATTCTCACATTTTCTGAGGAGCATTAACTAAGATGATGGAAAGACATCAGAGCCAAGAGGTGCCACAACCATATACTGCATTACTATTATCGAACATGATCAGGTAGAATCCTTTGAGAAGGTCCATTAAGTTCAATCAGCTTTAATCCATTTCAGAATGTCCTGGCAGTTCCATCATATACGGCCCACTGAGAGTATTGTGTTAGTATAGTTGGGTTTCATTTTACTTGTAATAGCTGTGTTTTCAATCAAATTCAATGTAATATAATAAACTAGGGAAGGAACAGAAAGGAATTGGAAACATTCCCTGCATAGGAGCTAGCACAGATGGAACTTGAACTGTGTAAGGACTAGGATCCAAATGGTACAGCAAATATACAGAACTACAAACTCAAACAAAACCAGTATCAGTTTCAGGAGCTGTTCAGATTGAAATCTTGGTCCAATCTTGCAATGGCAGTGTGTTTAACTGTTGAGTCACTGAAGGCATTGTGAGCTTGATCAATGGGATTTTTCTAATAGCCCTACTAAAGGTGTCCATACAGTGTCAGATCCGTTCATTTGGTAAGGTTACCAACTAATTGTATCTGGTCCTGATTTAATTCAATTAGGCTGATCCTTTCATTGGCCCTACTACTAACAAACACATGATACGCTAGTGCCTAAAGAGGCCTGTCAGATTGGACCCTTATCCATCAGTATTTTAAAACCTGCCCAAGTGATATCTCGTCGAGTTTCAAGGATCAAGCAGTCCCATCAAAGGGCCCCATACATGGGCCAACAAGCTGTGGACTCGGTCTGGAAGGATGGAGCTGGCAATTTTTATTGGCCAGTGTCAGGCCACCTTTAGAGAACTAAAGCCTAACTAAAGTAGCTAGAAATGTTGTACATTATGTTTTGGGCTTTCTGTACCAGCCCAAGGCAACCACAGCCCTTAAGCAGGGAAGATCTGTATCTCCAAAGATGCCCCAGTAGCTCCGCATGTTCTTTTCTGTTGATTCACTGCACATGCTCTGTGCTGCCATCACTTACTGAGCTTAGGGACCCACTCACAATATACAGTACACATAGAATAGAAATGTCACAATATACGATAAGATTTTCTGCTTGATAATTTGTGAGGACCCCTAAGCTTAGCTTCTCAACAGCTGCTCAGAGCCCACTGAGCATGTGAGTGTCACAGACACTTTCCAAGATGGTGACCCCCTGTGAAAAGTTTAAAGTCCTGGATCATTGCTGCTATTGAGAAGCTGAAACTTTAGGCTGGTGCAATAAGTTCAGTATTTTTAGCCATATTCCTTTTTAGGGTTTAGTTCTCCTTTAAGTCTCTCAGTATTGACTCTGTTATCTCCACCTATTCATCTAGAACAGCTGCTGGTAATTGCTTAATTATGGGCCTTATGATATCAACCTGCCTTAGACTACTACCAGTTTTTTGGTCATTAAGCTTTGAGATGTAACCCAGCCTCTTGGCAATTTACTGAGTTCCTGAGTCCTTGACTGGTTCCTGATACTCTGCAATGGTTCTTCAGTCCTTGTCTGGTCCATGAGTCCCCATCTGGTTCTTTTGTCTCCACTGTGATATCCCAGATCTGACCTCTGGACTGTTATTTGGATTCTGTCACCAGCCCTGACTTCTTGCCTGAATAGTGGACTATGCCTCTGTGTGAAGATACTACTGACCAGAACTTGCATCCTCATTTGCATGTAGGAAACTGTGTACTTAATAACTAGCGATGGCATGTTATAACAGAGAAGCAGGGCGGGTCAAAAGCATCAGAAACTCAAAAATACAGAGTAGTAGCTTAGACAAAATTAGGGGCAGATTTACTAAGGGTCAAATCTCAAAGTTAAAAAAACGTTGAAATTCGACCCTTGAATTGAAATCCCTCGACTTCGAATATCGAAGTCGAGGGATTTTTACCGGATTCGATCGATCGAATAGAAATCTTTCGATCGAACGGTTAAATCATTCGATCAAACGATTTGAGCGATTTTTAGCGATCGATCGAAGGATTTCTATTCGACCAAAAAAAACTTAGAAAAGTTCTGTGGAAGGTCCCCATAGGCTAACATTGCACATTAGTAGCTTTAATTTGGCGAAGTATGAAGTCGAATTTTTTTTTAAAGAGACAGTGCTTCGATTATCGAATGGTCGAATAGTCAAACGATTTTTACTTGGAATCATTTGAATCAAAGTCGAATGGTCGAATATAGCCTATTCGATGGTCGAAGTACCCAAAGATTTACTTCGAAATTCGAACTTTTTGAAATTCAAACCATCACTCGAGCTTAGTTAATCTGCCCCTTAGACTACTACAAGTTACAAAGTGAAAGCAAATAACTGAGGTGCAGTCTATTTTAATGAACGGAAACTTGATTTATCCCTATGAAACTTATTGTATCTGTCCATACACATTTATGGGATTCTCCAGCTTTTATTCACAGCATTCTGGATCTGAGTAGGATTCATATGCAACACGAAGAACCCTTATAACCTAACTACTACGTAATAAAATGCTCACCCTTATCTGCATTATGTTATAATTCCACAATATCTTATGCAACAGTGATATGAAGTGAACTCACTGGGAACCTATGCCGTGAGTCTACTGTGTCTCACTAGAAATATGTAGAAATGGCTAATGATGAATAAATAGACAAACCATAATAAAAACACATAAATTATCTGTGAGTCACTGATTGAAGGGATTCATATTGTTCTGAAGCTTAAAGATTACATTTGGATCCCACAAGGTCTGCAGGCTTTTGCAATAACTCACTTGAATCTCCCTTGTCAAACCATGCTGTCTGGGATAGTTAATTTGTATATCAATAAAAAAAATTCCAGGTCAGGATAGAAACATCTGCAGCTCAAGCCTCCAAAGGAATTTACACTCCATATGTGAGGCAAGCAACCTTATGTGCCAAAGACTTTATGGTAGGGCAGACAGGGTACTTACCAAGCACCCACATCCACAGTGGCCAACAACTTACTGGTCAGGTTTTTTTTTTAGTGGAGGTTCATAAAAATTTGCAGAAAGCTTCCTTAGCTGCTTCAGCCTGTGTGATATCAGTGCCAGCTAACATCCCTTCCTTGGATATGATCCATGCTGTGTGCTTATAAAACAAGATGGAACCCGCATACAGAGAGAGAAAAGGAGATGCCTGGTAAATTAGAATTTTAGTACCTAAAAGAGATTCTGTCATGATTTTTATGATGTCATTTTATTTCTAAATTACACTATTTACACAGCAAATAATTCACTCTATCATGTAAAATTTATTTCCTAACCCAACAAGTGTATTTTTTTTTAAGTTTATGTTTATCAGATCACAAGTCACATGACTGGGGCACCTGGGAAACAGACAATATGTCTAGCCACATTATTAAAAAATGTATTTGCGCTTTTGAAAAATGGATTTCACTGCAGAAGTCTGCTGGAGCAGCACTATTAACTGATGAGTTTTGAAAAAAAAAAAAACCTTTTCCCATGACAGTATCTCTTTAAAACGACAGTATCTTATCCAATCTAAAGAATAGACTTGATATTTAAGTATCCATATAGTTTCAGTGCATTAAAAGGACAACTATCACTCATATACAGTTCTCATTGACCTGCAGCTTCCACTGAAAGAAGTTGGGGGCCCAAATTATTTCTTTATTACCCAAGGGCCCCTTTTTCTTTAATTCCAGTCCTATTAGGGAATTGAAAGTTAAAGGACCTACCCCTGGACACATATTGCTAAAGGAAACTCTGTCTGGTACTTTTTTTGCCCTGTCAGTCTCCTTTCATAAGAAAAACAATACAGTTTTACTAAATATAACTGTTTTTCAGATGATGACAGTTTTTTTTCCTCTAAAGACTTTTCTCAGGATTAAAACGTTCCATGGTGAATTCTTTGAACTGACCTGGCGTATATTTGCATACACTGAAGAAATAATATATCTATGTAGGCGCCTTCCTTTTTAACCTAAACAAACGAAAATGTGTGCAGCCATCCCTCATAACCCAGATCTCCTTTCATTTCTATTGTCTAGTTAGTTTATGAACTCTAAACTCCATCATAATTCATCTCCGATCAAAGCATCGGAGTCTTGTGGAAAGACTTACTTCTTCTGTTCTGTGTAAAAGTAATACATTCCGTAGGACAAATAGAATTATTATGCAGTTTGTTATACAAGTAGGGGTTATACAGCTGATCTGTAATGAACCAAAAGTTGGACCTTGGACCCTATAGTCCCAGTTGGATCCAAAAGCAGGCTTGCCATATCCAGACTGGCCATTCTAACATCTAAAACAATCCCTTCTGTGTTTTATTTATATTTATACATGACATTTTATCATGCTCAGCCATCTTCTCAACACTCAAAACTCAACACATTTTCCACATCCCTCCTTTTAAACTTGATATAAGAAAGGTATATTTAGAGCACTTCCGATCATATATGTTGGTAATGACGTCCCCTTGTTGGTAGCATCTGTTCTTATGAATTGATGTATGCCAACCAGGGATATTTCCATGAACAGTATGGGTGCATGCCCATTTGGCATTAAATTTATTTCCTCAATACCATCAGTTTGTGCTGCTTTTTGAAGCTATAGGATGCCAAATCTGGCAAAGCAAAATATCCCATATGTGCTGTGCACTAATTCACATTCATTTACCAACTCCATTCATATTGCAACAAAAAGAAATGATTTTCCCAATTGGAATAAATATTTCCATCATACAAAATAAAATTATAAATCTGAAAACCCCTGTTAAAGTTTTTCTGAGCAGTAAGACCTAACGTGGGTTGAAACATAAGTCCCTAAAACTCCACCCAGAACTCTAATGTTGGCTGCCATTGCTCCAGGTAATTATGAAAATTGCACATTTAGCATTTGTCCTTCCGCATTATTTCATATAGCCTTGAACAGCCTCAACAGCAAAATAATTCCTTTTAAGAGGGAGAACATAATGTATTTGATACAAACAGGCTAATCAGTAAAAATGCAGAACAAACAGATACCAAGCTGGTGTGGAACAAGAATGTCGACCTGTCCTCCCACTTTTAAGCTAGAGGGGCAAGATATCACACAATTTACAGGTTCTCACTGATGTAGTAGGCAATGGAAAATAGGAAGACCATGGGCTCATTTATCCGCATTGGTGTACCTGGGCAATAACTTGTAGCAACCAATCATAGTTTTGCTTTCACTGTTATAATTGCAGCTGATTGGTTGTTAAATGCTACTGTCCAGGTGTAAATCTGCACAGTGTTGTTAACTGAGCCCTGAATTGTTTTTTTATTTGTATGTATTTATTTATAAAGCACCTGATATGTATGCAAACTTTTTAGCTCAATACTGATTTGTGGCGAAATTTGTGATTTCTCCAGAAGCAAAAATGTTCACAAATAAAAGGTAAAATATCAACAACAAATGTTGACATAATTAATATGTGCTCCTTCCTTCCCCGTCAATTCTGGGTATTTTAAGGCTATTGAATGATATTGAATGTGGGTACCATCATCTGCATAAACTGAGAAATATTAGAGAGAGAGAAAATGGGTGAAGTATGCAGTAGCTGTACCTCATTCGCCTCTCAGTCCATTCATACATTATCAATAGTGTAAAATATCATATAAGAAGGACTTTTAGGTGATCTGAATTTTTATAATCAAAATGCTACAAATGAATTGTTTTCTACACTTTTTTCATATATATGTAATTTATAAACTTGTTATACACTCATGGACTTCACTCTGTCTCGACAGAGACACAAGGACTTTTAATTAATGAATTGTTTGTATTCAGTTGCTTTATGTACATATCAGAGGTATGTTTCAATTTACCCTTAAACCCCTCCTTGTGGTCACCTTCCATTTCCTCACTTACTCCACCCCCCTTTTAGCTATTTAACACAGTACTCAGTGTGTAGGTTTAGGCTTAATAAAGGGCCCAGTGTGGCCCAAAACTTTGCCAAACTTTGATGTCTACTTTGAGCCAATAAAAGCATTTTTTTTGCACTACAAATTGGACCAGTGTGCTACAGTTTCCTTGGACTTCTACTGCATCAGTGAGAACAGTGGAAATTGTATGATATCTTGCCCCTCTAGCTTAAAAGTGGGAGGACAAGTTGAAATTCAAAGGGTTTAAGGGTTCAGGTTCTGTTTGGCCAGAAAATTGACAAAGGTGATACACTGTAGGTAAATGAAGCAATTGTGCTCTCTTCACTAGAGATGCCCCTCCCCTGGACCCTCACACCGGGGCAAAACATATTAAAATATGAATCTAAGTTTTTATTGAAGTTAATGGGAGATATATTTTCATCCTTCATGTTATTTTATAATTACATTTTTTAAAAAAATACATGTTTATGTTAAGTCTGTTCAAATATTCTTATTATGCTCATCTGTGTGCTGAAGAATTGAACAAATAAAAACTTAAAACAATTTAAAACAAAAATTACGTTTTTAAAAATATATGGAATAATAGGATCTTTTTGAGTGATCGAGTTTCTTTGTAAAGATGCTGTCGAGAAAAAATCTTGATTATGAGAGTTTTTTCGTAAAAAAAAATATAATTAGACCATTAAATAAATTGGCCTCCCTGAATTTCCCTAGAGGCTGAATAACGGATCAGAGAAAGTGGGGAAAGTAAATCTTTTGAAATCATTATTTTTCAAAAAACTTTTTGAGATTGATGAAGCTCACAAATATGGACAACGTACTGAGAGTGGCGAATAAATCGAAGAAAGAGAACAGCGAGGGAAGGTTGTCAGAACTGGAAAGTTGTGTCTTTTGACCTGATATACATATGTATTCAAGGTTCAATTACAGTGAGCTGTTTATTTTGGCAGGTACATCGATATAGAAAACATGAAGGGGCAGATTTATCAAGGGTCGAATTTCGAAGTGCAAAAAACGTCGAAATTCGACCATCGAATAGGTTACTTTAACATTCAAAGTTGAATTCGCAGGATTTTTAACATCATACACAGTAACGTAACTGGAGGGGGGCGGGCCCTGGTGCGGGACGTGCTGCCGGGTCCCGCCCCCCTCCGTACCAGATTATTTGACCCGAAATTGGCTGATGTGGCCGGAAATCGGCAGTGCGCGAGCTGCCCGGGGGGCCGTGAGGGGGTGCGAGCCCTGGCCCAATTGCACCCCCTGCTCCCCCGGTAGTTCCGCCACTGAACATACGATCATACTAAGATCATACTTCGAATTAAATGATACGAAGGATTTAAATGTACGATTTCACTTCGACTGCTAAAAACTTAGCCAAATGTTGGCTATATGTTCTAGGAGGTCCCCATAGGCTAACATAGCAATTCGGCAGGTTTAAGGTGGCGAAGTGGCGAGGTTTTTTAAAGAGACAGTACTTCGATTTTCGAATGGTCAAATTTGTGAAGTATTTTAACTTCGATTCAAAGTCGAATTTGGCCTATTCGATGGTCAAAGTAACCAAAAATTACTTCGAAATTCGAAGTTTTTCAATTCGAATATTCACTTCGACCCTTAGTTAATCTGCCCCGAAGATTTTCCAATTACAAAAATAGCTCTACAGAGAATTAGAAGTTTAGTGATAGCATTGTGATCTTTATTTGGTGGGAGGGATGATGGTGGTTGTGGGGAGAAATTACACCTCTTAATCTTCTTTTGGGAGTGAATTATTTCCACATTTACAAAATTTACTAAAACAGGAGAATTTTAATCCAATTTAAAACATAATGGAAAAAACCTTTTAAGTGAATTTTTTTTTTTAAATCTACTTCTGGATCTTCAGAACCAGAAGTGTTTCTGGGAAGGACAGAGATTAATGAACAAACACAATGTCCTTTTTATTAACCCCAATGATTATGTTACTTGGTTACTGTGCGCTAAGCAATGTTTACAGACACAAACAAAAGCATTTCGCCTATGATAAGGTTCTTTCCCAGCAATGTACTTTTGCAACTAATTCTCAATAAATCCCTTGTTATAGAAATTCACTCTACCAAAGTTCCACAATTTATTTGGTAGCACAGAGCAGCATTTTCTTTGCACCCATAATTTCTAAATAGCGCATTAAATCCAATATAAACACGGCGAACATGTCAAATATGAAAAATTTAAACAAAGATTAGTTGTTACAAATGAAAATAGTTTCCAAAGAAAAAAAATATCTTGTGGTTGCTTTATCCACAAATGACAGACGCATTCCTTCACTTTCAGTAGCTGGAGTTATATTACACATTTGGGTACATAGCGATCCTCCAAATATAATTTTTGGACGGATCAGCCCATATTTCAGGTATGATGCCATGTTATTTCTGCTTTATTTTATATGTCTTTCTTTTAATTTAGCTGGAGCCTTTCCTAGGGCTGCCAGGCTCCTACTGGTGAGTGGCTGAGAGGGACATTAGTTCTTCCAAGTTACCATCTTAGAGCAAGTTTTGCTGTTAACTGTTGGATATTAGCAAGTGTATTGTTTTCTGATAAAAGAGGGCCATCCCATTAAGACTTTTAATAAAAAAAATGTATTTGCAAACCTGAATATCAAAACTGATACCATGTTATACCATGGCACAACTTAGTGACCATTTGCTTCTTTACTATCCAGTTAAATCACATTGCAAATTTGCCTGAATGTCTTACCTACTCCGATTTTGACTGAGGATTTTAGGAGAAGGTCCCACTAATAATTTATCAAGCTCTTGATCCATTTTACCAGTTGCTTGCTGAAATGTGCCTAGATGGTAAAATGATTCAGTATTTGTCTTCAGCCTAATTGTTCTTGTCTTCCTTCATCTGCATGAGAAACAAATAGCAGCCAGTTGACCATTCTGCCTACCAAGCTGTGAGTGACAAAATGTCAGACTTGTATTTTGTTCATTTTTTTTGCTGGGGTTACAGCTGAAAATAAAAAATTGATTAAGAACTAGAACAGGTACAGTATATACTGTGTAATGGAAACCTGTTATCCAGAATGTTCTGAATTACAGAAAGGCCATCTCCCATAGACTCCATTTTATCCAAATAGTCGAGATTTTCAAAAATGAGTGTCCTCTTCCCTTTAATAATACAATAAATAAATTAAATAAATAATAAAACAGTACCTTGTACTTGATCGTAACTAAGATATGATTAATCCTTATTGGAAGCAAAACCAGTCTATTGGGTTTATTTAAATCATTAAAACAAATAGCAGTTTGTTAAATAGCAGCATAGTAAATTAGGTTAAAAATAACATTCATCCATCAAGTTCAACCTTTAGGGGCAGATTCACTAAGCTCGAGTGAAGGATTCGAATGAAAAATACTTCGAATTTCGAAGTATTTTTTGGGTACTTCGACCATCGAATTGGTTAAATTCGTTCGAATTCGATCGAAATCGAACGAAATCGAACGTATCGAAGTAAAAATCGTTCGACTATTCGACCATTCGATAGTCGAAGTACTTGCCCTTTAAAAAAAACTTCGACCCCCTACTTCGGCAGCTAAAAGCTACCGAAGTCAATGTTAGCCTATGGGGAAGGTCCCCATAGGCTTGCTAACCTTTTTTTGATCGAAGGATTTTCGTTCGATCGTTGGATTAAAATCTTTCGAATCGTTCGATTCTAAGGATTTAATCGTTCGATCGAACGAATAATACTTCGATCGTTCGATCGTAGGATTAGCGCTAAATCCTTCGACTTCGATATTCGAAGTCGAAGGATTTCAATTCGAGGGTCGAATTTCTAAGTATTTTTTACTTCGAAATTCGACCCTTAGTGAATCTGCCCCTTAATGTCTATATATAACTTGCCTAACTGCTAGTTTATCCAGAGGAAGGCAAAAACCCCATTTGAAGCCTCTCCAATGTGCCTCAGAGGGGGAAAAATTCCTTCCAGACCAGTTCCTGGATCAACTTGGACTATGAGCTATCTCCCATAACCCTGTATTCTCTCACTTGCTAAAAAGCCATCCAACCCCTTCTTAAAGCTATCTAATGTATCAGCCTGTACCACTGATTCAGGGGGAGAATTCCACATCTTCACAGCTCTCACTGTAACAAACTCCTTCAGAATATTTCTCGCGGAACCTCCTTTTTTCTAATCGGAATGGCTGACCTAACGTCAGCTGGAAAATAAAGCATTAGAGAGATTATTATATGATCCCCTTATATATTTATACATAGTTATCATATCACCCCTTAAGTGCCTCTTCTCCGGCATGAACAACCCCAACTTTCCTCATAGCTGGAATTAGTTCTCTCTAAAATCTATAAACTCTTTACATCAATAATGTCAACAAGGCCTTTGATCTGTGTAATCACTTCCAATTACAGTGTCTCCTATGATACACAGCAGTAGTTTCCTCAATAGAATGAAATATCTCCCTGATAATAAACGTTCCCTGCCTTCTTCTTATATCATAGGCACTCTGTATTCACTACTGTATAAAGAGAAATGCCTCACAAAAAAATTAAAGAAACTGGAAAAACTCGAACTGAAAGAAATCACAAATATTTTGTGTGGGATAAGTCCCACTGACTTTTACATGAATTTGCTTTGAGATGCAGAATTTTATCTTTTCCAGATAATGGATATTTCTGTAATTTGGATCTTCATACCTTAAGTCTACTAGAAAATAATTCAAATATGAAATAAACCCAATGGGCTGGGTCTGCTTCCAATAATTAATTATATCTTAGTTTGGATCAAGTACAAGCTACAGTTTTATTATTACAGAGAAAAGGGAAATCATTTTTAAACATTTGGTTTATTTGGATAAAACAGAGTAATTTTGAACTTTTCGGATAATGGGTTTCAGATAACAGATCACATACCTGTATATATATATATACACGCACCCACACAAGAGCCATGAATTTAAAATACATCCTTATAAACAGTGCATAATGATATCGTCAGGAATAGCTGGTGCTTAGTGATATAGTTTGTGTCACATGACTCAGTAAAACATGTGTTTTATAAAAAAAAAAGTTAATTATTTTCTATATGAATATATCTATATTTTATGTCTTGTATTACTAAAGATCGAAACAGTAGTGCTTAGGGAATTTTCACCTGTACAGAATATGGCATCTACTGCTTTTTGTACAATCAGAATAGTTTACCTTTAAATATCAATTTAGATGAAAACATCAGGATCTACAGTGTGAATATAAATTCAAGTTAATATCTAAAAATTCACCTGGCATCAAGAAGCCAGAAATTGCACCCCTTGTGCCATAGATTGTATCTGCCGGACAGCTGCTTAGAATAGGAAACAAGTAGCTGTGACATTTTTTGATACTGGAACATGTTGTTGATGTAAGAGCTAAAAGCAACGGAATTATTTGCAAACATCTGATTAATAAGCACTTTGGGGATTGCCAGTGTTTAAAGTATATTGGTTTTAAGAAAATCTCCCTGAGTTAGACAGAAAGAAGCTAAACCAGATACTTTATCGAGCTAAACTGATTTATTTATTGGCTACATTTAAGCTATTTTTGTTGACTACATAAATTAAGGACTTTCTATTATATCTATCAACTGTTTAGATTAAATCCAAACATTTGTTGTTATGCAGCAGTCAAAGTTCTAATTTAGTTTGAAGTAATTATTTGGATATTGTGAGCTTCAGGTAGTGAGGATCACAGCCACGGCACCGTTTTCAGCACAGAGATGGAGACTGACACTAACTTTCACTGTTTAAATGCAGCTTTGCTGGCTTTTATTTGGCAATGACACAATCTTCAGCCCACTGGCTTTACAAAGGAGATAACATTCGCTTCGCATAAGCATTAACAGTCCCAATTCATACCCTCACCAGTGTTCACTTTAACTCATGCTTTGTTTAGCCCTCACTAACTTGACTGGACAACAAATCCCAGAATTCTCTCTGGGGCACACTCGAGACACTATTGTCCCCTGGAAGGGATTTCTCTTTTCCTCTCCAGTCCTTTGGAGCTCTCTATCCAACTCAGGGGAATCACTCTCTCTTCCCAGCCGCACACAGGCACCTTCCTTCACTCAGGAAGGTTTATACAGGCGCAGTGGCCAGCTCCATGTTTTAGCTCTCACCTTTTCTAGCTATAGTGACAACAGAAGACAGATTGGGAATACTCTTCTGATCCATGGAATGTCATATTGAATGGATTCTTTCTAAATTATGAATGAAATAATCTCAGCGACATTATAGATTAAATGGAGGATTACTACAAGGACTCGGACATACAGGGTCGGACTGGGAGGCATGGGGCCCACCGGGGCTACTGCCCCAGGGCCCCCCTCCAGCCGCCGCTGCCGCTCCGGAGTGCTGCAGGGGGTTAGTGCGCATGCGCGCGGTGCCGCGTTTGTGCGCATGCGCGCGGTGCTACCTTTGTGCGCATGCGCAGCCATTCTATTCTACCGCGACCCTAAACAAAGTGGGGTCGCGCCGCCCCACTAAGTAGCGGATCTGGGCCGGCGCGGCCCACAAGAGCCCGGGGCCCACCGGGGTTTTTCCCGGTGTCCCGCCGGCCCAGTCCGACACTGCGGACATAGCACCTGAATTTTGACTTACTGTACATTTAATATCTTACATTAAAGATGGCTTAGTGAGAGTCTTCAAACAAATGAGTTCAACCTTTTGTTTGCTGGAAAAAGTATGGTTTCCTTTGACTCTGTATTAAATATAAAAGTTAAACTTTATAACACTTAGGGGCACATTTACCTAGGGTTAATTAACCCTCGATATTCGACTGCCGAATTAAGATCCTTCGACTTCGAATATCGAAGTCGAAGGATTTTGCGCAATTCGTTCGATGGAACGATCGAGGAAATAATTGTTCGATCGAACGATTAAATCCTTTGAATCAAACTATTCGAACGATTTTAATCAATCGACCTTCCCCATAGGCTAACATTGGCCTTGGTAGGTTTTAGGTGGCGAACTAGGGGGTCGAAGAAATTTTTAAAGAGACAGTACTTCGATTATCGAATGGTCGAATATTCGAAAGATTTTTAGTTCGAATCATTCGATTCGAAGTCGAAGGTCATAGTCCAAGGTACTATCTCATTCATATCAGTCAAAGTGATGAATATATGATGAACAGTCAGGACCCATGACTGTGACTGTCAATATCATGTAATGACATTTGGCATGTGCAATGCTCCTGTGGCTTTCCAAGATGTCTTCAATTAGTGATCTTGTTGATATTTGGGCTGTCCTCATATATTCACCCTCGCTTTGTGAAGATAGTCAGGTTAGTATTCTAGCCTTTACTTGAGAATGCTATGCTGGTAAAACTTCTATAGGGTTGAATGTACAGTGTTTTCTTAGGTGTATATTGTATCTTATCTAGTTCATATATTTTTTTGTTTAAATGGAATTGTGTCTATTTGCCATACATATTACACATCTTGATGACTTCCACAGGTTAGGACAGGGGTCTGCAACCTTTTTTTTTTTACATATGTACCTATTTTGCATTCATTTGGGAGCAACACAAGCATGAAAAAGTTCCCGGAGGTACCAATTAAGGGGTATTTGGCAGCTCCTATGTGGACTGGCAGCCTACAAAATTGTTAATGTTTTAATTTAAAACATACTCTTCATTTCATAAATGTCAGTGCAACCTTCCAACACTAGCACCCCCACTGAGCCAAGTCTCTGCAACTCATTTGACAGCATTAGGAGATCAACAACCAGTGGACATGCTGACTGTGCCCCTGACTCCTCTAGAAACAGTAGTGGCTTATTTAGACACAGCTGATTTTTATGACAAATATGTTTTCCCCTTTGGACTTTGAAAGGGCTGAACAGAACATGGATCATTTTTATCTATTTTATTTTTGCATTTCAAGATTATTGGATTGATTTGTTGTGAAAATCTGGTGATTTGTAGCCACATAAGTTCTAAATGGTAAGAAAACAGAAAGTTTAACTTGTGTTTAGTGCATGGCAATAAGCATTACAATTTCATCAGTAATATAAACTTGCCCAAAATCCTTTGAAAAACAAAGGTTGGTTAAGGACTAACAACCTTAATCAATTGTTCCTGATAAACGTTATTCATTTCGTCCAGCAATAATCACATGATAATAATGATAAGGTTTCACAAAGGGCTTACACAATCTACTGCGATAACACATGCAACAAAAAAAAAAGTGAAGCATATAAAGACAATGATACATGTGATAAAGAATATCTTAATAGCTTCTTGTTGGATGATGTTACCAAGGAAACCTGCTCAACTAAATAAAGACCATGAGTTACCATTTTGATCCTGTAGTTTGCTGACTTCATTTGTATCGTCTCTCACTTTGCCAACCCATTGTTTGCACACTTATTCATCTCTTGTTATGGCACATGACCCCTTTTGAGGTCAAAACACAATTTATTGCAGTTGTACTTTGGATAATAACGACACTCGTTTGTTTAGACTCTTCTATCAGCTCAGATAAGATTTTTTAGATGTTAAGCTTATACGTACCCACTCAGAATAAGGCATTACCAAATCTTTAGCAAAAATGTGAAAGTCCCAACAGGGATTTCTTTCTTGAGTGGGAGAAAGTTTTGTTCTAGTATGATACATGATACCACAGATCATGATTTAAAATAGGATCATGCATGGTAAGAAAGAAGAGGAAAGTTCTTAAGATGTTGTAGGCCACCAAACCATTGCTCAAGGTTCAGTGTTCTGCCGGGACAGTTAGAGAAAATGTAGTTGCCATAGTTCTGCCAAAAAATGATGATCTTGTGACATAAGTTTGTGTTTGGCCAGTGGGATCATTCAGAGGCAAAGGCCAAAGGCATAGCCTCAATTGAAGGGAAACCTTATTCCTATTGGAGTTTTAGTTATCTTGGCTATAGGATTATATAAGACTTGTCAACAAAGACTAAAGCTTGTGGTCCATATAATGTTGTCGATGCATGAGGTTATTTTGAAAATAACTAGCTGAAAAAGATGTCTGCACAAATTAGGACATATAAGTACCATAGGAACCTTAATATTTTAGTATATTCAATTTGGAAAATTGGGCATATGCCTATGGGAGGTGTTTCAGTTCAGTTTATGTTAAATTGTTAGAAAATTGTACAGGGCCAGATAATACAATGGGTTAATTGTTTGTAACCTGTTACATAAAATAATAGTATCCAAATTCTTCACACCCCTTTCCTTTGCCACCAGGTAAAATATTGTGGGCAATAGACACTTGTTGAAAAGTGTCAAATAATTATTTAAGTCCATTGGGGAGTTGGTCATAACCAGTCTTCCCTGGATTTGTTAGAAATTATCTCAAACACAGACATGGAAGGCCCTCTATCTATGTCTACTGTTACACGTAGTGCGGGGGTAGTTGTAAACATGCTACTGCCAAAGGCAGTTGTAAAATGCAAGGCTCCCACAAAAGAGCACTGTGTGAGTTGCATGCTAATATACCTCATTTTGCATCCATTAGCACACATATCTCTAGCATTATTGAATGATTCCTATTTTTATCTCTTTTTAAAATCAAGTGGTAGAGATTTATGGGTAAGAAGTTCTGCAGTAGTAGGCTGAACTACAATGACTGGGTTCAGCTTTGTGAAATAAGTTTAGCCAGTAAGCTAGAAATGTCTACCTTTGATCTTTTCTGTAGACCCCTGGCACACTCCCATGCACCCAACCACCCAAATGTTGAGTTTACAATTATATGTATAGCCTGCTTTAACTTGAGCAGGCTTCATCAGATAAACACTACAATGCTTATTCACTTGTGTGATTTTGTGTTTATCCATTCAACCCATAGATATGAGGCCTAACGGAAATCACATATCTTGTTCCATGTCCAGTACATATATAACTGCCTTCCAGGACACTGTCCACTATACTATCTATGTACTGTGCACTGAATTTCTTCAATGTTTAGCCGACATTTTCAAAAAAATCATGTATGAGAAATTCTCATTATACTGTATGTGAAACATATTGTAAACTCCCCACTCGAGCACTTTTCCCCCTCTGCATATATATATATATATATGTGAAAGAAAACACCAGCACCAGGGGTCTTTTTGCATCAAAAAAGCAATATATTGTGTTGTATGTAAAACCGGCATTTCGTTTTTTTGATGCACTGCTTCTCCGTGCACAGGGGCAGCTTTTCAGCTAAATGGAAGGTGGTGCTGTCCATATGTTCATATCTATCTATCTATCTACATATCTATGTTGCCCAACGGTTGCCCCAGTTAACTTTGAGCACTTAATGACTAGTTTGCAATGTATTGTCAGTTGTGTGACATTTCAAATATTTGAAAAAAAATATTTTGGCTATAGCTAAGTTATTAGCTATTTTAATATACTGAGATTTTTTATAAAATACATCCATCTTTCTCTCCATGTCTCTGCATTTACTTTAAACTAGCTGCACCCACTTTGTGACTTTGTGCAGATAAAGGGGGCTTTGGATTTCCCATTGAGCATAATGACATTTAGGGCACTGTAATTCTTTTGTATTGTGTTCCCTTTCTTATCGGCAGCATTCTAAGAACTGGAATGTACTTCATAATAGCACAAAAGCGACCTGTGAAGGGATCTGCATACAATTCCTTGCTTTTATCTGTCATCCTGTTCCCTACCTAACAGTAACTTTACAGACAGGCTAGCGGTGTCATATCACTGCAAGAATAGGCCACATTTTGGCAGATGTTATGCACTAACCTGCTTCCCACAGGGATCCCATTTGTACATTGAAAATCATTCTCTAATTCATGAACAGGACTGAATTGGAGCAAATGAGCAAGGGACCCATCTTGCTCATGTCTAATACTCGTTTATTCCAAGGTACATTTATTATTTGTTATTATTTGGGTGTTCTAAATCCTGTTTCAGCATAGTGAATAGCGCCATAACAAGTATATAGTTGCAGTAAAACAAATACCCAGCAGTACAGCAACAGTCCAAGTCTCAGATACAGACATTTGTTTTATAAGGTATAGATGGACTCTTTATAATCTAGCTAGTCTAGTGTTTCTAATGTTCAAAAAGCTTTGGTTCCTTCTATTTGAACAAAACTAAGATATAATTAATCCTTATTGTAAGCAAAACCAGCCTATTGGGTTTATTTGATGTTTAAATGATTTTATAGTAGACATAAGTTATGAAGATCCAAATTATAGAAAGATCCCTTAACCAGAATATCCCAGGTCCCAAGAATTCCCAAGAGCCATACAAGCAAGAAAAAATTCCTTGGGGATGCAAAACAAGGGCTAACTAAAAACCCCATGTGGAGTGCTAGCCTGCAAGAGGCACTGTTGTAGTAAACCTGTGTCTTCATTCCTCCAAAACTTGAATTTAAGCCAGAAATTTAAAAATGTACTTCATTACTTACAAGAGGGCACTGGGAGTGTAGAGCAACATGTTGCTCACGAGCCACTGGTTGGGGATCACTGCTACAGGTTATTAATGCTCCCTGATTCACAGGCAGGGATTAAATATTTAACAATTTCAAATAGTGATGGGCGAATTTATTCCACATGCTCGAATTCGCGCGATTCGCCGCCAGCGAATAAATTAGCGAAACGCCCGCGAAAATTCGCCTGAAAAAATTCGCCGGCGTAAAAAAAAGGGGCTCCGGCGTCAAAAACGGGCACCGGCGTCAAAAACGAGACGCCGGCGCCGTTTTGCAAATTTTTCGGCGAAACGAAACGGCACAAATTCGCCCATCACTAATTTCAAAAACTATTTTTTTCCAATTTGAGTTTTCTGTACTAACATTTTCAAAATTCCTTAATCCTGCCGAGCTTCTATACAAGTCATTTTGCCTCATCAGAAGAGGCTTCAGTAGACAGGAATAAACACAAAAGCATTTTAAATAATCCTTGTCTTAAATTGCGTAATTACAGGTCTCGTTGTATACCCTTGGGAAAAAAATGGAAAGGAATAATGTTTTATAGGCCGGAGGGGACAGAAAAATAATTCAGAAACGACAAAGAATGCAACAATCTTACTGTAAAACAGTACATCACCTAGAAAAGCAGTAACTGATTGATTGCTAAATAAGGTTAAAACCAAAGTGCAGCCACGGTATAAGGGGGAAGCTGAAATATACAAACCAGTTATCCAGAAAGGCCATTTCCCATAGACTCCATTTTATCCAAATAATCCAAATAATCTCTGTAACCATAAAAACAGTATCTTGTACTTGAACAAAACTACGATTTAATTAATCCTTATTGTAAGCAAAAACAGCCTATTGGGTTTATTTAATGTTTAAATGACTTTCTAGTAGACACAAGTTATGAAGACCCAAATCATAGAAAGATCCCTTATCTGGAAAATTCCAGGGTCCAAGAATTCTGGATAACAGGTCCAATACCAAGCCAATTCTTTGTTCAGCAACACCTTCTTTGGTGCCTGTATCTCTGACTATGTAGAAATTAAAGGCAAAACTCAACTTTGGACATATTTCTTTGGCAACTCGCTCCTATTACCTTTAACCAACCAGTGCTAATTTTAAATCATAAATGTGTGATATTTATAATTACGATTTATGTAGGTTTGTGCATATTCCGATAAAAGATCAACAAACCTGTATCCAGCCACCAAGTTAATGAATGTGCTAGAGAAAAGTAATTAAAGGATTACTGAAAATAAGCAAGCAAAGAACAAAATTGTACCATGGGCATCATTCAGCGTGTGCCGCATCTTGCATTATGCAATGTAGCTTTCCTGATGTCTCATTAGCTGAAGTGGTGATAGAAAGCATCATCTGATAGATTTTTTTCTTCCATTACATGTTCCTTTCAGAGTTTTTGAGCTTGCAATCAGTCAACCAAAGGGCTGCGTTGGAGAGAGAGAGATAGAGAGAGAGAAAGAGAGGAACAATGTGTTTTTCACTACTTGTATGTTCCTATTACATTTTCCCCAGCTATGTTTATTTTTAACATATTCTTTTTGCATGCACCAGGACAATTAATAGATTGAGGGCCTAATGGGTCGATGTTCCAATTTCCTATGCAATTGTTGTCTTAAACACATGCTTTCAATCACCAGCAAAATTTTCAAGCCTGGCTTTGGGAAAATACTTCACAAAGCTTATTTTACAGGGGAACTTACCTTGAAACATTATACTTAATAGTTTAGTGTAATACAGTTTATAAGTGATCTCCATAGCTCCAACTTTTTATTAAGCACCTTTAAAGGTGTTTAATAGAGTAAATAGAGTGACTGTGTCAGGACTTACCCTGGTGGTCTAGTGGGCAGCGGGGTCCACCGCCGCTCCTTCGGTGTGGACGCCCGCTGCACAGCTCCTCCTTCCTTATTATTATTATTTTATTTTATTAACATGTATTTATATAGCGCCAACATATTGCGTAGCACTGTAAAGTAAATGTGATTATACAACTACATCACATGAATTACATACATAGAATATATGGAGTAACAAACATCACAATCAATACAGGTACAAAAAGGTGAGGAAGGCCCTATGCATAGGCATACAGTCTAAAGGGAAGGGAGTAATACACAAGGTGTGGGAGTGGGCAAGATCGAATTAAGTGGGTGAGAAATGTGGTATTGCGTTTGGTAGTTAAGCAGAGTGAGGGTAGGCTTCTCGAAAGAAGTGCGTTTTCAGAGATTTCTTGAAAGTAGAAAGGTTGGGAGAAAGTCGGACAGACCGTGGGAGAGCGTTCCAGAGGAGGGGTGCAGCCCTTGCAAAGTCTTGAATGCGAGCATGTGAGGAGGTAATGAGAGAAGAGTTGAGTAGCAGGTCAGTAGAGGAGCGTAGTAAGCGAGTGGGTGAGTATATAGAGATGAGTTTAGAGATGTAGGGTGGGGCAGAGTTATGAAGTGCTTTGAAAGTCAGTGTCATTAATTTGAATTTGATTCTGAAAGGTAACGGAAGCCAGTGCAGGGATTGACAGAATGGCGAGGCAGAGGAGGAGCGGTTGCTGAGGTGTATGAGCCTCGCAGCAGTGTTCATTATGGACTGGAGAGGTGACAGTCTCTGGAGGGGGAGGCCAATTAAAAGAGAGTTACAGTAGTCTAGACGCGATATGATGAGAGAGTGAATAAGAATTTTGGCAGCGTCTTGGGTGATAAATGATCGTATTTTGGATATGTTCCTTAGGTGGAAGTGACAAGATTTAATAAGTGACTGGATATGAGGAGTGAATGACAGGGCAGAATCTAGGATAACCCCAAGGCACCGGGCCTGGGGAGAGGGGGTGATAGTGGAATTGTTAACTATGATGGATACTTCGGGGATGCTACTGTTGTTAGTTGGAGGAAAGAGAACCATTTCAGTTTTAGAGAGGTTTAATTTAAGGTAGCGTTGTGACATCCAGGTAGAGATAGCGGACAGGCAGGAGGAGACGCGAGTTAGGAGTTCTGGGTTGAGATCAGGAGATGAGAGATAGATCTGAGTATCGTCAGCATAGAGGTGGTAGTGGAAACCATAAGAATTTATTAATTTGCCAAGGGAGGAAGTATAGAGGGAGAATAGTAATGGTCCCAGGACAGAGCCTTGGGGAACTCCAACAGAAAGAGGTAGGGGAGAAGATGCTACTCCATTGTAGGAGACACTGAAGGAACGATTGGTGATGTAAGAAGAGAACCAAGACAGGGCTGTGTCACGAAGGCCAAGTGACTGGAGGGACTGGAGGAGGAGAGGGTGATCTACAGTGTCAAATGCGGCTGAGAGGTCAAGCAGTATTAGTAGTGAGAAGTGATTGTTGGCTTTAGCGGTTAAAAGGTCATTAGTCAGTCGAGTCAGGGCAGTTTCCGTGGAGTGTTGTGGCTTAAAACCAGATTGTAGGGGGTCCAGCAGGTTATTGTCAGAGAGGAATGAGGTAAGTCGGTTGTAGACTAGGCGCTCAAGTAGTTTAGAGATGAAAGGTAGCAGAGAGATAGGTCGGAGGTTGTCAAGATTGGAGGGATCAAGAGAGGGTTTTTTCAGGATGGGGGTGACAAGAGCATGTTTTAGTTGAGAAGGAAACAGTCCAGTTGAGAGGGAAAGATTAAATAGGTGAGTTAAGGCTTTGATTAGACACGGATTGGTATTGCGGAGAAGTTTTGAGGGAATTGGATCAAGCGGGCAGGTGGTAAGGTGAGAAGAGGCCAGAAGCTTTGAAACTTCCTCATCAGTGACAGGGGTGAAGGAGCACAGGAGGGACTGGGGAGTGTGGAGGGAGGGTGGTGGAAGTCTAGGGGGGTTGAGTAGTGTAATGTCCCTTCTGATAGTGTCAATTTTGTTTTTGAAGTGCTCAGCAATATCTTGAGCAGAGACAGATGTGCATGGAGGGGGTGGAGAAGGGGAAAGGAGAGTGTTAAAGGTGGAGAAAAGTTGTGCTGGTTTTTTAGAAAGGGAGTTAATGAGTGAAGTAAAGTATGTTTGTTTGGCTTGGAAGAGGCTGGTGTTAAAGGAGCGCAGGGCAGATTTGTAGCTCCAAAAGTCTGATTCCTTCCTGGTGCACGCTCTTTTCTTAAAGGCGCAGTGACGCTGACGTGTGACGTCAGCATGCAATGGCGCCAAATTCAAACGGATAACAGGGGAATTCAGTATTCAGCTTATTACCCATTGTTAGGTTCAATTAGCTTGTTCCTGGGTATTATTCCTAAGTGATTCCTGTTTGATCTACTGTGTTTGACCGTTGACTGCCTGCTTACTACTCTGACTTCTCCAATCCTGAAACCTTGGCCTGTCCTCTGACTATTCTACGATCTCTATCATGATTCTGGCCTGTCCGACTATCTGCTTGTGCTGGCCCGGCCTGCCTGTTCCTGGTGGCTTCCTATCTTCCAGCATCCTTGTAAACAGTCGTTGCCTGCCAGAACTTACGCCTTGCACCTCTCGTTAAGTCCACGTGGCATCTTAGTAAGCCGAGGGCTCCTCCCGAGGCCAAAGGCGGTCACTTAACTGGTGAAGTACGAGCCGAGACCAGGATGCTTGGCATCTGTTGTGGTGTAGGGTGCCAACCGTGACAGACTGACTCTAGAAGACAGGCAGCGATTGTAGCATAGAAGGAAAGGAAGATGGTCCAAGGAGGAATATAAGAAGTAGGGATGCACTAAATCCACTATTTTGGGATTTGGCTAAATCTACTATTTTTAAATTCAGCCGAATAGCAAACCGAATCCAACCCCTAATTTGCTATGCAAATTAAGGCCATGAAGAGTGAAAGAGAACCACGTGAATTATTAAAAATGTTTTACTTCCTTGTTTGAGTGACAAAAAGACTTATGATTTTAAGGATTTGGTTCGCCCAGGCAAGTGGATTCGACTGAATCCGAATTCTGCTGAAAAAGGTCAAATGCCAAACTGAATCCTGGATTCAATACATCCCTAATAATGTTTTAAATGCAAAGTTCATTATTAACATGCTATGAAAATGTGCATTACCCACTTACCCACTTACAGAAACCACACCTGATTATGGAGACCACACTCACTAGATTTACTGTGCAATCTGCATTATAAAATCCTAGTTACCAGTGACAAGTGATGGGCAAATATATTTGCTGTAAATTTCCATGTTTTGCTGCAAGCAAATGAATTAGTGAAACTGCAATGAAAAATCACTGGAGAAAAACAATTGGTGCGCACATAGAAATTGTTGCGCATAAAAATGATTCAGACACCCATTGACTTTAATGCATTTGGACAAAATAGTCGCGCGTATAAAAAATTGTTGCTCGCTTCGAAATTGATGTGAGGCAAAATTATTTTAACGCCCATTGACTTCCATGCGTGTCGCAATATTTTCGTCATTTCACAAATTTTGCGGCACAGATTCGCCCATCACTATGACGTGACCATTTGCATGAAGATGCACAGTAAAGCATTAGGTCCGTATAATTCAAATGTGCAGTGATCCCCAGTTTTATAGTATTGTTTAGCAAAGTGACCTAAAGAATTATCTGGTGCAAAAGAATTAAATGGTTTGATTGCCATCAGTAATTGGTACAGTCTCCCAGCATGCAATTTTACAATAACCAGCACAGTAAATGAAACAGTGACTCACAGCCGTAAAAATAGGGTATTCAGACATTATTAATTCATTGT
Organism: Xenopus laevis; assembly: GCF_017654675.1. Classification (NCBI taxonomy): domain Eukaryota; kingdom Metazoa; phylum Chordata; class Amphibia; order Anura; family Pipidae; genus Xenopus; species Xenopus laevis. The sequence continues at coordinate 112,293,066 of NC_054385.1, read as the reverse complement.
TATTTCTCTGATTAAAGCCAGTTTTTTCTTATTGCTACTTTAGTGAAGTCCTCTCAATTCTGAAAAAAAAAGAAAATTAGAAATGCAAGTGGTGTTTTCCCCAGAATATTTTTGTTTTTGAAGCTGATGTAAGCACTGATTGCACTTTGTCTCAAACCTAGTGAGCCCCCACTTGAGCCGTAGACCAAATAAAAATGTTATGTAGCCCGGGGCCAGTTCTGAAAGAACGCTCAGTGGAATGATAAGAGATTTACATTCAGTTGTTCAAGTGCAAGCTTGTTCTTTCCCTTTAAAATCATCAAAGAATTTCTCAGGAGAATTAGTTCTGTGATTTATATAACAAACCTTTCAGCATAATTCCTTTCACCACATGTATGGCCGGAGAACAGCATTAACCCCTCTACACCGGGCTAAGCTATATAATCCTGTTACATAACAGCCTAAAATCATGCAACAATTCTTTTACAAAAAATATAATAGGACAGGGTGGCACATTGCTTGTATCATAAGAATTTGGTGCTGTAAATAGGGGAAAGTCACAAAAGTATCTTTAAAGTGTTGTACACCTTTAAATTATTTTTTAGTATGATGTAGAGTTATTCTGACAAAATGTGCAACTGTTTTTTCATTTTTTATTATTTGAGGTTTTTGAGTTATTTAGCTTTTTATTCAGCAGCTCTCCAGATTGCAATTTCAGCAATCTGGTTGCTAAGGGTGCAGGTGACCCTAGCAACCATGCATTGGTTTGAATAAGAGATTGGGATATGAATAGGCGAGGGGCTGAATAGAGAGACGAGTAATAAAAAGTAGCATTAACAATACATGTTTAGCCTTACAGAGCATTTGTTTTGAAGATGGGTGACCCTCATTTGAAAGCAGGAAGAAGAATTTTTAAACAACTATAAAATATAAATAATGAATTGGTCATTCTATAACATATTAAAAGTTAACCTAAAGGAGAACTAAACCCCCGCAATGTTAAGTCCCCACTTGCCTCCCTCCGTTGGCCCCCCTCACTGCCTCCCCGTCTTACCCCAGAATTCTGTCCCCTCTGGAAATAGCGACCACATATGCAGAGTGAGCTCACGGGCGCCATCTTCTTCTCTTCGGTAATCTTCGTGAAGTGAGCGGCGTAATGGCGCATGCACAGTTACAGCAATCGTCTGCTTCTTGACAACTGTGCATGCGCCGAAAGAGGCGGAAATTGCCGAAGGGGAGGAAGAAGACGAAGATTATCGAAGAGAAAAAGATGGTGCCTATGAGCTCTGCTGTGGTCACTATTTCAAGAGGGTACAGAATTCTGGGATAAGACTGTGTGGGGGGAGACAGGGAGGGTCGTAAATGAGGACTTAACATCACGGGGGGTTTAGTTTTCCTTTAAAGGTGAAACACCCCTATAAAGGACAAACTCATGATAGTTTGAAAGCCAAATTTGTCTCCCTTACATTATAAAGTTTTATGGGGGAATTCACTCCAACTGCAGTCACCCCAAATGGATTTGAATGGACTAAACTGAATGTAATCTCTCACTTTGATATCAGGCTCAGCACCTAGAAGCTCATTTGTAAAAACTGGTCAAACTAGCAAATGGACAGTAACCCACCGCAACCAATCAGTGACTGGATTTTTAGGCAGCTGCAGTTTGAATAATTAAAGCAAAAATGTGATTGGTTGTCCAGTGTATATAGCCCCGTTGTGTCTCATTCACCGTTTTCCTTTAAGATCATAATGTTGCAGAACACATTGATGCTGTATTCAACCAGGTTCAGAATCTATTATATTTAACCTTCTTCTCTATTAAAAGCGTTGGCATTGTTCATTATTACCAGGCAACAGTAAACTTCTAGCTAGGTGGAAACCCAATTGAAATATTTTATAAGAGGTGCCAGTTTATGCACCATAACTGATACTTTACTTAGACTGAACCAATGGCTATGATTTGGGCACAGCATCAGGGTACTGCTTGTGCCAATCATATCAGTAAACTGCCAAATGACTGAAGCCTATTCTAGTGCCCATGGGTGTCTTTGACATCAGAAAATAACAGGCAGGTTAGCTGATGAGGAAAGGGGCATAAAAAAAAGAGGAGAGGGTGGAAATTTGTCATTTAATGATTTTGTGGCATACACTAACATTTTACTCTAACATTTATGAACTCCCCCGTGCATTTATAAAAGTGGTGTCAATTGTGGGAGTGGATGAGGGTGGGAGAAATAGGGTGACTCTGAAGAATCCATGCGAACTGCCATGTCTTCTACAATTTTTTTGCAATTCAAGGGATTATTATAGTGACTGACAAATGCAAATGTTTTTGCACCATCATAGAACTCTTTGCGACCTGCCTATAGGTTGTACTGCTAATTTTTTTTTTGTTTGTAGCTTACGTATTTTCGAATTGATATTTTTTGGTGAGCTACAATGACACACTTGGTCAGGTAACCGAATAAATTGGAGATTCTTAGAAAGGAACGTAGGTCATACTGAATCTAGACGTTTCGGTGGGTGAAGGGCTGAGAGCTATAATATAGTTTGTAAATGGAAATGTAGCTCTTTTGCTGCTATTTAGATTCATATTTATGTTCTCAATGTATTTTAGAAGTTTCAGCTGTCCTCAGCTACACCTGCCTTTGGGCCAATCTTAAGGCATTTCCTTAGAAAGCATACTGTTGATATTGATAAGGTCATATCAGATCAAAGAGGAGGGGAGACAGAATTAATTACCCCTGTATAATAAATCTTTCATATAGAGAAATGCTACCATGTATTCATAATTTAAAGGAGATGCATCCTTCCATTAAAAACAGATTAATATAAAAGTCACATGCTGCATGGCTACTTTGCAATAGACATAGATGAGCCCTACAGACTGTACAGATTTGTATGCAGCTATCTAACTCATGCCTTTATGTTCAGGAAATACCTGTAATAAAGGGTTAAATTTACTGCAGACCTTGGGAAACTCCAAATTGTCATTTACGACTGCAACCACAGCTTGGTTTAATGAATTGACACTCTTCATTAAAGGTACCTGCATCAAAAGCTATTGTTTCCTCTTCCATATAGTTGCATTCTGCATCGGTGTGTCTGTCCCTCTTCCTGTTCCAAATTGTTCAATTACATGTATTGACACTGGTAAACCCTGGAGCTACTGCTACCTTCAACTATCACCTAATTGTACATGATGGTGGGTGTAGTATTATTGTTACTCAACATGAAAACATGACACCTAGAAAAAATGCATCCTATAGGGAGCCACTTGTCTCATTGATAGCCTGCACCATGCATTTTTAATTGGTGTTGTTGGGTATGGCCAATGCAGGAAACTTGCATGTCTCCATTTTGCAGTGGTGCTTTGCTGCTCCCTTTTATAAGGCATTCACTTTACATGGAATACTTAAAAATAACCCATTGTGTTTTGGAAGCAAGCTAAACTGAGTTTACAAGGTACAAGGTTCAGTCTTTAAGCCCTTGTGAACTACACATATAGCCGTTTGCTATGTACAAAAGGTTCAGGAAAGAATGGGGATCAATGCAATGTACAGTCTTCAGTTGATTGAAAGTTTTGCAACTTAAACCAAATCCGCACAGGTTTTATCTCGTTATTTATCAATACATTTTCCCAAAATTTTCCTGTGTTGGAAATATAACACAAAATTTTCAGATTTTCCGCACGAAAACTCTTCTTTTTCGGATTTTTGCTCAAAAAACACAAAGTCTTCGGATTATTTCATGAAACTCAGCGCAGATCAAGAAATCTTCTGGACTTCTCCCACTGACTTATATGCAACCTTGGCAGGTCTGAGATGCCGGATTTTCGGATTCTGACTATTTTATAGGATACAAACATGAACTTTTCGAGTATTTGGCATTTGGACCTTAATAACCCAGTAAATGTTTGAAATGGGACAACTTTTGATTACTTTGATTCAACATGTCAAAATGTTGTAGAATGCAAACACAGCCAAATAAGAAAAGTAGAATGCAAAAATCTCCTTTTAAAAAAGGAAGGATTATGGACATTGTACACCTACTGAATTGCTGTGTCTCATTAAAGGAGAACTAAACCATAAAAATGAATATGTCTAAAAATGCCATATTTTATTAACTGAACTTATTGCACCAGCCTAAGGGTTTGGCATCTCAATAGCAGCAATGATCCAGGACTTCAAACTTGTCACAGGGGGTCACCATCTTGGAAAGTGTCTGTGACACTCACATGCTCAGTGGGCTCTGAGCAGCTCAGTAAGTGACAGCAGCACAGAGCTTGTGTAGTAACTCAGCAGAAAAGAGGTTGGGGATCTACTGGGGCATCTTTGGAGGCATAGATATTCCCTGTTAAAAGGGTTGTGGTTGGCTTGGGCTGGGACAGAACCCCAAAACATAATGTACAACATTTCTAGCTACTTCTTTAGTTAAGCATTAGTTCTCCTTTAAGAAATGAAGAAGGACCAATTTAATTGCTTTGGTTAAAAAACACACTTGTTAAAAATAAATCATGTCTTGAACACAACTGTGCTCTGAAAACGCTATTATGCATTGAAAGTAATTCTGAAGGTCTAAATCAGTGAATCCCCAACCAGTAGCTCGAGAGTAACAATTTGCCCTCCGACTCATTAAATGTTGACTCATAGCAGGTGCTTATTTTTCAGTTCCTGGAGGCAAGTTTGGTTGCATAAAAAATAGGTGTCCTCCCAAACAGAGTCTCCTGTTGGCTGCCAGTCCACATAGGGGCTACCAATTACCCAATCACAGCACTTATTTGGCACCCCCAGGAACCGTTTCATGCTTGTGTTGCTCCTCAACACTTTTTACATTGGAATGTTGCTCACAGGCAGGGCCGGGCCGCTCCGCACAGGCACCCAAGGCAAGCCGGCAGACGCGGCGCCGGCTTAGCCCAAATGCGCATGCGCAAGAAAAGCAGTGGGTTTTTACTTCTTTTGTGCTTCTGCACATGTGCAAATTGGTACGAATGTGCGCATGCGGAAATTGCGGAGAAATGCATTGTGCTCATCCCAGGAGCGCAAGAAGACGTAAAAACCACAAAGAGTCTGGCACCAGACTGGGGGTAGGCGACAGAGGAGGTGCATGCCTGACATCTTATGATGTCACTTTCTAAAAGAGACTGAGAACTGAATCAACAAAAGGGCACCTTCCCAGTGCTCGCTCTGGCAAAGTAATGGGTAACTAAAAGCTTTTGCCAATTTCTACTACTTGTCGGCTTGCCTTTACACTGAATGACTTGCAAATAAAGATCTTTTTTTTTTATTTTAGAAACAGCATGCTGAGAATAAGCCCAGTGTGGCCTTAGCCAAAGGCTATGTGTGAATGTTAACAATTTGATGGTCTTAAAGTAGTGCTTAAAAGGTCGATAGAGATTAAAAAAAGGCACTGTTTTATATTTCTGCCTATTATATGTGTATGCAGTTTCCATACAATTTACAATATCCTCTACGTATAAAACATATCTATAAAAACATTACATTTATACTTGTGTGAAATGTGTGGGGTAATGGTTGATACCACACAGTGCATTGTTAGTATTTATACTTTCATAAACACACAAGTTTATAGATGATGGGTGAGTCTCTATGATAGGGTGACTGTTTAAATGATGTCTCCCCTAACTATTACCTCCCACATAGCATACCTGTATTTCCAGATAAGGTCTTTATGTATACAAACATGAATCAAGAAGGGAAACACATTTTTTGATGCTGATAATTTCTCTGGCACAGTTCTTCGTGAAATTTATCTAGGAGCTCGGAACTTTTCGTTATTAGTAATATTTTGTAGTCTTTGCATTGTATTTCCTTCTGTCTCAATGATAAAATACATAGATGCAAGGAAAGTATATGTGCCCATAGAATTAATTCATCTATAGCAACTTCTGATTGATTCTCATAAAGCATACCAACACTGGAGGAAATATTGACTCAACTGGGGTACTTTTCCTACATTAACCCACAGCAGATACTTAACAATTATTTATGGATGTTTAATTAAAAAAAACTAATGGATGCAGAATTGAGATAGTTGCTATGGGTTACATATATGGGTTGCATCTCCTTGAGTTTTTGCCAGTGGTGTAATGTAAAGGAGAATTACTAAAAAGTTATAAGTGGGCAGCATAAAAAAAAAAAAAAAAAAAAAAATTTTAATGGTAAAACAAATCCAAACTATAATTTCAAATATAACTAAATATTACTCAAATACCCAGCCTAATGTGTATATTACAAAGAAAACCCCTCTACTTGATAATTGCAAATGACTATATGATAAGGCTTAGAGGGGGTGTCAGCTGGGGGTCTAACAAGTAAAAAGACAATAAAAAAAAAACCCTAATACATAGAAACCCCCCAGAAACCTGTAGCATGTCTTCATATAGTAAAATGGAACGGAAATGGGAGCTTACTTGTATTTTAGCATCACTGCAAATAACGTAGTGTTTATACCAACTGGATGAAGCAGTAAAGTTTTCTAGTACTATCCTGGACAGTGTAATTGCTTAATGAATGGCAAGAACAGCAAAAAAGAGGAATTAATGAGAAGCTTTAAACCAAAGACAGCTGAGCTAGAAGAGCCAGATTAATGTGTAATTACACGGCTCTCAGTGTGTTTTTTATAGTCTTCTATAGTTATTCTGTTCTTTATTGGTACCAAATCATACAGTTGTCAGTTTGAACAAGAGCCTTATGTTTAACAAGTTTTTAACTGAGTATAAGTAGAATGTTTCCAGCTGGGTCACCACAGACAGCCTCTTAGATATGTCAATTGAAAAGCCATTAAGTTTGGTTTGGGTCATATTTTTGATTACTGGGTTAAATAGAATGGGAATTTTATTTGGTCCGCTATCTATGTAGTACAAGGTTTTATGGGTTCATTTAAGAGATACTCATCTCTAAAGTATTTTTATAGAGTTCTTTAATAATGTTTGTATATTTTTGTTAACATACCATCAACAATATATATAGTGAAAAACATACAAACATTTAGAGAAGTGGTCCCTTATCTTCCTTATCTTTAGCATTAGTGGAAATAGTCAAATAAAACACAATGGTTTAATGGAATACTGGAGATTCCCCAGTTCCTTTATTACACAAAAATTCTCCATTGTTGATTTGTGTATTTCATATAAACAGGACAATCACTGGTCACACAGTCACAAACGTGTCTGCCTCCTTTGCTTTGTATTCACCTAAATTCACACATTATTGGTTTGTGTGTTGGGAGCTTTGTCTGGGTCACTGTCCAGCCAGAGTCAGGTAGAGGGCATCACTGCTGAAGTGAAACAAATGATTATCACAGCTTGGCACCACACTGGAGCCATACATTTAGCCATCATTTTACATGCAAGATCCTTAGTGATTCAGTCATAATAGATTGTCAAAATAGTTTGTGTACTGTGTTTAATTATAAAAACATGATATTTTGGAAGCAAAAAATAAATAAGATAAATAAATATCATAAATAACACACTATGAACTGTGCATATCTAGTATAGGTAAATCTAAAAACAACTGGACTTGCTTATTAATCAATGAAGACGTTTCACTACTCATCCAAGCAGTTTCTTCAGTTCAAATGACTGGTGTGGGAAATTCTTGGCATATAAACTCTTCCACTAATCCAATGGCACATTGTAACTCTTCAAAGAGGTGACATCTGAAGAAATTCACAGAGGTGTTGATTCTGTGTAGTTACTGTGATAGGATTATCCAATGTGTCATGCAACTCCTAGAAAGAGGTGTTACTTGTGCGAGTTGTATGAATGGATGCGTGAAGTGTTCTGAAATCGCCGGGGTACAGATGTTAGAACAGCATTTTATGTTGCAGACAGGTGGTGTCGAAGGCCCCCGCCTCTGTTCAGGGATGGTTTCTCCACCTTGACATGAATCGCTTCTTTCACGCCTCGTTCAAACCAGCGGTCTTCTTTATCCAAGATTTGGACCTTGCTATCTTCAAAGGAGTGTCCCTTGTCTTTTAGGTGTAGAAAGACTGCTGAGTTTTGCCCTGTAGAGTTCTTCCTCCTGTGCTGAGCCATTCGCTTGGCGAGCAGTTGTTTTGTCTCCCCAATGTATAGATCTGTGCACTCCTTGCTACACTGGACTCCGTATACCACATTGCTTTGTTTTTCTTTTGGTGTTGGATCCTTTGGGTGTACCAGTTTTTGTCTCAGGGTGTTGCTAGGTTTGAAAAACACAGGGACGGAGTGTTTGTTGAAAATCCTCCTGAGTTTCTCTGACACTCCAGCTACATATGGGATGACTATGTTTCGCCTACTATGTGTCTCCAGGCGGTTATTTCTACTGGTGTTCCTGTAGGGCTTGCTTGCTGCTGTTTTGACAAAGGCCCAGTCTGGGTAGCCACATGCTTTCAAAGCTCCTCTAAGATGTTTTTGCTCTTTGTCTTTGGACTCTGTATCAGTTGCCACACATTCCGCCCTGTGGTGCAGAGTTCTAATGACACCCAGTTTGTGTTCCAGCGGATGGTGGGAATCAAACAACAGATATTGATCCGTATGAGTGGGTTTCCTGTATACTTCCGTCTTCAAGTTACCCCCCTCTTGGATGCATATCAAACTGTCCAAAAAGGCAAGTTTGTTCTCGTGGACATCTTCCCTTGTGAACTTGATGTTATTGTCCACTGAGTTAATGTGTTCTGTAAAGGCTGCCACTTCATTGCATCTGATTTTAATCCACGTGGCATCCACATACCTTATTACCACTGTCAAACTAACAGGCTTTTAGTCATCAGACTGAGAATGGGATCCCTTTTTGAATAGTGGCACCACATTAGCAATTCCCCAATCTCATGGCACCATGCCAGAACTCAAGGAATACAAAAAATTAAGTAAAGAGGTTTGACAATCACAGAGCTAAACATATTTATTACCCTGGGAGAATCCTGTACTGTTACATGTTCTACGTGTTCTAGTCTCTTTTGAATTTCCTCCTGAGTCAACCATACATCCATAGTAATATTATTAGAATTATCTATTAACAAAAAGAAACTTTCCTTAGCTGGTTCCTCATTTGTGTAGACAGATAAAAAACAAAGAAGTTAGAATCTCTGCTTTTTCCCTGCTCTCTTCAACTAGCTGACCTCGCTCTGATAATAAAGGACCCTCATCTTGCTTGTTTGTTTTAATATTTATGTATTCAAAAATATTTTTTAATTCATTTTAATCCTAAACCCTTACATTTTACAATACCCATTCTATCTCTATTTTAGCTTGTCTATTAGCTTTTTTATATGTTCATTTTTCTTGATAAAAGTTCCAGCTGTCCCAGCTAACTTGATTGCCTTAAAAGAATGTTTTTTGCCAACCTCAACACCAATACTTTCAAAACCCTAAAGATTTTGCTTTGTGATATTATTCCTTGAATATACTGATGTGCATTTATTAAGTAGCTTTTTGGGGGTTTTCTGTTTTGTTTAACCCTGTGAAAAGCCATTCCCAGTTACTATGTTGCAGAGATGCCCTTTTACTGGCAAAGTATGCACGTCTTAAATGTTGTGTTTTAGTTACTCCTTTATAAAGGAGACCATGTTATGATCAGTATTCCCTAAATGCACACCCACTCAAATGCTAGAGATGAGTTTGGTATCATTAGTTATTACCATATCCAAAAGAGACTCTTTCCTAGAAGGTTTGTGAACTACCTGAAATGAAAAGTTGTCATATACTGTATACAAATCTGCTAGCGTTTACTGACTTGGGTAAAGATGGCCATACATGGAGATCTCCTCCTGTTTGGATAGGTCATTCCTGGGGCCTACATAGATCCATTGAATGAAGAGCACATCTGGCCAATTGTTGACCAGATATCATTCAGGCAGGCCCATCAGGGGATCTCATACTCGGGCAAATAAGCTGCTAAATCTGAAGGGACTGAATCATAACTTAATTTTTCCTCTACTCTGATGATTGTGCATTTGTTTCTTAAACATGTTCTGATCCAATTATGAACTTTAATGGGTGGCATGAACCCAAGAAAGTTTGATCAGTCTACTTTATGGGTTCAGTTCATGACTTTTGCACTGTATTCTTTGGTACCTACAGCTAGAGGCTAAACATTTTTAATGATCCTTAATATGACATATGGTATATGATTCCTTGTTATTTATAAATAATGCACTCTTCATTCTTCATATCTATGTTAAATATAATTTAGCTTTGCAAAGGGCTTCAACTATTTGAATAGCTTAGGTTAAAATTAAATGCAGACTTTGTAGAGTGCAATAACTTAGTTACATTTTCTTAACACTTAACAGCTGAGTGGACAGCAGCACAAAGGGCTCATTGTGGGTAACCATTTACTATGAATCCAATGCAAACACAATGGTGAGTGGAGCATTGAGAGGATGGGGAAGGCAGCTACAGCATCTTGTCATCACTGTGGTAAATATTATTGGTTTTAGTCATTATTAGGAATAGCACACATAATTGTCCCAGGGTTAGAAGAATAATATCACATTATGTTACAAGGACTAGCAATTACACTGGTGGGGAAAGGATCTGTGGCTGGATCATCAGAGCGTGATATTATGCTCCCTGTTTTGAAGGTGTGTGAACAGTTGCGTTGACAAGCCAATAAACCCATGGAAAAAAGGAAAGCAACGGCAGAAAATAAAGCAACTTTGAATGACTAATGATACAGTATACAGTAGATATATAGATATAGTGCTAGATTAACAGCCTTATGCACACCCCCTCTTCTAGGCAATTAATACAATACAGTTAGTGTGCATGCACCAATTAGATATGAAAGGGCACTCTCCCAGCTCCACTGTCAGATTCAGGTGCAAGTGTTCCGTGGTATGCTGGGGTGGATGTCCAGAAAAAGTGTCTTGTATAGGCAACCCCTCCTCAAGCTGCTGTCCTATGTATAGACTCGCATGTGCCTACATAGAATAAAATAAAAAGTAAGAAATATATATATAGTCAGATGATCACAAATAATTCAGATGAGAATGCATGGGTGCCATATGCAGAATAGTATGTTTGATAAGAGATGAGGATCCACAAAACTTTGAGGTTGGGGACCTAGTTGAAACATCAGCTATGTCAGTAGACACTTTTTCACCATTTATAAGACATGTAAGTACAGATCCCAATCTATTATAGATAGATAGATAGATAGATAGATAGATAGATAGATAGATAGATTAATAGATAGATAGATAGATAGATAGATAGATAGATATAGAAGGTTATGTTGCCATATTAGAAGGAACGCTGTATGAACAAAATAAATTATGTGTTAGTACAGCTTTCCTTGTCACTGTGTCACTCATCTTAAGTTCAGCGTATGACGCACTAGAATAAGGTCTCGATAAACCACATGGCCAGATTAGCCCCAAATCTGCTAGGAAATGTAAGGAATGCTTGATACATCTATGAAAGTTCTTGCAATAGCTTAGCGAGAAGCAGACAGCTTTTATACGTTTCCCTTGGAAATTGCCTGAAATGTTTAACAAGGTTTAGATATCTTATAAAATGGTATATGCCTTATTAAATTATATTAGAGTAACACAAGCAAAGGCTAACAGCTTTAGCTGTTTAAAATGGGTACATTGAAATGTAAATATGTAAAGGAACAAAGGAGAGGAAGAGCCCACCTACAGATAAGTACAGATGACCATACATAAAGTATATATATATATATATATATATATATATATATATATATATATATATATATATATACACATAAGCAAAAAAAGGTTTCCTTCCACTATTTAAGATCTGACCTCTCCCTAACAGCTTACGACTAATAACATTTATAAAAGTGTTGGAGTAGTCCAGAAAAATGATTGAAATTATAACAGGTAGAGATTAAAACTTGAATTTTTTGGAATTTATTATATCCCGAGGATGGAAAAAGTCCGAATCCAAAAATCCGGCATCTCAAATCTGCCGAGGTTGTATAAAAGTCAATTGGAGAAGTCTGGAAGATATCTTGATCTGAGTTGAGTTTCGTGCAAAAATCCAAAGATTTGTGGTTTTCGGGCGTAAAATCCAAAAAAATTGTACAATTCAAATTTTCAGATGATTTTCACGATTTTGTATATATAATGGGAAATAACCCATGTGGATTTGGTCAGAGTATATTTCAGAAGAGAATGGGATCAATTCGGATTTTGATAAAAAGAGAATGTTTGAGGTCCAATATTAATGACAAAACCAAAGTCAAAACCAAAGCTACAAACCAAAAATACGGAAACCCCAAGAAAAAGTGTTTAAAACAAATGATCATAAAACTAAAAAATATTTTATTAGGTCATAGACAGCCTGGCGCGTTTTGTGCGTTTAAATGTCCCATTAGGCACAAAACATGAGAGATTGTCTCTACCCCTATCACCATTACTTGGGAAACAAGTATTATTGCCTTTTCTACTATGCTACTAACCCTGCTAGATCTACTTATAGGAGCTTTGGGATGTTTATCTATAAAAATACTCGTAGAAAACGCACACGCTCGCCTTCCTTACTTGATTGCCTGGTGCACAATCCTCTAGGGAGACGGCACTCCCACGATTTCCAATGAAGCAAAGTGAAAGGAGGAATCGGTACACAGGAACAATTGCAATGTGGGGTAAACCCCTAAGTGTTTATTGTGTCATAAGATGCACAACGTTTCGGGGGCACGTGGGTTTACCCCACATTGCAATTGTTCCTGTGTGCCGATTCCTCCTTTCACTTTGCTTCATTATCTATAAAAATACCCCAACCTCATCCATGAAGGGGAACCAAGAGAAAGCGCTAGACTCTTCCTACCATACATACATTGTAATGGTTAGATGACGTCATATGGGACACTGGATATTCAGAACATACAGTAGTAACACAGTAATCCCATAACTCTGTATGCTGCTCTTATCCCTCCGCTGAGGAACGTTGTGCAGAAAGTACAATCACGAGGTCTCACGATGACATGTTGCTATAGTAAGGCTAAGAATATTGTTGATTTCATGATAATTTCATGATGATTTCATGTACGGATTAGTGTGCCACACTGTAATGCAATATGCATTTCCCTCTTTAATCCTTTATCCCGTGTTGAGTGAAATGGGTTCAAAAGAAAATCCCTGCAATGCCAAGAGCAATCCCCAAGATCGGAGGCAGGCATTGTGACATCAGTTGTACATGTCAAGTCCTTTTTTCACACTTCATTGCCACAGTGCAATTTCTTGTGTCAGTCTTGAGTTTTGGCACACTTTTGTGTGTACAAGGCAGGTTTGCCAATAGTTCCTTGCTTGAGCTGTTCTGGGGCACCAATAGGGCATCCGGTGCCAACAAGGATCCTCCAGTTTGTGAAAGAGCTGGTTCTTTTCAGCCATCTACCAAGGTTTCATGTTAACAAACACTCAATATATTATAAAATATCAATAACCTTATAATAACCTCATTGTTATTATTACCAGCCGTGAGCATGATGAATAGTTACATACAGTAGTTAGTTACATAGTTTAAGTTGGGTCAAAGAAAGACCAAAGTTCATTAAGTTAAAACCCTCCAAATGAAACCCAGTGCTCATACCTCTACACACCTACTGTAATTATATTTACCAATATCTATATTTATTGTAGAATTTAGTATCACTATAGCCTTGGATATTGTACTTGTCCAAGAAATCATCCAAGCCACTCTTAATGGAGTTAACAGAATCAGCCATTACAACATCCCCTGCCAAGTTCTTTTCCTCTAATCTAAAGGGATGGCCTCTGGTTTGATGATCCATTTCATGGAAAAATAGATCTCCTACTAGTGGTCTGTAATGCATGCCCTCTAATGTACCCCTCGCAAGCCCCCTTTTTTGGAAAAAAAAGGGAATTTGAAAGACATATGTTTAACAGTGGTGGATGTCGATATCTCAACACTTTTGTCTTGAAGTTGTTTTCATCACAATCAGAACAGCTGACTCTGGATAGGTAAGTGGGCTACGAATACATCTGCCGATTTTGGGTTATGCATTTTATTATTATAATATTATTATTCAGTCTCCATGAATCTAACATAGAGAACAGAATTTTACTGAGTAACCTTAAAGATAACCTAAATGAAAAGTCCGGTCCAATGAGTGTATCATGGTGTCATGTTAAGGCACATACAAACAGGGCATAGAATCAGAAAGAAATTCCATGCTAGATTTCGGATGAAAATATTTCCATTGAGATTACAATATAATTACAGCTTTTCCCAGTGGATGTGATAATACTTCCTATTTTGCTCAGCATTCCCTATCTTACACTCATTTTATCTGGTGATTAGATGGCTGATATCTTAATCAGATTATAGAGGATTAATCATGAATGAATCCACTGTTCTTATATTCTTTTTTAAATATGAGATCCTGCATCCATTCACTTATTCTATTGTATGTTAGATCCTGCAGAACCAGCCTGTTACATAATAGTCTTTACATAATGGACTTTACAGAATGGCTGTCATCCCCCCAGGGAATTTGGCACAAACTGAATAAAAACTGGCTATCACTCGTGTCAGGGTTTATTTGTGTAGTTTGAGATGCATGCTTTCTAAGTTATGTTGATAATAAATGCGAACCTTGTGATGTCATGCTTGAAGCATATGGCCAGAATCTGTTGCATGACAAGGAACTTTCCTACAAGATGCCCATTATATCCTCCCCCCTTTTCCCTGTCAGCCCAAATAGCCTGTGCAGTTTTGGTATTTATGTGGCTAGCTACGGAGTTACAGCAGAATGGCACGTGTGATGGTATCACACATGAAGCACTGTACATGAGCAAGGCAATGTGCAATATGTGTAGAATAGAATAATCTTTATTTTCAAGATAAAGAAACACGCAATGCAATGATGGCTGAATTTATTCACCAGGCTCATTATTTATTTCCATGTTTTGGCGCTGGCGAATAAATTTGAGAAATTGACGCAAATATTTTTCGACAATTCAGAAGCCGGCGACAATTAATAGACGCCCATTGACTTTAATGTGCATCGAAATTGTCACTGGCGTCAGAATTGTCAACAGCGTCAAAAAAAACATTTCTCATTTTGCGAATTCTTCAAGGTTTCTCGAATTTCGCAATAAATTCGCAAATTTTACAGCAAATTGAAATGGGAGAAATTCGCCTATCACTAATGCAATGTATAAAAACATTCCAAGAAAAAGCAAAATTAATGAATTGACCGCATGAGATGGCATAAGGGTGTGCAGCACGATGAGTCCAGTGTCCGGTAAGTGCTCCAACTAAACTACAATTTTTCTGGAATGTATAAAAACATACATTTGTAAAATACATTACTTTCCCATTACTAGGGATGCACCGAATTCTGGATGCGGTTCGGGATTCGGCCCGGATTCGGCTTTTTTCAGCAGGATTCGGATTTGGCCGAATCCTTCTGCCCGCCGAACCGAATCCAAACCCTAATTTGCATATGCAAATTAGGGGTGGGGAGGGAAATTGAGTGACTTTTTTGTCAGAAAACAAGGAAGTAAAAAATGTTTTCCCTTCTCACTCCTAATTTGCATATGTAAATTAGGGTTCGGATTCGCTTCGGTGTTCGGCCGAATCTTTCGCGGAAGATTCGGGGGTTCGGCTGAATCCAAAAAAGTGGATTCGGTGCATCCCTACCCATTACTCTAGCTCTGTTCTATACCCCTGCCTTATATATATATATATATATAAATTGAATAAAGGTTGTTGCACAACAGGGTCTTGCAAAAAAATTATTATTTATTATTTAACAAATCGACGTTTCGACCCTCACTGGGGCCACCCTGTTGTGCAACAGCCTTTATTCAATTTTTATACATATATTCTGTTAGCACCAGGGCAATAACCCAGATAAGTGAGTGCATGAGGCATCTAACGATTTTGTTTATATATATATATATTATATATATATACACTCTCAGGTCTTAAAAAGGTTATTTATTGATTAGAACTGACGTTTCAGATAGCACTCTAGCCTTTATCAAAGTGGTAGCCGAAACGTCAGTTCTTATCAATAAATAACCTTTTCAGTTTTCAGTTCACCTGAGAGTGAGGACATTGTTGTTCGATTCTATATTTTATGACTGTACCCAAGCAGATTTTTTTTGTAACGTTAGTGAGTTGCGGGGAAAAGGAAAGTCAACAACATCCAAGGGGTTGGAAAGCAACATGTTGCTCATAAGCCACTGGTTCAGCATAACTGTTGTAAAGGGTCCACTGGAAACTCAATCAGGTGAGTTATGGGGAATGAATACATAAAACAAAAAAGGGCATGCATCCAAAATGTGGAATTTGTCATTATTCAAAGTGTTTAAAATAATGTACTTATGATACTTATACATATATCCAAAAAAATAGATAAAAAAAGGATTAAAAAAATCATTGGTAAAAGTCACTTTGAGAATCAATGTTAAGATTCGGAGGTCATCAGTGATTGGGGTAATTTGTGGTTTGTGTTCCCAAACCCTTGTTCTTCCCTTCTGCATCACAGGCATCAATAAATATTTCCTAAAAAAAAGTACAGAATCTATAGGATAGGCCAACTTCTTTTTGTCAGACATTAAGGGGCCTATTAATCAAACCTTAAAATTTTCTGGTCGAGTTTTTAAAGGGGAAAATTAGAGGAATTATTGTACCCCCAAAGCTGTTAAAAATACTAATACAAAAATACTCCATGTCAAACCTGTTGAGGTCAGGTAGAAGTCAATGGTGTCTGAAGATGTTTCTTGACATAGTGAATTCGATAAGAGATGAAGAATGATTGATAAGTGAGTTAAATTCATGGATGAGATTTAGGAAAGTTATATAAATTTTAATTTTAGTAGATAATCCCTAAACTTGGTCTTTAGCCATCAGAGCTTCTTGGATTGTACATCACCCTTTCCACTTCTCTCTCCAGGTCACATATTATTTTTCATGCCTCAGTCATGAGACTTTTGGATCTATTAAGGTGGCTTGTTGGGACCTTCTGTTATAGGGTCATTCTGAGAATGAACATTTTATATTGCATGAACATAAATATATATATTTTCTATTTATAAGCATGGTAATTCCATTCTGCTTTTAAAGCAATTTTAAAATGGATAGTTATGTAAACTAAATCTAATTGAAATATTTAAGAATACTTTAGTTGACATTCATTGATAATGTTATAAACTGGTTTACTAGGAAAAGCTTTAGATTAGATTACACCAGTTTGTATCTATGTCCTAGTTAAGACCTATGGCCCTTCTTTATGGATACCAGATACTTGCAGCGAGTGAGCTGTTTGTGAAAAATGCTTTTATTCCCAATTGGAACCACATGACACATATCTCTCTGAGCTTTTAATTTAACCTGGAAATATAATTATGAATCCTAACATGCACAAAATTTGCAATACATTACAAGGAGACTTCACGCTAAACAGATCTGACCTCAGAACACAAACATCTGTCATCTGAAAGAAACTAAAAAGAAATATCAAACTAGATCGCTCGTTGATGTGCTCATCTTCTGATACACTGCCAGCCATGTTCTTGCCAGAGAAATATTAAGACAATCAAGGCTTAGCAGAAACACATGTTCCAAGAAACTCATGGTTCTTCGGTTGGCTTGTAAGTCAGATACCCTGGTTCTGATATTGGCCCTGAAGTTAGAGACCCTCATTTGCTCATGTGAGTCCTCTTTGATGACCACTAGCAAGAGGAGAATAGAAAATATAATTGGAATTACTTGTTCCTTACATATTTCTGACTTCAATAAATTAGGTCTGTTATATGACTCATCCATCTAGAAAGTAGTATACATTTGCAGTCTTTTTGTGAATTTATAGACAGATATAGGAGTGGCTAATAGGTGTGATGGTTATTTGGACATGTACACATGGTGCCATATAAAAAGGGGTTATAGATTAATATCATTCATGGATTCAGCTCTGTTACTTAGAATTCCAATGCCACTGGAATTTTATCGTGCATCATTATTTGGTAGCTGCAGAGAGTACCACTTTAAGCTGTAGTTGTCATACTGTCGGCCCATCTTTTACTGGACTAAGAGGTGAGGCAAACTCTAAAAACCTCTGCCTTCTGGGAAGGATGGGGCAGGACTAAGACAGGGGTGCCTTCTGAGCAGGGCAGCCATCAGGGGGGGACAGGGGGGAGAGTTGTAGGGGGCCTCGAGGGTAAGGGGGGCCCTGCATTGCTACACTTACTTGATTAGCCAGGCCCCCATCTTTCTGAGAGCTGCTGACTTCGGGAAGGCATAGACGTTTAAGGGGCCCTGGCGACCAATTTTCTCATAATGTGGGGGGGCCCTGGCCACCAATTTTCCTTTTCTCATGTGGGCTCCTAGCCACCAATATTTTTTAATGGGGGCCCTGCCACAAATGTTTTTTATGGGGGGCCCTAACCACCAATATCTTTTTATTTTTTATTAATATTTTTTTTGTTTTTTTACTGTGTGGTGGAGGGCAGACCTGTAGGCGGGGCTTGTGGTGGGTGCAGCCCAGGGGGCCCAGGAAATTTTGCCGTATGGGGCCCTGCGATTTCTGATGGCGGTCCTGATTCTGAGTCCTTTGCTGTATGTGTTTGCATTTCGTTGGTCACTGCAGGAAGGTAGCTTAGAGGGTATCTCTGCCCAGTGGTCCATGCCTGCGGTTCATAGCTTATCTGGATGATGTGGATATGTGGATATCACAAACAAAAATATATTTCACTTGTAATTATTGTTCACTCACTTGTATTACCCAATTTCAGGCTGTTTGGAGGTATATAAACCAGAATAGGGATACTAAAAACAAGAAAAAGCAGTAAAACCCCACACTACCTTACTAAAAGTAATTGAGATCTAATTATATAAGTGCTTAGTGCTATTATAATCATATGCTTAGTTCTCAATCAATTTAGCACCAACATACAATTAAATGGTATTTGAATCGATTGTGTTATATATAAATAATTAAAAAGATTAAGGTGCTCAAGTGCTACAAATCAGGTGATGTGACCCGCAATAAAATCTATCTACACACAATTGATGAATAATCTATGGTTCTTATATGAATTAAATAAGGTGCTAGTGCTGTAGTTATAATTTTAAAGTGAGTTCATGGTATCAAACAATTAAAAATAAAGCGTCAGCAATTCATGAATAAAAGTTAGATATTAGAAAATAGTATAGAGGTGGCGTTGTCCCGAAGAAACTAGCTGCGTTGTTCTACGCCGTGGGACACCACACGTGGGAGAAAGGCGGAACACTGAGGACTGTGGTCTCGATATGTGGATATGTCAGAAGCTACTCAGATGCCTCAGGGTCTCTAGTCAATCTTAGCAGGGCAGCTTACCAAGTATATAGGAGTAGATAACACCCATTTTTTTTGCATGCAACAAAGCATGTTTCTATTTCCAAATCAGACAACACACGCATGCTATATGTGACTGCAGCGTTCAATACCACTCCAGTAATAAATGAGTTAACAATTTTATAAGTGGGTGAGGTTTTATTAAACAGCAAAAACATGTTTGCTGTTCAGCACCCTGGACAGTGTTTTTTCTGTGCTGATATCCGGCTGCCTTATTTACAATTTGTGTTATTTCTAGGGATGCCCTGAATCCACTATTTTGGATTAGGCCGAACCCCCAAATCCTTCGCCAAAGATTCAGCCAAATACCATGTAACATATATAACATGTTCATTGAGATAAATCTATTTGAAAAATATCCTGTCCAAGAACATATGAAACCATATTAGCTCCAATGTGTACCTGCACTTCTAAATGTTTTAAGTTCTGGGAAAAGCACTGTAAAATTTTAGTTTGTTTACTAGTTACCTGCCGAGTCCAGTCCTAATACAGTTTAGGCTAAACCACCTTGGTATAATTGGGTTTTGGCTCTTATTTTTAAAGTCGCCCCACCAGCTGGTTTTGCCGTTTGTGACCTAGATATGTATGGCGGTATATGTATATATGTATAGGGTACCTTCACATATTCCCATTCAATATCCGAGGGATTGGATATTCAGTTTCCATGAGCAGAATGGCTTATGTGGCCCTAAATATCCTAAATAACCATACATTTGATTTCATCATCATTTACTAGGAATGTCAAATCTCAAATTATCTTCAGGGATTTATTAGATGGACACTGTGTGGGACTGAACCTCCTAGGGCCCACCAAAGAGCCATATTTCTGGTGCCCATTCCTACTATTGTTGGGTACAAAATAAACATGCTAAATGGTAAATGTAATTGATGACTCTATGATAGGAAATAGGAAAGAGTCGATTGGCATTGTCTTATAGGTGGACCCTCTAGGGTGTGGGCCTATCAGGAGATTCCCTGGTACCAGGCCAGTCTAATGCTGTATGGGCAAATATTTCAAAAAGTACCACCCATCTTTAAAATACGCTGTAATGGCAGTGAATTGCCTACTTGTAATGCTTTATATTCATGTGTATAATTGACAGGGAATATGCTTATCGATATGTTTTATAGCATTGACCACCATATTAAACTATGTAATAATCTCTACTTGAGATTGTCAGCAACAGAAACTAGAACATGCTGTAGAAGTATATTTTTTTCCATCAGAAAGGAATTCACCAGAGCTGCAGATTTTGTAACTGTACCTACAAATTGTGCCTTGTGCCTTAAGACCCTCCCAATTTCCCTTGGCATGTCTGCTTTCATGCAGTACATTAACTAGGGATTCCAATGTATGTTTCTGTAAATCAAATAAATCAGTAACAAATGTGAAATCCCATTTTTCTTCCTTTAACTTGCAACAGAACTACTCAACAAATTTAAATAAATATACTCGGTTTGCAACAAATGAGCATCAAAGCAGGAGAAAAATGAAATCAATCAAACTATCCAGTAACTCATGGGCAGCAAGATTCAGAACATTAGCATTTTTTTTAAAAGGCCACTAAACCTTCATTTAAAGTATATTTGGGCTTTATGAAGTTAAGTTACTGGCTCATCTTACCATTTTAGTCTGACCCAATGTGCCACTGTCTTTGGCTCGCTGGCCACAACCTTGCACAGAAGGGACATCCATTTGTCAAAGCTCATATAGAGAGATACCAGAAATATTGTCCACTGTTCTGCCCTGTACTAAACAAAATATCAAAAATGTTACAGAATGAGGTGTTCCAGAGAGATTGATGCTGGGCTGCTTCGCTGGGGAAGGCGTTTTGCAGATCTATAACAGGGGTGATATGGGAGGACATCATTGGCAAGATTATGGGGTGCTGTTTGGATGATGTTGAGCAGATATTTTGTTGCTAGGGACATTAGCAGGCTGGTCCATTACATGACTTGGGCTGGAAAGGTTTTGCTTATCAATAACAGGGCGGATGAGGTAGGTATTGCTAAGAATGCTGGGGGACAAGCCAAGGTGCTACACATAACAGGGGCTGTGAGAAGAGAGATGTGTTGCAAAAGGAAATGTGACAGATAGGGCTTTACAGCCACAAGTACAATGTACAAAGTGCAATTTTGCATGCAAATTGCTATGTTTTTACCTACAATTTAGCATAATTGCAGCAGTGCATGGATTTGCAGTAGAGCCAGTTCAAGTAGTAGTAGCCAAGGCAATACTATTTGGCCAAATGTCCTACATGTATCCAGCGTCAGACTGCGGGGTCCAGGGCTGCTACCTTAGGGCCTCCTAGGCCTCCACACACACCCTGGACCCCCTGCCTCAGCCATGAGGTCCTCCCACCACTGCAACCCCCCTCCACCTCCTCTGCCCTCCTCTCCCACAACTTGGGTTGGTCAAGGGAGAGCACAGCAGGAGAGAGTCTTAGTTGGTGGGGTGGACACCGACCCTACATGTCTCCCACCACCGCTTGCTTGTCCAACCTTCCCCCTCACTGTGCTTGGTCTTCAATGGCCCAAGTTGGTCTCTGCGTTTTTTTATCTCTTTTCCTGCTCCCCCCACATTGCGCCTGAGGAACATGACTTTTCTTCCTACCCTTAGTTCCATCAGGGGTTGCAGTCAAGGCAAGTTGCAGTAGGGATTATGTGATGTCCAGTGTGCAGTGTGTTCAATTGATGTTTGACTCTATGGGTGCAAGTTTGTCATAACTATTGACCCAGCCCGCTATGGGAGTATGATTAGACGCCAGTACCTTAGATTGAAAGTACTGCAGGTCATCTGTGTTTATCCATTCTAATGGGGGTCTTGGGTCAGAACTTAGCAATGCAGATTCATTACAGGGAGCTACTGGGAAGGAAACATTACACAGATCCAGTATAATCTATTTCATTTAGTTAATAAGGAAGAAATCTTAAAGATCGGAAGTTGTCCTATACAGTGTTGCTATGAAGAGGTTTGCTAATTCATTCCACAAGGAAAGCAGTGGTACTGACAGGGGGATGCTGAAGTCACAGCTGTGGGATTATTGTACATTTGTATATATCATTGCTACTAAAAGCAGTATCTATCTGCACTTGCTGTTCTCTGCATTGCTGGTTCAAACTCTTAAATCCACTGCTTGGGCTAGTGACCCTCAACACACAGGACATCAATCAACTGTGAAGGCTTTTCTTTCTAATTGTCTTCAATTTTTAAATTTCTGTCTGGACAATATAAAATAGTAATGATGTTTAATGTCTACATTTTACACATAATCAATGATTGGGTTCCCCTTTAATTGAGGATAGTCATTAAAATGCAGGGCTTGACAAGTTCCTATGCAGGCTGCAGATATGTATTCTATAGGTGTCTTCCATCTATCACAAGGTCTGGCCACCTTATTTCAACAGAAGAATAAATAACTCTGAAATCCATGTCATCTTTGATCTCCTTCTCGCAGTGAGAGCCTGTGCCAGGAAAGAAAGGGCTGGGTAATGTGACCGATGTTGGGGAAATGTTATGACACACTTCAAAGAAGCTGCTTACTGCAAGGCGTAAATCTTGATCTCAAACAGATGGTTCAACACCCAATGGAATAGCTGCCTATCGTGCACATTTCTATTCTCCCTTTCTCATTGTTCATTATCTAACTTCTTGGAATGATCTTTCGTGAGTCAAAGTAATTTTAACCCAAGAGCCAGCTGCCTGGCCGTGAACCAGCAACTGAAAAGTCCTTCTCAGGCAGGAGCTGCCAACTGAGGTCTGTGATTCATTCACCTGCCCCGGGCAGGTCCTCAGGTGTGGAACAGCTGATACGCTTCTGTTAACCATTGTGGACCTGCAAGCTGTAACTGCAATATGCTGCTTTTAATGGAGATAAAGACTGCCCTTTCCACCTTCATTTGACTCTAATGATAAATTGGTACAAACCAAAAACCCATTTTAATTAATTAACTTTATATATTTCTCATAGGGTTGTCACCCTTGCCTATAACAAGGGTCTATAAAATACATAGGACAGTGTTATGGAAGCACTTTTTGTATTTCATTTCTTCATTATCAAGATTTAGGCCTCAAGCATATGGAGAAAGCTTCACCAAAGTCACATGCTATCAATGCATCTGGTGCACACATTAGGCCATTTACTTAATGACAGAAATAGGGTTGCTGGGAGTGCCAGTTGTACAAGTTAAGCCTGCTCTTAAAAGCACTCACCCTCAATGCTTTTAGTAGTAAGTGGGTGGCCAACATTGTCTCCAAGAACATGATGGACATTTCAGGGGATATAACCTGTATGCAGGTGAGTTAATTATAACATTTAAAATGAACAGGTATTTGCTGTCATATATACTCTTGGAACTATGACTGACATTAGTTTTTCCTAGATTTGTACCCATTTCATGACCAAAGGTTGCACCTTTTCGTGGGGTCCTGGCCAGAGTTTGGACCCTGAAGTAGGGCTTAAACTCAAAAACCTTGACAGCCACTGCACCAGAGTCATCAAACCACACCAAAACATGCAATATCAGGGTACACATGATTTATTATATATATTTCCAAGATAAATATAAATAAATACAGGATACACTGTTTTTTTTGGCGCAGTAATTGAACAGTGAAATATTTTATTATTAAATTCAAATCTAAATTGTAGGTAAATGGTGAGAAATGTTACTTGAGGAGTGGCTCTTCAAACGTGGTTGCCACAGTGTTTAGTTTTAAGCTTTAGTTCTCCTTTAAGATGACTTGATATCAACTTTTATATATGAGTGTATTAATTGGGCCTATATATATATATATATATATATATATATATATATATATATATATATATATATATATATATATAATATATATATATATATATATATATATATATATATATATATATATATATATATAGTCAACTACAAGAGGTCCTCTGCACTCAACCCATTATCAATATATTTAAGACAGAGACATTTTGTGCATACTGCTACTGAAAAATGCCTTACCCTTTAAACAACACAGGGATTGTTTGTCCATATATTGCAATATATTTAAGCTGGCCAACTACGTCAAAGTCATCCCATATCTGGCCAGTCCTACACTCAAATTGCATCTGATTCATTAAGAATTCTATTGCTTCTTTATACATTACAGGACTTTGAGCCCTTTTTAGGTATAATTAGCACGGTTAGATAGGGCAGCATTGGAAACAACAAGCAACCAGACAGGAGTTTTATATTTATATGTAGGGATGTAGCGAACTGCCGATTTGGTGTTCGCGAACGCCGTTCGCGAACACCGGCAAAAAATGCGAACGTTCGCGGACAGTTCGCGAACTTCGAACACCCGCTAAAATCGTTCGAAGCCATTTGATTGAATGCTTTTCATTCGATCGAATGCTTACAATCGTTCGAACGAATGGAAATCGTTCGATTTTTAGCGATCGAAGGAATTCGAATGGTCGAATGGTCGAACGACTTGTATTCGAATCGAACGCGAACTCAAAATGCGAACGTTCCCAAACGTTCGCGAACATTCGGTGGACGCGAACGGTCGAAGTTCGCGCGAACTAGTTCGCAGCAGAACAGTTCGCTACATCCCTATTTATATGTTATAACTAGTGATGAGCAAAATTGTTCGGCAGGTTTCGCCAGAAAAAAAATACCCATAGACTCCAATGAGTAAAAAAAAAATTGTTATTTTTTCGCCCGTTGACTTCAATGCATTGGGCAAATTTTTTGCCGTTATGCGAATTCTCAGCGATTCGCCCATCACTAGTTTTGACTATAAAACAGACAAACTTTGAAATATTGTTTTATTGTCTTCCAAACACTCCAGTTCAGCCCTCAGGTGCAAGTTCTATATGCCAGAAAAACATGTTTGTTCCAAAGAACTGTCAGATATTGGATACTAATCTTTTTTTAATCCTTTTACATTACTGCTACTTGCTTTTTTACTTACATCCATTTCAGCTACCTTAATGCAAAGAAGTAACTGCTGGGAATTGGCATTAAGGCATTTGCAGTTTAAATAAAGCTCATCACTGTGACATGCAGGAGGAAGCAGGAAGGAAACTTGTATATGCAACATAATCTTTGATAAGACTTGAAATCATTTCCATAATGCAGGTGTAAAGCCTTTATGTCCTCATAGGTAAGGTGGGGGAGGAATTATAGTTTTGGGATAGAGCTCTTGCTTCCAATGAAGGCAACCCTTATATGGTAGTTCACCTTTAAATTAAATTTTAGTATGAGGAAGATATTGATATTCTGAGACAATTTGGTATTGCTTTCTCCAGTTTGATATTTCAGTTGCTCTCTGGATCCTAGGGTCTTATTTACCATAGTAACCAGGCAGTAGTTTGAATGAAAGACAGGAATATGAACAAGAGAGGCCTGCATAGAAAGATAAGGAATAAAAAGTATCAATAACTATAAAATGATTTTTGCTGGAGGGGTCATTGACCACATTTGAAAGTTGTAAAGAAGCAGAAGAAGAAGCAGAAGAAGAAGAAGAAGAAGAAGAAGGGAAGAAGAGGAAGGCAAACACTTCAAAAATTATGAAAAAAGAAAAATGATTAGAAAATGCTACGACTACAGCATTCTATTACAAATTGGACGTTGATTTAAAGATAAACCATCCATTTAATGTTACAATGTTACAATGTGCAATTACATTCTTGGGATACATTTCAATGCATTTTAACTGGTAACACCTGAGAGCAGATCTGTTCCTGTTTAAGCACTATAATGCCCTTGTTCACAAAGTGAGATGAGCGAGCATTTGGCAATGTTTGGATGGGTGTAGAAGAACTAGACAGCCCTGCACAGGACCCATTTGAACACCTGTGGGATGACTAGGAATTCTGAGTGTGAGCCAGACCTGATCACCAACATCAGTGACCAACTAATGCTCTTGTGGCTGAATGGAAGCAAATCTCACCAGTAATGTTCCAACATCTAATATACAGCCCTCCTACAACAGCAGAGATTGTTATGGGAAGAGATTCAAATCACTACCTTGGTTTCTTGGTTTTGAAATTAAGAGGCCCATTTATCAAAGTCTGAATTTATCTCAATATTTTCTGAAAAAAACTCCAAACAAATCGCACAGGTTTTTTGGATTATTTATTAATACACTTTTGAAAAATTTTGCTTGCGTGGAAAAATCTGGAAAAATCCAAATGTTACAATTTCTTTGGAATTTCCACCCAAAAACTCAGATTTTTTTATATTTTTGCCCGAAAACTTCTGATTATTGCACGAAACCCAGCGCAGATCAAAAAATCTTTGGGACTTCTCCCATTGACTTATATGCAACCTCGGCAGGTCTGAGATGCCTGATTTTCTGATTCTGACTTTTTCCATCCTCGGGGTATAATAAATTCTGAAAAATTCATGTTTTTTTAAAACTCCAATTTTATACTAAAAAAAACCTAAAAATTTTTCAGATAACCCCCTAAGAGTGGGACAAGCAGCAGATGTCTGGATACATATTGTGTACATTAGTCCTAGTGAAACAATTTGTATCAGTTGTATCAGTTGTTGGACATTATTGGCAGCCATCTTGATGATCACACTGTTGATACAAAAGGGATGTAAAATGTTGAATGAACTTGATGGATGAAATGTGATGCTTCAGTCAACTTTTCGTCTTGGTAAAGCTCAGATGCATCATTCAACTTACCTGGAAGCTACCAAAGAAGACTGGGGTAGTTCCTATATCATAAAATCTTGTTATAGCCACATATTAAAATAATCCATGCATTGGTAACTTGGGATCCAGCTAAGATGACAATCATTGTCCAAAAGTAGCTCCCACACCCAGAGATCAGTTCTAAGGCCCTCATTATTGTTGAAGTTAAAATTCCAGCATCCAACAACAGTTAAAGTCTATTCCCTGATCTAAAAGATTATATTATATTTTCAGATTCACTGTATGTTTTTAGCAATGATAGTTACAGAGGGCATTACTGGTTTAGTCCTATCTAAAACTTTTAGGAATGTTTAGATATTTAACACAATGTGCGGCATCATAATAACTCTCACATTTCTAAATCACATAACATAACCTTCCCCAACCTTTTGCTATTCCTGACCTACTCACACCTGGGCGATACATTCTATGCTGTTCTCCAACACACAGTATATTCATGGCACTTGTTTGGCAACAAAACTTTACGTGAGTTACCAAAGTTGACCCAAATACTTCAGTTGTGAAATATTGCAGCTGGGAGAACAATCTACATTTTGTGCCACCACTTTCCTACATCCTGCCAGGCTGCGCCCAGTTCAGAACTCTTTTCCTCTTAAAAGAGCAAACTTACATAAATAATGAGGTTTTTTTTCCATTCAGAAACATACAAAGGGATTTTTCTTTATTTGATTCTATGTGACCCTTCATACAGTTCCTTGTTTTGCTGTGTGAGCAATGCTTTCTGGCATATCTAATCTACTTAAATCTACTAAAATCCAAATGGTTGTGGCTGGAAGTCATGTAACATTGCACTACAATATATAGAGCTAATGGCTCACCTTTGCTAAACTGGTACAGCTTCACCGCCATGGCAATAAAGCCAAAATCTGTTGTTTATATACAGAAAAGTCAGTGACATTATACCTAATTCCAGCCTAGAACTAACAGCAATACCTTCCAGGGGTTGTGTCTAATACAACCAAGACCAATTCCATCAGGAGGGTTATTCACTCATGGAACCTTAAACAATGATGCCCATGTGGTTGTCCTTTCCTCTGTGTCTATTGGTTACTGATCATAAATGCCGCATATTTGCTGTGTAGACTAGAGAAAGCCAACTTGATCATGGCACATTCTATTATACTATGCTCATATGGTTCTACTGTGGTATTGATATACTATGGGGCTGCATAGTCATTGACTGGTGGTCTACCATGTTAGTTATGCAAAGTCTCAGGCCATACCTGCACCAAGGAGAGGCAGTAAAACCCTTAAAATGAAAGGCTGAGCAACAAATGGGCAAATGTGCATCTGTCATCATCAATAGAGTTAAAAGAAGTTTTTTGGCACTCTACTTTTACTTAGATCTTCATCCACCTTCCAGCCCTTTGATTGCCTGAAGGCTATATTCTGCATACAGTTAAGACTTTCTTGGACTCAGGCAGGTTTGTAAATGCACAACCTATAGTAAGAAGGAAAATATTCATAAAATGCATTATTATTAGGGATGTAGCGAACGTCGGAAAAAAAGTTCGCGAACATATTCGCGAACTTGCGCAAAAATGCGAGCGGTTCGCGAACGGTTCGCGAACCCCATAGACTTCAATGGGAAGGCGAACTTTAACATCTAGAAAAGACATTTCTGGCCAGAAAAATGATTTTAAAGTTGTTTAAAGGGTGCAACGACCTGGACAGTGGCATGCCAGAGGGGGATCAAGGGCAAAAATGTATCTGAAAAATCTGCCTGTGTGTGCTTGGAAGAGATAGTGTAGGGGGAGAGCTGTTAGTGATTTCAGGGACAGATGATAGTAAGTTTGCTGGCTAGTAATCTGCTTGATACTGCTCTGTATTGGAGGGACAGAAGTCTGCAGGGATTTGAGGGACATTTTAGCTTAGGTAGCTTTGCTGGCTAGTAATCTACTGTTCTCTTTAAACAACTGCCATACGTTGACCTTGTAGGCATTGTTTGCCCAGTTTTTTTGGACGCAGCCACTGAAGCACAGTTGCCAGAAAAAATATGCCATATAAATGCTGAAAATAGTCATTTTTCGCCATACGTTGACCTTGTAGACATTGTTTGCCCAGTTTTTTTGGACGCAGCCACTGAAGCACAGTTGCCAGAAAAAATATGCCATATAAATGCTGAAAATAGTAATTTTTCGCCATACGTTGACCTTGTAGACATTGTTTGCCCAGTTTTTTTGGTTGCAGCCACTGAAGCACAGTTGCCAGAAAAAATATGCCACATAAATGCTGAAAATAGTCATTTTTTGCCATATACGTTGAGTCAACGTATGGCAAAAAATGACTATTTTCAGCATTTATATGGCATATTTTTTCTGGCCTCTGTGCTTCAGTGGCTGTGGCCAAAAAAACTGGGCAAACAATGCCTACAAGGTCAACGTATACACTACTACAGCGGTGGATACGGATTACGTAAAATATATGAATGCTGCTTGAAAAAAGTGACTCCGGTGTTTTTTCTGGAGACGGTAATATTATGGATATTTAGACAGAATGGGAACAAGGTCACACAGCTCGATGGCGGGTTGAAGAAAACAGTGTGCAAATAATGCCTACAAGGCCAACGTATACACTACTACAGCGGTGGATACGGATTACGTAAAATATATTATGGCTGCTTGAAAAAAGTGACTCCGGTGTTTTTTCTGGAGACGGTAATATTATGGATATTTAGACAGAATGTGAACAAGGTCACACAGCTCGATGGCGGGTTGAAGAAAACAGTGTGCAAATAATGCCTACAAGGCCAACGTATACACTACTACAGCGGTGGATACGGATTACGTAAAATATATGAATGCTGCTTGAAAAAAGTGACTCCGGTGTTTTTTCTGGAGACGGTAATATTATGGATATTTAGACAGAATGTGAACAAGGTCACACAGCTCGATGGCGGGTTGAAGAAAACAGTGTGCAAATAATGCCTACAAGGCCAACGTATACACTACTACAGCGGTGGATACGGATTACGTAAAATATATGAATGCTGCTTGAAAAAAGTGACTCCGGTGTTTTTTCTGGAGACGGTAATATTATGGATATTTAGACAGAATGGGAACAAGGTCACACAGCTCGATGGCGGGTTGAAGAAAACAGTGTGCAAATAATGCCTACAGGGCAAATAATGCCTAAAAGGTCAACTTATACACTACTACAGCGGTAGTAAAATAAAAAAAAGTAAAATAAAAAAAAATGAATATTAAAAAAAAAAATTAAAGTTGGTGCTGCTGAACTACTAGGAGCAGCAGATTAGCACACCAGTCCCACTCCCCAACACTGCTAGACTAATAGCACTGGGCTCTTATAGTAGTAGTAGTAGTAGTAGTAGTAAAACAACAAAAAAATAAATAAAAGCAGTCCTTACAAGGACTACTGTTATTGCAGCAGTCAGCAGATGAGATCAGAAGCAGGACAGCTGCCCACTGCAGCTACATACAGAGCACTGCAGTAGAAGGTAGATTACTAGCCAGCAAAGCTACCTAAGCTTAAATGTCCCTCAAACCCCTGCAGACTTCTGTCCTTCCAATAACAGAGCAGTATCAAAACGATTACTAGCCAGCAAACTTTCAACTGTCCCTGAAATCACTAACAGGCAGCAGCTCTCTCCCTACACTATCTCTTCAGCACACACAGGCAGAGTGAAAAAACGCTGCAGGGCTTCGGTTTTTATAGGGAAGGGGAGTGGTCCAGGGGAGAGCTTCCTGATTGGCTGCCATGTACCTGCTGGTCTGGGGTGAGAGGGCAAAAAAAAGCGCCAACAATGGCGAACCCAAAATGGCGAACGTCGCGCGACGTTCGCGAACTTCCGGCGAGCGCGAACACCCGATGTTCGCGCGAACAAGTTCGCCGGCGAACAGTTCGCGACATCTCTAATTATTATCCTTTACTTGGATTTCTTGCCATTTATCAGAAGAATTTTAAGTAGTAGGGATGGGCGAATTTGACCCGTTTCGTTTCGCCAAAAATTTACAGCCAGGAGAAATGTCGCCGGCTGGCATTAAAGTATATGGGCGTCATTTCCTCGGCGAAACAAGTTTAGATCAAGGGGGGACCAAGAGTTTTTCACCTGACTCTTAGGCCACATTTAAGCAAAAATCTGGTCCAAACGTTTGGACTACATGGACCTCCAGCACTAAGCATGATCTTTGTGAAATACAGTAACTCATAAGGTACAATCCAAAGTACCAGACTCATGGACCTTCTGCCCAGTTATTTGTTGTATAAAGAAACTATATACATAATCATCATAATATATGACAAGTACATAGATTTAAACATCTGTACAGATAGAGTTTTCTCTTGACTTTCATTTCAAATCTGCAAAATACCTGCAGGATAACAGACATACACTATAGCAGGCACCAGTATATCTAAAAAGGCTTTTATGGCGTAGGTTATTTCAAATGAAATCATTAAATAAACCTCTGGAGTATACTATAACATGATGCTACTCTGTTACTTGCTAACCCCATTCATGGGTTCCCTGTTACCAGAGCTTCAATAAGGAATGGCCACCTTTCTCTTCCGATAAAAAGGTCTCTGGGAGACCCACCTCCTGCTATGGTACACTCTAAAAAGAGACTGAATATTGACTGATCCTTTCATTTTAATACAATAGAGAACCAGGAATTAGTAAACTACCTTTGGGCCAATGGGGAATATTTTTCAACCATAGGTTGCTAACTAGCAACATAGAAAGCTTAAGAAAACTATATTCAGATCTTATTCTTCAAAGGCATCTTTCTCTATGTTGCTGGAGTTTAAAAGCAGGATCTAAACTGTGAACAACAGATGCTAAAATCCCAATGGCTTTTCTAGTTTGACCACTAGAGGGGAAGATCATATGTCCAGGTGCTTTAAAAGAATTCCATGGACGTTATCTGGATCTCATAATCATTAGACATTATGTCCAGTGGTTTGGACAGAAGAATACAAAGGCTAAGGTATTTGCTCATGGACTGGAAATACATTATTTACATTAGAGCTCAGTCAATAGTGTAATAAAAATAACTTGCTTTTATATTAAAAATACCATTAAAAAGCTGGAATGCAGGTAAAGCATCCCATATTTTACAGAAATGTTCCATTCTACGTGACAGCTGCCATGTGATTATTTATAAGCATTTTACCTTCTTTCCCCATGGCACATGATGAAACCCCTTTAAAGGCACTTGTATACTAAACACAGAACCTTGTATGTATGAAAGGCTGTGTAAGGCAGTAACCTGCTGGAGTAAAGGGCCCGACTATAAATCTGTCTGTCGGAATGTAAATCAATGGCAAGACTGAGTCTCTTTGTTCAGCAGAAAGTGAGACAGGAATGAGAGTTGGGCATAGGAATTCTGGAGATAAAGTGATCCTGGCACTACTAGACTAGGGTTTCTCAAACTGTGAGGCCATCCCCACTCATTAGAGATGTCGCGAACTGTTCGCCGGCGAACTTGTTCGCGCGAACATCGGGTGTTCGCGCTCGCCGGAAGTTCGCGAACGTCGCGCGACGTTCGCCATTTTGGGTTCGCCATTGTTGGCGCTTTTTTTTGCCCTCTCACCCCAGACCAGCAGGTACATGGCAGCCAATCAGGAAGCTCTCCCCTGGACCACTCCCCTTCCCTATAAAAACCGAAGCCCTGCAGCGTTTTTTCACTCTGCCTGTGTGTGCTGAAGAGATAGTGTAGGGAGAGAGCTGCTGCCTGTTAGTGATTTCAGGGACAGTTGAAAGTTTGCTGGCTAGTAATCGTTTTGATACTGCTCTGTTATTGGAGGGACAGAAGTCTGCAGGGGTTTGAGGGACATTTTAGCTTAGGTAGCTTTGCTGGCTAGTAATCTACCTTCTACTGCAGTGCTCTGTATGTAGCTGCAGTGGGCAGCTGTCCTGCTTCTGATCTCATCTGCTGACTGCTGCAATAACAGTAGTCCTTGTAAGGACTGCTTTTATTTATTTTTTTGTTGTTTTACTACTACTACTACTACTACTACTATAAGAGCCCAGTGCTATTAGTCTAGCAGTGTTGGGGAGTGGGACTGGTGTGCTAATCTGCTGCTCCTAGTAGTTCAGCAGCACCAACTTTAATTTTTTTTTTTAATATTCATTTTTTTTTATTTTACTTTTTTTTATTTTACTACCGCTGTAGTAGTGTATAAGTTGACCTTTTAGGCATTATTTGCCCTGTAGGCATTATTTGCACACTGTTTTCTTCAACCCGCCATCGAGCTGTGTGACCTTGTTCACATTCTGTCTAAATATCCATAATATTACCGTCTCCAGAAAAAACACCGGAGTCACTTTTTTCAAGCAGCCATAATATATTTTACGTAATCCGTATCCACCGCTGTAGTAGTGTATACGTTGGCCTTGTAGGCATTATTTGCACACTGTTTTCTTCAACCCGCCATCGAGCTGTGTGACCTTGTTCCCATTCTGTCTAAATATCCATAATATTACCGTCTCCAGAAAAAACACCGGAGTCACTTTTTTCAAGCAGCCATAATATATTTTACGTAATGGCGAAAAATGACTATTTTCAGCATTTATATGGCATATTTTTTCTGGCAACTGTGCTTCAGTGGCTGCGTCCAAAAAAACTGGGCAAACAATGCCTACAAGGTCAACGTATGGCAGTTGTTTAAAGAGAACAGTAGATTACTAGCCAGCAAAGCTACCTAAGCTAAAATGTCCCTCAAATCCCTGCAGACTTCTGTCCCTCCAATACAGAGCAGTATCAAGCAGATTACTAGCCAGCAAACTTACTATCATCTGTCCCTGAAATCACTAACAGCTCTCCCCCTACACTATCTCTTCCAAGCACACACAGGCAGATTTTTCAGATACATTTTTGCCCTTGATCCCCCTCTGGCATGCCACTGTCCAGGTCGTTGCACCCTTTAAACAACTTTAAAATCATTTTTCTGGCCAGAAATGTCTTTTCTAGATGTTAAAGTTCGCCTTCCCATTGAAGTCTATGGGGTTCGCGAACCGTTCGCGAACCGCTCGCATTTTTGCGCAAGTTCGCGAATATGTTCGCGAACTTTTTTTCCGACGTTCGCTACATCCCTACCACTCATTACACTGGCTTCCACTATTGGGGAGGCCAAAGTGAATTTGTTCCTCCTTGTATGTGTATGTTTCTTGAAAAAGTGTAATATTCGTATATATGCTTTTACTACTGAGTCAATACTATTTATTTCAGTAAAGCGAGTTACACACATGTCACCAACAAGTCACCAAGTAAGTGAATCTTTGCCCTTTGTGGTGAATTGATATCTGTCCGAGCTGTAACTAGATGTCATTTGACATTACTCCCAGGTTACTTATCCAGATCAACAGAACGTATTGGTATGTATGACCATCTTAAATGTATGGACGGGATCTGATTTATAATCGACAGATGGAGCTTCAGCTCCTGACAAGTTCTTTGCTACTGTGGTTGGTTGATTTAAAAAAAAATATGGAATAACCTAGGCATCAATATGTTCATTATAATTAAGATATTATAAAGCCACAATATTGGTTTAAATCAATACATATATACAGTTATGAGATCTGTTATCCAGAAACCCATTGTCCGCAAAGATCTGATTTATGGGATAAGCCATCTCCCATAGACTTCATTTTAAACAAATAAGTCATATTTTAAAAAAAATATTTCCTTTTTCTCTGTGATAATAAAACAGTAGTTTGTTCTTGTTCCCAACTAAGATATAATCAATCCTTATTAACAGAACAATTCTATTGTGTTTATGTAATGTTTATTTGATTTTTTAGTAGATTTAAGGTATGGAGAGTCAAATTACAGAAATATCTGTTATCCAGAAAAACCCATTATAGACAAAAACTCCCATACCTGTATAGTGAAAATGGAAGTCACTGAAAAGCTCACAACCATCGCACTAAGGAGCAGATTTATTAAAAGTTGGAGGTTGCATTTTCTCTTTGACTCAAAAACTTGACTTTTTAAGGTTTTAGAATGAAAACAATTAGAAGCTAAAACCTGGTGAGCTGATGTAGATATACATGAAAGATATGTATTTAATATTCAAGCTGTTTTAATTTGTATACGTACATGGGCCAATGAGCTTCCAATGTGAGCCCACATGGCGGGATTATGAAATAACAAGTGCAAAGTTTGTTATGGGTATAGTCACTTAGCAATCTATAAACATGCAGCATTTGCTGGCCACCTGTTTCAAAGCAAACATCTCATTGTTTGCTATAAATTACTATTGTGTGCCTTGCATTACATATTGGGGTAAGTTAAATCATGTTAAAGATAATGCATAAAGACTAAAAAAATTCTGAAAACTGAATAAAATAGCAACTGCCTAGCAACCAATCAACAAGTAGCTTTGATCAGTATAGTGCAGTTAGAGAACTGAAAGCAATTGCTTATAGGACCAGCAAATTTGGCCTATTCTACTGCTTAAACTAGAGAAAAAAGGGAGTTTCAATCTATCCACAGAGTTATGTAACAGCTTTACACTTGTATTTCAAGCCTGGGGAGAGGGCCAAGTACATATCCCACTGTGTGTTTTCACAGCCATTTTCATTTATATAGGCTGCTGCCGTACACATACAGTATACGATTATGTTCTGTTTTGCTAGATCACTGAATAAAACATTTGTAATCACATGCAGGCAACTGTTATGGAAAAGATTTTTGGAAGGGATCACATACCCTGGAGGCCTATGGCACAAGGCTCATACTAATAGAATTCACTCATTCCTGTCAACCACAGAGCTCGGCAGATCAGAACAGCTTGTGCTTTCCGCTAGAGGACCAAGAACAAAGAGACTATAGGAATGTGCAGCTTAAACAGATTCTATATTTTTTTGCCACTGTATATTTTTTTCTTGTGCTGTGAATGGGTACAGTATAGGAAGACAGGGCACTTGAAAGAAATTACCTGTTTCTTAAGAACTAATATACTTCCTTAATATTAAGAATCGAGGGAGGGCTTAGACATCTTGACGTCTTGTTTTGGCTGTCAAGCATCACAACCTACAAAACAGGAGGTGTAGAGTGAAGATCACCCCTCGGGGGTTATAGTTCTTGCATCATTAACGGAGTGAGTGACACCTACAGAATATTTCCTTTTACACAGAATTATCCAGGCCCTGAAGAACAGGTGCTTAAAGGGAGTGAAGGAATGAACTTGCTGTTAACCACAAACAGTTGTTCATAAATGATGGATTGTCAATGAATTACGTGCAAATCCCAGTGAATCATAATGAAAGTCAATATGAATCAGTGACTGTTTTTCAAGCAACCATTGTGTATCTGAAAGGTAAATGAAAGTTTTTATATCACATGCTGTGGGACATCTACTGTATTATCATTCTATTATAAGTCAGAAATGGTTGTGGCTGCATGACCTCATTTCATTGGTGCATGGCCATTCATACAGGGCTGTAAATGACTTTTGACAGCAAGAATAGCTCCCTATGTTGTTTATTTGCTTGTTCAAAGATAAGCCATTACTGTTTCAGCATATTTTTGCTACCTGCACTCAAGACATGGACTGATTCAAGCCTCACACTGCCCTCTTCTTCTTTGTGTGTTCTTTAAAGCTAAGGCCAGATGGTTGTGCAGACAACACAGATTCTCCGCAGGCCGCAAATCCACTCCCCTGCTGCTCCGCTGCTCCATCTCCTATTGGGTGCAGGCAGATGTGGCGTATTTCATACCCAAAACACAACATTTTGCATTTCTGCCAAATTCCGCCCTGCCTACATAAGAGAAGGAAACAGCCAGGCAGAGAATCCATATCGTCTGGCCCTAGTCTAAAAGGGTGTTTCTCTAAGGCAGAGAGAGCAACTGCACCCTAGAAGAGCTGGATGTCTGGCTAAATAATTTCACCTCTTAAAGTCAAAGTAAAAGGGCTGCCCCTGGTAAAGTGCTACACACTGCCCCTGAGGCATGGTCCTTATCTTGCTCTATGGCAAGAATAGAACTGCTCAGGATAATTCTACAACAAAATCTGAGAATATAGGTAATTTAAAGGGATACTATAATGGGAAAACATGTTTTTTCAGTTAATAGACCTACTCCAGCAGACATTTGCACTGAAATCTGTTTTTCAAAAGAGCAAACTGATTTTTTATATTTAAGTTTGAAATCTGACATGGGGCTAGACATATTGTCAGTTTCTCAGCTGCCCACAGTCATGTGACTTGTGCTCTGATAAACTTCAGCCACTCTTTACTGCTGTACTGCAAGTTTGAGTGATATCACCCCCTCCTTTTCTCCGCAGCAGCCTAACAACAGTACAATGGGAAAGTAGCCAGATAGCAGCTCCCTGACACAAGATAACAGCTGCCTGGTAGATCTAAGAACAGCACTCACTTGTAAAAATCCAGGCCCCACTGCGACACCATCTGTTACATTGAGTAGGAGAAACAGCCTGTCAGAAAGAACTTCCATAGTGCAGCACTGGCTCTTCCTGAAAGCACATGACCAGGCAAAATGTCCTGAGATGGCTGCCTACACACCAATATTACAACTAAAAAAATACACTTGTTGGATTAGGAATGACATTTTATAAGGTAGAGTAAATTATTTGCAGTGTAAACAGTGTAATTTAGAAATAAAAATGACACCATAAAAATCATGACAGGATCCCTTTAAATGTAATGCAATTAAAGATACCCCTGTTTATTGCATAAAGGAATAGACCAGCAAAACCAACACACATTAACCCCTTATTGTACTAACCAGAATCCACCAAAAAGATCACAGAGTCATATGATTATGTCAAAAGCTATCTGTACCAGTTCATAACAGACTATTTCTGTGACATGAAATAGTAATAAATGTACTAAACCAAATAGTTCTTCTCCTAGAGGCATTTTTGTCATTACATGAGAAGTCTGAAGGGCCTCAGGAAATACTAAACTATCATTGCCTTCTCACAGTATCATGCCACTCCCAAATAACAATTGACATAGCTGTTCTCTGTGATGTCACATATAAGGAGCCCTAATACAATAAACTCTATATGTAATATAGAATTCCTGTATGCATACACACAGTCTTTGATTAATACTCCTGAACTCTTTTTTTTGGTGTATCTTGAGTAATTTAAAAGAGATGCACATTTGCTGAATATGTAAAAGCTAATGTGTAACATAATTTTGAATCCAAAGCCTATATTTAAACCGATAAAGGAAAACTATACCCCCAAAATGAACACTTAAGCAACACATAGTTCATATCATATTAAGTGGCATATTAAAGAATCTTACAAAACTGGAATATATATTTAAGTAAATATTGCCCTTTTACATCTCTTGCCTTGAACCACCATTTCGTGATGGTCTGTGTGCTGTCTCAAAGATCTCCTGACCAGAAATACTTCAACTCTAACTGTAACAGGAAGAAGTGAGGAAGCAAAAGACACAACTCTGTCTGTTAATTGGCTCATGTGACCTAACATGTATGGTTTGTTGGTATGTTTGTGAGTACAGTGAATCCTACGATCCAAGGGGGCGGCCCTTATTTTTTAAAATGGCAATTTTCTATTTATGATAATCCAATAGCACATACTACTAGAAAAGTATATTATTATGAAAATGGTTTATTTACATGAAGCAGGATTTTACATATGAGCTGTTTTATGCAATATCTTTCTATAGAAACCTACATTGTTTGGGGGGTATAGTTTTCCTTTAATAAAAAGAAGAATTGTCATAAACTCAGGGAGAACCTAGTTTACTAACAATCCCAGTGTCTATGCAAGTTTAGGCAATTTGGTTCTCATTCCCCTAATGGACTTTGGAAACTCCATTAAGGTGAAACGTTATGACGTAAATCGTTGACAATCTCTAGTATTCAAAAGACGCACACAAGGCTTTTATATATGGAATTTAGGCCAAATGTAGCCTCAGAATTATTTTTAATGGCACAGCTTTACAAAAATTCTAAGAATTTGACACTTGTTTTGTGCTTTTTGTTTATAAATATTCCTCTGTGTGTTTACTAGGGCATTATTTCCTCACAAATGTTCTGTAAAGCATATGAATATAGGTCATTTGTCACCAAAGGACTTTGACTTAGCATTGCCCCCCAACCACTATCACTAGCGTTCAAACTATTATTCATATAAGTGCATGCTTGCTCACCTTCTATTTATAAAATCTTAAATGTTTATAGAAAACCTAAGCCATCAATATGGGGTTACTCACCAGTTCCCCAACAGACACATGCACGCATACAGTTTGCTGCAGCTAATAGTTGAGTTGGTCTTTTAGTTGATCATTTTGCATAGATTAATGATATACCTACAATATGCAAAACTAAGTATCCTTTTTGGATACATTGATGATATACCTACAATATTCAAGAACAAAGATGTATACTAGTGTGCAACCAGCAGCAATTTGTTTACTTTGTTACATTCAGTGCTATGTATATAAAATCTTACTTAATATTTAGTGTGATCAGGAAATTGCCCCTATACATTTCATATTACTATTAAGAGATTAGTGGAAACGTAATTAAAAAAAAGCCTTAGAGGGATATTTCTGAAAATGTTTGACTAATGTGCGGTAGAACACATGCCAAAGAAAATCCAAATAAAAAGAAATTTGTAGATATAAAATGTTTCAAGTTTTAATAACTTATTACACCTAATCCTGCTTTTTCACCCAAGTATTTATTGGATTATTATGTTAAATTATGGATTATTATATAAAAATATCAAGTCTTGGGTTTTTGAAAATTCCATGAAGGTGTTTTAAGCCAAGGGAAAATTTTACTGCATTATCTTTTTTTTTTTTTAAAGTTACTTTCTGCAAAGAAGTAAGGTCAAGATTTTGCCACATGTTTCTTTCGGAAAAGACTGTACCCACATTTTTATGGGTCTTTGCAAAATCTCCACACTATACGAGAGGCTTTACAGCTTTCTTACTAATGAGTATTTCAGATTAGAAGTGTTGACATTCCTGCAGATAAAGTCATGTTCTGGCGGACTAAATCAGGCTACGTTACACAGGATCCAAGGTCAATATTTTCATGTCTAGTGTACTAATTCTCCCATTGGAGATTGCCCAGCTGTCATTTAAACTGGAATCTCGGACACAGAAGCGAGTGATGGTAAGATGGTGTAATTTTTTTGTTGACACTGCTAAGGGATAGAAAACAATAACATTTCTATGGTTTGCTAATCATACATGGACCATTGTTGTTAGATTTTGAAATGACAAGCCTCCTTAAAAATATACAGAGAAAATGGAATTGACTACTTTACAAAGTATTTTGTGTAGCGTTTTTGTTTCATCCTGAATCTGTAAATATTTCATCCACTCACATAAACTAAATGGTTCACTGTAATTTACTGTAGATGGATCTGGAGTGTGGTGAAAAAATATCCCCAGAGTATTGTGCTGTAAGTCAACATGGAAATGTCAAGATGAGGTATGGTATCAAAGTTTAAGATTCTGGGGGAATATAATATCCAGCACCATTATTTATCAAAGTCTAAGCAGTGACACAACTAGATATTACTGGGCCCCACAGCAAATTTGTTTTCAGGCGCCCAAAATGTCTAGAAGTTTACCTGTTCTACCAATATTTATTGAAATTGTTTATGAATTAAGGCATCATGGGGCCCCTATATCTCCTGGGACTCCCTGCAACTGCAGGTTCTGCTTCCTCTGTATCTACAGTTGGTGAGAGCCTCAGGGGGACGTTGGGTCCTCAAGAGGCCAATGATCTCAACTTCTTCTAGTTGCTTGAGCCTCCGAGTATCTTCCTCTTTCAGCTGTAACTCCCTGAATTATATCCAGGTAAGTTATATAGGGCCACGTTAAAGGGGTAGTTCTCCCTAACTAGATCTTTAACAATGCATTTTAGTATGGTCTATAGAGAAGTGTTCTAAGGAATGTAGGAGTCCCCCCCTGAAGTCTAGTTAACCATAAAAAACAATAAATGTGACCTAAGGATTGGTAGCCATCATTTACTAGACTGTAGAAATCAATATGCCTGTATGCATCCAACCACAGCATTGCCTAACCCGTATAATGCTGATAATTAATGGTTTGCTCATATTGTTGGCGGACTTCATTTTGACCATAGTAGAGAACATACAAGTAACACCAAAAACAAAGGCAATTCATACATAAAGTGGAAAAAAAAACTCTGCATTGTGGGTCAAAAAATATGATTTGTATCTAAATTTTGTACATTGCACAGCATTCACAAATTACCCCTTTAGTATCCTGCTTATAAATGTTCTCAGTGGCCTGTAAGTAAGCCACCTTTATATTGATGCCCATAACCAATGTTAATGCAGAGTTTTAATTTAAACATTGAACTTGTAAACATTATAAACTTTAAATTGCTACTAGCATCACATTAATGTTAATGCACTTAAAAATGTGTATGCAGCATGATTTGTGAATGCATACAATATTTTCTGTGTGCTCCATCATTTTCTGTGTGTCATAAATTATGTCATGGGTTGCTGGATAGGGTTACACTCCTACACGCCTATGTTTCTGCATAAACTTTATTTTGATTGCTATTTTTAATTTATAAAGCAGAAATCATTTCAAAATGTTGATTTTTTATGAAAACTGCCTAACTCATAAAATCTAGCAGCGAGTAGAATAATGTTTCATGGGAAGAAAGATCCTCCCATAAGGAAATTAAATAAGCTTTACTGTAATTAAAACACAACTGATGTATGAGAGTTAAGGCATATGGATGGATAAATTGGGCCAACTAAGAAACTGGCAATATGGGAGAATGCCCCAGAACATAATTGGAACCTAGGGCCTCTACATACAGCGTTAAGAATATGATCTGATAAAAACAAATAGATTACAATACAGAAAGGTGAATGCATCAGTTAAGTAAACTTTTTAATAATGGAAAGTCTGTATAACGAACAGGTACTGAGGTTGATAATGCTGAATAGGATTTTGCGAGCTGCTGAGTTTTTTTAAATAAGGGAACGTTGAGAAAATAATTTTCTTCTGCAATAAAAAAATGTTTCCTTCCCATAAAGAACGAAAGGGCCATTGTCATGGTGCTGAATTGTCTACCCTATGATTACCCCAAAGTGACCCCTCTGGCTGCAATGCCGTGTTTTGTACTGGTTTCTGTAAGCACTGAATGATACAGGTTAAAACATTATTACTGGAATTGCGCTGCATTTTAAAGGAAGGGGATCACTCCTCTAATCTCTAATCAGGAGTAATTGGGATGGATGTAATATAATACTGAGAACCTTGAAGAATGTACGTTTGGGTTTAAACAATAAATTATAGAAGAAATGGAAAATGTTAGTACGCTGGTGTTTCGAAAGAAAAGAGATCAGCATTATTTACATTCAAGGAGTGGTTGCCTAAAAGAATCAACATTTGCGGAGTATGCCAACATGTTAGTAGTCAGAAGACAGAACTCAAAGCATTGTTTGCATTGTTATTGAAATTAAAACTTACATTTACGTGCTTGTTTAAGCCAAGCCTCAGCTCGTGGGGGTGGTGGATATAGATAGGAAGGGAGATATCCAAAATAAACAGTTCCAAACCAAGACCAATGGAATGAACATGCTTAATAAAAAACATCATATAGACAAGGACAAAGCCGTGATATAGAGTGTAAATGCCACCATTACATTGGCAGTGCCTTGTAGAGATGGGTCTCCTATGAAAAAGTAAAACCATGGATGGATCAAACTCTGTAAGCTACGGTGAAAGTGACTGGTCTTCAGGATGGAAACTCAAAAATAAATTATAACATGTCACATCTTTGCATAAAATTAAAAATTAAGTAATAATCCTCTATATAAATGGTGTGGCATGTTGGGCATTGGTGAGACATTTCCTCCAAATACTTAGAAAGGCGTTTCTCCATTTCTAAGCACAATAAAGATGTTAAAATAGTAAATTAGTTTGTAAAAAGTCTATCCGTCCCAATATTATAGAGATTCACTTTATAGCACCCGGATAGCATTATAACAAAATTTCCAGTCACAGGTTATATGTTTGTATACTGCAACTGCTATATTGTAATGTTATTACTTAGAATGACTCCATAATAGCATTGACTTCTGTTATTAGTATTTTACTTATATAAAAGAGGCAGAGGGGGACACTACTGTGGACAATATTTACTTAGTATTCTCCCAAGTTGCCAGGAGTTTGGGCAATGGAACGTTTGTTGCGACACTAGCGGGAAACCCATGTCCAGCCTTAACTGATAAGCAGTTCATATATTTCAAAAAGAAAAGGTCATAGCAGCCATCTGGTTGCAAACACATTACTTTTCATTCTTATTCATTGCAGGTGATGTCAACTCTAAAATCAGAAAGTTGACTGGCTTTTTGTCCCACGGCTTCTTCGGGTTTGTACTTGTTTTGTTCCATGTTTACCTTTGCCTTATCTGTTCTATTTGTAGCGATGACACATTTTTACACAATGCTTTACAGAGATCATTCACATTGCTCCCTGCCCCCTACCGGATAAACCGAAGAACCCTATCGCTTTAACTTGGGACATTTTTATCAGGAACATATATGAAAAGAGGGGTGTCTATATATGAAAATAGTGATGGGCGAATAAATTCGCCAGACTCAAATTCACAGCGAATTTCCACATTTCACCGCAAGTAAATTAATTCGCAAAACTGTGGTGACAATTCACCAGCGGAAAAAATTGATGCGTTAAAATATTCGCATGCATAAAAATTTACACAAAATTATTTTGACGCCCATTGACTTCAATGCGTTCCGTGGATTTTTCACGAATTTCAATATTCACGAAAATTGAAAGAAATAATTTGTGATTTATCGGATATTCATGTTAGTAAGGAGACAAATGTATCTAGACATTTTCGGTTATATGTTATGGGAAATACTAATTATTTTACAGGGCATTGAGAGGGTAAGTTTAAATAGTAGGTACGTTTAAATGGTGGTGACATACGTAAAGCTATACGGAAATGTGAAGAATTCTGGATTTACACATTAGATACCAGATTAACACAGGGGATGAACTCAGAATTCGATGTTTGTGTTATTATTCGTTTCCCCCTTTTGGAAACCCCTATGCTGGTTTATCCACTCCCAAAGATAAGGGTCTGGGGCTGGTGAGGGATCAACATATTTTGTGTCCGGTGCCCCTCTCTTTTCGGGGGGTTTAGCAATCTTATCAGGAGCCAATTAACCAGGCTGTATGTATGTATGTGAGAGTGTGGGAAGAAAGCCACACAGACATGGGGAGAACATACAAATTCCTTGGAGATAGTGTGATCACATCAACAAAAAAATGTATTTCATTGCTCCACCCGAATTTTTAAACCTGTCCAATCGATATTGTAACAATTTTCAACCAGATATCGGTCGGGGAAGCCGAAGGGCTCCATACATGGGCTTTAATTGGGTAAATAAGGTTAATGATTGATGCATGATGCTTTTCCAGGGGCTTCTCTGCATATTTCTTTTACTAA
This sequence comes from Xenopus laevis, assembly GCF_017654675.1. Lineage (NCBI taxonomy): Eukaryota > Metazoa > Chordata > Amphibia > Anura > Pipidae > Xenopus > Xenopus laevis. Next base: position 112,248,595 of record NC_054385.1, on the reverse strand, counting down.
CTGTCAGCTGTCAGTTTTAAAATGGATGCCATCTAATGAGGAGCAAGAACTGTGCAGTGAAGGTCCAGAGAATACTATCACTAACTGAAACCTCTCTAATGAGCACTTTACATTTTTACTTTACTTCCCCTTTACAAAACAACCATGTTGCTTTTTAGAGAGTTTCTAATTTTATAACATGCCACAAAGGCCTTTGTCTGTTTATTACATTGATATTGGTCCATAAATTGGGAATCAGTTACACTGAGTATAATCTCTGCCTTTCAGGTCATGTGATACATTTTGGCCTTGGGTCTTCCGTTGCGAGTGCAAGCTCTGTAAATCAGCTGCCAAGAATTCCCTCCGCAGTTTGGACGCTGGATGCCGTCATTCTTCAGAGGATCTGGTATCTGTGTAATCAGGACATACCTGTCAATCACTCTGGTTACATTTGGGCTTGTTTAAACAAACTGGAGAGGTTCAGATATGTACAAATGGCTACTGAGAGACTTTTACAGAAACTTTTATTTTTAGTGAGGAAATGTCACTTAATGTCTGTGAAAGACACGGCAAACGGGCCTCAAATGTTTATTTCTGGGAAATGTATACTTTTCTTACGTTTCTTTTTCTGCTCCAGGCAATTAGGTCTTGTAAAACACATTTTGTACATTATGGCTTTAGGAACAAAGAGTTCTTATGTAAATAATAAGAACAGGCACAGGCACCACGGTGCAGCAATACGGCATAGACTGTACAGAAAATACTGCAAAGAATGTAACAGCCCTGCATTATACAATGCTATAGCACCAAGAAGAATTCACCCATTCTGATAGACGTACAGTATGTATTTGTTTATACATAGACCTCAATTCAATCTGTTTCCCGCTATTAAAGGGATAAATGCTAAATGAAAAAAAATTGATTATTTAGACAATATTTGAAACATTATGTACAGGGAAAGGGAAGATTTGAAAAACAAATATTTAAGGTATATTTAAGGACATTAGGGCGGTTATTTACGAAACTCCGAATGCAAAATGTCTGAGAAATTCGTGATTTTTTTTTATAAAATCTGACTTTTAAAAATGTAAGAAAAGGTATTCAGAACATATATCCCATTCCAAAAGTGCCCCCTGCTAGAGTCCTGTGAGGGTCCATTTTTAGAGACCCATACCCGATCCATACCTGTGACTCTCAATCTGTAAACTGGAGCCGCAATTTGCCCGCATAGATCCACTACTCGACCCGGTCCACAATAGGTCAATTTACCTTCTGCTCCGGAACACACAAAACTGGAAGTGGCATCACTCTGGAGCTTGGATCAACCAGGGAAAGGGGAGAATTAGCTACATCATCAGCGGTGGCTGAGAGGGGACCAATCCAGCACTTTAGCCATGTACCCACATAGGTTTCCAGCTGACTGCCCGCATGATCAGGGAATCAGGAACCAAAATCCGACCACTCTGTGGGTATTCTATGGGTACTAGCGAGTACCCAACCCGATGCAGGTATCTACCCCCTGCCCTCAACTTACTGACCTGTTATAAAGGATTTAGGGGTTGTCTCATGCGTAGGGTTGCCACGTGGCCAGTAAAAATGATGGTTGATCCCAATGTTATTAATAGGGAAAAAAGAATATATAGGAAGGCTGGTATTCTTTTCCAGAAAAGGTGGCAACCCTACTCATGCGTGATGTTATGTCACATTTGTTTTCAGTAGGCTCATGGCATAGGACAATAGGGGATCTCTGTCTTCATTTTGCTTCCTTGGACATTTTTAATTAAAAGTGGCCCCCCAGCAATTTCACGACCATCACTAATAAATGCATATGTACATATGACATGTATATACCCACTGAATTGAAATTGATGTAAGTGTAAGTTAACAAAGTTCCGCTACAAAGAAAGTAACGCTAGAGGAAACTTTCTAGAGATTTCCCTACTACTATTGTATGGGGAAAATATACTGGTGAATATTGAGAGAATTTACGCCAGAAGAAAATTCACCACTTTTCTCTTGAAAAAGTGAACAATTGTTAGTAAATATGAGATGTGTTGTGAAAATACATCTGACACCTGGTCAGACTGACCCATGTCTTGCTTCTCATCCACCTGCTACTTGCCACCCACTGACTGTTGTTGATATGTGGCAGTCGGTGTGGGAGGGGTTATAAGTTTAGTTCCCAATAGGTTTGAATGACTTAAATCCGAAACTGCTAAGCACTAGCACATCACCAACTCTTTACTCCTTGATGTGACGAGGAGAAAGAATCCTTACAATTGTTTTTTCATGTTCAGCCAATAAAAAATACTTTTTATTTTTATTAGCAAGATCCCAATAATGCTTAAAAAAACATACCAGCTCCTATGTGTAGGAATCAGCCCAGGGATGCCCAAATTGGTTTACGGCAAATAATCTGCCTTTATTTTGATTACTATATTACTGTAGGAAAGACTTTTGCTTTATAAAGGAATTTACTCATCAGTCATTACGGGGGCTCATGGTTGGGTTCCAGCCTGTAGATTAAGAATCCCTGGCCCTGCTCTAGGAAATCTAACCCATGCAACAAAGGTACAACAAGCAGCAGATTCCTATTGCTTCTGGGGAGGAATGAACTGCTTGAGCTTTGGAACTCTTTGGATTAGGCTGAGCTGGTTCAAAGAGATTGCTGGCCTTTCATTTAACACAGGAGCCCTCAGTGCTCAGGGCTTAATATGACAACATAAACCTAGATGCTGAAATGTGACCTTAGGACCTGATAATTGTCCAAAGCACATCAAAGGCAGGAGGCCTAGCTGAAAGAACACATTTATAATGAGCTGTACGAGGATGGAAATGAAAAATAAACAGGTGAATCCCGTTAGATGTTATGAAGGGTCCGTGATCCAGGGTATTTAATTGCGCCAAATAAAACAGCCTTCACATCTGAATTTGGAAGTCGTACAAGTCCTTCTGTCCAGCTGTTAAATCTTTTCAGCCCGTGCATTTAAGTTTGTCTGGTTTACAGTATCTGTCACAGAGCTGAATGCAATCTCCAATTGATCTGGTCTCCTACATTCTGTTTATATAAATGAGCCTGGATGTGTTTCAGCTGAAATTCTTTTCCTTATGTACGTGTCTATCAGCAAGGTCTGTTTCCACTTTGTGTTTCCATCAACTAAGTGATGTGAAGCTCAGGGTTATTGGGGGGCATTCTGTATAGCAAATACATCGGGCGGTGTGCAAGGGGCAATAAGGAAGTGAACTAGAGAGCTATTACTACTTAAAGTTGGAACTTCATTATAAAATGCATGATAAATTCATTTTACCTTATTGGACTAAAGGGCTCATTTACAACTGCTAAGTGCAATTACGGCGCACCAAAATTTTGGTCATCCCTTTTGAGAAAGGTCCCAGGGAGGACCAAAATGTTGACTAAATATATTGTAAGTATAATATTTTGGCGTTATTTTAATACATTGGTAAACTACATGGCTCATTTACAAGTGTAAGTGCTGTGGTGTTTATCCAAATGGTCTGTAGATGTCACTGTGCTCTTATACTGTGAATACTTTCTATACAGCTTGTGGTGTTAGAGTTGCTTACTGTTGTGTAATGGCTGCATGAGCCTGCTAATAAAGCACTGTTGTACTCTACTCATCCTCGGCTACCAAAACAGTGCAGTGCAGTGTGCACAGTGCAATTTCATGTGCAAATTAGGATGCAGCGTTTCCCTTTAAAGGGGACCCTAAAACGTATTCAAAATCCTATTTTATCACATTAGTCAAGCAAAATGAACTTTAATTACACTATATAAATGATTTGCTTCCTTCAGTCTGGGAATTCATACTTATAGCAAGCAGGCAGGAGCCATTTTGTGGACACTGTTATTAAGACACGCCTTGCATCAGGGCCGGAACTAGGGGTAGGCAGAGTAGGCACCCGCCTAGGGTGCAGTCATAGGGGGAGGGCGCATTTTTAAAGGAAACACATTTTTTTTTTCATTTTTTTTATTTTTTATTTGTTTAAGTTTGAAGGTTTGCTGTCCAATGCCCCAGCAGAGTTCTGCTCTGTTTCCCACCTCCTTCTTACTTGCCCTGGATCTGATTGCGCCTCAGCCTGCCCTCTCTCCCTCCTGCTCCAGTTCGTAAAGAAGAGACAGTGAGTTCTTCTCTAAGGCGATGCAGAAGTGGTCCGGATGCGCATCCATGCGCTGTAGTAAGCGGTGTGCCACGTGATGACGTCACGCCGCACAGAGTGCTGTGCTGTCTGGCCTGGCGCATTGGACAGAGCCCTCAGCCAGGTAGTGGTCAGTCGGTGCGGCATTTGTTCTGAAACTGGCGGTTGGTGACTGGTGTTATTGGATAACAGTCAGTGAGCACTGAGCAGAGAGGTACAGACTGATCTGGGCTGGGACAATTTTGGTGTTGCTGCTGACTTAGGGGGCACAGACTTAGGGGGCAATGCATTGTTTGTTGGCACTTGGCAAAACAGGTACAGATTGGGGGGGCAATGCATTGGTGGCACAGACTTGGGGGGCAATGCATTGGTGGCACAGACTTGGGGGGGCAATACATTGGTGGCACAGATTTGGGGGGCATGTATTTGTGGCACAGACTTGGGGGCAATGCATTGGTGGCATAGACTTGGGGGCAATGCATTGGTGGCACAACAGGTATGGATGTGGGGGCAATATTTTGGGTGCTGCTGGCTATCACAGGTACAGATTGGGGGCAATATTGGGTGATGCTGGCTTATTAAAAAAAACTGTAAGTGATTAGGTGCGAAATGGTCCTACAGAACAGGAAGGGGGGGGCGCTGATTGAAGTCCTTGCCTAGGGTGCCAAACTACCTTGGCCCGGCTCTGCCTTCCATCATCTCAGAATCTTGTTTGTGCACCAGAATGGGGGACCCTATGTCCATTGTGGACCCCTAAGCACTTAGACCCATAGGATTAGTGTTACAGGAAGGGCAAGGTGCAAAGTATAGCGCTGTACAAGGGAGGCATAAGCTCAGGTCCGGACTGAGAAATAAAATAGGCCCTGCCATTTAAGGTACACAGAGGCCCAAACAGCCCAAACAGAGGCCCAAACAGCCCCCACCAGCCCACTAAATACTGACTTTCTATGGCACCTTATAGCAGCCCCTCTAGCATTTGCCAGAACCCACAGATTGCCAGTCCGGGCCTGCATAAGCTTAACTCCTTTTATAGGAAAGTGGTAAGTACAAGACTCACCTCTTCCCCACTGGGAAAATATCTTCGATGGGACCCGATGCAAGCGGTGGGCAGCCAAGATGTTCTGCAGCAAAGCAAAGTGATTAGTTTGACCCCACAGTCCGGGACGCCCTGTTCCACTTGATTACTGCATTGGACCCAGGCACAGTCTAGCTTGGTGCCTCAATTATTTATAAGTTAGGGGGCATTTGTGTGTGTGCCCCCTGCTACTCATTTACTTCTGGATGCTGCACTGCTGCATTCAGAATTAGGCACAGATGCTCCATTGTAGGAGGACAAAAAAAAAACTGTGCCTCGTGGTAAAAGAAGCAGAACAACGTGCAAAGTACAAAATCGAGGGGCTGCCCCTCAAAACCACAGATGTTGTCTCTGCCCAATGTAGTTTTTGGATACATTTTTTTTGCATATCTTCTCTTTCTTGCTCAACTCAATGGCACCTTGCTGCCTGCTGTGTAATGTAATTAGTGAGCAGTGGCTCCTGATTAAAACCCTCATTACACAGTATATTATATACAGTATATGATTGGGCTAAAAAAGATTGATTAGTGTAATTTAAATATTTATGACATGTATAACACTATTTGAACTGCCAACCAAGCATGCAGTTGAGTAATTGGTATGACTGTATATTACAGGAAATTTCCTGCCAAATTAGAATATAATCAAAAGAAGTACAAGTGCAAGGGCCAAAGACAAAGGAGAAACTGTGTTGCTGCATGCTTTGACCCTCAGTTTTAAATTATACATCTAGGGTTACTGCATACAATTGTTCCTCAGTGCAGAGTTTGGTAATGAAAGTGTTAATAATATTAAACATTATACATATATATAAACCCATAAGTTACGCAGACACATAGGGGCAAATTCACTAAGATGCGAAGTTGCGCCAGGCGCAACTTCGCCGCACTTCGCCGCACTTCGCCAGACGAATTTACGCCAGGGCTCCGCAAATTCACTAAAATCCGAAGTTGCGCACAGGGGTAGCGTAAGGTTGCGAAGTTGCGATAGCGTTGTTTCGCTATATAAAGCGAAGTTGCACTAGCGAAGGCTAATTTGCATACGGCGCGAAATTCAAATTTCAATGGAGGAACACGTATCAGCACTACAAATGCCTAGAAAACCTTCAAATCAGCCAATAAAAATTTTATTTTGCCCTACACATGTGCCCACTGTCTAGGTAAGTTGCCATGAGTCAGGAAATGTAGGGGGGAGGAAGGGGAGCCCCAAAATTTTTTCGATCTTTTTCAGCCTATCAGCCATCATGTAGAAAACACGCCAGCGTTTTTTGAGACTTTTTTTGAAACAATCCCTATCTACTCTATTGCGCTTCGCCAGGTCTGAGGTGGCGAAGGAAGTCTAGCGTAAAAGGTAGCATTCGCTACACTGCACAAGTTAGTGAATTTGCGTAGTTTCGTCGCTACTGAAGATTCGCCTGGCGTAAGGTTGCGAAGTAACACTAGCGAAACTACGCCAGCGTTCGTTAGTGAATTTGCACAGTAGCGAAAATGCCAAACGCTAGCGAATTAACGCTAGTGTTCGGCGCTTCGCGCGTTAGTGAATTTGCCCCATAGACTCAGCTCCTTTGAAATCCCCTTTGTGTGTGGTTTCTCCTTTGCAACAATGTGCTGCTGAGACAATGTCTGACACTATGGAAGGAAGGATGAAAATGTGATTTTGGAGTAAAGGGATGGCAGCACTTTAAAAAAAAAAAACCCAAGTACACAATTACGCAATTATGCTTTTTCACAACACCCTGCTGAGAAACCGTGTAAAGCCCATTTTAATTACTGGAATTCTATTCTATGCTATTTTAGCAACCTCATATTAATACCCTTGGGCAGCACTGGACCCAAATGCAGCACAGCAGACTTGATGAGAAGTGCATTAAAGAATAATACTTGTTTGTTACTAGCTTGTAATGTAAACTTTAGATGTGAATTGTCATGATATCAGAGGGGACACAAACCCTTCCAGGGAATTCAGAGGGGACACAAACCCTCCCAGGGAATTCAGAGGGGGCACAAACCCTCCCATGGAATTCAGAGGGGGAACAAACCCTCCAAGGAAATCCATATTAGCCCTACATGAAAACAAACATGTAATCTATAGGGGTCATTTACAAGTACAAGCACCCGTAGGGTAACACTTACAAGCACTTACACCATAGAAAATACCACACTTTTCTTCTCACACCAGATTGGAAATCCAGTGCCCTGTCAATATTATTACAGGTATGGTATCCGTTATCCAGAAACCCATTATCCAGAAAGCTCCAAATTATTGAAAGACTGTTTTTCATTTTATCCAAATAATCCAAATTTTTATAAATGATTTCCATTTTTTTCTGTAATAATAAAACGGAACTGTGTACTTGATGCAAACTATGATATAATGAATCCTTATTGGAAGCAAACCGCTCCATTGGGTTTATTTAATGTTCACATGATTTTTTAGTGGACTTAAGTAATGAAGAGTCAAATTGCGGAAAGATGCATTATCCGAAAAAACCCCAGGTCCCAACCATTCTGGATAACAGATCCCGACCATTCTGGATAACAGATCCCATACCTGTATTATTATTATTAAAATGTATTTATGAAACAGCAACATATTCCGCAACATTGTACAGTAAATGTGTTTATACATTAAACATACAAGAAAATATACCACTCTAGTAATGGTAGAAGCGCTGGATGAAAACAGATGCCAGTGTGGGCATAATATTTAGGAGCTGTGTTTGTTTAAAGGGACTTTTACACCAACATGAGTGTGTCATTAGTGGAAGTGGCATGGGGCACCTATGATGTGGTGCTAGAAAAGATGTGGAGCATCTGTGCTTTGGTCATGCAAAGCTTCCTTGCACCTTAACCTGCTGCACTATGCACCTTGAGCCAGAAGCATCCATAGAAGGCCTAGGCACAAGAGCTTACTGCATGGAACAGTGATTTACAGCATTTAATGCTACTTGCTCTTGCACCCAGACCTTCATAAATGGGGTATTTTGCTTGCAAATACTCTAGGTCTAGATTTGTTTCCTAATGTAAAAATATGTATTTATGTGCTAAAAACATGGGCTAATGTGTGTTGTATATATATATAATACACAAAAGCCATGAATATCCTGTAAATTATATCCTTATAAACGGTGAGTTCTGATGTCATCAGTTATAAACGGTGAGTTCTGATGTAATTTCTGTCACATGACTCACTGAAATTTGTGTATTATAATAAATAAAGTACCCCCAGTTGTAAAATATGAGGATATTAGAAGTTACCTCGGAGTTCCATGACCTGTATAAAAACACTCGGCCTTCGGCCTCATGTTTTTATATGGTCATGAAACTCCTCGGTAACTTATAATATCCTTATATTTTACAAGAGGGGGTACTTTATTCACTATATATATCGCTGAAAAGAGCGATCGATCTCTTAATCGGCTAGTTTATTTCTTTTCAATATTCCAGGGTCTCCGGACAGATTAAAAAAGTGATGTATAAAAATTGATGTATAAAAATATTTTACAGGCTGACAATGGATTAAAAACGGTGTTAAATAGTCCCCCTATGATGGCCTACAAGAGAGGTGTTAGTTTGCATAACCTCCTAGTTAAGACAGATCCTATTCGGAATTATCAACATGTTCAGACAGGATGGTTGGCCAACCGAAAGATGGGATGTTTTAGATGTCCCACCTGTACATCATGCCGGTATATGAACCCTAGGCCATCCTCATACTGGGAGACAATTTGTCATTAGATCCCATATTACCTGTACCACTTCTCATGTTATTTATTTAATTACCTGTCCATGTGGTCTTTCATATGTGGGGAAGACAGACCTTACTGCAGCTCCGGATGTTTGCCCATCGCTCGGCTATTAGCACAGCATTTAGGGACAACCATACAACGAAACAAGTGGCTAAACTCTTTCTAGAGAAGGGACATCATTTACCCACATTTAAGTATATTGCCATAGACCATATACCACCTCCTCGGAGAGGGGATGACAGATCCAAAATGCTTCTCCAGAGAGAATGCTTTTGGATAAAAAAAACTTAATACAATGGCTCCAAATGGTCTAAATGAACAGTTGTCTCTAACTTGCTTTCTTAATCAGCGATGATGTTTACTCTGAAGATGCATATGCCAGTCTCTGCATTTTTGTTTTGTTTTGTTTTATAGGATATTAAGACTGTTATATAATACCTGATTTGGAGCTATTTCTTTAGTTAAGAATTGAAATAAATGTGTAACTATGTTTCTACAATATTGATAATGCTCGACACAAATGTGCAACTTTGTTGCAAGTTAATTAGGAATGAATAGCATTTTGTATTGTGACAGCCTTTAACTTTACTGATGCCTATGTGGGATGTGTGTTTTCACCTCCTGTTTTGTGATAGGGGAGAGTATAAAATCTTGTTCTTAACCATGTGGTGTATTTTGAGAACGGTCCAAGACCCAGACCGAAAAATTGATACATTTTAATATTTGATAAATAAATTAATAATTTTAAAAATCTCCAGTGTGCGCTGCTAATTTTCAACGTATTTCTGAATAATTGACATGGCAGCAGCACCTGGTTTTCTGCTTTTATGAAGGTGTGCAAGAGACTTATTTTGTGTTTATATCTATCTATCTATCTATCTATCTATCTATCTATCTATATATCTATCTATCTATCTATCTATCTATCTATCTATCTATCTATCTATCTATCTATATATATATATATATATATATATATATATATATATATATATATATATATATATCTCTAAACTAGCAGGCTTTAGACCATGGAATGTTGTGGTCAAGAAAATGTACAAAAGGTTACTTGTGTATGAGATGAGTATTTACTATACAGGATGCTTTATATGCTGAGTAATGGAAAGTCCCATCCATCAGAACAATGGCTCACAGCTCTGAGTTCCGCTGTTCATATAGTTACAGTCAAATGACATCATTCTTACCGCTATTGTCAGTGACACTGTACAGGTCGAGAGAAGAAAATGCTGTTCTTCCATTTGTTATTGTTGCAAGAAATTCCATTCCATTTCATTCTCCTTAATGCCACGTTCTAATTCCAGAACCTTTTGTCACTTTTTTTTCTCGTACTGGGAGGGAACATTAATGCATTTGCACATACATGGGGTCCGTTATCCGGAAACCCGTTATCCAGAAACCTCTGAATTACAGGACAGCCCTTATTACATTTTACATTTTTTAAAATTATTCCTTTACTTTATTAGACAGTACCTTTTACTTGATCCAAACTAAGTTATAATTAATCCTTATTTGAATCAAAACAATCCTATTAGGTTTATTTAATGTTTAAATGACTTTTTTTTTTAGTACATTTAAGGTATGGAGATTCAAATTACAGAAAGAGTCCTAATCCCAGGTCCTAAGCATTCTGGATAACAAGTTCCATACCTGTACTACTTTTGCCTAAATATATTCTTTTACACTTCCAGATTGTAGCATAAACCACCCATTTGTTCATTATGTAGAATTGGATGCCTCTTGACCAGGGCCTGGATAAGCCGACTGGGTGCCCTAGGCATCCTGGCCAGCCCACTCCCCTATACAAGCGCACGTGCACTGACACACATGAATGCAACAGTTGGCGCAAACCCGGGAAGGGCAGCCACGTTTAATCAGGACCAGGTAGCTGTGAGAAGTTGAGAACTACAGTAACTCCAGTGAGATGACTCTTGTCCAAAACTCCAGTACTTTCATTACTAGAAAAAAGCTCATACTTCATCTTGGTAATGCAAGTATTTGTCTAAAAACTCATGAATTCCAGCTGTTATCGAACTGTCCTGCTGTGATCCTTAGTCAGGTGCTTGCTGGTCATTTGAGTTCTTCATTAAGTATTAGTTTTCTATATTAGCCTTAAAAACCCCAACCACCATGTGATCCAACTGAATTCATTTAATGTAACAATAAAGTACTGCTCCTGTGTGCATCACATCCTATGAGCTTTATCCTATTGAGTATGACCCCATAATAACCAGACATGAAGTCACCTTCTGTCTGAATAAATTCACCAGGATTCCAGTTCTCTTTTTCACAGAGAGATATCGGATGGATAAAATTGTCTGCTCAAGATACGTCTCCTATTTTTAGCAGAGATGATGTCCACTTTCTGTCTGGTGACATTAAACGCTTGGTTTCCTTTTTCACAGTAGGCAAAGTGCCAGTGCTCTTGTAGCAGATCCCCTTTTCTCTCGTGACAGAATGATTACTCAATCGTGCAAATAAGTGATAAGTGACAATATATGTTTTCTGAGAAAATCTTATTGAACTTATTACACATGCCTCCTTCTTGTATCTAAGCATGATAGATCATCATATTCATTCTGGAACTCTCCAGGGTCATGCTAAATAAAGCAATTACAAGATCACAAGATCATATACATTTTATTGCATATCATTTACTGGAAATCAAGAACATTGGATAAAATGGGGGGGGGCAGAGAAGCTGCCTTAAAAACTTCCCAGAAAAAATAACTTTTTTGAGTTCCACATGAAAAAGCCCCTTAGTTTGGAGCACTAAGGAGAAGAAAGAAGTAGGAAGGCAAGTCCTTCAGGCAGGAGCTGATACAGTACTGACAGGAGCAGGATAGAGCGGGCGAAGACAGAAGACTGGACTGGACAGGGCATGATAGGAGCAGGACAGTGTGGGCAAAGAGAGCAGGACTGGATCAGAGACAGAACAGAAGCAGGACGGTGCGGGCGAAGCATGGTGAAGAACTACAGATGAAGCCACTTTGATTTGTGAGTTAAATGCGTCATGACTCAGGGTTAATTGAATAAACTGTGCTATCTAAAGTCATCTTAACTCATTTAATGCATTTAACCTTTTTATTAGCATACCAAAGCACCATTGTTCACAATGGTGAATGCTTTAATTAGATGGGATGTTGTGATGCAGTTTTCTGTGTTAAATGAGATAAATGGGATATCTGTGTTTAGTTATTCTGTGTCAAACAGACAAACCAAAGTGGCTGCATCTGTAGGTCAGGATGAGCAGGAGGACTGGAGCAGAATAGACAGGACCAGGAGCAGGTCAGTGCCTCAGTGCTCAAGTTTAGGCCAATGCTCAGAAGATCCAAATTACAGAAATATTCGTTATCCAGAAAACACCAGTTCCCAAGCATTCTGGATAACGGCTCCCATACCTATATTGTATTTGATCCATTGTAAATGTATTATTCATACTTATTGTGAGTATAATTGTCATTTTATTGGCGCTAAACATATACAGTACAGGTATGGGACCTGTTATCCAGAATGCTTGGGACCTGGGGTTTTCTGGATAAAGGATCTTCCTATAATTTGGATCTTCACTCCTTTAGTCTTCTAGAAAATCATGTAACCATTAAATAAATCCATTGGGTTGGGTTTGATTCCAATAAGGATTAGTTATGTCAGTTGGGAACAAGTACAGCCTTTCTGTAAATTGGAGCTTTCTGGATAATGGGTTTCGAGTTACCGGATGCCATACTTGTACAATAATGTGCCTTTTACCCAAAATATAAATTTTCTGTATGATTATAATCTACCAATGTTATGATGGTAATAAAAGGGGGGATAACTAAAATTACAGTTGAATCCTCCTTTGTAGATGGCAGCCAGTTTAACAGAGAACAGTTTCATACCTTGGCTCATCTTAAATAAAACAAGCACAGCCAAATTCTTCTAGCCTCACATATATATTACAGTTCGCTTGTCTATAATTAGAGATATGTTGGAAGCTATGACAACAAAGAATATATAATGCTGTCACATTCATAAAATGCTAGTGTCTCTGGTAGAATAACATACCATTCATAACATTCTAGTGACATCATACCATAACATAACATTCTATCCACATCACACAGGAAGCAGGGCATTAAGCACAGACTTAGGAGCAACAGTAGAAAGTATTAAATTGCAGAAAGCCTGGTGGATACCTTGACTTGCAGTAGGAGACATTAGGATCAACCGCAGTAGTGGAATCTGAAGGAGCCTGGAACAAACATAAGTCATGAATAGCATTCATTTGGAAATGTATGATGGATTGACAAAGGAAATATATTTACTCGACTTATATGTTTGCTTTTTACATTGTGTAACCTAATGAGCTTATATTTATTTAGTTAGCAATATCTATATATGCAGTGTTGTATATTCTTGCACGGTGCACCTTCTAACAGTCTAGGCATAAGCCAATCATGGAAGTGAGGGATACCCCCCCTCTCTCTCTCCTCTACCACTGGATTTATTTTTTTCATATCTACTGAGGGTCACCTCTTCCAAAGCTGGTTTTTGAGGTATTTAGCAGTTCTCCGGTTTTAAATTTCAGCGAGCTGGTTTCTAGCATCTAAATTACCCTAGCAACCATGCACTAATTTGAATAATAGACTGGAATATGAATAGGAGAGAGCTTGAATAGAAAGATGAGTAGTAAAAGATACCAATAACAATGAATTTGAAGTCTTGCTAAGCATTTGGTTTTGAAAGCTGGAAAGAGTCATCAGAAGAAGGCAAATCATTACTATAACTATAATAAAGGTGAACCCTTGGTGCCTATATAGAAATACCACCCTGGTTCCAGGCATAAAGGAAGGTGAAGAAATAAAAGTGAACATTACACATGAGCTCAGGAGATGATATAAGCATTTGGTAGACACAGAGGTCCCCAAACATGTAGTAAGGTGTCTGTAGATTAAGGTTGAGGTCCACAGATTGGGTGTGGCCCTCCAAGAGATTTTTACAGCCCCCAGACTTTTTACAAGCTCTTCCGACATCATGTATTATAATCCTAACCCTGAACATGGATTGAAATGAATTTTCAGACCACTAAGTGGACAAAGCTGGACAGCATGGCCCTGTATAAATAGATCTGGAGGGGAAGATGGAGCTGATCATTTTTGGTTATGATATTGGTATCCCAAACTGCTATTAACCATACAAACAGAGAACAAATATATAAGAATAATGTCTGGGACTTACTCATTACACATGACAGTCAAAAGCATAGAATGATGGAGCATTACAAGCTGCACTTTCTCAGACAGAGACATTAGAGAATAGGCAGCAGAGAAGTCTCTGGAGCATGCGGAGGGGATTGAAAGTCTGATGTTTCTCAGACAGGGCTGGTAACCTTAGATGCACAGAAGCCATTATGGGAAGTAGATAGACAGACTTCTCCTTAGCTTAAACTTAGATTAAGTAATAAAAGACTAATTACGCACAGACAGTAGGAATCAGTACAACCTAATGACGCATGTGTGCGGCACAATGTTCTCCAACAGTAATATTTATTTGGGAAAACGTGTAGACCAGGTAGATTGGTATGGTCTTCTCAGGTGTTTTTCAACATCTTGTAAAATACCTTTTATTTTCTTTCTACTTGGAGACAACATCTTTTTTGGACGCCTTCTTTTCAATCTCAACTATTATGTTACTATAAATAGGGGTATTATACCAGCTGGGATGTACTGTATATCTATCCCCAGGAACATTTTATATAAATGACTATCTTGTGTTTCATTGTGTTACCTATAACCATTGATATACCGGTCTGTGTTCTCTTTTTGTGTTCAAGAAATACACCCACAGGAGGCCCTCTATAAAACCAGCTCATAACCTTGAAATTTCCGCTAATGGAACCACATACAGTATGTACCTGAATATCCAAGGTGTTTTTTTTGTTTATAAAGTTATCCAGCTGTAACAACCTGTACAGTATTTGTTCTGCACATATTTTATTTAAGTGATAGGAACACAATCATTAGAAATGCATACAAAACTGAAAGAATTTGATAAGACTCAAATTTAATGGGTCAGCAAAACAAAAGGCAAATAATGATTTACATTAATGTATAGAGCTTTGGGAAAGAGATAGAAGGCAGATGCCAACAGGGTATACATTTTATTTTACAATAGACACATTATACTCCATTTAAAGAAATAATGCTCATTTTAAAAAAAAGTATTTCCTTTTTCTCTGTAATAACAAAATGCAGGGGCTGCACGACAAGGGATCTGTATGATCAGCAGCCAAGTTACACTGGTTTATGTTTAAAGATTGGCAGAATCAGATATAGTTGTGATTGGGTGAGAAGGAATGAGTTAAGGGCCTTAGGGCAGAGGAAAGCTGGGCTGGGGATGGAGTAATAGAGGGATGTGTCAGGGGAAGAAGCAGTTCACTTCCTTATCTTCTGAGCAGGTAGAAACATCCCACCCATGCTCCCCCATTTTTTGCATATGTTGTGAAATATCAGGAATTTCTCTTCCTTATGTTCTCATATTATCGATTAATAACTGAATGTGGATGTTTTCCTCACCTAACTGCCAGGTTAGGTTATGTTATGTTCTATTTGCATATATTATTTCTTCTATGTTCTATGTTATCTTGTCAGCTTATCTAAGTTTGACAATCCAGGCCACTACTGGGCTTGGCTAGGCTGAGCTTATTCTCCCTCCATTTTATCCATTAGAGTCTTTATATAGGGTCAAAGTTACACCTCTGCATGGTGGAGTTCAATGTCCTGCTTTGTTCCTCCTTCCCCTGAGGTCTTGTCTGGTGCGCTATTTGACTTTGTTTTGCTACCCATGGCTTCCATTGTGGCAACAGTCCCTTGCATTGTGCAGTGTACCATGGCCCCAAACCCCTTCTTAAATTTAACCTTAAATATATATTATCATAAACCTTTGTGAAAAAAACAAAGTATGCAGTCAGTGGAATTACTAGATGTTACTGGGCCCCGCAGACAATACATTTTAGGGCCCCCAGCATATTTAGAGGTCATCCCTTTTTACCAATATACTGTATATTGAAACTGCTCGTTATTTAGGGACTCGCAGGCCTACTATACCTCCTGTTCAACCCTGCAGCCACAGGGTCTGCCTCCTCTGTAATTACCGTATATACTCGAGTATAAGCCGAGTTTTTCAGCATCCAAAATGTGCTGAAAAAGTCTACCTCGGCTTATACTCGGGTCAGCAGGCAGTAGCTGAGATTGCAGTCACTTTTAATCATTCCTATACCAACAGTTCACTTGGGGAGAGACTGCAATATCCCACAATGCCCTCTGTTGGTTATATGAAAGAATAACAGTGTGCCCTCTGTTGGTTATATGAAAGAATAACAGTGACTGCAATATCACACAGCACCATCTGTTGGTTATATGAAAGAATAACAGTGACTGCAATATCACACAGCACCCTCTGTTGGTTATATGAAAGAATAACAGTGCGCCCTCTGTTGGTTATATGAAAGATTAACAGTGACTGCAATTTCACACAGTGCCCTCTGTTGGTTATATTTAAGAATAACAGTGACTGCAATATCACACAGCACCCTCTGTTGGTTATATGAAAGAATAACAGTGCGCCCTCTGTTGGTTATATGAAAGAATAACAGTGAATGCAATATCACACAGCGCCCTCTGTTGGTTATATTAAAGAATAACAGTGACTGCAATATCACACAGCACCCTCTGTTGGTTATATGAAGGATTAACAGTGATGGCAATATCACACAGCGCCCTCTGTTGGTTATACGAAAGATTAACAGTGATGGCAATATCACACAGCACCCTCTGCACATGGTAGTGGGACAGTGGGACAATGCACACAGTAATCCGTTTGGCAATTCTCTGTCACCATCAACTTTGCAAAGAAGTCCGGTTGATCGCTGGGGGGGTCGCTTTGGCAGAATGTGCGCTGCTGGGAGACAGGGCTGTAGTTGTGTCTAGGCTCATACTAGAGTCAATAAGTTTTCCCAGTTTTCGTAGGTAAAATTAGGTACCTCGGCTTATACTCGGGTCGGCTTATACTCGAGTATATACGGTACTCCCCTGTATGCAGTAAGTGTTCCCTTTTTTCCATGAGCCATTTTTGAGAAGCTACTTTATGTTTTCAGTTTGTAGAATAATAAGAAAGATTGCAACAGAACCAGAAGCCAAGTGCTCATGGCCTCTCCAATTGGAAGCCTCTTGACAAGGAGCCCTCCCTCCCAGTTCTGTAAATGTACTGTTCTGGGCATGAAGACTTGAAGTGTCCCCTAATATTTCCACAACTGTTGCAGATGTTCCCAATTCTGGTATCATGTCCCTATAGGTTTGAGTGTCACCATAAGAAATTTAGTGAAAGGACATTGTGCATTGTACCTTTTTGCATTTACTGTAATCCTGTCATATCCCGCTAGAGCCTACTACTATGAACTGAAGAAGGAGTGGCTCCCTAAGCAGAAGGTTTCTAATTCAACCACCCTCCTATGGTATGGCCTAAATGGTTACTATGCAGGACTGCTGGCTTCACATTTAGTCGGACTAAGGCTAAGGCTAGAGCAGCAGGTCATTAAGATCAGGAAGCCTCAGCACCACAAACCCACCCCATATTTATATCCAAAGTAAGTTCTCATTAAATGACATAGGTATGTGTTCCATTCTCGACTGTGTGCCTCCACAACTTTCAAATAAATATAAGGGAATTTATTTTTTTTGATATTTTCTCTTTCTACTGCAACATTGTATCAGCCTTAGATGTTTGTGTGTTTGATAATGACAAGGCCAGAAGCCAGTCTTTCATGAGAATGAGGCCAAGAGACTGAGACATTTTCTTGGCTCTTCATTTCAGCAATATGCTCTACATGTTCAGAACATTCCCTATCGATATCCAGAGAAACAAATGGTTCTGTTTTCTGATGTGCATGGCTTTACCAAAATGCTTAGTTCTGATGAAAATACTGCATTCTTGGATTCTAGAATAAAGCATTTTTTATAGATTTATAGTTTCAAGCACAAACGACAAATGGGGTAAAAAGTGCAAGAAAAAACTATTATCTAATATACATATTATCTAGTAAATGTCATTCCGAGAGACAGTTTGTTTCAGAAACATTAGTATTCGTTTGAGAACTGAATTGTGAAACTGATAGGATTTCATTTCTTTTAAATCAGGTCAAGACATTCTGAATTCTAGATCTGAACAAACCATGCATACTGAACCTTACTGGACAAAAGTACTGATATCATTTTAGGAATTGAAATGACAACCTATAAATATTTCTTGCCACAGTTATGTCCTGTGCTCTAGAACTCAAAGTCTTGGTTTGGGGGAGACACATAAAATATTCCTATGATGTACACACTATGGGTAGCTTTTATGGTATTATGGAGACACTTTGTCCTGTTTCACTAACCAATAGAACATGTGCTGTCAGCATGTCAGATGCACCACTGTGTTTGTTTCTTTGGATTAACTGGTGAAACGATGCCCATTTTAAACAAAACACTAGATTGTTAGATGAATTTAACTGGGATGTATTTATGAACGGCATGTAGGCATACAAAAAAATAAGCTTACTATATATTCAATCTTACTCTAAAATATGGTTAAATAAAGGGGATATTTACCTTTTGAAAAATGACAGGGCATTGCAAAACAATCCCTTTCTCAAATACATTAATGTATCAAAAATGAATCCTTGGAATTATTTTAGTAATTGAAGGGATTCTGGCATTGTTTTTATGGTGTAGTTTTTATTTCTAAATTACTTTGTTTGCACTGCAAATAATTTTATTCCTGAGCCAACAACTGCATTTTAAGAGGTAACATTGGTGTCTAGGCAACCATCTCAGGTTTTTGCCTGGTCATGTGCTTTCAGAAAGAGGCAGGACTTGATGAAACTGCTTTCAGGTAGGTAGGATATTGTTTCTCCAACTCAAGGTAACTGAAGGATTTTTACTATTCTCGTATATACCAAGGAACTGTTAACTTGTATCAGAGGATATTATCCTGTAACCTTCCCATTTTTCTGTTGATCTGCTGCTGGGGGGGGGGGGGGTGATATCACTACAACTTGCAGTACAGCAGTAAATAATGACTGAAGTTTATCAGAGCACAAGTCACATGACTGGGGGCACCGTGGAACTAACAGCATGTATAGCTCCATGTCAGATTTCAAAATTAAATATAAAAAAATCTAGTTTACTCTTTTGAAAAATGGATTTCAGTGCTGAATTTTGCTGGAGAAGAATGTGTTTACCCTAGGGACAGATGGAGAGATCAACACACAGTAAGAATATGTAAAGACAGTGGACTGCACTCATTCACTCGCACAGCATTGATCCTATAGGCTGCCGGGCAGAGATGTAGGGAACAGGCATGCTTAGCAGAGATTGCTGATGTGCTGTGCTTGCAGAAGATTTTTACCTACTGCTAATTTCTGCAACACTTCACCCCCCCGAAGGGAAATCCCAGAGTGTAAAAGCGGAGTTTAATTATTAATTAAATTGAAAGGATCCTACCACTTTACAACTTTCGTAGGACTTTGCAAAAGGTGAGCATACCCTTAAACAATATGATTCATCCAAATATAATATATAATATAGTCTTAGCCAATACATTTGCTAAATAACCAAAGTGGACAGTATCATTAAGGCTTACATTCATTGATCAAAGCTTTAGGTTTTTCAACATTCTTCCCCATGTTCATAGGAAGGTGGCAAAAGTACAGTCAACCCTACCTTCCATTGTGCTGCAACCTCTATCATACTAATTATTATTTGCTGACTGGTGAGGCAGCTGCACCACAGTAATTTGGCCTGTGCTATGAACATACCAGCCAACAGGATATTGCTAGGAGTTCTATGAATTCAGTGTGGAATGCTTCTGGGTACACAAAACAGAGGATTCATTCCAGGAAATTAGGATACAACAAGAAGCACCTGTAACAGCTCCCAACTTGTCCCATTTTGAGAAAAAAAGTCAAGGCAGAGAGCATAAGAGCGGGCCCATCCAGACTGCCTAAGGGTCCCAAGATCGTAATCAAGAGGAGCTTGACTATTAGCCAATAAATTCTTGTTAAGAAGGAGCAGTTTACTGCAAACTGTCTAACCTGGGTTTGGACAAACATAGACACATAGTACTTCTATAAGTGCACAGATAATGTGAACCACTAGTTCAGGATGATGATGAGTTTAAGCTTTACTACAGAGACCCAGAGAACTTCTACTCAAACTTACCTGAAGTCTATAGTCATACTTAACAGTATCCTTTGCAGTTTACTGATGATTTAAAGCAAATTATAGATTTTCCTGGAAGTTCTTCAATTTGATAAGTGTTATCATACAGGACGAAGAGTGTAAACGTTTCGGAACCTTCTCAAAACAAGCACTTACGATATAGAACATCTTACGTTTTCTAAACTCTGATGTGCACCAGTAAACGATGGACCCTTCGCTTTCATACAGAGTAAACTTGTATTTTTAGGTTTATTTTAATAACTGAAATATATGTGCGCCAAAATATTTTCTTTTTATACAGAAAAGAACAGTTTGAACAATAAAATTTGGAACCTAAATATAACTTAAGAAGCACAACTCAGGCAAAGGAGAAGAGGCCCTCAGTCACCTTTTGTGCTGCCTGGCTTTCACAGAATACTTCTGGGATTTCTGTTAAACTGAGACATGTGTTCTGAGTATGTTACGTGGCGTAAAAGAATGGCACATGTTTCTAGTTAGGAAGATCACTTTCTGCTAGGATGCCAGACATAAAGGTTGCTGAAGAGTAGGAAAGGAAGGGAAGAATTGCAACAAAGGTGGGACAGCAGTGGCAGACATTTGATATCCCTGCCTATCAACGATAATATGGATCTGCTTATGAACAGCCCCCTAATTCTGAGATCACTGGAAAACTTGCATTTTAATCTCAACGTTCCATTACTGATGGATTTGTCAATGTAGAATAGTCCTTGTAATTCATGATTTAAAAGGGATATAATCGACGGGGAAATCTCGCAGAATCAGTAAAGCCACTTTGTATCGCCCTAAGTCTGGGGGTGGGTTGGGCCTCCCAAATCTCTCCTTTTATTATAGAGCGGCTCAGTTGGCCCAGGTCCTCACGCTACATTCCACTGAAGACTGCCCACACTGGGTCACATTAGAAGCCGCATTTACCCAACCATTTTCCCCCCTTGCACTGGTGTGGAGCTCTCCGGGGAAGAGACCTAGACGGGCTAGTAGCTGTCTCCAGCAAACTTTGAAAATCTGGGATATTTCCAACAAGAAATTACGTTTGAGCTCCCCCTTTTGCCCTGCAGCTCCTATATTTGGTAACCCTCAATTTACCCCAGGCCTCCAGGCCTCACGTTTCCGGTGGTGGTTGGACCAAGGAATTTGGGCTATGGGTCAACTATGCTCTTCCTTGGGCCCACTTTCCCTTCAACAGGTTCTTGATAAGCTTTCTGTTCCAACTAGTGAAAGTTTTCGGTTACAACAAATCCTCCACTTTATACGGTTTCAATGGAACCATGGGGAAAACAAGAATGTTCCCATGACCTTTTTTGAAAGGTGGTGTATTCACTCCCCTAGATTGCGCAAATCAGTGTCATGCCTCTATAGTAGGTTTTTTGAATCCCACCAGCCTCTGGAGCTACCCTATATACAGGCTTGGCATAGGGACCTATCTAAAGAATTATCTCTAAAACAGTGGGAGCGAGTCTGGTCCACAACTAAGAGGTCTTCTAATAACATCTCCTTGCAGGAAGCCAATTATAAGGTACTTTTTAGGTGGTACCTAGTCCCAGCGCGTATAGCGAAATTTTCCCCCACTGCAGATCCCCGGTGCTTCAGAGGCTGTGGGGAAATGGGCACGATGTTTCATATATGGTGGACCTGTTCGGGTGCCCGAAGATTTTGGATTAGGGTCTTTAACATGATTTACTCTGTCTTTGAGGTTTCCTTGCCTAGAGACCCAGCAATAGCCCTACTTAACGTTAAACCCCAAGAGCTCACCAATGCTCAGTTTCGCCTGTTCTCGTTCATAATGTTAGCTGCTAAGAGGACCTTAGCGGGAGCCTGGGAACAGAAGCAAATTCCTATTACCCCGGTTAAGTCCAGAGTTGATTGGATTATGTCCCAGGAAAAAATGACTAGCGTTCTATTAGATACCCATCAGAAGTTTCTGTTAACCTGGAACCCGTGGATTGAGTATAGATTTGGGACTGATGCTCCTGTTATCCTTTTTTCTCTGTAGCCTTCTTAGGGTATATTTGGTCTCAGTGCAGTAGTGGTATATTCTTTGTTTTATTATTTTTTGTTTTTGATTTATTTTTTGTTTCCTTTTTATAAAAAGATGCTTTTGTACCCTGTATGTTCATTTACGGAAGTATGAACCTTGGTTCACACAACATATGTACGTTTACAGATGATGTATGTCTCATTGCTTATTGTACGTACATGTTGGCATGCTGCTTTGTGTTTTCTGATAGCAGTAATTGACTGTACACTAATGTTGTGATCAACAAAATAAATTTATTGAAGTAAAAGGGATATAATCAGATAATAGGTCGAAAAGGCTGATACTCCTACTGACACTGGAACTCAAATATGGTGTGTATAGGACCTTTCAACTGCTATGAACTGACTGGTTGGATCAATCAATTGCAGCTCAGCTATTCATATCAGAATTTGTCACACTCTGAAGTGCTTGATGCTCTTTAGTTTTGAGGCCCAACTTTGTTCTTATATCCAGCATCCCATATTATTGAATGTAAAGACTAGTGCTCCTTGGACAGGGAAACCAACATCTTGTAGTTGTCTTTGTTCCTGCCAAAGCCCATGAGAGATACAATATGAAGAACTGAAAACCTGCCCTTGCCTATGGACTACGTTCGATGCCTTTAATGTTTTTCTAGCTTTATGCAGAGGTAATAAAGTGCATGCTGTTACTGTATCCTGTTCTTGTTTCCTTAAAGGAGAATTATAACTTGTAAAGGATAAGGTAACCAACAAATATGTATCTCCTGAAAGGTGACTTTTCAGAGAATCTTTTCAAAATGACACATGAATCATGAATAAATATTGCTATTATACATCTTTTACCTTGAGCCACTAGTTTATGGTACAGTCTTCATTTAAGAGTAGTGATGGGTGAATTTATTCGGCAGGCGCAATTTCGCAGCGATTTTCCGCGATTCGCCACTGGCGAATAAATTCGCAAAACCACCGTGAAAATCTAGACGCCGGCGCTGTTTTGCGATTTTTTTCGCCGTTTCGCGAATTTCACGGGGAATTTGCATATTTTTCTGCGAGGTGAAATGCCCCAAATTCGCCCATCACTATTTAAGAGGCATGTTATTACAGAATTAGTTACAATCTGGTTTTCAGACTGTAGAGCACAACAGATCTGAGTCATCTCCTAAAATGAGCTGTTGTATTTAATGATTACATCAATTAAAAATAAATAAAGTGACCTCATCGAAACTGTCTCTGAAAGTGAAAACCATTAACAGAGACTGAAACTGGCTGAGGGATTTATAACAATAACCTTTGCCAAGGTTTCATACATGTGACACTGGGACAAAGTCACTGAGATTTGCTGCCAGGAATTCCTTATTATCTAACAATACAGCTGAAAGACTGTCTATTGCTCTTTTCCTGCTTTCTGATACCCCCCCCCCTCAAGCTGTGTTTAACTGCAGTGTTCATATTTATCCCTGTCAGTCTTAACTATGTATAGTCCTGCTTTGTAGAAACAAGGCCTGCTTAGTTTTACAGGAATCAACAATTTACATGTGGTCCTAAAGCATCATAAAATGTATGGATTGTGCATACCCATCTGTAGCAAACGACCAAAGAAGAAAAGAGCATTCCTAATCGCCTTGTAAGGCTGCAATATCTTGTCTACTATGTCCACACGGAATGGCTCATAAATGTATTTTATCGTTAGCCACTAATGTCTCTAAAGATCTCTCCTTCGTGGTGCATATTGGGTAAGGCAGTCGGCATTGATGTTTTATATTTATACTGACTGTCAAAGGATTTAGTGACTAAGGTGCATCTTTTGCACGTGGTGCAAATAAAAGAACACGTGGCGAATGATCATACCCAGAAATCATAAATCAAATATAGTTTTGTGCTGTTCCTCCAATGTGCTTAGTCTCAGTGCAGAATCCTGGTATTATTTAGGCTACAATACATAAACATAAAATTAAAGATAAATACTGAAGCTTAAAACACGCTTATCTATTGATCAGCAGCTAGGATCACTAACTATAGTATGTTATGTTGGTTCAAGATCAGCAGCATTGTGCCTCAACCTCAGAGCATCCATAGATAGCATTAGCATGGTGTAGCCACTAGCCAATCCTAACCTGACTATGATCTGGTCACTGATTATAGGGACATTAAACTGTAACAGTGTTTGTAAATGAGCCTTATGCTGTCTGTCTACTCCTCTTGCCTCTCTGTTGAGGTTTGTTCAGTCCCCATCCAGGATCTTATCTTGGTTTATCTCAACATACTGAGGTTTTTCATTGATTCCCTCTGTTGCTGTTGCTGCTTACAGGTGCTGAGTACCCATCAATTGCATACCTGATGTTTCCTTGCCAATCTTTAACAATATTTATAACATTAATAAATACAACTACTAACATCATTTCAGGAAAGTAAACGTTTAGCTCACCTTTATTTAGAGAAGCCCCCTTTAGGTTTTATCTGGCATTAGGTTGGGTCTGTTTAGAATTGGGAGTGGAAAAATGTTTGCTTTTCCAAAGTATATAAAGTACAGTATGTTCTTTTATGGCCAGGTCAGGTATCCATAGCCTTTAAAAGGGGAGACACCACAAGGATGTGACTTTTTGGGTCCCACTTGCTGAACGGGGTGGATGGTATTGTGGAGTCTGAGATAGAAAGCCTCAGTAGGAGGAGAAGATCCAAAAAGCTAGGAGTCATTTGTATTAGGTTATATCCTGTAAGTGCTCAGTCTAAAATGAGAGTCAGGCTTAGGGTAGTTGGGGGAGCAGCCAGAAGGAAGGATAAGTACCATGTGTGTCAACTACCAGTGTAGGTACTCAAGCCGTCAAGCTAAGTCATCTTGTGAAACGTTGTGAGAGCCTTGAACTCTCGGGATGGAACACTATGTCTTGGCTGTGCCAAATATCACCAATGGAAGTAATACTGAAACACTGTGAAATCATTGTTTAGAGAAAAATGAAACATGTAACGTTTGTTTTAACTGTTATTTAACTGTATTTAACTTTATTGGAGATGTTGGTGCAAATGCTCAGGCCCGGATTTGTGGAAAGGCCACAGGATTTTAGGGGGGCGACATGCTGCCCAACCACACCCACATTGGTTCAAAAACACTGGGGATGCACTGGAGATTTTTTTAATTTCCCATGTGCCAATCACCATTGTTCTGGTCCAGATGATGAAAATTTGCATGAATAAAGGGGAGGGAACAGGGGCGACAAACTGCAGTGGGCAGGGGCAATCCTGGCCCCTCCGCCGCCTGAGGCAGCAGCAGTTGCTGCTGCCCCCCCTCCCCCAGAAATTCGCTCTTAAAGTACCAGGAGTAGCATTTTTGCTGCCCCTGGTACCTAGTGGGCGCTGCCGCCTCAGGCAGCAGCCTCAACTCGCCTCATTGGCGAAGCACCCCTGGCAGTGGGCCTAGTGGAGCCCACTGTGTAAATCCGGCCCTGCAAATGCTTGAAGCCGCCACTTATTATTTCAAATATCAAGAAATCAAAATAAAGACAAAAGAGATAGTATAATGCCCTAGACATGAGCCCACCCTAAAATAAATGTGGCATGACCATCAAATGGTTGGAAAAAAATGTTAACACAAAAATAGTTAGAACTTTTGAAGGCAATCCCGCTTTAAAATATGAAAAAAACACCAGTGTTTTTTTTTTTAGAACTTTTAGAACTTTTCAGCAGACAGGATATGATGTCACTGATATAAGATTGAGGAGGATGAAGCTTCATCTTATCAGTTCGCCAAGTCTAAGTTGTTGAAGGAAACTCTGGTGAAAGAGATAGCGTTCTGTAAAATTCGCACTTGCGATAGGACGTGAAACTATGCTAGCGATGGCCTCTTTCATTAGCAAATTGTCCTCTACACCTCTGAGTAAAAATATCCCTATGTATGGGATTTCTGGCGAATTTTCGCTAGCGACCGCCACTTCGCCCTTTAGTAAATCTGCCCCACTGAATCTTGCCAGGCAAATTTGAGAAGTAAAAAGGCAGTGTCCTCAGTGGTACAGTGGTACAGTTGCTAAATAGTGTTACAGTACTATTATTAAAGTGACTTAACCTACTTTGTGTACCTTTGTGTCTGTCCAGACTTGCATTCCCCTTGCTTGTTTAAAGTTCTTGCAGATTTTGCCTACAATTGCATGGCATTTATTAAATCATGGGCAAATAAACAGATCCCTTATCACAGTGGGATCACAATGTCTCCATTGGTAATAATCCATGGGCAAGGGTAGTAATAATATAAAAAAAGGGTGCCTTGAGAATCCATGTTTTTCATTTTAAAGTTGGACTCGGCGGTCTGCCAATGCGCAGCTGTTCAGCTTTATTTATTATCAGGGCTTGAAACTATTCTTTATTTTAAAACCAACATTCATTATATTGTAAATATATATTCCTTTATGGCTGGTTATTAGTTTATATAGGATATTTAGTCAGATATGTAGCCCAATCAGTTGGCTTTCTCAGTACATTCTTAATCATTGATGCAAGCTTCTTAAGGGAATGTGATAATCCTAAAGCACTTAGCCCTACGCACTAAAACAGAGAATCATTTCCCAGCTAGAAGGTGACATCCACATAGGCACAAGTTAAATCGCCTTTGAAAACGTCATACAGCTGGCAGGGAAGAAGAAGAATTTAAAACAAAGGCAAGGAATTGTCTACTGTTGAACTTAGCAACCATCTGATTTAATGAAAGAGTCTGTCCTGCCAAATAGCTCTTCTCATTCCAACAAATTCTCGCTTTATAACTAATGCTACGTCTAACCTTGGTTGTGAAACAAACCAACAATGTTTTACCTGGCAACAGGCTTATCAATAGCTCAGCAATCGGCAGCCCTCCCAATGCACGTTATTACTGTTCCATGTGATGCCTTGGGCAAGGATTCCAAGCAACCGCTCCAAGTTCTTCCAGAAACTGCACAGATGGATTGGTAGCAGAGAGGTCGAACTCTGGTTATGAGCAGCAGTCTAAAGATTGCTCCCAGGAGATAGCGCTGCACTATACTCTGTTTTCAGTGAATGTTTGTTCTTGTAGTGTTCTACTGTCATAGTAATTTGTATTTGTAATTGTGGATTTATTATGCTGATAACTAGGATTGCTTACGTTTTAATATTTCTCTCTTTTATACATATACATATACATATATAATACCAGCATCTATCTCTGGAAGGATGGGAGCCTGGTACTGGTATTGGCTGTCTTTTCCTTTGCTGCTTTTAAAAAGGCTATATAAAGCTTTCAAACTGTTAACTGATAACGCTCTAGTTGTGTAAGGCTTTGCTCTACCATGGCTTCCTACAGATGTTCAGTCTCATGGAAATCATATTAAGAACCTGACCCCTGCATCACCTACCTTGCGTTCCTGTTGACTAACAATAAAACGCTTGACACCGACTTTTTTGGAATAATACTGGCCACAGCTTTTATTGATTACAATGAATTCTTTAACCATGTTCATAACCAACAATCTCCACATATATATAAATAACTCCATATGTAAGCATGACCATGTAACATTTAATAATGGTACATAACTCCTTTAACAATTTCATACAATAGTGCCAAATATAGAGCCCCCTGTCAGCCTGCCCTTCACCACACTGGCCCTTGAGGTCCTCTAGCTGCAACCCATTGGCTCAGAGAAAAAACAGCCACCCATTAACTCTGTGGCTCCAATAGCCGATGCTCTTGATCGCTAACTCCCCAAAGTCCCCAACCCGTCTCATGTAATAGGTTGCCACCACTCCACCAGCTCTGGCCACCCACCTTTAGGGGTTAAACCACTGGCCAAACCTCTGACTCCTCGTGGCACCTGCTCTCACCCCCCTGGCAGACTGACAAGGGCCCGGCCCCCCAGCTGTGATGATACTTCCGTCCTCCAGTCCATCCCAATTGACTGTTCCAGTACTGAATCCCTGGTATCCAACTCTACTTAGGCCACCGAAGTGACAATTGAATGACTCGAACTAAAAATGGTTCGACTATTCGATAGTCAAAGTACTGTCTCTTTAAAAATTTCTTCGACCCCCTAGTTCGCCACCTAAAACCTGCCGAGGCCAATGGAAGGTCCCCATAGGCTTGCTAACAATTTTATGATCGAAGGATAATCCTTCGATCGAAGGATTCAAATCCTTCGAATCGTTCGATTCAAAGGATTTAATCGTTCGATCGAACGATTATTCCTTCGATCGTTCGATCGAACGAATTGCGCAAAATCCTTCGACTTCAATATTCAAAGTCGAAGGATTTTAATTCGGCAGTCGAATATCGAGGGTTAATTAACCCTCGATATTCAACCCTTGATACATCTGCCCCATAGTGTCCCTAAACCTTCTTTATTCTCCCTTTATGTGCATATCCAATGATTGATCATAGCCTGAGACCTGCCTTAGTTTTTGACCCTGATATTGTACTAATCGTGTTGTTGTCCCGGTGTGACCGTGTCTTAGCTAACTTGTTGCCTGCTTAGTAATTTATCAGTATACACTGGGCAAAATTAAGTGGTCCAGGTGCCAATGCCCCAGACCTGTTGCTCCAATCCTAACTAATGCAGCCACATAATGATTTTCAGCTTCAAATGAAACAATTTCAGATTTAAACTCACCAAAGTATTCAGATGACCACGTTGCCACAGCCATAAATCCTTAGCATTGGAATTAGATTTTAATATTATATATATATTGGGAGGGATATGATAACTATGTATAAATATATAAGGGAATCCTACAATAATCTCTCTAATGCTTTATTTACCAGTAGGTCCTTCCAGCTGACAAGAGGTCACCCATTCCAATTAGAAGTACAATCATAGTACAAGTTGATCCAGGGACTGGTCCGATTGCCATTTTGGAGTCAGGTAGAATTTTTTTCCGCCTCTAAGTCAAATTGAAGAGGCTTCAGGTGGGGCTTTTTGCCTTCCTCTGGATTAACTAGCAGTTAGGCAGGTTATAGACATAAAAAGGTTGAACTTGATGGACAGGTGTCTTTTTTTTAAGATAACTTACTATGTTACTATGTTGTGGTACAATTTTGCTTTAAAGACTGGCACAATTGCTGCTATGGAGTTAGGAATGGATTTTTCCTCCACACTGTAGAAAACCTCGGATATGTTTTGCACGCCTCCCTCTAAAGAAGTTTTAGTATGTCTTGAATGAAAAATAAGATCTAATTAGTGAGATGTACTTCCAATATATTCCAATTCTAGTAAATTAAGCCATAAGGATTCTATTTTCCTATATGATATTCAAATGAAGCAGGCTTATTTGGAAAGAACGTCTGTTTCATCTATAGGAGCATACGTTTAGGAGAAGCAAAGAATAATTCTAGGAAGCATGGCCTCCTTTCCTTTTAACAGTTTCTGTCTGAATAAAATCTGGATTTGCTCTCTGTTGCAGAAATATGAAATATTGTGTACAGCTATTTAAAAGAGATGTCAAAAGACACATTCTTAGCCAGCATGTTTAGAATTGGAATGATTTTGGCTCTGTATAATGGCTTGTCCAAGCCACTTCATAGGAAGCTATCATTCACATATAAAGAATATTTTTTACCCTTTAAATGATGTGTTCTTGGCTAGTAATAAATAGGACACATCCTATATTGAGAGACTAGACACTTACTTCCTGTGAGTGAATACAGGGCTGGGACACATTATTTCAGTCCGCTTTTCAGTAACAAAAAAATAACTTTTAGATACCCTAGAAATTGATATAGTACATTGTGTACCTTATTCTGTCTGACTCATGTTGAGAAGAGTGTTTTTTCTACAGAGAGGGATGTACAAATGTTATGGGTTTTTTTTTAAGCAAGTGTTTTGTAAGACATCTGGCCAGAGAAGATAGCAGATGCGGACTGCCATGGATGATAAAGATTTAAAAATGCAGGCAGGCAATAACAGGTGCTCAAAAGATGGTATAAAATCACACACAGGAACTCTTTCTCATTTTAAAGGTTCCTTTATATTTAGCTCCGAAGAGTTTTGACTCACTAACATCCCATATTATGAATAATATCCCTCTGATCGAACTCAAAAAGTCACGTGGCCTAACTATTGGGAAATTCAATGTCCCCTAACTGCTTTTTAATTTAATTTGTTGCTAATAATTTCAATTTCATTTCTTTGTTAATTTGGTTTAAGATGGAAATTAAATGCTCAGAACAGTTGACAAACTACCATTATGCCATGGTTCATGATATTACCTGCTTTGTTTGTAAAGGGGGATTTCAAGCAATGCAAAAACCATGCGAAGAAATGTCCCAGCAGGAGGATAAGAAGGGTGGAAGATCCAGTGGTTTGAGCATTAAGCCATGTAGCATCAGCTTATATGACAGTTGAACCTAATTTTTTACTTGATGATTTGGGACAACCCTTAAACTTAGCTTCTCAACAGCTGCCCAGTGACATGGGTAGACCCATTAAATAAAGATCAAATTTTAGAGGTATGAGAGATTTTTTAAACCACAATTAAACTCATTTTCTCTAAAACCACAAATGCCATGGAAGTTATTGAAAGACCTGATTATAAAAAGTACAAACAAAGCCACTGAACAATCCAAACCCCTCAAATTTTCAATGAATGAAAATATCGATTGAGAGGATCTCCAAAAACATCTAAAACCACAAATGAAAGACAGATCTTTGCAAGAAAAGAAAAACATCTTCCACTGACTTCTACATGACTTTGACAGCTTTTGTGTGGCATACTTCTGTATACATGGATTTTATGGCTCAGGCACTTGATAACCTTCCATAGCGCTCCTCTAGTGTTATAAACCCCCTTTAAGAAAACAGCAACTTGTAGATAGGTGCATGAATAGTAACTGAAATAATAAAACATCTTATGAAAACCAAATCAAAAAGAAGAAGAGGACGTGTAACGTATGGTCTCCGTCACTCTTCTGCCTATAGCAGCCGCCTTTGGCTTCGGGAGGAGTCCTCCGCTACTCAGATGCCAACATGACTTAACATGAAAGGACCAAGGAGGAAGCTCTGGGCAGGCAAGGGAACCTCTAATGTATACAGGAAGGACAGAGAACAAGGAGTGTGGTCAAGGGATAGGTCAGGTCAATACTAAACAGACAATGTTTTATAGTCAGTCAATTGGCTTACACAAATCATTTGTGGCCAAATTGGCAACAGATGAAACAAGCCATGCTTACCAACAATTACAAGCATAGCCATAGGAGTTAACCAGAATCTTAGCTATCTGCTCATTTAGAGCATTGGTAATGCAAACATCACAAGAACACCAGGTTCCTGGTTCAACTCCAGGCCAGTTATCACAGGACGTTTCCCAAAATGAGGGATAAAAAGCAAAGCTAATTAAGAGTTTTTAAGTCCCACCTTTTTTATACTTCCATGGCAAAAAGAGAGGGTGTTATTGGTCAATGTCTTTTAGTATTTCAGCCACATGCTTCTTCCAGTGACCTCACTGGCCACTTGTTGAAGAATCATAAAAGTAATAAACAGAATATATGAAAGGCTGACACTCAATAAGGTATCAAAAGAGATGTGTTAGTGACAGAAGTCAGAGTCCAAGAACTACCTTTGGAGAGCAGCTGGGCACTCAGTCCAACATCTATTCCACTGATAATTAAAAATATTTTGTATGATTTCAGAGAAATATTTCCACTTACTTTATAATAGCTACAACCGCAGCCACAACTGCCATGCAACTGTGACTTTATCATTGATAAGTGGTGACTGTGGTGAGTTGATGTTCCGCGCTATCCTTCCAGGAGTCCTAAACTTTCCCTTTTATACTCACTGTACAGAGGCAACACACAGTTACTCTGTAACCTTGCCAGGCATTATATCAATAGAACACATAGGAATAAACCTTCTGTGATAAATGAATTGGCAGTGAATGTTTGTCGACATGTACCTGTAAGGATGGAGCCTCCTGTCTAAAGCAGATAAGTGATTGCAATTTTGTTGCCAAGTCACTGAGAAATATGGAATTTAATCTTCTGAACTCTTGCATTTTCTCCAGGGCTTATTTGACTATGAAATGATTGTGTCTTGCAGAATAAGACAGACGTGTAAGAAATGAAGCAATATCTAGGGCTTTAAAAGAGCTCAGATAATGAAAGATAATGGGACAGTTTTGCTTGTAGATATAATGAATAAAGTACCCCCTCTTGTAAAATATAAGGATGTTATAAGTTACCGAGGAGTTTCATGACCATATAAAAACACGAGGCCGAAGGCCGAGTGTTTTTATACAGGTCATGGAACTCCTCGGTAACTTCTAATATCCTCATATTTTGCAACTTGGGTACTTTATTTATTATAATACACAAGTTTCAGTGAGTCATGTGACAGAAATGACATCAGAACTCACCGTTTATAACTGATGACATCAAAACTCACCGTTTATAAGGATATAATTTACAGGATATTCATGTCTTTTGTGTATTATATAGTATTATGTGGATATTACTGGTAGATATGGGGGTATAGTAATCAAGGCAGGCAGAAAATATTTTTAGGGGGTAACAACCACAAGAAAATAGTATTTGTCTTGTTTTAAGTGAAAGGAACACAACCTATAAAACCTCCTTAAGAAGGGAAAAAGATGTATTCACCAAAATATAGTCATAGGTTTTAGTTTCTGTGCCCTTGAGAAACTAGTAGGCACCTTGCACAATAATCATTAGTTCAAGGGTTTCTAGGGGGTTATTTATCAAAGTCTGAATTGATCTCAATATTTTCTGCTACAAACTCCGATCAAATCCGCTCGGGTTTTTTACGCTTATTTATTATTACATTTTCGCGAAAAATTTGCTTTGCAGGAAATAATCGGATTTTCACGATTTTTTCGTAATTTTCACCCGTAAACTCTGAAAACTTTGGGGTATTGCCCGAAACCCAGACATCAAAAAAATCATTGGGAATTCTCCCATTGACTTACATGCAACCTCGACAGGTCTGAGATGCCGGATTTTCAGATTCTGACTTTTCCATCCTTGGGGTTTAATAAATTCCGAAAATTAGTGATTTTTGAGAAGTCTGATTTTCTATTAAAAAAAATCACAAGTTTTTCGTGATTTTTGCATTCGGAGTTTAGTAAATAACCCCCATAGTGTTTGACAGTGTAGCATGATTAGAAAATAACAAAGCCTTAAAGCCATTACTTTTTTCGAAGGTCAAAATCAGCTGCCCTGGCTCTTATGCCCCCAAGATAACAACGTTGCCTATTTCCAATGAAATATGCATCATATTAATATTGTTTGCTTTAGGATTATAGCTGAAATACAGATACAAGTTCATACAATCATCGCCAGACTTATTATGCCCCCTGGTTTAGTTACATTAATTTCTCTGATGCTTTATACTATTTAAATTATTTCTTAAGTACTTTCTGTTGATTGACCCTAAAGGGGATTTTCACATTTAGGCAAATGTCCATATATAAACATCTCTTGCCATTAAAAACCTTTTTGCAATTGATCTTGCTTTTTTAAATAAAGTGCTTTTTTAAGATGATCTTTACTAATGATGTTCTTTGCAGTTTTTTCAATTTCCCCTAACCAAGGGGAGTCTCCAACCCCCAGCTTGCAACAATGAATTTAAATATAACTGATTCAATTGGTTGAATTGTGTCAGCTAATCATATCAGACACCTGCACATTAGCAGAAATGTAAGGAGCATGCTCAGTAGAGCTTCAGTAGAGCTTCAGGCTTCTTTGTCATGGCAGAGGGAAGACTCAGTAGAAGCAGCCTAAAAGAGAACATGGGGAAACATAATAAAACTTCTGCAACAGCAAGCACAGTTACTGTATTGTGAAAACATTTTATTTTAAAAAAAGTAATATGAATGAAGGCGAACTGTTGCCAACTGCTGCAAGCCAGGAAAGCTGTTTGTATCCATCCAAACAGAGGTATAGAAGGTATAACAAGAGCCAATGGGTGGGATAAGAGAACATCTTCCAATGTATTATACCTAGGCTCTAATGAAACTTGTAACAAGACAGCAGCATCAAATCATTAAGGAAAGCAGAGGCAAAATGAATTCCATTATGGTGAAGTAATCCGAATCCCCAGCACAACCATAACTATAAGGTTAGGTTAATCTAATCATCATCATTCTTGCATTCTGCACAGTTTGCTCTGACTCTTGAAACAATGTAGCAGTCAGTTGTCCTTCAGCCAAGACTTTATTCCCCACAGTGCCTTGGTTCAAATAACTTTAAAACCAATTTAAGAAGATCAAACTCAAATTGTTCTATAATGTTGCTTAGAATAACATGCTTTCCCTATACAAAAAAATGGGAGGACTTCCTACATAGGATGGTGGGTAAAAAAGACACATCCATCAAGTTCAGCCTTTTTATCCAAGTGAACCGCCTAACTGTTAGCTGATCCAGGATAAGGAGAAGCCATCAGAAATAGGGGGGAAATTTAAATTCCCGACAGGCAAACAAACAAGTCCCTGGATCAACTTTGTGCTAGCATTAATTTCATGACATTGTATTTTCTTGAAGGTCAAAAAAAAATCCAAACCCTTCTTGAAGCCATCTCATATACAATATCTGCCCATGCAACCACTTCAGGAAGAGAATTAAACAACGTCACAGTTGTCATTTTAATAAAAACTTCTGGGACCTTCTTTCTTCTAATCTGAATTCATGCCCTGAATGTAAATGTACAAGGGGGAGGGCATACAAAGAACTTTATACTTTATTCACCAGTAGAAGGTCTGGTGACTATATTATATGGTCCCTAATATATTTATACATAGTTGTCACATCTCCTCTTAAGCTTCTCTTTTACAGTGTAAACAACCCCAACATGGGCAAACCCAAACATTTTTCCTAATAACCAAGGCCTTCCATATCTTTATTAACTTAGTTGGACATACTCTTTCATTGATATCTTTGTTAAGCACTGGAGACCAAAACTGCACTGCATATTCTAGATGGGTCCTCAAAATTGCTTTGTAAAAATGATGAATTATCCTCTCATCCGATTAATCTATACTGGCCCTGCATTGCTTGCAACAGTTGTGGTTTATTAAATCCCACTTTACATTTGTCAAAATTGAATTTTATCTGCCACTTAGTCACTCGGATTGCCAGTTTGTCTAGATCCTCCTGCAGGAATGACACATCTTGGATGAACTTAATTTGCCTGCATAGTTTTGTGTCATAGGCAAACATTGATACACTACTTTATATGCCCTCCTCCAAGTAATTAATAAGCAAACTAAATACAAGTGAGAACCCTGTGGAAGCCCTATTCCAAGTAAAGAATGTCAATCACCCTCTGTACAAAATCCTTCAACCACTTTTTGAATTTATAAACAGCAATACAAAGACCTATAGATCTTAATAGTGGTCTCGGTGGTTTCTGCTGTACCATATCAAAAGTTTTGGCACAATCAGTGTAGATCACATCTACTGTAACCCCACTGTCCTAGTTTCTACTTATTTAATCATAAAAAGAAACTTATTCTGTAAGGGTTTCACACTACCCTATGGAGACAGAGTATTAGTCATTTATCCTCAAATGGACCATTTTTGGTAAATCTAAGGCATATATTTGTACCAAGATGATCCAAGTTTTCTCTAGCTGTCTTAACCTTTCCAAGCACCAGCAAGTGTACCATGTGTACATATTTATGGCATATATAACATGATTATTATTAGGATGAGAAACTATTTTAGACTATTTGTTTATGTCTTACACACCCCAGTAGTCCTTGATCCCTGTCAAGAGACACAAAATCTTTTGTAGCATCAAAGTCAACAGCACGTTCTTATATAATATTGGCAAGAGGACTGCAGAGGTCTGCACACGCATAGTTTAACTTTTGAAGCACATCAAAATGTTTATCCCGCTGTAGACATCAGCTTCATGAAACAATACTTGATTAAAAACAGAAACCAAGCTTTGTGTAGCCAATAAAGGGGAATAAATTGTAGTTTACGTCAAAATTATGTAATGACATTCCTGTTTTTCATCTGAATTTAATGCAAGTGCAAATTGAAGAAAGGAAAATAAAAGGAAACAACAACCGGCTGCATTCTTACCTCACTATATCGAGGCATTTTGATGGACCTTGAGAAGGAAAAG
The DNA here is from genome assembly GCF_017654675.1 of Xenopus laevis. Lineage (NCBI taxonomy): Eukaryota > Metazoa > Chordata > Amphibia > Anura > Pipidae > Xenopus > Xenopus laevis. Next base: position 112,212,280 of record NC_054385.1, on the reverse strand, counting down.
TTGTCGAATTTGGAGAAAATCCTATTTTTTGGAACCTTTAATAGGATCTTTGCTACTTCTCAGTAGAGTTTATGAAATCTCCTTTACTAACTTATGACTCACTGCTCAGTGTTCCTCTTCAAACAATAATATTGTGGTGACCATCCAGTTTCTTCATTCAGCTAGGTACAGAGCCAAAATCTTAATGAGATCCAGCATATAAAAAGAAGAAAGTGATAAAATCGCAAGTATGCTTCTATTATTACCAAAGCAAATCAAACAAACCACAACCTTTTCACTGGACTGTTGTATCTAGAAATGCATAGGCTTTGTTCCAAGCATAATGAGGCATAAAAGTAGATTTTAAAGTAGGCAGAGTCCCACAGACAGATCTATGAACAGAGTTCATAAATTATAACAGCATCCCCCTCCTGGCCTTTCTTACCTAATGAATACACTTGAGAGCCCTGCTTAAATATTATATACCCAAGCTAGGCTGCTACCCTGTAGTTACTGTAGTTGAGCTACTATTCCCAGCATCCCTCTGATAGATTTTGGCTGCTGGGCAAAGCTCAATGACAAGGTAGGACCTACAAATGCCTTTTCATGGCTTCTATTGGAAGGTTATATTGGTGTCAAGGATTAGGTAGGGGGCACTATGGAGGCAGATGAGGTAAGGGTGAGTCCTTGAGGCAAGAGCTGTATGTGCCTAAGGGGACATGGCAAGGAAAAGGCAGGTACAGAGTGACGAGGGCGTTGAGCCAGAAAAGGATGGGGAGCAGACTGGAAAGGAAAAAGGCTGGTGCAGACGTAGTTCCGATCAGGAGACAGGAGCAAACTAGACAGGAGCAGACTAGACAGGAACAAGGACAGAGTGGGCGTAGGTCAGATGAGGAGAGAGTTATGGGCGTAGATCGGGAGCAGACTGTAAGGCAGGACAAGGCAAGACAAGGAAAGAAGGCTAGAGCAGTCACCTTTAGCTAGGGACAAGGCCACAGTGCTAGTATAGGAACCAATGCTAAGGCAAGGAGTGTGAGGAGGGCTGGCCTTAAATAGGGCAGAGTCTGTCCAGATTGGCTGACTCCAAACCACCAATCATGCTGCTGTTGGGCTAGGGCTGCAAAGGCTAGGTAACATATAGTGAGAGACCCTGGAGGCTGCTCCTCTGGCCCAATGGTTAAGGTGTTAAGCCAAAAACCCAAAGGTCCCTGGCTTAAATCCCAGCAGAGCCTAACAATTGGCGGTTATGCACATGTTTGTAAAAAGTCTGGTTTATCTGTAAACAGAAACTTACAGTAATTTATAATGGTGCTCCTTTCCCATCTTGGCTCCCATTCAGCCAATCTATCTGGAAAAGATCTCATTATTAATTTTGCTATATCCCAGGTTTCCTTGCCTTATAGCACTGTTTGTTTTAGATGTTTTGGGATGAGGCTTCTGTTGTTGTGCAAAAGTTACAGATATATGAAAACATTGTTTGGCCTATCTAGGTCTTTGTATACAGTATCTGTATGCAAGAGTGAAGTCAGAACACAATACAGAGTGTGGGTCATCCCATACTTAATTTTTAAGAATTTCCTTTTCTCTTTTTCCAGGGTATTCTCGGACTGTCCAATCAACAATAAGGTTCTGAGCTTCTAAGATTATCTCACCATTAGGAATACAAGTTCACTAACCGTGAAAAGTCAGGCATCTAAAGTGCAACTTCCAGTAAGGTGCAGGCTTCCTTGAATTCCCCTGTTTATACTGTCAGAAATACTTAGGGCTGGAAATAATGGCAGCCAGTAGATATATGTGCCTTAGGCCCAATGCAGAGTACAAAACTAGATATGAGCAAAATCCCCAATAATTTGCTTAGTCTCAAAAAGTCACATTTTGGTATGTAATGCTTTAAAGGCAAGCGACTTTAAGGGTTCAGATTTGGTTTGGCTTAGCATTACAATTTGAACAAATTCATCCGACAGGGCTGGGATTCAGCCTGTGGAGGTTTGGAGGAACAGGAGGACCTTGAGGTGGGGTCCTTCTCTATCGGTTGTGCTTGGAATTTTAAGGTTTAGGTTATCATCGGAGTAATGTAAAAGAGTTCTATGTTATGTATGTGTATTTTTTTCTCCCCAATGATGCTTATCTGAAGGAAGTTTTGTCAATGTACTCCTAATACCATTTTCTCTGTGACATGGTGCTCTATAACAAAATGAAAAGCCTTGGCAATAGATGTATGCGAAGAGCCCTTGTAAAGTACAGTAGCATGACCTTTTCTGGTCTCCCAATGCAGGTCTGATACCAGCAAGCCCTATTTGTTTTTTAAAAACCACAGAAAATATTCCAAGTATTTCATTAATCATCACTGAGCCTCAGCAGTTCTCCAGAATTAGTCTGTAAGAATGCAATGAATGGACCAACCAGCTGCTTCATGTACAGAAAGGCATGATTTGGCAGTCTCACTCCCTATTTCATTATGTGTAGAACAGATTAAATAATGAATTCTGTGAGTGGCCTGGGGTACCTAAAATTTAGATATTCATGTTTTTAACTGAATCAAACCTCTTTATGAAGATTATGTACTGACATTTCTATGCTTACTGTTTTTATAGAGCAGGATATCAGTTGTCCAAAAGAGCATAGTTTTATAAATAATCCTTGATGATATTTCAATGAATAAATATTGCCGACATAAAAAGGGAGCAATGGTATTTCAATCTAAACAGGAACACCTTCTTTCACAGGATATTTATCCATATATCGCAGCAACGATCCGAATCACTGACTTCCCTGACTTTTTCTCTATGTCTTTTACCTTTAAGCAAATGCAAACAACATAAAAGGAAGCCAAAACCAACATCTCTCCCTGCAGGAACACTCAGCTTTTATGGCCAGCCTAGCCATAGCGTTAAAGACTGACCTGTTACAAGCCATTGACTTGTCCTTTGACTTCTACCTCTTAATAAATATTGTAGCATTCCTAGAATTCCAGAGGGCCGCTTCTGAGCTCTGGCCTTTCTCTAACAAGTGACTCATTCAACAGGCTGTTCTCAAGAAGCCTGAGCTGGCACTGGTCCACCACAGAAGCTGCAGCTGTGTCCTTTCCATATAAGGCAAGAGGCACAAAACTAGTTAAAACGCCGCTATGAAAACAGAGGATTTCATATTTTTACACATTACAGCAGGATGTTAACAATTATACCCATTATAAAAGAGCCTTTGTTTGCCTCCTTCTGGATAAACGGAAGAAAGTGTTGGCACAGGCTTGACCCAAATAAACTTCTGTTGCTTTTCCATCCGCAGCTATTGCTGTATTGTATGCATGCCGCTAGCCATGTAAAAACTATTTTCAAACATTTGGCTAAAATTGATTAATATGGTAGGGGTCTCAAGCCTTTTTCCACCAGCTTTTCACTTGCTTTTCATAATCAGAACCCAGCCCTAACCTATCTGAATCGTCGATACCACAATTACAGATAGGGTTACAGGTGTCGATAAACATATGTTTTTAAGTTTCTTTCCCAAAAGCAACATTCAAGGAATGTAAACCCTTAAAACAAATTAATGTAGAATTGCTTTTGCTCTTCTGAGCACTTTTGACATTAACATTATTTTTTTTATAACATTCAAGATATTAGCTATTGAATGCACTGTTGCTATATGAAATTGAAACAATAGTGCCATCAGCTGGTTGGTTCTTCTGACAGGTCTAGATATTTGGGAGAAAATTTCAGAAAAAATATCACATCACCCCTTTCTTCTCTTCTGCTGTCTGAGCAAAGCAATGTTGTCTTAAGAACCAACCAGCTGATGGTGCTGTTGCTTCTATTTCAAGATATCAGCCCTGTATAAAATTGCTAATATATTGAAAATTAGAAAAAAATTATGAAAATCGTAAAAGTGCTCAGAAGAGCATCTCTACATTAATTTATATTGAGGGTTGCATTTTCTGAAAACTGGGAAATACAGATCAATCAGAACATTGCATTGACGCAATGCAATTTAATGGGATCTTAATTATGGGATCTTAATTATTCTAAATAGTTTTATTCATGCTGAAACAATTGTCAGATCTGATTAGCAATAAATGAATCCCTCAATCTTAGACATACAAAAGATAGTCCGCTCTTAAACACCATGTACGGTCAGAAAGAAATACATATGACAATGGGCAACAGATCTCTTGAAAATGCCTTCCCATATGGATCACAGCAAGAAAAACATATTACTCACAGTGATCCAGCATAGTTGAGGGAAATTGATTTTTAACATTTTCCCACTATTAAGCTGGATCACCACAAGTTATATATTTACATTCAGCAATACAAATGTTAGGCAATGGGAAGGCATTTAGGGGAGATTTGTCTCCCACAGGAGCAGGTGACAAATCTCCCTCTGTGACATTGCCCATAAGAACTGGAGACTGGAAGAAGTACAAGGGCCACTTAAACCTTCCCAAAATTGCAAGAGTGCCCACCATTTTGAACCTGACTGCCTAGGGTTGTTACACAAGGACCCTGTATTCCCTTGTAGTGTATCTCTCCTCAACTTGATGCGCTCCACCTAAGTGTGGTGCTTGCATGCATCTAAGTACAACACGATCCAGAAGAATGGGTCACCACAGGGAAGTGCAGGGCAAAGCATATGTGTGTAAGAGTGCTTAGAGTGCATAGAGGATTAAAGGTACTACTACTTGTATGTGTATAGAGTCCTTTCACCCCCAGCTGAATATATCAGGCATGGGGGGACTGATATATAAAGAGGATTTAATTATGTGGCCTTAATTAAAGGCAAATTAAAAATGTATTTGGGGATAAAATGAAACATTTGAGAAACACCAGTCAGAAAGTCTCAGCAATATAAATGAAACCTGAGTAAGGTCACTGTCTGTGATTTAGGGAGGCATGTATGCTTCTCACCTCTGATCTTCCAGGGATCCCCAACCTTTTGAACCAGTGAGCAACATTCAGAAATAAAAGGAGTTGGGGAGCAACACAAGCAAGAAAAATGTTCTTGGGGTGCTATATTAGTCCTTTGATTGGCCATTTGGTAGCCCCTATTTAGATTGTCAACCTACAATGCAGCTCTGTTTGGCAGTGCACCTGGTTTTTATACAACCAATTCAAAAATGGAATTCAAAAATAAGCACCTGCTTTGAGACCACCGGGAGCAACATCCAAAGGGTTGGAGAGCAACATGTTGCTCAAGAGCTACTGGTTGGGGATCACTGCTCTAGATTTACAGGCCCCAATCAGGCCCTATGGCAGGAGGATTGCCTTGCACTTTGTCCCTCACACCTGATTTTGGGTCCAATGCAAGAATGAAAAAGCTGAGCATGAGATGTACTTCAACGGTAAAAACAGTTTAACTAGGGGGGATGGTGAGCAATTCATTTCAAGCAGCACTTTATACATAGAAATTGAGCATACATAAAAACCCTATAAAATTTAATATTTTACTAAATAGATGTTGGTTGTTGCCAGCTGGGAGCTGCTAGAATTCACAACCGAGGGGCCAGAGAAAAGTAGAGCTTCTTTAACCAACTTGCAATAGGTTTCTGAGTCAATTGATGAATTTACTTTTTTTTAGTTTTAACCAATGAAAATAAAATGTCTTAATTTCTATAAGAATGCCATTATGCAAGTGTGAAAAAGGGATATAATGAGAAGATGATTTTGGGTGTGCCATTTATGGGGTTCCCACCCCCTTTTGCATATTTAATTTATATCAGCATGAATCTCTTTTTCTAGGTCTACACTGTTTTCAGGTGGTGGATAAATGTTGATGTGCAGGCAACTAAACCAATTGAATTTTCATGTGATCACAGACCACTGATCAACTAACAAGACCATTTTTGTGGATGTATGTGTAATATTTTAAATGTATGTGTAAGCTAAGCTTGGTCCTGAACAAATGTTCCAAAAAGGCCCAGCAGCCACTCTTTGGACAGACTAAACAGGGAGGCAGAGAGGAAGGGGCTCCTGCTAAGATAGAGAGGAAGAGAGTTCTGGACCTCCAAATATATGCAGAGGGAAATATCTGCTGGCTGTCAACTTGCAAGATGTCCAGGAGATGACCAACACCTGAACAAAATTAATCTGCCTGTGATTTCCAGTAGGATAGCCCTGGTGAGCATCTCCATTGATAAACAATGATTGAGAGAATATTAAGCATTTATCCCCTGAGGAAGAACTGGTTTTGTGTTTGTACCAGTTACATTGATGCAAGATTGAGGTAGCAATACCACAGGGGTTGATAAGAACTTCTAGAAAGGGACTCTTTGTCTAAAGCACTTGCTGTGTCATTACAGTTTGAACTTTGTACACAGCAAGATTACATGTGTTTGTGTTATTCTAGTGTGTTGCCATTGCTATATATATTTTTTTGCTATGTTATATTGCTTACCCTATAGTCTATTCTATTCTTTTTCTCATATTAAGTGTACTGTTATTTCTTTATAGGCATGTTAGTATTGTCATTCTAAATGGGACTCCCCTAGTGGTATCCCTTGGAACCTATAAGGTTGAGGCACCTAGTGTGTATGTTCTCTCTCTCTCTCTCTCTCTCTCTCTCTCTCTCTCTCTCTCTCTCTCTCTCTCTCACTTACTTAAGTACACAGGTTGTATGGGTATGTGTATGTATGGACAGTGCAGTATTATTCTCTGTTGTGTGTCTCTGACTTGTGCACTTTTTGGCAGCCTATAACATACTTAAAAATAGGTTTTAACTAGAGCCCCCTGGGTTTATTTTTTTGCATTTTTTTGAACTCCGCAATGGTTTTTCAGGGATCACTGACTACTATAAATAACAAACATAGACTACAAACCTCAATGTACTGTATGTGTCTATTGATAGGAAAATCCACCATAATTTGTCCCAGAGGTAACTGTCTGTTCATATTTGCTATGTGACTCATTGCACATAGTAGGGGGTTTCCTTAATAAAGCTTTAAACTCACAAATTAAAAAAGCTGAAAAATGCAAGTAAAAAAAAACTAAGCTCATGGGAAATGTGGAAAGAATTATAAAAAAAACTCTCAATTAATAAACTGCAAGAACCCAGGCCTTTCCTGAACTCGTAGTTATCTTCTAATTTGTCCTGTGCATTTTCCACAAGGTCATTTGAGGCAAAAGTCTTTATCTTGGAGGCTACAGCCTAGAAGTAGTTCTTATTTTGAGAGCTGTGGTATGTTGATATGTATGTAAATATATATATATATATATATATATATATATATATATATATATATATATATATATATATATATATATATATATATATATATATATATATAAAGTTAAGATGGGAACATTGTGCGTTTTTACTGCTCTGTTGAGATAAATAAGAGCCATCATTCAATGTCAGTTATTTGTCTGTATCACCAGCAAACAGAAAGGTTGCTAAGGGGAAGCTATTTGAAGTTCTGATATGTCAAGTAAAAACATAATATGTCTGCCATGCAGGAAATGTAATATCACTACACATGGCTTGTTCATGATTCACATGTTTCCTTTGTATAAGGGACTTTTTTTTTCTTGTGTTTTCCTTGGGAAATTTGGAATATTTAAGTAATAGTAAAATATGTCTAAACAAAGGTGCTTTAAAGTTCTTTATAACAGAAAATATCTTGGTTTTTTTCCGATTTGTAGCAATGAGGGAGTCCAAAGGAGAGGGCCTTTCCGTAATTCAGAGCTTTCTGTATAATGGGTTTCTGTATAATGGATCCTGCAGTTTTCAATGCATCTTGTTTCAACAGAAAAAATGCATTCCTGTTCCAGAGATAAGGCAACAGCATTATTTGAACTGAATATTGTTTTGTTAGGAAAATGCCTGAAAAATGCCTAGTGGCAATGCATTTACTAGGAGAAAAAAACATGGAAAAGAACACTGACTCCAATGCACTTGACACGTGATAAAAAACACTATTGACCCCAAAGAGGCTGAATATTCACTTTCCTTAAATAAAATCTGTAGCCCAATGTTTTTCATGCCAGTTTGTCTTTGTCAAGTGTGTCTAGAGAGAATTTGAAATATGGAAGTTAAGTCTGTCCCATAGTAGGGTTGCCACCTGTGAGGTTTTGACCTAGACAGCCTGGATTTTTGAAGGGCTGTCAAGGTCAAAACTGTGTGTACCGATTTTTAAAGTAGGAAAACTGGGCAGGATTCCCTAAGATTGACACAGCGATTGGCCAAGTTCCGACCACCACGTCATAACTCCACCCCCAATGTCCCTGGCCCATCCCCAACAATGTCACTGCTCCACCCCCACCACATAATCAGGCCACCCCACGATTTCAGCACCCCGACCAGAGTTAGTGGAAGGAAAAGGTAGCAACTCCATCCCATAGAGGGTTCAGTAAATGGTGTTCCAGTTTGATATGCCTGGGGTTGCCATGATGTCCTAGGTAACTTTGAGCAGAGTCCCTGTTATTTTCCACATCGGCTCTCTATCATAGAGCATTCTGGGAGAGACATACCTTCCTTATAGGATTCCAGGTTACAGTGAAATGGATTCATAACATTAGGATCAGTACAAAGTTGATTTTCAATACCAAGAAGGGTTTTGTGGACAGATACTGTAGTTATTTCAAGCAGAAGTTTGTTTTATGCAGACTTTATCCAATGTCATTTTAATTTAAACACTGCTGGAATGTTGATACACAGAGAAACGAATTGCTTGGTGCTAAGGAGCACTAACAACCCTAAATCAATATTTGGAAAGATTTTTATTTTCCTTCCTGTGTGGAAGGGAAAGATTATATATACAGTATAAATATATTTTTTAATTTTATTCCTAAAATGTAATCAAATTTACATTTCAGCTGTATCATTTGAAATAAAACGTTTTCTCTGCCCCTACCACATCACCCTTTCATTAAATCATTAGATATGAAACCATAGTCTGTTACTTGCTCTACTTGCTTCAGATCAAATATAGTATCCTGATGAAGCTAGGGTGAATCCCTTGAAAGTGTTGATACACTGGTGATATGACAGAATAAAATAGGCTAATTTTTTGTATATCGGTGGTATGAAGCTGGATGTCCATGAATAAGCATCTGACTGGACCAGCAGGACACATGAAGAAACCACAGTTGGTCCGACCCTAATGGGCCCCACCGGCCAAGGCCCAATGACTGCCTATTAGCGGGGTGGGGGAAAAGCTTTCTGGCTGTTTGACCTTTGTAGCACCAGGTAGGAACAGCAAGAATAGTTAAGTATTGGGGAGGGGGCATATGAGGCTTGGGGAGGTACTATCCGGGGGAAGGTTTGGAGTTTTTGGGGGGATGAGGGCCTCCATGACTGGGATGACGACTCTCAGTTGGCCCCAGATACTGAGTCTGACACTGAGCACCACTATATATTACCATAACAGATAGGTAGGTTCAGCTAAGCAACAACTGGGCAGATTTAGAAACCATGTTGAAGACATCCTTTAAAAAAAGCAATTCATATATATATCAAACATTGTGTATCAAAAGCTCTCAGAGGTTCAGAGACCTTGATCTGTACTATAACCTTTTTTTAGACTTCTCATCAATGTGTATGTAACAAACAGTGAGAAAGATGCGCCACTGGGGAGAAATTTTCCATTTCTGAATTATACTTAGGAAAAGAAGTTCGTGATTTTGGCTGGGATCAGAGGATTCTTTTTCAGCCACAGAATCCAATAAATCTGTCACCTTTAATTCTTAAGCTGAACTTGTTTTCTTTATACTAGAGTTGTTTTATCTGACTGATTCAGCTTAAATCTTAATACTGGAAATAGAATATTGCAGAATATATAGAAAATAAAGATGGTGATTAAAAAAAAAACATTTGTAATAAATTCAATTTAAGAGAAACTAAAGGGCTTATGACATACAGGGTGGGGCTACTTGTAACTGGCTAGCAAGAGGTTTCATTATTTTTTATGGGACAAGAAGAGCTACAAAGCCAGGTACACGAGGAACATCATGTAATAAACAGGAAGATTGGCTCTTGAAGTTATATTAGGTCCATATTTTATTTCTCCTGGAATACCATTTTGTCACCATTGCATGAGACAAAGTTCTCACCTGACTCAGACCCTGCCAGAAATGCCCCTGGGGAAAAGTAGCCTATGTTCCTCCGGCACAGGAAACAATAACACCTGTTTCTAGCGAACTACGAGTAGCATAGACCTAAAGAACCCCTGGTACTCAAAACCAGGAGTACTGTATTAACAATGACAACATTTCACCACAAAATGTCTTAAATTATTCAAAACACACATAGTTTATTGCCATAAATATTGAGGTAAGTATCCTACCAAGATCTTCTTAATACATTTCTCAGGTGAGTTCCTTCAATGATGCCTCCTGAATGAGAAGGATATAGGTTGAGAAGCATTGGCAGGACAGCTCATTGAAGAGTCTGTAGCTTAAGAAACCAGTCCTGGGGTCAGTTCGGGCTATGGAGGGTTAGTCACAATCGGCTCCCTAAATCCAGAACAGGTGCTAAGCTCCCTGGTCACAGCTCTGCTTCCGCCTGACACAGCCGCCTTTGGCATTGGGAATAGCCTTCAGCTACTCAGATGCCACCAGGTCTTAATAAGAGAGGAGCAAAGCAAGAGTCCTAGATAGGCAAAGGGGCATAGTCATTACTTAGGTTTTGGACGGAAGACAACAGTTCAGGGAATAGACGAAAAGCGTAGTCAGGCAGGCTGGGTCGGTACAGGCAGAGTTCAAGCAGGGTCAGACAGGCAGTGGTCTGTTCAAGCGGAGTTCAAGCAAGGTCAATCAGGCTGGGTCTGTACAGGCAGCATTCATGGATATGAAATTTGTACCAGAAAGGAACTGCAAAGAAGAGCTAACGAGGTCGCACAGCCTTGTTAATAAATATAATTAGATTGTGTGTGTAATGAAATATAAAAACAGTTAAAATTATGATGTATCCCAATTTGGTTTCACTGTTGTAAGGATTGCAGTGTATCTGAGTGATGAAAATACTGGTCCCACCTAGATCATTACATCAGCCTATATGCCCTCTAGTGGTAGTATGAGTTGGGGTGGGGATCAGGAGGGTGTCTATAGTAAAATAAATTAGGTGGCTCCCATTGTGGGAAAAACAACGGACAAACCAACACCTTGTATGCTGGACCTTGAAGTATTGCACAAATGTTAATTCCAAAATGGTGTGCAAGGAGAGTAAACTGACACTTTGTCCTCTCAGAGGCATCAAAGTAGGTATGGCCTATTCCCTATGTCATGTGAAAAAGCAACACCAAATGTTTGGACGTGAACACAATGTGTTAAATAACCAATGGTAGTGCATACAGACGGAGGACAGACCCAGTGTACCGTACCTTGCAGTATTATGTAGACATATATGTTTCCAATATGGTGTGCATAGAGTAACTGGCGCTTTGTCCTCTCAGAGGCACCTAAGTAAGTGTGGCCTATTCCCTTTCTGGTACAAATTATTTTTAAGAGCTGTCGGCACGTCTAAGATTAAAGGACTTCTAAACAGTGGTGATGGGTGGTTAGAAGTTGCGGAAAAAACCAAGAAACCCAATTTGTAGCGTTCAAGGATAGTCAGGCAGGCAAGGGTCAATACCGGAAGAATCAGAATAGTCAGGCAGGCATGGGTCAGGATTGGTATGGTTCAGAGTAGTCAGGCAGGTAAGGGTCACATTTGGCCCTTGACGTGATGATGTCACTTCGCACCGTACGTAAAACCTGGGAAGTGCATGCTGTGCGCACCCTAGTCATTACCAGCATTTGAAGAAATACTTTATAGTGATAATATAGGGCATTGTCAACTGCAGTATGGATTGTGAGCAGTTTAGATGCCTTTTAGACTGTAGGAGGACCATAAGAGTACCATTTGTAGGACAGATTTTAATGGATATCAATATTTGTAATAGATGAAATATATATCTATATAGCTATATCTATATATATATATATATATATATGCATCATTTTATAGGGGTTGGTTTATGCTTCAGATAATCCTTTGAAGGTGAAAACTGGAATTCAATGGAATCTAACCAAACTCTTGACCACAGAAAGCAAAGACAAAACATGACGGAAACGACAGCGAAAAATTGCAACAATATTTTGCTCTCTTCAGGTATTAATAGAAGTAGAAATTGCAGAAATGAAAATGCTGAAATGAATTGCAGAGAACAGTATCTTCAACAGTAACACCATCCTACCGTATGTCCAACAATGTTAAATAAATTAATTACACATTTAGGATTACTACACTGTAGAAGTAAAATCCCTGTACATAGGCCCTAACTATAGCAGTAATGCCTTTATGGCCTATCTGATGAAGGTGGTAGATTTGAAAAAAAAACACTTGGATACCAATGGGCTATAATTTATAAAACTACAAGCAGTTTAAGTGGTATGTATATTTAGGGCTATTCCACACGGGGAGATAGCGACGCGTTTGCGGTCGCGGCGACAAAGCGCCGCGACAGTCGCCGCGACCGGCGCAGGCGACAGTTTTGTATGGGCGCCTATGTAAAAACGCCTGTGCTAACCACACGAGGCGATGCGCTTTTCAACAGTCGCCTGAAAATGCCTCGCCAGGCTTTTTCAGGCGACTGTTGAAAAGCGCATCGCCTCGTGTGGTTAGCACAGGCGTTTTTACATAGGCGCCCATACAAAACTGTCGCCTGCGCCGGTCGCGGCAACTGTCGCGGCGCTTTGTCGCCGCGACCGCAAACGCATCGCTATCTCCCCGTGTGGACTAGCCCTTAGAGTAGACCTGCTTACCACATTTTTATCTTTCCGCTTATCATCTGGAATTCTGGTAGACCAGTTTTACTGGCCTAGGGAAATCAGGAAACTGATAGAAGGCCATATCTAAGGAGATATGAGTGTAGGACTGGCCAGAATAGGGATGACTGATGTTGTTGGCCAGTTTGAATTTCTTGCAATATATGGACAAACAAACCCTGTTTATTTTAAAGGGGAAGGCATTTTCTAGTACCTTAATGCACAAAATGTATCCATGTCCTTTATATATATTGATAATGGATTGAGTGCAGAGGACTTCTTGTCTCTAAAAAGCCTGATCGATGAATCAACCAGTATCCATTATACAATGTCTTTTAAGTCTATTCCTTGGAACACATCCTGAAAATAGGACTCTGTACATGTGTGGTCAGATTAACTTCAATACTCAGATCCACCAAACAGTATCTATATGCACATAAGCATAATGTGGTGGTTAAATACAGTATGTGCTATTGCTTCTAATGTATGGCAAGACCCTTTTTTTTTTTGAACATGTTGTTCTATCAGCCTTGTGCAGAGAAGCTTTTGATGCTACTGTGTGGCCATGCAGTTCTTTATTCAACTTGTGCTTTAAAAAAAAAGCAAGCTTTTTCTTATGAAAAAGGTGTGGGTTTCCCTCTTATCTTCATAGCTATTGACGATGGCTTTTTGGCTGCACCCAAGCTGCTAAGGTTGCAATTGCTCTTGGCTGGCACCGATAAAAGATTTCTTCTTTCATCTCTGGAAAGGAATCATCTATCACAGGGCCATTACAGTAGGCATCACTTGGAATACACTATAGAGGGTATGATTAAGAGCACAACATGACGGTTCATGCCACAGTTGTTGCGTTATGATGAAAACTTACAAAGAAAATGGGTTGCTGATTTATGTTTCTATAGATAAATATTAATATTTTGCCTTTTACTGTAACACGGGTTTTTTTTTAGTGGAGATGAAAGGTTGCCTCTCCTAGAATGGCTCATAAACTTTTTCAAATATGGTTTCAATTGTAATTGCTGTACTGAAAGGTTCCAAGTTTGCCTCAGTTCTGGTTACTCATAGAAGTAGGCTTGTAATAACTGCTGAATGGTTACTATAAGGGTTGTCACCTGCTTGGTATTTTATAGGCCCTGACGTGAAAAATGTATCTTTCTCAAAGTATTGCCATTCTCTTAGGCTTTGTCACTGTACAATGTAATGTATGTGCATTAAAAAAAAACTTTGTAGAGCCATGTCAGGCTCACTTTAACAAGCTAGATACCCTAAAAAATTTAAAAGGCATTAATATTGGAGGTAATGTGTTAAAAGGCAGAAAGCATGCCTATGTTTAGTAACTTATAGCAACTAATCAGGTATTTGTTTTGAAACTGTATAGTACAGTAAATTTTTTATTGGCTTGATAAGGGTTTCTTGAACTGGCACAGCCCTTGTGACCTTTATTACCCACTACATTTTCTAGAGTTGTATCTTCTCCACTAAAGAGAACTAAACAGTACAAGGCAGAAAGGCCGAGGTCTTGATCGTTTCTGGATTTTACACCCTTAATCATAGACCTATGATTAAGGGTGTAAAAGCCCAAAACGCATGAGGCCTTGGTCCTTCTGCCTGTTTTTAAACGTGGAGCCAATAAAGACTAGTCTTATTTTAATTGGCATACGTGCTGCTGTCCATTTTTGTGGAGCTCCACTAAAGAGAAACAGAGTCTAGGGCAAGAATTCATAGATAGGTACCAAGGGTGAAAAAGATGGGGGGAGCAACATCAAACATTAGTAGTAGACCAATATTTCCCAATATACAGATTCAACTTAGTTACACAGTTTTTGATGTGTTTTTAAAATATCTTAGTGTTTGTGCTATCAGAAATGAAGGTTCACGATATTCCTGTAGTTTCTCAAATCAGTAGCTGTCTCCAATTAACCGTGCCTGCAGAACTGGAATATTGCTTGTACGCATTCAATAACGGATCAAAAATGAATCTAGAGAAAACACACAAACTCCAAAAAAAGATAGTTCCTTGACAAAATGAATGAGATCCAAGATCAGCCGCTATGCTACCCACTGTGTCATTAAAATAAGCATCTCTTAACCCTGTTTATTTAAAACTGACAATGCATGGACCATCTAGCCACAAGAGTCATGTCCATTAGTATGTGTAAACCACCAAAGAAAATGTTTGTTGATTAAGTGGGTTGACTAAGACAAAAATCCTTGCTAATGATGATCACTCGGGGGCCCATTTACTTAGCTCGAGTGAAGGAATAGAATAAAAAAAACTTTGAATTTCGAATGATTTTTTTGGCTACTTCGACCATCGAATTGGCTACTTCGACCTTCGACTTCAAATCAAACGATTCAAACTAAAAATCGTTCGACTATAGGACCATTCGATAGTCGAAGTACTGTCTCTTTAATAAAAACTTCGACCCTCTAGTTCGCCACCTAAAACCTACCGAGGTGCCATGTTAGCCTATGGGGAAGGTCCCCATAGGCTTTGTAACCATTTTTAGGTTGAAAAATCGTTCGATCGATGGATTAAAATCCTTCAAACCGAACGATTCGAAGGATTTAATCGTTCGATCGGACGATTTTCCGTTCGGTCGTTCGATCTAACTATTTGCGGTAAATCCTTCGACTTCGATTTTCAAAGTCGAAGGATTTACATTCGGCAGTCGAATATCGAGGGTTAATTAACCCTCGATATTCGACCCTATGTAAATCTGCCCCTATGTGTCAGTGGTGAATCCATATATGCATGGGCTGCATTTCTACATTGGGCTGATAAAAAAGATCAATAATATTCCATTTACATATGCGACCAAAACTATATAGTCTAATGCAACCAGTTGGAGAGAGATAAAAGCTATGCTCACGGCCTGCACTGAATCTAACACACAATCCCATGGCTCCAAAAAATCTCTAGTTTTATGGCCTTAATACCCACATAAATGTATAGACATAACAGCACTTGAAACAGGCCGTACATTTGTATTTTTCATGAGCTTGGCGTCTAATAAAAATGCCACTTCTGATCAGTTGTTACATGATTCCTGAATTTTCAGTAAATTAACGATAAGCTAGGCCGTGAAATAAATCTGCAATCTGCACAGATGGCTAACTGATTGCCTCCCGTCAGAGGGCCGGCTCACTGTTTGTGTGTTAAAATATCTGGTAAATTTTTAGCAGTCGCAAAAATGCCTCCAAGGAAGTAATTATTTCCTTGTTATTTGAGTGTTTATTACAGCAGTTTGTCTGCGGATTAAATAAACAGTCTGTGTAAAGGCCAAGGGCATTAGTGGAAAAAGCATATCAAAGTTAAATGTTATCTGCACGTTGGCACAAGAACAGTTACTTTGAAAGCAAACATGTACAACCTGTGACCTTAATGTGCACAGTCAAGCAGGCAGGCTAGCCCCTACATATAATATTGCCTCACATTTATCTTACCTTCCACAGTAGACAATAAATTTATCCTTGTCCAAGAAAACCACAATTCACCACCGTGCATAAAACTGGGGCTTGCCCCCCCCACCTGGTCAAACATTTCTCTGCCACCTGTTTCAATGATGCCCAGAACATAACCAAGCCCTAACTACTTAAAACCCCCCTGCCAGTGTTACAGCCACGTAAGATAAAGATAAGCAAATCGGAATGTGTGTCAAGGCCTAACAACTATAGTAGGTTGGAGTTGGAACCAGTGCAGACAGACAGGAAATAGTCTAATATAAGGTACACAAAGGGTTAAGCTGATTAAGGTCAGTATCCAGGCAAAATTCAAGGGCAGGCAGCAATCGGTATAGTCAGGAGTTAAAGCAGAAAGGTCAGGAACCAGAAATCAATCTAATAGTAATTATAAAGCACCCAGGAGATGAACCTACTGTATGTTTGAGCATTGAACCCAGATCCTCTGCGTTATTTCAAATTTGGTGCCAAACCCAGCACAATGACATCACATGCTGGTGCAATGATACTAAATTGTACACAAGGACCATGGGTGCCACCATCCTGGCTGTAGCACCAAAGAGAAGAGGAGCACCATTGGGCATGCCTCACAATTAGTTGGCTTCATTCATCAATTTAGGGTGTAAATTGGTAGTGCCATCATAACAGACATGAACCTTCGGTTTGTACAGAGAATTGCTAGGCAGTGCAACACAAATGCATATCCATGTTACATACCCTGTAGTTAGTCACATAGTTACATATAGTTACATAGTTAAATCGGGTTGAAAAAAGACAAAGTCCATCAAGTTCAACCCCTCCAAATGAAAACCCAGCATCCATACACACACCCCTCCCTATTTTCACATAAATTATATATATCCATATCTATACTGTCACGGTCGGCACCCAACACCAGAACAAACACCAGGCACCCTGGTCTCGGCTTGTGCTTCACCAGTAGTGTGACCGCCTTTGGGCCTCGGGAGGAGCCCTCGGCTTACTTGGATGCCACCTGGACTTAAATGAGAGGTGCAAGATGAGGGTTCTGGAAAGGCAGAGGGGCACGACTGTAAAGCAAAGTCTTTGGACAGAAGATCATAGTAGAAGGCGTTAGGCAAAAGAGTAGTCAGATCAGGCCAGGTCGAGGCAGGCAGAGAACAAACGTAGTCAGGCAGGCAAGGGTCAAACCAGGAAGTCAATCAGAGGGTTAATCAGAAGAGGTAGTCGGTAATCAGGCAGGGGTCAGGATCCAGAAGTCAGAATAGTCAAAATAGCCAGGCAGGGGTCGAAACAGGAATCAAACAGGTTCAGGATATAGCAACGAATAGCACAAGGCTCAGGAACACCAGGAATCACAATCCTATCATGGGCAATGATCTGCAAGCCGAAATCTCCTTTTAAGTTTTTGAATTTCGCAACAATGCGCGCCTCTGTGCACTGACGTCATCACGCCAGCGCGTCCGCGTCTATAAAGAAGACGAGACGCGCGCGCCTTAAAGAGCAGGACAGAGAGAGGAGAGGCGTGGCGGGCGTCCACCGCCGATGGTGCGGCGGGTGTCCCTGCCGCACTCTTAGACCACCAGGGTGAGTTTTTCCCCTTACATATACTAACTATAGAGTCTAGTATCACAATAGCCTTTGATATTGTCTGTCCAAGAAATCATCCAAGCCACTCTTAAAAGCATTAAAGGAGAAACAAACCCTATTATTAAAAAAAACCCTACCCCCCCACCCCACATAGACCCCCCTCTCCTAGTCTAGTTGCTACCCCTGGCAAATGCCCCTAACTTTTTACTTCAGGGATCAAAGTTCACGGCAGCCATCTTCCTGGTCTACATGTCTTCTTCGGTGCTCCTGCAATTTCCGTCCATTTCGGTGCATGCGCAGTTGTCGCTAACCAGGAAATTGCCCCAACTGCGCATGTGCCGCTCCACTGGTCTCATTCTCAGATTATCGAAGACCAGGAAGATGGCTGCCGTGAACTCAGATCCCTGAATCTACACTGAGGGTTAAGTAAAAAGTTAGGGTCATTTGCCTGGGTTAGCAGCTAGGCTGGGGGGAGGAGGGAGATGGGTCTATGTGGGGTGGGGGTAGGGTTTTTTTTTAATAAGGGGTTTGTTTCTCCAATCAGCCATCACAACATCAACCGGCAGTGCATTCCACAACCTCACTGACCTCACTGTGAAGAACCCCCTACGTTGCTTCAAATGAAAGTTCTTTTCTTCTAGTCTAAAGGGGTGGCCTCTGGTGCGGTGATCCACTTTATGGGTGAAAAGGTCTCCTGCTATTTGTCTATAATGTCCTCTAATGTACTTGTAAAGTGTAATCATGTCCCCTCGCAAGCGCCTTTTTCCAGAGAAAACAACCCCAACCTTGACAGTCTACCCTCATAATTTAAGTCTTCCATCCCTCTAACCAGTTTAGTGGCACTAAGTCTCTGCACTCTCTCCATGTGAGGCCTTACCAGTGACCTATAAAGAGGCATAATTATGTTTTCATCCCTTGAGTTAATGCCCTTTTTATGCAAGACAGAACTTTATTTACTTTAGTGGCCACAGAATGACACTGCCCAGAATTTGTTATCTACAAAAACCCCAAGTTCCTTCTCAGTTAAGGAGACTCCCAACACACTGCCGTTTAGTGTATAACTTGTATTTATATTATTTTTGCAAAAGTGCATATCCTTGCTTTATCAACATTGAACCTCATTTTCCTGTTTCCTGCCCAGTTTTCAAACTTAGTGAAATCGCTGTGCAAAGTGGCAGCATCCTGCATGGAACCTATAGTTCTGCACAATTTAGTATCATTGCAAAAATAGAAACAGTACTTTCAATGCCCACCTCCAGATCATTAATAAACAAGTTGAAAAGCAAAGGACCTGGTACCAAGCCCTGCGGTACTCCACTAACAACACTGGTCCAATTAGAAAATGTTCTATTTACCACCACTCTTTGTAGTCTATCTTTTAGCCAGTTCTCTATCCAGGTACAAATATTATGTTCCAGACCAACATTCCTTAATTTAACCAGTAACCTTCTGTGTGGCACTGTATCAAATGCTTTAGCAAAGTCTAAGTAAATCACATCCACTGCCAACGCAGAATCGAGGTCCCTGCTCACCTTCTCATAAAAAGAAATTAAGTTAGTTTGTCAGGATCTATTATGCATAAAAGCATATGTATTAGTAAGTGATAGTATTGTGATTTGCTATGAAGTCCAGTATCTTATCCTTTAGTAACCCTTTGAAAAGCGGTGGCGCCACATTAGCAATTCATCAGTCTCTCTGCACCATGCCAATGAATCAATGATGAATTCTGAATAATTAAGTAAAGAGGTTTTGCAATCACAGAGCTAAGCTCGCTAAGTACCCTGGGATGAATACTATCCTGCCCCCGGACCTTTGTTTATCTAAACATGTTCTAGTCTCTTTTGAATTTCCTCATGTGTGAACCATTCATCATGAGTTGTATTACTTGAATTAGGACTATTAAAGAAATACTGTCACATTCCTATGAAAATCATAGGAACATGTCAGTATAAAGTAAATGCTGTACCCGTAATCGTTCTCCAAAAAGCCCCCCCCACACAAAGCCTGCAGCAAATCCGCCCCAGCCCCTCAAACCTGTGTGCTGCCGACCTACTGACACTAACTAACTAACAGATCTTCCAGGTTGCTTCAGTGACGCCAGACTGGGGCAGAGCAATCCTTCCATAGGCTGAATTCCTGTTTTCATTCGTAATCAGCCTATGGAAGGATCGCGCCGCCCCCAGCCAAACATCGCTGAAATGTCTCAAAGATCTTTAAGCAGTGTCGGAAGGTCGGGTGAATGCAGGTTTGCGGGGGGCAGCTTTGCGGGGTGCTTTGAGGGGAACGATTACGGGTGCAGCATTTACTACTTGATACTGAAACATTCCAATGATTTTTATAGGAACATGTCAATATCACTTTAAGAAGGAAACTTTCATTAACTGGTTCCTTATTTGTATAGACAGATGAAAAATATGAGTTCAGAATCTCAGCTTTTTTTTGTTCTCATCAACCAGCTGACCCTCCTCTGATATTAAGTGTCTCACCCCTCCCTGCTTCATTTTTTTACTTCATTTTTTAGTCAATGTCTGGATAATTGAAGTCACCATAGTAAAAACTTGACCTAGTTGTGAAGCCGCTTCTATTTGTAAAAGTATCTGGGCTTCATACTCATCACTTATATGAGGTGGTTTATAGCATACACCAGTGATAATTCTCTTTGTAACCTTTTGCCCAGTCAAAATCTCAACCCAGAGGGATTCCACACCCTCACCAGTGCCAGCAATAATTATTTATTTAGTGCATGGCTTTAATTCAGGCTTTACATACAAACACACTCCTCCAGCCTTTCAATCCCTCCGTTTCTCCTTAAAAGGGTGTAACCATTTAAATTCACAGTCCAGTCACATGTTTCATCCCACTTGGTTTCAGTGATACCAATTATATCATGTGTGTATTTACACACTTTTGTATATGGGTTTTTAAAAGCTTTAAGTTGTTAACAATTGCTGCAGGAGTTTCTGATCTTGGACATAGAGGGGCCACCACAGTCCTGTACTACTAATTACAGTTTGTGATGGGAAAGCAACCATTGACTTATTTCCTTCATCTCTAAACTTAGATGATCTAAGGTTTGATCTTGCAGCAAGTTGTAAAGCTGTACCCCTATGGACTGGTTTCCTAGCAAGGAAGTTTTTTTATGACCAGTTTGGCCCTCTAGAGGGCTTAATTTTCTACATTCAATCACATCACCCATAAAATATAATTCATTTATGAATATTTGCCTAAAACAAAATCTGCGCACTACATGGAAAAAGTTAGATGTTCTCAGCGTGCGGTGGATTAAGAATTGAACGTCTGTTTCCTACACTGTCCCATTGGGATTGCTATTCATTGTAGGCCTGTGATGTGAAGGTCTGTGTAAGCCATGCAAGCATTGCCTTTAGCCTTGTTGGGATATTTCAAGATTTCTAGGAACACCTGGTGCTAATGAAAAGTTCATACCCTGCGGAGGGTTTCTTGATCTGTTAGGCAACTGGAATTGAATCATCGAAGGCTCATCTTTTTTATAGGGATATCAGACACTTTAAGGTTTTTTCTGTCTACACTGTCCTCAGTAACCTCTCCGCCTCTCTATCTCCTGTTATCCTAGTAATGCAGTACCATAAGGAATAACGTTTTTTTAATTTACTTCCAACACTGCCAGAAAGTGAAAGAAATATATTACCTGCTGTATGAACCACTCATTTTCATATAATTCCAAAGAATTACAAACCACTATCTTTCACTATATTCATATTTTAGGGGAATTCCTAAGAACCAGTGTCTAATGTTAGGACTGTGGGTATAGGTAAGTATTTGACATCACCTCTGTAAAATTATGGTGACCTTTGGGACTTCATATACTCTCCTGTTGTCTCAACTTTCGTAAATTGCTCCAAAGATGGCTGCCGTGATTTCTGTAAAATACTTTGCATCCCAAGAGAGAACCACAAGACATAAATCTCTCCTTTCCTATTGTCCTCAGGTAGAGCAAGAAGACATTGATGAATAGTGCCCAGGAGAGAACATTTACAATCAAAGGAAAGATTTCCAAGCACAGAAACTTAAATCAACTTACACAAGGGCATAATGTAAAGCTGGAGGAATGTTTTGAAACTGATGACAAGAAGGGTATTACTCAAAAACGAATCATTCTGCAGACTTTGCTCACAGAAGAAGAAGCATTAGCCTGAAAACAAGTCAATTAGGTGGAGGTAGAACTGGAAACAGTATGTTCTTAAAGGAACATAAAATATGCTGTTACGGAATTCAGTAAGCTGAGCATAATGATCTTGAACATAGTTATAACCCACTAATATGCAAACAAATGGAGTGTACATCAAATACACATGGAAAAGCATATGCCTGCTTACAATGTTCAGACCAGAACAGACCAGAAATGCAAAATCACTACATAGGCTAAGCCTAATGGTACAGAACTGAGAAGAATGTTGGGTTAAAATTAAAACAGATGCCCAGTGCAATTGAATTTATAGGTATGATTATTAGATTAGATCCAAATAAGGACGGAAACGTCGACAATATATATATATATGTGTATATATATATATATATATATATATATATATATATATATATATATATATATATATATATATATATATATATATATATATATATATATATATATATATATATACTGGGTATAAAATTAAAACAGATGCCCAGTGCAATTGAATTTATAGGTATGATTATTAGATTAGATCCAAATAAGGACGGAAACGTCGACAATATATATATATATATATATATATATATATATATATATATATATATATATATATATATATATATACTGGGTATATATTTTTTCCCAACACACACACAATATGTAATTTAATTAGAAGGTATTATCTTCTTCTGGTTTATTGATTTTCTTGGTCTCCCAAGTAATATACATTAAATAACCTACAAAATGTCCCGCCCTCTCCTTCAAAACTTCATTCATGTTGCTTCTGTTCTTTTTCAAGGAAAACTATTCCCCCGAATAATGTAGGTCTCTATATTAATCTATTGCATAAAAGAGCTCATTTGTAAAACCCTGCTTCATGTAAATAAATTGTCATAATAATATGTTTTTTTTAGCAGTATGTGCCATTGGGAGATCCAAAATAGAAAATTGCCATTTTAAGAACTAAGAACCCCCCCTGAGATCCTACTATTCACATACATGTTATGTCACATGAGCCAATTAAGTTCTTTTATATGCCACTTAATATTGTAAAAACTATTTGTTGCTTAATTATTCATTTTGGTAGTAATGTTTTCCTTTAAACTCTACCAACCCACCCATCTCTCATTTTAAATATGACTCCTTTTTTATCTTACCACTTCACATTTACCTGCCACATCTAAATACCCACCTCTTTGTTTCAAGCACTCAGTTCTCCTTTACCTGGGTATAAACTTGTATCAGTCTCACTGTTGATATCTATGTCTTGACCATCAGTTAAGATGTAAGCCTGCTAGGGCTTGTTCATCTGATTATATATATATATTATGTATATATAAAAGCACTGTGTATACTGCACAACTCTACATACAACCAACCAACTGCAATTTGCCACCCATGTGTTTTAGACTTGTCAAGACATAACACAATAAATGCACTGAAACACATTTCCCAAATAGTAGGAGTGTTGGGTGCAGCACTTTAGCCAACATTGCCTTTTGTAATCAATGGTTACACTACAATTTTAGTTTCAGTGTTTCTAAGAAGAAAATCATGGTCTAAATTTGATATTATTGCTCACTACTAATGTTAAAGAAAACATTTAAAATTATTTTTTATCAAATTCCATCGGTAATAAAGGAAAAGTTCTCATTTACAAAAGTAATTACTTTTAGCATGAGATAAACGGACCTAGTATAAAGGAAAACTATACCACCCAAACAATGTAGGTCTCTATAAAAAGATATTGCATAAAACAGCTCATATGTTAAACCCTGCTTCATGTAAGCAAACCATTTTCATAATAATATACTTTTCTAGTATGTGCCATTGGGTAATCCTGAATAAGGGCCACCCCCTGGGATCGTACGATTCACTGTGCACACAAACATACCAAACAAACTATACTTCTTAGGTCACATGAGCCAATTAACAGACAGAGTTGTGTCTTTTGCTTCCTCACTTCTTCCTGTTACAGTTAGAGCTGCAGTATTTCTGGTCAGGTGATCTCTGAGGCAGCACACAGACCATCACAAAATGGTGGTTCAAGGTAAGAGATGTAAAAGGACAAAATTTACTTAAAATATATTCCACTTTGGTAAGATTCTTTAATACGTTACTTAATATGATATAAACGCTGTTGCTTAAGTATTCATTTTGGGGGTATAGTTTTCCTTTAAGCAACATGACTGTGAAAGGCCTGGAGTGGAGAGAATATGGGGGGACCTTATACTTACCGATCAACTCACTCACAGGCTGTGCCACCAAAACCTCTCTTTCAAAAAAAGACAACACCAATTTTCTGTTGGATAATAACGACTGCAGCTTCTTTATTCATTTTTCATGCTCAAACATTCAACCATCAATAAGCCATAACTATTAATCATTTATAACAGATATGACTATTTGAACATCAATAACATTCCATATTATTTTGTAACCCTAACTTTTTTTTTGTTGTAACTTATGTTTTATTTGCAATTTTTCAGTATATAAAGCACTTTGTGGTACATACAAATGTAAAAGAAATGCATATGTCACAGGTTAGTGCAAAACAACATAAAAAAAAAAAGAAAAGAAAATGGGCTCCAATAGGAGCAAAAGACATTGTAGTGCAACAGGCATTTGCATCGGTTGAACCCTAACTTTTTTTAACCTGTCCTGATTCCCTTGGACAGAGGGTCCTGAGATGACCGTCCTGTGCATTGTACCTCCGTACCACTGCACCCTCATGAATTTTGTTTGCCCATCAGCCGCAGTACACCGTCTTTTCTGCCACCAGGGGACCCCATGCCCGAGCTGGCCAATTATCCAGTATTCCTCTTTTTCTCCGGAACTCATTATAGTTCCTCCATTAATCCTCTGCTTTCCAGGGACCACCGCCAGATGCTGCGACAAAGAACTAAACCCTCATGTTCCCCCTTTCTACCTGTTCCCCTCTTTCCCCAGAAACCAGCTCCCTGTATACTTACCTTTGGGCTCTGTGTAGTCCCGAAAAACAGGGGAGGGAAGGGTGGTCTTGCTTCTGCCTGTGTGCTACCTATCCTAGCCTATCTAGCTTTCAGGGTCACTGACCCTAGTGACCAAACAACAGGTTGAGATGATTCAGTTTTATTGCTACTCTTATATTTTTCTTTTAGTATTTTCTTCAGGTCCTCTTCTATTCATTTTGATTTCTTGAGCTGCAGAGCAAAAAATGTAAATAAATCAAAAACCACCAAAAAACAAAAAATTAAGACCAGCAGCTAATTGTCAGAATAAGAATAATATTGTCATATATTTTTAGACAAAGCAGTAAGTAATGTGTTTCGAATGGTACATTTTTTTTATCTCTTGGCAATCTAGTTCTAAATTCAATTAAATCAAACTGTTTACAATTACACTTAACTCCCACTAAAGTAGCTGCTCTTTTATTCTAAATTTATCTAACCAGTGAAATTAAACTATGCACCGTGTTAAAATAAAACCATATACATTTTACAGAAAGAGTAAACTACTGTATATATACATGTTTCTTATTTTGCTGGAACATGAAAGATATGCTGATATTTTTAATGAGTGAAAATATAATGGATGCAACTGATCAAAATTAAAATGCACCTTATCATAAATTTGGCCACCCGCAAACCAGCATTTTAAGCCAAGATTTCAACATTGTGTGCGTGAGGCCCTTGGCTGACCATTCTAAAGTCTGGATCAAGCCACTTAGGAAACTTTATTTATTGATGGCTGGATCACAGTAACCATAAGAAGAGCAAAGACTCCAAAGAGTGATGTAGACAAGACCAATATTTACATTCAGAAAGAGGCTAGGAGGTGGAGAAAAGGCTTTTATTCACTATCGACCACTTAAAGAAGTTGTTTACTGCTCTAGTCTGGGTTGTCCTCAACGGGGACAAAAATAGAGGGCTCCAGTTATTGTAGAGGCCCTGAAGACCCCTCGAATTGCACGTTTTTATTATGGAATACAAAAGGAGGACATTTTGAGGCTATTGGTGGCATTACCAGGCCTGCCCAGGATATAAATATAAACTGACATCATGTGGTACCTGCCTGCCTATTCCACTCTCCAATCGACCAAGAATGAAAATTGTCCACGGAGTTCTATGGCACCAGCAGTAAAACATTGACAGTGACAGTCATTGTTTCCTATAACATTTAACAATAAAAGTTGTTAGAGGGTTAAATTTATATTTTAATCAAGGATGTCTCTCTATTCAGCAGGCAGCCTGCTATGAATGATATATCATAAGTCTATACTCCAAACAAGTGCAAGGAAGACAACAAAAAGAGTTAAGAGTCATATGTAATAAATAACAGGCGGAAGAGGGGGAGAGATACCATTGCAGGGGTTATTCTGGGAAGGAATGATTCCTTAGGCCATGGTGCATGATGTGCCTATTAAAAATAGACAAAGAAATTCATCCTTGCAAGACAGAATATTTTATAGCTTCATCAGATCAGTGTCATTCTCACTACTTACTATTCCGGGAGTTCCCTGGTATAAATCCAAAGTCAGTATAATACAGTACGATTCTCATCGTGTATTTATGTAATATTTCAAATAAAATATTTGCCAGCGAATTCCATGGGGCTTAACCAGCAACAACACATTATGCCATAACGGACAAATAGTGATAAGCACCTATCTAAGTGACTAAATAGATTTCCTTATTGAATCTGTGACTAAGTTATGGAGACATAATGTGGGTGGGATGTATGTTTAAATAAATCATTTAAACTCTTATATCTCGGCTATTTTTAGTATATTGATAGGGCCAGTGTGTCTAGTACAGTCTTGTCTATGAAGAGCTAAAGAGTATGGCTTTAACTGGGCACATATAATATACACCACAGAAGAATCACAGCATAGAGAGAGGAGAAAGGAGAAAACCTTAATACCCAGAGGAAACCTATGAAGACACTAAAGGCCACCATTTACGGGCCAATAAAAGCTGCTGACAGACCGTGTCGGCAGCTTATTGGCCCATGTGTGGGGCCATCCAACGGGCTTCCCCAATCGATATATGGCCGAAAGTCGTGCAGATCTCGGGCAGGTTAGAAAATCCTATCGGATCGCGGCCGCATCTGTGCGTTTATGCGATCCCACGTTCTGACCGCCCGTATACGATGCATTCTACGTCCCACGATCGTTTCAGCCTGATATCGCCCACCTCAATGTGGGCATATCGGGGAGAGATCTCTACGTTTATAGCCACCTTAATGGTACAACACTCTGGCCAGTTTAACATGACCGTGGCTACATGATTTGCTGAACCCGGTGCAGTATGCAAGGGTTCTCCTGCTACTTACTCTATGGAATATTTTTAAAGCCATTGTAGAATTCTATAGGTGCAGGAAATAGCATCCCCTTTCCTAACTTTCTCACATGTACTGGAGGCTAAAAAAAGGCCACCTTATTTAAAAAACATCAGAAACACAAAAAAACATGTGGTTCTCATTTACAGTCCTAGGCTGTAGGATCTATGCAAGGGGTCGTTTTATTCTACCCAAAAGTATCTGTTCCTACAAGATCTCAATAGTTTATGAATTCATGGTCTGTGAATCTGTTTGTCTGGCAGGTTGAAGTTATGGGTTATGTGACCTCTGCGCTACAGTTAAGCTAACATAGGGACAGCTGTTTCTGCCATTCCCTGGATTTGGATCATGAGGGAACCGTGAGCCAAATATTATTGACAAACAAAACAGAATCATAGAGTAGCAGACAGGGAAAACTTTGGAACTTGACCAGGCAATTCACAGTAGTATTTCCAATAAACCTGATACCACAAGAGTAGAAATGGATGATATATCTATCCAATAATAAATTAATTATATTGTTTATTCCAGAATTTCCAACACACAAACAATCCCAACTAATTTTTGAAATAGTTAGGAAATCACATCTTTAGCAGACTAAAATATAATGTGGGCACCACAGCCTATTTGTGTGTTATTTCATAAAACATTGTAGTGCCAAGTAATGTCCAATGGAGCCAGTTCTTGTTTGTGAAGGTTCTCATTCATCCATGTCATGATACATCAGGTCAAATCAACCGGACCTGCTATATTTTTTTGCTCTTTGCTCTTTAAGACGTTTCACTAGTTATCCGACTGGCTCTACTTGTACAAAAATCTTTATGGAGTTAAATACCCTGAAATGTTGCTCCAATCAGTATAATCTCTTTAATATAACCAGCATGGGGTCAGAGACCTCATGGAGGCAAGGTGTTGTTTGTATAAGCAGGATTTGAGCTATGAGGTGTTATTAAATTGTCCAGAGAGAGGTGCCAAATTGGAGCATGATTCCAGGGTATTTAACTCCAGAAAGATTTTTGTACAATTCATTCTGAATTAAGAAAGAGCTGGAGGACTAGAGAAATGTCTTCAAAGCTTATTACTATAAAAATGAGCCAATTCTCCTTCACACAATATAATAATTGTGAAAGTAGAGGAGGCAGGTCAGCCACTTAAAACCTAATGCTTTTAAGTTAACATTTGGACCAGAAATTATCATCTGAAAGATGACTTTCACTAATGGGTATATTTAGGCAATTATGCTGATTAGACCATTGCTCTGCATGGGGACCTCTTAGTAAGTAGATTCATGCTGTCGCAGGACCACAAGTAATTTCTTTTTGCCTAAATACAAGGTGTGTCTTATATTTAAAGGGATACTGTCATGGGAAAAAAATTTTTTTTCAAAATGAATCAGTTAATAATGCTGCTCCAGCAGAATTCTGCACTGAAATCCATTTCTCAAAAGAGCAAACAGATTTTTTTATATTCAATTTTGAAATCTGACATGGGGCTAGACATATTGTCAATTTCCCAGCTGCCCCAAGTCATGTGACTTGTGCTCTGATAAACTTCAATCACTCTTTACTGCTGTACTGCAAGTTAGAGTGATATCACCCCCCTCCCTCTCCCCCCCCCCAGCAGCCAAACAAAAGAACAATGGGAAGGTAACCAGATAGCAGCTCCCTAACACAAGATAACAGCTGCCTTGTAGATCTAAGAACAACACTCAATAGTGAAAACCCATGTCCCACTGAGACACATTCAGTTACATTGAGAAGGAAAAACAGCAGCCTGCCAGAAAGCATTTCTCTCCTAAAGTGCAGGCACAAGTCACATGACTGGGGGCAGCTGGGAAATTGACAAAATGTCTAGCCCCATGTCAGATTTTAAAATTAAATATAAAAAAATCTGTTTGCTCTTTTGAGAAATGGATTTCAGTGCAGAATTCTACTGGAGCAGTACTATTAACTGATTCATTTTGAAAAATATTTTTTTCCCATGACAGTATCCCTTTAACAGAGGTCCAACATATCGGCATATCGGTATTTCTTGTTAGCCTAAGTGACTTGGTGGATGGGACGTCCTGTGTGGTTTTTTAAATGTTGGTGTTTGATTGCAATTACTGCAGATGTTCTTGATTCCAACCTTCTAATATTTTCTAAAGAGAATCCATTGGATTCCTGAGACAGATCACCCAAGGGATCATTGAACCACATATGCACAGAGGTCTAGCTTTGTATCAGTAAACAAATCAGATCTTTATTTGTTGATGAAGGAATATATACAACTGAGACAATATTACAGTGCACATACACATATGTAGGCAGATACTTGATCTTAACTGGTAGTATTAACAACCCAATGGCGTCATTATGTTATTGCTTCACATATTGGTTTGCCATTGCCCTGCACTGTTCTGACCTGCACTGACTGGTTGTAAAAAGCAGTTTCTATTTCAGTAAGAACCAATCATGCCAAAATGACTAGCTGTTGAGTATATCCTATCCTCCCCCCTGAATCAGTATCTAATTGTAATATTGTTCTGCTTTGTCTGGACAGGATAGAGCACAGATTTAGGTTGACATAGGTTGGACTGTACAAATAATTAATAAGGTTAGTGTAGTTTAGAAATCAATGTAGCTCATATAGTATGTTTATTACACAATATTGCTTTGGGAGCTCTGAGTTGCATTGTTTCTGACTCATTAAATGTGTCACCCACTAGAAACCGCTTATGCTGCATGCAGTATACTATAATTCTGTAGCAACCCCCCCCCCATTTGCTTCTATTCTCTACCATCAAAAAAAACAATCATAAAAGCACATTTTTTCTAGCCATCAGGTGGCTTTGAGTGTTGGATGTTTTAAAACCAAACAGCTGGAGGGGTACCAAGTTTGCCACAACAATTGTTTTACAACACCTGCTAATTGATGACTGTTCAACTGACAGCATTTTAGTACATGTAATTTTTAAGGGATTAGGAAAAGCCTAAAACAATTACTTTGCTATGTTACATTATGGCAATAAGGGGCAGATTTACTAAGCTCGAGTGAATAGTTCGAATACAAAAATATTCGAATTTTGAAGAAATTTTTTGGGTAGTTCGACCATCGAATTGGTCAAATTCGATCGAATTCGATCAAATCGAACGATTCGAAGTAAAAATCGTTTGACCATTAGACCATTCGATAATCGAAGTACTGTCTCTTAAAAAAAAAACTTTGACTTCATACTTCGCCAAATTAAAGCTACCGAAGTGCAATGTTAGCCTATGGAGACCTTCCACAGCACTTTTCTAAGTTTTTTTGAGCGAATAGAAATCTTTCGATCGATCGCTAAAATCGTCGTTCGAATCGTTCCATTGAACAATTTTTATTCGATTCTTCGTTATTCGATATTCGAATTCGAAGGATTTTACTTCGAGGGTCGAATTCGAGGGTTTTTTAACCCTTGAAATTCGACCCTTAGTAAATCTGCCCCTAAGTGTTGGGAACTCTACTGACTTATGTCTCTATAAAATAAGTAGTAATCCTGCCAAGTTTTGCATAGGATAAGGTGGGATTTTGGGTTGGTGTCTCAGCTAAAAGGTAAGCAACAAATAAGGTGAATTGTATTCATGCAAGAAATATTAATAGTAAATGTGATAATGATAAACTGTGATGATTAATAGCAACATGGGCAAAGTTTGCACGAGTCTTCCAACCCTTGTCTTTAGCAACCAATAAATAGCTGATCTAGTCAAGTTTGGACAAGGAAAAAAAACATCTGGTTGTTTGTTGTGTGCTGCTCCATTGATGGATACTTTGCTTATGTTACTTAAAAGGCTTTTAAAACACCACATGTACCCAAATATCTGACCGAGGCCAAAGCATACCATTTAAAATGTATTTGTAAAATTTCCAAAACACTAACAAATTATTCTTGTTCCCATTTTTTTTTAATCCAAACATTAGATTTTTCTGCTTGAAAAGATTCCTGGCACACTTTGAGAATTTCTTCTCATCAAATGCCTTTTTCTTTCCATAAACACACTGGTCAAACACAGGACTGGATCAAACTGGCTTGTCTTAGAACATCCTCTCCATTTAAAAAGCAAATTGAGGGTAAAGTTTTTGACATAGAAAGTGCGTTGAGTATTATTCTAGTAGCAGACTTTCACTAAAAGAAGCTTAATAACCTAAATACCTCTCTAGTTACACTCCCTGTGTGGTCTCGCTTGGTGTCGTCTTACACCCTTGTGTTCTGAGTCCCTAGGAATACATAATAGCTCAGTAAGGGAAAAGTACTGGCATTATGTTATATTGTTATTGAGTCCTTCTTCTCTGGAATACTTCAAATAAGAACAAACAATTTGTTATTAAACACATAGAAATGAGGCAATTAAATATAATGAGTTTCTCTCTAGAAAAGTGCTTTGAAAACAAAACCCTTGAAGCCTTCATATCTTCAATGAGCAAGAATGCTTTGCCTCGAAACTCACCTTTGGCTCAGCATGGGATATGATACCTTTCTTAATGTGCCTGCGTGGTTATTACTGGGTTTGTTTCATCCCAGTGCAAGTAAATGTAGATGCAATGGTCTTTCTTGAAACTATAAGAGAGGAAACTTTAAAATCTCTATACACAGTAAGGATGCAGATTAGTAAGAAATCTGTATTGGAGATGTAAGTTTAACATGCCTGTGATTTTACAGAGGTGTGACGCTAAAGTGCTTATAACTTTTGTTTATTTAGTGCTGACTTTGCTTGTCTTGACAACATTGCTGTGTACTCATCTTACCAGCTGCCATGGGTATGTTCATAGGATTATACTCCCTGCTTGCTTCCTACCCTGACCTAAATACTGTACTGTACTGTTTGCTGGCTGTCATTTCCTTGGCCTGATGACTGGACTATGTCATATTCTGCCTGCAGTGACCTGATGTCTGGACTATGTCACATGCTGCCAGCTTTAACCTTGGCCTGATTTTTGGGATGGTATTTTATGCTGCCTGCCTTGACCTTAGGCTAATTACTATACTGTGTAGCATGCTGCCTATCCTGACCTTTGCCTGATGTCTGAACTGTCTTATATGCTGCCTGACTAGAACTTGGCTTGAATACTAGACCATGTTGTATGCTGCCTGCTCTAACAGTGGCCTGGAGTCTAGACTGTGTTTTATGCTGCCTGCCTTACCTTGACCTTATTACTAGACTGTGTAGCATGCTGCCTGCCCTGACCTCAGCCTGATGTTCGGACTGTGTTATATGCTGCCTGGCCAGACCTGGGCCTGAACACTAGACCAGGAGTGCCCATACTTTAATAATGCAAGGTCTACTTCTAGTGATGTTGTCTCATGAGGATCTACATCCATAAAATCATTGTTGACATTATGTTCCATGGAAAATATTACTTAAATATTGATTTTTGAGAACATGTATATTATGTATTATGTTATATTTAACAAACAATTATTTCTTATGTAACCTTAACATAATAAATATCTGAATTGAAAGCATGAAACAGGAAGGTGATATAGACAAGCTGTTTGTTGACAGTGTCTTGAGATCTACAGATCACCAGCTAAAGGTCTACTGGTAGATCCCAATCTACCTTTTGGGCACCCCTGCACTAGACCTTGTCTTATGCTGCCTGCCCTGACCTTGGTCTGTGTACTAGAGTTGCTTTATGCTATTGATATATTTTGGTTACAGGGCTGAATCCAGCCTGCCATCTAACATCTATTCTGAAACTTTCCTGCTAACCTTCTACTTAACCTTCTACTTAACAGTCTACTTAACTCTGCTCTGTTCTAATCCCCTGACACCTTGTGTTGCTTTGGTCTTTTGCCCAAATAATAGAAGGGATATGGTTTTACATGTATATGGTAAGTCACATGATATGTCATTTTCTGCTTGCCAGCCAATTGGTTGGTTGGTCTCTCAGACTTTTAGTATTATGTTTTTTTAGGATGCAAGCCAATCATTATATTGTGGACTATCAGCAAGTGCATATTAATTCACAGGCATATGTATTTTTAAATCTTTAACTCCATTGCTGTAAACTGGTTGTGCCTTTTAGCCTTTTAACACTTGCCTTAAAAACTTCGGATTAAGAAATTAAATAAAGTGTTTAACCTAACAAACAAATTTAATTTCACATGTTAAACCCATGGAGAAAAGATGCTGACAGCCCTTGTTCTGCATCTGGTGTAAATTTGGTATTGGTTTTCATAAGGGGCAGACGGAAATGAGATAAAGAGCCTGTGCGGTACTTTAGGACAGACCACAAATATTCAGCCTGTATCTTGTTCAGGATAAACTGCAAAGTATCTACTTCCTGTAATAATCTTTACTCCACATCAAGCAACACTGCCCCCCATAAAGAACCACAGTAAAGACATATGATAGTGTTCAGTTGAGTGTGTCTGTATTCACTGTATTCTCAATTGTTGCTCATAGTTGAGATATACCGCTAATGTGCTTCCCTTCATTGTGTGCCTTATTCAATTATTAGATTATTATATTTCATTCATTTCATTTTCCCGTACATTGTCATATTGCTTGTTTGGAATTGTTACTGACACAGCTTCCAGGGGTCATAGACAAATAAAAATGGACACAGATGTTGCACTTATTGATGATACTCATCAGAGGTATTTGCATCCAGACACATTTCTTGCACCTCCATATACAGATGAAGTCACTGGAATTTCCCATTTTGTCGCACCATGTCATACCCCATGCCATTTTTGTAGTGCTAAATCCTGCCTCTAGATGGAGCTAGAGTGCAATGGCCGTAGTCCATCAGAAGTAATGTACTGAAAAAAACTAGCACCATCTAGAGGAAGGACTTAGCACTAATAAATGGAGTCTGGACACAGTGCCCCAAAATGTGAAATCCCGATGGCTTCATCTGTAGTTGCACCAGACACCTCGTGTTCTGTCCTGTCTCTTTTGCTGCCCTGGACCTACTGCCACCCTGTACATGGTGGTAATTCAAGGTTTCCCACAGAAGCATGCCTTGAACCAATGAACCAATGGAATTCCATTTTTGCCATCATTTTAATGCTGATTGGCAGAAGAGAGGCAATCCCCATGCAGCCATATTTATACTTAAATTATGGGGGAAGCCCTGCATTATGGCATCTGAAATTGCCCTCGCACACTCGCTTTCAGTTGTGAGCAACAGTTATTAGGAAGGCTTAGGGTTAATGACCAGCAAAACGGCAAAAAAATCCACAAAACATATTGAAGCTTATTGGCTTATGACTTTTTCCAAGTAAAATACATTTGAGTTAATGACTTAGGTTTTCTGCTGCAACTTTTTCAGTGCAAAATACACTGCAGGCATTGGGTGTTTTTTTCGCTGCAATTGTTTCTGTGCAAATTACATTGAAGCCAATGGTTATATTTTCATAGAGACTTTTTTCCGGAGCCAATACCATGACCATATTGGCGAAGCATTTTTTCATGGAAATATTCACCAATGAACAAATGCAGACTTTTTGCCACAGACCCATGCCTGGTGAAAAATTTCACTCATCACCACACAAGGTCAACCATTGGGAGAAATAGGCCTTTTGTCGCAGAATGGGTGGCCTGAGCCTTCCTAATTGTATCCTCTAGCCCTCCTTTTGTATTATAAGCCCCTCACAGATTCATGTTTTTTTGGATATGTACAGAAAATTAACATAGAAGATTTAAAATGTGCAGTTCCTTGGATCCATAATCAGCTCTCAAAGAGGGGGACAGTTACACTGCAAATGGGATATTCTCCAGGCAGGAATTTTGGTTCATTGCTTCTTCTCCCACCTCAGATGACACAGCTTAATAGACACAGTCTTGCATGATATAACACTAAAACATACTTCAGCGCCTTGGATTCCAATCCTTTCATGTTCAGGTGGTTCATCCCTAACAAAGTTTTTCATGTCTAGTTCTACGCAGCTGCAATTAGTTAACAATCCTCCAGGGCTCGTAATACCCCAAGACTAACCTTGCATTGAGAAGGTGAGAATGTTTCTGTGTAAGAGAAGCTTTGTTTGCTGTGTTTGATAGCTCCAACTTCTGGCAGCTCTCCAGCCTCTGTTCCATATCTTTATGCTGCATTTGTAGTTAACTGGTGTATCCTTGGGTATCTGATGTCTGTTCTGCAGCTGCAATTCCTCTGTTTTGCTTATATTCCTTTCTGTACAGTATTGCTGATACTGCCCCCCCCCAAAAAAGGACTTAGTAACACTTTCCACCTACACCACTGTCATTGTCAACAGCGGGCATCTTAGAAGAGTGAGTCTATACCTGCATGAGGGGCTTATTATTATTCAAGTAACTCTACATTAGCTTTATAATGCTGCAGAATTGGGCACTTTAGAGTGGGCTAGTACATGGGCCAAACAGTGGTGTAATTAGAAGTTGATGTGCCCACACCAAATTATTTTAGGCCCCCCAACATATCCAGAGGTTGTTCTGTTTTACTAATATATCTTGAAATTGTTCATTAATTATTGTCTCATGGGGCCCCCTATTCTCCTGGGCCCTCCTGCAGTCACAGGGCCTGCTTCCCCTGTAGATATTACACTGGTGCCAAATGCCAAGTGCCTCATGGAGCAAAAACTCTGGGCCTAATCTCTCCAGAGTTCTTCTTCTTCCTCACCCTCTTATATCCAGTCTGGCAACACTGAATACGGCAATGCAAATAGCTGGCTTACCATAAAACAATAATAATTTCCTTTGCCCAGAAATTATATTGCTCAGTTTACTTACTTACAAGTGAATCTTTCTCTAACTTTGGTGAAGTAAAGTAAACCTACAATCAGTGTTAACCTATATTGTAAGTAGCTTATTATTGAGCCTCTATATCATTGGTTCAAATCTGTATTTGCCTCCTGGCCCCACAGCAGAGAGGTTTCATAGATATCATCTTAGTTAGAATACCAAGAAAGCAATGACTGAAGAGCTACAGATTAGGTTTAGGATCATGTTTGATAGTTTGCACAGTTTGTTTTCCAGTGTAAGGATAACCCATAGCAACCAATCACAATTTAGTTTAAAACTGAAAGTAAAAAGGAACACCCCACACAAATGCAAAACATAAAGCTCTGCAAAATAAGCTTACTGGATACATGATAATATATATAATGATACTATGAAGTCATTTGCAGCTTGCCTAGAGCATCATTGTGGTTTCCCAGAATTACACTTGCCAAAATATATCATACTGAATGCTTCTTTTTGCAGTCCGTTACAGTAAGGAGATTTCCCAGTGGGCTGGTTAACCATAGGAATGTAACTGTGACTTACAGTGAGCTTTGCAGGCATAAAGCTGTGGAGATAACATTTACCATATGGTGGACAACTATTAGAGCAAATGGTGCCTAACACAAGCGCCTGCTAAATTTGGTCCTTGGTTCTGTGCAGTTTTAACATTTTTATTTAATAATATAGATATTAATAATAATATTCAGGACAACTCTCCATGCATAATGTACAATAATCCACAGAGATACAAAGAAATCATATTTTAAATCACCTCTGTAACTACATTGGATGGATTTTATGAAAACGCATGCTCTTGTGAAATTTCATTAGATTGTTTATTTCCACCTGCCTTATGGTAGGCTAAGCACTGCACCTCATGTTGAAAGTGTTCATTAAATAAACACCAAGCAGGACATCCTTGATGGAATGGAGAAGTCATTTTTGGCCTTCTGTTCAGGATCTTCGGGCTGAAAAGCATTCACACCTGTACTTCCACATGTGTCCTATTCAAGAGTAAGAAGATATGATCACAGGTGCTTCTCAACCACCTTAAATATTTCAGCTCAAATACTGCATGTGCCATTGGGTTATGTTATGGTAAATGAACCTAAAGATAAAATGAGACAGGAGGTGATCTGTAAGACCCCACACTGCTTCTGTACTTTCATAAAATGCACAAGAGCAGAGGTTCATTTCATCCGATCCCCTAAAATGTCTGCTCAACTCAACGGCTGACTGGTCTCATTGCTTTTCACCACCTATAAATGATATCACCTGCACTACAGTGAAAAGTGTCATTAATTCCACTCTGTTTAGTTCAACCTAAGGACAACCATATAAATATACAAGATTCAGTGTCCTCAGTAACATTTCTTTGCCACTCCAAAGAGAAAAAATGTGTGACCAATTAGACCAGATGTACAGTCATTACAATGTTCCTAAAATGCCAAAACCATGATTTTAACATGTTCACAGTTGTTTAGTCTTAAATTAGAACTGCCAGTTATCTATAACTGCCACTTAATACAGATTAATCTACTGTTACACAAAATAAGAATCTATCTCATCTTAAGTTCTTTCATTGTTGCTAAGTCTGCTTTTAAGTATCAAACTGCCTCATAACCCTATTTGGACTTAAAAGTACCATCTTCTCATCACACCTGGCCTCCAGGTTGCTTCTATCTGGAATTTATTTCTCCTGCACTTTAGCTGGAACGTTTTCAAAGTGACATTGCCAAATGGATCATCGTCAGCTGGCAAAACTAGCATCACCATTCCAAAGTATGTAGTCATTTGGGCTCCATCAGGGCAACAAAGAATGAAATATGCCAGATACACATAAGAATAATACACATAAGAATAACAACACAGCTAAAATATTGGGGTTACTGTAATGGAAACTACTATTCTTACCCAAGATGGCGTCCAAGATGGCGACCTCCTGCCCCACCGCATGGCTCCTGCTGGGCGCTGCCCTGTGACATCAGCGTCTTCTCGGTCTGGGATTGGTCGCCGGCGACGGAACGGACGCCGGCGTCAGAATCGGGCGCCGGCGTCAGGACGTCAGCGTGGGGACGCTGGCGTCTGCGTCTGACACCAGCGCGTCAACATTTGGCGCCAAGCCTTGGACTATTTAAACCCCATTGCCCTTTTCTTCTTTGCCCAATTATAGGTTCCATTGACTTGTGTTCCTGGGTGTGATTTCTGATTTCTGATATTCTGTGTACCGATCCTTGCCTGCTTTCTTGACTCCGTTGTTTGCCGCCTGAACTGAATTACTGCCTGTACCTTGACTACTCTTTTGGATAAACCTTTTGTACTTCGAACCCGGTGTTTGTCTCCTCTTTGGTCCGCAACTTCTACTGCTGCGCCTTCGGGCCCTTACAGTATAATTGGGCCATGGACCCTTCGGAGGAGGCCCAAGCACCTCTCGATGTAGGAGGGGCCATTCGTGGATTGGCTTCGCGGATGAAAACCTATGAAGCCCAGCAATCCCATTTCGGCCAGGCTCTGGAGGCAATTCTGGAGAAGCTGACAGCTCTGTCACCCGCGGCTCCTGCGATCGTGCCTGCTCCGGCTATTCCTATCCCACTCCAGGTTTCTGAACCTCGTATCCCTGCTCCACCTCTTTTTAGCGGTGATCCAGAAGCGTGCAGGGGCTTCATCAACCAGTGCGAGATTCAGTTCGCCCTGCTGCCAGGTCAGTTCGTTTCTGAACGTGCCAAAGTGGGTTATATAATCACCCGTCTGCAGGGAAAGGCTTTGGAGTGGGCATCACCCTTTTGGGAAA
This sequence comes from Xenopus laevis, assembly GCF_017654675.1. Taxonomy (NCBI): domain Eukaryota; kingdom Metazoa; phylum Chordata; class Amphibia; order Anura; family Pipidae; genus Xenopus; species Xenopus laevis. The sequence goes on along the minus strand of NC_054385.1, from coordinate 112,173,532 downwards.
AGGAGGATCCTCTGATTGATAACGCCAGAGCATTCGTTCAAGAACTCCGTACAGTGTTTGATGCTCCGGGCCGTGCCACTTCTTCCTCCGCCAGGCTTTTCCAGCTTCAACAAGGCGTCCGCTCGGTCTCCGAGTATGCTATCGAATTTCGCACCCTGGTGGCGGAGACGTCTTGGAACAACGACGGTTACCATGCAGCCTTCTACAATGGGTTAGCTATTCGGATTAAGAACGACCTGGTGTCCCGAGAGATTCCCTCCAGATGGGAGGACCTGATCGCATTGGCCGTGAAAGTAGATACCCGCCAGAGGGAATTCCAGATCGAACTTGATCGCGAACGCTCTAAGAGGAATTCACGATTCCAGCCTATCCTGGCCCCCCGTTTTCAGAGACCCTTGCTCTACGATCCTGCTCACATCTCGCCCTCTCCACCTCCTGCGGCTTCTGCTTCTTCCTCTTCTCTACCAGCAGAGGAACCGATGCAGATCGGACGGGCTCGTCTTTCCGAACAGGAGAAGAATCGGAGAAGGGCGGCGGGGTTATGTCTCTACTGCGGGGGCAAAGCTCACTTTGCTCATGAATGCCCAGTGAAGCCGGGAAACGCCAAAACCTAGGTAAGTTTGGGGAGACTTACCTGGGTGGAATTTGTCATTCTCCCCATTCTTCAGCTCAACGTTTCCTCCTCCCAGTGCAGATCCAGTTCGGTTCCAAAAAGATCTCTTCTCAGGCCTTCCTTGATTCGGGCGCAGCTGGAAATTTCATGGACCGAGTATTCGCTGTCAAACATTCCATTCCTCTCCAGTCTTTGGCAAGTCCGCTCCGAGTCCTGGCGATAGATGATCGTCCCTTGTCTTCCGCTGTCATCTCGCAAACTACCCAAGAACTCTCTTTCAAGGTGGGCACCATGCATTTGGAAAGACTGTCCTTTTTTCTTATCGATTGCCCCTCCACTCCAGTTGTTTTAGGTCTACCCTGGTTGTGCCTCCATAATCCTGTCATTGATTGGGCTTCTACACAAGTTTCCAGGTGGAGCCCATTTTGTTTACAGAACTGTTTACCCGCTGTTCCTGTCGTTAAAATTTCTTCTGTGTCTTCAAAACCTTTTCTTCCATCTGCCTATCAAGCATTTTCCGATGTCTTCAATAAAAGTTCTGCCGAGAATCTTCCACCTCATCGTCCATACGACTGCCCTATTGAACTTTTATCCGGTTCCATGCCTCCTCGTGGCCGCACCTATCCACTTTCCCCCTCGGAGACTTCTGCTATGAAGTCCTATATTCAGGAGAATCTTCAGAGAGGATTTATTCGTCCTTCCATCTCCCCTGCAGGAGCGGGGTTCTTCTTTGTCGAAAAAAAGGATGGTAGCTTGCGGCCCTGCATTGACTACAGAGGACTTAATAAAATCACCATTAAAAACAGGTACCCTCTTCCTCTCATTTCTGAACTGTTCGATCAACTCAGGGGTGCCAGCCTGTTTACTAAGTTGGATCTTCGTGGGGCCTACAACCTCATTCGGATTCGTGAGGGCGATGAGTGGAAGACCGCCTTCAATACTCGTGATGGTCATTATGAGTATCTGGTCATGCCTTTTGGTCTCTGTAATGCCCCTGCGGTCTTCCAGGAATTCGTTAATTACATTTTTCGTGATTTATTGGGGCAGTGTGTGGTTGTCTATTTGGATGACATTCTTATTTTTTCTAAGGACCTCCAAGAGCATCGCAACCAAGTACGTGAAGTTCTATCCAGACTGAGAAAAAATCATCTTTACGCTAAGTTGGAAAAGTGCATCTTTGAAGTCTCTTCTATTCCTTTTCTGGGTTATATTATTTCTTCTCTTGGCTTCAAGATGGATCCGGCCAAAGTCTCCGCAATCCTGGACTGGCCTCTTCCTACCAGCGTCAAAGCTGTTCAAAGGTTTGTTGGCTTCGCAAATTACTACAGACAGTTCATTAAAAACTTTTCTTCCAGACTTTCTCCAATTCTTGCCCTGATCCGTGGTGGAAACAAACCTCAACACTGGCCCCCTCAAGCTTTGGAAGCCTTCAAGTCTCTCAAGGAAGCGTTTTCCTCCGCTCCAATTCTTAGACACCCTGAGCCTCTTCAACCATTCTTCATCGAAGTCGACGCCTCGGACATCGGTGCTGGAGCCGTGTTATCTCAAAGGTCTTCTTCTGATGGTAAACTTCATCCATGTGCTTTTCTTTCCAAAAAATTTTCTTCCCCAGAACAAAACGACGACGTTGGCAACCGGGAGCTGCTTGCGGTTAAGTTGGCCTTAGAAGAATGGAGACACTTATTAGAGGGATCTGCTGTTCCGGTAACAATCTTTACTGATCACAAGAACCTCGAATTTATTCAGTCCCTCAAACGCCTCAATCCCCGGCAAGCCAGGTGGGCACTTTTCTTTTCTCGTTTTAATTTTGTCATTACTTTTCGTCCTGGGTCCAGAAACAGTTTCCTGCCTGTGCTCCGCAACTACTTTCCGCTCAAGCTTCTGCTCCTGAAGAGACTCCCCTGGGTCTAGCTTTTGTTCCTCCTGAATTTCGTCCTGCCATTTTGTCTCAGTCCCACAATTCTAAACAGGCCGGTCATCCTGGGATTAAAAAAACCACTGAACTTTTGTCTCGTCTGCTTTGGTGGCCATCTTTAAGAAAGGATGTTAAAGACTTTGTTTCTTCTTGTTCCACCTGTGCCGTTTCCAAGTCCGGACATTCTCCCCCAAAGGGTTTTTTGTTACCTTTACCCATTCCTTCTAGACCTTGGACTCATCTTTCCATGGACTTTATTGTCGATCTTCCAAGTTCTTCCGGCCACACTGTCATCTGGGTGGTGATCGACCGATTTAGTAAGATGGCTCATTTCACTCCTCTCCGCAAACTACCATCTGCCCCGGAACTTTCTGAACTCTTCATTAAACATATTTTTCGTCTTCATGGCTTTCCTGCTGAAATTGTGTCTGATCGTGGACCTCAATTTGTGTCTAAGTTTTGGAGGTCTCTGTGCAAAGCCTTGAATATTTCTCTACAATTTTCTTCCGCCTACCATCCTCAGTCCAACGGAGCCGCTGAACGTGTCAATCAAGCGTTAGAACAATTTCTGCGCTGTCATGTGTCCTTGTGTCAGGATGATTGGTCGGACCTCCTTCCATGGGCAGAATTTGCCCACAACAATTCCCTTCATTCTTCTTCCCAGAAATCTCCATTCTTCTGTGTTTATGGTTTAAACCCTTTGGCTTTTCCTCAGGACCTCCTACTTACCAACGTGCCTGCCGCCAATGATCAAGCAGCCCATATGATGGCCATCTGGCATGCCACGGCCGCTAATTTGGGAAAGAGTTCTTCTTCCCAAAAGAAATTTGCCGACAAAAAGAGGATTGCTTCGCCAAATTACTCTCTTGGTGATAAGGTTTGGTTATCCACTCGAAATATTCGTCTTAAGATTCCCTCTCCTAAACTTGGTCCCAAGTTCATCGGTCCCTTTCCCATCATTGAGGTCATCAATCCAGTGGCTGTCCGTCTTCTTCTCCCACCCGAAATGAGGATCCCTAATGTGTTTCATGTGTCTCTTCTTAAACCTGCAGTCTCCTCTCCTTCTTCTTCTTCCACAGCTCCTGTTGTCATCAATGATTCCTTGGAGTTCGAAGTTAACCGAATCTTAGACTCTCGCCTTTCCAGGGGTGCTCTCCAATATCTCATTGAATGGAAGGGTTTTGGTCCTGAGGAATGCTCCTGGGTGAAGAAGTCTGATGTTCATGCCCCCATCCTTGTCCGCAGGTTCCACAGTTTCCTTCTCGTCCTGGTCCCGGTGGTCCTGAGGCCCCCCCTAGGGAAGGGGGTACTGTAATGGAAACTACTATTCTTACCCAAGATGGCGTCCAAGATGGCGACCTCCTGCCCCACCGCATGGCTCCTGCTGGGCGCTGCCCTGTGACATCAGCGTCTTCTCGGTCTGGGATTGTTCGCCGGCGACGGAACGGACGCCGGCGTCAGAATCGGGCGCCGGCGTCAGGACGTCAGCGTGGGGACGCTGGCGTCTGCGTCTGACGCCAGCGCGTCAACATTTGGCGCCAAGCCTTGGACTATTTAAACCCCATTGCCCTTTTCTTCTTTGCCCAATTATAGGTTCCATTGACTTGTGTTCCTGGGTGTGATTTCCGATTTCTGATATTCTGTGTACCGATCCTTGCCTGCTTTCTTGACTCCGTTGTTTGCCGCCTGAACTGAATTACTGCCTGTACCTTGACTACTCTTTTGGATAAACCTTTTGTACTTCGAACCCGGTGTTTGTCTCCTCTTTGGTCCGCAATTTCTACTGCTGCGCCTTCGGGCCCTTACAGTTACATTGCCAATATAGTTATTACTGCTATTATTGTTTATTGGGTTGCTATGAGAAGATCATTTTCATTTTTGCCCATCCAGTATGATTATAACTTGTAGGATCCTTGTATGTAAGTTAGTTTTTTCCAACAGTAACTCAGTTGTACAACATGCACCCATAATTCAAACTGAATTACTGTATGTGTTAGAGATAGCTGTATCAGAGAGTTCATGGCCTTGACCAAACACACCTAAAATTAACTGATTAGGAATTATGGGCTCTGAATTTCTACATCTAGTCAGTTCCTTTTTTTTTTTTACTACGGTCTCTTTATGGGAATGCAGTAAAAAATAGGCTGCAAGTTTCCTGGAACACACTCTATTATTACTTATAACCTATTTGTGTGTCTAAACATCAATCAGATGGTAACTTTTAGATATATGTTTGGCGTTCATGACTTTGACTAGTGAATCTACACGGTTACCAAGCAAAGTATTCATTCAAACCCTTAACATAGATCTCTTTTGGCCAGATTACTATCTAAAGAGGTCACATTCTAGCTTCTGACAGTGTTTTATGGTCTATCACCCCTTGACACAAGTTACCTCATTGCTTAAAAATGCAGTATTATGGGGCAATTGGGCATTTTCCAGTTGTTTTATCAAAAGATACTGATAGATTAGGTTTAATACAAGGGTAACTGAAGATATTGAGCTATACTGTGGTATTGTCAAAGAAAGGGAAAAAAATCACAAAACAAATGACAGAAGCTTCCGTAAAACCTTAGTACCGTGGATGAAGTAGAGTTGTATGTTCTTTTGACATCACTGTCTTAAAAAAAGGTCAAAAGTACTTATGAGTGTCCTACACTAGTGCCCATTGTGTGAGGTTTCTAGTCTTTGTTGAACATGATTAAAATGTATGAGCGTAGCATTCAAAGTCTCTGTTCTGAAAAGAATGGCTGTAGCCTAAGCCGTCTTGACTTTGCTTTTTTCACCCACATGGAAAATCTATAGAGTCAAAACAGAACAGAAATCTATAAGACTGGGTGACCTCATCTACGATGGAGTCATCTTACATACCCAGCAAATCAGTAAAACAGTGCACTCTAAGTCTGACTAAAGCAGACATGGATCCTGGAGGCTTTGCCAAGAAGACATTGCTTCTTGTTCTTTTTCCATCAAAAGGCTTTAGACATCTTGCCATGTTATACCCTTCTATTATGTTGCTGGATTAGCATTACATCATACATCTACCACACTAGATAACACACTCTTGGAACCTATACTCAGGAAGCACAGTGGTAGATCATCAGACCGTAATCTTGACCAGTTTCTTTCACGCTATTGTACTTTGCCCTACTGCTGCCACATGGTTCTAATTAAGCATTTTTTTCATTATTTTTAACCATCAATGAACACTTGCTTGCTGGCGTTCTTTCAGATGATAAATGGAGCTCACGAGTTTAAGATAGATTACACGAAACAATGGCAGGGAAACGCAGACAAAAATACAACTGTAGCGATAAAGTTCAGATAAAGTAGGCCAAAAAGCTTTATAAACAACTTGCATTATTTCAAGGTCCCTTTTTAATCTGCCTTGGAAAAGAATAAAGCATATTAATAAATGTATTGTATCAATTAAGCAGGAGCTCCTCCATCGTGGATTTGATTTCAATGTGGTCATCATTTAATGATGTTGACAAGTTATACAGCTCTTTACAATTATTTTTAATTACACCGTATAGATTCCTTATGTTCTTATCAGGGAATGTGCTGATTGAACATATATAGTCAGTAATGAACCCCCTACTAGAAACCAAGAGGCTATTAGAAGTCACCAAGGGCTCCATGTCCATATAAAGGCACAAGGCCACAGATCAAATCCATTTATAAAGACTGTGGCATTTTAGGATGCCTTCTGCATTACATGCTCATAATTTAAAGATGGGGGCATAATTTATTTTAACACATACATTTTATAGGTTCTGTGACACAAATATGCTCTGTTTATTACACTTTTAGAATGATATTATACACACAGATGCATAGTGATGTCATTAGCTTAGTAATATCATTAGTGTCATATGACAACAAATCGTGTGCTTTATAAAAAAAAAGTACTCCCTGGTATAAATTATGAGGATATTAGAAGTCACCTTGGAGTTCCATGACCTGTATGAAAAAAGTCATCAGAATCATGTTTTTATATGGTCATGGATATTGATTAATTAATATCCCTATACAGGTACTGTATTTTACATTATTCCCTATATATTTCATTGGTTTTCACGGTTCTTATGAATTATCTATAAAGCACTTCTCTTCTGTTCCTCTGGATTTCTTTTTGAAATGAGCAGGGACCTCTTTGACTTCTGTATTGATTGCTACTTTCGACTTTTAAAGGGGCACATTTAATTAGCTCGAGTGAAAGAATAGAAGAAAAAAAAACTTCGAATTTCAAATGTTTTTTTGGTTACTTCGACCATCGAATTGGCTTCTTTGACTACGACTTCGACTTCGAATTGAACGATTCAAACTAAAAATCGTTCGACTATTCGTCCATTCGATAGCCAAAGTACAGTGTCTTTAAAAAAAACTTCAACCAAGTACTTTGCAACCTAAAACCTACTGAACATCAATGTTAGTCTATGGGGAAGGTCCCCATAGGCTTCCTAACAATTTTCTGATCGAAGGAAAATCCGTTGAAGTAAAATCCTTCGACTTCTAATATCGAAGTCGAAGGATTTACTGCATTTCCTATGATCGATCGATCGAAGGAAAAATCATTCGATTGAACGGTTAAATCCTTTGAATCAAACGATTTGAAGGATTTAATCGTTCGATCAAACGATTTTTCCTTCTATCGATCGATCGTAGTAAATGCGTTAAATCCTTCGACTTCGATTTTCAAAGTTGAAGGATTTTACTTCGATGGTCGAATATCGAGGAATAACCCTCGATATTCGGCCCTAAATAAATGTGCCCCTTAATGTATATGCTATCTTATTGTGTAGCACTGCAGAAGATATTATAATAATTATGCATGATCAGTTGCTATGAGTTCCAAGACCTAGAGCAAACCATATGCAAATCTTTATGTTCATTGGAGAGAGAGAGAGAGAGAGAGAGAGAGAGAGAGAGAGAGAGAGAGAGAGAGAGAATCAATAGCCTTCGTTTGCATTTGTGTTCCTTCTGCAGTAATAATGTAGTCTAATCTTGATCGTCTTTTTTAATAAGAACACTCATTTATGGCATTTTACCTCTGTTTTGTCTTTGACTTAAATAATAAAGTTCTGCCATTGTGCAACAACCTAAGCAATGTTATGTATCCATCTCCCAAGAATATGAATTAAAAATATACCCTATAGACAGTATATTCGACAGTATATTCCAGGAATAACTATATCATCTTACAGAAATGTTGCCAAGCTGTTGCATTACAAAGAAATACTGTATATTAGATACTGCTTTTGCCAGAAAGAGAACAGTATTTATATTAAGTCATAAAAAGACAACTGGTGGGGGAGATCTGATTGTCTTTCTCAGATAAGGTTAAAGAATGATTTTAAAAAATGCACTTATCAAAACTTGGGAATAAAAAATATGGACTCTTGGAGATAATGGCGGCATGCAAAGAAGCAGGGAACACACACAATTAGAAGAAATTAAGCTAAATAGATTTGAGGAGAGCAGCTGATGCTAGAAATTTCACTGTGTATCTAGTTCAAGTGACCAGATCCATTATTTTACTTAGATTTCATTAAAACCACGTTGTGACTTTGCTTAGAGTCTAGAATTCTGCTTCCTCAGTACCCAGCCTTAGACTCTTTGTATAACCCAAATGATGACTGGTTACTAGCAGTTCTGCTACAGTATGTTTAAACCTCGCCCCCCTTCCTTGCATTTCTTGGCCACTATCAATTCCCTTCAGTTGGGTTTCTACTCTGTAAGTCCCTACCAGTGACAGCAGCTATAACAAATATGGACAAATCAGGCATTAATATAGAGCAACACATGGGTGGTCTATCATCAGTCTTTCTTCTGCTTAAAAGTACCCTCCAAAAATGACAGACCCATGATTTATTTCTACAACATTTTGATACAAGTGCACTGTAGCTCACACTTCCACAAATCATAGTTGCCAAATGTGCCAATTAAAAAATTAACTAACTTGCGAAAATTCGCCAGCGACGGGTTCACACCCATCACTACACAATGCTAATTTACTAAAATGCGAAGTTGCGTCCAGGGAGCCGAACACTGGTGAATTTTAGCAAGCGCTAAGTCAAAAATCAAAGAGAAGATGCGATAGCATTGAATTATGCCTATCACAACTTCATTAGAGTTCTTCGCTCAGGCTAATTTGCATATGGCGGGAAATTATAAAGTTTAATGGATGTATATAGCATCTTTCTCCTTCACACACGAAGTGACGCCTGTGCGTAGTAAATTGGTCGAAGTAACGAAATTACATCATGCTGGTGAATCATCGGCAGCGTTAGTCACTTTGCCCTTTAGTAAATGTGCCCCTTTGAGTCAGTGTTATTTAATGGGCATTGCATTGCTATCGTAGACCACTAAGCCTGACACACATATAGATGGTCGCACTTTTATCAGAATTAGCTTCAGATGGAAACCATGTCAGAGGTTGCCTTATTCCCTAGTCCTAGATCATTAACACACATACATATGCATAGTAACAGGAAAACTGAGGGAGAGCTTGATCTTTAAAATTTAATGCATCCTGCATTATGTGCCACAAAAAAATTTGCAATTGGTTTTAATTTTTTACTATTTGTGATTTTTGAGTTCTTTTTATTCAGCAGCTGTCCAGTTTGCAATTTTAGCATCTGGTTGGTAGGGCCCTAATTACCCTAGCATTGATTTAAATAACTGGACTGGAATATCAATAGGATATGTCCTAAATAGAAAGATGAGTAATAAAAAGGAGCAATAACAATACATTTGTAGCCTTACAGAGCATTTATTGTTTAGATGGGGTCAGTGACCCCCTATTTGAAAGCTGGAAATAGTCTGAAGAAGTTAAATGGTTCAAAAACTAAAAGAAAGAAAAAAATGAAGGCCAATTGAAACGTTCTTTCAAGCAGATGTACTGTACCTTGAAAGTGGTCCGGATCCCACCCAGCGGAGTGGTCAGGGAGAAGAAGTCTAAAGGCAGAGACACACGGGAAGATTCTGGGAGATTTAGTCGCCCAGCAACTAATCGGCTCTTCTTCAGGCAACTAATTTCCCTGAAAGCCTTCCCGCTGGCTATAATCTAAATCGCTGGTGAGATGGAACTTGGAGCGTTTAGTTTTCTGAAGTCGGCCTGTTTCCTCGTCAGGCAACTTCGGAAAATTAATTGCTCTGAGTGCCATCCCGCCGGCGATTACGATTTTAGCCGGCAGGAAGGTTTTTTGGTGGGAAGTCACTAAAGAAGAGATGATTAGTCACTGGGCGACTAAATCTCCCCGATTCTTCCCGTGTGTCTATGCCCTCAGCCTGATGCCCTATCCACTGTGGTCCCTTCACTAAAGACAATCTAGGAGCATTGGGAAGCTACTCCCTGCGACAATTTTGGATGGAGCACAAAGCTGCTAGAGAGTCTAGAGAGTCCTAGAGAATCTATAACAGATCTAATCCTGTCTCTAGCTGACCTCGTTCACGGGTTCAACTAGGGAAAAGGAAGAAGGGTAGGGAATTAAAGCCATAGGGGCACATTAACCCTATGGGTCACATACATTCATACAAATCTAAATAAAAATGGAAACAGCCATAACATTTATGTGTTTTTATCATTTACCAGAAAATGCTACACTTCATAAAGTGCTTGTGAATAGCCTCACACATTAACTATCATCATATGTGCTGCAACTAATCCCACTCATAGCACTGACCTGCCAGCTGCCCATATATCTGTCTCATGGAACCATATCCTTCTGAGAAACTAGCAAATACTGTATTTCTTTCCCATTTCCAAGCATGCAATCTGACCCCTACACACATGCCTTACATTTAATATTCAGTATTAACATTCCCTGTATTTAAAGGAAGTTGCATATCTAAAGAACAATGTTTTATGACTGTACAATGTTTTTTTTACTGTAGACCTGGGTAGGTCCCTTACAATGAGTGTTACCTTTAGATTCATTTTAACATTGGAAATCTGTTATTGTATGCACAGAATGACTTGCCATTTATTGATTTATTTCCAAGTATGTCCTCATAGCTTCATAAATAAATGTTGTTGCTAATTATACTACTAATACTATAGTTATATTGCTTGTCCTTATAGAGGTTAACTCAAGAGGGGTTACTTAGAGTACCACAGGGTACAAATGCTACTGTGCTAAGAGGCACAAGAGCTCTCTCCTTAGTGTTCACTTAACAATTGAGTTGACACCATTTGCCGGAGGCAGTACCGATGTGATGTGAGAAGAGGCAGCAGGATATGGGTGGGAGGGGTTATGCTCTAACAGGTGACAGAACAGAAAGGCAGAGATTAGGTAAGTAGGAAGGGTTCTGGAGGTGTCAGAGGTTAGAGGAAGAGTAAAGTTTGGGAGATGGCAGGGAATTGGGGCAGTCTGGGTCAGAACCACTGAAGATTTACATTGCTGGTAAATTTGCAATATCGGCCCAGCTTTGGCTAGTATTTTGCTGGCTAGGCTGATAAAACACTGGCCAGGTGGTAACCCTACTTAACAAGCACTTGCACATTGGGGAATGCTGCATTCAGCTGTGTACCTGTAGAGGGACCGGACCCCAAGGTCACAGGGGATGGGGGCATAGGGGGCCTGGACTGCGGGGTTGTCTACCTCTATATCATTAAAGTTCCCCCAAGCATGCAGGCAGGGGCAGCTATGCACACTGGGCTCCTTGTAGCAGATTGAAATATCGGCACAAGCATTGGGGCAGGTGGTAAGGACAGGGTTCTGTTGCTACCTTTGCCTTTTACTGTTCCATAACATAATCTGAATGACGCACAAGTTACGGGACAGCTAGGGGATGCCTACGGGCATTGCTCTATACAGTGATTTTAGATATCTTTGTACACTAAGATTGGTACGCAGAGGAGTAAATTTGTATGTGGTGTATGGGAAGAAGTTTTTTAAAGGACAGGGAAAGTTAAATCGCTGGGAGTGCCAATTGTTAGGCACCCCCAGTGATTATAATTGCTTGCCTGTTTTCTGAAAACTTCCCTAGTCCATGGAACTTTCCTATGAACACAATGGAATGATCTTCTTCATTATTCAGTGGTCCTGGGCTGGTGGATGTGTATGTGCACCTGATGCAAGGGTGCAGCTGAGAAGATCTGGACACGCTGTTTTACATTCCTGCTCGGTGCAGTTTTCCCGCTAACAGGAGCCCCTGGCCCAGGGTATCATGAAAGTGATTACAATGACTGAGGGGTGCCTAACATTTGGCAGCCCCTAGTGATTATTGCTTTCCTTCTCCGTTTAAGGAACATATATATTTTCACTATACCATCACTATGGTTGTAACTCGTATACTATGTATGGTCTCTCTCACTGTTGGGTAAATAAATTGAAGTAATGATATTTTTATGACAATATTGTTATAAACAGTTTATAAACAGTTAGTGCAAAATTGTTGCTTGTATACAACTGCATATACCCAGCTACATAAAAAAAATGATGAATGAACTAGATTGCTGAATATATGTTTACTAATAAGTCTAATGAGATCGTTTAGATCTTCAACCCCAACATACAGCATAATAATTTAGAAATTGATTTATTTTGGAAAAGTCCAAGCCAGAATATGAGCTAGCTTGGTACAATAGATTCTGTGTGTTACACCAATATTCTGAATATCGTTTCGTTTGTTCAGCTGTGTGGAACAGTCGCACATCACATGGCTCTTACTATTCACAGTAACGCAAAGGCACACCGACCCAATCCTGGTAAAGAGCAAAGGAGGAAAAGGTAGGTTTTATGTCCAATTTAGCTGAATAAATTCAATAAAGTTTATAAAACATTGCATGTGACAACATTCTCATTATTTGCAGATAATGAATAATTTTATTGCTTTTAACGACCCAGGTATATTCATATGAATACGCTAACTGTGGGAAAGCCTCCCCAAGGTAGAATGCAAATGAAAAGCAGTGGTGCATGTCTTTTTAGCACCCACACCAGCCTGAAGTCTTCTTCTAATTTATGACCTGCACCTGTCCTGACTCCTCCCAGCTTATGATATAGATGGGTGGGATCAGCCACAATATGAGGGGGAAGACCCAATATGTGACCAAATGGGTAGGGCCTTGCTTGAAGTATGACACCCAAGATCTTGATTCCTTCTCCAGGGCTTACTTTATTGGTTCAAAATCTGTGGATCTCATGGGTTTAGAGTCAACCTGTAAAAATACTCTACACCTGAAGGCCACCCATGCTTCAACTTGGGCAGGACTGGGGATGGAAGGAATATATAACTGAATTAGGGATGTTGTATATGATGTCAATGTTCTGATTGAGGATACAGCAAAGAAAGAAGAAGATACAGCAACACATGGGTCAACCTGTCACTGAGGCAAATCATGTATGTTGGCTTATAAGAAGTCCCCCTGTAATAAGACCCTGTAAGCAGATACAGTTACACTGAGTATAACAACATGTGCTGCAAGACAATGTGGCAATTGTGAAACTGCTGCCCTATAACTTTATAAACAGCAGGTACACTGTATAGATGATGTTCAAAGTCACACAACTGGGCCTCACTTATTTACAGTGGGAAATGTATCCAATGGGCATTGCCCCATAGCAACCAATCATTGATTAGCTTTGTTCAGCTGTCTGCAAGTAAAACAATGATAGTAAAGGTGTGATTGGGTGCCATTAGTCACTGCCCCAGTGTAAATTCCCCTATTGTACATAAATTGAGCTCCACCATGGTGATTGTGCTACTTATCCCCATGTCAAAAGTGCTTATCAAATTTTAAAGCCCTTTGTGAGGCCAAAATCAGATTAATTCCGACTCTACTGTATTCCATACACAAGCCTTTTGCATACATACAGTATATCATTAAAACACCTGTACGCAATGACAGGCCTGGATAGGCTTGGTCTGATGCAAATACAACACTTCTTGACTGGTATAACAGATACAACAGGCTCAACTGACACATCATATGAACGCTTGTTCATGCGTCAAGATAGACCGATGAGAGAAATTTCATTACTGTATCAATTGCTAGTGGAAGAAATGAATTCCCCTAAAGACAAACATCGCCAGAAATGGGAACAGGAACTGGGAGTAACATTCACATTCCGCACCTTTAGGGGCAAATTCACTAAGATTCGTTGTTGCGCCAGCGTCCGCTTCGCCGCATTTCACCAGGTGTATTTTCGCCAGCGCTACGCAAATTCACTAAAATCCGAAGTTGCGCTCAGGGGAAGTGTAAGGTTGTGATGTTGCGCTAGCGTTAATTCGCCAAGCATTGCGAAGTTACTCTAGCGATGCTTAATTTGCATACGGCGCAAAATTGAAGTTACAATGGAGGTATATGTAGCAGCACTACACAAGCCTGGGAAACCTTCAAAACAGCAAATAAAATTTTTATTTTGCCCTACACATGTGCCCACTGTATAGTTAAGGTGCCATGAGTAAAGAAATGTAGGGGGAAGTAGGGTAGCCCAAAAAAAAATTTTGATATTTTTCAGCCTATCACCCATAAAAAAAGAAAAAACGCCAGCGTTTTTTGGGACTTAGAGAATTTTTTAACTTTTTTTGAAGCAATCCCTATCTACTCTATTGCACTTCGCCTGGTCTGAGGAGGCAAAGGAAGTCTGGCGTAAAAGGTAGCTTTCAGAAAAATGTGTGCGTCAGTGAATTTGCGTAGTTACTTCCGTTGCGCAAATTCGCCAGCCGTAAGGGTGTGAAGTAACACTAGCGAATTTACGCCAGCGTCCGTTAGTGAATCGGCGAATTAACGAAAATGCACTACGCTCGCGAATTAACTCTAGCGCTTCGTCCTTTAGTGAATTTGCCCCTTAGAGTTTCCACATACTGCAAAATCCAGGAAAACAATTTCAAGATACTTACACACTGCTACAGAGTGCCTGATGTCCTGGCTAAGATGTATGAGAATGGTAAAGGGAATCTAACGTAAAATCTCTGGCAATGCCCTAAAATAAGACCTTATTGGCTGGAGATTCAACAACTATTAACCAAATTTACAGACTTGGAGATTGAAGATTCAGCAATCTTCTTCCTTTTGCATAAAAATAAAGTGTCTACATCCCAATACAAAAAATCGGTGATTTCCACTATGATCAATGCAGCTAAGTTATTAATACCAAAATGTTGGAAATCCGCAAATATTCCAACGAGCAAGGAATGGTTACTCAAAATCCAAGAAATCTATACGTTTGAAAAGTTTAAAAGCAATAAACTGGAACAGACTCAACAACTTCAGTTTCTTCAAAAATGGCAATCCTGGCTTCTTTTTATAGACACCAGTGAATACCAAAAATGAGTTACCTCTAGATAGAGGGCACAAAGGAGGCCTAGATGGAAAAAAAAAACGCAGTAGCAGCAATAGTGATGTCAACCCATGGTCTTAACTGGCATCAACAAATAATTTTTTTTTCTCTTTCTTTTCTTTTTTTTTCTCTCCATATATATGTTTGATAATGTAAATGTAATCTTGTTGGAAAAAGATAAATAAAGAATTTAAAAAAAATATATATATAACACCTGTAAGACCTTGACTCGCTGCAACCAAACAAAATGTGAACTGCTCATGTGCCTTTCCACATAAGGTGGCTGTGCTCTACAATGGGTCATTCACAATGGAAAAAGAAGAAAAACCCTTGAAAAATAAAATCTGTTTTAAGTTTAAGATAGCTCTACTAGTGTAATGCATTGTTTCTACTCAGTTCGGACCATGCTTATAGTGTATGGTTTCCATATGTACAGTAAGTGAAGGGTGACCAATTATAATAATCTGGGCCTTGGTTGGCCACCCTGTAGTTCTGTGAACCAGAAAAGCAGTAAAGGAATTGTATAAGGAGCTGGGATTCATTTAACTGAAAGGAGTCAATGGAGTTAAAAGTGTATGAGATGGATTTAACAATATAGGAAATCTAAAATAATTCATCAAATGAAAAGCAGTCAGCTCTGCAAAGTATGTTCCGAATGTAGTACGTTCTTTGGCAGCCACACTGGGCCAAGAATTCTTTATCTGATTCTCGTAGAGTTCTGTGCTAACGCTAATATATATTAATTGACAAAACCTTTCAGTCTGGAAGGTTATTTGATATTATAGTTATTTTTCTTTGCTTGGACACCAGAGAGCTCTTGCCAGGATAATGTTCAGCAGACCTCTCTGAGACGCAAGGGACGAACGGAGAATGCCGGAATGGCTGTTACCTACTTTGCATTGGTTTAGAAATCAGTCCTCTATGGTTTCTGGCTCTTTACACAAATAATTAATTGATGTAGACAGATATGTAAACTCTCATTTCCACATCAAGATTTTTTAACTCTTTCAGTTTAGGAAAGTGCTGTACATAGAGTGATGGCCCTTTAATTGCCTGAAATAGTAGAAATGGCTGTATTGGGAGAAGGCATGGAATGCTAGTGTGAAACGTGCAATTTAGGACTTAGTTTGCCATGTTTTTAATCAGAATGCAGCATTTATTCCATAATTACAGCATAATTGTGGGTGTGAGGGGACTTGCATCTGATGAAATTGCACCCAATGCATCAAAACACAAGCAGTGGTGTGATTGTGTAATTTTAAACATCTGTGTGGGATTCTTTAGATGCTAGCCTGCTTTGCCTATTGATGAATTCTGTGGTGGGAACCCTGGAATTTCCACCACTTCAAGAGTCAGCCTCAATGGTTCGCCTATGTCAATAGACACACTTGCATACTGTTTATTAAAATAAAGTATCTGTGCACAATTGCAACAGTTAGTGCACGGTGTGGATTGAGAACCAGGTACAGTACTTTTAATAAATGGAGTCCATTTTGCTCGGTTGGAGGAGTAAACAGTGTGTCCATTGTGTTTAAATCTCACCAAATTTATAGAATATTCTACTTAACTGTGTTTTATATTTTAGTGCCCAAGTATATTAAAGGAGACCTAGTTTTTCTGTTTTTTTTGTTAAATATTTCATATATATATATATATATTTCTTTTTGTTTTTGAGAGGCACATTTACTAAAACTCTAATTAATATAATTTTTTTTAAAGAAAAAACCAAATGCCTTTCCTTGATTTTTAACTCATTTATCAATAAGTTTTCTCGAAAAAATTAGAGCGACAAAACATCACAACAAAATTTCCCGTCAATTCGAATCGTACGACTGATGCTTCAAAAACTCTGTTTTATTGAGTTTTCACTGCAAAATTAGACTTTTTTGGATGTCCAACACAGATCACAATGTCAAGAAACAACTTCAGGGACATCTGCCATTTACTTCTACTTTACCTCGACAGATGGGTGTATTTTCGGTTTTGGATTTTAAGCAGCTTTGGTGGGGGTTTTTTCCATGAAAAACCTCAACCAGAAAAAAAAAATCAAGGTTTAATAAATGACCCCCTAAGAGAGAAGAAAAAGAGTGAGAATAGAAAAAACCCATGCACAGTGACAAAATACAGTAGAGATAGCTGGAAGGTATTTAATATTATTAAGAAATACTGGCACATTCATATGGATGATAAGACATTGGGAAAAATTCTAGATGAAAAACCTAGTTTAATCTTTAAGAGAGCCCCAACCATCAAGGACTCAATATCCCCCAGCTATTTGAGGAGAGGGAACAGCAATAACAAAAACAGAAATTCACAACAATTTCAATTACATTTTCTCCCACAAAAAACAAAAGGAATGTGCCCATGTGGGCATTGCTCAAAATGTGGCTGGGTGAAAAAAGGGGGACATTTCTAAACACACATTGACTCTAAAAATCAAAATATGTGGTCTATCTTATCCAATGTACCTGCAACTTATTTTATGTATGGAAAGTCTATTCACCCACTAACAAAGAAAATTGGGGACATATGTGTAATATTAGGAGAAATATTAGGAGAAAGAAAAAAGGGGAAAAGGGGGGATCTGCTTATTTTTATGAACACTGTATCTGTTCAAGATGGGAACGTAAAATATCTTAAATTTATGGCTATAGATTGGACTACCATTTTGAAGAGAGAAGGAGATAGGGATAAGGTCTTGAGATGTAAAGAGCAAAAATGGATATTTAATTTAAGTACCCTTCATCCAAAGGGACTGAATAGTAGGTTTGAGTTGGCACCTAATTTTTTAACTGTTTCTGCTTAGCTATATTTAATAATTTTAAGATGTAGTATACTTTACAGCCAGTTATGGACATGGCCCCTTTAAGATTAGGGTATATAAAGTGAGGTAAGATACCGAATCCTGTTTGCAACTGCTTGATAAAGCCCTATATAGATGAAACGCATCACAGTATCTAGGTGGTGTGTCACTCCTAAGGTTGAAACTACACTTTTGGTGAATTTACCCCAAAATCGCGAAAAATTGGCAGGCTGCCGGCACTCTGCAAATCGGGAAATTGTGAAACCGTGAAAATCAGTAAACTGCTGGGATTAGGTGTGAGCAAATTCGGAGTTTTGCGCTCCGCAGTGGAACACATGCGATGAGACATGTCAGGCGCCATTTTGGATTTTCAGAAAGCGGTATCTGCTAAGTGACCTGTTACTCACACCATAATACTCCCAAGTTGGAGAACTATAACTCACATCAATTTTGCTCTACATAATTGTTGTTGCAAGACTGGAGGAATGACTCAATACAACCTAGGAGATTTTGGAAAATCCATATAACTATGATTTTAAGTAAGTGACCACCTACCTGAATTTTTTTGAAAATAATCTTTTATATATTTATGTTGTGAAATGTTAGGTCCCTGGCCGGCCAGGTTTTAAATGGATAATTTTCAATGTAAAATAATATTTGTATACCTAATTTGGTTTCCAAATACACCTTTAATCAATTTTCCCCCTAAGAGAACTGCAATGCACACATAACAAATCCTGTCTGTTTTTTCTGTCACAACCATATGGAATGTCTTATATTACCTTCTGTTTCTTCTGGGGAAAATAGAATTTGAAAAATATTCAAAGTATGCGTAGAGGTTACTGAGCCACTATACCCTGCAATCTCCCTGCAGAACTGTGTTAAGTATAGGGGAATTTATATATATATATATATATGGTATAATTGGTATCTCACTCTGCAGAGGCTATGAGAAAGCCTAGGAAGTTGGTCCTGCTATAGAGAATTGCACATGTAATTGGGTTGGTTACACCCCAAATTGTATCAGATTCTGGATCTTTTTCTCATAACGGAGGTTTATAAGACTTTTTACTTTGTGTGTTTGTATTCATTAAAACAGAGTAGCCGGGCTCTATTCCACCAGTTTGCACAAGAGCGGGGTGAGGGTTTAGGGGCAGGTAGCCAATATTGCTTGGTTGAAGGGGAAAACAGTAGTCCATTGTATTTAACCCTTTGGCCCAAGTATATTAAGTTGGTTATACCCCCAAATTGTATCAGTTTGAGACTCTGTTTGGCTTAATTGGGGTTTTAAGCCTTCTTTCTTTGTTTGTTTGAATGTAATCGAATATAAAGTAGACAGGACTATAACAAAACTGTTGCCAACCAATATAAAAGAATAAGATGTGCTTTAATATACCAAAAAGTTCTCACATGCAACTTGGTGCTTAGCTCGGAGCAACAACAAGCTAATATGGACAATGCTGAGATTTTCATGCACCACTTTGCACTCTCCATGCTCTAATTCATTTCTGTATGGCATGTTAAGCACTAACATTTGGGTATTGTCTAACACAGGAAGGATCTTTCTGACAAGGCAGAAAGAAAACTTGCAGTCTTTCAGATGATTCTGAAAACACAGGGCTTCTTCCATTTCTGCCCTAACCAGGCCTGGATTTATGGAAAGGCCACCTAGGCCCGGGCCTAGGGCGGCAGGATTTTAGGGGGGTGGCATGCTGCCCAACCACACCCATATTGGTTTAAAAACATTGGGGATGCGCTGGAGGTACAATCATTTTTTAAATTTGCTGTGCGCCAATCCCCATTGCTTCAGTCCAGATGATTTTTGCACGAATAAAGAGCAGGGGACAGGGGCGACGAACGGCAGTGGGTTAGGGGTGCCCACTATGTAAATCCGGCCCTGGCCCTAACCAACTCTTCATTCCTTGATTTGGAAATAGCCCCCTGCTTGGCTTCCAAGTGCAGTACCTTTGTTTCAAAACATAGGTATATTAGAAGCCAACAAGGGAGTTCATGAACATATAAGGTCACAGGTTATTAATTTCCAACGTGACTTCAAATATCTTAATTGTTGGTAAATTATCTTTTATAATACATCATGTGACACAAGTAACATCTTTAGCACTGGTGTAACTGATGACTTCAATATCACCATTATAAGGATTTTTTCAATTATTCATGGCTCTTGTAGGTTCCTGTTAATTGCAAGCACCTATTTAATGGAATTCTACCTAAACATGGCAGCCTGGTGACCCAGTCGACACGATTTTAATGAACCTTGTTGCACTGGTGGAAAATTGCATAAATCTCTTTGATCTGCATGGCTCATTTGAAAGAGAAGAGGCAACTCTCAATCATGATATTATTTCCTGAAATAGTTTGTCTATTTCCTCTCCTTAAGCTGAAACATGTGGTGCCCCAGTTGCACCAACAAACAGAAGTGTCAGAAGACTTTATTGTGGAAACAGTGAACAAGAACACTTTTTGTACATTTCAAATGACTTCAGGTTATTGGAGAAATGGAAGGAAATCCGAAGCATCAGTTTCCGAGGAAAAAAATGTGGGGGGGGGGTTGGGCAAAAGAAAAATTAATAATAGTCATTTTATCATAGCTGACATCGCTAAGAAACCAAACATAGTGTATTTAGTCTAAATGTTTCCCCAAAGCTGCTATCCCAATACGTATGTTGTGTATGGAACTCTGTTCTGGGTCTCCAGTGACCTTTCCCAATGAATGAGCCTTTGTACCATCATTCACAAAAATGTATGAAATGCACCAAAAGGATGGCAAGTCTAAAGGCCTGAATAGCGAACTATTTTCAGGGTCTATCACAGGAGAAGGAAAGATTGTGGTCACTGCTTGTATCTCAAAGGACACTTGTAAAAACAAATAGATTCTTAGCCATTGGAATGAGCCAGAGCAGCTGTTTAACTGACCTGGCCTTTTGCCCGTCAGAAGGTAAACTGTGCAAGCTCTGTCTGAGCTGATCTTAAATGACTCAGTGTCCAGTAAAAGAACGCTGATATTATTGAAGAGCAACCATATATATAACTCTGTAGCTGAATACACTATATGACATGAAATATTGCATAAACAATCTATTGACAGGCAACAAATGAAGGAAGTTTCCTTTTGAGAGCGTAGAAAAATATTTGTATGTCAATAAGAAAAGACTGCATATATCATGTGCATATAATTAATTTAGTAGGTTGGAAATATTGTGCCACATAGTTGGTTGTTTGCTTTAATGGGGTAAAGCATCCTTATGAATTTCTGAATATTACCTGAACAGTAGCAACCATTTTCCATAGTCTACGAATCATCTTAATAATTCATACTAATTGAGTGTTTCTTTTTAATACATATTATATGTAACTTAGAATAGCCAATGGCACATTGACACTCAGTAATTGCCCAGGGAGCTCCGCTATATCTTTGCTTTTGCTTTGAACAAGGTTGAGAAGATGTCAAGTAAACTAGGACATGAAACAGTTTCTATATTGTGTGTCCATGTAGCCAAATCCCAGGCAAGGACAACCTGAGAAGAAAATCATGTCATGCCATTCCCCAGGCAAGAGATTTTTTTTATAGAAAGAGGTGCACCAGGTACAATGATGCCTAGAATGTCAAAGTTTTAAGAAGGAGGTCTTGGCCTTGTAAAGTCAGATGGTTTGATGGTTCATGTCAAGTTACAGACTTTGCTTCAACTCCTAGTGACCCTGAACAAGTCACTTAATCTCCTGCCGTCATGGAAACACCCATAAAGGCTGCTTATAATAATATAAATAGGAGTATATGTATACTGTGGTTTTCTCATGGTGTATTACACTAATTTATAATATCGAAGGAAGACTTCATGGGTGTGCCTTTCAGTGTTTTCATCAGTCTGCCTATGAATAGTTTCTCTTCTAGTGATGGGCGAATTTATTCGCCAGGCGCGAATTCGTGGCGAATTTGCGCGATTCGTCAAAAAAAAAATTGTCGCCGGGCGTCGGCGTAAAAAAAAAATATGCTGGCGTCAAAAACGAGACGCTGGCGCCGTTTTGCGAATTCGTCCATCACTATTCTCTTCTGGTTACAGTGAGGGAGTCAGGATCAAGCAGGTAAATGTTCTGTGGAAAAGCTTGAGTCATCTGTTTGAGCAAACAGCCTTCCATGGTGATGAGTGAAGAACCAGCTTTATACAATACATTGTTAATGCCTAGAAGGTATGTTCCTTTGCTTTTATCCCAGTTTACTAAAAAGGGCATGTAAAGGCAAAAAAATAAAATCCTATTTTTACTTTCTTCAATGAAAAAAAAACCTATCTCCAATATGCTTTAATTAAAAAAAATTGTACAGTTTTTATAAGAAACCTGACTGTATGCAGTGAAATTCTCCCTTCATTTACTTCTGTGGATAGGAATTCTCAGACTGTCCCTAACTGCTGTGCAGGGAAACAATCATACTTATGAACAGCAGAGGGAGCCCCCACCTTATTTCACAGCCATGCAGAACTCAAACAGCTTTGATTTTTTCCCTGTAGAGCAGTTGGCAACTGTGTAGAGATTTGTATTGGATCTTATTTTTGCCTTTACATCCCCTTTACTGTTTCCAACAGGGACAAACCTGTGGCCAACTTTGAAAGCATAAATCATTTGTTTGATTAGGCATGTGGTGCAGTAAGTTCAAGTTTATGTTTAGTATACAAAATACAGCATTTCTCTCCTTTTTCTATCTTAGACTTTACTTCCCCTTTAAAAGTCATCTGATTTAAATAATGCTGTTGTATTCTCTTATCAAGTAAGAGACAAACCTGCTGCTGTATTTAAAATGGTTCATTTGGGTCTTAAAGTTTCATTCAGACAGTTGCAGTATGTGTAACTACTCCTGAACATACCTATTTGCAGCCCTGCGCAGTAAAGTCAAAGGAAAAGTTGTCACCTAACCTGATGGATGAAGCACCCATCTCTGCAAAGAGAAAGCCCACCTTTTTGGGGGCCTTTCATTAGTATCCTACCTAGATCAAGATGATTAGAGTTATGTTTCACATCTACTAGTATTTCCCTCTGTTGTTCTGTGAGCCTTGGTCTAATGCAACACTTGACAAATGTTGGCCCCATGTGTGGAGTGACATACCAATGCCCCAAGCAGTGATTCCAAAAATGAGATTCTGGTCCCCTTGGTGGACCAAAAACAGTTCAGGAGTGGCAATATGTAATTTGGGGGTTAATGAATTGATATGTCTTGTATATGCCTTGAGCTATATAAGTGTGATTGTTAATACCAAGTTCTGAGCTAAGTGGGGCACAACCAAGTGTTTGACTGCAAAGGGGGGCTTTGATAAAAATCACGGGCAACAAGCATGGGTGTTTTTGAACAATATTGATACAACAGTAGTGATCAGTAGTGATATAGCACCCTTAGAGCTTTCCTGTCCAAAACTGGTGATACAGACACGTTCTTTTATAAGCTGAAATGTTAACTATTAGTTTAGGAACCTGAGATGGGTACATGTTGACACTTCCTCTACCAATAATAGAAGGCAATATTATTTTCCAAAGAATACCGTTGAGATAATAACTACTTATAAGCACATTTCTTGGTGTGCTTGCCTTTAAATGGATGCTCTCAGTCATTTTTATTTTTTTGTAAGGTCACAAATGTTACCATGGAGATTCGGTCAACTTCACATGAATGAATGCAGACCCAAATATCTGTGCCCATGTGTTTGCAATCACGATTTGACATAGAAGTTTTCCTAATAATATTTATCCTGACTGAATCTTTCATAATCACACAGTTTTTTTACCTTGCGTTTGTTTATTATGTTCATCCCCCAGAACTGTCTTCGACTGACAAACCAAAAGTCAAACTGGTTTACTTTGGGATATGTAATCAATGGCCTGAGATTAAGGATGATGTTTTTTTCCTCCTACTTTTGACAATGCAGACTCGTCACTGACAATGACTATGCTATTAGAAAATGTGTTTTTGCCTAGATACAAAGCTATTGAGTAGGAAGAATACACTGTTCATCTTTTATTTTGACCTGTGCATGGAAAAAAGTTGCATAAATATGTCATAAATTCACAAACTTTGTTAAATCCCACTGACTACAGTAACTTGTCCTTCTCTCTTATCTTATTTGGTAATGCTTTTTAACAGTAAGACAAAATGTTATTTCAGGTTTCTATAAACCATACAGTTTGCATGACAGTGACAGACAATGCAGTGCAAGTATCTACACAAGTAGATAATTGGTCCTGGATTCAAGATTATGAAACACTGCCTATTCATTTCCTAAATTACTCCTTCTAAGAGGATCTTATGTTCCAAGATAATAAAAAAATGTAACAATAAAAAGTTTATGAAATTTAATGTGAGATTCACAGAATCCATCCCACGCATTGTGTTTAAATTGAAATGTACTAAAAGACTAGGCTTGGAACTCTGCCAGCATCTAATACTTTCAGGGTAATATGTGAAAAGACGGGTTTGCTTTCTCTAAAAGTTGGGTTTGTTTACTGGAGAAGAGGAAAGGCATTTCCATCAGAAGCTAAAAAACAGTTCATAACCATGAAAAAATGGTTATAAAATGCCTTTTTTAATGAACTATAACACAAAACAGCAATAGGTCAACCACAAGTTCTGGCTCGTCCATGAGTAAAATTATTATTCACAGTCCAAGTAAAAAAAAAAGAGATCCTATCGATGCTTAAAGGAGAACGAAAGCCTCCCACCCACTCGAGGATCTCCCCAACAATTTCCCTCACTGTTTCCTCCACACACCACCAGTTAATCTGAAAAGTGTCTCTCTTAATGTACCTCCTAAAATATACAGAGCTGCGCCGTCTTGCACCATTTGTCCTCTTCTGTTGGATCAGAAGAATACATAGTTGAAGTTGGCTTTAACTGTGGATGCTACTGTATGTGTGACCGATCGAACAAAAGAGGGTCTGAAGTAGTGTGAGATTTTTCACTTTTCAGACATTTTTCCCACTGCATATAAAGTCCTTCTGCAAGTTGGCCACATTTCAACTGATCACTAACAATGAAAGCATACATCAATGCTACTTCATAACCACAATTTAATAATAATAATAATAATAATAATAATAATCTCCTTGACTCTATGGAAACGTTGGGTCTCTGAGGTCCCATAGCTAAACTCAACACCACTGCGATTCTTTTACTAAATGTCTGCATTGTCATTATTTCTTGTATTTTGTTGTGATGAAGATGAACAGCTGCTGGCCATAGAAAGACAACATGCTCCTTAAGATGTCCCTTAATCTTGTTTTAAGTTTACAGCATGGGGAGGAAGTAGAAGAAGAGAGTTATAGGCTTTAGCGCAGAAAAATGATCTCGGTTTTTGAATGGAGGTCCAACAAAACGTGAGGCTAGATACAATAAAGTATATGTTCTTCCTGGTATCACCAAACATTCTTTTTGCATTTGTGTACTCTCTATACCAGTGATCCCCAACCAGTAGCTCGCGAGCAACATGTTGCTCACCAACCCCTTGGATGTTGCTCCCAGTGGCCTCAAAGCAGGTGCTTATTTTTGAATTCCAGGCTTGTTTTTGGCAAGTTTTGGTTGTTTAAAAAACAGGTGTACTGCCAAACAGAGCCTCCTGTAGGTTATCAGTCCACATAGGGGCTACCAAACAGCCAATAACAGCCCTTATTTGACATCCCCATGGACTTTTCATGCTTGTGTTGCTCTTCAACCCTTTTTTACATTTAAATGTGGCTCACGAGTAAAAAAGGTTGGGGACCCCTGCTCTATACTCTAGTAGCTGCATATGCCATCTTCTGTAGTACTGTATGTAAAACACATAGATCTGCCCGACTGCCTGAAATCCTTTTGTTAGTGCCCTACTGATATGAATATACACTTTTCCTGACCACAATATCTATTTGTACTGAGCTTTAACATTGATAGCCCCAACAGCATTGAAGCAAATGTAAAAAAATGTTGTGAATCCTACAAGAAAAAAAAGTTATTAGTATGTTGAAAGAAGACTTTCAACTTTCTTAAAGAGTAATCCCATTTAAAACAACCTTCATGATTAAAGCAAATAAAATCAAAGCAATACAATTGTTTGTTTTGCTATTGGAGGTCAGAAGAGGTGAAATGCGTTGGCTAGAAGGGTTTTGTTGGCAGATATGTTAAAAAAAGAAGCAAATGAGAAAAATATGATGGGGTGCTACAAACAACTATGGGAACAAACAGAACTTATATATCCTATTGCCTTGTTTGGAGTCAAGAAAATTGTGTTTTTCACTTTGAGAGTTGGAAATTGCCCAGAAGGGTTTTCTTTACTTTGTATCATAATAAACAATATCAGACAGACACTGAGCTTAATAGAGGTCTTTTTTTAAAGATAGCTTTTTTTTTCTAAGAACTCACCTAATCCTATTCATTACGTTCATTCAAGTACACCAGTGAGAATGTAATGCAATTGTCCTGCTTCAAAGCTTCTCCACTTTAATATCTGCTTAAGAGTGAAGTGGTAAAACACATTGCTTTAGCTGAAGGACAACATGCTAAAGCCTAAACCATATCTCTCTTACATTATTATACTATATGTTTTATTATACATAAAGCTTACTGTTAAAGTATGGAGATCGGTATCCTTAAACATTACTGATCAAGGCATTCAAAGTTCTACATAGCAACTTCTCATATGTTGATCATCTTTTTTGTGTCAGTGACACTGCATATGCTCAGTGTGCTCTATGCTGCTGTTACAAAATGTAGTTTAGGCATCTATTCTAGCTTCATGTACAAAATGTTTTAATGTCATATATATATATTGATAATTGCAAAGACCTTATGTCTTTGTGTGAATTCTGTGGTCACACTGCATTGCACCACCCCCTAATGGTTTAAAGGAGAACTAAAACCCCCAATAAGAAAAGCCCCTACCTACTACCCAAGATAGTGCCACTCCTGGCTTC
Organism: Xenopus laevis; assembly: GCF_017654675.1. Taxonomy (NCBI): domain Eukaryota; kingdom Metazoa; phylum Chordata; class Amphibia; order Anura; family Pipidae; genus Xenopus; species Xenopus laevis. Next base: position 112,146,965 of record NC_054385.1, on the reverse strand, counting down.
CCCCCCCCCCATAGTTGATTACACTTGAAAGTGCCCCTTACACAGTCCTCACATATCAGTGCAGAGTAAGTGCAGCGGAGCTCATGGGTGCCATGTTCTGGCTCTTTGGTATGCTTCCTTAAGTGAACACCGTATTGAAGCATGTGCAGTTGGAGCATTCCGGCTCATAGCAACTGTGTGAAATGCATGAAATTTAAGAAGGGAAGGAAGAGGAGCCAAAGAATATAGAAGAGCCGGAAGATGGCGCTTACTCTGCACCAATATGTTTAGATTGTGTTAGAAGCACTTTCAGGGGCATGTGGGGGGAAGCAGGGAGGGGGGACTATCTAGGGTAGCAGGTAGGGGATTTTTTTATTGGGGGTTTAGTTATCCTTTAAAATTAGTGGTGAACACAACCTTCCCTTTTTATATAGTTTATACAGGAGTTATGACTAGGTCCATGTGGCATCTCTCATCATTCTCAGCTACAGTCAGGTGATAAAAATAAAAAGGGCAACCATTTGGGAGTTTTACCCTTGCAAGCAAGTAAGTTGCAGATAAAATGTATAGTGACGCAATAGAATTGTTAATGAAGCAGATAAAAGTGAGTGTAGGTCTGGCCAGACAAAAAATGGCATTGATGTAGTTGACCAGCTTGAATATATATCAATATATGGACAAACAATCCCTGTTTTGTTTAAAGGGGAAGGTAAAGCATGGCACATCACATTTCTTAATGTCCTATTTATACTGATAATGGGTGAGTGCAGAGAACCTCTTGTCTTTGATCAAGTGCGGATTTTCGGGCTGAAAAGCATCAGTATTGATGACGTCAGACCACCAGGCTCTAATTAAATAATGGTGGTCCTCAAGGTGGGTGTGAGATCAGCTCTGCAACAACTACGTTTCAACTATATAATATATAGCATTTTCAACAAAATATTCTCACAACTAATGGGACCAAATGAAAAAAGGGTGGATGGAGATCAAGCTACATTTTTAATTTTTCTACTAATAAATGTATCTTTTAACTGAATATCTCTGGTCTTGTGGATCCGTTTGAGTGCCGGTCAGCCCTGCTTCCTTATCTTCTACCAAATGAAAAAAGCCTATTTTTTTTTACTGGTTTATTGTAGGTATTGATATCATAAATAAAGAATGCTGAGATTCCTGCCAAGTTCTATATACCATACAGTAAGTATGAAGCTTATCTAAAGTCAGAATCCAGTCTGCCTTTCTCTTCACCCTAGATACTTCTTTCAAATTTGTAGTCTATAAAACAGCTTTAAAGGGTCCACTAAATCTCTGTAGTGATAAAATACCATGAAAGTTGGTTACTCTTTCCAGTATTTGAAAGCCGGATTTTAATCCATGGTTACTAATTCCCATAGTCATTATGATCCTATGTCGGTGCAAATTACCTCTCTGTTATACAAACACTGAGGTTTAAGTTCCCAGGCGTGATAATATCATGTTACACTTCATTACATCAAGGCATGGCCATGACTCTCTAATGACCTTAAAACCTTCAGCATTTTGTCTTTATAATTAAGTCTCTCTGACATATTTACACCTCATAGTTTATGGGTTACAATTAGCAGCCATAGTTTGTTTTTTTTATTGCAAAGAAAAAGAGTAGGAGGAGGGAGGTAGTACCACCAAGCAACATCTAAGGATCTCAGGGAGCCTAGCACTTGGTGTCAAACCGGTATACCAAAAAAAAAAAAAAAGAAGAAAAGAATGCAAAAACGTGCAGTACATATTGTATTTTACACATGGGGACAGTAAATCTCAGGATAACTTTTTTTAAGATGAACTTAATTGGGCTATAATGACTATCTCAGCCCTCTGGGACACATTGTGTCAGGCTCACTTATCCAGAAGGTTTTAAAGTTTTGTAACAGCCTTGAATTCATTAACTCCTCTCGTTGGAAGATCAGTTGGATCTATAAACCAGCATTTGAGTGAACAAAATCGTTTTAGCTTCTGGACTGCTGCAATGACTTTTTTCTATATAAAAAAAAGAGCAGGGACAGTAAAGTTAGGTAGCACATCTTGCTTTTTAACATTTTAAAGGAAAACTACACCCCCAAAATGAATAATTAAGCAACAGATATCATTTATATCGTACCAAACTGGAATATATATTTAAAGGGGACCGTCACCCAAGAAAGTTATTCCAAATCCTATTTTATCGAGCAAAATAAACTTTAATTACACTATATAATTTATATGAATCTTGTTTCCATCTATCTGGGAACTCATAATTATAGCAAGCAGGCAGGAGCCATTTTGTGGACACTGTTATTAATGCAAGCATTCCATCATCTCAGAATCTTGTTTGTGCACCAGAATGGGGGACCTTTTGTCCATCCCCATGCACTGGCAATACAATTAAATTAAGAGAACGGGGGAATGTGGGGAGAGCAGTGACATCTAGGAAGTGCTGAATGGAAAGTGAAAGTAATTGCTTGCCCCACCTAAGGCATAGAGAAGGGGCAGGCAACAGTTGATTCAATAAATACTAATGTACTAATTCTTGAGATGGCAATTATTTTAAAATAAAAAGTCCCCCAATTTATTACGATCACTTTGACACCTGTTGACTTGCCAATAGCCAGTCAGTACTAACAATACTAGCCTTCAGGTTATTCGCTATGACCCGCTACTGTCAGCATCTAATATCATTTTTCTAACAGTCAGTTTTAATACACTTAGGGGCATATTTATCAAGGGTCGAATTGCAAATTAAAAAACCTCAACATTTGAATTCAAAAAGACCAACCAAGTTTTTTTTTGGTCAAATAGGTCCGTTTTCATTTGAATAGGTCCATATTCGGCCGAATTTGAATTGTACGAACCGATGGAATAGCGCATTTGATCGAGTTCGATTCAAAGTTTTTCCCAAAAAAACCTTTGAATATTCAAAGTCCACCAATTGACTCCAAATAGGTTCTAGGTGGCCCCCATAGGCTAAAACAGCAATTCGCCAGGTTTTAGATGGTGAATGGTCAAAGTCAACTTTTTAAAGAGACAGTACATGATACATTTTGATATTCGAATTTTCAATTTTTTTTCAAATCGAATTTGGACTATTCCCTAGTCTAGGCAAACAAAAAATAGCTCGAAATTCGAATTTTTTTCATTTGAAAATTCACCTCAACTTTTGATAAATCTGCCGCCTAATCTTAGATATGTGTTCATTTATTTATATAGCACCGACAAGTTACTCTTTAAGGGGCAGATTTATCAAAGGTCGAAGTGAATTTTCGAAAGTTTAAAACCCGAATTTCTAGCTATTTTTTTGTGTACTTCGACTAGGGAATAGTCCAACTTCAATTCGAAGTTGAAAAAAAACTTTGAAATCCCAATATCGAAATTTATCTTGTACTGTCTCTTTAAAACTTCGACTTCAACCATTCGCCACATAAAAGCTGCCGAAGTGCTGTTTTAGCCTATGGGGGACCTCCTAGAACCTATATGGAGGCAATTGGTGGAGTTTGAGAGATCGAAGTTTTTTGAGGGAAAAACTTTGAATCGAAGTAGATCGAATGCGCTATTCCATCGATCGTACGATTCAAAATAGGCCGCATACGGACCACTTTGACCCCCAAAAACCTTCAACCTCTATTCGATTGGTCTTCTTGAATTCGAAGTTCGAAGGTTTTTTTAACTTCAAACTTCGACCCTTGATAACTATGCCCCTACATGTATTTTTGGCCCTATGACTAGTATGTTGTTACAGATGGAAAGTTACCTGTGACATGTGGGCAGAGCTGGGCATCATTTATTGTTGAAACATTCATAAAGGCTTATACATCAGGTCTTTCATGATAAATTAGCTCTTCTGATGCCAAAGAAGAAAAACTGACTAAAATGTTACATAGAATATTATTTTTCTATTTCATAATACCTGGAAATTTCATCTGACATCATTTTGGCAGGCAGCTCCTATCAGGAATACAGATAGCAGATATCTGGCAGCAGCGGAGGGGCATCATTTGAGAAGGTGGCTGAGATGAGTTAAAAAAATAATCAAAGCAGTATCTTCTGCTGACTTTTAGCCAGGTATATCCCTAGAGCGGATGGTAATTCCATTCTGGAGGAACATGTTGATGCAATTAGGAAATATCAAAAATGTGATTCTCTGATGTTATATAAACTGAACGGATATCAAACAAGTGCTAATTGTCTGCAAATATTTTCTTAATACATCAATGTATATATCTAGTTTAATAAAAATAAACTTCTGTTTTGTATTTCACCCATATGGATGCTTCTGTGACCTTTGAATGTATCGTAATAGTTACAAAGTTGTAGCAGCTTTTCTAGGTGCTTCCTGGTGGGTCCCACCGAACAACTTTTCGGGCATTAACTTCAAGCACACCAGGACACACCCTGCTCCAGGATCTTCAACACTGCTGTAAGGATTCATGATTCTATATACTTCTCATAGGTGTACACATATGTAACAGACATGTATACAATGAATGCACCCAGATTTAAATTTGAAGAGGAGTGCAGACCTGGCATACTTTTCTTCTCACCGCCTCAGTGCCATACTCTTTGGTGCCCCAGCATCCTCTGCACTTGAGCATGCACAATATGGAATTGTCAAAGAACTTCTATTCCACACGGTGGCACAAGTTGGCAGCACGTCATTTCCATGTTTGGGGGGTTTGCCTGGACACTTTATCAAAATCCGAATTTATCCCATTATTTTCTGAAATATATTCCGACCAAATCTGGACGGGTTATTCCCCATTATTTAGCAATAACTTTTCCCAAAAAATTCCATTTCGTGAAAATCGTACGAAAATTCTAATCGTACAATTTTTTCGTATTTATCGTATTTTCCTCATGATTTCCTCAGATTTTTTCGGATTGTTGCTCAAAACCCATCACAGATCAGGATATCTTTGGGACTTCTCCCATTGACTTATATACAACCTCGGCAAGATTGAGATGCCAGATTTTCGGATTCGGACTTTTTCCATCCTCGGGGTAAAATAAATTCCGAAAAAATTATATATTAGGTTTAACAAGTTTGTGATGAAATAATCCTAGTTTGAGTGAGGCTGGTATGAATGGTTCACTGTTGTGTCTTGTGCTAGCCTTACATTATTTACATTATTATTATTATATTTCAGCATAAGGATAATATATTCAAGGGGTTTACAGTTACAGCCATTTGGTTAGCAATGATGTCCTTAATAATGAGAGTAACTTCTTCACTGCACCTGGTGATCTATTATTTCCACTTGAATTTGCTTGGCAAGTCACTTACAAATAAGCTATTCTAAATTAATACAGGTATAGGATCCGTTATCTGAAAACCCGTTATCCATAAATCTCTGAATTACGGAATGGCTGTCTCCCATAGACTCTATTTTATCCAAATAATCCAAATTTTAAAAAAGGATTTCCTTTTCTCTGTAATAATAAAACAGTAACTTCTACTTGATCCCAACTAAGATATAATTAATCCTTATTAACCCAGCATTTATTTAATGTTTAAATGAAAAATTCATTATCTGGAAACCCCAGGTCTGGAGCATTCTGGTTAATAGGTCCCATTCCTTATAATAAATACTCCTGTTTTCCTCTTATAGTCATTGGTGTTGTGTTTTATCCTGTTTGTTGCTAGGAGACCTGTATTTGTTTGATTAATGATGCATTTTTTTGGTTTGTTAGTTTGAGCTTCCTGTATTTTTTTCCTGGAAAAATATTTTAATATAGCAATAAAAGAGAAAGTTGGTGATATCTCCTGCAAGTGAGCTAATTTCAGAATATTATCGTTCCATTTCTTTACCTGGGTGTGCCATCTGTCTTTATCTGGGTTGACCTGCCCTATGTACTCTTTGGCTGCCATATTTTATCTAACCTTATCTGAGTATGCCTGATTGAGATAGATCTACCAATCTGATTTGCTGTATAACAGAGTAGCACTTAACATAGCAGAGATCTTTAAACAAGACTGTGGCTGGAATAGAACATTAACAAAGGATTCTTGCAAACCCTTCCAAGGGACACCAATACATTATAGATACAAAGTATTTCCATTGGATACACAGGGATCCACATACATATTGTGCTTTCTTTATTTCTACACAACAATAGGAGATTCCATGCAGCCTGATATCCAAAACAAGGGTAGGGATAATGAGTCTTTTCCCAGGTTATATGGCAAGGGCACTCTATGACATTCTTCATTGGAACCCAAAATTGATCTTCAAAATCAATAAGAAAGAGAAGTTTTGGTTTTTGGTTTATAGCTCCTTATACTAATCACTTTCAGTACTGTGGACGATTTTCAGTGACCAATAAAGGCACGCGCTATCCCTATAGTTGACTGATGATCACTCATTAAGTAAATGTGATTAAAAGACACATTTGTCTAACACAATTTATTTTATTTTTCTAATAAATTGTAGCTCCTACAGTACTGGGACCAGGTAAATTAAGGACAAAAAAGTTGGTTCCCGTTGCCATTAAAACATAGCCAAGTTTCTGCACAGGAGAAGTTGTCTATCTTCTAAAGAATGTAATCATGATAAATAAAGGAGGCATTCTTCACAGCTCTATCTGCATTCCAGTGGGCACATATTTAGTGCCTGCTTAGAGAAACTCACTGAGCTAAGACCAGCTTATTGAAAAGAAGTATATCCCAGCACCAAATTAACATCTTTCCACAGGGCTACTTCTGGATGATTGATGCATTTTTACCAACAAATGGCCTATGCAAGGCCTTTTCAGCATTTAATTAGAGTTGTTTTGTAAACACGGGAAGATTTAGATTTCTTGTGACAGTACCCCCATTTGCACGATGATGACACAGTAAGGGAGACTACATTTTAACCTTAAAGGGATACTGTCATGGGAAAAAAAAAAATTTCAAAATGAATCCGTTAATAATGCTGCTCCAACACAATTCTGCACTGAAATCCTTTTCTCAAAAGAGCAAACAGATTTTTTTATATTCAATTTTGAAATCTGACATGGGGCTAGACATATTGTCAATTTCCCAGCTGCCCCAAGTCATGTGACTTGTGCTCTGATAAACTTCAATCACTCTTTACTGCTGTACTGCAAGTTAGAGTGATATCAGCCCCTCCCTTTTCCCCCCCAGCAGCCAAACAAAAGAACAATGGGAATGTAACCAGATAGCAGCTCCCTAACACAAGATAACAGCTGCCTGTTAGATCTAAGAACAACACTCAATAGTAAAAACCCATGTCCCACTGAGAAACATTCAGTTACATTGAGAAGGAAAAACAGCAGCCTGCCAGAAAGCATTTCTCTCCTAAAGTGCAGGCACAAGTCACATGACTTGGGGCAGCTGGGAAATTGACAAAATGTCTAGCCCCATGTCAGATTTCAAAATTGAATATAAAAAAATCTGTTTGCTCTTTTGAGAAATGGATTTCAGTGCAGAATTCTGCTGAAGTAGCATTATTAACTGATGCGTTTTGAAAAAAACATGTTTTCCGATGAAAGGATCCCTTTAATATTTGTAATTCTTTTTCTACTGTTATTTCTTCCCCAACCCTAAAAGCTATGTTCTGATAACAAACAGGCATGTGTGCATTTTTTTAGATGAACTCTACCTGCCCTGCAGGGGAAATAAGGCACAGGACCCTATCTCAAACAGTTTATAGCTTGTGCTATATGGTGCCTGTGCTTATGCAAAGATGGACTGACCTGCACTGCTGGGCTCATAGCAAGACCCACCAGTGTTAGAAAAATATTATTATTTTATTCTTTCAATAAAGCCATAGCTCTTTTCTAGTTCAAGAATGGAATGTATTTCACTCATCCTTTCAACCCGTCTTCCAATATGTGTAAACAAATCCACAGGCTGCTCTGCTGATGGGACCACTCTTGGAGAGGTATTCATCAAAGAGTGAACAGAAGCACTCTGTTATTAGGATTATTAGAGTTATCCGCTGGTATACAGTGTCAAATAGATGGGGGTTATTTATCAAAGTCCGAATTTATCTCAATATTTTCTGCTACAAACTACGATCAAATACGCTCCGGTTTTTTACAGTTATTTATTATTACATCTTCCCGAAAAATAATCCGATTTTTATGAATTTTTCGGACTTTTTCATCCGATTTTCATATTTTTTCGTAATTTTCACCCTGAAAACTTCGGGGTATTGCCCGAAACCCAGCGCACATCAAAAATCATCGGGACTTCTCCCATTGACTTATATGCAACCTCGACAGGTCTGAGATGCCGGATTTTCAGATTCAGACTTTTCCATCCTCGGGGTTTAATAAATTCCGAAAAATTCGTGATTTTTTTAAAAGTCGGATTTTATAAAAAAAAATCAAAATTTTTTTGTGATTTTTGCATTCGGAGTTTAGTAAATAACCCCCTTGGTGTCTGCATCAATCTCTATGTACCCAAATGCATCTACAGTGGAAACTCAATTTTACATCCCCTGATTTAAAGTTTTCCCTCATTTTACATTGTTGTTTTGTGGTCCCACCTATATATTATGCATAATACATTTCCCTGATTTTACATTTTCCTGGATTTTATACAATTTTTTTCTGGTCCCCTGAATGGGGGTTCTGCTGTATAATTAAGGCAACATGTGCGTGAAGAAGGATATTTTTATCCTTAGAAATAAAAAGTTGTGTTTCACTTGAATGTGAAGCTCAGTGCTTAACAATGTACAATATTCCATCAATATTCAATTTATGATCTAAACTTCATATATATTACTATGTTTTATTAAAAGGAGTTGTTATATGCTGCATATACTGTAGCAGTTTACTTAACTAGATTTTGTTTTTCTATGGGGTGAAAAACATGGGCAAAAGTTTTCTACAGGGCACAAACAGAGGCAAAAAATAAAATAGCGATTTTAATAAATATAGGTATGGGACCTGTTATCCAGAATGCTTGGGACCTGGGGCTTTCCGGATAATGGATCTTTCTGTAATTTGAGTCTTCATACATTTATGTCTACTAGAAAATCATTTAAACATTAAATAAACCCAATAGGCTGGTTCTGCTTCCAATAAGGTTTAATTATATCTTAGTTGGGATCAAGTACAAGCTACTGTTTTATTGTTGCAGAGAAAAAGGAACCCATTTTTTAAAACTGGATTATTCAGATAGAATGGAGTCTATGGGGCAAATTCACTAAGCGCTGAAGCGCCTAACGCTAGCGTCAATTCGCTAGCGCTGGGCATTTTCGTTACTTCGCAAATTCACTAACGAACGCTGGCGTACATTCGCTAGTGTTACTTCGCACCCTTACGCCTGGCGAATTTGCGCAACGGATGTAACTACGCAAATTCACTAACACGCGCATGTACTGAACGCTACCTTTTACGCTAGACTTCCTTCGCCACCTCAGACCAGGCGAAGCGCAATAGAGTAGATAGGGATTGCTTCAAAAAAAGTTCAAACGCTGGCGTTTTTTCTATATTATGGGTGATAGGCTGAAAAAGATTGAAAAATTTTTTGGGGCTCCCCTCCTTCCCCCCTACATTTCCTAACTCATGGCACCTTGACTATACAGTGGGCACATGTGTAGGGCAAAAAAAAAATTTATTTGATGTTTTGAAGGTTTCCCAGGCATTTGTAGTGATTCTACGTATTCCTCCATTGAAATTTGAATTTGGCGCCGTATGCAAATTAACCATCGCTAGTGTAACTTCGCTCCGCTTAGTGAATCAATGCTAGCGCAACTTCGCAACCTTACGCTACCACTGTGCGCAACTTCAGATTTTAGTGAATTTGCGGAGCGCTGGCGAAACTACGCCTGGCGAAGTGTGGTGAAGTGCGGCGAAGTTACGCCTGGTGCAACTACGAATCTTAGTGAATTTGCCCCTGTGGGAGACAGATTTTCCGTAATTCTGAGCATTCTGGATAACGGGTTTCCGGATAAAGATTCCCATACCTGTACTCCTTTCTTCCTACATTAGCTTCTCTTGGTTAATTTTTAATAAAGAAATCATCTCAACAAAAACAACACATGTGACAACTGGTTTCTGCACAGTCATTCCCCTAAATCTTTTCCCTAAAAAGAAACCTTATGTCTGGTGATGGGTCAACAAAAGAAATATGGTGGTAGAGAACTTCATAACAGAAGCTTCAGGCTTTCCCCTCATCCTCCATTAGGTAGCCTCTAAATGGACTGGGGGAAATGAGCATTAGGGGACGTGTCCAAGGAAGGTGATGCATTATAGATAAGAATTTAACTGGTCCTGTGTCACTTAAGCCTCACATATATTTTTAGATGGGTTTTAGATGGAAGTGTGAACTGGACCTCCATCTACAAGTGAAGGACTAAATTATATTGAGAAATGTAGCAAGAGAATATAGTGAAGTATTGAGAAAAGTCTTATAACTGTGGGTCTCAAAGTATTTCTTTGGAGGTACTTAACAACTACAAGAATTTTATGTGAGGCTGTGATCTAGCGAAAATGGTCCATAACTTCATGAGAATGCTACAAGGTACAAAGACTCTGGTCTACAGTTACAATGTCATTGACTCAGAGTTACAGATCCTGATACACAAAAATCCAGTAGAGGTTCCGCTGTGACTCCCTGTTTTGCTTGAAAAACCACTAACTACTTGGGGACCCTGCCAGAGATACAGATCTCCCCCTGAAAACTTGATGAATGTAGTTTAATTACAAAATGGGCCTAGATCAGTCATAAGGGCTGATTTACAAACATAGTTACTAAGTTGGACCATTTCCAGCAGCCAATTATTATGTCTTTGCATTTATTTTCCAATCTGTAGTAGTCCAGCGCTGACCAACTTGAGGTCCCTGTACAAGATGTGCCCTGGCACCAGCATGTCCGGGATCTCCACTGACCTCACACTGTGGGGGTTATTTATCATATCTCAATATTTCCTGCTACAAACTCCGATCAAATCCGCTCGGGTTTTTACACTATAACATTTTCCCAAAAATTTGCTTTGCGGTAGAAAATCCAATTTTCACGAATTTTTCGGATTTTATTATCCGATTTTCACGAATTTCATGATTTTTTCAGGATTTTTCACCCGAAAACTCTGAAAACTTCGGGGTATTGCATAAAAACCCAGCGCACATCAAAAAATCATTGGGACGTTTCCCATTGACTTATATGCAACCTCGACAGGTCTGAGATGCCGGATTTTCAGATTCTGATTTTTCCATCCTCAGGGTTTAATAAATTCCGAAAAAAATTGTGATTTTTTACAAGTCAGATTTTATTTAAAAAAATCAAATTTTTCGTGATTTTTGCATTCGTAGTTTAGTAAATAACCCGCTGTATGTATGGCATTACTGTTTTATAATAAACCGGTTCCCAAACATTGAAGTAGGCAATAACAGACCCCAAATCATGAACAAAACAGATTTTAGTAAACTAACTTCTGATTGGCAACTAAAGCACCAATATTTGTAAAGCAGCCCAGTGAAGTGGATTACACAGATGATCTTTTTAGTCTCTTCTCCTTCCACTTTCCCAACTATCTACTGTTTTCCTCTGAGAATTGTTCTGTCTTACCTAGAAGAGAAAAAAATGATATTTGATATTTCTCAAAAAGTAAAATATTTACGTTTTTCAAGATATTGCCTGAGTTGTCTAAAGGCTGGAGACCACAAGGAATTCTGGAATTCGAGAACATAACCACCAAAGTTAGAGTATCATTTCTTTGATCAAATTCTATTAAAATGAACCCATTAAAGATATTTCCAAAATAAAGTCCAGATTCAAGGAAAATTAAGATTCGTATACTGATCAGCGCAATGGAGATCATGATTGATTATGTAAAATAAACACAGTTTGTAATAAATGTGTCCCTAAATGTTGGGTGATGCTGGAATTTGTAGTTAAGAAACTGATATATTGAATTTGTTAAAAAAAAAACAAAAAAAAAACGAAACATAGAAAACTGCTGGGCTCTGTGCAAGGGATTTTGCATTGGACCTCACAATAAATAATGACATCCTTGAATGTTAACCCAATTTACATCATATGTGCTCCCAGTAAATTCCTTACAATGGCTGTCTTGAGTAAGCTGGAATTTGCATTTAGCAGCAAATTGGGGAATAATTAGACCCAAAGGCTCTAATGATAAAGGTCCTGTATGAGCTGAAGCCTAGAAATGTAAATTTACTTCTCAAGTTCAGTACGGTAGTGTGTGACATTCCACCTCAGTCTCCACCAAGCAATCCCAGTGTGAAAGACAGTCTGAGAGTTCTACAGAGCCGTGCCTCAGAAGCTTCGCATGGGACAGACAAACGCATCTCTTTATCAAAACACCATGATAATTCCCAGATGTCAGCTCAGCTTCATAGCACAGTCTGCTATTCTAAATCTCCAAAGTGCTTTGGCTTTTTTCAAAGGCTCGGGTTTCCTGGACTGAGCTCAGAAACCCTGCAAATCTGTCTGTAAACTTCATCACTTCTCTGAGAGGCTCAGTGTTTACAGAAAGATCTTGTTAGGACCTTGCATTTTCAAAGGTAATGGCCCTGCCACAGCCCACCTGTGAAAGAAGCACTGTCTGCGGCTCCAAAATGGACTCGGTGAAGTCATAAAGGGACATATTTTCATTTATGAGTTATACATTTCAGAAAAGATCCTGGCCCTTAATAATATTATTAAAGGAACCCTAAGGTTAGAATTTAGCTCACATCAAGATGTGCTCAAAAAAATCTAGGACACAGCAGGGAGTGCTCAACAAAACAAATGCTCTTATTCCACCAGACGTTCAACAATACAGTTTATATAAAGCAGTAAACTAATGGGCTCATTTACCAACACTTGGCACATCTCTAGCTGCAAAATTCCACTCATGGATGCAGAATTCCACTCATCAAAATCTTACTCCACACTTAAACACTATTCACAAATGTATTGTGTCTATACACATGCATAAGCCTTGCACACGTATAGAGGAGTATGTATAGACAATGCATGGACAAAGTATGCCTTCCGTGAAGTGTTACCTTCAGGGCTCTGTTTGCTCACTGCGCTTACACGTGCAACCTAATTTGCACTTAATAAATTAATAATTATAACTATATAAATAACTAATTTTTTAGAGAAAATCAGTTTAACCATAAACCCTCATATGTAATATAAGGCACTACGTTTGCCCAGGAGCAGTAACCCACAGAAACGAATAAGATGTTTGCTTTCAAACAGGTGACCAGTACATTCTATCTGCTGCTATGGGTTACTGCTCCGAGGCAAACTTAGCACCTTTTATTACATAACCCCATAATACTTGTACTCTGTTGCAATTTGTGGGAATTGAGAGGTAACTGATATAATAGCTGCTAGTGATGGCCAAAGTTGTCCCGTTTCGACCGAAAAATTAGCGAATTTCCCACGAAATTCGCGAAATGGCAAAGAATTATCGAATTTCCCATGAAATTCGCAAACGGCAAAAAATGTGCGAAATACATTGAGGTCAATAGGCTTCAAAATTAGTTTGACGCTCATCAATTTCAACGCCCGCGACAATTTTTATACGCCCGCCTTTTTGGTCTGAATGCATTAAAGTCAATGGGTGTCCGAATAATTTTGATGCGCGTCAATTTTTATGTCCGCGACTATTCTGACACGAACCGTGACGGATTTTTCGCTGGCGCATTTTCGCTACAGTTTCATTAATTTAATTAAATGTGGAAATTCGCAGCGGATTCTCTGGCGAATCGGACGAATTTATTCGCCCATCACTAATAGCTGCTAATAAAGACAAGAATCACAAGAGGTTATGTTGCTCATATGGAGATTGCTAATATACCCATAAACTTTATTAATAAGGACTATCTATTACTCTTTATAAAATTCTAAATGCGACACAAATCCTGCCTGCATGGTTTTTATGCTGTTTTGGCTTCTCCTTCCCTTCCTCCCAAAGAACATATATGACCGTTATCCATAGCGCTTTTCCCGTAATGCCAGACTCACCCATAGGTAAGAGGCCTATGCCCTTGCCTGGAAAACTAAAGGAACTTCACTTATGAGGGGGCTGTATTAGATTGACATTCACCACTGGCTATCAATCGCCCATGTGTTCAGTGTTCATTGCTGATGTGTTCTATTATTGGCAGTGGATGCTAGGAATTTGGAGAAGGTCCAGCATGGTGTGTACTGTTGTCGGCGTGAATGGCACATGGAAAACGGGATGCAGATTAATGTTGTGGCCATTAAGAAGGAGCTTTCTAAAGACAAGCTGAAGGCTTCCTGCAGCCTGAAATATTAAGAGTGAATGGGCTTATTGAACAGTTGTGTACACTGGCAGTAAAAGAACTGGCTGCCCTCTTTAATATGTCACCAAAGAGACAGAGCTTTGTGCTCATTCATTAAGGTGTTTTATTAATTACTGCAGCTTGGCAGTAATAAGATCTCAACTGCTCCTGGCCTAGAGAGAAGAACAACATCTCAGTTGGATAATCTGATTTAACAGGGGGCCTATTTGCTATGTAATGCTCCTCGCGTTTGCGTCCAGCTGTTGGACCCCCTCAGAGTTGGCTATGTCCCATTGTTAGAAAGCCTGTCTCCATCCTGAACTGGTAGCATTCAAACCTTAGCAAGCAATGACGCATTTAAACACCCTTGCATTATGCAATTTCCTAGGAAAGTAGTTTTTAGTACTGACATTCGTCCTTAGGGAAGCCCTAATTATGTCAAAGAAAGCAACAATCACATGCATATGTACAGCATTTCTGTGCGGCTTAGACATAAAGCCAACTCGTAAAGAGATTTATTGATTTTTAATACACAATATCCTGTAAATCATATCCTTATAAATGGTGCTTAGTGATGTCATTGGTTATAATCGGAGTTTAGTGATGTCATTTCTGTCACATGATTCACTTAAACTTGTGTATTATAATAATTAAAGTAGCCCCTGTTGCAAAATATGAGAATATTAGAAGTCACCTCGGAGTTCCATGATTGGTATAAAAACGGCCTTCAGGCTCGTGTTTTTATATGGTCATGGAACTCCTCTGTAATATGTAATATCCTTATAATTTAATAGAGGGGGTACGTTATTCACTATACAACTTAAACTAGAGATACTTACAATAAGAAAGGGGCCCGTGAACCCACTATAAGTGGAATGGAACAAGATGGTACAAGCTATGGGTGGACGTATTCCACTCTGGACATCACTATACAGCATAAAGTAAAGGACCCAAGAACAAGGACAAAATTATAGAGGAGCATTAAGAATACATAGGAGTCAAGAACAATGGCCATGCTAATACAGAGCAGCTGAATGCGTTTCACCAGCTGGGCCCTTCTATCTGCCATTTGTTCAGACGTATTTATGCTGTAATTAGCATCTGGCTCTGCAGCCACAGCTACCAGCCAAAACAGGAATCTTATATATATATTACATTGGGTCTAATAGTCTTGGCCGCAGAGTACAAACTAGTAAGCACACACTTTGGTGGAATTTCATACTAAAATAATACAGTTTTGTTTTTCATTGGAACCTATTCATTAGTATTGCACATAAGTAAATAAATTCCAAGGCTCCACCACATTCTAGACTGCAGATGTGTGATACATGAGCATTTAGCCACAGTCGGAAAAAGGAATTCTACCTTAAAGGCCTAAAAAACCACTCAGTATTGCTGAGAGTCCAACTGATTATTTCACTTTAAAGCCTATATGTACAGCGTGTGAATAACATACATACTTTCACTAATAGCTCAAGCATACAGTGCTTAAATAGCAGGCATACATACAAAATAAGCAGGTTTTAATGGAGCATTTAGCTCAACACTTCCCAACATGACACATTTTGTTTTCCCTTGCAATGAATGGGGTTCCTGTGCGGCATGTTGTTGCATTGTGTGATACATACTACATTATTAATGCTTGCTTAGCTGCACAGGTTTGGAAACTGCAGGGGGTGTCATTAATAGGGGAGGGGATTGCTAATAATTTTCAATAACTACACAAGACTGCACCCCATAAAGCCAAGTGGTTTATTTGTAAGGTGGAAAAATATCTGCCATGTTTACGACTTTGTCTGCGTGTATTAAAGGAGACTTAGGGCAGAGATACACGTGAAGATTCGGGAATATTTAGTCGCCTGGCAACTAATCGCCTCTTCTTTGGGTGACTAATCTCCCCCAAGTCGCCTGAAGTTTCCTCGTGAGGCAACTTTGAGTGACTTCAGAAAACGAATCGCTACGAGAGCTTTTTGGGGAGAGGCGATTAGTCGCCAGGCGACTAAATCTCCCTGAATCTTTGCGTGCCTGTGCCCTTAGAGTAATTTTATAACCTCTATCAACATACTGCCATAAATAAACTATATTTGGTTCCTGATTGGGCACAAAAGTATTATCCAATTTGCTCTGACTTTATTGAGTGAGTATTTTGAACCTGCATCAAGTAGTAAATATTGCTGCTTCTACACTTAAAATGGCTAGAATTTAATTTCTAAACTGATTTTTTTCTTAATTTATTTTTTATAAATAGTTCCTACAACCAAAACAATTACAAGTTCAAATATTTACGAGTTTGACTTTTTCCAAACTAGAATATTTAGGATTCGTTAATTAAAAAAATTCAAATGAAAACATTTGGTAGCTGGCCAGCGTCTATAAAAGTTGTATATTTAACATACAAGCTTTTTTATTCTTAAATTCTTTTTAAAAATTCCCAGTCCAAGTTTTTTATTTTTGTGAATTCACTCAAACCAATTTTCGTAAAAATGTTAGCAGTCATGGAAAATATTAATAAAAAAAGTTCAAAAGTCAAGTTCAAAACTTAGTAAATCAACTACCCCATCTTACGATGTTATAAACAGGACCTATGATGGTTATGTAATTGTTGAGGGGCTCAGCAAATTCTAGTTACACATCTATTCCTATAAATATCATCAACATAACAAATATATGTAAAGCTGTGTATAATATTTATTTCCACCCAAGCAATAATTAATGGAAAAATTAATACTGGGGGCCCCAGTTTTTCATCTTCTTCTCTAATTGGATTGAATTAAATGGAGCAAGAGACTTTTACATGTTAATATATTTAGACAATGCCCCAACAATATGGCAAAACCTTTGCTGATGGATGTAATCACTTGGGTTACAGGCATGGAGAACCTTCCATGACAGGTAATATATTACAGCGCAGAGCAAATATGTCAAGAATGAGCTAGTTAGTTGTAGCTATTTGCTAAGATAAATACCTCATTTATACATATATATCTAATAACATGGCAGGCAGTACAATATGTGTCATTTATGTCTCCTGCAATGTTTAAATCTTCGGAAACATGCGGCACGAGTTAGGCCACATGACAGGTGTATAAATGGATGTGATTAAAGGCTTGTATTGTACTAGGTGGTCAGCCAACCGCATCAATCCTCTCAGCTCAAGGCTCTCAGAGAAATATTCGAGACATTTCCCCTCCAAGCATCATACAGAGCATATTCATATGGAGAGTGAATTCCATTAAGACTCATTTTAGGATACCATGATAGACAGATTGGCATAAGCTAAGACAATTTAATGATAGGCCTGCTGATAAAATATGTGTGCAGCAGCTCTTCATTTTATTTTCACTGAACAGAAAGAATGGGATTTATCCTTGAAATACTAGATGGCGGCTTTGAGAGCAGATGTGTTGCAAATGGGAGATACGGTAGAGAGTGATAGTGAGAAGTCATGTCCTGCCATTTGTCTCAAAGTGAATACATTATACAGCACAGACAAAATGTTTTATATATACACACACCAGCATCAGACTGGCCCATTGGGACACTGGGAAAAATACTATTTGGTCCACAGTTCCATATCCATGCAGAAAGGATGTGCACAGCAGGACGGGGGTTGCAGTAGTGGGACAAAACCATTGATTGCAGGATGGGCAAGAAGTTGTCGGTGGCAGGGAGAATAGGGGTGGTTGTTGGCTAGGAGGGGTGGTCGGTGCTGGTGGGGCACTGGACTTCAGGTCCTCCGTGTGCCCTTGAGTTTCCAGTTTGAGACTAATAGAAGCACACGGGTTTGGGGGCTTAAGGGAACAACATTGCCTATCATAGTTGCACTTGCACTTGTTGTTCTCTGCAAATTGTGCCATATTAAAACTCCAGCTGAGGGTGCGAGACACAGCTTTGTTGGGTACTTTTGTACTGTTCAAGACAGGCATTCCAGGTGTTTGCAGTCCCCTCCCTTTCCATCTATGCCACATGTTTTAAATAGGACCATCTATATTAGATCTTGGCATAGTACTTCTACTTACAATAAGAGATTGGCACACTGGGTGGAGACACCACCATTCAGAGATGCCAAAGCGATCATTTCTGGAACAGTTAAATCTGAATGCCAATCATGGTAAGACTTGCCTTGAATGTTCAGCTTGAAGATTACTTCGAAAACCTATATGTGGCCCTAAATGTTCTTGGAACTGAAGCTAAATAACTGATACATTTTCCAATATATGTAACTGTATTATAAGTTAATGTGGTCTCTGACCAGAGTTTGCACCTCCAAGGGGAGCCTAAACTGACTAAAGTGTGACAACCTCTAGCCTAGGGCACCATCTCTTGGCAACTTCTGAGCACAGTGACAGTCAAAACACAATATTTACCATTAGCATTATTGTCTTGATTGGTAATTTCATGAACGGCAACCTCCTCCCTGAGAGCCATTGTTGATGAGAGCTGCAGGTACATGACAAGTGATGTGGCAGAATCTGTAGTTACACAACAGCTGGAGTGCTGCAAGTGACACATCCCTGAATCAGGCCAGTATAATAAATGTCCTAAGTGCTCACAAGCTGATTCAGTTTATTTCAATACAGCAGCCAAAATGAGTGCAAACTGTCCTTTTATTATCAAGGTCAAGCTGCCTCAGTCTCACATGTTTCAGTCATTATAGTCTTTACTGATACACCAAAGGGCTGAATTCCAGGAGAACATATTTAAAGGTGATCACCTGATCGTTCAAAACACCATGCAGCCTGTTTTCCCATATGCCTGTCAGCAATAATATTTTACACACCTCCCAACTGTCCCTTTTTCGGGGGACAGTCCCTCTTTTGACAGCTCAACCCGCAGTCCCTCATTTGTACTGGAATGTCCCTCTTTTCTATGCACTGAACAGCCAGAAAAAGAAACAAAGTTTCTCACTTAATTGGCTTTTAGCAGAGAGCCCACAACAGCTAACAGGTGCAAATAAGATGCTTTGTAACAATTTTGAGACACAAAAATACAGTTTAGATAAGGAGAAATATTTTCAAACTTTCATAACCTGCCAAATTTTGTAAAAAAAAAATGGTAATTAGGGGGTGTGGCCACAGAAAGGGGTGTGGTCAAAAATTACTGCGCTACGTGCGGGAAAAAAATTTCGTCCCTCTTTTTACTTCCAAAATGTTGGGTCAATGGGTTTGAGTGAAATACACATGTGGGGTTTTTATTTAAACAGCCCTATTTACACTATTTAGAGCTGGACAAAAAAAATGGTTAAAACAAAAGAGCAAAATAAATCCTTACCAGCTTGGCAACTAATTATACATTCAGGCTTTTTATACAACAGCAGTCTTTACCACACACAATAGAAAGGTTTGTATGTCACCCAAAACCCTAAAAGATTGCTTACCAAAAAAAAAGAAGTTTTTCACAGAACTCCCCAGCCTGATATCTCACGTCAGAACTGGTTCCAGGGTGGAGCCAAACCCTAAGCAGGCTGGGAATTCTTATAGCAACCTGGATTAGATTCTGCTTAGCTCATTAACTGGTCTGTGAGCTGACGGCATTACTAGAAACTGAGAGCAAACTGCTCAAACCTGCGACAGACATACACACCGTTCTGCACAAATCCACAAACTTTTACTGACCTGTAGTGATGGGCAAATTTATTCGCCATGCGCAAATTCCCGCGATTTGCCACTGGCGAATAGATTCGCAAAACCGCAGAGAAAATTCGCCAGTGAAAATTAGCCGCATCAAAAAAAATCGACCGTTTTTTTGACGCCAGCAATTTTGCCAAAAACGGACGCCGGCATCAAAAACGGACGCTGGTGCCATTT
Organism: Xenopus laevis; assembly: GCF_017654675.1. Lineage (NCBI taxonomy): Eukaryota > Metazoa > Chordata > Amphibia > Anura > Pipidae > Xenopus > Xenopus laevis. Next base: position 112,126,956 of record NC_054385.1, on the reverse strand, counting down.
CACAAATTTTTCAACAAAGCGAAACGCCTCAAGGATGAGAAAGGTCCCCATGTGGGACCGAAACGTCGGATGATGTGTGAATAAATCAACACTTTTTCACCTTAATCATACAGAGTGTGCTGACCCTCTTTTCAATATTGCTACAAACTTGGTCGTGCACCTCTGGCTTCGTCTGTGACCGAGTGCAGGCACTGTCTGACATTATTTATATATATATATATATATATATATATATATATATATATATATATATATATATATATATATATATATATATATATATATATATATATATATATATAAACTTAATATTCAAGAGAACCAGCACTCCCATATATAAAAAAATTCTCTTTCGCCAACGTTTCGGTCCATGCTGGGACGTTTCTCAAAGAGAATTTTTTTATATATGGGAGTGCTGGTTCTCTTGAATATTAAGTTATATATATCTTAAACCTTGCCCCCCGGCTATACAAGCCTCAACAGTGTGCCTTGGAGTGCGGATACTCACTGGACTGTTATATATATGTTATATATGTTATATACTGTTATATATATATACACTTTACCTGAATCTCTAGAAAATATTTCACTTTACCGTATAAGCCTCTGTGCCTGCTCTGTGCTCAGTGAGCTAAAACTGGTTTGCAAAACCTTTGAATAACACCAAATGTGTTGATGTCTATGTTAGGAATCATGTACCATAACAGCACTATGTAAACATTCTAATACTAACGTATCATAGCCCCATGTGTAATTATCCCATTAAAAATGAGGATGTTTTTCAACCAGGAATGGAATTTGCCATTTTGTTCTTTCCAAAAGAACAGAAATAGGGTACAGAAATAGACATAAAAAGCTTGTTTGGTAATGGATGGAATTTCTAATAGCAAGAAAGTCAGAGGCAGCTTTAGAGTCTTGGAGAGGACCCTGTCATGTGGCAGCGAGAGGTATGCAGTGGGTATCGTATGGCTGTTATTTTTCTGAACACAGTGAAGCTTTGTGCAAGTGTCCACATGAGCGATGGCGAACATCACAGAATAATATTTCAATCACAAAAAGAAAACCTGCTCTGCAGTGATACAAAAGCTCTGTCCATAACCTTCCGATGCCACTGTCTCGCCTTCCCATGCTCAAGTTTCAAAAATCATAAATGATATAGAGTATAGAGCCAGAGCATTCCATTGTAAAAAGACAATGTTGTTTGAAGTCCCATTCGGTACATCACAACAGCAGGAAATTGAACCAGTCACGTCCTACATTCCAACATTCTGTTATAGTTTTAGCCACATTTGCGCTGGCATTATGAGGCTCCTGTATTTCAGTCTCCAGTAAACAAGGTCTGACTTTTCTTTGTTCTTATGGAGAATACAGCCTGTGTTCCACAAGCCTATATGCTAAGATTGGACTTGGTATGGTGGAGCAAGGCAGCCAAAGAAACACCAATACTGCCTGTGCCTGTTGCCAGCCATATCAATGGCATCCACCTGTCACTGCATTCACACACAGCTTAAAGATGCACATAGTAGACTGTATTTGTAGTGAAAGGTGGATACTATTGAAGTCAAAGGTGAAGGTAAATCTGACATTAGCAAAATGGCACTTGGCAGGCAGATACACTGTATTCTCCTGGCCAAGAAGACTGTCCGTGACAAGCGGTTCCACAGGCTCTATAGCAAAACTCGGGAGCTCCATGTGATATGAGCCTTAACTAAGGGGGTTGTGAAATAGAAAGTGCAAAGTTTGCCACAGGTGATAACATATCTTAATAATAGTGGTCGTGATTGATGATTTAAATAAATCTGAAATGATTCCTGCTAAACCAACAGAGTTGAATAGTAGGGGCATTTGAAAGCTTCATGTTTGAGCTTTAACACCTGCGATTGGGAGGAAGTTGACTGAAATACGTATATTCCCTGACACAACTAGTACTAGTAATTATATTTTTAATAATTATTATTTAGGTCTCAACACCAATCTGATTGAATATGTTTGTGTTTCGGTGGAAGCAGTTTTTTTAAAGATTAAAGTGCCATGAAATGTAAAATGCAATTTAGGGTAGAGTCCTGCATCAGGTTGTGTACCCACAGAATACACGCAAAGATGTTCGGATAGGGGCAAGTTTTGGGTTCTTAAAGGGATCATTCATCTTTGAGTTAATTTTTAGTATGGTGTAGAGAGTGAAATTCAGTTTGCCATTGGTTTTCATTTTTAATAGTTGTGTTTTTTTCAGGTATTTAGCTTTCTATTCAACAGCTCTCCAATTTGCAATTTCAGCAATCTGTTTGCTAGGGTCCAAATTACCCTAGCAACCACACATTGATTTGAATAAGAGACTGAAATATGAATTACTAAACTCCGAATTCCGAAAACCCGAAAAATTTTCGTTTTTTTACTATAAAATCTGAATTTTTAGTGGAAAAAGAAATACGAATTTTTCAGGATTTATTATACCCCCCAAGGATGGAAAAAGTTCAAATCCGAAAATCCAGCATCTCAGACCTGCCGAGGTTACATACAGTATAAGTCAATGGGAAAAGTCCCAAAGATCTTGATCTGTGTTGGGTTACATGCAATAATCCGTAGATTTTGTGGTTTCCGGGCAAAAATCAGAAAAGATCAAAATGTTTTTGGGTGGAAAATCCGAATTTTTTTTAATTTTATCAGGTTTTTTTCCTGCACATTTTCGGGAAAATGTATTAATAAATAAGCTGAAAAACCTGTGCGGATTTGGTCGAAGTATTTTACAGAAAATAATGAGCCTCCCCATTTGTATCCTTACATAGCATTTGTTTATTAGATAGGGTCAGTGACTCCCATTTGATAACTGGAAAGAGAAGGCAAATAATTCAAAAACTATAAAAAAAAGAAATAACGAAGACCAGTTGAAAGGTTGCTTAGAATTGGTCATTCTATAACATACTTTAATGTTATTCACCCCTTTAAGTTGTGAGGACAAAAAGAAAATGTAAACATGTCCAGTTGTTTTTGATTTACCTATACTAGATATACCATGACCTGGATGAATGAAAATCTTCATAGTCATGAATGGCAAGACCATCCCAAAGAATAATGTAACTTTTGTGAGATCTATTTTTTATTATGTGAATTATTTTACAGGATCTATTGTTGCTCTTTTATCTTTGGCATATGGGGCTCTTTAGGAAGGATTATTTTCATCTCTACAGGATAGATAGACAGTGAATTTACAGATATATACACTAAATGCAGAGATCTGTATTATGGGAATTCTAACTTCCTCCAGATGTTGATTTTCAAAAGTTTTTTTCCACAATTATGTCTAATAGGGAGAGACTGATGCCTAAGCCGACAAGGTATAATTTACTGATGCAGTTTGTTAGATAGTGGCCAGGCATGCTGTATTGCTCATAAATTATGTAATACACAGAACTGCTTTATATAATTGATATGAATAAAGTAGATCTGGAAGTCATTACTGAGATATAGTGCAGTCAAGCCATTGACTTGGACATAGATATATCAGGATGCAAAATGGATTGGGGTAAAGGCTGGGTTGGAATGCCATTATTTAAGGAAAAGAAGGTCTTAGATGAAGGCTACATAGAGTCAGTTTAGAGCTATTGAGGTGTTTAATAGACTATGGTAGCTTCCTTGACTAATCTGTTTCTTACAGGAATCAAGGACAAGTTACAGTAGGTGACATTAATACACTATATTATGACTTCCTTATTGTGACACACCCAAAGTAATTTATAAGACATGGGGCAAGTTACTGATGGAAGATCATTTCACTCAAGTCTAAATTTGTTCTTTAATAGTGTAGTTGGATCTGTACATGGTGGGGTCTGAGCTGACTATACCATAACTTAGAAACACAGTTGTTGAAGCTGAGCTGTCAAAGAGAGTCCCCATTTGGCCTCACAAACCCAAACCTTTAATTCAATGTTAGTATGTCTAATATAGAGTAGATCCCCCAACTGTGCAGTTGAAAATACTCAGCAAAATATATAATATTGTTTGTTTGTTAGCTTTTGTTTACCTTTTTATCATTTTTTTCTGATCAAAGGTTAATTGTGAATAACATTAATCTAAGAACTGGGTATATGGTATGTTCTCCTTAAGTGACTATTGTGGGATAATGTGAATTTCAATATGGCATTACTTGCATCTAGCTGTCTAAACATGTCTAGATACCTTTGCACTGCAGATTAATATACAGTATTAATCAGATCATGGAATTCCATTTTGATTGGCTTATTGATTATGAAAGTACAAATACTGTAACTGGCACTTGTATGTTTTAAAAGCTCATTAAAATGGCACAGTGGAGTTTGCATTTTAGTTCATCTCTGAAAGGATCACTAGTACCATCTTCTGAGCCCTAATTAAAAGTTACTGTCCAACAAACTGCAGTTTCTATTAATACTAGAAACTGGGTACCTTACTTTTTTTACAGGGATCCCCAACCTTTTGGACCCATGAGCAACATTCAGAAGTAAAGGAGATGGGGAGCAACACTAGCATGAAAAATGTTCTTGGGGTGCCAAATAAGGGCTGTGATTGGCCATTTGGTAGCCCTTATGTGGATTGTCAACCTACATTGAGGCTCTGTTTGGCAGTACACCTGGTTTTTATACAGCCAAAACTTGCCTCCAAGCCTGGAATTTAAAAATAAGCTCCTGCTTTGAGGCCACTGGGAGCAACATCCAAGGGGTTGGAGAGTAACATGTTGCTCATGAGCTACTGGTTGGGGATCACTGGCCTAAGGCATGGATTTAGTTGTAATCACAACAATTGACACTGTTTATCAATGAGCTAATATTTGAGTTGGAAAGTTTTGGACTGCATCTAAAGTAGTTACAGTGGATACAGTATTGGCTGAAGGATATGCAGCAAAGTATTTAGTCAATGGTGAGCATTCTGTGGTAGGCTTGTTAACTAGCCAGAGTGGAGTTAGCCTGTTTAATTTGTTGTTTAGTGACAATGCATTTGCTAAAATGTGGGTTGGCATTCCAAAAGTTGATGACAAGACGATGACAAGATTTTCGAGAATAATGATAAGTAAAAGACAGATTTTCATGCTTTTAAGAATAAAAGATGGCAGCCATGGAGCCACATTGTGTATTCTCAGAAGAACATTAGCAGGACACTTATTCAACACAATAAAAGGAAAATATCTAAGGGCAATTGAAATAGATCTTGTTCCCTAGTACCTTAGCAGAGTGTATCATGTATAACTGTTTATAATGTGTATGCACTAGAGTTATAGTAAAAAACGATGTGTTGTTCTGTCATCTTAACCTAACACAGATGTTCCTTGAGAAACCTGGGGGTGAACACATGTTAGGTTAATAGATAATGCTTGAATGTGAATATTCCTTTACACTAATCAGCTGGCACGAAAAAGTGTGTCTGAGGACATGCTAATGTGGCATTGAAATATAGCCAAGTATTACACAACTGGACCACAGAAAAGCCACACATCTAATTTCCAGTAAGAATAATTTCCTGTTCAGGCTCAAGGAAATCTAATTCTGCAGAGAAATTAGAGGCCAACCCATCATCAGAAGAAAATTGGTATCAATCAGATTGTACTATAAATATGTAAATGTCCCACAAATACATTTCTTACGATAATATTTTATCCTGTAGTCTAATAAGAATTAAATACTCCAAAGCCATGAATGACCTGTGAGGTACCTGTATAAGTCCTATAAATTCCACTGATGAAATGATTGATCAATGTTCAAATTTGAATTTTTGCCATGGTTTGTCATTTATTAACCACAAAAGACTTGACAAACTTGAATGTATAACTTTAGCATTTAAAAGCTTGCAAGATCATGTAAAAGTCAATGAGCTTGAAAACTCACAAATTTGAGCTTTTTCACAAATCTATTTTTGTAATTTTTTGTATTCAGTTTTTTTAATAAATAAGCAAACATTCAAGTTTTTTTAAAATTGTGAGTTTATTCAAAGTAGAAAAAAACCTCACAAATGTGTTTTTGAAGTATAATCCCTTTAATGTCCTCTGTTATCATTTGTACTTTGTAATGTCACTCACTGAAACGTTTGCATCACAAGCAAGTAACCTCAACTTTAATAAATGGTCAAATTTATTACAATTTGATTTTGCGCTTTCACGGTAATTCAAAAAGCAAAACTGCAAAAAATTGATTTCACTTTTGAATTTGCCAAACTCCAATAATTGAGATTTATCAATGGAAAAAGTTCAAAAATCAATTAAAACCTGGCAAGCGTCTATTGAAATCATTGATGTATTTTTGCAACATTGCAGTCAAATTTTTAATAGTGAATGGAATGATCTGATTTTCAGGGATTAATCTGATTTCCCCTGGCAAATTAAAGCAATAGAGAACCTAGTAATGCCTCAGTTAGAATCTGCAATTTGTTTTTTACTTTATTTAAGTAGCCTCTAAATTAATACTGCTCAACAAACAGTCAGATTTAGAAACCTTCAAATTTTTTTTGCCAGGTTTCCAGGAAATTGCTCATATTTTCAAATTTGAGTTTGAATTTTAAAGATTTATCAATTTAAGAAACTTGAAAATTCAATTAAAAATTTGCTAACTAACACCTGGCAAGCTTCTATTGAAATCAATCGAAGGCATATTGTCAAATTTTAAGCTTTTTTATCATTTGTTTTTTTCTAAGCCTTAAAAATTCGTTGAATTATGCAATTTCTGTTTATTTTTTGTGAATGAGTGTTTCTGTTTTTCCAGTGATCTATTATTTTGTGCCTCTGACATAAGCTAATACCAGCTGGGTGACACGTAGGGGCAGATTTATCAAGGGTCGAAGTGAATTCGAGGGAATTTTCGAAGTAAAAAGATTAGGAATTCTAAGTAATTTTTTGGATACTTTGAACATCGAATAGGATACTACTACTTCGAATTTGTTTCGAAGTAAAATACTTCGAATATTCGACCATTCGATAATAGAAGTACTGTCTCTTTAAAAAAAACTTCGGCTTCAATACTTTGCCAAATTAAACCTGCCGAGTACTATGTTAGCCTATTGGGACCTTCTACAGCGTTTTTCTAAGTTTTTTGAAGTCAAAGTAAAATCGTTTGATCTTGCGTACGATTTTACTTCAACCGCAGAATACACAAAAAAGTTCAAATTCGATATTCGAATTCGAAGTATTAATTTGATGGTCGAATTTCGAAGTATTTTTTAGTCGACCCTTGATAAATCTGCCCCGCAAAGTCACTAGTGAAACACTGTGATTAATGTGACTCTACCACAGCAATTCAGATGTTATAATTTTTGGGTTTGTTAATGACTTTGCGGGTTTTGCTCTTGCCGTATATTATTTTCTGCTCGACAAAGTATGTTTATATGACACCATTCAGTGTTTGCAGTATTTTAAAGATTAGAAATGCATAAAAAATGTAAGGAAACAGTTAAGAGCCAAATATTTTGGGGTTTTTGTAAAGTCTGTCCTTTAAAAGGCTTAGCTTTAGTAATTTGAAAAATGTTACAATTACAAGCCTGTTTGGAATAGTATATAAGTAGCAATACCATAAGTGGAGATGGGAATAATTTGTAATAGGGAGTCACCTTTTCCCCTTGGCATAATAAAGAAGCTGTTCCACTTCCTGCTGCCTCCTTTCCCAGGTTGTGCAGGGGAGCCAGTGGCACTCAGCACCATGGCCGCCATCAGGGGGGCACAGGGGGTACTACTGTACCGGGCCCGGACCTGAAGGGGGGGCCCGCAGAGACGTCCACCGAAAAATATTCAGGGGGGAGAACAGACGCTCCAGCTGCGTGCGCTCTCTCTCCTAAGGAAGAAATGCAGACTCGCCTCTACTCACTGATTTACGAGGCTGCAGTGACAGCTCTGTCCGTGCTTCAAATACTTGTTGAGTTGCAAACTCCCTCCTCGCTCGATCCTCCCTCCTCAGCTCAGCCCCTCCCCTCTTAGCCCTCCTCCGTGCTCAAGGCTGACACGAAAACCCTAGCTCACAAGCTGAACACAGAGCACGGAGAAGGGTTAAGAGGGGAGGGGCTGAGCTGAGGAGGGAGCGGCTGAGGGCTAAGGAGGAAGGATCGAGCGAGGGGGTTGTTTGCAACTAAACAAGTTTTTGCAGCATGGACGGAGCTGTCATTGCAGCCTCTTAAATCAGTGAGAAGAGGCGAGTCTGTATTTCTTCCTTAGGAGAGAGTGCAGCAGCCGGGGCGTCTGTTCTCCCAATGTCCCAGAATGGATCCCAGGGTCTCCCCCACTCATCCCTCCTCCTTCCTCTCTCTGCCTCGCACACTCAAGGCGCATCCAGGGGGAGAAAGTGCCCCCCCTTTTGCCCCTATGTACAGGGCCGGACTGGGGGGACCACCGGGACTGCCATCCAGGGCCCCCCCTGCTGGCCATCCAGGCCCCCCCCTCGCCACCCTTCCTCCCCATCTCACCTATTGCAGTGCCCAGGGTTGGACTGCTGGGCCTGGGGCCCAACAGCACTGCCGTCCAGGGGCTCCAGGGCCCCCCCACCCAGGGCCCCCCCACCCCTCCTCACCTATTGCAGGGCCATCGGGCACACAAACGCTGACATCGCTGCCCAGCACACCGCGCATCACTGTGCATGCGCGCACGTTGCCGCACGTCAGGAAATTTTTATTTTCAAACTGGGATTGGGAGAAGGGTTGGGGCCCACCAGGTTTTTTTCATGGTGTCCCGCCGGGCCAGTCTGACCCTGCCTATGTGTGGATGCCCACTGGAGCCCAGCTGTGCTGGGCTTTTTGAAATAGCAGGGCCCTCCTTGACCACAGTGAAGCCGCGCCACCTCTTCCATCTGAAAAGCTGAATAGCTGAAGTCCTGAAATTGGCGAAAAGACCCAAAGTCCTGAAGCGGCGAAAAGACCCGAAGTCACGAAAGAAGGTGTAGTTGAAGTCGTGAAGCCACGAGTTCAATACTGAACACCAATTTTTTTTAAATCCCCTGCCCGCCAATGTATTATTGTAATACTCTATAGGCCCCTGCCACCATTGTTTTTTTTTAAAAATATTCTCTGGAGCACCAATTTTTTTTTTTTACTTTTAAGGGGGCCCAATGTTTTTTTAACTTATAAAAAGGGGCCCGGACCATCAATAGCTTTTTATAACTTGTGTGTGGGGGGTCACGTTTTTTAGTGCTGATGTCTGGGTGGTGAAGTGGGCGGGATCTGGGGTGGGTGGGATCTGGGGTGGGCGGGGTCCAGGGGGCCCCGAAAATTTTGTTGTACGGGGCCCCGTGATTTCTAATGGCGGCCCTGCTCAGCACACTGCACTGTATTATAGGAACCAATCAACAGCTAGGCTGACCTGATAGAGAACTTAAGCTTGTCTTTGCTTGTGTAGCTGCAGGGGTGTGATTTACTATCCTCCTCCTACTCTGACTGTTAGGGCACGCCCACCCAACATTTGAAACATGGACAGGAACCAGAGGAGATCTATAGAGAGCTCTAAGAAGGGGCCATTTTTAAATATAATGGTCATTTTGTGAGACCAGAGTTAACAAAAAAGAGACTTAAGTACACTAATAAAATGCCAAATGGGGATAACCCCTGTGTTCATATGGGGCCTTTTTTGATCAAAGGTTGAATTTTAGTGGTTTTAGAGGTTTTTGAAACTACGACTAAACTCACAAACTAAAAAATATGAATAGCTCGAAAACCACTAAAAATTTGAGTTTTTCAAAACAATTCCTAGCGGGAAAAAACCCTGAAAACCTCAAGTCCAAATTGATTTAAAGCACTCCAAAAGTATTAACTCAGCTCTTGACTTCTATAGGACCTTTTTACCTGGCGAAGTTTTGTATTAGAGGTTTTCGTGGTTTTTACACTTTTAAAAAAAAAAATAGAAAACCAGGAATTTGTAGAGATTTGTTGAAAAAATAGGAATTTCAGAATTTCAGGCCATTGCCCCTAATTAGCCCAAGATTGAAGCCCAAGATTGAAGATTGAAGATTACTTAACCTATATGTCTCCTGTAAGCTCAACCAGAGTCTTCTCCTGTTGAGTTGTGTCTTATTCCAATGAAGGGTAAATCTGCTTTGCGTATAAACAAAAAAATTGATTTATGGAATATTTATGTTCTGAACATTCAGTTATATTTTTGTGTCTGGTTCTTACATGTATTTCTTTGTACATTATAACTGACCTAGTAACCTAATAGCATAGTTGTTCCACATTCCACCATCCTACCTTTCGCTATAATTCCTATTTAAGAGATTATGTTGTTGGGAAACAACAAAACAACCCTTACATTTCTCTGTATACCTACAGGACTGAATATACAGCAAAGTTACCCCCACCGATAAAAAGGCCTGTGAGTTATTGTGTGTTTGCTTAGCTGGTTCTGTGCAGACCAAGGCTAATGTGCCTCAAGAGCAGCCAAAAGAAGCAAGATTTCTGTACTGTGTCCAAGGAAAAGAGTGAAGAACGCAGAAGATTATTTTTTCCTTTACCAATCTTCCGTTGCATTGACTGTTATAAAAGAAGATTCTGTGGCCCTCGAGTCAGTAGTACACAGCGATGCTAGCTGAAATATAGAAAACAAAATCCTTACACCTTTCATGGTGGGTGTCTTGCTCCATCTTTGATAGATGTCTATTGCCCTAGCAACGCCCATCACATGCCCAGATCATAAATCCTAACATTAAAGCTAATTTTATCTCCAAGATCAAAGGCTCAACATTGCCCAAGAGTGACCACAAACCAGTATATTCCTCTAAACTGAGGGAACCTCTTTACTTGGCTCTAATGTTGTATGCCATTGATGAATCAGTTTTCATAACTGCCTATAGTTAATATTCTAAGTAGTCCAGTGTGTCATTGATAATGGGCTTTATATCAAGACCTCTATTCAGACTGTATCATGAATTATATAGTCCCATGAGACTTTTCATCTGCCTAATATTGTGGTCCTTCTAAATCTAAAGGATCTTTGTCCCTCAGATTATAGATTTGTCTATGAAGATTCTCATTCATCCAGGACATTATATACAGTATCTAGTTGACTTAAGTCTAAAGCAAGTGTACTTTTTTGAGTTTTTTTGAAAATGTTTCACCATTCATCCAAGTGGCTTCTTTTGTTGAACTGAAGAAGCCACTCAGATGAAGAAAACTCAAATACAGTAAGTACAGTTGCTTTAGATTATAGAGTCAGTAGCAGAGTTTTAGGAGGCAGATTGAGTTAAATTCACTGTACCCTTAAAGTGCCTACTCATGGACCCTTCCAGAAGCTTGTTGGGCCATGTATGGGGCTTTCCTAATCAGATATAAATTGGGAAGGCTGAAAAAACCATCAAAAGTGGATCACAGTGGCACGTTATTGGGGTACTTTCCCTACTGATCTATATGGGGCACCATTATGATCCCATGTATAAACAGTTGGATCAGCTTGATTTGCCCCGTGCATGGTTGGCCAAATCAGCTTCTGCTTGCTTGCCAACTTTGCCAGATAACAGATCTTGCCATGAATGCCCAGCTTTAGTTTCATTTTGCAAGGCTCTCTGACCACATTCTGACTCATTTCAAGGGTGAAGATATGTGAGTAATTTGATTAAAGCGGTGGTTCACTTTTAAGTTAACCTTTAGTATTTATAGAATGGGCAATTGTAAGCAACAACTGGTATTCATTATTTGTTTTTTACGGGTTTTTAATAATTTGCCTTCTTCTTCTGACTCTTTCCAGCTTTAAAGAGAGGGTCACTGAAAAATGCTCTTTACGGCTACTAGTGTATTGTTATTGCTACTTTTGATTACTCATATTTCTATTCAGGCCTCTCCTATTCATATTCCAGCCTCTTATCCAAATCAATGCACGATGCCTAGGTTAATTTGGACCCTAGCAACTAGATTGCTGAAATCAATAACTAGAGAACTGCTGTATAAAAAGCCAAATAACCACAAATAATAATTAAAAAAATGAAAACCAATTACAAATTATCTCAGAATATCACACAATATAACTGAAAGATGAAAATCCCTTTAACTTACTTTTCCTGCTCTCACAACTGCTTTGAAAGGAGGTGGAAGAACTATAATATGAAAGCATTTAAATGTCACTGTTGACCATTGTTTAGGTTGATCCCTCCCTTATCCACCTGTGCTCCACTGAGTATATCCTGCAAAAACTCCCTGCTGGTAACTAGAAAATTCTTTATAGCATTTGCCCTGAGCCAGGGACAGCATCACCGGTGTGTAGTAAGCAGATATTGTTGATATCTTCCTTAATAACAGCTGAAAGCTTATTATTCCCAATAAAAACCTTTTTCCATGAATTTCTTCATGAGCCTTTTGCTTTCCCAATAAAGTCCTGCTGACAGATAAGCTGTGCTCTTTGCCCGGATGTTGCACTGCTAGAGAGCAGAATTTATGTGTTTTGAACTTTTCAGGTGCTATTGCTTAGAATTCACAGTTCTCTTCAGCTTAAGACTTGTCTTAGGGGAGCAGAATCCCAGGCAATCACTGGATTCCATGAACTAATGATAATTCTAAGCAGAGGGAACATCACATAAAACCCACTGGCAGATAGAAAGGCTATCACATGTGAAAGCACTCAGGATCTGCTTCTTGCAGTTTTTCTTGTCTACCAGCAGCAACAGGAGTGCGGACTTTGATAAGAGCATGGGCAAAGCGCCAACACCCCTTCAGTTCATGGCCATTAAAATCAGTATCACAGTAATCACAGAGATGCCTACAAAAATACCCGACCTGTGACCTCAAGCTCCATCTAATTCCTGGCCTGGAGTATTTGGGGCCCAACAATGGACCTGGTCCCAAGGGTTCCTTGTATACTCACCTAAGTCCACTCGCAAAGCTGCACTGCCTGTGACATTTACAGTGGGAGAGGAATCCCAAAGGGAGACTGATGTTGCAGCAGAATGTAGATTTCAGTAACTAGTGGCCAGCGCCAATGGTGAACAATATGTAGAGGCCAACCGAGCAGCCCACCAAGCTCGGGACCCAATTAGATTTTCCCTGGTACCGCACTGGGGCCAGTCGGACCCATTACATTTTCCCTTTCACAAACAATAGGATTCTAAAGGATCACTAACGGTATTTGAACTATATAAACTAAAATGTGTACAGTTATCTACATTTTGCTATTCACAGGTCCGATGCTTGGGTCCGTGGCAAATGTCTTCTCTAGCTGACCCTAAAACCAGGCCCATTTTACTGGCATAGAAACAGAGATTGCATATTGTTGCAACTCTATCTGCCACTGCATGAATCCTGCCACCTAGTTCTCAGTAAATATTGATATAGATATTTTATTTATAGGTCCACATATACAGTAAAGGAAATGTCCTCTTCACATGCTAAAAAGTACTATAGACATATATCCTAACTCAGTCCTGAAGTTCTTCCCTCTTGAACAGGGGGCTGTGAATGTAGGACAGTGCCAGTGTATTATAACAAATATTTGTATCCTATAAACCGAAGGAGGTCATGCTGTGGAAGCTGAGCACTACATGGAATGTACAGAGAGTCTCATAAAGACCTTCCTGGAGACAGCATGGCTGCTTCTCTAATGGACTTCTACTTAAGCTTTTGTCTATACAGGTATGTAAACTGCTTATTTGCATTAATACACTATTTATATGTGTGTATGTTTACAAATGCCCGGCAACAAACTACTTCTCTGTCTTTTTCTCGTTCACTGAATGCAGGAGACATGACCAAGTTTGTTTTGCAACAGACCTTGTAAAGTAGTGTCTGGTAAACAACTCACTGGATAATCCTTTGCAATGCTGTTTTGGCCCACAGTTATGTATGGGAAATTATTGTTTCCGCTCCTAGAAACCCTATATTCATATCCTCTCTCATAGGATAATGCCACACCAGGCAATTTGGAGGGCTTTTTGGGCACTGTAGACAGCTGACAAAACATGGCCAAAAAATCATTGCTTAATTGAAAACTGGTGAGTGCAGTTTTATTGTTCCAAAATGCATCACTAAAACTTGAGTTATAATCACCCGCATCTCTCTCACTGGGCAATCTCAATTGATTTAAATTCAAAGTTAATGGAGGGGTGATTTAAAGCATCTTGTCCACTGCCCAAGGAACAGTAAAACAGTAGGGAAACAAAGCGTTCCAAGTCCATGTGCCATTACCCATAAAGAAAGGGCAATGAAAATTTAGGGAGGCTTACAGACCAACTGCCACATATATAGAGAGTTGTAAGTTCTTCAATGGAAAGCCGACTATTGATAGACCCAAAAATATTCTCTCCTCCTCCTCTCCTGAGAGAATCAGATCAGTCTGATACATAGGGAAGAGCCGGTTGCTCTAAACCCAATTTGACCCCAGGTAGGGAGCCATGTAGGTAGTGTTTCACCTACCTGGGGTTGCACCAACCCCTCCCCTCCAGTGCCTTTGCCTATTTGCAAAAACAGATTGGGTGCATACTGAAAAACAGAGGACTATTTTAGGTGCAAGTTGGACATGGGTGGACTAGAAGTAGATTAAGGTAGGTTGCATGACCTGCTCATCATTAAACCCAATGTAACACCATCTGAATATTAATTCATTGTCCAGAAAGGTGTCCTTACTTACATTTCATAGTCTGTTGTCCTATGATTTGGCCAATTCTTGGCCTTCCTCCAGTATAAGTAATGTGCTCAGCTACCCTGTCATGGCCAGTGCTGTTGTTTATAATTTTTTCCTTGTGGGTCCCAGCCAACCAATGTTAGCTGAGGCACCAACAGATGACCTACTTGTTGAATTTAAATACCACGGGAACAGACAGTGAAGAAGCCAAATCTGCCGACCAGCAGAGGAGGGAAGGCTGCTGCAAGTGTCTGGGCAGCTGCCCATTATCAGTAGGTAGAATGGCACTTTATTATCTCCTGCATGGCTGAGCACCATCTGAGCTCTCAATGAGGCCTTGTCTAAACGCTTCATGAATAATGAAACAGGCAGAGGTTGCCCTGGTGACAAGCCAGTAGCTCTTGATACACAGGTTACCATGGCTAAAGCAGTCCTAAAAAACTCAAATAGGACCCCCCACCCCTCCCTCCCTCCCTGATCCCTCTCCATTCTTTCTGGAGCCTGTTTGCTTAATAATTTACAGGACAGAAAGTTTTATGGGGAGAACACATTCAAGCTCTGAGTGCCGATGTTTGGCACTAAATCTTACGGTGCTGCTGTAGCTTTGTACAAAATCACAAGTGTAAACAGCCCCTGAATTCAGCCTTGAAGGGATTCTGTCATGATTTTTATGGTGTAGTTTTTATTTCTAAATAAGACTGTTTACACTGCAAAGAATTCACTCTACCATGTAAAATTTAATTGCTGAACCAGCAAGTGTGTTGTTGTTTTTTTTTTTTATAACATTGGTGTGTAGGCAGCCATCTCACTTCATTTTGCCTGGTCATGTGCTTTCAGAAAGCCAGCACTTTAGGATGAAACTGCTTTCTGGGAGGCTGTTGTTTCTCTTACTCAATGTAACTGAATGTGTCGCAGTGGGACCTGGATTTTACTATTGAGTGTTGTTCTTAGATCTACCAGGCAGCTGTTAGCTTGTGTTAGGGAACTGTTATCTGGTTACCTTTCCATTGTTCTGTTGTTAGGCTGCTGGGGAGGAAAGGAAGGGGGTGATATCACTCCAACTTCCAGTACAGCAGTAAAGAGTGATTGAAGTTTATCAGAGCACAAGTCACATGACTGGGGGCAACTGGGAAACTGAAAATATGTCTAGCCCCATATCAGATTTCAAAATTAAATGTAAAAAAATCTGTTTGCTCTTTTGAGAAATGGATTTCAGAGCAGAATTATGCTGGATCAGCACTATTAACTGATGTGTTTTGAAAAAAAACATGTTTTCATATGACAGTATCACTTTAATAACTTGGGAGGGGCATGCTGGGAAATGCCTATATGTACTAATATCCTCACCGTAAGAGAGGGGAGGAAAGAAATGTCACATAATTGCAGCTTTTTACCAAGGGTGAGAGATACATGGAACCCTCTTCCAGCAATGATGTTTTTTTTCTATTCCAGCAAAGTGGAGTTGAGAAGGCAGATATATGGCATTGTTTAGACTTTCTAAAGCACAAACAAGCTTTATCAAATTAAACAAACCCTAGACAGGTGTGTAAATGGGGTATTATATGCTAGTGTTTACATTTATCCCCCCCCCCCAGCAACCAGTAACAAATTTGCCCTTATCATTCTAACTGCACTAGAGCAGTTAAAGTGAACTGCTGATTGGTTGCTATGAGTTACTGGGTAAACTTTGCTCATGTTGTTACATAATCCTCCTAGGCAAAGCTGACCAGTGTTTCCTATGGAGTGGGTTGATAATAAAGTGTCCCACACATTCCAGATAGAGTACAATAACAATGTCATGCCAAAAGGTTTACTCTGCAGTTGGCCGGGGGCCAGATAGAAGGAGCACATTCAGCGTCCAGTATAGGAGTACTCATTACAGCTCTATGTAACAGGCAGGATTGGATGACTCCCTGCGAGTTTGCAGGTTCTTTAGAGAATATTGCTCTGAGTGTGGGCAGCATTGGACAGGGCCTGACTAAAGTATAAGGGGTCTAACGGGAGCCCCTGTGAGCTAAACACAGTTATTAATAGGGGGTTATGTGATAACAGTTGCCAGTTCAGTAGGTCTAGGAGCAGCCGATCAAGAGATACCTACTGGACAGCTGTTTAAAAGCAAACATTTGAATGGTTGCTATGGGATACTAGACCACAAACACTGGCGATTAAACTGTATCCATAGAATTTTGTGGCTGAAATACTCCCGTTTCATTCATTGTGCAAGTGAAAAACACCTCCTTGCTGAAAGGAACGTCCTGAAACCCTGTGCCTGGTGCTGCCATTTGCCACCTGCCACCTGCTTATCCAGAATGTTAAATCCCATCAGAGCCGAGATTTATTTCTATATGTGTGTCACCAAGAAAAAGGAAATTAGTGAGTAGGAATGTAATTCTTTCATCTGTGGGCTGTTTTATAGCTTGCTGCATGCTGCTGTCCATGGAACATTTATTAGTGATATTATATTACCTGCCTTTAGGCTTTGCCGTCCATAGCACCGTCCTTGTATAGTGATTTTTGTGAAGAAGGCTCCCTGGTTCGCTGGCCGCTGCTGACACCTTATGGCAAAGGCTGGTAATGCAGAATCTGATCCCTAAAAAAGTTCCATCAGTTTGAAACACTATTATGTAATGTAATTTTCACATATATATATATATATATATATATATATATATATATATATATATATATATATATATATAAATATATATATATATATATATATATATATTTTTTTTTTTTTTATATATATAAATATATATATGTGTGTGCGTCAGAATAAAAATAAGAATAAGAATAAAAAATATCATATTTCATTTTATATATAAAATATATATATACATATACATTTATATAAATGTATATATTTATAATGAAATGTGATATTTTTAATTCTTTGGATATGGAAATTATGGAGATTATTAATCTTTAGCTATAGCGTCCCTTTAGATAGAAATTATATTTTCATATTTGGCAAACAATTACATTTTTTGTGCCCAAGCATATACAGGTATAGGATGCATTATACGTGAACCTGTTATCCAGAATACTCAAAATATATATATCCAGGAAGGTCATCTACATTTTTCTCAAATAATGTTAAATTCTCTGTAATAAAACTTTGTACTTGATCCTAACTAAGATACAGTATAATTAATAATGTAACAAGTCTATTGGGTTTATATAATGTTTTTTTTAGTAGTACAGAGATTTAAAATATGGAAATAAACCTTATCCAGAAACCCCAGATGCAGAGCATTCTGGATAAGAGTTCACATACCTGAAGGGTTGGCACCTAGGGTTGCTAGCTGATATTTTAACCGTTTGGCCAGTTAAAATGATGTTTGATCTAAAAGTTATTAACAAGGAAGAAAAATAATTATATAGGAAGGCTGGTATTTTTTTCAGAAAATGTGGCAACCCTATTAGCACCTCAATCCCTTATATAATAGTAAAATACAAACAAAATGGTCAGTAATCAGTACAAATACATACTGCACTGCTTTCTAAAGAGTCATGCAACAGAATATAGTAGGGATCCATATGTGACCAATATGAAAGGTCTTAGCACAAACCCCACGTGTATAACACGAGTCTTTACAAGCACATGGGCGTCAACGTGCAATTCCCGGCACTAAAAGTAAAATGTAAATATGTGTGCCTCCAATGGCATGTCAGCAGAGAAAAGAGCGTGTCTAACACATGACTCCTGCGCTTGTCTGAGACTCATGTCTGACTGGGCCAGCGGGTAGGAGAACAGGCCGCAGGAGGTGCGTGTGAATGGTGAGTTAGAGCAAGGAGACTGCCCCAGGGACTCATTTATTTACACTGAAGATACAATATGAAGGCGGAGACAGCAGGAGCGTTGAGTCAAAGGTGTCACCTAACAAATATACCTGCCAGCTATAGTCTGTGGAAGCAGTGAACAGTCTAAATTACAACTTTTACTAAAGGACTGCAAAATGTCATTAAGCGGAGAATGGACAGAATGCAAAGAATGTTCCTGTACATGTAAAATTACTTTAACCAGAGTGAAGGGAAGAATAATCAGTTAGTCAGTAAGTCTAAATATACCACGTATGCCTGCCTACCCCTAAATGCTGTTGGCCTGCCAACTCCCAGCATCCTACATACAGCTAAAGGCTTTTCTATTTGTCTGCCCCCCCTGATGCCCAAAATGTATAGTACAGCTGCACAATACATTGCTCCCCCCCCCCCCGGCAGAGGTTTCTCTTTACAGCACATGCATAGCAGTCTGTTGTACATTGTAATTCTGCCAGAAAGAAGACATGCGTTCCAGTCTATAGAGGGCAACACAGCTGTGGATGGAGGCCCTGGGCACATTATGACTGTGGATTGCCTTAGGGTTGTGTCTAAATTAGTGGGTCACCTTTCTGACAATTAGTGTTCGGCGAATTTCTCCCATTTCACAGAAAAATCTGTGAATTTCCCACAAAATTTGTGAAATGGCGAAAAATTTGTGAAACTCGAAAATTTACACCTGCATCAATTTTGGACGCGTGTCTGAAAAGTCATGCCGTTGATAAAGTCCATGGGTGTCCAAATAGTGTTGACACCGGCGAATTTTCACAGGAGTTTCGTGATTTTTGCCAGCAACAAAACGCGGAAATTCACCACGAATCCGCACCAGGCGAATTTATTCCCCCATCTCTAGTGACATTAGATCAGGGTTCTAGAACAGTAGCTGCCCTACTGAGGAATAGCTCTACCCCCTTGAGACCCTAGGCTGGGCAAGGGCACAAGTCATACTATAAAACAGGTCAAAAACTTGCACCTGTTCAGTGTCGGACTGGGACACCAGGGGCCCATCCAAAAACCTTTGACAAGGGGCCCACCAATTAATCTTAGAACAGGGGTCCACTCTCAGTACTATTATTATTCTTCCTCTCCTCACTCAACCTCTATTCTTCTAGTCTCTTTCTTTTACATACTATAATCTATTGTTCCATCTATTTAGCCTCTTTGTTCTCATAGAATTTGGGAATAGCTATGAAATAGGTCAAATGTCTAGCAGCATGAGGGCCCACTGACACCTGGGCCCACCGGGACTTTTCCTGGTATCCCAGTGGGCCAGTCCAACACTGCACCTGTTTGTAAATAGCATGCAACTGCATCATTATCGGTCATTGGGTGGACGGGTATGGCTGTTGCATAAAGACTCCCCAGCAAATCCATTTTTCCAGGGCACGGCTCTGTAGTCTGCTGCAGTTAGAGAACTAAAGCGAAGAGTTACAGATCTATAGGCAACTGCCCTAGTGCAGTTTAGTACCTACATTAGTAAATGAGCCTTTTGGGTATCTTTTTATGTCTATGAAAACTTCCCTTACTAAGTAATTCAAAGACCCCTTGCAAAATTTTTCATTGGAATAATTGGGGCCCCCTCAGACATAGTGAACAGTATAAAGAAAATGGCTTTCATGACCCTGACAATGGTGAGCCCCCTAATGGCTACCCTGCTGGAAAACAAAGAACAGTCTTGCGCTGAGGGGCTTTTGGATATTCAGAAGCTTTAATGCTCAATAATTCAAAATTGTTACAGTTTTAAGCAGTTTAACCTATGGCTATCTTGTCTTTAATCCTACAACTGGTGTTGAACATCAGGTTCAAGGGGTTCAGGGAGTAGGGCAGAAGGTTGGACACTTCCCGTTCAGTCCATAAATCTGAAGGTGGTCAAGAGCCACGAAAAGCAAGAGGAGGTCATTTTGTTCACTGAATACCTCGCTCCCCAGTGCGTCTGCTCCATTGACCGGAACGTTTACTGAGAGCTGAGAAGAATTTTGAAACGTGACCAAGAGAAATATTTCTTCCCTGGACACTGGCCGCGTTCATTTCCAGAAGTTAAAAGCTTTTTATATAACATTCCCCTCCCAAGGCTAGACCTTATGGCATCTCGTTTCATGAGTATTTCAGAACAAAACCCTATAATACTGGCTTCAGGAAAATGTCAGCCGTCACATTAAGAAAGTTAAACAACGTTCCAGTTGCATTATGGCTTTGCCCTTTTTTAGCTCCTATGCAGCCAACAATTTGAGAACATTACACTGATTTTAGGCTTGAGTCTTCTTCTAATAGAGGTGCAGACTGTGTGACACCGCATCATAAAATTCCTCTTAGATTATAGTATGGTTTTAGTTTTGAGAGGCAGCTAATAAAAACCTGCTACCTGCATTGTTTCCCACCCTATAATATTTAATTTTTTAAATATTATATGAAATGGGACATTTATTAAAGGTGCCAGAAGGCTTAAGTACTTTGCAAGGTATGCCAGTATTTTTGACAGAGCTAAGTAATCCATTTACACCAGCACAGAGCATTTGGCTATTGGCTGCATTTGTGCCCTGCTTTCATGCACTCGCCCATAATATTACTATATATATATATACATATATAATATATACTATTTGCATTGAGTGTATTTAGACACAAGTACTAATCATTCAGGGATAACTTGCACGTCTGAATGATGCCTCTAGAGCAGGGGTTCCCAATTCTTTTTTACCCATAAGTCACATTTAAATGTAAAAAGAGTTGGGGAGCAACACAAGCATTAAAAAAGCCCCAGGGGATGGTAAATATGAGTTGTAATTGACTATTTTGTAGCCCCTGTGTGGACAGGCAGTCTATAGGGAGTTCTTTTTGACAATGCACATGTTTTTTTGCAACCAAAAATTGTGGGAACTGGGGATGCACCAAATCCAGGATTTGGGATTCAGCCAGGATTTGGCCTTTTTCAGCAGGATTAATATAACTGCTCTGACTCACCGCATATATGGTGAACACAGACCTGGCGGCTTGTAGAAAAATGAGCGGATGCCGGAGTCCTTCAACATCCCACGCCACACGATATAGAATATAGGAAGAAGCGGTTCCGCACTCCAATTTAAAACATCAAAATCTTTATTCGTCGTAATTTGAATTTTCTTATGTAATTTCATAATTTAAAAAGGAAGACACGTTGTACACTCGTCAAGCAGCGCGTACAACTTGTCTTCCTTTTTAAATTATGGACGAATAAAGAGTTTGATGTTTTAAATTGGAGATTCAGATTCGTCCAAATACTTGTGCCTGGTTGAACCGAATCCTAATTTGCTTATGCAAATTAGGGACGGGAAGGGAAATCCCATAACTTTTTGTCACAAAACGAGGAAGTAAAAAAATGTTTTCTCCACTTTTTCCCTTCCCGTCCGTAATTGGCATCTGTAAATTAGGATTTGGTTCGGTATTTGGCCTAATCTTTCATTAAGGGTTTGGGGATTTGGCCAAATCCCAAATAGTGAATTCGGTGCATCCCTACAAAAAACAGGGTGGTTTATGGCCAGTTTTTTGCTCTCTGTTCTAAACGTTTGCTCTCACCTCTGTTGGTATGTGACACATCTGCAATGAGCATACATGGACCCCAGCAATTACAGCAGTTAATAGGGGTGCCACTTTGTGCTCATTCAACCAGTAATTATGATTGTGGTTGGTGCTTTGCATCAGATAAAACAAAATCCGGCTTGAGGTGCAGACCACAGGCTGGCTTTAAGGTGCTTGCAGCGCAAATGACCTTCACTCCATGTTGTTCCCGGTGAATCTACACCACAAGATTATTGGTTTTCCTAAATAATGGACCTTATTGACCCTAGTGACCATATTCATCACATAAAGCAGGAGTGGTCTCAATATGGATGATGCTAATGACAATTTCAAAATAAGCATGGTATTGTGTATATTCAATTATTATCACTCATGTGGAAGAACGGGTTCATCCTTAAAATTTATTATCTCCTCTCATTCATGTTTAGGAGTTTGAAGTTATATATGGATATTTTTCAGCAGATAAAATATAAAGCCCCAAATGAAATGTTTTGCCTCCAATAACCCACATTAATATGTTTGATCATCGATTCTAGTTATGTGCGACTACAGAATGTTTTGCTGCTATGGATTACTGAATTAGAGCAAGCTTTGCCCATGTAATGCCTGCAATGGCCTCCTAATACCTGTACAGCCTGTACAGTAATATGAAGGGTCACATCTTCTGCCTGAGTTTCACCCAGCAAAATGTTTCCCGAAGACATCCATCAGCAAGGTATTTCCTTTCCTGTTATTTTCTGATGTACTCTTTGGATGACTTTCAGTTCACATATTTTTCCTTCTATAGGATCAACAGCAAAAGTATGTGTGTTTTTTGAAGAGATAACCCAGATTTATGAGTTAGATTAAACGAAATAACGATGTTACTGTTTCGGTAACTATGTATGCTCGTATCTGTTTGTAGGGAACTCTACAGGAACCTGGTCTGAATAAACATCTCTTTATAGGTAAGTACAGAGGGCCCTGGTCTTTTTAATATTTTATGTCTCACTATGAAAATATTTAAGGATTTGCAGTTGCTTGGTAACCCATGGCAGCACATATCAACACTCTGTAATGGGCCTAAGTGCAAAAAAAAAAAAGAAGTTGTAACTGACCAAACATGAGATCTGAAGCTTCATAGTAGACAATTGTCTACAGTTGTCCAATGTAGAGAAACAAAAAAGGCACTGGAGCAATAAATCAATCTGGAGCACGGAACTCCTATTGGTGGTCTTTTCCTCTGTGGGTGGTGATGGACCCAGATCTAGTTTTAAATGTGTTTTATTAGTGTCGGTCTTCGACTTCACTATTTTCCCAGATCATCATGACCCCTAGCAGATGATAGCACCAACTATGCAGGTGGTTTCATTCATTGTAATGTAACTCACTTCTCCTCTGATAATAATTTTATATTAGTCTTCCCGCATACTTTTAGGAAGAAATTTGGGCAAATGCATTGAATGATTACATGCTCCGAAAAAGCATTTTCAGGAACATATGCTGCGAAACTGCACGCTGGATTGGTGCACCTCTGCTCGACAAAATTTATTGCTGCTCAGGGTAGAAAATTTCTGAATTCCTGAGAAGTTATGCAGTAAACACCGTAACTGCTGTCAATATGTTAGAGTCATCAGGGGAAGCGAAGTCATTTGTAATATAGACATACACAGATGGAATCTCTTGTGCTGTAGGGTTGGACTGCAAAGCTGGCAGTCTGCTTACTCGCTGCCTGATGTAGGCTCCAAGATGGCTGTTAGAGCCCAGACACTGGAGCTTGTCCAGTTTTTACTCTTCCATCTGCTCAAGAGAACAACTACATACATAGTATGGCATTTCTCACATCCACAAGTCTTGAAGCAAACTCAAAGAATAGTCCGGAAAGAGATAAATTGGCAGCAGAAAAGTTAACCTGTGCCTCTCAAGATGCATCTCCGTGAACTCTCATGCATTCTTGTTCCAGCTCTGTAACCCATAGAACCAATAGGCTTTTGCCTTTTACTGGCCTAGTAAAGAAAAGAAAAAATGGAACCTTGTTTGGTAACTGTATCAACACTACACCTGTTGATACAGTTACCAAACAAGGTTCCTTTTTTTCTTTTCTTTATTATAACTAACCGATACCTTGCGTGACTGCAGAGTCTGAGTATTTATTTATTGGTGTAAGAGTTAATTTTTCCTTTAATAAAATTTTACTGGCCTAGTGCAGTTAGAATAATGAAAGTAAACATAGAATTAGAAAAAATTGGTAATGTAAATCAGCTACAGGTATGGGACCTGTTAGCCAGGATGTTTGGGACCTGGGGTATTCTGCATAAGGGGTCTTTCCGGATCTTTTTAGATCTTTATAATCATTTAAACATTAAATAAACCCAATAGGATTGTTTTGCCTCCAATAAGGACTAATTATATCATAATTGGGATCAAGTACAAGAAACTGTTTTATTATTACAGAGCAAAAGGAAATTATTTGAATTATTTTATTAAAATTGGAGTTATAATCTGGATAATGGGTTTCAGCATAACGGAACCCATACCTGCATACAAAGTACTGTTGTGGTATACCCCGACTCGGTGGGTCAAGACGAGAGGCATGCTGGTACCAATTACTCTGGCAGTACATTGTAGACCATTATGTTCATATATAAAGCCACTTACTTCTTTTTTTCTGTTATAACATATATAGCTGTTCTAGGCACTCCACTCATTATATTATTATTACTCTACTGAAAAAGTTTGGCTGTGGCGTGGTAGTGTTTGTTTTATTCCCAGTATAGTTTTCTTAGAGAAATGATGCATTATTATTGCATTGGGTCTGATACATTCCTATTCCCGTTGTGTAAGGTATAGTTCATCCTCCAATTAAATACCTAGCTTTCTGGTTTGGGGGGCAACAGTTTATGAATAATGGAAATTTTTTGGACAATGGTGTCCCAATATTGCTTGTACAAAGTACTTGACCTGCAAATATTTGTACAACTGCTCTTCCTGAAAATGAACATTCTGATCAAAAGTAATTAATTACTGATCAAAAGTGATGAATTGTCCCTATACAAGTAATTTTAAGGCCACCCAACATCCTTATTGCATCATTATTATGCACCATTATTATGCTCCATTATTTCATATTATAGACTTATAGATATACAAATTCTACAGACATAGTAATGTTATAGGGCCAATATACTTAGGTCTGAAATCTCTTTCAATTACTTGCAAGAATAGAGGGACAGGAAATATGAGACTAAGGACATTGGGATGGGTAGTGGAATTATGGAGGCATTGTCTATATAAGCTGCTCTCATATCATTGGGCAACCAATTTATTTATATTATTGGGACTGACTCAGCAGCGTAACTGGTTGCACCAAGGGTAAAAAACAAATCTTTAATTGTGCCCCCAGCATCATCTGGTGCTTGACAACTCCCTAAATATGACCCTACAAAAGCCCTTCAATAAAACTTAGGTATTAAAAATATAATGTATGTTTTGTGTAAATCCATTTAGAGTCTTTCTATTTCATAAGGATCCTGTCCCTTTAACATGAAGTAACTGCATCTGAAGCATCTTGTGAAAGGGAAAGAGAAAAGCAGATAACGTTAGTAAAAGCCATTGTTATGCAATGATTGTGCTGTCACATTTAGGGAACAGATGTTGCGTCTCTTACAGTAGGACAGCACCTGAATGATGTTCTTCTGACTGCAGAACCTGAGACACAGTGTCTCAAGAGCACAGATTTTCTGCATTCTTCTCATTTTTCTAGACAGCTGATTCATTGGCTGGTGATCTATGGGGCAGGAGAATATTTCAAATGTGTCGACCCTTAGCCACCTTTCTCCCTACTTGGTGTTAAAGGTCAACTATGGACATTTTTTTTGTCTTTTTCTTTCGCGAATTGTGTTATGGAATTGTATGGGAAACGCCATGAAGGGCACAGAGCAAACCACATGACCAACAGTGCTGCTATTTTTAACAGATTTATTTATATGGAAAATAACTGGATACAAGGCATGTCTGGCTCCCCATGTTAATATCCGGTGTAGAGTTTGGAAAAGTCACTGGATTGTTCCTGCCTATTTCCTGCATTGATTTTTTTTTTATTATGAGTCCTAAGAAACTGATATTCGGCAGTAAAGTGGGTGACGCCTAAGTCCAGTGCCAAAATTCTTTCTATTCAGAAAATAAACCGTTTCATTCATGAATGACATCATAGAAAGAATGAAGTTATCAGGGTTGAACAAAATAACGGAGGAGCTCCTGGTGGGTCCAGCCCTAGTGGGCTTCAGCCAAGGACAGTTTTTATCAACCCTTCCTTATTTCCATTGAGTAGGCCTTCAGTATAAGGTTTTCTGGTGGGCCCTAGGAGCCTCAGTCTGGACCCAGTCTAAGCAGGACTGACAGCATTTTATAGTTGCTCTAAGGGTGGTGGCACACGTGAAGATTCAGGGAGATTAGTTGCCCAGCGACAAGTCTTCTCTTGCTCGGGCGACTAATCTCCCGGAAATGCTTTCCCACCGGCAAGAATACAATCACCCGAAGTTTCCTTGTGAGGCAACTTCAGCAACTTCGGAAATGTATGCCATTCTGCCGGCGATTCGTAATCTTGCCGGCGGGGAGGCATTTGGGAAGATTATTTGCCCGAATAAGGGGAGATTTGTCACTGGCGATTAATCTCCACCGAATCTTCATGTCTGCCAGCATCCTAAGTGCACTGGATATTCTATTGCACTTAAAGGGGTCAGTCACCTTTTAAATTAACTTTTAGTATGATGTAGATATTTATATTTGGAGACAATGTGCAATTTTTATTATTTGTGGTTTTCGAGTCATTAAGCTCCAGTTTGCAATTTCAGCAATCTGGTTGCTAGAGTCCAATATGAATAGGCAAGGGCCTGAATTGAAAGATGGGTAATAAAAAGTAGCAATAACAATAGATTTGTAGCCTTTCAGAGCATTTGGTTTCAAGATGGTGTCAGTGACCCCCATGTGAAAGCTGGAAAGAGTCAGAAGAAGAAGAAGGCAAATAAGTAAAAAACTAAAAAAAAGAAAAATGAAGACCAACTGAAAAGTTGCTTAGAATTGGCCATTCTATAACATGCTAAAAGTTAACTCAAAGGTGAACAACCTCTTTAAATTGTAGGAGGTGGCTTTGAAGCCCTTGTCTCATGTCAGTGGCACCTAAGAAAATAACTATAAACAAATGATTGACAGACCAAGTAAAAAGGGATACAAAGCATAGTGGAAACTGTCTTAACTGGAAGAGAACTGCTACATAAACTGAACACAGTCAGGATAAGCAATGGATAAATGCAAGCCTGAGGTACTACTTTCAATAGAATTACATTTTTCAATAGCTTTTAAATCATGAGGATTTGTGATGAATTTATGTTGAACAGTTGCTGACGTTTATTATGCAAAATGTTATATTTAAATAAAAGTGATTAATTAGTATTCATTGGTAACTCTATGAAAGCCCACCTAGGTGATGGGAATAAAGTTACATAAAACAGATGTTCACTGGCCAATAAAGACTTTATTAAAGTCCAAAGCTGTTCAACAAACACTGTACAAGGTTCCTACAGGGAAATGGAACAAAGGTCTCAGGTCTAGTGCCTCCCAGCAACCAATCAGATGGTTCTATTAGTATGACCCACGGATTGGTTGGTGTGGGTGATGAGACTTGTAGTAAAGATTGTGCCTTTTGTTACACTAGACCTCTCATGTCTGATTGGTGGAACATTATCTGCAAGCTTCTTTCTAGATATTGTTACTGTATTCCCTTAAGAACCAATTCCCACTGGATATATCACACTCCACTTTGCATTATAGTGAAAAGTGATAGGAGCGTAAGTGGAGAGCTGTCTTTCTGTATCACTATGCAGAGATGATATACGATGCGCGTTGTACAATGGAGCAAGTGGCAATAAACCTTCGGATTTTGTTTGCACTTTAAAATGTCTTTTGTATTAGTGCACCAGAGGTTACAGAGGGCAAAGTGCAAAAACCAGGTGGAAAACCCAAAAGGATAATTTACACATGTAGCTGCAAGGGCACAGTATCTGGAAGATGCATCACAGACTGATATTCACTAAACTCATTTGTAGCCTGTTCTGTTACTGGAGTATATCGCTATATGATTTCAGGCACTTAAATAATGTAAAGACTTGATGGTGATGTCAAAATTTTAAAATAGCAATAATACTGCAGGCAATGGTTTTTACTGCTTGCATCAGCTTGATGCATGGGACCCTATTGTGTTGAGTGCAGCCCCCAATTGAACTGAAAAAACACTTCATTTGGGAAAAAAACATAGTAATTTGCATCTGAAAATTGCATTTGCACTCTGCACTGCACTACTACATCCCTTCAAGTCACAGCCCTTTTCACTTCAAGGGGCAAATTTACTAACCTCCGAAAATTTGCCTGCGAAAGCTTCGCTCACAGCACAACACTTTGCCAGGTGTAGATTCGCCAGGACAATGCTAATTCATTAAAACCTGAAGTTGCGTCCAGGGCGCCGAACGCTGCCGAAGTTGCACTAGCATTACTGCAGCAAGCGAATAGAAGTTGAGCTAGCGTTGCCTAATTTGCATACGGTGGGAAGTTAAAGTACAATAGACGTATATGTTGCAGCCAATACATTACACTACACAAGTCCGAGAAACCTTAATAAAATAAAATAAAGTTGTTATATTGCCCTACACATGAGCCCAGTGTATAGTTTATGTGCCATATGTTAGGAAATGTAGGGGGGAAGCCGGTTACTCCAGAAAAAAATTAAGCTCTTCGCCAGGTGTAAAGGAGTGAAGTACTGTTAGAGTCTATCTCCTTTACTCGCGACTGTTAGTAAATCGGCAAAGTAACAAAATTACGTCAGGGTGGTGAATTTTCATTAGCGTTAGTCACTTCACTCGTTAGTAAATCTGTCCCTTAGAATGCAGTGCAAAGAGTTGCACCATGTCCTGAATATAACAATGCTTTATTTTGGCAGACCTAATTTCAAAGGGGGTAAGTGGTGGTCGGCGGCAGGTGAGATTCCCCTTAAATGCCCCCTAATTTGTTGATAGTTCAGACATACTGTCTAAGTTGCATCGGGGGCAGGAGAGCCCTGTACTTAAAGAGAGATCTTGTTCCTGCCAGCACTGCACCTTGTGCTAGATTTTCAATTCAGTGCAAAGCACAAAATGCAGCCATCCCAGACTGTTGCCCTTAGTGTAATTGTACATCCTTTTGTGCTTAAGCACTTGTGCCCAGGGCAATAGTACATGAGCTATTTCTCTATTCATATATTTGTAATTTTCCATATTTATACTGTAGGTTGTAAAACTCTTCACCATATTTATAATATGCCAGACAAGACTCCATTTGTTTCAGAGTAAGACTCTGCTTTACAAAATATAACTAATTCCAACGTTTGCAACCTAAAACAAGTGCAGAAGTTGATTCCTTAGTGCTCATTCGAGCATTTCTACCAGAGGGGACTTACTACATTTTGTTTTGTGTGTCAGATTGAAAAATCCAGCAAGAGGTATACAGCAGAGGGTGTTCTAATGTAAGTTAATGTGGCCATAGACATAACAATTATGATCTTTCTTGGAAAAGAGCTTTCCAAGAAAGATCGTTCATTTCAACACACGTGTAGAGCTGAATCATCAGATATACAGGTAGATATACCGGTAGAAACAATAGAATTCTACCTGTATCTGACGATTCAGCACTAACAATGTTTGGGTCCCTTCAAAGGCACCCGCTCAAAATTTGCCGTCCAGCCCGATCGATGAGCCAACCGATATCCAAGTCTTCTGCTGAAATCGGTCGGCTCTTTTCCCACCACACACGCACCGAATACCGCACGAAAATTTGTTTCGTACAATATTATCTGTGCCCCTATGGCCACATTTAGGGGACAAGTAAGTTGTGGGAGGGACAGCGCCTATCTGCCGGTCCCAGCCCTTCCCTATTGAATATAGTGCTCAATTCAAGGAGGGAGGCCTCAGGTCTGTGCGATTTGAAATGGTTTGCAGAGACCAGCGGCAATTCTGCAATAGCAAAAAGCAGGTGCATTACGCCCATTTCTGCACATTACATACTGACCAATAGGCCATAAGTAATTCCCACAGTGTTTAGACCACAGACCCTAAAACAGAGTTTCATTATCCTATACATACTGGGGCTGATTTAAGAACATACTGTAGGTGCTAAAGTGCACCACTGCAATTTCCCATGCCAACCCATGCCAATCAAGTGCGTCCACTTCCTAACTTGTAGAAGACTTTTTTTGATTGTAGAAGTCTTATTTTTGCTATGGTTAACTTCACTGGTGCAAACAGCACCAACGTTTATAAATTAGCCAAATGGTATTTACCTAGCACCTCCACGAGGCTGTGCTTCCTTAGTCTCATTTGCACATCACTTGCACATCTCCATCATTTTGTTTTATAAGCAGTAATGACTTTTCCATCCATAAATGCTATTAAATTACTTATTGCAGAGTTTCTCTTCCCGTACAGTCCGGCCGAACCTGCTTCCTTTCAAAATACCCAAAGCTGAACAGATGTGAAAGTGAGACAATTTATTTTGTTTACCGCAAATGCTGTTTTAATAATTAAACTACATTTGTGAATCGTCTGAAAGGGCAGCCGTAAGCACTAACAGATGCTTCTCCAGCTTTACTCTTCTTCATAAATACCCTGTTGAGATTCGTTTTACTTACAGTCGCCCTGTGACAATCTGGAAGATGCATCAGAGACACTTGATATTCACTGGGCACATTTGTATTTAGATCACTGTCGGTAGCATATTGGTATATGTTGGTGCAATTCCAGACACTAAGGGGCAGATTTATCAAGGGTCAAAGTGAATTCGAGGGAATTTTCGAAGTAAAAAAATTCGAAATTCGAAGTAATTTTATGGATACTTCGACCACTGAATAGGATACTACGACTTCGAATTTACTTCGAAGTAGATTCGAAGTAAAATAGTTCAAATATTGGACGATTGGATAATCTAGGTACTGTCTCTTTAAAAAAAACTTCGACTTCAATACTTCGCCAAATTATACCTGCCGAAGTGCTATGTTAGCCTATGGGGACCTTCTACAGCATTTTTGTAAGTTTTTTGAAGTCAAAGTAAAATCGTTCGATCATACGTTATAATCGTTCGAATCGTTCGATTCTGTGTATTTAATCGCTCAATCGAAACGATTTTACTACAACCGCAGAATAAACAAATTCGATGAAAAAAGTTTGAATTCGACCCTTGATAAATCTGACCCTAAGGGGCACATTTGCTAAGGGTCGAATTTCAAAGTGGTAAAACTTCAAAATTCCACCATCGAATTATAGAAATTTGATAGTCTAAGGTTTTTTTTGATTGAATTTAACCGTTTTCGCTCTAATTCAAATCGTTTCGAATGATTTAACCGATCGATCGAACGATTTTCAAAAAAAAAGCTTCTACTGGCTATAGGTTCTAGGAGGTCCCCATTGGCTAACATAGGTGGTGAAGTGTCTAAGTCGAAGTTTTCTTAAAGAGACAGTACTTCGATTTTGGAATGGTCGAAAAATTCTATGTTTTTTCAGTTATAATCAAATTTTGGTCTATTCGTTGGTCGAAGTACCAAAAATTACTTTATGAATTCGAAAATTGACTTCGAATTCACTTCGACCCTTAGTAAATGGGCCCCTTAATGCAAGGGAGTGATGATGATGTCACAATTCAAAAATGGCAACAATACACAAGGCTGCAGTGGTTTCGGTGAACTTTATCCTCATTCAGGAGAATAAAAAATCAGCTATTCATATTCTATATCTGTAATTAACCTTAACCCAATGCAGACAGATTAGATCATGTTTTATGTAGCAGAAGGCAAAGTATCAAACCAATGTTTTCTTACACTAAATATTTATTTCTAACCCCGTAATCTACTTTTAAGATTTGAATCCAGACAGGAACTGGACAGGCCTTCCCATGTATCTGCTCTAAAAAGATCCAGGCCCATTAAGGCTTGTGTATCGTATGTCTATTGTTGTCCAAACCAAGTTCTGCAAATGAAACCAAAAACCTGAGCTCACAGGATGCATTCACTCAACTACAGTACATACTGCCAAATTGTTTTTTTTTATTAGGATGCTGAGAACGTGGAACAAATACATTTATTCCATTGTGTTCGTTTGAACAGTGGGGATATCCGCTTTGGTTTTGGTTTAACTTGGGTTTAGGCAGCTACTGTGTAATCATTAGTCATACGAGCAAAAGAAAAACTTAGTCAATAAATGGAATCAGCGTCTTAAGATTTAAATATTTGCAGAGCCAAGTGCCACCTTCAATTAAAATAGTGACTATTTCAATATATGTTCATATGTTTCCCTTGTTTTAACTAACTACACTAACTACTTACTACACTAATGAGCACTTCTGTAAAACCGTATCTAGTGTAAAAGCAATCTAGAGTTTTCACCTTTCTCTCTTCCTGGAGCAGTTAAAGGGATTCTGTCATGATTTTTATAATGTAGTTTTTATTTCTAAATTACACTGTTTACGCTGCAAATAATTCACTCTACAATATAAAATGTCATTCCTGAACCAGCAAGTGTATTTTTCAAGTTGTAATATTGGTGTATAGGCGCGATCTCAGGTCATTTTGCCTGGTCATGTGATTTCAGAATGAGCCAGCACATTAGGATGGTACTGCTTTCTGGCAAGCTGTGGTTTCTCCTACTCAATGTAACTGAATGTGTCGCAGTGGGACCTGGGTTTTACTATTAATTGCTGTTCTTAGATCTACCAGACAGCTGTTATCTTGTGTTAGGGAGCTGTTATCTGGTTACCTTCCCATTGTTCTGTTGTTAGGCTGCTGGCAGAAGCGTCACTAGAGGGGGGCGGGCCCTGGTGCGTGACGCACAGCCAGGCCCCGCCCCCTCCGTACGGCCGCATTTTCAGCGGCACACGGGCTGCCAGGGGGCCCTGAGGGGGTGCGGGCCCTGGCCCGCTCGCACCCCCTGCTCCCCCGGTAGTTCCGCCACTGGCTGCTGGGAGGAAAGGGAGGGGGGTGATATCAATCAAACTTGCAGTACAGCAGTAAAGAGTGACTGAAGTTTAGCAGAGCACAAGTCACATGACTGGGGGTAGCTGGGAAACTGACAATATGTCTAGCCCCATGTCAGATTTCAAAATTAAATATAAAAGAATCAGTTTGGTGTTTTGAGAAATGGATTTCAGTGCAGAATATTTCTGGAGCAGCACTATTAACTGATGTGTCTTGAAAAAAAAAATTACAGTATCCCTTTAAGTCTTCTTCAGTGCTAAGTAGACACTAAGGGACCTATTTATCATGCTGTGTAAAACGATGGAGACAATCATCACTGGTGATGTTGCCCATAGCAACCAATCCGAACAGTCACCTACAAAAATCTGATTTCTATGGGCAACATCACTGGTGAGGTTTGTCTCCAATAGTATACAAACACATCTGTCTAAAATGCTTGAATCTGGAAGCAGTGTCAGCACAAGAACTATTTGTACCATAACCACATGCAATGCCTAGCATCGGTTGATGTGATGTGAAGGTCACTGACATTGGACTCTGATTGAAAAATTTGGAGAAGCAGCATAGAGAACCCTACCTAACTGAATGCATAATGGCTACAGTGGAGTTTTCATTTTTTCCTATGACCACTGGTTCCATTACCATCTTAACAATCCATGCTGACCTCAATACAAGCAAACAAATGTGGAATGAATTTTAAACCAACAGCTAAACCTCAAACATTAGTGTGCAACCTCCGTAATGTGCTTGTCACTGTGTGGAATCAAATCCACCATAATGAGGTTCCATGGTCTAGCAAAAAGCCCTACCAGATGAGATGAGGCTGTAATACCAGCAAAGGGTGGATCAGTTTCATGAGATTTTGAACAGTCTGGTGTCTGGATCATTTTGGCCATATTGTGTAAATATGCTTAATGACAACTTATGCTTAAAAATGTTGTGTAGCAGAAGCAGTAAGATGTGCAGGTGGTAGATTAAGTGCATGGCATGACTATGAGCATCAAGCTGACAGGCTACTTTCTGTGGACCTTTCCCAAACCCACCCCACTTTAACCGACATATAGAGAAAAAGAGGACAACCAGGTTGGGATAAAATAGGCCACAGCTTTTATTAACAAAACTGTTAACTGTTAACTGTTAACATTTAAATAAATAGCAATATTAGCATAAACAGCAACCTAACCGATTGGCTGCCCACCGGAAACTGCCACAAGCTGGGCCACCTGCCATGTCAACTACCTCTCAAAAGAGCGACAGGTCGGCAAATAGGAGCAGGCAAACATTATACAGGTATGGGACCTTTTATCCAGAATACTTGGGATCAGGGATTTGCCGGATAAGGGGTATTTCTGTAAATTGGATCTCCATACCTTAAGTCTACTAAAAAGTTAATCAAACATTACTTAAACCTGAAAACAGTGTTTTACCTCCACTAAAGATTAATTATATCTTAGCTGGGATCAAGTGCAAAGTTCTGTTTTATTAGAAAGAAAAAGGAAATCATTTTTAAGAAATGTGAATTATTTGATAAAAATGGAGTCTAAGGGAGACAGCCTTCACATAATTCACAATTCCCTGTATAACAGATTTCAGGATAACAGATCCCATACCTGAACCTCCATCCTGGCACCCTGGTCCTCTTCAGGAACCACCACCCTGCTGGTAATGCTAACACAAAGAAGGTGGGTGGGATGTTGGTTGTACCTGTTCACCACAGGATAAGGCCAGTGCTTTCCTTTTCCCTTCTCCATATAACCTACTGTACCCTCCCAATCTTCCCCTTCTTTTCATCTCCTGCTTCCTTACCTTTGAACCCTTCACCAATACTCTTGAGACTCACAGCCAACGCTTCTTAATAAAATCAGTAATCACCCCTTTATTAATATATAAGTGTTTTTTTTTATTCTAAACTGAGATATGGTCGTATTTGGGCAATGTTGCACAGTTGAATACGACAAGATTTTTCAAGTGTTGTGAAAATGACAGATGTGAGTCTAGTATAACCCCCTAGCCAGATTGTAGGGGTTGGTGAAGGGAGTTGTGGGTGAGATGCTGGATCAGGCGTCCAAATGGATGCTGGATCAGGATGCAAATGGAAGAAGGGAAACTGGACAACAGTTTGCAGGAGAGCTGGGATCAAGGGAAGGTTTTTGAGGATGGGAGTGATTAGTGCTTGTTTGTATAACGTTGAAAAGTACCAGTAGAGAGTTAAAGGTTGCATAGGTGGGTAAGTGCAGGAGAGAGTGTATCAGAGATTGGCTAAAGGAGGCAAGAGGGTATGGGGTCAAGGGTTGTGGGTTTTGAGCAGGCTAGAAGTTTGCTAACTTCATCTAGTGTTGCAGGAGTGAAGGAGTGCAAAGTGGATGTGAGTGAAATGCTTTACAATGTATAAACCTACAATAATGTGGTTAATATAAATGAGAATAATGTAGTACATAAGAACTAAAAATTTGTTACACAGTAGGAATTAGGTCCTTGCTTTGAAGATATTAAATTTTATGATATTTCTTAAGGATTTTTCATTTACTGTTTGTCTCTGAAAATTAGGTAACATCTCCTCACGCAAACACACCCTGTGAATATGAATTCAAAAAATGTAGACAGAAGATCATAAATGTGATGGAAACTGAAATGAGAGTAACTATATTTACACCGAGTCCCCTGCGATGCCATATTTAGAAGGAAGATGTATAAAAGGAAACTCCATGCTAAACCCATCAGAGATTTAATGGTCTCGTGCCGAGACTTAATTCCTGGGCTCGGCAAAACAGCTGCTCCGGAAAACACTGAAATCCAAAGAGAAAATAATAGCTACTGGGCTTTGTTTTGATTGGAGCAAATCCAGTGTTTTGGTACATGGAAAGGGAGAGCTGAACAAAGCCTTCAGCCCTAACTACTGTATTCCAAAAGAAAAAAAAAGTCCTGAGTATTCTGGACTGTGTAATTGTGGAAAGAGTCTCAGACTGTTTTTGAGTTTTGACAGTTTTCAAAACACCCTGGAATAATATATTAACAATCACATCTGATGACTATTGACCACCTCCTTCATTCCAGTCGAGGATATAATGTTATGCAAGGCAATAAACACTATACTCCAAGGAGGAAATTATAGATCTGGGGAACATTTTTCCATAATGATAATATTGAACATCAAAGGTATAAAAGGCGTTGTAATATGGAAAAAAATGTGGAGTGTATATGAAAATCCCCTCTAGGTATTTGCAAATAGAGTTAATGGTTGTAGGCTAGCACATAAGGGCATAAGGTCAGACTTTTCCTTGCTTCTACAACATGTTTTCCACATAGGGTCCTTTTTTCATCAATACCCAGTGGCCTCTTCCTCTAGGCTTATATAATCACTAATGGGAAGATACAGGGGTGTACTTACTAAGAAAGGCATACCTTTGTCTTCAGCACAATGTTTCACCTTGACTTTGGGTTTAGGGAAACCTTGTCCAAATCCCAGTTTCTGCCTACAGGACCACTGTACTCATGGGTCACAATGAGCAGGGGATACAAAAGTGTTTCACCACACCGTCCGCAAAATTTCCCAGCGCTATTCCCAGCTAGTGATGTGTCTATATTTAGATGTTCCTCCATGCAGTGGACTTCTTCTGCATTTGGACCAGGGATGGCCAATTTGAGCAGCATGAAGGCCAGAAGAACCCCTGC
Organism: Xenopus laevis; assembly: GCF_017654675.1. Taxonomy (NCBI): domain Eukaryota; kingdom Metazoa; phylum Chordata; class Amphibia; order Anura; family Pipidae; genus Xenopus; species Xenopus laevis. Next base: position 112,090,351 of record NC_054385.1, on the reverse strand, counting down.
TTAAACAGAGAAAAAAAATAACATTATAGACTGATAACATTACATACACATTCTAATATCAACCTGCTGATTCTTCATTATAAGTAACTAACCCATCTGTGCTCCCAAACAACTCTCCACATGAACACTGGAGGGGAGAAGCCTGATGGGCCTTTGCCTTAATAGATCATCTCCAGTCAATACTATACCTGCCACTTCTGATTATATAATGTAGGCTGGGCTTTGTAGAGCAGGAACAGGGCCGACCGGCACTCAAACGGATCCACAGGACCAGAAAGGATTAGTTAAAAAATATTTTTATTTATACAAAGTTAAAAAATGTGTATCATCTCCATCCGCCCTACGCATTTCGCACCCACTTAGGGCCCATGCCTAAGTGCCCTACGTGGGTGCGAAACGCGTAGGGCGGATGGAGATGATACACATTTTTTAACTTTGTATAAATAAAAATATTTTTTAACTAATCCTTTCTGGTCCTGTGGATCCATTTGAGTGCCAGTCGGCCCTGTTCCTACTTATCATTTGCTGTACCGCTCCCTAAAGCTGGGGGTCTGGGGCTGGAGTACCCCGACCACATTCCCTATTTGGTGAGTCATTTACAAATTATTCTGGAGCACCATGTCTCTCCTAACTTTTGCTTTGTAAAGCAGCCTATTGGAATTAAAGTTTATTATTGGTGATGTATGGAATACATTTAAGTTAAATGGTTATCTACTGCCCTTTTTAACTATAATAAGGTGTGTCAGTGTTGGACTGGGGCATTGGGGAGGCACTCGTATTGCAAAAGCAAGAATCTTCTTTGCAACCGACGGAGCCTTCCACCCGGGTCTACCCTCCGGGAGGCACTTGAGTGTCATGTCATGCTGTGGTCACATCAAGTCCCATTTCACCAACCTTCTCCTAATCGGGAGGCCAAACAGGGGAGTGGGCCTAGGCTGGCAGGACCTATGAGGACCGGAGCCCACTGGGCTCTTTCGAAGTTTCCATCAGCCCAGTCCGACCCTGGGGACAAATGGGCCAAATATCTATTGTATATAAATCTGTGTAATGAAGGAAGTTTTTTCTTGACATTGATATGTAGCCAAAGTAGGCTGCCATACTGTAGGTGAGAATCTATTTGCAGGCTTGCCATAGCTAGATTGATAGCACATAGAAAGGCAATACTTTATAGCATGGAGTATCTTAGTAGGTTCTGCATGTTGGATACATATAGGTTTTATCGGGATTTTATAATGGGCAGCCTACCTCTGTATTAAATAGCCAGTGTGAAGATTTGTGTCATTGTACTTGTCTAGAAATTCTAACTAGTTAATGTACTGCTATTTGCTTGCTGAATAAAGAATTTAAGAATATCTTGTTAAAATGTGTAGCCTACCTGCCTGTGTCTCTTAGCTGAAGAAGGCCTGTCTGAGTGTCTGAGTGAAACCAAGTGCTAGTGATTGCTTTGTCTGAGAAGCTTGGGGAGTTAGTCATATTCATAAGGGTTTTAATGTACATTTGGCATTAGTGACTTGTTTTCCCATAAATTAGCATATCGTATAATGTTTTGTATTGTATTTTCTCTTTTACAGAAGTTGCCAATTGACCACATTTTTAATGCCATCATAAAACACAGCAGGACTTAACGCTAAGAAATTACAGCCAGAGCCAAAGAAGGCTGATCCCACACGGCCTGGAAAAAAGAGACCATTGATGTCAAATACCCTCCTGCAGAAGAAGCGTAAATATTTATGAATGTTTCAGAGTAGACTTTCACATAGAAACACGTGTTTAATGTTATTCTCTTCTGTTTCAGTGGCAGTGGATAAGAACACACGTGTACAAGAACTATTCTTACCTGGTGAGATAAAGAGTCATTGAACAATAACCAACAGCTCCAATTAGAATTCTGAGATATCAGTCAAAAAAGCAGCCTACAGGCCTGGTCCTTCAGGATGAAGGTGTTTACAACACTAAAAGAAGCACAAATATTTTGAGCATTTGCAGGTGTAAAAAATGCTAAACTGTATTTAGACACTAGGAAAGTTCACTTACAGTTATATACCTTAAATACAGTATATCAACTGGTAATTGCAATTCTATGTTGATGATTGGCTTCAGCTTCTTGAAGACCTACTGAATGGCCATTTGAAATGCATCATCTTACTTTTTATAACTGCAGGCTTTGGGGCTTTGGGATCAGTTGAGAGTAAACTGACAGAACACTTGTGGGGAATTGGTATAGATTGGTCATTTGTCGTTATGAATATTGTGCCAGGCCTAGCCGATCATTCTACTCTTGCTTTGCTGCTCATGCCTATCCCATCTTGCCACCAGCTACTCTTCCTTGCTCCCTCATACCCCTACTGATGCCACACTGGTGTTCCTTGTGCTGCATGATGCAGACTTCTGGCAAAAAGTAGTTAGGGAAAAAGATGGATAGTTGCACATAAGGGCTTCTACAACCTGCTTGCCACATAGGGTCCTTTTTTCATACCCCTTGTGAGATAAAGAGTCATTGGACACTGACCAACAGCTCCAATAAGAATTCTGGTCAGACCTGGTCCTTCAGGATGAAGGTGTTTACAACATTAAAAGGAGCACAAATATTCTGAGCATTTACAGGGTAGATGTAAAAAATGCTATACTGTATTTAGACATTAGGGAAGTTCACTTACAGTTATGTACTGTATGTACAGTATTTAGGAAAAAAGATGGATAGTTGCAGGTTACCAGTAGAAACTAGGAGGCTACGGGCTACTAGGAGTATTATTACTTTTGTATGCTTGTACATTGGGGGTGGGTAAATGGAAACCATCTTCTAGGACTTATTCATAGTATATAGTCAAAGTAAGAGAAACTTACAAGTCTGTATCCGGCAAGTGCCCTAAAACTGAGCATACTTATTGTTGTGCAGGCACCTCCACACACTGGTCTCCGGCCAGTCAGTAATATATCCACAAAGTCACAAATTGTTAGGAAGGTGTTCCGCAGGCAGAAGTTTAAAATTCAAAAAACTTTATTCCAGGCTATTTAAAACAACGAACAGGCATTGATTAAAGATATACTTCCCATTCTATGACATGTGTGGGCACCTGATGCGTTTCATGCCGCATTCTGGCACTTCATCAGGGGTGAGGTCACAGGATATCTCATGCCTTATATAGCACCATCCATTTTAACCACCAATCAATCTGTTTATAGTATACCCTGCCCTGTGTGACAATGTTGTGATGTGTTACTCTTTTAAGACACTGGAGGCTTTTGAAGTCACAAGTAATGCTTATAAGTGTTCCCCTCTTCCTTTTAAGTTTTTGGCCTCAATCTGTAACTGATTTAAGACCAGATACCAGTAAAGTAGTAATTAAGGACCTATATAAACCTGCCCCTACCTAGCATTGGTGCTTGGTTAATAGTTAATTTGCTAAAATCTAGCCAGTTGCCTGATTCTAGCCCTAGGGGCAGATTTACTAAGGTGTGAAGTGGCTAACGCTAGAGACAAATTGCCAATTTACCAACAAGTGCAGGCCCAATTCACTGGTGAAACAGACCAGTGCTAGAGGTCATTCAAAATCTATCGCCAGGCGATTTTTCACTCTGGCGAACAATCGTTACCTCTTTTGCCAGAGTTGACTTCGCCACCTCAGACCAGGCCAAGTGCAATAAAGCAGCTAGATCTCTCTCAATCTTCTGGCACTTACATCATATCCTGTGTGCCAAAAATGCATTAAAGTTCCAAAGTTTTCCATTTTTGAAGCGCAATTGTGTGTAAAAGTCCTGACTTGAACTTTTTTTGGCTGACTTAAACTTTTTTGGGTAACCGGTTTTCTCCAGACATTTCATAACATACGGAACATTAATTTTACAGTGGGCTCATGTGTAGGGCATTACATTAAATCTCTTGTCTTTACTAAGGTTCCCTGGACTTGTATAAGAAAAAGTGGCAACTTGAAGCATTTGCACCAACATTTATAATAAAGACCTCCACACAACTTTAAATTAAAGGTTGTCTTTGAGTTTTGTTTTAAAAACACTGAAGGAGGATTCTCTCCTGAGAGATTCAGGAATGGCATTCTAAATGTAAGGAGTCGCAAGAGAGAAGGGTTTGATACGGGAAACAGCAGTAGTAGTGGGGGGTACAACCAAGCAGTTGCTCTGAGAGGTGCGGAGGTTTCGAGCAGGAACATATAGAGAAACAAGAGATGTAGTTAGGTGCAGAGGAATGAAGTGCTTTGAAGGTTATGAGGAGGAGTTTATAAGTTATTCTTTGTTTTATAGGAAGCCATGATAAGGACTTCAGCAGTGGAGGGGCCTGTACCCTTTTGGATGAGAGGAGGATAATTCTTGCAGTAGTGTTTAATACAGACTGTAGGGGGGAGAGATGGGAGTTAGGGAGGCCAGTTAGTAGAAGGTTACAGTAATCTAGTCTGGATAGGATGAGAGCATGCATGAGCTTCTTGGATGTATCAGGTGAAAGGAAGGAACGGATTTTGTCAATATTACGTAAGAAAAAGTGACAGGTTTTGACAGTGCTGGTAATATGATCAGAGAAGGTGAGTCAAAGATTACCCCCAGACAGCGAGCTGAGTTGACAGGATTAATGAGCTATCAATAGAGATAGTAAATAGGGGAGTAGGACCAGGCTTAGGTGGAAAAACGATTAGTTCAGTTTTTGTTAGGTTGAGTTTGAGGTGGCGCTGGTTTATCCAATTTGCGATAGCCAGGAGGCAGTTAGAGATTTGAGCCTCTGTTTCAGCTGTTAATGAAGGGGTGGATAAATATATTTGGTATCATCAGCATACAGATGATAATTAAAGCCAAATGAATGGATGAGATCTCCCAAAGGAGTGTACCGGGAGAAAAACAGCGGACCAAGTACAGAGCCTTGCGGCACCCCCACATTAAGTGGAACTGGAGATGTGGTTTTGTTATCATAGGAGACAGTGAATGATCGGTTAGAAAGATGCAGCTTGTTTACGGATGCCAAGCGAATAGAGAATCTGCATCAGGAGAGAGTGATGAACTGTATCAAATGCAGATGATTGGTCAAGGAGGAGAAGGGTGGAGAAGTGACCACCTTTGGCTTTGGCAACCTGAAGATCATTTGTAACTCTGCACAAAGCAGTCTCAGTAGAGTGACCAGGCCGGAAACCAGATTGCAGAGGGTCCAACAGATCATGGGTGTGTAGAAAGTTAGTAATACGGGAAAAAACAATACGCTCTAGGAGTTTAGAGGCAAGTGGTAGAAGGCAGACAGGACGGTAATTTGAAAGACAGGCTGGGTCAAGTGTGGCCTTTTTAAGAATAGGCTTTACACAGGCCTGTTTGAAAGGAGAAGGGAAGGTTCCAAAAGCTAGAGAAGAATTGAATACACTCACACATTAATTAACTGACTTTTGCGCATCACTCAGTAACATTAACTTGTTCACCCCCTTACAAGTAACGATAGAGGAAAGTCGCCAGCGTTCATCAACCGCTACAAATTTTAGTGAATTAGCGTATTCGTATTGCATTTGTGCATGGGGAAGTGGTGAGAGGGGTGTGAAGCTGAAGCTGTCGAAAATTCGCCGTTAGTGAATCTGCCCCCTAGTGTTTTCCTGATCCCCTGCTTAGTTCCTATAGTCCCTATCAGTTCCTGAGTCCTTCCCATTTCTTGTGTGCTATGATTTCTGGTTCTGACCTCTGGCCTGTTTATTGGACTCCATTTGCTTGCTGCCTGCCCAGACTATGGCCAGTTATAGGACTAGTTATTGTTCTGCACCTGAGCAGTAATTTCACTTTGCCATATGAGGAAACGGTCTATGGAACCTTCTACTGCCATTACCCAGCATATGGCCTCCAGCTTCAAAGTGCTAAGGGGATCAGTTACTGCATATTTAATATAATACACTTTTAGTTCCCCTCTAAGGCCAAGGCAGTCTGCCACTGGATCTAAATTCTAATCTAGAGTGCTGAGGAACAAAAATATTTAGTTGTCAAAAAAACATAAAAACTAACTATTGAAAAACATTTACAGGTTGTCTTACAATACCAATATCATAATAAAAACATATTTTAAATTAACAATTTCTTTAGTTGTTCTCACACTGGGGGAAATTTACTAACCTGCGAAAATTTGCCAGTGACAGCTTCACACCCATCGATACACTCAACAGGCAAAAATTAGAACGCTAATTTACTAAAATGCAAAGTTGCGTCCAGTGCAGAATTTTCGCTAGCATTACGTGGGCAATCAAAGAGAAGATGCACTAGTTTTCAATTATGCCTAGCGCAACTTCGTTAGAGGTTTTTGCTCAGGCTAATTTGCATACGGCAGGAAATGATAAAGTTTAATAGACATATATGTTGCATCAAATATATTACATGACACAAGTCCAGGGAAACTTAATTAAGAAAATATAGTTTTTATAATGCTCTAACTGTATAGCTAATGTTGCATATGTTAGAAAATGTATGCGGGAACCGGGTTACCCAAAAAAAATTTAAGCACTTTTGCAGGCAATCACTCTGAAAAATGGAAAAGACTCCAGGGTTTTTTGGGACTTTTTTGGGAAAAGTTTTCCACTAAAAGATTGAGGCTGATCTATGCACTCCAATGCACTTCGCCTGGTCTGAGGTGACGAAGGCAAGTCTGGCAATAGAGATAACTTTCAGTAAAATCTGCATCTTAGTGAATTTGCGAAGCATCGTCCATTCGACAGAGCGAAAAGTCGCCTGGCGATAGAGTGCGAATGAGCGCTATCGTCTATCTTTTTCGCTTGAGAAGTCAAGCCTGCGCCCGTTAGTAAATCGGCGAAGTGCTTAAAAATATTTAGTCACTTCGCCCTTTAGTAAGGGTGAAGTGACTAAATATGTCCCCAGTACCTGTTATCCAAAGGGAGTTATTATTTCTAAAAATCTTTTTTTAGTCTATAGGAAATTATCGGATCTTCTCTCCTGAATTCTGAATTGTATCAATGCTGCAGCTGATAAGGAGCACCCTAGGGTTACAGGGACACAAAAACCCCAAGTTTGTGTGTATATGTTGAATTTCAGTTATAACTCTCCAAGTCCTACCCACTCAGAAACTATGTAACAATATCTTGCACTGATGAGATCTAACAAGATAGAAATAGGCTGTCTGCAAGTTTGGATATATGGCTCTGAACCATTAGGCTGTATCTGTGCTATAAACCAGCCGTTCTGGATGCATAGTTGGCCAAAGGGACACAAAGGAGTGATTTTGCATGTCTCCACCTATGAGGCCTAATGGGAGAATCAAAACTCTCATTTTTGGTATCTAGGCGGTGATGTGTATGGCATTAGATGGGCGAATATGACCCGTTTCGTTTTGCCAAAAATTTGCCGCCGGTGAAATGTTGCAGACGCCCATTAAAGTCTATGGGCGTCAAAAAAATCTGTTGCGCGGCGAACGACGCACAACGCCATACAAGTCTATGGGCGTCATTTTTGCGGCGAATCAAGGGGAAAAAATTCACCCATCCCTACATGAGACAAGTAAATACCTTCTGATTCCAGAAGGCATCACTTTGCATTTAATTACCAGCTAAGGGCTTTTTGGCTCCTTTCAGCCCTTCTCACCATAACCAGATTTGGTTCCCCAGTTATAACTAACAAATACAAGGTTATATGGGACCACCCCTTGCCTGGATACATACTTCAGAACAAAAAGCATTAGCCCTTTGCATGCAAGAAATTATTGGGTGGTCATAGTGTTATTGTGACATGTTTCACGTTAAAACACAAGAAAGTATCTGGCCAACAGAGGTCACTGTTACAACACAGTAATTGAATACCGTTGGTTTGTCAGAGCAATCATGGCTGCTCCCATACATAAAAATAAAGACGAACAGACACATAAATAAGACTCTGTACAGAATAACCTATTCCAACAGGTTTTAGTAAAGTTTTCTAAAACATAAAAGCAAACAGAATGTCAAATTCTAAAGAGGATACATCTTTCCCTTTAAGGTTTTCAAAGACTTACAGGAAAGGTATTAGAATATTGGAAGAAATAAAGGTTTGTATTGGTGGACTTATTTGTTAATTCAGCTCTTATGTTTGTCTCTGCGTATACATGTATAAACTGCTTATTCTTATGCCTTCACCTCTTCGAGTGTCCTGCAGCTTGGCCAGTGTAAGGTTTCACCACAGGGCAGAGGAAATTCCAGAGTTTCCTGAGGTCACTGGATTACTGGGCGGTGAGAGAGGGCTGTGGCGCTAGAAAGAACAAACTTTGGCTGGCTTTGCAGGCTCCAGGAGCATGCAGGGAGTGTGGCACTGCAGACACCGGGAGAGAGAAGCAAAACAACACAGATACTGTAGTAACCATTAGATGGCAGACGCCATTCCAGACGCAGTAATAAAAGTTATTTGACATTCACACATAATCCACATGACACAGAAAAAGTTGTTATGGAATATTACAGTTGTTAGAACTCATATTAAAACTCTAGTGCTCTTGGAGAGCGCAAAGAAATAAAAAATACAAAAAAATAAAAATTTTGGAATGAAGTGATTGTGTTTAAAAAAGGCTTTAGTTCCTCACATTTTTATGCAATCTTTTTGTTCAACCCACTGAATTAAAGCTGAAAGTCTGCAGTTCAACTGCATGTGAGTTGTTTCATTTAAAATTCATTGTGGTAATGTACAGAACCAAAATTAGAAAAAAGTTGTCTCTGTCCAAATATTTATGGGCCTAACTGTATGTGATGTTGTATCTTTCTTGACTGATTGAATACTGGCAGGCAGGGTTGCTTTAAAATCGATGTGCTTTTAGACCTTTTGCCAATGAATAAATTCTAGGTACATCTCAAAACTCAGTTTATGCTGTTATTTTTTGGGGAAAAGATAGTCTGGTTCAGGCGTGATCGCTTGGAGTGCCTGAAACACTGTAGGGTAGACTACTGGGATCTGTTAAGTGTGAGGATAACCTGTAGCTTAAAACCATATTTTAGGAAGTGATAAGATCTATCTTCTTACACTAAGGGGCAGATTTATCAAGGGTCGAATTTCGAAGTGATAAATACTTCGAAAATCGACCATCGAATGGCTTTACTTCGACTTCGAATATCGAAAGTCGAAGTTTTCTTCACCAAATTTGACCATTTTGCGGTCGAAGTAAAATTGTTTGATCGAACAATGAAATCCTTCGAATTGAACGATTCAAAGTATTTCATCCATCGATCGAAGGATTTTTCTTCGACTTCAAAAAACTTCGAAAAATGCTCTAGAAGGTCCCCATAGGCTAACATAATTTGGCAAAGTAAGTTGAAGTTTTTTAAAGAAACAGTATTTGATTATCGAATGGTCAAATATTCGAAGTATTTTTATTTCAAATCGAATTCAAAGTTGTAGTAGCCTATTCGATGGTCGAAGTATCCAAAAAATTACTTCGAATTTCGAATTTTTTAACTTCAAAAATTCCCTTGAATTCATTTCAACCCATGATAAATCTGCCCCTAAGGGTGAGACACACAGAGCTACTAGTAGCAGCTAATTTTTGTGGCTACATCACAGCTCCCTTCCCAGGACCCCTTATATTACATTTTTTATAAGTGCATAAACGTTATGGGCCTGTTTGCCTGATTATGCCCCTGGTGCTGATAAAACCCTCCTACTATACTTGCAGGCCAGGTCACATATATTTCTGGATAGATTTCTGGATGGATCTCCTCCAGTGGAAAACCCATTCCAATTGTATATCACCTCACTTAAAGGAGAAGGAAAGGTACTGAAGCAGTTTATTGTCAGTAGATTAGCCACAATAGTGCAAACTAAAACACTATTTATTCTGTACTTTAACATACCTGAATAAACAGCTCTAGAACCTCTCTGTTTGTTTAGGATAGCAGCTGCCATATTCACTTGGTGTGACATCACATCCGGCCTGAGTTTCCCTGCTCAGTCATTGCTCTGGGCTCAGATTACAGCAGGGAGGGGAGGAGGAAGGGAGAGAGAGAGAGAGAGAGAGAGAGAGAGAGAGAGAGAGAGAGAGAGAGAGAGAGAGAGAGAGAGAGAGAGAGAAGCAAACTGAGCATGCTCAAGCCCTAGCTCTGGAGGTTTAAGCTGAAAACAGGAAGCCCATGTGTACACAGTAGAAGGAAAGAAATGTGGTGTTTCTTTTGACCAAGGACTCGGGGAAGCATTACTTTGAGGGTTTACTGGTGTATTTATAAAGACCTTTCTGATAAAGCTTACTTCATTTTAGCCTTTCCTTCTCCTGTAAGAGTTCTAACTCCATACTACTCCCTTTAAGTTAGGGTTGCCACCTGCCTGGTTTTGTCCCAGACAGCCCAGTCTTTGGGAGGGTTGCCCGGATCAAAACTTCCTGCTCAGTTTTCCATCTCTATTAGATTAACGTGGTGACCGACCAATTGCCAATTTGTTGCCTTTTGTCAACATTCCTGATATAATTCCAGTGGTGGGGTATTAAATGATTGGGGTAAAATGCTTCCCCCAGCCATTTATTGACACTTTTCTTGTGTTTTTCCCTTTGTACTCCACTATTTGTCCACAGGGATGTACAGCAAGAAGAGCAGAACAAATGAGCAGAACAGAAGTGGATACTAACACACAGTCGAGCAAAGGTCACATAATAATAACAATATTATGAGAGACATAAACACCCAGTTATTATGGAACAGGCAATAAAGATGACACAATATTCGGAAACAGGCTGATGTCTAGGGATAAGGTGCCTGAGAGGATTTGGGCTGATTTAAAAACAAATCTGTGGAAAATACATATCAAAAGGGCAACATAAAATATGATATTTTAATAAACACAAATCTATTTCCACATAAAATTGAGAAAATGTAGCGTGGCCTTTTTGATTCAGATGCGCCACCAAGGGCAGCAATAGCCATACTGCACAGAAGCCTCCTGTAAAATGCTTATTCCTTGTGCTTGCGTGATTGGCAGCGATTAGGTGCTACTTTTAATAAAAAAGGCTCCTTAAACTCAACTATGGAAATTCATTGATGGCTTATTGCTGTCCTCTTGTGGTAACATCTGGGAAAACAGAATTGTGATAAAATATGGGATGCAAGACAAAGGAAAGTAATGGCATGTATTGCCTGAAGGGCTTGTGGATTTACATTGTACAAGCCTGCATATAAAGATGGGAAATATTAGGTGAAATAATCTGATAGTGCCACTATGTGTCAATAAATTCTTTCTTAAAAATGTATATTTGTCTCCTGAGAGCAAATGCTTGTCCCTAAATGCATTCATGCTATCACTTAAGTGATGTCCTTACAGGTCAGTCTGGGACTGCCTAGCCTAAAAGTGATTTCCTTATGTTCTTCTGAGCTACAGGAACAATAGTATGGTGCCTTCTATTGCTAACCTATACCTCAGTGGTCCCCAACTAGTGGCTTGTAAGCTACATGTTACTCACCAACCCCCTGGATGTTGCTCCCAGTGGCCTCACGACAGGTGCTTATTTTTCAATTCCTGGCTTGGGGGCAAGTTTTAGTTGCATAAAACTGGTTTGTGGCCAAACAGAGCCTCCTGTAGCCTGAACTGACCTCAGTATTGTTGTCAAGACTGATTTCTATTTGTTCCATTGTGTCTGTCACCAGAACTGCACACACCAAATTCCTGGACAGCGCACTCTTCGGATCACATCAAGGAATCACTTGGCCATCAAATCATTGGATTTAAATGTTAAACATCTTCACAAAATGTTAAACCCTGCGCCATGAGGTCTGACACGTTTCATGTCACTGCACTTCATCAGAGACCTTCACTTCCTACTGGCAAATCCCTCTTTTAACCCCACTCAACCCCTCCCGTTTATTTTCATGATTAACCCTTTAAACGCATGATGTTAAAAATACAATTCAAATGTGCCCTTAAAAACAAACAGTTCATTAATTATATATAAATTCATTAGATATATATTTTATCTCTCTCCGTATGTAAATTCATCTATTTCAATACGAAAATCCAGAATTCCATGTCTCAAAATACCATAATTACAAATTACATTCAAATCCCTTATGTTAAAGTACTACCGTTCAAATTGATATTATTGTAGATACATTACATCAAAAAAGGTTACAATATTAAATGCCAGAACGGACACAATTACTTATTAAAAAGTATCAATTCATTTCCTAAGGTTTCATAGCTTTAAACATGTAGCGATTCCATACAATACACTTCATCCCCCAATATGTCACCAGAACTGCCCACTGATACAATTCTGCTGGTTTTCCTCCAAAATGGTCAGATCTTTGCAGGAACCTTGACCTTCACAGATGCTGCCTGCTGGACTAACCTCAGTTTGTACCTTGGCCTTTTCATTCGGCCGTAGTTGTTTAGTTTGAGCCTGTTTCTATCTGTGGTGTAACTATTACGTTTTGTGGCCCATAGCAACAAATTAAGACCCAACATTCCCACCCTTGGCTACTATTATCAAATATTAGAGTATTTATATGACTTGTTAGGCCACTATGCCCAATAAAATCCTATGCCACCCAGTCCAAGCTGCCATTGTATCTGCTGCCTCATTTCTTTTGTTGTTTTTTGCTTATTTCAATGTGGACTAGGGATGTCATCTCTACACACTCATTCATACAGATCTTTCTCTGCCCACCCCACAATGACAATGACAATCATTAGCTGCTAAACATATTTTGAACACACCTTACAATATTTCAAAGTCAATACTTGGGACAATGTAGTCCTCTTATCCACCCTGGCTCATCCCAGTTACGCCCAGATGTTCCTGTACCTGCGTGATTCTCAGCACGATGCATTCATAACGCCAGTCTGAGCTTGTTTCTTGTTTATCTAGTCTGCCAAGCAATTAATACAAGGAGATAAACCAAATGTTGCCCAGTTTGCCTTAATAGGGGAGTGTGGCAGACTGGAACAAATGATTGCTAGTCCTCACACTAATGGACCTGTTGCCAAGTTTTGCCACAAAAATGCTGATAGACTCCAATGTAGTTTTTATTAAAAAAAAGTTTCTGGGCTTGGGAAAATGTTGCCGCAATAAAGTGTTAAATGATTTTTCAACTTTTTTTTTACTATCTAGAATGCCAATAGTACACTGTAAAAGTAACGGCTACATTCTAAATGTGGAACCCTTTGTGGTTGCTTCAAGAGACCACCCCCCCAATTCTTCGGGGACCTAGTAAAGTATCCATATTTAAAGGTTTAAAGTATATCTTTAAAAAAATGAGAGTACCACTTATTTGCAGGCTTATAGGCAATGTATATCTTCATTACATTAATTATATTCTCCTGTTACATGTTAAACATAAATATATAAGGCAGGGTGGGGCAATGGGATACAGTGGCAGCCATTCCTGTCTGTTGCAGTAAGCAGGGAAGCATATTCTTTCAAATCAATTCTGGTGGTGTGTGAAAGTGAAACAAGCCCAACATTTTCTAAATTTCTAAAGCTGTCCTCCAAATAATTTTTTTCTGAAAATAAATATATATTTCTAACTTTGTTAAATATATGTATAATTGATTGCAGTTTATTTGGAAACGATTTGGATGTTGGTCTGCTTAGAACCAGGCAGAGAAATATCAAATGACTCTTGTCTGCTTACTGACATCATTTTTCCTCTATCGGATAACTGAATAGTCTAAGGACTAAATAGTAGTTTAAGAACTGATATCTTGAACACTAGAACAAAAAATTAATGTGAATAGCAAAAGTATTCAGAAGAATGCTCTGAGCAATTTTACATGAATTTGTTTTGAGAGTTTACATTTCCTTTAACATAGTTACGTCATGAGTATGAAAAAGACACTTATCCATCAAGTTCAACTGTTTCTCCACGAGAAGTCCATATAACATTTAGTTGATTCAGAGAAATGAAAAACAAAAATTTTACACCACTTGTAGTTATCCTCAATGAAGCTCCAATAGGATCAGCTCCAGGTCAGTTTGTTCTACTAAAGTAATTTTAAGAACTTTGTATCCGCAGACTTGCTAAATATCTCTCTGTAAATATACCCTTTTGCATTTAACATGGAACCTTTTTTATTCTAATCTAAGTGCCTGTCATTGTGGCTTTTGTCGTGACCTACTGGTTAATAAAGCATTTGAGAATTTATTGTATTGTCCCCTTTTATATATTATAATATCAGCCCCCTCCCAGGTTCCTCTTCTCTATTGTAATTAATCCCTATATGGCCAACCTTAGGTTCTGGAGACCCAAATAACACTGCATATTTTAGGTGGGGCCTTGTAAAGGGGATTGAATACCCTCATCTCCTAGGAATCTATATCCCTTTTAAAACATGACAACTTCTTGCTAGTCCTTGAAACTGCTGACTAGCAATAGGTCTGTCTCCATAAAGGATTTACCAAACTTAGTTCAACAGAATCTAAAAGGTATTTACTGTTCTAAAACAAGAAACTAGAATCTTGGAGGAAGGCTGTAAAAAAAAATCGGAATCGTTTATGCATACGGAAGGAATATTAAATAACCTGTTGAGTATAAAACACCTTAACTGAAAAAGAGGTTAGTTCATTCTAGAGGTAATACACTCAGGGTGTGGGTTTCAAGTTATTGTAATGTCAAGATATGTTACAACAGGTTACTACCATGTTACAACAGGTGGAGTATTAACCTTGCCATTGATTGATCCTAATGAGATATAATTATGAGCATAATTATTGGAGACATTTACATCTCGGTTAAGTAAACAATGTTTATTATAGAGCCTCTGCAATTTGGAGTACCAAATAAGGTGTTTTTTCTCAATTTAAGTAGGACATTACTATATATTCAGTACAGCAAATAGCGCAGTGAGAAGGGGTTGAGGTTAACTAAAGAGTAGATATATTTCCTTATGAACATTTTTAATCTTTTAAACCTTTGTCACTGAGAGGGAAGCATCATCTTGCCCCACCAGGGACATCAAGTACATTTTTAAAAAAACATAATTATGGACATTTTTAGCCAAATAACAAATAGCAAATTTCTTCACACTCCTAATTTGCACAGTCAACGGGTCTGCATCCAGCAGTTATCATTAGAGAATGTGCCATTCAACTGAATAAGAAGCAATCTCATGTAGGTGGGGATTGCTGCCCTTTTCTTTTCCCTTCCAGTTCTAAACTGGCTTTTAATAACTAACACAGGAAACCTCTCCACTTGCAACATCAATTCGTTTTTAATATTGTCAGGTATAATGAGGTCTAAGGACAATGTTCAGTGAGGGCAAAGAAACCCTTTCAGATGAAAAAAAATAAAAATGTGTTTTGTGGCTGGAATGAAACATGATCCTAATGGGTATTACATTTGACCTCCTTTGACCATTAAAATACCCTTTACCCCCCTTCTGGTCCCTGAACTTGCACTTCATTTAGTAAAATACAAGGAGTGCCTGTGGGCGCAATTTTCAATGGTGCCCTGTACTTACCACTTGTCATAGGTGCAGAATGGAACACTGTCCCTGCCACAAGTCCAACCTGAAGGAAGTTTTGCACTCCTTAGTAGGGATGTAGCGAACCGCCGATAATGTGTTCGCGAACGCCGTTCGCGAACACCGGCAAAAAATGCGAACAGTTCGCGAACTTCGAACATCCGAAAATCGTTCGATTCGAACGATCGAAGGATTTTAATCGTTCGATCGAACGATTTTCGTTCGAATCGAACGATCGAAGCCATTCGATTGAAGGATTTCATTCAATCCAATGGCTTCGATCGTTCGATTCGAACGAAAATCCTTCGATTTTAGCGATCGAATGGTCGAATGGTCGAACGATTTTGACGCGAACGTCGCGCGACGTTCGCGAACTTGCGGCGGACGCGAACAGCCGATGTTCGCGCGAACAAGTTCGCCGGCGAACAGTCCGCGACATCCCTACTCCTTAGCACTCCTGCGCTCAAAGATGTGAAGATCTTTTTTTATTTCTAAAATGGAAAGTCAGCAGAAAGGTCTCAGACATGGGTGTGTGTGGGATGAGATTCAATGAAAAGCAGTTGTGTAATTAGGTACACAATATTTATTAACCAAGCTATCATTTCACAGTGTTTCCCATTCCCAGATACTTATTTATAATGTGCGTGATTATTTGCATGCTTCAAACATTCTGCCTTATAAAGGCCTGTACTATAGATTATGTAATGTATGGTGGTACAACATTGTTGAGTACAAATCGTAGATATCACACTGGAGAGCCAATTTCTTTGATCAGTAATCACTTTATTCAGAAATGCACGACATGTTTCGATCCCAAGATCCTTTCTCAGGTGCTTCTACGTGAGGAAGGATCTCTGGGTCCGAAACATGTTGTGCATTTCTGAATAAAGTGATTACTGATCAAAGAAATTGGCTCTCCAGAGTGATATCTACGATTTGTGAAAGTGAAAGGTCTTACTCTGATGGTGAACCATATACTATTTGATAACAAAGGACTACCTCATCCACAAAGTATATATTGTTGAGTACAAGAATCTTGAAGTGAATTCTGCATCTGATAGTTAGCTAATGGGGTTATGGGTGGTGAGCCCACCCATCCCGCTAAATAATAGTCTATCCAGAAATGATGGGAGTATCGATGATAATTTTCGTTGCGTGAGGAAGGGGCTAATTGTGACATTGTTCCTAAGGTTAAGGGTGCAAGATTTAGATATGGGGAGTAAAAGAGATAGCAAGAGTCAAAAGTTACTCTGCAGCACACTTTGGAAACCGAGAATAGGTGGTTATTAGATAGATATGATAGATAAGCCTACTTATTATGTACCAAATCTGAAGTCTTTGACTGAAATTGAAGCAGTAACTTACTTTTCCAAAGCTGGATAAGCATTCCAGCACTCCCAATTCAACATCATGACACCATGATTGCTCTCAGATGTACATAGATATTTCACCTTTAACAGTATTTTACTTCCACCAGTGTCTTTTACACAGAGATCCACTTCTGATCCCAGGGAATCCACAAACGCAGTGAGAAAATTTTAATTTCGAACAAAATCGCCATGTTGTCTTCCCACAATTCCTATGTCATTGCTCTGACAAAGAGGCAGTTGTGATGCACCAACCAAAATTGCTTTAAAATCGCCAAAACATCAAGTGCATTTTGTCAGGTGCAATTGTGCTGAATGTGTTCACTGGTATAATTTCCCGCGCTCAGCGTGTGAATTACACTTGTGAGTGAAACTCAACTGAATCTTCTTCTGCATTTGTAACCTGTTAAATGTCTGAATATCACTTATTCACATACATTGTGCATGAAAGCATATTATCAGGGAAACATGAGGCTTCCTTTAGTAAATTCTGCCTATGGCAAATAAATGATAAGTTTCCTCCCTGTTGCCATTCCTTGTACAAGTTACACCTCAGTTAATTGGTCCAGTTTGTCTTGTGCTTAAAGGGATATTTTCATGGGAAAAAAACATTTTTCAAAATGCATCAGTTAATAGTGCTGCTCCAGCAGAATTCTGCACTGAAATCCGTTTCTCAAAAGAGCAAACAGATTTTTTTATATTTATTTTGAAAACTGACATGGGGCTAGACATATTGTCAGTTTCCCAGCTGCCCCCAGTCATGTGACTTGTGCTCTGATAAACTTCAGTCACTCTTCACTGCTGTACTTCAAGTTGGACTGATATCACCCACCCCCCAGCAGCCAAATGAACAATGGGAAGGTAACCAGATAACAGCTGCCTGTTAGATCTAAGAACAGCACTCAGTGGTAAAACCCAGGTCCTACTGTGACACATTCAGTTACACTGAGTAGGAGAAACAACAGCCTGCCAGAAAGCAGTTCCATCCTAAAGTGCTGGCTCTTTCTGAAAGCACATGACCTAAGATGGCTGCCTACACACCAATGTTACGAAAAAAATGCACTTGGTTGCGGAATAAAATGTTACATGGTGCAGAGAATAATTTGCAGTATAAACAGTGTGATTTAGAAATAAAAACAACCTCATAAAAATCATGACAGAATCCAGTATTGCAACATTTAGAAAGGGAGTGAGCAGACTAATGAGCACAGATAAATTGAGGAATATTTATTGGCCAACACCCTAACACCCTAAGCTGTCCTATATATAAATCAGCTTGCAGAGCTACTGACTTGGGAACATCAGTAGGAACCATGAGTGCCCGACCTCTGTACATCTTCCTTCTGCTCATTGTGATAGCGATTTGGCTAGACTCTTGCACCGCACCAAGACCAAAAAGTAAGACAGACAGAAATGCTTCAAAGATGTTTTGTAGTGTTTTGTAGAATTCACTTTTTATATTTGATATAGGATATCAATTTGATATTTATATGATATTAAGATAAATGGAACATTTTGGCTTTGTTTGGTCTCCCTTTTTGAAAGGTTTCCCAGGGTACCTTAGTTTCATCCTACTCATATGAAATATACTGATAGGTTCTGTAATCAACTTGGCATTGCATCTGTGCTTTGTGCTTCCCCGGAGAAAAGGTACTAACATTCAAAGTCGGATTGGGGGGTCCACTGGAGCAGCCGCAAAGCCCGCTCTGGACTCCCACCACAGTCACAACTCCCCTTTAGCCCACCCACGCATTTCTTTTGCCACAACTGGGATTGGAGTGGGTGGTTGGAGCAACAAAGGCATGGAGCAGGTCTGGACCAGCAGGGCTTAGAGCCTAGGTTCAACTGATTTTTTTCCCAGTGTCCCGCCAGCCCAGTCCGACCCTGCTAAAGTTTTTGAACATCATATACATTGTGCTCGGAGGCAGCACAACAGCTAAGTTCTGGACTTGAAGGACAACAGAATTCCCAACAGCACAAGATGAAGCAA
This sequence comes from Xenopus laevis, assembly GCF_017654675.1. Classification (NCBI taxonomy): domain Eukaryota; kingdom Metazoa; phylum Chordata; class Amphibia; order Anura; family Pipidae; genus Xenopus; species Xenopus laevis. The sequence goes on along the minus strand of NC_054385.1, from coordinate 112,071,616 downwards.
ATAAATATGTTTTTTCAGATTAAATCATGAAAGTTATTCCCTCATCTGCCCTGGTCACACTCAGAGAACCCCCTCTCCACCCTAAACCATCACAACTTTTCATAAGTCACTCCTCTTTTTGAGTATGTGAATCATGACTGTACTGCCTAAATAGTCAATAATGGTAATTGGGAGTGCTCTACCTTCATTAAACCCGTGTGGGTTTCAGGTGCTGAACTGGAAGACCCTCGTCTGCTTTTTGGGTCAATTTAGCATCCAAAGTAAGAAATCCAGCAGCACACTCTAATTGATGCAAAAATCCTACTGGACCCTTTATCAAGCCTAATGTGATTACTTTCACCAAACAGTTATATACAACATCATACAACATCATGAATCTTTAAGGTTACTAACTGATCTACAAAGAATACTGAGTGCTGACTGCGTAATGTGCACAAAGGTATGAGACCCAGTGCAATGTAAATCGTGACAGCGTCTCAGGTAATATAAGATCAGAATATGTTTATATAACTATATTTGAAGAAGATTATAATGGACTCAACATACGGACTAATAATCACGAATGGTTAATGTGTGAATACACAATATAGCATGTCAATTAATGATGTCACTGAGGAAGGGGAGGAGATTGTGACTACCCCCCCCCCCACACACAGGGCTGGGCCAACACCAACAGGCGCCCTAGGCAACTTCTCCATGCTGGCGCTGACTGAGCTCGAGCCGGTACTTTTTGCATCACTGTGCGTGCATGAGCGAATTGGCGTGTGCACGCATGCGCTGAAGCGGGAATTGGCGTTCGCGCATGCGCTGAAGTGCGAATTGAATGCGCAAATACAAGGGGAGAGCGTCCGGACATGGGGCAGGCAAAAGAGCAGGTACGTGCCTGGCACCCCCCAGCTTTGCGCCCTAGGCACGTGCCTACCCTGCCTAGTTCCAGCCCTGCCCCCCCCCATGATATTGTATATAATTGTTTGGTGAAAGTAATCACATTAGGCTTGATAAAGGGTCCTGTAGGGCCCGAAACGTTCCCCCTTTTCGGTTCATATATGGGCTAATAAAACACTACGGATTTTTGCATCAATTAGTGTGTGCTGCTGGATTTCTTATATTGTACTGCCTAAATAGGGACACTTGGGAGATGTGGTCTGCCCAATGATTATTGATGCTAAAATACAAATCCTGAAATATCCCAACAACCTATGACTATGAACAAATATTAAGCCATTTATTTCATTGAACATCTGGGTGACCTTGTCTAAATGCATTTTGGTTGGTTTACAATAAAACTAATCCTTAAATAAAAATCATATCTTAATCATATTTTAATTTCATTAGCATCCTATTCTACATCTGCGGTATCAGAGGTATTCTCTCCAGCTCTCCAGCTCAGTATAATCTGTCTTTACTGAGCAGACTCATGAAAGAATAAGAATATCAGCATCATTGTTTTGTCTAGTATTGTGTGCTTTCCAGTAAGATGCTATCTTATTCATACACTCAATATAATGCCATTTTTTATTTATAGGGAGATGTCCACCAGCCCCTTCAAATGCTCGCTGCTGGGGCCATCGAAAGAACAAATGTGGAAAAGATAGTGACTGCAAATATTGGCAAAAGTGCTGCAATAATGGGTGCATCTGGACATGTACGAATGTCTACCATGGTAAGATCATTTGATGGCAATGGGCATGGTTTTCCATTTCGAATTCAATAATGAAAAAAATGCTGGGGTTTGTTTACTGAGATCCTGGACACAAGTTCAAGCCCCTTGGTGCTTATTGATAAAAAAACTTTTGTCCTGGGTGGGGCTGCACTCTGCACATGTGGGATTGAAATTGAGATTGTAGTGTATTTGGGAACAAGGCAACACTGTCCATCATGCAGGTTTTCCATTGGGATACAGTATGGATTAGTGAGGACCTGTCCCATGTAGGTAGAACACGAGACCTATTGTCTAACTCCAACAGAGCTTTTCTTGTGCTCCCTCACTGCCAAAATTGTTCCAGCACCTTCTCTTCTTCTACCTCTTATATGAAGACCTGATCCCTAAGGTCTTATACAACTCAGTGGTAGGAAACCATTATGGTGCTGTTCCCACTGATGTTCTACATTGTTCTAAACTGGGCATTCCAACAAGTATTTATTTAATTTAATCCATAAGTAGATCTTGTAGACATCAGGGTGCTCACTTTATATGCATCATTTAACCAGGTTTTTTTTAAAGGAGAACTCCAAACCAAAATTTGATAAAGAGGCCAGCATAACACAGAAACCCCTAATATACCCATGACAGTTATTTATGAAAAAATGCTGTTTTCTATGCTGCAATCCAGCTGTTTAACAATTCTTCTCTTTCTGCATTATTTGAAATCCTGGCAGGGAAGGAGGGACTAAACACTGATGTTACAAATTGTAACAACTTCTTTGCAGCTTACAGACAGCATGCAGGAACGTTATAACCCACAATGCATTGCATGCGTTCCATTCCTTATTGAAATGACGTGTGCAGGGAATTGTGGGGTTTGGAGGATGCAGATTGAGGACAGACGGCAGTTGATACAAAGTAACAGTAGTCAGCCAGCTCTGCAAAGTAGTCAGACAGATCAGCAGAAGAGCAGGGAGCTTGGCTTAGGAAACTGTCAGAAACCATTACAAATCATAAAAAGTCTGCATATTTTTTAATTGATGTATATTGCAAAGTTGCTTGAAATTATGTTTAATTCCAAAGAGCTTAAGTTATGTTTTTGTGGAGTTCCCCTTTAATAATAAAAGCTTCTTTAGTCTTTGCTAACTACATACTCCAACCTGGAACGTGTGTGAAAACCATGAACAAGAGACAATGCCAAAAATACTGCATATGAATGTCATCAATGTGATACCATTTATCCAATATAACTGAATAGTTATATTATAGATCAAGCTTCAGGGATTATGAGGGTCTTTCCTCAGACTAACTTCTATCTTCTTAATGTTTCATTTTACAGGTGACACCTATGTAAATCCGCCAGCTAATGCACTACCGTACCCAATTTATCATATCTTTGGACCTCCGTTCAACCATTAGAACTGTAACATTGCTCTGACACAGATGCCCCCTGTCCCATTAATACCTCCAAGATATTCCTGAATGGAAACAGGTTTCTGCTGCGTAGCCTGCTCATTTCTGAATAATGGATAAGAAGAACTTAGGATGGGTTTGTTAGACTTCACAAATAAATGAATCTGCAAATGAGTTGTTTTATGTGTTCTATGCATTAAATACATTGCACCAATCTGAAATAATAGCTATACACACACATATACTATATACTTTCCAAATACAACACTCAACAACTCTGCTTAGTAAATAGAACGTTTTTTTTAAAATAACATATAATAGGGGGTATTTTTCATTCTTTACATTTTAGCATCTTTTAAAAAAAAATATTTAACAAGAAGTAAACTGTCATTTATATGGCTATCCAAGCTGCAACTAGTATAAAGATCAAAAAGTCCACTATAGTAGTTATATGAAAAAAAATTCAGCCACTATTTCATAAATCTTTGATGGTTAATAAAAGTTTATATAGGAGGCATATGGGGAAATTTAGAAGCAGGACAGCTTGTCATACAAGGCATATGAACCAATCAATGGGAAGACTGAGCCAGAACATAAGAGACTTTATGGTAAGTGATATAAACACAATAAACATACCTTCTACTAACAATATAAACAAAGGATTTCCAACTGGAAGCTGATGGGTTCCCTTAGTTCAGTATCCAATTATACACAATCATGCACCCCCAGCCTCTCCCCAAACTAAAGCCATATTCTAAGAAAGTCTCACTCACACCCAGCATTATGAGACCAGCTTGAGGTTCAGAAAAAGGTACAATGCAATATTGATGTGCGGATTGGCCTGAAACCCATATATGGTCCGACTGGGCTGGTGGGACACCAATAAAAAATCCAGTTGGCCCACTGACCCAGAACAGCTCCCCACCTGGGTGCTCACCCCTGACGTTCCCTCCCGATCGTAGCCATAAGGGAGAATACAAGGTACGTGTCGAGGGGGATAGGGAGTTGTAGCATCAAGTGGTCTTCATGACTGGATATGGGGGCCCTGGGGGGCTTTGAGTGGCAGCCCTGGTAGACCCCAAACCTCCTACTCCTACACTGAATCACTGAGACTCGAAGAAGCCCCATTAGTCACTTGGCAGCACTTGTTTACATTTAATTGTGGCTCACGAGATGAAAAACAGTTGGGGATGGGGACCCCAGATCTATAGTATTATTACTATAGTATTATTATAATTTGACATGAAATTGCAGCACATGAGCGATACATGGGAAATTAACCATATAATTTACCATATATTGAGCAAGGTCCTACCTGAGTCTGAAGAGTCAGTATAGTTTTTTCTCTGTGTGCAAGATAGACAAAATAGATGCAATACCAGTAGTGCCTTATTCAGTTGCCCCATACAGTGCCCTATATCAAGTTGGGATTCATTCTAAGCCTTAGCCTACTGCTGTGATAAACATTTGGTTACTGGCTACGTGCATTGATTTATATACAGTTCAGCTGTACAAACAGCATAATTGTCTGTGCAACAAGTAGCGGGCGTCCTGGAAATGCTCTCAATCCAACCCACGTATAGAACATTCATTTTCTCCTTGAATATTCCACTGGGTCACCAATGCTTACGGTTATTATTTACAATGCCAATAGTACACTGTTACAGTAATGGCTACATTCTAAATGTGGAACCCTTTGTGGTTGCTTCAAGAGACCATCCCCATCAGGGAACTCACAAAGTATCTGCATTTTGGGTTTAAAGTATTTCTTTAAAAAAATGGGAGTACCACTAGTGATGGGCGAATTAATTCGGTAGGCGCAAATTTGCGCGATTCGCCGCAGACGAATAAATTTGCTAAACGGCCGCGAAAATTCGCCGGCGTCCGTTTTTTGGACACCGGTGCATTCTCGCCAAAAATTTTTTTTTGCGAAGCTAAAAGACGCCAATTCGCCCATAACTAAATACCACTTTTTTGCGGTCTTATAGGCAATGTATGTCTTCATTACATTAATTATATTCTCGTGCTACATGTTAAACATGAATACATCTATAAGGCAGGGTGGGGCAATGGGATATAGTAGGAGAGAAGTTGCAGTAAACAGGGAAGCATATTTGTTCAAAAGGATTGTATCTTGTGTGTGAAAGGGAACCATGCCCAACAGCCTATCCCTTATTTTTAAATTTTCTAATGCTGTACTCCAAACAATTTTTTCTGAAAATGAATATTTATTACTGTAGCAGAGTGAGGTGCTACAAGCTGACCAGCTGGGTCTAATTAGCCTCAAGTGGCAAATCAGGAGCCCTTAAATCCCAGGCTGGTCAGTCTCTCGGAATCTCTGCCTGGGAGAGACACACACACAGAGTCTGGGATCCTGACATTAAAGGGATACTGTCATGGAAAAACATGTTTTTTCCAAAACACATCAGTTAATAGTGCTGTTCAAGCAGAATTCTGCTCTGAAATCCATTTATCAAAAGAGCAAACAGATTTTTTTATATTCAATTTTGAAAACTGTCATGGGGCTAGACATTTTTTTCCCAGCTGCCCCAGTCATGTGACTTGTGCATGCACTTTAGGATGGGGACTTTTACTATTAAGTGATGTTCTTGGATCTTCCAGGGAGCTGTTATCTGGTTACCTTTCCATTGTTCATCTGATGGGCTGCTGGGGAGTGGGTGATATCACTCCAACTTGCAGTATAGCAGTAAAGAGTGACTGAAGATTATCAGAGCACAAGCCACATGACTGGGGGCAGCTGGGAATTTGACAATATGTCTAGCTCCATCCCATGTCAGATTTCAAAACTGAATATAACAAAATCGGTTTGCTCTTTTGAAAAATGGATTTCAGTGCAGAATTCTGCTGGAGATGCGGTTTGAAAAAAACATTTTCCCATGACAGTATCCCTATAAGGATCCTATGTGCTTGTGCATGGAGGTCTGTAATTCTGCCTTTTTGTTGTTATTGAACTTATCTTGCTGCTGAAAGCTATTTGTTGGTTTGGAAAGAAAAACTTCCTTTATTTGTACCAGTTTGCTCCCGGCTGAAATAAAAGCCATTTTTTCTTTAAAAGACCTCGTTAGCTTTACCAACAACAACAAAGCCGAGTGGCGCGAAATTTAAATTTAAAGGGGCTTCTGGCTCAAATTCATTGCCCGTTGTAGATTCTACTTGCTAATGTCCTGGGTGTGCTTATATCGTGTTTGATTCCTGGTTTTGATTCCTGCCTGTCTGCTTACTCTTAACTCTGCCAATATTGACCCTTGCCTGCCTGACTGTCCTGAACTCTGCTGATCCTGACTCCTGCCTGCCTGACGATTCTACCGTTATTGACCCTTGCCTGTCTGACCTTGCTTGAACTCTGCCTACACCGACCCCGGCCTGCCTGACTATGTGTTGTCTATTCCAAGAACTGTGCCTTCCAACCTAAAACCTAGATAACAATCGTTCCCCTTTGCTCGTCCAGAACTCTTGCTTGGCTCCTTACTTATTAAAGGGATACTGTCATGGGAAAACATGTTTTTTCCAAAATGCATCAGTTAATAGTGCTGCTCCAGCAGAATTGTGCAGTAAAATCCATTTCTCAAAAGAGCAAACTTATTTTTTTATATTCAATTTTGAAATCTGAAATGGGGCTAGACATATTGTCAGTTTCCAGCTGCCCCCACTCATGTGACTTTTTAAATCTATTAAATTGAATGAATTCTATTGCATTGCACTTTATCTCGAATTAACTTTAATCGTCTAATTCATATTAATTGTACAATTAATTTTTTAGCACTGCACTTTATAATTTATAATTCATGTGATTGGTCTAACGACAATCAGAGGGATTGCACTTAAATATATTAAGTTTTCAATTTACAGGTATTGAAAGTGCTCATATAATTAAGTAACTGCCAAGTAAGATTGTTTAAGCGGGGTACTTCCTCTTTCTCCTTGTTTTTTTTTAACCCTGTTGAGTATATAACGCCCTAACTGGAAAAGAGGTTAGCAAGGTTTATTCTAAAGGTGATACACTCAGGGTGTGGGGCATTTTAATGTCCTTGAAAATTACTGTAAAGTCAAGATATGTTACAGGTACAGGTATGTACAGGTTACTACCATGTTACAACAGGTGGAGTATTAACATTGCCATTAATTGATCCTAATTAGATATTTTATGAACATGATTATTGGAGACATTTACATATAAGTTAAAAGAGAACTAAAATTTAACTAAAGAAGTAGCTAGAAATGTTGTACATTCTGTTTTGGGTTTCTGTACCAGCCCAAGGCAATCACAGCCCTTTAGCAGTAAAGATCTGTGTCTCCAAAGATGCCCCAGTAGCTCCACATCTTCTTTTCAGCTTATTCACTTCACATGCTCTGTGCTGCTGTCACTTACTGAGCTTAGGGACCCACTCACAATATACAGTACACATAGAATAGAAATGTCACAATATAAGGCTGATTAATACACATAATTACTACATGGCAGCACAGAAACCATCACAATTAGCATCAGTATTTAATAACCAGCCCTGTAGCATCAGCTTATATTACAGGGGAACCTCATTTTCTGATGGATAATTAGTGACGACCCCTAAGCTTAGCTTCTCAACAGCTGCTCAGAGCCCACTGAGCATGTGAGTGTCACAGACACTTTCCAAGATGGTGACCCCCTGTGACAAGTTTGAAGTCCTGGATCATTGCTGCTATTGACAAACTGAAACTTTAGAGTTTAGTTCCCCCTTTAAGCAAACAATGTTAATTTGAGTAACAAATAGGGTGTTGGTTAAGATATGTATTAATGTGTGTGCTCTCATACAGATCCCATACTGATCTGATACAGTGTCATGTGACATGATCCTTGTCTGCTAATGCAGAAGTGTTAATAAAGTTTTGTCATCTTGAAGGAAGAGAAGCATGGTGTCTGTGTGCAGTTTCTCCTCTGTCTAAAAGAAAGCTGCAGCTCACATGCGATTGAGCTACTGGTTATCCCATCTCTTAAGCAGAATGGCAACAGTGCTTTTTCTCAATTTATGTTGGACATTACTATATATTCAGTACAGCAAATAAGGCCGTGAACGGGGTTTGAGGTTAACTAAAGAGTAGATATATTTCCTTATGGAAATGTAAAATCTTTTAAAACGTTGCCACTGGATGAGCCCTGAGAGGGGAAGCATCATTTTGCCCCACCAGGGACATGAAGTACTGTTTTATAAAAACATAATTATGGATATTTTTAGCCAAATAACAAATAGCAAATTTATTCACACTCCTAATTTGCACAGTCAACGGGTCTGCATCCAGCAGTTATCATTACAAAATGTGCCATTCAACTGAATAAGAAGGAATCTCATGTAGGTGGGGATTGCTGCTCTTTTCTTTTCCCTTTCTTTAATAAACTGGCATTTAATAGCTAACACAGGAAACCTCTCCACTTGCATCCAGTGTCAGACTGGGACACCAGGGGCCCACCCAAAAACCTTTGACCAGGGGCCAACCAATTAATCTTAGACAAGGGGCCCACTATTATTCTACCTCTATTCACTCAACCTCTATTCTCCTAGTCTATTTTTTTATATACTATAATCTATTATTCCATCTATTTAGTCTTTTTGTTCTCATAGAAATAGGGAATGGCCATAAAATAGGCCAAATGTTTAGCAGCATGAGGGCCCACTGACACCTGGGCCCACCTGGACTTTTCCTGGTTTCCCGGTGGGCCAGTCCGACACTGCTTGCATCATCAATTCGTTTTTAACATTGTCAGGTAAAAAGATCTAAGGACATCGTTCAGTGATGCCGAAGGAACCCTTTCACATGAAAAAAAATAAAAATGTGTTTTGTGGCTGGAATGAAACATTATCCTAATGGATATTACATTTGACCTCTTTTGACCATTAAAATACCCTCTACCCCTTTGTGGTCCCTGAACTTGCACTTCAGGAGTGCCTGTGGGCGCAATTTAAAATGGTGCCCGGTACTTACCACTTACCATATGTGCAGAATGGAACACTGTCCCTGCCACAAGTCCAACCTGAAGGAAGTGTTGCACTCCTCAGCACTCCTGCACTCAACAGGCACCAATCAGGTGGGATTTTATAAGCACTATCTGCTATTGACTTAATGATACCATTCCTGAAATTATTCAATTTAAATTTAAGTTGTTCAGGGAATTTATTCTGAGCATATATCAGGAAATTACACTTTTTTTGCTGTTCCTAAAGTGAAAAGTCAGCAGGAAGGTCTCAGACATGGGTGTGTGTGGGATGAGATTCACTGAAAACCAATTAGGTACACTATATTTACATACCAAGTTCCAAACAAGCTATAATTTGACAGTGTTTCCCATTTCCTTATTTATAATGTGCGTGATTATTTGCATGCATCAAATGTTCTGCCCTATGAAGGCCTGTACTAAAGAATACAACGAAATGAAAAGTAAGATTTTAAATTTTTTTGGCAAATAGAGTGATATAGTAGATTTCAATAAACAAGTTCCAAGCAGCACCATTAAACTGGGTCGGGATTGGGTTGGCATGTTCACACTAGGTGCTATTTTTTGCACTGTCAACGTAACTACCACTATGTTCAATGTAAAGGTTCCTAGGCTGGTGGATAACCCCAATTACACTTACCTTGGGGCTCACTTAAAAAAAATTCTTTATCCCCCAACACTAACACTGGCACTGCCTTGCGCAAAATGTGCCTTGCCCTGACTTTACTGATGGACACACTTTCCACCTTCTTTTGAAAGAGTGACTCTCTAAGAGACTGAATGTAACATATCCCCTTCATTTTATAAGCCAGTGGGTCAGCTCCTACTATGATAATTAAGTAATCAAAACACAGAAAAGAATAAAAGAAAGAGAAGTAATAAAAAGTAGCCCTTACAACAAAATTGTGGCCTCACAGAGTAATAGGTTTTTCTGCTTCCGAGGTCAGTGACCTCAATTTGAAAGCAAGTAAAAAATTATTTTAAACAATTGTAGAAAAACTGCTAAGAATATTGTTATGTTTTGGTAACCGAGGATGAGTAGAGTATAACAGTGCTTTATTAACAGGTTCATGCAGCTATTACAATGTCAGCAGTAGACGATTTTGGAACAGTATTTTGTGGAAGTTTTATGTCTGTGACATCTAACTTATTGCGCATCTGTCTGCCACGTAATAATTCAGCTGGAGATGATTGGGTTGTTGCATGGCACGTTGCTCTGTAGTTATGTAGGAACTCTGTTGTAAATACTTTCTCCCAGTAAGATTTGCTGTCTGTAGTGTTTCTTTCAGACTTCTGTTGAATCGCTCAATTTCTCCATTTGCTTGCTTGGGTAATACATGGAAGATTTCAGATGCACAATATTTTTCTCTCTCAGAAAGAAAACTGTGGTCCGTTGTCTGATATTAACTCCATCGGATTGCCTTCTCTGCTGAAGACTGTAGACAGTTTTCACTATAGCTTGTGTTATATGAGAAACAAATGCAATTCAGGACATTTACTGTAATAGTCTATCAAGGTTATAGAAAATCTACAATCTATAGGAGCATCTGTACCCACAATATCAATAGCAAGTTTTTCCCATGCTGAATCAGGAAATGGTACTGGCTGAAGTGGTGGTGTATGTGTGATAGCTGTTTTGTCATGATTCTGAAAAGTAACACAAAAATGAATGGCAGTTACCACATTGGCATCCATTGCTGCCCACCAGTATAGTTCTCCTAGTCTTTGTATCGTACAATTCCTTGATGACTCTCATGTGCAAGTGGTATGAGCTTTTCTCGCAAGGTACCGGAAAACGGTGAGCTCCATGGGCAACATAGCCATCTACTAAGGACAGTTCATGTCTAATCCTGTAGTAAGGTTGAAGATCAGGACTGAGTTTCTTCTCCCATTTGTTTTGTAAGATGTCCTGTAGTTTTTCTTGAATTGGACATGTGAGACAAGCTTGCTTAAAATCAGCAGCTGTAACTGTAGATGATAGTAAATCAGGCAATGCTAAAACTTTTATGTCCTCATCCACTGTATCAGAAGCTGCAGGTAAAGGTAAACGTGACAAACGATCAGCAGTAAAATTTTTCAAACCTTGTTTGTATTGTATTTTGTAGTTGAAATTCAGTAGCCTTGCTGACCATCTAGCTATACGCATTCCAGCTCTTCCTAGTCCCTTTGTTGTAAGCAGTGTAAGGGCTATGATCAGTGCATAAGGTAAATTCTCTACCTCACAGGTAGGCTCTCCATTTTTCTGTTGCCCAAACTCATGCCAGAGTTTCCTTTTCAACAGTTGAATATGTACACTCTGCCTCTGTAAGTGTTCTGGATGAAAATGCAACAGTTTTCTCTGTATGATCAGCATGGATCTGTGTGAGAACTGCACCAACGCCATAGTCTGAAGCATCTGTAGTAAACATAGTGGCAGGTCTGGACTGAGAATTAAAATAGGCCCTGGCATTTCAGGTACACAGAGTCCCAATCAGCCCACACAGAAGCCCAAACAGCCCCCACCATTCCACTAAATACTGACTTTCTATGGCACCTTATAGCAGCCCCTCTGGCATTTTCCAGATTGCCAATCTGGGCCTGCATAGTGGGTAGTGCAGGATTAAATAAAGCTAGTGCTGTACTGTTCACAATTAGCTGTTTCACTATTTCAAAGCTATGTTGAGCAGACTCTGACCACACCAGACTTGAAGTTCCATGTAGTAGTGCTCTAAGTGGCTCCATAGCTGAAGCATAGTTGGGAATAAACTTAGAATACCATGAAGTAAGATCTAAGAAAGCTCGTAAAGTCTGGAAATCAGATGGAATAGGTGCTTGTGTAACAGCGTTGAAATGGTCAGGGTCAGGCAGTAATCCATCCTGTGAAATTATATGACCCAGAAATGACAGCTGAGTTTGTCTGAAGTGGCATTTGGAAAGGTTCAGGTTCAATCCTGCAGAATCAATGCATTTCATAATTTTTTTTAGGTACTTGTCATGAAGATCCATAGTTGAAGCATAGGCAATACTATCATCCAAGTAGCATTGTACACCAGGTATGCCATGGAGTATAGAAGACATCAGTCTTTGAATACAACTCGTTGCTAAAGCCAGTCCATAAGGTACAAGCTTGAACCGAAACAAACCATCATGGGTGATAAATGCAGTGAGGTCTCTGCTTTCCTCATGCAGTAATACTTGATGATAAGCACTCTGAAGATCCAGGGTAGAAAAGAATTTTGCTCCTCGGAGTTCTGAAAATATTTCCCTTGTGTGGCAAGGGATGATTCTCCATAACAACTGCTTTATTAGGTTCACGGAGATGAACCCATTCAGAGGATTCTGATTTTTCAATCACATCTTGCTCTACCCGTTTCTTTAGCTCCTGTGAGACAGTCTCCCTTATAGAGTAGGGCAATGGCCTCAACTTCTGGCGTACTGGTTTTACATTTGGTCTCAACTTCACTTTGTGTACAACTTTCTTTGCACAGCCCAGTGAAGTTTTGCTTTGTGGTGAAATTTTAGACACTGGCTGTGTGGCAGGTACTGGTGCTGTAGTAATGAGACCATCAACCATAGGCAGCAGAAGATGGTTCAGGCAGGGGGGGCTGGGAAGAAGAGCACAGGCGGCGTGCGACGCGGCAAAATTTTGGCCATGCTCCCTTTTGGCCACTCCCTTTGGACTCCACCCACTTTCCAGTGTGCTCTCACTGAATTTTCAGGAAAATCAAACCATAGCAGTGGGGGCAAAATTAGCTTAAAGTCTGGGACTGCAGGAAGGGGGTATTAACATTACATGTACAATTGTAACTGAGAGTTGTGAATGCTGCACTACAAGAACATTATAGGGAAAAGGGGGAAAAAATTCTGGCACCTAAAGTACATTACATGCAGAGACTGTGAGATACTCAAGACATACAAAGAAGCAGTAGGTACTGAACTCCCAAGAACATATTATGGAGAAGGCACCACAAACACTTTACAGCACTATACAGCACATTGTATAGTAAGAAGCAGAGGGCACTGGTACACCAAATACATACATAGAGAGCAATGGACAATGGCACCAAGAGCAGTAAGTATAGAGAATACTGGCAGGCCAAGCACAATATACAATAAAACAAAGTGGGTATAAGTACAAGAATATATTATATAGCAAGAATCAGTGAGCACAGGCACTCCAAGCCTATTATAAGTTCTAGCACCTCCCGATGCTCTGCCAATATGCAAGGTATGAGGAACTGCAGGCCTGGAGCACTATGTAATCTGTAGTAGGGAAAGCCATGCAGAGACTGCATTAGTAATGTGAAAAATTCAAATATCTCTTACTACATGGATCCCTTTTCTGCTAGTTAGACAGCAATGTTATATTATAATGGGACAGTTCTTCAAATTCTCCAATCCCACTGCATCAACATAATAATTATATATAAACATAGTAATTTAGGTTGAAAAAATACACTTCTAGCCTTTTGGCCTAAGTAAAACCTGCCTAATTTCTAGCTGATACAAAGGAAGGAGAAAAACCCCTTCTAAAGCTTCTCCAAGATGTAATTGGACCATTTTCTGGATTAATTTTGTATTAAGATCATTAACCCTGTATTTTCTGTATACTCCACACCCAGAAAGCAGGATGGCCCAGTAGAAATTTCATGTTTAAATACCCCTAGATCTCATAGCAGAATGGCAATTTCATGTATAAATACCCCCCAGAATTCATAGTAGAATGGTAGAGGCAATTCCATGTATAATACACCCCAGAATTCATAATAGGATGGCACAGTGGCAGATTCACAAATGATACCCACTGAGGTAGGCAGACAACAAGGAAAGAGTTATGGCTGCCCCACAAGCCCCTGGTTGGAACATACTGGCCGTGAGTGAGTGGAGCAATCATGCCGGCTGTTCACTGTGTCCTAGTTTATGGCAGCTGTCAGGGGGCCTAGCACTGTGTGGGGGTCCCGCCCATCCCTGTATCTCTCCCTGGAATAAAGAAGACACCCGGTGTGCCTCCCTGCAATGCAAAGACCTTCAAGATTTGCCCGCGGCCTCAGTTACGCCACTGATCCTGCGTGAGGAGATGGTTGGATGCAGGCAGATGCCTCACAATGGCCTACTGCATTTTCACGCTTCTGTGAAAAACACAGCCAGCTACGGTTCTTTGATGCCGTCGTCCATTTTGATGCTGGCGAGTTGTCAGTGACGTCAAAATTGCCGTTTTGCAAATTTTCCACTAGTTTCGAAGCGAAACGGCACAAAGTCGCCCATCACTAGTCATTGCTCTTGAGCCCAATGGCAGGGACCTTTGCAACAAACCTTGTAGCATTTGGCATTGCACATGGTGATGTTAAGCTTGTGTGCTGCTCCCACCCACATAACTTGCTCCGGACAATAGTTCTATCATGCTTCAATATCCATCTGGCCCTTCCTTTAAGTTTGTCTGGCCTACTGCTTGTTGCGCCTAGATCTTTGTACTTTACACTCACTTGCCTTACAGCTGCCTGAGGCCATTTTAGCAGGGTATAAATGAGACAAACTGACTTGCTGAAATGGTGATATCCTACGATGGTGCCGTGTTGTCACTGAGCTCTTCATTCTACATTCTACTGTTTACTGCTGGAGGTTACCTGGCTCTATGATTAATAATACACCTGTCACCAATGTGATCCTGACTCTTCGTAAAACTAACATCATATAAACATAGATCAGGTATGGGATCTGTTATCCAGAATGCTTAGGATCTGGGGTTTTTTTTGAATAAGGGATATTTCCATTATTTGAAGTTCCATACCTTAAAGGGATCCTGTCATCAGAAAACATGTTTTTTACAAAATGCAACAGTTAATAGTGCTACTCCATCAGAATTCTGCACGAAAATCTATTTCTCAAAAGAGCAAACAGATTTTTTTATATTCAATTTTGAAATCTGACATCGGGCTAGACATTTTGTCAATTTCCCAGCTGCCCCTGGTCATGTGACTTGTGCCTGCACTTTAGGAGAGAAATGCTTTCTGGCAGGCTGCTGTTTTTCCTTCTCAATGTAACTGAATGTGTCTCAGTTAAACATGGGTTTTTACTATTGAGTGTTGTTCTTAGATCTACGAGGCAGCTGTTATCTTGTGTTAGGGAGCTGCTATCTGGTTACCTTCCTATTGTTCTTTTGTTTGGCTGCTGGGGGGAAAGGGAGGGGGTGATATCACTCCAACTTGCAGTACAGCAGTAAAGAGTGATTAAAGTTTATCAGAGCACAAGTCGCATGACTTGGGGCAGCTGGGAAATTGACAATATGTCTACCCCCATGTCAGATTTGAATATAAAAAAATCTGTTTGCACTTTTGAGAAATGGATTTCAGTGCAGAATTTTGCTGGAGCAGCACTATTAACTGATTCATTTTGAATTTTTTTTTTCCCATGACAGTATCCCTTTAAGTCTGCTAAAGAATCAATAAACTATTAAATAATCACAATTGGATTGTTTTGCCACCAAAAATAATAATTGTATCTTCGCTGGGATCAAATACAATGGACTGTTCTACTATAACAGAGAAAAAATGTAAAAAAACGTTAAATTACTTGATAAAAATGGAATCTATGGGAGTTGCTGTAATTCAGAACTTCCTGAATAAAGTGTTTCCGGATAACGGATCCTATACATGTAACAGAAACAAAAAATTTTTTTTGCTTTTGTATTTTTGAATTTTTATTTTGTCAAACTGACACTGCGTGTAGATGCTCAATTTTTGTACATGGGGCATTTTGTTACTTGCACAAAAAGTGCCTCTCCAGCAGGGAACAAAGCAACTGAACATAACTTGCCATTAGCAACTGTGGGAATAGGCATAGGTAAAACAGGAGGCGAGGGAAGACTGAGGGTGACCAGTGACGCAAGCAAAGATTTGCACATAATAACATTTCCATACTACACACATGCTGGAAGCCAAGAGAGAAGAGTCAGTAGATGACATGGGAGGTAATAGAAATTATTGCCTGGCACACTCACTCAGCTGAGGGAAGAAATAAAGCTGATCATACACATAATTGTCTGGATCTTTCCCCAAGATGCCCGCATGGATATGACAATGTTGTTGTTCACTGTGAAGTGGTTTCACTCAAGCTGCTATTTTAACTTTTTAAATAATGTATTAGTATGATAACGTTGAGCAACACTGCCATCTTGTGAACTTTTTGTATCAGTGCACAGTGGTGTAAGGTTTACACGTCCAGCTATACACCCATTCTGTGCAAGGAGAACTTTAAAGGGCTAGTTCACCTTCAACTAGTTGTTTTCAGAAAGAACATCGGAAATAACAACTTTTTGCAATTGCTTTCTATTTTGTATGTGTCACCGTTTTTCTAATACTGAAGTGTAAAGTGTAATATTTCACCTTCTAAAGCAACTCTGGGAGGGGGGGGTCGCCGACCCTGTAAACTGTTCTAAACTGATACATTTGGTTGATACATTTCTTGTGTTTGTCCCTACTGAGCAGAATCTCTGGGTTTCATTACAGGCAGCTGTTAGAATTGATACAATCATTGCTAATATTCCAGCTTCTGGGAAATGTATCAACTAAATGTAGCAAAATTGTAACAGTTAAGAGTCTGCACCTGAATTACTGAGCTGCCAGACTGAAACACCAAAGACACGAACATTCAACTTTAAACTTAGATATTGAAAAAACAGTAAAAAATAAATAATATTCTGGGGAACAATCTGAACTGAAAAAAATGTTTGGAAGGTGAACATCCCCTTTAAGCACAGAGGGGAGTTTAATGAAGACTTTAAGGGGCAAATTTACTAAAGGGAGAAGTGACTAACGTGACGTCATTTCGGGACTTCACCAATTTACTTTTTTTAAGGGTACCCGGCTTCCCCCCTACATTTCCTAACATATGGCACATAAACTATACACTGGGCTCATGTGTAGGGCAATATAACTACTTTATTTTATTTTATTGAGGTTCCCTGGGCTTGTGTAGTGTAATGTATTTGCTGCAACATATACGTCCATTGAAATTTAACTTCCTGCCATATGCAAATTAGCCAATGGTAACGCAGCTTCACTTTGCTTGCCAAATTAAGGCTAGCGAAACTTCGCCATCGTTCGGCGCTCTGGACGCAACTTTGCATTTTAGTGAATTAACGTAGTCCTGGCGAATTTTCGCCTAGCGAAGTGTGGCGATGTGAGTGAAGCCGTCACTGGCGAATTTCCGGAGGTTAGTGAATTTGCCGCTAAGCCTCTTTCGCAAAGTGCAGGGCAGGATGCACAGTGTAGAAAAGGGACACAAATCACCTTGCTTTTCGTTTATTTAAACAGTTGCACCATGCACTTTGCAGAATATCGGCAGGTAATAGTCCAGATTTAAAATGGAGCAAAAGACCTGCCTGCATTGGCAGTGCTGTCTATAGTAAGTGAAGGGGTTCTATAGGGGAGGACTCCGTGTTAAATGAGTGGACCTAAATTGCTTTTGAATTTTCTTGGATCTGACATACAGTACATGCGTGAAATCAAAGCAAAAAAAAAAAAAAAGTTTGGTAGATTCACAGGCAGTGTCAAACTGGCCCACAGGGCACCAGAAGAAACCCCAGTGGGCCCCAGTCCTTGTTTGTTTCCATCACCCCAGACCATCTGTTTTCCCTACATTGAGATTCAATCTCAGCAGGTGCAGACAGGTAGCTTTAAGCAAGAGAAACAGTAGGACAACGGTCCGCATGGCTCCTTCAAGATATTTGTAATAGGACCATCCTGAAGCTGGAGAAAGAATATAATAAAGTGGGTGTCATGTAAAAACAGGCCAAGGTATCATGAAAAAACATTTCTTCACCTAAATCAGACACATAACAGGCCTCACTTCACTAAGGTCTGGAGTCAACCATGTGTAAAGGGGTCACAGCCTGGGATGCCCTTCTCTAAGCCCGTGCTGATAAGAGCCATTCCATGTGGAGGGGAAAGCGCAAGGAGGGAGAACATAAAGTTCACAGCAGGGCCCCTCACTGGGGAAGGGAAGGTCACACATAATATATAGGCAAACATATTTATTCTCACAGAACCCAGACCTGTTGTAACAACATTAAAAACAACTGGTGATGGGTTCAAGGTAATATCAGCTTTCAAACAAGTCCAAACATGACTAGGCTTATCATGTTGATCAGATATCTGAATCTGAATCTGATAAACCTAGTCATGTTTGGACTCGTTTGGGCAGGGTCAGGTCACACAGTTTTGATGTTTAGTATCTTTGGAATCCATGAGGGAATTAATAACCAATGAATAGAATATCATCTCTCTCCTACGTTCCTATAAGGAGTCATAAATGGTCATTATGTTCTTTGTCCAGTTCTTACTCACAGGAGGTCATAAAAAACTCAATCTGTCCTGCTAGGCCACGTCCCCTTACATTCCTGAGGGAGGGGAGGGGCCAGTTATCTGATGCTCCTAAAATCAATGATAGTCAGCTCTTCTGACCCATTTCCATGGTGGGTTATTCCATTTGTACCCCTCGCCTCCAGGACCAGGAATTCTATATCTTTGGTAAAAGTATACATTTCTATGTTTTTCCCTTTTTACTTTACAACTGCTTGTAATTGTATTATTAATGTACTGTTATACCTTTTATACAGGTATAGGATCTTTTATCCGGAAACCCGTGATCCAGAACCCATTGAATTATGGAAAGGTAGTCTCCCATAGACTCCATTATAATCAAATAATTCAAATTTTTTTTATAATGATTTCTTTTTCTCTGTAATAATAAAACAGTAGCTTGTACTTGAGCCTAACTAAGATATAATTAATCCTTATAGGAAGCAAAACCAGCCTATTGGTTTTAGTTAATGTTCAAATTATATTGTATTAGATTTAGGGTATGGAGATCCAAATTACAGAAAGATCCCTTATCCGGAAAACCCTGATCAATCTCTATAACAGGTCCCATACCTGTACTATTAAATATATAATTAAATAAATTTGTCTTTGATGCTATAAAGAACCTAGCCTGAAAGAGTAACTGTGAGCCATATCATGCTGAATTGAAATGCTAGTCTGTGTGTGTTGGTTTTTTTGTGTGTGTATGCGTGTGTGTGTGTATGAGTGTGTGTGTGTGTATGCTTGTTAACCATTTGAGTTTTGGTAGGAAGTGTGTTTCAAATTGCATTAACCCTTTTTACTACTGAGTACCTGGTTTCTCTAAATGCCAGTGTGAAGTCTGAGAGTGGTGGCAGCAAGTTGTTTTGAGGGTGTTGGTTGGTGTTTGGGGTGCTGTTATGCTAGTCCCCCAATCAAGGTTACATATTTCTATTTAATAAAAAACAAGGATAAATATGTTAGCTGTTATATGTTCACATATACGTTTTCCTGTCACACGAAAGCAGCAAAATCATGGGGCAGGTGAGCCTAACAACAGGACATGCTTGAGCCAATAGCTGCAGAAGGGGACTCTGAACGGAGACACTTCTACCCAGATATCAAGTTACTAAAAAGGGGCCTGTCTATCTGAAATGGGGACGGATGGGAGACCTACTATTATGCATTTGGTGCATTTGGTGCATGGCCATTTTTACTTAACCATGTTGTTAAGAAAAATGGAACCCTGACAAAACCTCACAAATACTCATTTACACTCCAGATTTATATTATTTAACTCCAACGTCCAGGACAGTCTGTGAGAATTTACAGCCAACTCCCCAAAATTCAATAGAGGTGATTGCTCCACTGCTTCTGGGCTGGGCACTTCTGAATACATTTACATAATATGCTTGATAGGGAATATTCAATCGTGGATTAATATTCAAGGACGGGGGAGTTTTTCATTAACATAACACAGAAAGGGAGTAGCATTATTGTTGTGTTGGTCAACTCCCTGACAGCAAGTTACTAAAAATGGGGACTGATTGGAGCCCTGCTATAATGCATTTGGTGCACAAGATGACCATTTTTACCTTCATGTTGTTAAGAAAAATGGAACACTGCCAAAACCCTTACATACATTCATTTACAGTCTAAATTTATATTATTTAACTCCAAAGTCTAGGACAGTCTGTGAGAATTTATGGCCTACTCCCCAAAATTCAATAGAGATGGTTGCGCCACTGCTTCTGAGCTCTGCACATTTGAATACAATACAATTACACAATATTTTTGATAATGAATATTCAATAATGGTTTAATATTCAAGGACAGGAGAATTTTTCTTTAACATGACACAAAAAGGGAGCAGCATTATTGTTGTATTGGCCAACTCCCTGGCTGTATCTCATATATATATTCAACGGAGTTAGAAGTTCTGGCAGATAGTACCCCAACGGCAAGATGAGGGCTTCCAAC
The DNA here is from genome assembly GCF_017654675.1 of Xenopus laevis. NCBI lineage: Eukaryota > Metazoa > Chordata > Amphibia > Anura > Pipidae > Xenopus > Xenopus laevis. Next base: position 112,051,272 of record NC_054385.1, on the reverse strand, counting down.
TGCTTCATTCTATACTCCATCATTATCACTGAACTGTTGTTCAGCTCTGGATTAGTCATGGGAGTTCCAGCTGGTAAGTACTACATCATCATGAGGAGCAGCATAGGAGATCTCAAGCAACATATCTCTGCACCGGACAAATTAAACCATGGTGGGGGACACTGACCCCAAAAATAAGATATCATTTTCAATTTCAGGCTAGAGAAAGGCTGAACTGAATGATATGCCCCCATGTGTAATAAAAGGCACTAAGTTTGCCCAGGAGCAGTAACCCATAGCAACCAATAAAATGTTTGCTTTTAAACAGGTGACCAGTAAAAGCTACCTGCCGATTGATTGCTATGAGTTATTGCCCCCTTTTTTTGGTGCAACAAAATTAAACAACAACGACTAATCTCTCGTAGTTGCCACCCAAATCAAAATCGTGTAATAGAGAAGGGCAGTATTAGTAACTTGTGCCATTCTCTGCCAGAGTTGTCAGTTTTTCTATCCTATAATTGGGAGTGTGGAAGTTGAGGTGATATGAGTACAAGACAATAGTGCTAACCGTTTAGCCACCATACTGTCTTTTAAAAATGATTTTTCTCTAAATCACAAGAGAACATTTAAATTACAAGGGACCATTTTAAGAACTGCACTTCTTTATATTTACTGGAGCTAAAGCTGAATTCAATAGGTTAATAACAAATTATAATTTAAATATTTGACAGTGATCTCTTATAAGACAAAGGGAAATTGTAGATAGACTACAAAGAGTACTGTTTCTATTTTTGCAGATGATACTAAATTGTGCAGAACTATAGGTTCCATGCAGGATGCTGCCACTTTGCAGAGTGATTTGTCTAAGTTGGGAAACTGGGCATCAAACTGGAAAATGAGGTTCAATGTTGATAAATGCAGGTTATGCACTTTGGCAAAAATAATATAAATGCAAGTTATACACTAAATGGCAGTGTGTTGGGAGTTTCCTTAAATGAGAAGGATCTAGGGGTTTTTGTAGATAACAAGTTGTCTAATTCTGGGCAGTGTCATTCTGTGGCTACTAAAGCAAATAAAGTTCTGTCTTGCATAAAAAAGGGCATTAACTCAAGGGATGAAAACATAATTATGCCTCTTTATAGGTCCCTGGTGAGGCCTCATCTGGAGTATGCAGTTCAGTTTTGGACTCCAGTCCTTAAGAGGGATATAAATGAGCTGGAGAGAGTGCAGAGACTAAGTGCAACTAAATTGGTTAGAGGGATGGAAGATTTAAATTATGAGGGGAGACTGTCAAGGTTGGGGTTGTTTTCTCTGGAAAAAAGGCGCTTGCGAGGGGACATGATTACACTTTACAAGTACATTAGAGGACATTATAGACAAATAGCAGGGGACCTTTTTACTCATAAAGTGGATCACCGTACCAGAGGCCACCCCTTTAAACTAGAGGAAAAGAACTTTCATTTGAAGCAACGTAGGGGGTTCTTCACAGTCAGGACAGTGAGGTTGTGGAATGCACTGCCGGGTAATGTTGTGATGCTGATTCAGTTAATGCCTTTAAGAACGGCTTGGATGGTTTCTTGGACAGACATAATATCAAAGGCTATTGTGATACTAAACTCTATAGTTAGTATAGGTATGGGTACATATAATTTATGTGAAAGTATGGAGGGGTGTGTGTGTATGGATGCTGGGTTTTCATTTGGAGGGCTTGAACTTGATGGACTTTGTCTTTTTTCAACCCGATTTAACTATGTAACTATGTAACTATGTAACTATGTAACAGAACTCAAATCTGCAGGGAGGACAAATGAACAAGCTACAAAATAACTAGGTGGCCATAAACGTTACGATTAAGATCTTTCCTGGAAAAGATTTTTCCAAGAAAGCTCGTTCATTTCTGAATTGTCAGATATATAGGTAGAAACAATACAATTCTTCCTGTATCTGACGATTCAGCACTAACAATAGCCAATGTTCGGTTGCCTTCAAAGATGGCAGATCAAAATTTTCTGACCAGGACGATCGACGAGCCGACCGATATCCAAGTCTTCTACCGATATTGGTCGGCTCGTCTAGATATTATATATCCAATATTATTGGTGTGTCTATGGCCACCTTATGTATATTCCTGGTTACAAGGTAAAGATTATGTAGGCAACATTCTGATGTTTCTTCTTTTGCAGGTTTACTAGACAATGTGTTAAATGGAGTCCCAAATCTGATAAATCAGTTGAGAGGTAAGCAGAGCGATAAATGCACAGATATTGGGTTTAGTAGTGGGGAGAAGGGATAGAAATCTGGCTAGAGATATCAAGGTATTATCTGTAAAAAGTGGAGTGCACTTCCAATATCAGATTCATAGTTATATTGTTATGTAGTTAAAAACATAATTTCCATTAATTTATATACACACACATACATATATAGAGGTACAAAAAAAGGAAGAAACTGCACTCAAGTGTCTTTCATGAAAAATTCAGTGGACTATTTCAAAGTTTTGGCTTCTAAACTCGAGCCGTCTGAATTTGCATTTCCTTGTTTTTACTGTAGCATTTAGTTGCTCTGTTGTTTAAAAATGTCATGGGTTTTGCATCTTTTTTAGGCTTTGTTGATCTAGAACATTTGCCAATTTTTTGATCAATGATGTGCAAATCAAACAAATCATTTTACAGAGCCAACAAACTATTTCAACACTAGTTCCAATTAATTCAATTAATTTTATTGTTTCTTCATTCCATTGTACTGTAGAATGTACTGTATACGCCTATGATATCAGTTCTCTTGTTTATTGCTTACATGTTATTAATGGGCAGAAAAGCAAGATTTTTTCAGGTTTTTCAGGTTTGCAACTGTAACTAATTTATACATTTCTGTGATGGCGACTCCTGTAGCTGGTGTCCCTTTGCCAATAAAAATTTACATTAATGGGACTGATCCTCAGAACAGGAATCATGTTATAAATGTTTCTGAAACACTGTACCTCTTATTCTTGCAGGTATTAAAACACAATTGAAGAAGTAAGTAACCATTTATAAGAGAAGTATCTGATTTAATTCGAGAGAAGTAAAATAATGTGGGTTTTTTTTTTTTTGCAGTCTGGAACAGACCTCAAATCAGCAGGCACAACTAGTGAGCATGATACAAAGTGAGTATATTAATGGTAGCTACCAAAAGCTTCTTTAGATAGGATTCTGAGTTTATCTTTTTCTTGCAGATCATGTAGGGGGTCTGTTGCAGGAAGTGGAAACAGTGGCAACACAACTGAATGGTAAGTAGCAAGATTAAAGCATAGAGATCGAGTTCAGTAGCAGGGAGAAGGGGAGGAAGAGAATGGCTGATAAATCAGCTATAAAGGGTAGGTTTAGTGGAATGCAATGGTCCTAATTTAGGTGGCACGACTTCTAAATGTGGGTGGATCTGAGATGTGCCTCAATTTGTTAATTTTCAATATTCAAATTTTAGGAGGCATGGGAGTGGCATAAGCAAGGCAGCAGATGTGAAGAGGAGTTAGGTTTTTAGAATGCATACACATGTATATATGACTGTGAGAATTTAATCTAATGTTAGCCTTAGCAATAACTTGTCGAAGTAGAAGGAGTTTTGAAGAGAGAAGAAATGGTAACAGTGTGTAACAAAAGTAACATCAACTTAAAGTTGGCCTCAGATATTTTCAAATCACCTGCTTGTTTGCTGTGAATTATTGAAGTTTTATATACATTTCCACTGATCTCCGATCATCGCTGTTAGTTAATTTCTGGTACAGAAAAACAGATCTATGTATTTGATATGAGAGCTTTTATATAAATATACAGTATGCTGCAGAGGGTTAACCTTTTTTATTTTCTCTATTTCAGACTTTAAAAATGGTGTACAGTCTCAAGGTTGGTCACTTACGGGGGAATGTAATGAAAGTCGGTAACGGAAAAACTATTCGCAATGTGAAAAGTTATGCCTTTGCGTGAACAAATTTTGCTTTGTGCGAATTGAATATCGTTTTTGCAAACATGGAAACTGATTACAGTGGAAGACCGTTTGCGAATTTTAACGTTTGCACCAATGCGCAGTAAATGTAATAAAACTTCTTACGGAAAAAGTCGTTATGTTTGCTCCAAAAGACTAGGACACCTCCAAAAACTTCTTAATAGTGCGCAATTAAAATCTGCAATGCAATAACAGTTTAAGGAACAATATTACATTGAAAGATGTGGATTTTTATTCTTATTGGTGCGAATTGTTTTTCTCTTTGTGACTTTAATTACATTTCCCCCAAAGTCTTTTATATATTAACAACAAAGGCTTTTCCCCAGGATAATACACTGCAGTAAATATAATCACTTTTTGATTTTCTCTGTTTCAGACAATAGTGGTGAACAGTCTCAAGGTTAGTCTATTAGGCTTTTATTTCTTAACAACAAAGGCTTTTCCCCAGTATAATTCACTGTAGTAAAAATAATAATTTTTTGTTACACTCGGACCAGGTAAGTATGGATGTCCAAGCAGGAATGTGGGGGGGATAGCCAGTTGACACTGGGCCTTGTCTCGCTTCCCTTATAGTGTTTACACTTCTTCCGCTTAAAACCTCTGCAAGGCTTTTATTTATTAGCAGCAAAAATGTACAACTGTAATAATTATATACTGGGACCAGGTTCCAACAAAGAATGTCTGTAATCACCATCACATAAATATTTTCTCTTTTTTTAACGCTCCAGTGATTTTCATTAATACTTTTACTCTTTCTTCATTTTGCCCTCCATTGCTTCCTTGTCCTCTCCTTTTATTATCTGTCTTTCGTCCTTATTTGTTTCCTCTCATCCATTCCATTTTACCTTTAATTCTCCCTCCCTAATTAGTATAGTAACAATCTCAACAGTGGAGTAACCAGGGGACTACATTAGGCTCTGTGTCCCCGTTCTTATACTCTGATAGCGACATTGTATGTTGCTTGCATAAAACTAACCAGATAAAGCCACCTCTTTGATGTGATACAATTGCAAAAGACTTACTTTTCTAATAATTATCATTTGTTTTTCTTAAGGCTCTCCACCATCAAATCCTGATAACTCATATGTCGATCCTGCACTTGTCATTCAATATGGTCGTCAATTAATGGACATGGCCAATGCAATGGGCAACATAAGAGGGAAAATAGTTATATAAGGTGCCTTTCAATATCCAACATTACAGCCATGAAGAGTTAAAGACTGTCACAAGTTCCCCTGGATTAACTAGCAGTTAAGCAGGTTATATGGTGATAAAAGGCTGGAGTTGGTCGACATGTGTCTTTTTTGTAATAATCTAAGATGATGTAAACAGAAAAATATATCAATAAAATAAAAGGGAATAAAGATACACATGCTGAAATCAGTTGTGCTTCACTGCAACTTAGATTATAGAGGGTAGACTATCAAGGTTGGGGTTGTTTTCTCTGGAAAAAAGGCGCTTGCGAGTGGACATGATTACACTTTACAAGTACATTAGAGGACATTATAGACAAACAGCAGGGGACCTTTTTACCCATAAAGTGGATCACCGTACCAGAGGCCACCCCTTTAGACTAGAAGAAAAGAACTTTCATTTGAAGCAACGTAGGGGGTTCTTCACAGTCAGGACAGTGAGGTTGTGGAATGCACTGCCGGGTGATGTTGTGATGCTGATTCAGTTAATGCCTTTAAGAATGGCTTGGATGATTTTTTGGACAGACATAATATCAAAGGCTATTGTGATACTAAGCTCTATAGTTAGTATAGATATGGGTATAAAGAATTTAATCAAAAGTAGTGAGGGGTGTGTGTATGGATGCTGGGTTTTCATTTGGAGGGGTTGAACTTGATGGACTTTGTCTTTTTTCAACCCAATTTAACTATGTAACTATGTAACTGACCCCCCACCACAAGCTCATCCCATGTTTCCCCTCCAAACCACACAACATGTTCTTCTGCAGATCTCACATACGTTGTGCTGTAAACACCATTGGAAATCAGGGCACAAGTAAGGGAGGGGTAAACGGTAGACCTCCTTCTTGTGCCGAACTTCTACTCTCTGATAGCTGTAGTGTAGCAATAGCTGGAGGGCTGCAATAGATAATCCACAAACGATTCCACATAAGAAAAAAAGAAGGGGAATATTTGTGCACATGTGTGGGGGGGGGGTTTAAGAAGCTGCTTTATATTTCACAAAGTGCAGGGCAGGGTACACAGTGCAGAAAGAAGAGCACAAAGCTCCTTGTTTTTTGAACAGTCGCACCCTTTCCAGGGCCGGATTTACATAGCGGGTACCCCTAGGCCCACTGCCGCTCCTCGCCCCTGTCCCCTCCCCTTTATTCATGCAAATTTTCATGGAGATTGTATCTCCTGCACATCTCCAGTGTTTTTGAACCAATGTGGGTGTGGTTGGCAGCATGCCACCCCTCTAAAATTCTGCCACCCTTTGCCCGGGCCTTGGTAGCCTTTCCACAAATCCGGGCCTGACCCGTTCCTGCACAGGTCCAGTTTTAAAATGGAGCAAAAGACCTGCCTGCCTTTGGAAGTACTCTATTAAGTAGGTGAAAGTATTCTATAGAGAAGGATTCTGCTTTGATTGGATGGACCTAAATGGCTTTTGCAAAAAGGTAACAAGGAAGCCTGGTAACCCCATATTTACAAGAACCCTCTCAGCTCCCTTCCTGACTCAGTGGTTTGGGAAGAGCAGACAGAAGATCTCTGGTTCAAATACCAGCATAGCCTAACATTGTCCCTTTTACTTCCATGGAAACAAGGGCTGGTACAATGACTTTCTAAGAGGAATAAATTGCAGAGGGCTCTGGAAGGCAAGGGGCAAATGGTGGCCTGCAGTCCTGACCAATGGACGTTACTACGCAAATTCACTAAGATGCGGATTTTACTGAACGTTACCTCTTGCGCCAGACTTGCCTTCACCACCTCAGACCCGGCGAAGTGCAATAGAGTAGATAGGAGTTCCTCAAAATTTAGTTGAAAATGTTTCTACGTCCCAAAAACGCTGGTGTCTTTTACTTTTTACAGGGTGATAGGCTGAAAAAGATCGTAAATTTTATTTTTGGGTTCCCTCTTTCCCCCCTACATTTCCTAACATATGGCACATAAACTATACACTGGGCTCATGTGTAGGGCAATATAACAACTTTATTTTATTTTATTAAGGTTCCCTGGCCTTGTGTAGTACTGCAACATATACGTCCATTGTACTTTAACTTCACGCCATATGCTAATTAGGCATTGCTAGCGTAACTTCGAACTGCTTATCGTATTATCGCTAGCGCAACTTCGCAAGCATTCGGAACCCTGGACACAACTTTGGATTTTCGTGAATTAGCGTTGTCCTGGCGAATTTATGCCTGGCGAAGTGTTTCGACGTCAGCGAAGGCGTCGTTGGTGCAATTTCAGAGGTAAGTAAATTTGCTCTATAGAATCAGCCATTACAAGATCACCCAATAGTGCATTCGACAACCTCACTGTCCTCATGAAAAAACGCCTACACTGCTTCAAATGCAAGTCCTGTTTCTCTAATCCAGTGATCCCCAACCAATGGCTTGTGAGCAACATGTTGCTAACCAACAGTTAACTCCCCAGTGGCCCTTAAAGCAGGTGCTTATTTTTGAATTCCTGGCTTGAAGGCAAGTTTTGGTTGAAAAAATACCAGGTTTACTGCCAAAAAAGTCTACTGTAGAGTGCCAGTCTACATTGGGCTAACAAATAGCCAATCACAGCACTCATTTTGCGCCACAAGCTTGCATTGCTCCCCAACCCTTTTTACATCTGAATGTTGCTCATGGGTGCAAAAGGTTGGGGACCCCTGATTTAAAGGGGTGGCCTTTCTTCTATCCTATGTCAAAAAATCTCCCTGTCATTTCTGATCATTTTTGTTTATAACTTAATTTGAAAACATTCAGAGAATGAAGAAGAGGAAACAAGTTAAAGATGGCATGTGTTTCACAACTTTAGGCATGGAGATGTACATTGCTGATCTAGAACATTTGCCAAACTTTTTGGTCAATGAGGTGCTCTTGGAAATCATTATACAGAGCAAGCCAACTATTTCAACACTAGTTCCCATTCAATTTATTTATTATTTCTTAATTTCATTGTACTGCAGAATGTATATTTTGATATGGGTTCTCTTAATTTATTTTTATTTTTTGCTTATATTACTAAAATTTGTAGTATGCAGAAAATCAGGCTTAAAAGGGTAAAGGGTATTCTGGCTTGCATTATACCTAACCAATCTATACATGTCTGTGATGGGGACTCGTGTAGCTGGTGTCCCTTGACACATCAACTCTCTCAATTGGTCCACTAAAAAATCTGAAACATGCCCCAATTTTCTTAGGTTTACCCAGTACATCCTCCAGGCATGGCCCAAGGCAAGGTGTTCTAGATCTACATTAAATTAAACATTTAGGGTTGATATACCCCGACTTAAATATTTAGGGATGAACTGGTGTGCATAACCATCTCATATTTCATTCAAACTACAGAGGGGTTTGGTTTCTAGAATGTATACACATGTTTAACGGGGAAAAATGACTTCCCAACAGGGCTGTGGAGTCAGTACATAAATCCTTTAACTCTGACTGCTCAGTTAATGGTACCTCCGACTCCGACTCCTCTGTTTTTAAAGGAACAATAACACCAAAAACCAAAAGTGTATCAAAGTAATTGAAATATAAAGTACTGTTGCTCTGCACTGGTAAAAGCTGTGTGTTTGTTTCATACTACTGACTACTATAGTTTATATAAAAAAAGCTGCTGTGTAGCCATGGGGGTGGTCATTCAAGCTGGAAAAAAAGGAGAACAGGCACAGGTTACATAGCAGTTTACAGATAAAACAACATTGTATTGGACGTGTGATTTGTAACCTGTGCATTTTCTCCTTTTTTGATACTGGCCCCAGAAGTACACACACACACACACACACATACACACACATTATATACTGTACAGTGCTGCCAGCTCTCCAGTAATGGGCCACCAGTTTATATAATCCCCCTGCACCAGCAATCCAGGCAATGCTAGCTACTGACGAAAGATGGAGCAAACGCCCACAATTATATCACTCATTAAACATGTAAATATCATTTCCATGTCAAGTAGTATTATTGCCCAAGGCACTTCAACTTTGCCTGGCACCTTGCTCTGTTGCAACCGAACCATTCATCCCCGCTCACTTACCCCATGTTGCACCCTAGACACATGTTTCTGTTGCCTAACCTTAGTTCACACCCTGTCAAGTATTTGTAGGAGGTGTTGTATGTGTGCAGTGTTGATTACTTGTGATGGGTGAATAAATTCGCCTGGCGTGAATTTGCTGCGAATTTCTATGTTTTGCCGCTGGCGAATAAATTTGCGAAAGTCCTGAGAAAATTTGGCGTAAAAAAATTTTGAAATTGGATTTTGAAAAGTCGCTCACATCAAAATCGTCGTGCGGCAACACTATTCGGACGCCCAATGACTTTAACGCCGGCATAATTTTTCGTGTTTCATGAATTTTTCAAAACGGGAGAAAGTCGCCCATCACTATTGCTTACCTCATTACTTGTAAAAAATGTTCCCAGCAATATGTCGGCCAAACTAGTCGTACTTTAAAGAAGAGAATCAGGAAACATATACTTAGCATAAAGAATGTAAATAGTTCAACCACTGTAGCTAGACATTTTGCGGATTGTACAAACAGGTCTCTTAACTTTTTTAATTGCCATAGAAAAGGTCATACATTGGACATACATTGGATAAACTTCTTAAACGAGAAGTCAAATGGATCTTTTTTCTACGAACTAGACAATGATTGGGAATGAATTTAGACTTTAATGTGTCCTGTTGTGTTAAAAAATATTTATAACACAATATGTATAACAAAAATATGTATAACACAAAGTTTTATCACCCTAATTTATATACAAGTCGTATACAACTATTTAAATATAAGAATATCTCTATTATGTACTTTTTAAGCTTTTATGTGTAACCTTGTATCTTTTGCCAGCCTTATTTCATTTGTATCAACCTTTCTGATTGGTTGTCCTAAACACGTTTTTGATTGGCTTGTTTTCATTTGAATACCACTGTATGTACAGAAGATCTTTAGCCTGTGACTAAGTGCCCACACAGCACGAAACGCATAAGGATACTTTTTGAGATTTTTTTTGTTAAATAAATTACTTTTTAACTGCATCAAGTATTGGAGTGAAATCTGGTTTGTGCCAGCCCACTACTAAACATAAGTATGTGTACATAAGTAAATTTGGGAGGGTTAAGGTTTTGTCCACTTTTACTTTAATCAGTCACACACGAGTTTATTCAAGCAAGGGCTGGGTCTGTTTCAGAGGCAGGAGGAGAACTGTTGTCTCTTTTATATCCACCGCAACAAGAGCACTGGTCCAATACATTGCAGAGGGCTCTGGAAGACAAGGGGTAAATGATGACCTGAAGTCCTAACCAGTATCCATGGACTGTGGACATTGGTCACTTTGGAAAACATAATGTACCAATAGACCATATTAGCTAGTATAAAGTGCATTGGCAGATGAGAAAGTACTTACTACTGTTACAATAGAAAGGGGGAAAACCATGTATGGTCCCAGTAGCTCATATATAAAACCCTGCTTCATGAAAATAAACAGTTGTCATTATAATATACTTTTTTAGTAGGATGTGCCATAAATAGAAAACTGCCATTTTAAAAAATAAGGGCTGCCCCCTGGGTTCGTATGATTCACGGTGCACACAAACATAAACAAACACTATACTTTTTGGGTCACATGAGCCAATTAACAGGCAGAGTTCTGTCTTTTGCTTGCACACTTCTTCCTGTTACAGTTAGAGTTGTAGGATTTCTGGTCAGGTGATCTCTGAGGCAGCACACAGACAATTATGAAATAGTGGTTCAAGGCAAGAGATATAAAAGGGCAATATTTACTTAAATATATATATTCCATTTTGGTAAGATTCTTTAATATGACACTATGATATAAACTACCTGTTGCTTAAGTATAAATGTAGGGGTAAAGTTTTCCTTTAAGGGAATCAGCTGGCATGACATTTTACAGTCCTACCAGCCTCATGTTGCCTAACAATGGGGACATGCTTGAGCCAAGAGTTGCATAGGAAGAGGACTTTTCCCCTGGAACCAAGTTACTAAAATGGGACATGTCTACCTGAAATGGGGACTGATGGGAACAATACTATAATGTACTTGGTGCACAAGATGGCAATATTTAGTTCCATGTTGTTAAGAACATTTGCACCCTGCCAAAACCTCACATAATCTCATTCACACTTTATATTATTTAACTCCTAAGTCCAGGACAGTTTGTGAGAATTTGTGGCCAACTCCCTAAATATCAATACAGGTGGTTCCATTGCTTCTGGGCTGGGAACTTCTGAATTCAATTATACAATATGCTTAATAATCAATTTTCAATAACAGATTCAAGAGTTTTTCTTTAACAGAAAGGGAGTAGCATTATTGTTGAGTTGGCCAACTCCCTGGCTGTATCTCATATATATACATCTGAGTTAGATGTTCTGGCAGACAGCAACCCAACGGCAAGATGAGGGCTCCCAACTGTTTCATTCTATACTCCATCATTATCACTGTCCTGAGCTCTAGATTAGTCATGGGAAGACCAATGGGTAAGTACTACATCAGCATGAGGAGGGACACAGAAAATCTTAGGCAACATCTATCTGCACTGGGCAAATACATTCTTTTATGGTGGGGGAATGGGTCACTGACCCCAACCATACTTCCTTTTACAGCCTCTTTTTCTCAAAATCACTATAGAAATATTTAAATTACAGGGGACCAAGGGGACATTTTTAACTGTCTTACAAGAACTGTACCTCTTTCTCTTGATAGGAGCTGGACCTGTTTTTAATAGGTAACAATTTATGAGATAAGTATTTGACAGTCATCTTTTAGCAGACAGGGGGAATAAAACATTTTTTGTTTCTGCAGTCAGCCACAGAACTCAAATCTGCAGGGAGCACAAATGAACTACAAGTTACAAAGTGAGTATATTCCTGGTAACAAGGGAAGCATCTGTAGGCAGCATTCTGACTTTGCCTTCTTTTGCAGGCCTACTAGAAAGTGTGTTGAAGGGAGTTCCAATGCTGATAAATCAGTTGAGAGGTAAGCAGCAAGATAAATATACAGATATTGGGTTTAGAAGTGGGGAGAAATAGAAGAAGAGAAGTCTGATTGAAATATTAAGGGGCCGATTCACTAACTTTGAGTGAAGGATTCGAAGGTAAAAAACTTCGAATTTTGAAGTTTTTTTTGGGGCTACTTCGACCATCGAATGGGCTACTTCGACCTTCGACTACGACTACGACTTCGAATCGAAGGATTCGAACTAAAAATCGTTCAACTATTCGACCATTCGATAGTCGAAGTACTGTCTCTTTAAAAAAAAACTTCGACCCCCTAGTTCGCCATCTAAAAGCTACCGAAGTCAATGTTAGCCTATGGGGAAGGTCCCCATAGGCTTGCTTTTTTGATCAAAGGATATTCCTTGGATCGTTGGATTAAAATCCTTCGAATCGTTCAATTCATAGGATTTTATCGTTCGATCGAAGGAATCATCCTTCGACTTCGAATATCGACTTTAATTCCTAGTCGAATATCGAGGGTTAATTAACCCTCGATATTCGACCCTTAGTGAATCGGCCCCCTAGGTGTAGTTCAGTGGAGTACATACCTATGCTCTAATACTATCAATATCAGATTCATGGATATGTGTTCATTTGAATTAATTTCACATACATACATACATACATACAAACACACACACAAATTGTGGAAGGCATTCCACAACCTCACTGCCCTCACCTTGAAGAACAACCATTAATGCTTCCAATAAAAGTTCACTTCCTCAAGTCTAAAGGGGTGACCTCTGCTTCTTTCTTCTTTTGAATGTGCAAAAAAGATCCCCCTGCCATATTTTAACCAGTTTCATTTACATTTACAAAAATTACTGAATATTTTTGTTTTTACTGTCGCATTTAGTTGCACTATTGGTTAAAGATATCATGAGTTTCACGCCTTCTTTAGGGATGAAGGTGTATATTGCTGATCTAGAACGTTTTTCAACTTTTTTGGTCAATGAGGTGCTTTTGGAAGTCAATATACAGAGCCAACCAACTATTTCAGCACTGGTTCCCATTCAATTAATTTCTCATGTCTTCATTTTATTGTACTGCAAAATGTATACTGTGATGTGGGTTCTCTTGTTTATTGCTAATGTTGCTAAAGTTAGTAAAGTGCAGAAAAGCAAGATTTCTCAGTGTTGCACTATATCTAACCAATCTATACATGTCCAGTGTAAGCCCACCAGGGCTGTAAAATCAGGGGCTTTCCACACCTGCAACGAGTCCCTGACCCCCCATCCACCAACTTCAGGGCCCCAACCCCCTCTCCACCAACTTCAAGGCCCCCCCCTCACCAGGCACAGACCTCCTCCAGCCACCTCCTGCCCCGACCAGCACGTACCTTCTTTTCTTCCATTGGTCAAGGTGGGGAGACGTCAAGGAGCGCAGATTGTCAGGCAGGTGGGAACAGATCTGGGTTTTTTCCCAGAGTCAAGCCAGCCCAGTACGGCCCTGTACATGTCTGTGATGGGACTCATGTAGCTGGTGTCCCTTGGCCAGTGAAAATAACCAGGAGACTGATGGAACTGAACCACAGACATCAGACCTGGAATAATGTTATAAATGTGTCTTAAGCACTATACTTCTTTTTCTTGACAGGTGTTGAAGCCCAATTGAAGAAGTAAGTAACAATTTAAAAGAAAAGTACTTGATTTAATTTGAGAGAAATAAAACAATGTGTTTTTTTTTCCAGTCTGCAACTGCGCTCATATGAGCAGGTAGAACAAGTGAACATGATACAAAGTGAGTATATTCCCAGTAGCTACCAAAAGCTTCTTTAGACTGGATCGTGAGCTTGTCTTTTTTTTTTTGCAGACTTTGTAGGAGGTCTGTTGACTACAGTGGAAACAGTGGCAACACAACTGAATGGTAAGCAGCAAGGTTAAAGCATAGAGATCAGGTTCAGTAGCAGGGAGAAGGGAGAAGGGGAGAAAGAGAAGACTGGCTAATGGAATCAGGGTAGGTTCTGTGGCATGTATACCATAGAATGGTTTTTATTCAGATGTTACGAGGCATATGAGTGGCATCGGCTACACAAGGCTGCGTGAAAAATATGTTTGAACACAGACACAGCAACTCCCTTATTTGGCCCATTAATGAAAGAAAATTGAAATATACGGTATACCCCAATGTTCTTAGGTTTACCCAGTACATCCTCCAGGTATGGCCCAAAAAAAAAGGATTCTAGATCTACGCCCACTTAAACATTAAAGAATCATGTGAGGGCTTGCCCCTGGTCAATATAATTTGGTCAGCCTGGTATTGGTGCAGAAGCAATTCCCAGCCACTATCATCATAATGTTATTGGAAAATACATCATCCATTTGGTTGTTGCATTTACTTTGAACCCATAATTTGTGCCATATTGAAGCAAATTCTTTCTGTGTGGGTGCACTCAGGAGATCCCCAAGATCAGGGAATAAAAATCAGCTCAACAATATTGGTGTGCCAGAGAAAAAGAAAAATCCATACTAGCACCCCCCACTCTAGTGATTTCTAGATACTTATTAAGAAAACAAAATATAGTACTATAAAATCTAACTTTTAATGACCTGAATTACAACAAGCTATTCAGTCCAGTACACCAAACAGAAATCCCATAAGTTAAAAATCCTTTACAAATCATATGTAAAGCAATTATTGCAGCAAGCCTTGGTAAAAAAAACTGAGCTATCTGGGGCAAGGTAGAGTCAGAGGGGCTCAGCTTCACCTCTATCCCTGCTTCACCACCAAGGTCAGACTGGGGTGCCCAGGGGCCCACCGAGGCTTCTGTCTCAGGGCCCCCCTCTATCCCCCCTGTATGTGCATATGCTCACGCACTGTGTTTTTGCCGTGACCAGACCAGAAGAAGGTGGGTCGTGGCAGGCGGAAGACGTGCAGGATACGGATCTGGTCTGGTAGGGCCCACAAGAGTCGGGGCTCAACGGGTTTTTTCCCAGTGTTCCGCCAACCCAGTCCAACCCTGCTCACTACGGGAAAATGAAGCAAGACACCAGTGCAACACTATTGTCCCCTGGTGTCCTTCTAGCCCTCAAATGTATAACTAGCTCTATATTGTTTGTATCACTGTATTGTATTGCTCACACTTGCGTAACATCCACCATCGCTAAGTACCATTCGGGTACTACTTGGGCAGTCACTTAGGGGCTTATTTATTAAACTTCAAAATTTTCTGGGTGAGTTTTAAAGGGAAAACTCACATTTTTGAGATTTATTATACTCAGAAGCTGCTAAAAATCCAAATCTGAAAATACTCCAGCTAAAACCTGTTGAAGTCATGTAGAAGTCAATGGCAGATGTCCCTTTTACTATTTAAAGGTGTTTCTTGCCATTGTGATCTGCCCTGGTTTTCATCAATAATCCAAAAAATCAAGGTTATCGGGCGACAATTCGGAATAGTCATACTATTTGATCGTCAAATTAGAAAATGTCGAATTGCTGCACTGACTTTTCCCAACCAGAATTTTTGATAAATGAAGGCAATTCGTGGATGGGTCGAATTTTATTCTATTAAAAAATGAGAAACATTTGAGTTTTATTAAAGACCCCCCCTTAGAGTTAAAACTAGTATCCCCCCCCCTCATAGGGAAACTCCTTGCAAATTATTGAGGTTTTATCTTCATTTCCACTATACTGGGTGTACTGCCAAACAGAGCCTCCTTTAGATCCATATCAAATCCAATCCAATCCAAATAGGGGCAGCCAAATTGCCAATTACAGCCATATTTTCAGCATCCCCAGGAACTTTTTTCATACTTGTGTTGCTCCCCAACACTTTTTACAGTTGATTGTGGCTCACCCGTAAAACAATGTTAGGGACCCCTGCTGAAGGAACATGGGAACACAGATGGGGAGGGATAACTGGTTGTTGTTGGGACCCCCCTCACTCTCGCTCCATTTAGTGCTCTTGTACTTTTGCCTTGGGTCTCATAAATAACCTCTGCAATCTTTTTCCAAATATATACAGTCAAATGTTAACCATTGTATTTCCTCCTCTTTAGCAATTCCAAATTTTAATCACAATCCAAATGAGGAACCTGCAAAACCTATTCAATCTGCAGGTAGGCTTTTATTTATTAGCAGCACAGATTTACTACTGTGGTAATTATATACTTGGACCAGGTTCCAACAAAAAATGTCTACAACCACCATCACATGAAATAATTTCTCTTTTTTAACTTTTGCGGTGATTTTCAATCACGTTTTAACGCTTCCTTAATTTTATCCTCCATTCCTGCCTTGTTATCTATTTCTTTAATTTTCTGTCTTTCCTCCATATTTGTTTCCTCTCCCCCATTCCATTTGACTTTTAATTATCCCTCCCTCAGAACAATAACATTCTCAACAGTGGAGTAACTAGGGGACCACATAAGGCTCTGTGTCCCTACTGTTATACCGTGACAGCGATATTTTATTTTACTTGCATAAAATTAACCGGATAAAGCACCTTCTTTGATGTTATACAATTGCAAAACACTTACTTTCATGATAATTATAATTTCTTTTTCTTTAGGCTCTCCACCAATAATTCCTCGTGAATCAGTTTTTGATGTCAACGAAAATTATGATGTTGTAAGAGAAAAAAAACGTCAAGCAATGGAGGTGGCCATTGCACTAGCTAACATGAGAAAAAGGCTTCCTTTAGACAGATAAGGTGTCTTTCAGCCTCCAATAAAACTGAACGTAACAGTCATTCAGAAGCTGCTGCAAGTCACTAGAGGGGAATTGGGTAATTGTACAAATGACTTTGTGAACAGAATGAGTGGGCAACGTTTAGTCTGTAGGATAATGCTATTTGTGACAAATAAAAAGTGTTGTATATACAGTGTGAGCGTTTTCTCTTGTCACACTGGAACATGATGGAGGATGTTGGAATGTTAGCCAGAGACACTTCTAGGATTTCTGTTTTCTGAGGCAGTAGATCTGATGCCTCCTCCACCCCACACCAGCACTCTTACCTCTCCTGCACTCAGAATGGGGTGGTGGAGTGGGATCACACTTCCCAACACAAAAAAAAAAGAAAACTCTGTCCTTGAAGTTTCCAGGGGTTACTTTCTTTATAATGTGTCCCATGAGTCAAAGTGAGAACCTGTCAAATAAACCCCTGGTTGTAGAGGGCCCAACATTGGGCATATTTGATGCTTGTATCAAATGCATCTGATAATCAATTCTATATATATATATATTATTTGTTTCTTTTTGTTTTCTTATTTTGATTTCATGTATATATATGTATTGAACACTTTAACTATTGCTATATTATACTGCTCCTATCAGGAGCTGCCATGTCAGTACCTGGGCGGAGTAAGTAAGTTTTAAATTTTGTAACTGGAACACATCTTGTTAGAGGGAAAAGCATCTTGAGAAAGGTTCCAGATTCCGAACCGAAACGTTGATGCAATATAATTAATGACTTCCTAATAAAGTAACATTTATATCAACATCGGTGTGCGTGTAAACCTTTGGACTTTTGGATTTCACGATCTACACACAGCACCCGAGTTCAGTTCTTAACGACGAGTGCGGACCTTAATGGTGGATATTTATTCTGTCAGAGATTGGATGGATTGGCCCAGCACCGTCTCTTTATTCGTTTTTTGAATTTAATCTGTTACAATTTTCTCTATACTTCTCGGCTGAGAATGGAGGACTTTGCAGAGCGAGCAGGCTTGTTGTCAGATTATGCTGAAACCTGGCATGTATCTGAAGCCGATGCGGATCGTGTTCTATGGGCAGGCACACAGACGGAACTCCCTACCAGCACCAATATCAAAGATGTCGGCAAAGAACTCACGCGGTTGAAACAACGCGTGATCGACTTAGATCTACACGGCTTATTTCTTTCCGATTACTACAGAGCCAAAAAAATACCGCAAGGTTTTCGGATCCGCAACATGCCGACAATCGGCCGATGGAATCCAGACTTCTGTAAAAAATGGACAGGAGTCCTGAATCGGTGCTCGTTAGATCTTATGGTGCTGGTTATTGAGGAGGTGTCGGGCGAACTCACTAAGGCACGTAAGTCCCTTTTATCCTTTGAACACGATCATCAGGCTTTGATAATGTCGGAATCCTCTAAGGACATTTTGTCCGCTACCAATGCGCAAGTTGATGCGTATAAAACAGACATCTTGCGTTTTAAAAGGGAAAAGTTAAACAAGGTTAATGAGGATTACGCTACCCATAGGGTCTACCGTTGGCTCAGTGGAGATAAATCACACATGTTTAAATATACACCTAGACGGTTTAAAGACCGCCGTGTGAGGCCACGTACTCTCCAAACAGTTGATTCCAGTTCTGGCGATTCAGAACCTGACGAGAACCCTGTATTAACGGGCAGCGATACACGAAGCAATGAGGTTGTCAGTGGCCTGACACAAGCCTCTCAAGGTTTTTTAGAGCAAGCTACGATACAAACTCGCCCTCCAATTCCACCCTCCACAAATCGAGGAAAAGGTACCCCACGAGGAGGGGTAAGAAGAGGGAGATCAGGCCAGCAGTAACAACATCAGTATTTAACCTGTCAGCACACACCTTGACCGATGCGGAACTTTCTCTTTTGCAAAAAGGCTTATCTTATGTGCCCACTACGAAATTCGACAGATTTGAATGGGACATAGACTTTTTTAGATTTATAAGAAAGCTTAATTTGCATGAATTTTTTGGTGATGTTCAACCGAATGAAACTCATAACATTGATACATTGAAACTTAAAAGTACTTTTTGTCCGCCTACACAGAATGTGGCAATTAAATTATTCAAACAGGCGATTGATCAAGAAGTGGATCAATTAAGTGTTGGGCATAACAAGTCTTATAACAATCTAACTAGGGCTGAATCTTTGGCGATTAATACATTAAGTCAAGATAAATCTATAGTAATCCGCCCTGCGGATAAAGGCGGAGGAATCGTGATCCTTAATTATAATGATAATAGAGAGGAGCTTTTAAAACAGCTCTCTGATGATCGAATATATAAACGCCTAGATTCAGATCCTGTTAAGTTGTTTAAGAAGGTCATTGATAATTATCTTTCTATTGCTCTCAATAATGGTTGGATCACTTTGCCATTGTATGAATTTCTAAAACAGGACTTTCCAATTTGTCCAATCCTATATGCCCTCCCCAAGGTGCACAAAAGTTTGGTGTCACCCCCGGGGAGGCCTATAGTGTCTGCAAGAAATAGTTTACTGCACCCATTAGGGATTTACATTGATCAGGTGTTACAACCTATTGTACAGTCGACACAATCTTATCTAAGGGATACACCCCATTTTCTTGCTTATATCAATTCTCTGACTTTTTCAGATGATGAGTCCCTGCTGTTGGCCACTGTTGACGTGGTCAGCTTGTACACAAGCATACCGCATCAAGAGGGTCTCGCTGCGGTTGAAAAAACATTGAAAGAGGTAGACAATTATGTGGGTCCACCGATAGAGTTTGTCATTGAATTATTGAATATGTGCCTAAATTATAATTATTTTCGATTTGAAGATAAATTTTTTCAACAAATATCTGGCACAGCGATGGGGGCCCCAATGGCCCCCGCATATGCAAATTTATTCATGTTTCAATTTGAGGTGACCCACATTTTGTCTAAATTTCATCATAATATTGTTATGTATAAACGTTTTATCGATGATATTGTGTTGATTTGGAGGGGTAACACAGAGAGTTTTGATAATATGATAAGTGAACTTAATGTATGTTCAGATACTATCAAATTTACATCTAAATGTGGTAGTGAATTGAAATTTCTGGACCTGTTCTTGTCCTTACACGGATCTCGTTTGGAATACACGTTGTTTCGAAAAAAAAACGATCGTAACACTTTACTACATGCCTCGAGCTGTCATGCTCCAGCCCTAAAACGATCCTTGCCATTATCACAATACTGTAGAGTGTTAAGAAACAACTCTGATTCCAGCAAATGTGAGATACAACTGTCACAAATGACAGAACGGTTCCAGGAAAGGGGCTATAATAAAAAAGATTTGGATAAAGCCCTTAGTCTTGCTAGACAGAGAGTTTCCTCAGTAAATACTAATCAAGGGGATAAGAATAGTTTAATATTATCTACTCAATTTAATGGCCTGTCACCTTCAATTTGTCGTGCTATGCGCTCAAATTGGAAGATAATCAAAGCAGACCCTAAACTTGATAAAATAAGTCCTAAGCCCCCGATGTTTGGTTACCGCAGGGGTAAAAATTTGAGAGACTTGCTAGTCTTAAGTGACCCAGTACAATGTTACTCTACACAAAATGTTGATCCTACTTGGCTTCCTTCAAAAACATTAGGTTGTTTTAAGTGTCCTACATGTCTGTCTTGCCGATATATGACCCCAGGTAAAAGTTTTGTTCACCCTCATACGGGACGGCGGTACTCGATTCGCCATCATATCACGTGTACCACTACTCACGTGATTTATTTGATTACTTGCCCTTGTGGATTGTCGTATGTCGGCAAGACAGACATGGCGCTGAGACTCCGTATGGATGGCCACAGGTCGGCCATCAATACGGCGTCCAGGGACAATAAAACTTCCAAGCCTGTTGCTAAACATTTCCTTGAAATGGGGCATGGTTTGCCCACCTTTAAGTATATGGGGATTGATCATGTCCCCATGCCACGTAGGGGAGGAGATCGCTCACGGTTGTTGCTGCAGCGTGAATGCTTTTGGATTAAAACTTTAGATACACTAGCACCACGAGGGTTAAATGAATATTGTTCATTTAATTGCTTTCTTGATAAACGATAGTTCTCTGCAACCTTAATATTTTTTTGTCCTCCTAAATATGTTACATGGTGTTTATTTATTGTGAATTATTTGTTTCTTTTTGTTTTCTTATTTTGATTTCATGTATATATATGTATTGAACACTTTAACTATTGCTATATTATACTGCTCCTATCAGGAGCTGCCATGTCAGTACCTGGGCGGAGTAAGTAAGTTTTAAATTTTGTAACTGGAACACATCTTGTTAGAGGGAAAAGCATCTTGAGAAAGGTTCTAGATTCCGAACCGAAACGTTGATGCAATATAATTAATGACTTCCTAATAAAGTAACATTTATATCAACATCGGTGTGCGTGTAAACCTTTGGACTTTTGGATTTCACGATCTACACACAGCACCCGAGTTCAGTTCTTAACGACGAGTGCGGACCTTAATGGTGGATATATATATATATATATATATATATATATATATATATATATCTATATATATATATATATATATATATATATATATATATATATATTCAAATTCTGCGATGAACCAGCACTCCCATATGTAAAAGATAGTTTTTATTTCTGTTGCATTCCAACGTTTCGGTCCCTATTGGGACCTTTCTCAAGGATAATTCAGAAACATGTGACCAATCTTAAATAGCCTTACAAATTCAAATCTTCCAATCAGTGCTAGTTATCCAAACAATTACCAGTTACAATTTTGTTTTTTTCTTTCCTGTAGGATACTTTTGTAACTTATGGATTTTAACTAATCACTGTAACACGAGCAAATGAAACTCAGCGGTGACATCTAGTGGACAGAATGAATTTTACAAGTACACATAATTTTTATGAAATTTTACACTGATTGTTATCATGCGATAGTTGAAATTGTTTTTTGGCACGTTTTAATGCACTTATTTATAATATTTATAATATTTATGATGTACAAGGGATGAGTGTTTTGCAATAATAAGCACTACCAAAAAGAAATGTATTTATATGACACTAAAGCAAAGATGGTCACAATGGGTTAAGTCACGTAATTAATCATGTTTGGATAACTAGCACTGATTGGAAGATTTGAATTTGTAAGGCTATTTAAGATTGGTCACATGTTTCTGAATTATCCTTGAGAAAGGTCCCAATAGGGACCGAAACGTTGGAATGCAACAGAAATAAAAAACTATCTTTTACATATGGGAGTGCTGGTTCTTCGCAGAATTTGAATATATATACCTTTTAACCGCGCACCCCAGCTGAAGAAACTGCATTGGAGTGCATTGGAGTGCGGATACTCATCGGAACGCTATATATATATATATATATATATATATATATATATATATATATATATATATATATATATATATATATATATATTTTGGGGCACATGGGTGTCCATTAGGAACTGAGCCAGGTAGGGGTCAAAGGTGAGATGCCCACATGACCACAGGTGCTGATAGAGAGGCAAATAATATGGCTGCTTGTTTCTGTATTTTTGCACTTCACACCACACCCTGTAATTGATCTTTCAGAATCTTTCAGAATCTTTTCAGTTCAATTGCTATGCATGGGTTATTGGAGCAAATTTAAACCTAATTGATGAAAAGTATATAATGATGGAACATGGAGTCCTTTGTAAAGCATTAACAATAATTTAAGTTAGTTTTCAAGCTGTTCAGAGATAGAATTTATTATTTGCTCAAAAATGTTGAAAAATACAGTATATGGAAGAATGCACACTTATATGGTAAGCATCAATTTTTTTATTTATTGAAAAATATACTTTTATTATATATATAATATAAATGAATAAAAAACAAACGATTTACATGAATTCTGTTTCGTGGTACAATACTGTATATCAGATAAAGTAACGGGGGTGAGGGGTAGTGGGAGGGGAGGGAGAGCGGGAGTAGGAAGGGGATAGTGGAGTTTGATTTGCCCGAAGCTTTATTTCCACTTAAACAGACAGTGAGGGGAGGATAGGGACAAGGAGAGGGTTTTCAGTCAACTTCTTCCTCAAGGCAGTCGCGGATGTTGTAGTTGCGCAGCAGACTGTGAATAAGCCTGCGGCAGTCCTGGATGCTTGTCCTCTCTTTCTATAGAATGAGGAGAGTCCTAGAAAACCACAAAATGTCCGTAATAAGAGTTCATAAGGCGCCAGGCTTCCTGAAATGTCACCTCCAGTTTTCCATGGGAGAAATTATAACTAAATGAAAATACATGACAGTTAGTCTATTTTTTGTCAAAAACATCATTATTGTTTGTTTATGAACATATATTTTAGATCTGAGGGGTGGATGAACTAGTAATAAATAATGGAAACCTAAATGTTTGGAAGCTGTAGAGGTTATTAACAGCATCCATCTTCGGTGATATTTCTGCAGCCTGCAGGGTAGGAATGACTGTATAGGCACAAGAGATTGGCACAAAAACCAACCATTTACGTTGACCTATATTTATTGGAGTCAACGTTGGGCTGAATTTTCCCATACTTTTATGGGGACACCTACCAGTTTTCCTTTCAACTCAGATACAGAGAAGTCATTAAATTAATTAGTATTATAAATTATTACTGTTCCACCTGTTACCTTAGCTGAACTGCTGACAAAAGTTTTTGGAGCAAGCTGAACTGGAACAAAGCGTGAGGTGGCAAATGGATGAAATGAAAGTCCCCAAACTGCTGTTTTGAGGGTCTGACTCTGCTAGCAGATATCTATACTATCTGTCTATGGAGAGCAAGACTAGAGCTACAGAATAATTCATGTCATACCTCCTTTGTCAATCTATTTTGGGTAGTTATGAAGTGGTTCCCAGCAATGCTGAGGAGAAAAGTGACAGTGCCCAACTGAGTACAGTATTTAGACTTTTGTAAAGTGCCCCCTTCAGTCCAAAATGCTTTTGCAGGCTGTCCAAGTGTACACTTAAACAGGTATTATACTTCCAGGGCATGTGCTGAACATACTTTGTGCCTCTTGTTTTAATTATGTAAGAACCAAGATGGAGTAGCTTCAGTCTCCCTGTTTGCCCTGTTTAGCTCAAGAGATGATTTTTTTGTAATTAAAACGAAAGGGAAAAAGTATGTTCAACACAACTCCTATTCATTGAACTCAAGTTGAACAAAGGGGTATAATGACAATTTAATGCAGACTAGGGGATATTTTATATGGGCACCTTGTTAAGTTCCCCAGACAGTGTATACATGTGCAGAAACAATACATGTACATGATAGACGTAAATGTCAAACCAAATGAATAATTTTAATGGTGGTGCTTGAATATGTTTTTGATACTCCCTGATTCTTAACGTACTGTATATTCCCTTGTGGAAAATTGCTGAAATGAATCGGAAGAACTGACTGGCCGGCACTGAACCCTGACATCAACACAACTAAACACCTGCCCAACATCAGTGCCTAACCTCACTAATGCTCTTGTGGTTGAATGGTAGTAAATCCCACCAACAATATTTCAACATATGGTGGGTAGCCTTGTTAGAAGGGTAAAGGTTAGCCCGACTTCATATTAATTATCTTGGTTTGGGATTGTGATGTTGGAAAGCCAAGTATCCAATACTTTTGGTATAGAATACATATACATGCACATACCGACATACATATACATATTCTCCTCCAAATACAAAATTAACTGTAGAGATTGATGTTATACCTGTCCAAGAAGACTTTCTTAAAGGCTTTAAGGGAATCTGCCATCTGTCTCTGCATTCTCTAACCTCTAATTCTTCAGCATTTCATTGTTCATTGTTTATAGATTAAAAAAGGTAAAAAAAAGAGATTTTTCACTTTAGCTAAAACAAAAGGGTTTTGGGGTTAACATTAGGGTGATTGACTTTGTAAGTCACATCCTTTTTACTTGTTTAAATTTTGGTTACGGCTGTTTTAAATTATGCCTATGAGTAAGTATCTTCGGATACGAAATGCGTAAGAATCATTTGTTTTAGCTGTTTGGAATAAAGGCTTTTTAATCACTCCTCGGGTGCGTGCTTCTTCACAGATTGTTGCCATTGCTCCCCCAGCTACGGGTTAAGGCGCTGCACCCAAACCACCCGGCACCTTCTGTGAGTTTGGAAGCTATTTAATGCAAGAAGTTCGTGAATTTCAACTATATGCTATAAACTAGTTAAGGATGCACCCAAACACGATAGACCCAGGGCCTATACACACGGTCCTACTTTGTACAGGGTGAGCCACCCGGTAAAGTTGTAAATAATTAACTTAAGGGGATTGTGCCGCTGTTTTTCCATTGTGTATTCTCTAACCTCACCATCCTCATTGTGCAGTGCAAAATAGCCTCAGGTACCATATTATCTTGCCACCTTTTCATTCATTTTCGATCTTGTTTCCCAATTATTAACAATGGCCATACACTGACTCATACTACATCTTCATTATTTTAATATTATTTGACTCCCAAGTTGGAGCCTATAGGAATTTATGGCCAACTCCCCAGATGGCTGTTCCATTGCTTCTGGGCTAGGCACTTTTCAATAAAATTAAATAATATTCAAGGCATGATTGAACATGCATTCATTTTCAATTAAAGATTCTCTTTAAATTAATTGCATCTAGTACAAATTTTCATTTGGAACTGATCTGGTTTTCAGAAAGGGAGTGGCATAACGATATAGCAATTGATTGGTATAAACTGGCCAACTCCCTCTGTCATTTATATTTACATCTCAGTTAGAAGTTCTATTAGGCAGCAACCCATTGCCAAGATGAGGGCTCCTGACTGTTTTATCCAATACTCCATCATTGTCTCAGTCCTGTTGTACAGCTCTGGATTAGTCATGGGAAGACCAATTGGTAAGTACTGCACCAGCATGAGAAGGGAAAAGGGAGATCTCAGGCAACATCTATCTGCACCAGACAAATCCATTCTTAAAGGAACAGTAAGACCAAACAATTAAAGTTATGAAAATATAATGCAGTGTTGCCCTGCACTGGTAAAAACAATCTGTTTGCTTTAGAAACACTACTATAGTTCATATAAACAAGCTGCTGTGTAGCAATTGAAAAAAAGTCTATATGGCACAGGTTAAATAGTGGATAACAGATAACACCATTATGTTCTACAGAGCTTGTCTGCTATCTTCTGTGTAACCTGAGCCTTTGAATGGCTGCCCCCATTGCTACACAGCAGTTTGTTTACTGTATATAAACAATAGTAGTGTTTCTGAAGCAAACACAGCATCTTTTATTTTTCGATTTTACTGTTCCTTTAAACAGAGGAAATGAAATGAACTTTGACTATGTTTATACTAGCAACTAAATAGAAGTTTAAATACCAAGCCAGTAGGGTTTTTTTTTTTTAATTTAAAAAAAAAAACATAAAAATGTAAAAAAGACTGTTTATTAAGTGTATCAGAATGTCACTACCCATGTGATACTACAAGTTATTTACTTCCAATGTATACTTCGTATGAGGGGTTAGAAAGCAATGACAAATCCGAATATGAATATAACAGGGGCTGACAAAAAAAGTAAGGCATATTAATAGCAATTAAACAATCTGCTTTTAGCACTTTGAATGTTAGGCTACAGAGAAAGTAAGCAATTGCATCTTAGTGAAAGCAGAAAATATGATCTTTTTTTTATCTTGTGACATTCAAAAGAAAATGTTTGTAGTATCGTTAGTAGTTAAAGGGGAACTATCGCGAAAATGAAAATTTAATATAATCTTCAGCCTACTGAAATAAGAAACTTTCTAAATACAATCAATTAAATATTCTGTACCGTTTCTGAAATAATCATCTTCACTTATCCTCTCTCAGTATCTGTTTCTATTCATTCTGTCTTCATGCAGGAGTTGGGTGTCAGATAATTATTGACAGTTAGATCCAATATACAGTATCTTATAGGGGGGCTCCTTTGCCTAGAGCTCACTCTATTAAAATCACCAGACATCATGTCTCTCTACATGCAGAATTTGTGCAAAATTCAGTAATTTTGTTAGATTTTGTTTGCAGTGTCGGACTGGTCCACCGGGATACCAGGAAAACTCCCGGTGGGCCAAGGTGTCAGTGGTTCAGTGCTTCTAAACATTTGGCTTTTTTCATGGTCATTGCCAATTTCTATGAGAACAAAGGATAAATAGATGGATTAATTGATTATAATATTTAAAGAAAAGAGAATAGAGTTTGAGGGAGAAGAGGAAGAATAATAGTACTGAGAGTGGGTCCCTGGTCTAAGGTCTTTGGGTGGGCCCCTGGTGTCCCAGTCCGACATTGTGCGGGGGCCCCCAAGGTAACAGTCCCAGTGGGCCCAGGACCCCCAGGACCCCCTGTCCGACACTGTTTGTTTGTACTGGAATCAGTTATTTGAATGAGCTCTATAAGATATATTGGATCTATCTGACTTAATTCCTGCATTAACACAGAATGAAGAGAAACAGATGCTGAGAGAGGGATAGTGAACATAAACTTGATTACTTCAGAAACGATGCAGAATATTTAATTGATTGTATTTACAAAGTTTCTTACTTCAGTATGCTAAAGCATATATTAAATTTTCATTTTGAGATAGTTCCCCTTTAATAAGCCAAACTGTGGTCTGTCAGTTCTTGCAGTTTCCTCTAAAACATTTGCAGGGAGTTGCATCAAGCTATAAATTACTTGCACCAAATCCCCTCTTAATACATATCACAGGGGAGTCGCCATACTGAGATTGTATTCTGATATTTCCTTTCTAACAGTTGTATTTCCATTTATGTGCAGTACAAATTCAAAGAGGCATTGACCCATGTGGAGATTAGTCACCCATGATAAATCTCCCCTACCGCGAGCGACTAATCTCCTGTAAATGCTTTCCCACCGTCAATAACATTTGAAAACATACACTTTGCTTAATTTTTCCGAAGTCACCCAAAGTTGCCTTGCAATGTTGCCTAAAGAGAAAAGCCCATTACTGCTTGAATTGTTCCTTAAAGTGATGTGCAGAAAAGGGAAGCTTAGGAGCTTTTCAATGAGCTATAAGAACTATACCTAACCAAGCTATATATTTCTGTCATTGAGTCCATTGGTCTATAATAGGGGCCCTCAACCTTTTTTACCCATGAGCCACATATAAATTTGAAAAGAATTGGGGAACAACGAAAGCATGAAAACCATTCCTGGAGGTGCCAAATAAGGGATGTGATTGGTTATTTGGTAGCCCCTATATGGACTGGCAGTCTACAGGAGGCTCTGTTTGGCAGTACATTTGGTATTTGATGCAACCAAAAATTGCCTCCAAGCCAGGAATTCAAAAACAAGAACTTTCTTTGAGGCCACTGGGAGCAACGTACAAGGGGTTGGTGAGCAACATGTAGCTCACAAGCCATTGGTTGGGGATCACTGGTCTATAACAATCAACAGAAAACTGATGGCACTGAACCACAGGTAGCAGGTTGGGAATAAGGTTCTAACTGTCCCCTTAAATTCCTCTTTCTTTTGACAGAACCTGGAATGGAAATCCTCAGGTAATTAATGAGTTATAAGGTAAGTACTTAACAGTGATCTCTTAGCAGACACAGAGAAAATAATCTGTTTTTTCCAGATTACCTCGGGCTACAGATTTCCAGAAAACAAGAATCAAGACATTACAAAGTGAGTATATACCCAGTAACCAGAGAAAGCTTCTGTAGCCAACGTTCTGAATTTTTCTTCTTTTTCAGGATTACGAGAAATTTTGCTGGATGCAGTGGAATCTGTAGCGAAAGCATTGAAAGGTAAGGAATAAAAGTAATAAAAAGTAGCAACAAGAAAACATTTGTAGCCTTAAAGAGCATTTGTTTTTTTAGATGGGGTCAGTGACCCCCATTTGACAGCTGGAAAGAGTTAGAAGAAGAAGGCAAATAATGTAAAAACTATTAAACAAAAAGAAAAAATGAAGTCCAGTTGAAAAATTGCTTAGAATTAGCCATTTTATAACATACTAAAAGTTAACTCAAAGGTGAACCACAATCTTATTGTATTGTGTGACTGATACTCCTATGACAGGGGTGATCTTGTTTATTGCTTACATTAGTACATTTAGGGGCCGATTCACTAACTTCGAGTGAAGGATTCGAAATAAAAAAAACTTCGAATTTCGAAGTTTTTTTTGGGCTACTTCGACCATTGAATGGGCTACTTCGACCTTCGACTACGACTTCGAATCGAAGGATTCAAAGTAAAAATCGTTCGACTATTCGACCATTCGATAGTCGAAGTACTGTCTCTTTAAAAAAAACTTCGACCCCCTAGTTCGGCATCTAAAAGCTACCGAAGTCAATGTTAGCCTATGGGGAAGGTCCCCATAGGCTTGGCTAACTTTTTTTGATCGAAGGATATTCCTTCGATCGTTGGATTTAAATCCTTCGAATCGTTCGGTTCGAAGGATTTAATCGTTCGATCGAAGGAATAATCCTTTGATCGTTCGATCGTACTATCTGCGCTAAATCCTTCAACTTCGATATTCGAAGTCGAAGGATTTTAGCTCCTAGTCGAATATCGAGGGTTAATTAACCCTCGATATTCGACCCTTAGTGAATCGGCCCCTTAGTGATGACTAGAAAAGAGCGAAGTTTCAAAGTGGGTAAAGAAGTAATGAGTTGAACTATACCTAACCAATCCATATACATTATACAATATACATTTATATCATGGGGACCTATGTAGCTGCTGTCTCTCAAGAATCATACTTTTTTTTCTTAACAGGGGCTGAAATAGAATTCAAGAGGTAAGTAATTTTTTATAAACTGAGCCCCATAATTGATTGTCTTAACAGACAGGGAAGAATAAAGTGTCTGTTTTTGCAGTCTTCCACAGAATGCAGCTCAGGAGCAGGAAAAAATTGGCAGCTTACAAAGTGAGTATATTCCTGATAACAGGGGACCATTTCTGTAGACAGGGTTCTGAGTTTATTTTCTTTTCCAGAAATAGTTAAAGGCGTGTTGGACGGTGTGGAATTCATGGTGCAGATAGTAAAAGGTAAGCAGTGTCTCTTCATGGTGCAGATACTAAAAGGTAAGTAGTGTCTCTGATACGGAATGGGGCTATGGGGCAGATTTACTAAAGGGCGAAGTGGCCGTTACTAGCAAATATTTGTCAGAAATACCATCCGCAGGGACATCGCCAATTTACTAACAGGAGTAGAGGACAATTCACTAGACCGTCACTAACAATAGTTTCATGGCCTTTGGCCAGGCACATCTTCGATCAGACGAACAATTGTTATTCAGATAATTGACTTAAGTGCGAATTTTACAGAATGTTACCCTTTCACCAGGGTTTCCTTTACCAACTTAGACCTGGCAAACTGATAAGATGAAGCAACATCCTCTTCAATCTTATGTCAGTGCCATCATATCCTGTATGTATATTTTTGTATATTTTAAAGCGGGATTGTCTTTAAAAGTTTTTTTTTTTTTTAACCATTTGAGGGGCATGCTGTTATGTTTTGGTATCCGAGGATGAGTAGAGTATAACAGTGCTTTATTAGCAGGTTCATGCAGCCATTACACTTCAACAGTAGCTTCAATCTAAGACTCTAAGCAGTATATAAAGTACTATGTATACACAGTATAACTCATATGCACAGTGACACCTACAGGCCATTTGTATAAACACCACATATTCCCCCTATAGTAGGAAAGCTTTTAGGCAAATGCAACAAACAACAACAATTAAACAGTATGCATCTCCAAACAATATTATGCATTCTTCAAATCACATAGTCCTTGGTCCATGCAGGTAGTTTTCTGATTCTCACAGTATGCCTTATAGGTTCACTTTCTTCAGGCCTATTGCAGTTGGCATCAGTAGTAGGAAAATGTCCTTCATCAAATGGAGCTTCTCCAAAGTCATTCCTAACAGGAGCAAGATGACTTGCATTCCATGTGAGTCCATCAGACAGTTCATATCTGTATGGTCCTCGTTGGCGTCTGGGTGTAGTAAATTTAGATTGTACTTGTTTCAGTATTCCTGGTTTCTTAATTCTGACTAAAGATCCAGGCTGAAAGTGCACTTCTCTTGCACCACGTTTTCTGTCATTATAAACCTTGCATTTGGCTTGTTGATGCTTCATAATGTCAGCAGTAGGTACAGTATTTTGTGGAAGTTTCATGTCTGCAACATGTAACTTAGTGCGCATCTGTCTGCCATGTAATAATTCAGCTGGAGATTATCGGGTTGTTGCATGGCACGTTGCTCTGTAGTTATGTAGGAACTCTGTTGTAAATACTTTCCAAGATTTCCCAGTAAGATTTGCTGTCTGTAGTGCTTCTTTCAGACTTCTGTTGAATCACTCGATTTCTCCATTTGCTTGTGGGTAATACACTGAAGATTTCCTATGCACAATAATTCTCTCTCTCAGAAAGAATTCAAACTCAGATGAGACAGACTGTGGTTCGTTGTCTGATATTGACTAATTTGGATTACCTTCTCTGCTGAAGACTGTAGACAGAAATGTACCACAAGAATAAATGGCAGTTACCACATCGGCATCCATTGCTGCCCACCAGTATAGTTCTCGTAATCTTTGTTTTGTACATACAATTCTGTCATGACTCTCATGTGCAAGTTGTATGAGCTTTTCTCGCAAGGTCTCTGGTACCAGTAAGCGGTGAGCTCCACGGACAACATAGCCATCTACTAAGGACAGTTCATGACTAATCCTGTAGTAAGGTTGAAGATCAGGACTGAGTTTCTTCTAAGCATTTGGCCATTTGCTTTGTAAGATGTCCCGTAGTTTTACTTGAATTGGACATGTGAGACAAGCTAGCTTAAAATCAGCTTTACAGCTGTAACTGTAGATGATAGTAAATCAGTTAGTGCTATAACTTCTATGTCCTCATCCAGTGTATCAGAAGCTGCAGGTAAAGGTAAATGTGACAAATAATCAGCAGTAACTTTTTCAAACGTGGTTTGTATTGTATGTTGTAGTTGAAATTCAGTACCTTGCTGACCATCTAGCTATACGCATTCCAGCTCTTCCTAGTCCCTTTGTTGTAAGCAGTGTAAGGGCTATGATCAGTGCATAAGGTAAATTCTCTACCTCATAGGTAGGTTCTCCATTTTTCTGTTGCCCAAAGACATGCTAGAGCTTCTTTTTCATCAGTTGAATACGTATGCTCTGTCTCTCTAAGTGTTCTGGATGAAAATGCAACAGTTTTCTCTGCATGATCAGCATGGATCTGTGTGAGAACTGCACCAATGCCATAATCTGAAGCATCTGTAGTAACCATAGTGAGTAGTGGAGGATCAAATAAAGCTAGCACTGAACTGTTCACAATTAACTGTTTCACTATTTCAAAGCTATGTTAAGCAGACTATGACCAAACCAGACTTAAAGTTCCACGTAGTAGTGCTCTAAGTGGCTCCACAGCTGAAGCATAGTTGGGAATAAACTTAGAATACCATGGAGTAAGACCTAAGAAAGCATTATTACAATTCGACCGTTGATAAATCTGCCTCTGACAGTGCATATAAACTTGTCTGGAATAAATGTATCAGCTTTATCTACACTTAATACTGTAACATGTGATGCAGTGACTTCATGAACATCTTTAGAAGAACTACGGCAGATCTTAGCAAAATATCCTACCTTTTCGCATTTGCGACACTGTACAGCTTTTGCAGGACATGTAACATAATGTGCAGTGTCTTGTATTGAACCACAGCAAAAGCAGTATTTTTTATTTCTATTTGCTGCACTGTTTTGCAGTGTAGGTGAATCCCTTTCGCGAGCACTAGTGATGGGCGAATTTATTCGCTAGAGGCGAATTCGCGTCAAATTTGCACGATTCGCCGCCAGCAAATAAATTTGCGAAACGCCCGCGAAAATTCGGCGTCAAAAAAACGGGCACCGGCGTCAAAAACGAGACGGCGAAGCGAAATGACGCAAATTCGCCCATCACTACCGAGCACTGTATTTTGCTAGATTCACAGTCTGAACATTCCCAGCAGTTCCCTGACTGAGAGTTTTAGCCTCTGTCACTGCTGTTTCAATTTGGCTAGCAACTGTAATAGCCTTTGCAAGGGTTAAATCCTGCTCTAGGAGCAGTCTCTCTCTAATGCGAAGTGAGTTTGTTTTTTCCACAATTTGGTCTCTTAGCATTTCATCTGTTAGATTCCCAAACTCACAGGTAACAACCAGATCTCTCAAAGCTGCTACAAATTGTTCTGTGGATTTGCCATTACGTTGTCCACATAGGCGGAATTTATATCTTTCAGAAACCACATTTACTTTTGGTACAAAAAAGTTCTTTATAGCAGTAAGTGCAGTTTCATAATTATCATCAGGTAATGGTAATGTATAGAATATACGCTGTCCCTCTGCTCCCAGGCAGTGATTAAGTAAAGCACGCTTTCTAGCAGCAGAAATCTCCCCTTGTTCAGCAGCAATAATGTTATTTTCAAACATACAAATCCAAGCAGTAAAAGGTATGGTAGGCTCACCAGATTTTGGAAGAAAAGGTGCAGGCTGCTGCAGAGGTAGAAGAGACATCTCATCGCCAATTTATTATGTTTTGGGTAGCCGAGGATGAGTAGAGTATAACAGTGCTTTATTAGCAGCTTCATGCAGCCATTACACTTCGACAGTAGCTTCAACTCTAATACTCTGAGCAGTATAGAAAGTACTATGTATACACAGTATAACTCTTGTGCATAGTGACACCTACAGGCCATTTGTATAAACACCACACATGGCACATTTGTTTTAGTGTGGGCTTATGTCTAATTCATTAGAGGATCTATTTTGCCTTTATTTTACTTCCTTGAACAGTTTTAATAATAATTGGCCACTTCAAGCATTTGCACCAAAAGTTCCGCGCCGAGACGGAACTTTGCATTTTAGTGAATTAGCGTAGTGGTTGCAAATTTGCGCCTGGTGAAATGGCGCCGAGTGTGGTGAAGCCTTTGCAGGCAAAAATTCACCCTTCAGTGAATTTGTCCCTATAACTGAACCAGTACCATTCTATTCCATTGCAACAGATCACAAATGTCAATTACCTTACCTTTTTGTTTTGGGTTGTTTTGTGTTTGTTAAAGAAAAATAAAAGAAGATTTACCTTTAAAAAAAAAAAAAGTAAGCAGTGAGGTAAAGCACTGGGTTCAGCACTAGGGAAAAATGGAGGAAGGAAGGACTGACTGGAGATATCAAGGATTTTATGTAACGGGGAGGTTCAGTGTAAAATTTACCTTCAAATATTCCAATTTAGGTGGTACAATCCTAAGTCAGGACATGGGGCTTACCTGAAAGCAGGGTTTCCAGTAATATGGATTTTTGGAATTATCTTGTTTGTCTGTTTATGTACTGCATGTATAACCCATATGACTTATAATTCACTTTGTCTATAAGATTAAAATTCACAATCTTCCTGTTACCTATCATCAATTCTGAAACTGAACTTGTAAAGAAAGCCAGTTGTTGTGTAACCAACCAGTTGACATGCACAAATGTGGTATGTGTAGGGATAGTTTACTGAATTATAAAGCATATATTGTCTCTTTTCCATCAGTCGAATAGGAGACAGGATTCTTTGAGATATGAACCCCTCCCTCATCTGAGTAACAGTGGAAAGCCTATAAAAACCCATTCACTGCAGGGTTAAATCAGAAGTGTATTTTCTACATTTCTCCAAGTCTTGTCTTAAAGCAACATTAACGTGTCTGTATCTGAAGGGTCCAGTGAAAATTCCACAACATAGGCAAATTGGGGACTTGTCTGGGCCTGGTGAGGTGAATCAAGAGTTTGAGTGTTAGACATCACCTCCTGATAATGCCTCCACTTCCCTACACATCCGTTTTCTTCATATTTCCCACATATTTAAACCTGCTGTTTTTGCCTCTTATGGTAGATCTTGAAATCACCTGCCTGTTTGCTCTGAATCATTCTGAGATTTTCTACATTTCCATTGTAAATTACAGAAAAGCATCGCTGATAACACCACCATTCATTTTTGACTGGTAATTATATATTATATTTTGCATAAATATACAGTAAAATGTTAATCATTTTTATTTCCTTTTTTTCAGACATTAGAAATATTCCAATTCAATGTAGGTAGCTTAGGGTTTTATTTATTCCAGTATAGCACACTGTATACACAAAGTCTCCAAAAGTTTATGTTATAGTCTTTACTACCAACAGAAATCATACATAATTGGGATACACGCACCACCAAAATATATGTAAAAACATTAAACACAGTTGTGTATTATACAACGATGCACCAGTTTAATAAACAATGGTCTCAAGTTTGCTCCATGTTTAGCAACCAGTCACCAGGTAGCAATTACTGGTCAGTTGTTTGAGAGCAAACATCTGCTTGGTTGCTATGTGTTAAGGTCCCCATAGACGCAAAGATTTCTCTTGCCGAATGACCGATTTTAGTCTGACCAAACCTTGGAAATTATCATGCGGTTAGTGGGATTCGAACGATCGTACATCTTACGATTTTTCGTCCAACATCTGTCAGGAAATTGATCGGCCAGGTTAAAAAATCTTTGTCGGTCCCAGTGCAATCTATCTATGTTTGCAGGGCCAAGCAGGCAGCTCCCCTTTGTTTTCCTGGCAAATTGGTCTTTTTAGTTAATGGACAATTCGTACAATCGTAGGATCGTTCTGAGATAATCGTGGTCTCACGATGAGGATCTGATCTTTTAAAAATCTCAACATCTATGGCCAGCTTTACTCGATGTGGGCAAACTTAAGACTTTTATTACACTACCCCAGAAATGTTATTATATAGTACATAGATACACTATGATAGACTGATGAATCACCGTCTACAGTATGTTAAAGGAATTGTTCAGTATAAAAAATAAAAACTGTGTAAATAAATAGGCTGTGCAAAATAAAAAAATGTTTCTAATATAGTTAGTTAGCCAAAAATGTAATGTATAAAGGCTGGAGTGACTGGATGTCTAACATAACAGAACACTACTTCCTGGTTTTTAGCTCTCTTGTTTACCAGGCAGTAACCAATCAGTGACATTAGGGGGAGCCACATGGGTCATAACTGTTGCTTTTGAATCTGAGCAGAATGCTGAGGATCAATCGCAAACTCACTGAACAGTTATGTCCCATGTGGCCCCCCTTCAAGTCACTGACTAACTCAGAGTTAGAGAGCTGAAAAGCAGGAAGTAGTGTTCTGGCTATTATGTTAGACATCCAGTCACTCCAGCCTTTATAAATTACATTTTTGGCTAACTAACTATATTAGAAACATGTTTTGCACAGCCTATCTATTTTTCTTGTTTTTATTTTTACACTGATTCTATTCTTTTACACTGTTCCTTTAAAACGTTTAATTTATTGTGTTGTAACACCTTTACCAAACACTCATTATATGTGGAATACAGCAGGATCAAATAACCAAATAAGTGCAATCATTGCAATAAATGATAACACACAATTCCCATTACCATTTTTAACCTGGAAACCTGCAGTCATTTGCCTATTATGTACAGTAAATCTTCTTGTTCTAAATTATTGAGGAGTTATATACAGCGGGGAAAATAAGTATTGAACACGTCAACAGATTTCTCAGTAAATATATTTCCATCACAAATGACAAATCTTACAAGTAGCAACCGGTTTACTTCTGACAAACTTATATACAGTATATGTACTTGATATGAAATCTTTTATGTACCGTAAATAGTAGTCCTGGCTGGAGAGGTGTAATCTCCTCCCCAGGGCAGGTTACTTTTAAACCTAGACGTTAAAGGAACAGTAACATCAAAAAATTAAATTGTTTTCAAGTAATAAAGTAATAAAACTGATGTGTTTGCTTCAGAAACACTACTATTGTTTATATAAATAAATTATATTACAAACTGCATCTGCATGGGTAGTTGGCAATTATGGGAAGCACACAAAGTTGCCAAAAGATTATAATATAGTATATAATATAGTAAATAGTAAAATGTTTACTGTTTTAACCCATTAAATTGCACTCATACCTTCATCTCTATCCATTGTATCTTCCCTTTGTCTAAAGTGGCATTAGTAAAGCTGCTTATTGAAAAGGAAAAGGGTTGTAAGAGACAAAGTCAGCATAGAAATAATCAAAAGCATTGACATATGTATTTGATTTGAAATAGTTCACATACAGCATAAATCATAACCATTTTGGTCTCCCACTCATTATATTTTGATATTTTAACATTGCATTCTCAAATTCCAGACCCCTCAATTGTACCACCTCCATGGCTTAAAAGTAAGTAGCCCAGTCTTCTATTTATTAGCATTAAAGGTTTTACCTTAGGATACTGTAGTAACTGTATTTACTATTTGCAACTCTGGAGACCAGGTTACCACAAAACCTCTCTATATTCAGCAATCACTAAAATGTTTTCTAGAATATCATAGAGCAATGTAATACCAGGAATACTCACTCATCTACCGATTACCATAAATACCATAGAGCAAATGAATCCTTCTCCATGTCAGTGCAAATCAGATTTTAAGAAGTATATGTAAAAGTATCAGTCTCACCTACTTGCTTCTAAATTACTACAACTAGTAGCGCAAATATAACAGAACAATTACTATTAGAAACTAGGGATGTAGCGAACGTCGGAAAAAAAGTTCGCGAACATATTCGCGAACTTGCGCAAAAACGCGAGCGGTTCGCGAACGGTTCGCGAACCCCATAGACTTCAATGGGAAGGCGAACTTTAACATCTAGAAAAGACATTTCTGGCCAGAAAAATGATTTTAAAGTTGTTTAAAGGGTGCAACGACCTGGACAGTGGCATGCCAGAGGGGGATCAAGGGCAAAAATGTATCTGAAAAATCTGCCTGTGTGTGCTTGGAAGAGATAGTGTAGGGGGAGAGCTGTTAGTGATTTCAGGGACAGATGATAGTAAGTTTGCTGGCTAGTAATCTGCTTGATACTGCTCTGTATTGGAGGGACAGAAGTCTGCAGGGATTTGAGGGACATTTTAGCTTAGGTAGCTTTGCTGGCTAGTAATCTACTGTTCTCTTTAAACAACTGCCATACGTTGACCTTGTAGGCATTGTTTGGTGTTTTTTCTG
The DNA here is from genome assembly GCF_017654675.1 of Xenopus laevis. Taxonomy (NCBI): domain Eukaryota; kingdom Metazoa; phylum Chordata; class Amphibia; order Anura; family Pipidae; genus Xenopus; species Xenopus laevis. Next base: position 112,013,364 of record NC_054385.1, on the reverse strand, counting down.
GAGACGGTAATATTATGGATATTTAGACAGAATGTGAACAAGGTCACACAGCTCGATGGCGGGTTGAAGAAAACAGTGTGCAAATAATGCCTACAGGGCAAATAATGCCTAAAAGGTCAACTTATACACTACTACAGCGGTAGTAAAATAAAAAAAGTAAAATAAAAAAAAATGAATATTAAAAAAAAAATTAAAGTTGGTGCTGCTGAACTACTAGGAGCAGCAGATTAGCACACCAGTCCCACTCCCCAACACTGCTAGACTAATAGCACTGGGCTCTTATAGTAGTAGTAGTAGTAGTAGTAGTAAAACAACAAAAAAATAAATAAAAGCAGTCCTTACAAGGACTACTGTTATTGCAGCAGTCAGCAGATGAGATCAGAAGCAGGACAGCTGCCCACTGCAGCTACATACAGAGCACTGCAGTAGAAGGTAGATTACTAGCCAGCAAAGCTACCTAAGCTTAAATGTCCCTCAAACCCCTGCAGACTTCTGTCCCTCCAATAACAGAGCAGTATCAAAACGATTACTAGCCAGCAAACTTTCAACTGTCCCTGAAATCACTAACAGGCAGCAGCTCTCTCCCTACACTATCTCTTCAGCACACACAGGCAGAGTGAAAAAACGCTGCAGGGCTTCGGTTTTTATAGGGAAGGGGAGTGGTCCAGGGGAGAGCTTCCTGATTGGCTGCCATGTACCTGCTGGTCTGGGGTGAGAGGGCAAAAAAAAGCGCCAACAATGGCGAACCCAAAATGGCGAACGTCGCGCGACGTTCGCGAACTTCCGGCGAGCGCGAACACCCGATGTTCGCGCGAACAAGTTCGCCGGCGAACAGTTCGCGACATCTCTATTAGAAACCTTCACATAACAGCTAATGTGGGCAGATTACTGCCCTGGTATCCCTCTTAAACCTAGAAATCCTGCAAAAAAAAAACTTTGCAAAAGATAACGGCCTGGGAATTCCATCTACTACTAGACCTGCACATGCACTCAAACTGTAATGCACATGTGCCAAGTCAGTGGGAGAGGTGCATAATCCATACCTGCTCATCTCTGCTTTTAGGAGTTTGCAGTAAATATATAGGGATGGGTAGGTTTGCCCCTTTTATACCAGCCACATAATAAATCTGCATCCCATATTGATATTTAGATACATGGCTGAACATTAATCAATTCAGTACTAGTCACATAGAATATGAATTTTAAATGTGACAGTATTAAAGGGGTAAAGTGGCAACCATAGGGGTGGACTAGGAGGTACACTTTTGTCCAACGCAGTAGCCCATGGGTACCTATATAGAAAAGCAGCAACTCTCCTACTTTCATTTATTAGCAACAATCAGGTAGGGCTATGGCTTAACAAAAAGGTTTTTAATCCCACTCTCCTTTTGTTCTCAGCACACAGAAATCTTGAAAGCAAATAAGTTATGAAGATTGTATTATGAAGCTCTACCCAATTAATTCAGGGGCTGCTATAAGCTTCATCAGGATTTGTGACACCCATTGGTTCTCCACCTCAAAAACAAATTTTTCATAATTTAGATAATGTAATTGCTCAGCAACTTTTTCGATATACAACTGGTTCTGACTATTGAAAACAATTGAAACAATTTGCTGAAACCAGCTGATTAACAAGAGTCAAGCGACGGAAACAGGAATGAGTAAGGGAAACTAAAAGGGATAAATATTGTTCTCATTGATTTTATGATGATAGACTGACATTTGAAGTGGGAGGACCTGAACAGAAAGACAATATAAAATATCAATAACATTAAACCTGTAGCCTCACAGAGAAATAGTTTTTTTGGCTGCTAGGGTCAGTAGCCCATATGAATGCTGGAAAGAGGCAGAAGAGAAAAATAATTGCTTTCATCCTGTATTTTGAATATATTTTCTGTTAATTTTGCAAGACTTTTTTCAAATAAAAATTTGGAAACTGAAACCTGCCAGAATACAGTTAATGACACTTGTTTCAAATAAAATCCTTCTATCGCTCAATGTACTTGGGAATAGTGATAGGCGAATAATTTCGGCAGGCTCAGATTCGCAGTGAATTTCCGCGTTTTGGCGGTGTCAAAAAATTTGGACGCACGTTGGAATAGCCTCTCACGTCAAAACTGTTGTGTGTCAACATTATTTGGATGCCCATTGACAAATTTTGCGGGAAATTCACAAATTTTCCGGCAAAGCAAAACGGGACAAATTCGCTTTACCTCAACCTTACCCTTATAATAAAATGCAAAATAAAATGTTCTTACCCATATACCCATTCTTGGGTAATTATAATTTGTTCCTTTAATTTTCTTAAACAAAGTACCAAAGAATGGTAAAAAGAAAGAATCTCTCTAAAAATATTCATACCAGAAATGTGCTAGTCTTCCTGTAGTATGAAGGGCATTTTACACAACACAACAGTCATTATTCCGAAAATACATTGTTTACTGTTCTGATTAAATTAAGAGTGTTGCAACAACAAAAAGTTTTTAAAGATCTTATTTTCGCACACTGTAGATTGCTTCATGTAATATATTAATCAAAATTAATTAATCCTCAGAGAACCCAAAAATTGTTGATTTGATTTTTTGAGGTTTTTTAATTCCAAGTACAAAAACAGTGAAAATTGCTGTACAAATATCAATTTAATAAATACAATTAATTATACCACAATTCATGTATATATAGCACCATATATGGTTTGCACCATATTTTTAAAAGAATAATTTAACTGCTAATCTTAGATTATGCAGATAATGAGGCTTGGAGGAGACGTTTTAAAAACGCATCATTTGGATCAGCATTCCTTGTTTGTCAAATTGACTTATGTCCATGGTATTGACCTGCTTAAGTAAAAGTCACAATGAAGCACTTGTTAGAGGTTTTAAACATTGTATGCAGGACATATTCACTTTGTTGCTGATAATGAGAAACAATGTAGCAGAGTGTGGAAATATATTCAAAACACTTGCAGCCGTAAATACGAAGAGCTGTGCCTTTTGAAATACTGCGCTGAAAATCCAGATAGATAAGTAGTATGACCGGCTCACATAAATTTCAGGTAGTAAGTATAGGGTTGACTGTCAGTCGGCTACACGCCAAGTATACATTACCACCTTATCGGTGTAGTCTCTGTGGCGGTTACGTTGCTCGCAGAGCTGTCCTAGCTTGCACTTCCAGAGCCGATCTGAAGAGCCAAAGGTCCCAGTCACTCCTTGTTCCACGTATCTGATTTCCAGATTGTTAAATGTACTCAAATGATGGCGTTTCTCTCCTCCACATGGCCAACGCGCGTTTCACCTTGAGCGGCTTCGTCAGGGCTTAGTGATGTCATATTTCCTCGCCTCTTATAGCCCTTCTTGTGGTGAGAATTAACAAAAAGGGTTGAATCTTACAATTAACCCTACTATTGCTGTTTTTCATATAGTGCTACACAATGGTGCCATTCATTTCTATACATATATACATACATTTAAATCGTATTCCTCGCATTTTAACATTTTATTTATTTGTTAACACATGTATTTTTATCAATGTTTTCTGGTTCACAACTCGAGTGGTTCTATCATGCCTATTATTAGTTTTATAGTTTCTTAAGATTATTCCTAACAATTAAAGAATTAAATTATTAAACATTTGCAAATATCACAAAAAAACTCCAAATTTACTATCATCGTTTAAACCATTAGGCCAAAGTGTGTTTAACTCATACATCCACCTTAATTCCTTTTGAAGCAGTTTTTTATCAATTTCACCTCCCCGGATCCCCAGGGAAACGTGTTCAATTCCAAACATCTTTAGATTTTTTAATTCTCCACCATGCACGTTTCTAAAATGTCTTGCCACCGAGCTTTTTTGTACATTACAATTAATGTCACTGATATGTTCCAGGATACGTCTACCCAAAGGCCTAAATGTTTTCCCAACATATCGCATAGGACAATTGCATTCTATGACGTACACCACAGCAGTGGTTTGGCAATTTATAAAGTTATTTATCTTATACATTTTTTTATTTTTTAAATGGGTAAAATCCCTACATTTTTTTACATATTTGCAGCATTTACAATGCCCGCATTTGTGCATCCCTTTTTCCGGTTCTGGTAGCCATGTTAAGGCTTTTCCATGACTGCTGTTGACAAAATGACTACTAGTTAGCTTGTCCTTTAAAGATGGCGCTCTTCTTGCGGTCATTCTAGGAAAAGGACTTAAAAAGCTTTTTAACTCAGGATCAGCTAGTAAAATATCCCAATTTCTTTTTAACACCTGCTGGATATCATACCATTGACTGTTATACTCTGTTATAAATCTCATCTCTGAACTTGTTTGTTTTTGTTTATTTTTGAAAATTAATTCTGTTCGATTTGAAGTTTTGGCCTTTTGATATCCTCTACTTATTGTCTGCTTGCTATAACCCCTATTTGTCAGTCTCTGCATTAGTTCTTCAGCTTGCTGATCAAAATCAAAATCTTGAGTACAATTTCTCCGTACTCGCAGAAACTGACCAATGGGGATTCCTCTTATCAATGATTGGGGATGGTGGCTTTCGGCTCTCAGTAAAGTGTTTGTAGCTGTTTCTTTTCTATATGTTCGAGTACTTAGTACTCCATTGTTTTTAAAAATCATCAAATCCAAAAAAGCTATTTCTTGCCTATGATAATTTAATGTTAATTTAATATTTTTGTTATTATTATTTAGCTTTTCCACTAATTGAAGTAGCTGTTGCTGCTCACCTTCCCATAATATCAAAATATCATCCACGTAACGCAACCAGAGGAGCACGTGCGGTCCTGCCCAATCGTCATGCTATATATACATGAATTGTGGTATAATTAATTGTATTTATTAAATTGATATTTGTACAGCAATTTTCACTGTTTTTGTACTTGGAATTAAAAAACCTCAAAAAATCAAATCAACAATTTTTGGGTTCTCTGAGGATTAATTAATTTTGATTAACCCTTTAAGTGCCACAGAACGTAGAATCTACGTTCTGTGGAAAAGTAACTTGAAATGCCACAGAACGTAGATTCTACGTTCTGCAGCACTTCCGGGTTCTGGAGCGGAGGAGCGGCTGTTAGAGCCGCTCGCTCCGTTCCGCATCGATCCCCTGCCCCTAGGCAACGAGCAGAGCAGGGGATCGAGTGGCCCCTGGGGCGCGATCGCCCAGGGGCCCAAAAACAGCAGCAGGCACGTGTAACTTACGTGTCCTGCTGCTGCAGCCTACACCGCGCTGGATATCTCCGCCCCTACAGCACAGGCACACAGAGGACGTCGCAGATCTCTTCCTGAGGCCCTTCCAGATCGCCTGCAACAGTCTCCAGCGATTTTTTCAGGTTAGTGCAACAATTACACACACAAACACACCAACACACACTTATTACAGTAATACACACTTAGATTCACACTTACACACACTTACACATACATTTTTGGGGATTGGGGGGGTCACTTACACTCACTGCACTTACACACACGTGCACACGCACACACGCGCACTTAACATGTAATTTACCATTTGTACACACGCACACGCACATACATGGCATTGTGGCTTTTTTTTTTTTTTCTTATCGCATCGTTTCTTTTTTTGGCTGAAAAAATGTTTTATTGCCATTACGAATAGCGTATTCGCTAACCGTACTGTGCAATATCTTTTTTATGTTATTTCGGTGATTATATTGCAATTTTGGGTATTTTGGTGCATTTTTAGCCATTTTATTGAATTTTTAGCCATTTTATTGCATTTTCAGCTCTGCGTATGTTGTGTTCACTTGTTTCTAGCCGTATAACCTGTTTGGCCCAGCTAAAATATTCAAACTGTGATTCTGACGGCCGATAACACGAGTCTGGAAAAAAAACATTGATTTTTGTGGTTTTATTGGATTTTTTGCATTTCACTCTTTACTGCCTTATTTTGTTTTGCCTTGTAAATTTTATTTACTATATATCCATTTGGGGGTCTCTGTGCACCACATAGTTTGGTATATCTATGCATATTGGGCATCAAAGTGTTCAGTAGACCCCTGGCGTTCATATTTAGGATGTTTTATGCTGATACGTTACGAAATGTGGGGCATATAATGGGGTAAAATTCAAGCTTTGTGACGATTTTCAGAAATTTCATAAAAACCGTTATGTTCAGCATTGCTTTGCAGTTTGGCAGTTTACAGTAGAAACATTTATTTACCCATATTGTATTCGTCAGAATGTGTACTTTCTGAAAATATATGGTTTTCTGGGGTCTCTGTACTGTTAGGGGGGTCTAATGTTGCATAATACACACACCAGGTGCTCAAATTGAAGCAGCCAGCGCGTCAGCCGTGAAAATGTATATACACTATTGTCATTTGGGGGTCTCTGTGCGCCACATAGTTTGGTATATCTATGCATATTGGGCATCAAAGTGTTCAGTAGACCCCTGGCGTTCATATTTAGGATGTTTTATGCTGATACGTTACGAAATGTGTGGCATATAATGGGGTAGAATTCAAGCTTTGTGACGATTTCCAGAAATTTGATAAAAACCGTTATGTTCAGCATTGCTTTGCAGTTTGGCAGTTTGCAGTAGAAACACTTATTTACCCATATTGGATTCGTCAGAATGTGTACTTTCTGAAAATATATGGTTTTCTGGGGTCTCTGTACTGTTAGGGGGGTCTAATGTTGCATAATACACACACCAGGTGCTTATATTGCAGCAGCCAGCGCGTCAGCCGTGAAAATGTATATACACTATTGTCATTTGGGGGTCTCTGTACGCCACATAGTTTGCTATATCTATGCATACTGGGCATCAAAGTGTTCAGTAGACCCCATGCGTTCATATTTAGGATGTTTTATGCTGATACGTTACGAAATGTGTGGCATATAATGGGGTAGAATTCAAGCTTTGTGACGATTTTCAGAAATTTGATAAAAACCGTTATGTTCAGCATTGCTTTGCAGTTTGGCAGTTTGTAGTAGAAACACTTATTTACCCATATTGGATTCGTCAGAATGTGTACTTTCTGAAAATATATGGTTTTCTGGGGTCTCTGTACTGTTAGGGGGGTCTAATGTTGCATAATACACACTCCAGGTGCTCATATTGCAGCAGCCAGAGCGTCAGCCGTGAAAATGTATATACAATATTGTCATTTGGGGGTCTCTGTGCGCCACATAGTTTGGTATATCTATGCATATTGGGCATCAAAGTGTTCAGTAGACCCCTGGCGTTCATATTTAGGATGTTTTATGCTGATAAGTTACGAAATGTGGGGCATATAATGGGGTAAAATTCAAGCTTTGTGACGATTTTCAGAAATTTGATAAAAACCGTTACGTTCAGCATTGCTTTGCAGTTTGGCAGTTTGCAGTAGAAACACTTATTTACCCATATTGGATTCGTCAGAATGTGTACTTTCTGAAAATATATGGTTTTCTGGGGTCTCTGTACTGTTAGGGGGGTCTAATGTCGCATAATACACACTCCAGGTGCTCATATTGCAGCAGCCAGAGCGTCAGCCGTGAAAATGTATATACACTATTGTCATTTGGGGGTCTCTGTGCGCCACATAGTTTGGTATATCTATGCATATTGGGCATCAAAGTGTTCAGTAGACCCCTGGCGTTCATATTTAGGATGTTTTATGCTGATAAGTTACGAAATGTGGGGCATATAATGGGGTAAAATTCAAGCTTTGTGACGATTTTCAGAAATTTGATAAAAACCGTTATGTTCAGCATTGCTTTGCAGTTTGGCAGTTTGCAGTAGAAACACTTATTTACCCATATTGGATTCGTCAGAATGTGTACTTTCTGAAAATATATGGTTTTCTGGGGTCTCTGTACTGTTAGGGGGGTCTAATGTTGCATAATACACACACCAGGTGCTTATATTGCAGCAGCCAGCGCGTCAGCCGTGAAAATGTATATACACTATTGTCATTTGGGGGTCTCTGTACGCCACATAGTTTGGTATATCTATGCATACTGGGCATCAAAGTGTTCAGTAGACCCCTGGCGTTCATATTTAGGATGTTTTATGCTGATACGTTACGAAATGTGTGGCATATAATGGGGTAGAATTCAAGCTTTGTGACGATTTTCAGAAATTTGATAAAAACCGTTATGTTCAGCATTGCTTTGCAGTTTGGCAGTTTGTAGTAGAAACACTTATTTACCCATATCGGATTCGTCAGAATGTGTACTTTCTGAAAATATATGGTTTTCTGGGGTCTCTGTACTGTTAGGGGGGTCTAATGTTGCATAATACACACACCAGGTGCTTATATTGCAGCAGCCAGCGCGTCAGCCGTGAAAATGTATATACACTATTGTCATTTGGGGGTCTCTGTACGCCACATAGTTTGGTATATCTATGCATACTGGGCATCAAAGTGTTCAGTAGACCCCTGGCGTTCATATTTAGGATGTTTTATGCTGATACGTTACGAAATGTGTGGCATGTAATGGGGTAGAATTCAAGCTTTGTGACGATTTTCAGAAATTTGATAAAAACCGTTATGTTCAGCATTGCTTTGCAGTTTGGCAGTTTGCAGTAGAAACACTTATTTACCCATATTGGATTCGTCAGAATGTGTACTTTCTGAAAATATATGGTTTTCTGGGGTCTCTGTACTGTTAGGGGGGTCTAATGTCGCATAATACACACTCCAGGTGCTCATATTGCAGCAGCCAGAGCGTCAGCCGTGAAAATGTATATACACTATTGTCATTTGGGGGTCTCTGTGCGCCACATAGTTTGGTATATCTATGCATATTGGGCATCAAAGTGTTCAGTAGACCCCTGGCGTTCATATTTAGGATGTTTTATGCTGATACGTTACGAAATGTGTGGCATATAATGGGGTAAAATTCAAGCTTTGTGACGATTTTCCGAAATTTGATAAAAACCGTTATGTTCAGCATTGCTTTGCAGTTTGGCAGTTTGCAGTAGAAACACTTATTTACCCATATTGGATTCGTCAGAATGTGTACTTTCTGAAAATATATGGTTTTCTGGGGTCTCTGTACTGTTAGGCGGGCTAATGTCGCATAATACACACACCGGGTGGTTATATTGCAGCAGCCAGCGCGTCAGCCGTGAAAATGTCTGTACATATTGTCATTTGGGGGTCTCTGTGCGCCACATAGTTTGGTATATCTATGCACATTGGGTATCAAACTGTTTAGTAGACCCATATGTTTATATTTAGGATGCTTTATGCTGGTAATGATACATGGACAATACGATGCTGGAAAGTTGAAGCTTTGAGGCAATTTCCAGATATTTCACCAAAACCGACAACTTTGGGAAAGCCTTGCGACTCAGTAGTTTGGAGCAATAAGGCATGGGTACCCATTTTAGATTCTGTAGAATGTGTACTTTCCAAAAATGTATGGGTTTGGGGGGTAAACATATATTTCTGTGTTTTTACCCCACAAAAATGCAGTCAATGTGTTGATTTTTCATTAGCTGAAGTTACCCACGGGACTGTTTGTATGCGCTAACTTCATTTTGGGGCCTCTAAATGCCAGATACTTTGGTAAACCTATGAACAATGGCCACCAAACTGTTCGGAGGAACCCTGGCAATCATATTTAGGGTGCTTTTTCTTGGTGCATAACGATACATGGGTGATATGGTGCTGAGAAGTTGAAGCTTTGAGGAAATTTTCAGACATTTCACCAAAACCGACAATTGTGGGAAAGCCTTGCGACTCAGTAGTTTGGAGCAGAAAGGCATGGGTACCCATTTTAGATTCGGTAGAATGTGTACTTTCCAAAAATATATGGGTTTTGGGGGGTAAACATATATTTCTGTTTTTTACCCCCACAAAAATGCAGTCAATTTGTTGATCTTTCATTAGCTGAAGTTACCCACGGGACTGTTTGTATGCGCTAACTTCATTTTGGGGCCTCTAAATGCCAGATACTTTGGTAAACTTATGAACAATGGCCACCAAAATGTTCAGAGGAACCCTGGCAATCATATTTAGGGTGCTTTTTCTTAGTACGTAATGACACATGGGTGATATGGTGCTGGGAAGTTGAAGCTTTGAGGCAATTTTCAGATATCTCACCAAAACCGACAATTGTGGGAAAGCCTTGCGACTCAGTAGTTTGGAGCAGAAAGGCATGGGTACCCATTTTAGATTCTGTAGAATGTGTACTTTCCAAAAATGTATGGGTTTGGGGGGTAAACATATATTTCTGTGTTTTTACCCCACAAAAATGCAGTCAATGTGTTGATTTTTCATTAGCTGAAGTTACCCACGGGACTGTTTGTATGCGCTAACTTCATTTTGGGGCCTCTAAATGCCAGATACTTTGGTAAACCTATGAACAATGGCCACCAAACTGTTCGGAGGAACCCTGGCAATCATATTTAGGGTGCTTTTTCTTGGTGCATAACGATACATGGGTGATATGGTGCTGAGAAGTTGAAGCTTTGAGGCAATTTTCAGATATTTCACCAAAACCGACAATTGTGGGAAAGCCTTGCGACTCAGTAGTTTGGAGCAGAAAGGCATGGGTACCCATTTTAGATTCTGTAGAATGTGTACTTTCCAAAAATATATGGGTTTTGGGGGGTAAACATATATTTCTGTGTTTTTACCCCACAAAAATGCAGTCAATGTGTTGATTTTTCATTAGCTGAAGTTACCCACGGGACTGTTTGTATGCGCTAACATCATTTTGGGGCCTCTAAATGCCAGATACTTTGGTAAACTTATGAACAATGGCCACCAAAATGTTCAGAGGAACCCTGGCAATCATATTTAGGGTGCTTTTTCTTAGTACGTAATGACACATGGGTGATATGGTGCTGGGAAGTTGAAGCTTTGAGGCAATTTTCAGATATTTCACCAAAACCGACAACTTTGGGAAAGCCTTGCGACTCAGTAGTTTGGAGCAGAAAGGCATGGGTACCCATTTTAGATTCAGTAGAATGTGTACTTTCCAAAAATATATGGGTTTGGGGGGTAAACATATATTTCTGTGTTTTTACCCCACAAAAATGCAGTCAATGTGTTGATTTTTCATTAGATGAAGTTACCCACAGGACTATTTGTATGCGCTAACTTCATTTTGAGGCCTCTAAATGCCAGATACTTTGGTAAACCTATGAACAATGGCCACCAAACTGTTTGGAGGAACCCTGGCAATCATATTTAGGGTGCTTTTTCTTGGTGCGTAACGATACATGGGTGATATGGTGCTGGGAAGTTGAAGCTTTGAGGCAATTTTCAGATATTTCACCAAAACCGACAATTGTGGGAAAGCCTTGCGACTCAGTAGTTTGGAGCAGAAAGGCATGGGTACCCATTTTAGATTCGGTAGAATGTGTACTTTCCAAAAATATATGGGTTTTGGGGGGTAAACATATATTTCTGTGTTTTTACCCCACAAAAATGCAGTCAATGTGTTGATCTTTCATTAGCTGAAGTTACCCACGGGACTGCTTGTATGCGCTAACTTCATTTTGGGGCCTCTAAATGCCAGATACTTTGGTAAACTTATGAACAATGACCACCAAAATGTTCAGAGGAACCCTGGCAATCATATTTAGGGTGCTTTTTCTTAGTACGTAATGATACATGGGCGATATGGTGCTGGGAAGTTGAAGCTTTGAGGAAATTTTCAGATATTTCACCAAAACCGACAATTGTGGGAAAGCCTTGCGACTCAGTAGTTTGGAGCAGAAAGGCATGGGTACCCATTTTAGATTCAGTAGAATGTGTACTTTCCAAAAATATATGGGTTTGGGGGGTAAACATATATTTCTGTGTTTTTACCCCACAAAAAATGCAGTCAATGTGTTGATTTCTCAGTAGCTGAAGTAAAGTCCTGAACAATTTGGATGTGCTAACTTCATATTGGTGTCTCTAAATGCCAGATACTTTGGTAAACCTATGCATAATGGGTATCAAATTGTTCAGTGGACCCCTGGCAATCATATTTCAGGTGCTTTTTCTTGGTACCTAATATAGTTTGGGATATGCGGAGCAGCAAAATAAAACCTTTGAAATGATTTTTCAGAATTTTGAATTTTTTGTTGAAAAACCGCTATGTTCAGACAAGCTTTTATGTTTGGTAGTTGGGAGTAGAGAGACATAGTTACCCATTTTGTAATCGGCAGAATGTGTACTTTTCAAAAATGTATGGTTTTCTGGGGTAAACCTAGGTTTCAGGATTTTTTGCCTTGGAATCTAAAGCATGCCGTTTTCTGCCTTAGTGCTTTCAAAATTCGGTAATATACTGCCGGGAGTTTTTGCTGTACAGAAATCCTAAATCTCCCTAAAACTATACATATCTGGTATTGGCACGTTCGAGAAACATAAGGCTTTCCAAATCAGTTGGATTTTCATCCGTAAAATGAAATATTTTTCTGGTATAAATTGATATACGATGAAAAATGGTAATTTTTCATTTTTTTTTGGTATTTAGCACTATAAATTTTTTTGCACAGGTGGAAATACATGAAAACTCAGGCAGATTTAGAAAGCTCAGTTTCTACCGAAAAAAACAATGTATAGTTTTCCTAGGTAAACTATAGGTTTCCCCTCAGAAAATGCCCCTAAAGTGAGAGAGCACAAAATGTTTCAAAAACGGCTGGCATTTCGCGTAACCAAAATGTGAAATTCTGCTGGCACTTAAAGGGTTAATATATTACATGAAGCAATCTACAGTGTGCGAAAATAAGATCTTTAAAAACTTTTTGTTGTTGCAACTAATTATGTTTATCTTACGCACCGCCGTATATGGCTTTGTAAGCTTCTATAATTTTAAATAGTAGTGTGCGCTGCCGACATATATACAACCCTATTCAACCTCTCTTTCTATTTTTCTGGCAAGCAGCACCTCTAAAATAAATTTGAAAAAATCCTTGGAGTTGCTATTTCTAAATGATGATGAATTTGTGAGGTTTTTTGAGGTGTTCCAATTCGAGTGGTTTCTTCCTAGCCTTAGGTTCTAATTAATTAATATATATATATCCTGTTTGGATTTTTCACTCCTTTTCATTTTCCTTTTCCCTCTTTTCATTTCTTCCCCCACAATTGTCCGGTTGATCCTAGGAAAAAGGTGCAACCATGGCATTTAATCTCAGTGATGCAGAATGGGAATCGGATTTTAATGAGGTGTTCCAATCAGGCTCAGAGAGTATTAGTTGTCCTGAAACTGAAATGCTTTCCTTGGTTGCTGAGTTTAAGACGTATAAAAAAGCTCTCATACAACAAATGCGATTAAGATGGGAAATTTCAAGTTTGGAAAATTATTTAAAAGCTAAAATGATTCCTAGAGGCTTAAGAATAAAAAAAAGCCCTGGTATGAATTTGACTCGTAGTGGAGGGCAAGAGTTCATTGAAAAATGGAACTCTATTTTGACTGATTGTTCTTATAAACTCATGCAACTAATGATAACTGAAAATGGGAAAAACATCTCAGTAGTAAATCAAAAAGTGGAGAGTTTAAAATTGGAGTTAGAGAAAAAACAGGAAGACAGTGAATTTAATAAGATTAATGAGAACATAAAGAAAGAACTTACAAGAATACAACAAGATATTAAAATTAGGAAAAAGAAAAAATTCTTGAGGGATACTGATGATTATAAAAAAGGTCAAGTTTATTTGATGCAGGAAAAAAACAAAAAAATTACAGTGATAGTGAGTCAGAAACATCAGAGCCTTTTAATACAATTAAAACACAGGCAAAAAACGGAGAAAAACGAGAAGGGGAAAGAAGTGTAGACAATCAAGTCCAACTAAGGGACAGATCCAGATGGGGTTATTCACCAAAAAGGAGATACAAGAAAAAGATGTATTAGATCAATTACAGATTATAAATCTGTCTTGTTTTGATTTAAAAGAGTCACATATATCACTCTTAACTAAAGGACTTAATTTTTGTCCAACAAAAAAACTTGACAGATTTACAGTAGTAAAAGATCTACATCTATTTGCTAGGAGAGTAGCGTTAAAAAAAATGTATATGCATGTACCATACAAAGTTAATTTGACAACCAATGATTATGTTGGAGTTGACATTCTAGAGTCCCTCTTGATAGAATCAAATACACTATCAGATGAAGACCTTAATGATAAAATAGGTTTCTCATCGTTAAAGAAAAAATCAGAATATATGCCATCCTTTTCACAAGTCCCGAATGTAAAAGCATTTGTTCAAAGGGTAGAAAAGGAGATCCTAGCACTACCAGAAAAACAATCTATTATCAATAATCTGACCAAACAAGAGAGAACTGCTTTAAACGATCTCCGTAATCAAAAGAATTTAATAATTAAAGTGGCGGACAAAGGAGGTAATATAGTCATAATGGAAGAAGACAAATATAAAAAAGAAGTTTTGCGTCAATTAAATGATAAGAATCAATATGAAATATTACAAAGAGATCCCAAAATGACCATTAAAACTAAATTAAAATCTATATTATTGGAAGCTAAAATGAATGGGATAATTTCAGAAAGAGAATTTGAGTATTTGAATGTTAAAAATCCGGTGACCCCAACTTTTTATATAATACCGAAGATCCATAAAAATCTAGAGAATCCTCCAGGACGCCCAATTGTGTCGGGCATAGGTAGTGTTATGGAGCCGCTAAGTAGGTATGTCGATGAAAATTTGAGATCATTTCTACCAACACTATCATCATTTGTATTAGATACTGCGGATGTGATTAGGAAGATTGATCATTTACCAATTTCCGATGAAGTGCTATTGGTCACTTTGGATGTTGAAGGACTATATTCCTCCATCCCACATAACGTAGGTATCAGTGCTTGTAAAAAATATTTAGATAGTAGGGGCAAAAAATATGACATCCACTCAAATTTTGTCATTGACTGTTTGACATATGTACTTAATAACAATTGCTTTGTATTTGATGGGAAACACTACAGGCAGATTCGCGGGACAGCCATGGGGGCAACGTGCGCTCCTACCTATGCCTGCCTACATCTAGGACTATGGGAAGATACAGAAGTCCAGAAGATTTTTGACGATTGGGCAGGACCGCACGTGCTCCTCTGGTTGCGTTACGTGGATGATATTTTGATATTATGGGAAGGTGAGCAGCAACAGCTACTTCAATTAGTGGAAAAGCTAAATAATAATAACAAAAATATTAAATTAACATTAAATTATCATAGGCAAGAAATAGCTTTTTTGGATTTGATGATTTTTAAAAACAATGGAGTACTAAGTACTCGAACATATAGAAAAGAAACAGCTACAAACACTTTACTGAGAGCCGAAAGCCACCATCCCCAATCATTGATAAGAGGAATCCCCATTGGTCAGTTTCTGCGAGTACGGAGAAATTGTACTCAAGATTTTGATTTTGATCAGCAAGCTGAAGAACTAATGCAGAGACTGACAAATAGGGGTTATAGCAAGCAGACAATAAGTAGAGGATATCAAAAGGCCAAAACTTCAAATCGAACAGAATTAATTTTCAAAAATAAACAAAAACAAACAAGTTCAGAGATGAGATTTATAACAGAGTATAACAGTCAATGGTATGATATCCAGCAGGTGTTAAAAAGAAATTGGGATATTTTACTAGCTGATCCTGAGTTAAAAAGCTTTTTAAGTCCTTTTCCTAGAATGACCGCAAGAAGAGCGCCATCTTTAAAGGACAAGCTAACTAGTAGTCATTTTGTCAACAGCAGTCATGGAAAAGCCTTAACATGGCTACCAGAACCGGAAAAAGGGATGCACAAATGCGGGCATTGTAAATGCTGCAAATATGTAAAAAAATGTAGGGATTTTACCCATTTAAAAAATAAAAAAATGTATAAGATAAATAACTTTATAAATTGCCAAACCACTGCTGTGGTGTACGTCATAGAATGCAATTGTCCTATGCGATATGTTGGGAAAACATTTAGGCCTTTGGGTAGACGTATCCTGGAACATATCAGTGACATTAATTGTAATGTACAAAAAAGCTCGGTGGCAAGACATTTTAGAAACGTGCATGGTGGAGAATTAAAAAATCTAAAGATGTTTGGAATTGAACACGTTTCCCTGGGGATCCGGGGAGGTGAAATTGATAAAAAACTGCTTCAAAAGGAATTAAGGTGGATGTATGAGTTAAACACACTTTGGCCTAATGGTTTAAACGATGATAGTAAATTTGGAGTTTTTTTGTGATATTTGCAAATGTTTAATAATTTAATTCTTTAATTGTTAGGAATAATCTTAAGAAACTATAAAACTAATAATAGGCATGATAGAACCACTCGAGTTGTGAACCAGAAAACATTGATAAAAATACATGTGTTAACAAATAAATAAAATGTTAAAATGCGAGGAATACGATTTAAATGTATGTATATATGTATAGAAATGAATGGCACCATTGTGTAGCACTATATGAAAAACAGCAATAGTAGGGTTAATTGTAAGATTCAACCCTTTTTGTTAATTCTCACCACAAGAAGGGCTATAAGAGGCGAGGAAATATGACATCACTAAGCCCTGACGAAGCCGCTCAAGGTGAAACGCGCGTTGGCCATGTGGAGGAGAGAAACGCCATCATTTGAGTACATTTAACAATCTGGAAATCAGATACGTGGAACAAGGAGTGACTGGGACCTTTGGCTCTTCAGATCGGCTCTGGAAGTGCAAGCTAGGACAGCTCTGCGAGCAACGTAACCGCCACAGAGACTACACCGATAAGGTGGTAATGTATACTTGGCGTGTAGCCGACTGACAGTCAACCCTATACTTACTACCTGAAATTTATGTGAGCCGGTCATACTACTTATCTATCTGGATTTTCAGCGCAGTATTTCAAAAGGCACAGCTCTTCGTATTTACGGCTGCAAGTGTTTTGAATATATTTCCACACTCTGCTACATTGTTTCTCATTATCAGCAACAAAGTGAATATGTCCTGCATACAATGTTTAAAACCTCTAACAAGTGCTTCATTGTGACTTTTACTTAAGCAGGTCAATACCATGGACATAAGTCAATTTGACAAACAAGGAATGCTGATCCAAATGATGCGTTTTTAAAACGTCTCCTCCAAGCCTCATTATCTGCATAATCTAAGATTAGCAGTTAAATTATTCTTTTAAAAATATGGTGCAAACCATATATGGTGCTATATATACATGAATTGTGGTATAATTAATTGTATTTATTAAATTGATATTTGTACAGCAATTTTCACTGTTTTTGTACTTGGAATTAAAAAACCTCAAAAAATCAAATCAACAATTTTTGGGTTCTCTGAGGATTAATTAATTTTGATTAATATATTACATGAAGCAATCTACAGTGTGCGAAAATAAGATCTTTAAAAACTTTTTGTTGTTGCAACTAATTATGTTTATCTTACGCACCGCCGTATATGGCTTTGTAAGCTTCTATAATTTTAAATAGTAGTGTGCGCTGCCGACATATATACAACCCTATTCAACCTCTCTTTCTTAAATTAAGAGTGTCCCAATGTAAGACAAGGCATAATACATGGACCAAGAATCCATGCCTTTCTTACAACCTGCTTCAACTGTCATAGACAATCCAAATGTGTGAGCTTTAGTGCTTGAACAGTTCAAAGTAGGAATTTCTCTAAATTTTAGCTTTACTTGGTGACACATGAGCTATGATAATCAGCTCTGGCATCAGATATTTTTAGATAGCTAAAAAAAAGCTAGTATTATCTCGGGCTACAAATCACCCCTCATAACCCACCTAATATGTTATAATTGTCTTGTAAGAAGTAAGCAAGGGCATCATCTAATGACCAAGAATATTTGGATATTATTTTAGGACTGATAAGTAAGTAAGAAAACTGAAATTATACATAGGTACTACATTAGCACAAACAGTTATACAGGTATATTCTTCTTACAATGGGTAGTAACTGCAGGAAATTATTTCCCCATGTGCAGTAAAGGTTGCTATTGGCATCTTACTGAAAAAAAATAATGTAAAGCAAAAAAGGACATAACTTTGGAAAATGTTATAGAGGTGTAAAAATAATATGGTTGTCCTCAGTAATTCAGCATAAACAAATATATATATATTTTAAATATTAATGATAAACCACTCATTCCTTCTCCTTCTTTCTATTTAGATCTTTCTGACAAATAAAGACCGATAAAACCTAAACCAGAACCTGAACCTCCGTTTCCCTATGAGCGTGGCCGTGACTCTATTCTTGAGCCCATAGATGTTGGTCGGGTTGCTATGAGAGGCTAGAATTAAAGCTCTGAATAGAAAAGAAGCTCGCAATATTCCACTGACACAAAAGGAAAGCACTTGAGTTGTGCAATGCCAATCTTATGTATACAGAAATAAAGAGATCACATATATGATTATATAGAATTTGTCATTTCTTTAGAATAATTGGTTATAAAGAGTGTAACGGCAGAACCTGAAATCAGTAGTTACTGCCATATTGAACAATTTGTCTAGTATTCTTTTCTCCTAAAGTTTGATTCCAGTATACTTGTGCTGCCCTTTCTAGCTACTAGTTACAGTTGGCATTAACTGAATCAGCCATCACAACATCACCTGGCAGTGCATTCCACAACCTCACTGTCCTGACTGTGAAGAACCCCCTACGTTGCTTCAAATGAAAGTTCTTTTCTTCTAGTCTAAAGGGGTGGCCTCTGGTTCATTGATCTTTTTTATGGAAAAAAATCCCCTGCTGTCTATAATGTCTTCTAATGTACTTGTAAGGAGAAATCATGTCCCCTTGCAAGTGCCTTTTCTCCAGAGCAATAACCTAAACAGCCTTTCATCACCCATTTTACAAGTTTAGTTTGGATGTCTCTGTCAAGCTCATTTATATCCCTCTTAAAGGAAAACTATACCCCCAAAATGATAGTTTATATCAAATTGAATGACATATTAAAGAATCTTACCAAACTGGAATATATATTTAAGTAAATATTGCCCTTTTACATCTCTTGCCTTGAGCCACCATTTCGTGATGGTCTGTGTGCTGCCTCAGAGATCACCTGACCAGAAATACTACAACTCTAACTGTAACAGGAAGAAGTGTGGAAGCAAAATACACAACTCTGTCTGTTAATTGGCTCATGTGACCTAACAAGTATGGTTTGTTGGTATGTTTGTGAGTACAGTGAATCTTACGATCTCAGGGGGCGGCCCTTATTTTTTAAAATGGCAATTTTCTATTTATGATTACCCAATGGCACATACTACTAGAAAAGTATATTATTATGAAAATGGTTTATTTACATGAAGCAGGGTTTTACATATGAGCTGTTTTATGTGATATCTTTTTATAGAGACCTACATTGTTTGGGGGGTATAGTTTTCCTTTAAGGACTGGAGTCCAAAACTGCACTGCATACTCCAGATGAGGCCTCACCAGGGACCTATAAAGAGGCAGAATTATGTTTTCATCCCTTGAGTTAATGCCCTTTTTTATGCAAGACAGAACTTTATTTGCTTTAGTAGCCACAGAATGACACTGCCCAGAATTAGACAACTTGTTATCTACAAACAGGGGGCAACTTTTAGCTTGCCTAGGAAGATTCAATTGCCTGGGAAATCCAAGCTTTCTAAATATGTCTCAATTACTACACACCAAATTGCTGAAAGATTTGTTGTGTTCATAACATTTTATTTTTCAAATTTTAGTTTCCAAAATGTATGGGACATAGTTATGTCCCATAACCAGGGCCGCCATCAGGGGGGGACAGGGGGGACAAGCGTACCGGGCCCGGGCATGAAGGGGGGCCCGGCAGCGCTGCATTTTTTTGAAGATCCGGGCCCCCCTTACGAGCGCCCGAGCCGTACGTCTTGCCTCTTCAGTGCCGAATGCGGAAGTGCCGAAAAGCCGAAGCCGATGCGACGAAAAGACCCGAAGTCACAGAAAAAGCCGAAGTCACGAAGTCACGAAGCGCCGAAAAGACCCGAAGTCACGAAAACAGCCGAAGCCGAAGTCCTGAAGCAGCGCAAAGACCCGAAGTCACGAAAACAGCCGAAGCCGAAGTCCTGAAGTGGTGAAAAGACCCGAAGTCACGAAAGGAGGCGAAGTTGAAGTACTGAAGCCATGAGTTCAATTCTACTGAACACCAGTTTGTGTTTTTTTTTTTTAATCCCCTGGCCACCAATGTATTATTTTAATATTCTATAGGCCCCTGCCACCAATCTTTTTTTAAAACTTTTGTTTTTGGGGCCCCAATTTTTTTTTTAACTCGTAAGGGGCCCCTTGCCACCATTGTTTTTTTTTGGTTTTTTTTTTTAAAAAAAAAATTTATTTTCTTTTTGGTGGCCCCAAATTTTTTTAACTTGTAAGGGGGCCCCTGCCACCAGTTTTTTTTTTTTTCAAAAAAAAATTATTTTTTTTTTAAATTTTTTTTGGGGCCCCAATTTGTTTTTAACTTGTAAGGGGGCCCCTGCTACCATTTTTTTTTTTTCAAAAAAAATTTTTTTCTCCAAATTTTTTTTTTGGGGCCCCAATTTGTTTTTAACTTAAAAAGCTATTGATGGTCAGGGCCCCCTTATAAAAAAAATTGGGGCCCCAAAAAAAAAATTAAAATTTTTTTTTTTAAAAACATTGGTGGCAGGGGCCCCCTGTTAAAAAAAACTTGGGGCCCCAACAAAAAAAAATGTAAAAAAAACTAAAAAATAAACAAACATTGGTGGCAGGGGCCCCCTTCTAAGTTAAAAACAAATTGGGGCCCCAAAAAAAAATTTGAAAAAAAATTAATTTTTTTTGAAAAAAAAAAAAAACATTGGCGGCAGGGGCCCCAAGTTTTTTTTAACAGGGGGCCCCTGCCACCAATGTTTTTTAAAAAAAAAATTTTAATTTTTTTTTTTTTGGGGCCCCAATTTTTTTTATAAGGGGGCCCTGACCATCAATAGCTTTTTACAACTTGTGTGGGGGGGGGTTACTTTTTTAGCGCTGATGTCTGTGTGGTCTTTTAACTGCGATGTGGGCGGGATATGGGGCGGAGCTTGGTCGTCAGTGTAATTTTGTTGTACGGGGCCCCGTGATTTCTAATGGCGGCCCTGCCCATAACAGCAATGTCACTTTACTCTTGTAGAAATAACTGGTGGAGGACAAATATTGCCAATTATACTAGCCTTAAACAACTGGTCACAATGTGGCTTTCCTATTCAGTGATGTGTCACATGAGTGGTGGCTACTGTTAGTTGTGCCTAAATTAGTGTTAGTTTAGTGGCAAGATGTCTCAAACAGGTGTTTTGTATGTTTGAATTGCATGTACAAAGTTTGAATATGCTGCAAATGGCAATAGTCTAATTAGTTTAACGCTAGAAGGTCAGACTTAGATGATATCTGCAGTCTCCTACATTTCTCTGGGGCAGCCTGATTCCTGTACCTTGGCCACTGATTTGGTGGAAAGATGCCTTAAGGATACTTGGAGCACCAGGGGAAACCTGGGAGAGTAGAGTCTTTTCTTAGTGCCCAAACTGGTGGTAGGGCATCCAGGCTATAAAGAATGATGTGCTGCAGACTCCCAGAGAGAGAGACTGCCTGGAGAACAGGGAGGATTCTGCCCCTGCTGAGTTTGGCCAGAAGGGGAGGCCTAGAGTTCCAGCTGCTCAAGCAGACCCCATCCTGACCACTACCAAGCTGCAAGGGTCGATGTGGAGAGTGTCAATGCTGCAGAGCTGCTTCTGAACTGCAATGTGCCAACCCTGTGATTAGATCACCTTTGGGAGGATATTGAGTTACAAATGTATGGCCCTTGTGTAAAGGCAGGTTTTTTTGTGTAGGTCTACTATGTGCCAGTTCAAAAATCCAGCACTCCTTGCAAAAAGCAGCATCAGAATGCTAACCCAAGCCCTGTCCTTACTGCCTGCCTTAAGGTGGCCATACAAAGAGAGATCCGCTCGTTTGGCGATGTCGCCAACTAGAGTATCTCTCCCCGATATGCCTACATTGAGGTGGGTGATATCAGGCTAATCCGATCATGAGGCAAAAAGTGTTGGTGCAAGGCACACTGGTAACTCACGTATTTATCAGACCGAAGTTTATGGATAAAAAATAAATGCTTTATTTATATAATCATCTCTCGTCTGACGCGTTTCGTGTCACTGGAACACTTAATCATAGGCTTGAGCACTTACAAACATGGTTCAGTATTTAAAGGCTGAACCACCAATCAAAAGGGAGGGGAAGGAGAATGGGAAAAATGACATCACATAGCAAATCCACAGCAAAATTTAACGGCAACACGTGCCCAATTACAAAGTTATAAATAAAAAAAAAAAACACTACAACGTAACATTAAAAACAAATATCAGTGAACAAGATGGTTACACAATCGCTTATAGTATATTGATAAATTATTTGATAAAATATTTACAAGAATA
The DNA here is from genome assembly GCF_017654675.1 of Xenopus laevis. Classification (NCBI taxonomy): domain Eukaryota; kingdom Metazoa; phylum Chordata; class Amphibia; order Anura; family Pipidae; genus Xenopus; species Xenopus laevis. The sequence continues at coordinate 111,991,033 of NC_054385.1, read as the reverse complement.
TGTTTTAGAATATGATTTGATAAATTATTTGGAAGAAAATGTATGATAGTTACATAAAATGAGTGTTTGAAAATTGTATAAATATTTAAAAGATGTATATGAAATTGTAATCAATAAATAAAGATGTAATTATGTATGCCTGAAAAATATCGAACCTCTTTCTTTTTTTACACATAATTTTCTATTGATATTCAAAAGCTTAGGAAGAGTTTTGCTTCAATACGGATCATCCGCTCCCCTGAGCTGAGGGCCTGGGGCTGGAGTGTCTCTATTTTGGTGAGTTATTTTACTAAGCTGAATTTGCTTTATGCTTAACCTGTTTGTAATCCGATCATGGGCCCAAGGGCCCAACGATCAGATCAGAAGGAGGCTATACATGTGGTCGGATCGTGGGACTGCATCAACGAACAGATGCAGTCATGATCCAATGGGATTTTTTACCCTGCCCGATTGGCATCTGGGCGACTTTCGGGCAGCTATTGATTAGGGACACCCGTTGGATGTCCCCACACATGGGTCAATAAGCTGCCGACTCGATCTGTTGGCAGCTTTTATCGGCCCGTGTATGGGGGTCTTTAGATTATGCAGTAAGGGCAGGGCCCTTATGAGGCCTGCACCTCCTACATGTCTAAATGACCATTAGAAATGGAGCACAGAGGCCTCTAGGCGTTTTCACAATGCCCCAGGCAATTAACAAATGTAAAATAAAGGGCACAATAAAGTGTAATAATATTTTCATTGCTATAGAAGTTACTAGTGCTCTTACTAGAGTTAATAGTGAAAGTGAATAAAGCTATTTGGCCAGATGAAAGTTAACTACATGATACAACAGGTGGAATGCTGTTCCCATTGGCAATTATTGATCCAAACAAGTGAAATATAATTGCTGCATAATGAGTAAACACTGTCATCGGAGAAGCAATGGCAGATGATTGACCTGAAAATATGAATGTCGGTATTGTTACCCTTATTTGCATATTGAAATACAGTCAGCAAAATTGCAACATACAATTTGCAAACCAGATGCCTAAATATTTAAAATTACTTGAATTACTTGACATTACTCATGGGTGTTTGACTTGCAGGTTTGAGTGCACCCAAATGCATGAGCTAAATGATTCCATTACATTATGTCTGGTTTTACCCACCAGCACTCAAATGTTTTTCACCTTTTAAATGCAACATGCTACATTTTTATGTACTCAGCGTGCGTTCACAATGTATTTAAATCAACAGATAGCTATCGTTCTAAAAAAATAACAAACTTGCATTTTAAAAAGTATTTGTATTTTTACTCATGCATTTCAATAGACATCCATGAGACATTAGTGTGTAAAAACCCTTTGGATTCATCTAAATGAATGGTTAGATTGCAGAATACCTAGCCTGAGTACAATTCCAGTCAGGACTCTACCTGCAAGTGCCAAGGTCCCAGTCGCGACTCATTCTTCCACCTATAACAACTGCCTTTCGCTTTGGGAGGAACTGCTACTCGGGTACCACCAGGTCTTAACATGAGAGGACCAGTGAGAGAGTTCTGGGCAGGCCAGGGAACCGAATGTTGTGAGTAGAACGGAGAACAAGGAGCGTGGTCAAGGGACAAGTTCATACCAATCAGGAGAGGTAGTACAGATTCAGGAGACAAGACTGTAGTTGAGGTCACAGGTGAAGTCAAACACACCAATATCGCAGTACAAAGCAGGATACAAGAGAGTAGTCAATACACAGGCAAGGGTCAGGACAGGCAGCAACTAGGCAAGGTCAGGGACAGGCAGGTTCAGTAACAGATCAGAAACACTACTAGAAATTGCACCCAGGAACTAAGAAATAGACCTTACGTTGGGCAGTGAGTATTTGACCAAGCCCCTTTAAATATTCGAATTTCGCACAACATCGCAATGACATCATAAACCAGGAAGCGGCAGATCGCTCGCACCATTCTTTCAGAGACGTGATGGAGCGCGCATCGGCACACATATACTTTCCTCACATATACATAGTTATCATATCACCCCTTAAAGAGATACTGACACCAGAAAGTAACCCTTTTTATATCCATCATAACATTATCTTTGAATGTTATTTATAATTTTGCCATAAAAGTATTTGCCTTTTGTTCTTACATTACCTTTCTTACTCCCATGTTCCTGTATGAGGGGGCTGCCATATTTGTGCAGCAGGAGTCCATTACCTTTAGAAACAGTCAGATGGGACAGTCAGATTTATGGATTTCAAGTAACAATTACTTACAAAACTATCAGCAAAAAACGTTCAACGTGACCTATATGTACCTTTTAATGTAGATTAATATTTTGAAATGAAGATTTTTGGGGGCACATTTACTTAGCTCGAGTGAAGGATTAAAATAAAAAATACTTCGAATTTCAAAGTATTTGTTTTGTTACTTCGACCATCGAATTGGCTACTTCGACCTTTGACTACGACTTCGAATCGAACGATTCAAACTAAAAATCTTTCAACTATTCGACCATTCGATAGTCAAAGTACTGTCTCTTTAAAAAAAACTTCGCCACCTAAAACCTACCGAGCATTAATGTTAGCCTATGGGGAAGGTCCCCATAGGCTTTCTAGCCAATTTGGGATCGAAGGAAAATCGTTCGATCGATGGATTAAAATCCTTCGAATCATTCGATTTGAAGGATTGAATCGTTCCATCGAACAATTTTTCCTTCGATCATTCGATCGTAGGAAATGCGGTACTTCGCTATTCGAAGTCGAAGTATTTTACTTTCGACCCATAGTAAATGTGCCCCTAAGTGTCAGTATCACTTTAAGCACCTCTTCTCCAGTGTAAACAACCCCAACTTGGCCTGTCGGTTTTATATAACACGCTGTATCATTAGCATATTTCCTTGGAACAGAGATAGCTACAGCCTGGTGGGTAAGGAGTCCTATTTTAGAACGGTATTGCATTGTATTTAACAAGCTCCCCTGTAATTCCATGAATACCTGCTTGAAATGGAAAATATGGACTACAAATTATACTGTTGGAAAAAAACAAATAATCTTCGTCCTTGTTGCCAATCCTTGTATAAGTTACACCTCTAAGTTAATTGGTTCTGCTTGTCTTGTGTTTTATATTGCATCGTTAAGATAGGGCGTGAGCAGAGTATTGGGCAAAGATAAACTGAGAATGAATTGGTCAACACCCTGGGTTTTTATTTACACTTATACACTTGTGTTTACAAAGCTACTGAATCAGGAACATCAGTAGGAACCATGAGCATCCCTTGCTGTGATAGTATTAAGCCTGGCCTCTTGCTGGGCACCAAAACCATAAGAAAGAATAGACAGTTTATGCAGAAGATATTTGGAGGGACAGATAAAGCATTTTCCTTTGTATGGTGGAAAATACTGTCATTGAAAATATAGGCTTACACTCTGCAAAATGCACTGTTTAGATAAACGATGCATATATTTTGAATGTTAGATTTAATATATTTTAATTTGTGTAAATATTTACAACAGTGACTATCAATACTCCCTTGTGTTGCTGTGGTTTTTGGTTACATTTACAACAATTTGTCTTCCGGGCTCCCCAGTATCCTCTCACAATAAAACTAAACACAGGAAGGTTCTCTAGCAGTTACTATCCCCAATTTTATTGACTTCTATTAAATACTCCACTTCCCCCAGTCAACAAACTATATTCCCTGATTGCTCCCGACTAGTGAATTCATTTGTCAGGCTTGGATTCACGGATTTCCAAGTTTCAAAGCCAGTGAATAAATAAGTGAATTCATTTGTCAGGCTTGGATTCACGGATTTCCAAGTTTCAAAGCCAGTGAATAAATAGCAAAACCGCAATGACATTTTTTTCTCACATCACAATAGCTGCGCGCATAAAAATTGTCAAAAACTATTCAGACACCCATTGACTTTAATGTATTTAGACAAAATAGTCGTGCGTGTAAAAATTGTCAATCAAGTCAAAGTTGTCGCCGACAAAATTATTTTGATGCCCATTGACGTCAATGCATTTCGCAAATTTTTTTTTCACTGACTTTGTGGTGTTTCGCTTTGCCAAAAAATTTGCAAATTTGGCAAAAATGTTTTTTAATTTTTCGGCAAAGCGAAACGCCACAGATTCGCCCATCACTATTTCTGACTGCAAAGTATATAGACAGCTCTATATAAAGCATTGTGCACTTCTGTTCCTGAACTTGGAGAAGAAGGATCTTAGCAATCCTACCCTTAAGATATAAGGGGGCTACTCAAGGAGATGATAAGGTCTCATGCCTACTCCCTAATTTTTTCATTATTTCGATCTGATGTTCAGCACTAGGATGGATCAGCACCTTCTTGGTGGCAGGGCATCTTCACACATGGTGAGGATCTGTCTATCTTGTAACTGCAATTATTATCTCACCTTCTGTTTGAGGTTATTAAAAGCTCTCCTTTGCTCTCCTTTCCCCTCCAACCATGTTTCCTTTATTCTCTGTAGTCTTATTTTCTTCTCTACTTGATATTTTTCCAAAACATTGCCCATATGCTATTGTCTTCCATCCCTACTTTCCCATCTCTTATTTGTGACCCTCCATACTGCACTTATACATCTTCACTTACAACTCACATTTTTAAGTCTGGCCTATTTACTATGAGGAATTAAATCCCTCACCTGAATTGAAAGCATTAGCATATTTTAGAGTTCATCCAGATCAGCAGCTTTCCCAAGATGAGAATGCTTTGCCCAGAGAAACCTATTATTATATGATGATTGGTGTAAAGAAAGATCCTTCATCATAAGAAGTAACATATATTAATACTTGTGTTTCAATACACAGTAACAGGACGGCAGGATTACCTATGAGGCTAACTTAGTTTAACATCAACAATTCCCCTCCTATCTTATAGGGATTGTTTAACCTGAAAAAAAACTCTTAAATGAGACTAGGATAGAAAAATAAATCAAAGGGACACTTTGAGAGGTCACAGTGCAACCTGCTCCCCTGTATTTGCCCCTGCCTTTGTCTAGTACATTTGGTAATCTGTGAATCTTTTGCTCCACTGCACCTGAAAATATCTATTTATTTGTGACTCCATGCATTCCTGGATATGTATTGTGCTCTACAAAGAGCAACTGCCTTTTTCACCACCAGCTTCTATTATTGTTTCTTCCTTGTTTCTCTCCTGCTGCACTCTAGTCTATAGACAGATAAAAAATTAGTTCAGAATCTCTGCTTTTTCCCTGTTCTCATCAATACATTTACCTTCCTCTTTACCTTCCCAACATTCAATTTTTTTACTATTACCTGTTTAAAAACAAAACAAAAACGGTGATACCGTGTTAGCCAGTAGCAAAAATAACAAATAAAAAAACAAACAAATACAAAAAGTATTGTAGAAGTGATACCTACTGTATATTGGCTAACAATAAAAAAAATACATTGCAAGCTTTCAGAGCACCAAGGCCCCTTAGTCAGGCAAAATACTTGGCATTTTGCCTGACGAAGGGGCCTTGGTGCTCCGAAAGCTTGCAATGTATTTTTTTTTTATTGTAAGCCAATTTAGGTATCACTTCTACAAAACTTTTTGTATTTGTTTGTTTTTTTATTTATTATTCAAGTTTAAAAATGAATTTTTAATCAATTTTGCACCTCACTGCAATGCCCTTTACATTCTCGTTTATGGTCTGCTTTTTTGTAAGCTTTATTGTCCTATTTGTGTCTAATAAAAGTCTAAGATATCCTGGATAACTTGAATGTCTTAATACATGTTTTTTCTTGCCAACCTCAACACTAAGGGGCAGATTCACTATGGGTCGAATATCGAGGGTTAATTAACCCTCGATATTCGACTGTGAACTAAAATCGTTCGACTTCGAATATCGAAGTCGAACGATTTTGCTCAAATCCTGCGATCGAAGGATTTTAATCCAACGATCGAAGGAAAATCCTTTGATCAAAAAATCACAGGCAAGCCTATGGGGACCTTCCCCATAGGCTAACATTGAGTTCGGTAGCTTTTAGCTGCCGAACTAGGGGGTCGAAGTTTTTTTTAAAGGGAAAGTACTTCGACTGTCGAATGTTCCAATAGTCGAACGATTTTTACTTCGAATCGTTCGAATCATTCGAATTCGATCGAATTCGAACGAATTTAACCAATTCGATGGTCGAAGTACCCAAAAAATACTTCGAAATTCGAATTTTTTTTCATTCGAATCCTTCACTCGAAGTTAGTGAATCTGCCCCTAACATTACTATCAAACCATAAAGGCTTTGCTTTGTGACATCTGTCTAACCAAGGGAATATACTAGTGTATATTAATTAAGCAGCATTTTAAAGACATTCTATTTTCGTTTTGTGATTAATCCCATGAAAAGTCTTCTAGTTAATATATTACAGAGATGCCCTTATATTGCCAAAGTTTTCTCTAAAATGTATAAGTTAATGTAATAAATGGTCTTATATTTGCTACTTGTCAAGTAACCCATAGCACTCAATCAGAAGTTAGCATTCATTGGTCAGCTGCTTCGGAACAAACATCGGATTGGTTGCAACGAGTAACTAGATATTGGCAAATGTATTTATAACACTAGCCCATTAGTGTCAATGTTACTCCCTTAAACGGCAACGTTTCAGACCACTCTCGGTCTTTTCTCAAGCCTTGAGAAAAGACTGAGAGTGGTCTGAAACTTGCCGGGTGTTTGGGGTCAGAGCCTATGTCCCAATAAAGGCATTTTAAGATAATAAATTGCTGACTGGTGCCGTCAATTACTATATGTGGTCTGATTGAACGGATTGAAGTTGGAAACCGTTGGATGTGCATCGGATTAAAGCAATTTGGAGGTGAGGGTGCTGACTGTGAAATTTGTGAAACTGAGTGTAAGATTTCCAAAATGTAAAAATATATATATTTTTAAAAGCTTCTTCTATCTGGCCATTAGGAATATTTTTCTCCAGGGCGGAGTAAGAAAGTGTGAGAATATATCTTACTCTGTCTCTGTAGTAATTGCTGGTTTGTATTATAATCCAAAAATTGGTTTATTGGATTTTCAAATTAATCCCTAACGACAAAGTCACTTGATAAATAGCTACACCTTCATAAACATCCTAGTAATATTATATCCCAAGTTCGGTTTGGCATAAGATTCACCTTCTTCAACATTTTCTCTCTAGATAACAATAGAGAGTGGGCAAGAAGGAAGGATCCTTGGATTCTCTAATATAACATAGCAATGAGATTTTAATTAAAACTTTTGGTTACATTTAAATTTAAAATAACCATGCCTAACGCTGAATCTGACAGGTTCCATTATATGGGGTCTCAGCATACTCTGAGCACAGCTAATGCTTTTTACAAGGCTCGTTTTTATACTAATCACTGGCTATGTGCTTTTAAGTTGGTGACTGATAAGCATTATTGTATCTCTTTGGCAACAGGACTTCTAAGTGGAGGGTCAAACAGCCCAGCTGTTTTGGACTCACCATTTTTTGGGGCCCTTAAAACCCATATCTAGTACTGTTTAGCATGCCAAAATGGGTCCCAATTGTTACATCCATTAGAGAAGATGATGGACAGGTTGGTAAGAGAACGATTAATAAGTTCTTCTTCTTGAGAAGGTGACCGCAAACATACTTCCAATGCCCTTTTTCCTGCATTGCCAGGGATCCCCCTTTTCTAACTTCAGCCCTGAGGGTTTGTTACCTTGAGGAACATAATATCACAGACCAGAAAAGCCTTTATTTGTTTGATTCTAACTTTGAACAACACTCATGCCTATATCGTGCCTATATTATGCTTCACCCATAGTCATGTACATTACCAGGAGACCTTAAATATGGGGCCCTGACTTGCATGCATAGTATTACTTTGAAGCAGGTTGGCTTGCCAATATTATGCCAATTATGCCATCCCAGGGTAGGAGTAGATGTAGAGGCACATATATTTGGGCACAAAAAATAGTCTATTTATGACAAGCTATAATTATTGAAAATGAGACAACAATGAGTTAATGCTGGGTAAAATGTTCCCATACTATATAATAGAGACACCTATCAGCTTCATTATAGGCTTGGATAGTGGGAGGTCTTTATATGATTAAGTTGGTATTATAGAGTATTATTGATCCAATAGTTACCTTATTTGAACTCTTAAGCACAAGGGCTCAGGGGCAAAGCGTGCTAAATTAAGGGGTGTGGTGGCAAAGAGGAAACATCTTAAATTTTACTGACAAACAAACTTTAGATATGGCACCCTCCCATGAGGGTCAAAGCAAAGACTATTAGCAAATATTTCTGCCATCCATGCAGAATATTTCCTGGTAAACTCAGGTGAAGCAACCCCTTGTGCCAGTTAGAACTGAGCTTCAAGCCTGGGTAACCTGCTTCAGAAAAGGAAATAATGAAATGGATGCTGGAGGTGCTAAGCAAACAAGTTACAGTGCGCAGAACTTTACTCTTAGGAGTGTGCCCCCCTCAAAAAAATGAACCACAGAGAGTCTTAATCTATACTTAATACTGTAAAAGCTATAACCGAACTTTAAAGTGCTGGCTGAGCCTCACACATAAATGGAAACTCTGGTGTGCAGATTCTATTGAGGAGTCCAATTCCTTCTTCCTATCCATGTATTTTCCTCTCTAAATCAAACATTTAATCCCAGTGTGAATGTATCCTAGGGAGATTACTGAAGGTAGCAGTAGTCATATAAGAAAGGTCCTGTCCAAAAATAACTATTAGAATATTTTTTCCCTAAATGTAGCATAAGTGCAAACATGGGTAGACTGGGCATGGCAATTTGTATTTATTTTTGAGCTTTGCGCATAGCGCTAAGACTGAACTTTGCCTCTAATTTCTATCACTAGGGTTAGTGTGAAAGTATCTAGTGTGTCATGTTTTGGAGTATCGGTAAGAACTAGCAGGGATTTCTATAAGCAAACCGCCAACATGAAAATGCCCTTGAAGTGTTTATGCAATACTTAACAGGCCATTTACTATTGGTAGACACGAGCACTAATGTAACAAGGTGTTGTGTTCCCTCGTGCCTGTGCGTCCAAGGACATTATAGGCCTGTACTTAATGCATGGATTAAGCAGGTAGTGAAGACTTGCAGTGCTCTGTATTCAAAGATAATGTTCTGTTGAGTGTTGAGGTCAGTGCAAACAAAATATTGTGTGCAATTATTGAGAAAACACATCATTTACATTTTCTGATCACCCACCTCTCTGCTTACAAAGATTGTTAAAAATGCACATGAAAAATATTTTTTCAGCACTCAGCCAATAAGAAATAAATGGACACACTAGCAAGGGGCTGCCTTTTATATGGCAATAACAAATTGTATCTTCAATCAAGCGATTCCCTATCAGGCACAAATCTTTGGCATCACCAGTATTGGTGACAAAGTTAAGCATCTGATAACAGTGGGCACAAGTAAACTTGCTTGATTGAAAAACAAAGTGCATTATATGGTGCCAGTTATACTGCATTTCACCAATCATTCCAAGTGAGCCCTTTAGTCTACAATTGTGAAAACTGAGCACTGTTTCAAGCAGTCCTAATACTTTTATTTGTATTTAAGGCAGTTCATGAATATGTGTTTTCTGAGACTAATGTCGCAAAATTGCAATATAGTCGATGACAATAGTCCCCCAAATTGTCATGGTCTGGGTGGAGAAAAAGTCACATGTGACATTAGCTTATTGCATCACTGAACACAACCGACAGCTGATAAATTAAAGAACACTGAAAATCAAAAAACGTGTCCATTAATAAGTGACTATCTCTGTAGACGACTTATATCCCCCCAGCTGACCTGAGGCAAGACTCAAGGTGAAAACTTTTCATCAGACACCTCCTGGCACTTTAAAGGGATCCTGTCATCGGAAAACATGCTTTTTTCAACACGCATCAGTTAATAGTGCTACTCCAGCAGAATTCTGCACTGAAATCCATTTCTCAAAAGAGCAAACAGATTTTTTTTATATTCAATTTTGAAATCTGACATGGGGCTAGACATTTTGTCAATTTCCCAGCTGCCCCTTGTCATGTGACTTGTGCCTGCACTTTAGGAGAGAAATGCTTTCTGGCAGGCTGCTGTTTTTCCTTCTCAATGTAACTGAATGTGTCTCAGTGGGACATGGGTTTTTACTATTGAGTGTTGTTCTTAGATCTACCAGGCAGCTGTTATCTTGTGTTAGGGAGCGGTTATCTGGTTACCTTCCCATTGTTCTTTTGTTTGGCTGCTGGGGGGGGGGAGGGAGGGGGTGATATCACTCCAACTTGCAGTACAGCAGTAAAGAGTGATTGAAGTTTATCAGAGCACAATTCACATGACTTGGGGCAGCTGGGAAATTGACAAAATGTCTAGCCCCATGTCAGATTTCAAAATTGAATATAAAAAAATCTGTTTGCTCTTGAAATGGATTACAGTGCAGAATTCTGCTGGAGCAGCACTATTAACTGATTCATATTGGAAAAAAAAGTTTTCCCATGACAGTATCCCTTTAAGAACATAATTTACATGTTTTTAAGAAAATGCTGATAGTTCTCTACAGTAACAGCCCTGCTCCCTTCTTGTCCCAGTTAGAGCAGAAGTTTATTTGGGGGGGGGTGAGGGGAGGTGCCATTGGGACCCTCTTGACCCTCTCATTTAGTTGATGTTGAGGAAGCTGAAGGCCATCTTGGACATAGTGCAAAGGGTTATCAAGCTGAAGAAGAGTTCTTGCAGAATTTTCCCAAGTGCCATAACAGCATTTCCATTACTATCTCCTCCCACACCATATAATACTACAGGTATGAATGAACATGCCTACATCGTCAAGAAAACAACTAAAAGACATGCATCTGCTAATCTCTGTAAACCTGGCAAATGTTCATTCTGCAACTAATCTGTTTTTGATTTCTGTGGGAGTAGCAGAATTATAAAAGATCAAAAGCCGATTTAATAACACAGATTGGACAACTCCCTGCCTTTGGTACATATATATATATTGTATATACAGATCATACAGCTCCACAAGGCAGAACCCCAAAAGCAAGATGAGGACTCCCTACGGTCTCCTCCTAACTGCCATCATTACTACTGTCTTCTTGCACAGCCCTGGATTTGTCACAGGAATACCAGTGGGTAAGTACTGCATTTGTTGCTAAGTCTTCATCAGCATGAGGCAGAATCCTTCTTATATGGGACGTTAAGTTTATTATGTTGCATTTAAAATAAGTTCACTCATGTAAATATTTTTGCGGTACTTAGGTATCCGTCAGAAAGCAAAGTGGTTGGGATACTATATTTTATATTGTAATCGTTTTATGGCTAATCATTTTATTTTAGCACTCATGCCTCGTTCTCACAAATTTTTTGATGCTAGGGTCACTGTTGTTAGTAGCAACATAACAGACTGGAGAGCTGCACAGAAAAAAAAAACAGTTAAATAAAAAAAAAGCATAAAATTAAAAAAACTGTTTTTCAAAAAAAATTGGCTTCCCTTCAATGCTCAACGTTTACTTTAGGCGTAAATGTAATTGCTATTGAAGGCAGTATTTCTTTATCCTTTTCTGTATTGTTCTGGCTCTAGAAACAATGTAGCACTAGAGTCAACTCACTTCAAGACAACATAGCTCTGTAAATCAGCTGGTATCTTCTACACTGTCTCTAGAATCAGGACCAGGAGTGCTGAGAATAGCAAGAGACCAGGGTCCATTTCTGCAATGACTTTAACAGCATATCTGAGGTTAATGTGCTCATAATCCACTTCTGCAGTGATCTTAATGCCATACCTGGGGTTAATATGTGTATTGTCTTTTTTCTATAGCGATGATACTAGTGTAGCTAGTGTACTAGTGTATCTAGGTAATTATGCAAAAGAGGAGTGGTCTTAAAGTTTCTGTAGTATGCTATATCTACAGATAACTTTAATACAACCATTGAAAACTGCTAATGAATGTGCACTGGAAACTTGCTTAGAATGATGTTTTCTTTCATTGACCCAAATTTTAATTTTGGGGTTAGATCTCCTTTAATAAACATGATGAGGCCTGGAGAGTGAATTAAATAATAAAGACGTTCCTCTCCTAAATTGTGTTTATATAATGATGATTAGATGAAATTACTGAAGACGTCATTCAAATGGAAACCATTCAGTCCGGATATGTGTTTCTTTAGATTGTTCCCTTTGATTTTGTATCCCCTGTTTCAATATGTGTTTTACTGTTAAATACTTATTGTATTCCCTTTGATATACTTACTAATTTCAGTAATATTCCCTCTCACTTATTTCTACTAACATGCACCTGGTCTTGGAGCTTCTCCTTTGTTATTTAAAAAATCTTTGTTGCCCTCCTTTGGACAGTTACTGTTTTACTAATACCTGTATCTTTCCATAGATTGGGCCTCCAGGACACAATACAATAATCAAGGTGAGTTCTCAACAGTGAAATATAACGTGGCAGTATCTGTGCCTTCCCTTTCTACTTCTTTCTATACAGCCTAGTATTTAATTTGCCTACCCCACTGCTATATAGCACAGCTTCCTTTCTTTTAAGTCATCTGAAATAAGAATTCCTCGATAGTGATGGGCGAATCTATTCGGCAGGCGCAAATTCGCGGTGAATACCTGTGATTCGCTGCCGGCAAATAAACTTGCAAAACTGCAGCGAAAATTCGCTGGCCTCCATAATTCACAGGCGTCCAAAAAAATGGACGCCGGCTTTTTTGGATGCTGCGAATGTTCGCCGGCATCCAAAATGGACAGTAGCATCCAAAAATGGACGGTGTCGTCAAAAACGAGCCGCTGGGGCATTTCGCAAATTTTTCACCGTTTCACAGGAAATTCGCTAATTTTTGGTCAAAACGGGACAAATTCGTCCATCACTATTTCTTGATCCTTCTCTTGCTGTTAGTGTCATTAAAATTCATTCATTCCATATTCAGCTTTGGGATTCTGTTCCCAAGGGAGAAAAGCATAAAAAAAAAATAATTCGATGTATATTCAGTGTATACCAGCTCAGGGATGTCCAAACTGCAAATCAGTGAGCTCCAGTTAATGTGCCCCCAGTTCCTTAGCATCTTTTATCTTATTGTGTTTCTGAGTGTAAACTTTCTAAGACAAAATATATCCCCCTTTTTGACATGAGCTCATACCTTTGAATTTATGGAGAAAAGGTGCATAAACACTATTGAAACTGCCACCACAATTGAAACTGCCAGCACTACCTGCACGTGTGCAGATTATTGTACAGAATGCATGTATTTGACCAGGGGCCAATCAGTTAGATAGCATGTGTGCCAGGCCCATGTATAGCACCTTATTTGCCATTTTTTACAGAAAAATGTAATACCCACTTGCAAAGATATGTCCGTATGTCTATTTTCAGACCAGTTGGTGGCTAGGAGCATGCTTAATTCTATTCTGTCAGTAACATCGGGTTCTTAGCACAATATCACCCTTTTACAGGAGAATGTCCTCCTTCTCCAGCGAAGGTTAATTGTTGGAACACTATCAGATACCGGTGCAACAGTGACAGTGACTGTAACAGGGACCAGAAATGTTGCTACAGAGGTTGCGAGAAGCTCTGTGTTTCTGCTACATTAGGAGGAATGGGTAAGTGTTGGCTGCAAGAGCTTTAATAAAAACAATACACAGATTTATTGTGCAATAAGGGTTTACTGATACCTGGCCGAGTAGAAAAACTGGGACAGCAAGCTTGCAGTTACTGACACTAATGAATCAGATACTGACATGGATTACCTGAAATGAGTTAAATTTATAAAAGCGAGTCTGCGTTTGTAGGCAGTATAATGAGGATAGGGACAGAAATCAGCCTGACCAATAGCAGAGTAGCAGTCACTGACCAATAGTAGAATCCTCTTCTCTTTTCTTTTTTTTGTAACTTAAAATTTTTATTAAGAATAAAATTATCCAGAAAAGAAAAGAGAAATAAAGCAGTCCAAGCTTGCAATATCGCATGTACACATTACAAAAGTGGGTGCCAAATAGCACATGAGCATTAAACATTGCCTCAAGTCTGTATTACAAGCTAAGATCGTTCTGGACATTCTCATACAAGCTAAAACAGTAACATAGAAAACAGAAAACAAAAGAAAAAGAAAAAATAAAAACAAAAAATAAAGTTCTACCTTACAAGAAATATTCTCCATAGCTATTAATAAAAAATTGGACTGCCCATTGCTTAGTAACTCAGATCCTCTTCTCTTTTCTAATCCAGAAGCCTTGTGTCGGCTCCGGAGCAAACACACTCGGAGGATTTCAGCAAAGAAATGCACTTTGAACTGAAATCCGCTGAGTGTGTTCGCTCTGGAGCAAACACAAGTAGTGACGGGGGAATCTGTCTTATTTCACTTTGTCGAACAATTGGCGAAACTCCGAACAAATTTGTGAAACTGCAAAAAATTTGCAAAATACATTGAAGTCAATGGGCCTCAATACAATGTTTACGCACGTGGCAATTGTTACACATGCAACTTTTTTGTCGAAATGCATTACGCTCAATGGCCGTCAAAATGATTTTAACGCATGCAACTTTTTTTTCGCAGCAAATTTTTGCAGCAGTTTAATGAAAAAATTTGCAGGTGGCGATATCTGGAAATTTGCTGCGAATCCATGCCTGGTGAATACATTTGTTTCAGCAGGCTGATTTCTGTATCCCTTTGGCCCTAGACTAAGTGGAGATAGGTACAAAATGCAGCGATATACATTGCTTATCTAAAGATTGTTTATCAGCACATAATTTCACCCTTAGCAAGCCAGATTGTAGTTTTGCAGCCTAATAAATAGCCTCTCCCAATTGCGCCACCAATAATCTGATGCCTGCCTTCCAAAGACGTGGTACTATCTTTAATATCCACAATAACTACTGTTATTTCAGTGTCAAGGCTGGATACTTGCAGTGTAATTTAAGGGCATATCAATGTAGGGATGGGGGCAGGACAACAACTAAAGGGTTGTAGACCTCAGGGTGTCAGTGCTCTAACATGAGCCCAAATCATGTATCTGTTAAAATCACTTCCTACAAACTTCTCTTAGACCATGCCTAACACTGTGCCAACTCAATGTCTGACCTCAATATATACCATTTGGAGGGATAGATTCCATTGAACTAGCAGATAAATCATATTGCTATCTTGGGTGCAGGGCCGGAACTAGGGGTAGGCAGAGTAGGCACGTGCCTAGGGCGCAAAGCTGAGGGGGCGCCAGGCACGTACCTGCTCTGTCGCCTACCCCGTGTCTCCGGTCCTGTGTCTCCCTGACTGGCGTCGGTAATTTATGTTTTAAATGCGCTTGCGCACATGCGCGTAGTTTTGCACATGCGCGCCGGTGCGTAGTTTCGCGCATGTGCACCGGCGCACACTAAGCCGGCGCCGTGCCCGACCAGGTTGCCTAGGGCGCCTGCCCGGGTTGGCCCGGCTCTGCTTGGGTGGAATATTATAGGGTTAGTTATACACAGGTGACCTGTGGGTAATAGGTTAACAGGAGACGTATCAACAGATATGACACTCTGGGGTAGATTCACTAGGACGAAGTGGCTAACACCAGTGACAATTCGCCAGCGTTGCCATCTTCAGGGACATCGCCAAATCACTAACAGGTGCAGGCGCCAATTCGGTAGCGAAAGAGACCATCGCTAGTGTTCATTCCCACTCTATCGCCATGCTACTTTTCGCTCTGGCGAAATTCAGTGAAGTGTGGATTTTACTGAACGTTACCTCTTTCGCCAGAGTTGACTTTGCCATCTCAGACCAGGCAAAGTGCTAAAAAGATTGCATTAAAGTGGCGACTTTTCCTTTTTTGAAGCTAAATTGCCTGCAAAATTCCTGACCTGAACTTTTTTGGGTAACCGGTTTTCTCCAGACATTTCATAACATATGGAACATTCATTTTACAGTGGGCTCATGTGTAGGGCATTATATTAATTCTCTTGTCTTTATTAAGGTTCCCTGGACATTTGTAATAAAAAGTGGTAACTTCAAGCATTTGCACCAACATTTATAATAAAGACGTCCATACAACTTTAAATTACCCGCCGTATGCAGATTGGCCTAAGCGCAAGATCACTAGCAAATTTTCGCTAGGCAGAAACGAAAGCAAGCGCATTTTCATTGTGAAATGCTCCCACTGTCAAAATAACGCTAGTGAAAAGTCATCAGCGTTCAGTGTCCAGGATGAAACTCTAAATATTAGTGAATTGGTGTAGTCATAACGCATTTGCGCCTGGCAAACTGGTGTGAGCTGTGCGAAGCTGGCGCTGGTGAAAATTTGCCCGTTAATGAATCTACCCCCAAGATGTCACTTATAATGACCCTGAATACCTTGTAGCAATTGCCAGCTACTGTGTCAATTATGAAAATCCAATAACTTGCCTACTTAATTGGTGGCTCCGTAACCAGCATGGTTGTATGTATATTCCTAGATTCTCTATTGGTACTTATACTGTTGCTAATAAGGCAGGTTATAATCTCCAGTATAGCCTCGAGAACTTGAAGCTTCTTGAAACTTCTTATTTTTGCTAATGTGCTCCCTAAGCATTCCATAGAGAGCAGTTAATATCTACAGTATCAGAACAGAGCATATAATAACATGGATTGTGTAGATTTCATAGCAAATGCACAACTCAAGGTTCCCAAAGTAGGGAACCTTTCTGCAGATATCATTATGGTGTCTATGATAGTTTGGAGGTGGAGCCAAGCATATTCTTTTGAGTAACTTAAACTAGGCCCCACAGCAAAATATTATTGGGTCCTTCCTACCCTTTTGGGCCATGATCAGTTCAGTGAGTTGACATAGTTAAATAAACAAATAGAATAAATGGAAAGTCAGGACCCCATAACATGCCTTCGCCCATTGCCACTGGATACTCGCAGTGATATTTTATGTTGTCTGTGTAAAATTAACCAAATAAAGCCCCACTAGTAAAGAAACCCTGCATGTGTATATATATATATATTTGATGTAATACAATTGAAAATTACTTTTTTGATAATTTTTATTTCTGCTGCTTCTTCTTCTTTAGGATTTCCACCATTGCCTCCTGCCAAGCCAACATACTACATGGAGCCCATACCCGTTGAGCCATTCATACCAATCATGACCAAGAATCCCATAAAAAATCGCATTGATCTTCCACCAATATGGGTCCCCTATCCCTTACCTCCTGCAGACAGATAAGATACCTTCTAGTTGGTGATTAAACTAAAAACTGGACTCATTCAGAGTTAAAGGCTGCCGCACATCATTAGAGGGGGATGGTGTAAATGCCCAAATAACCCTGTGGCGAGTATGAGTGGGGAAACATTTACTCTGTTGAATAATTCCATTGGTAACAAATAAAAAGTGTTGTATCTATAGTGTACTATAGTGTATTCTTCAGCTGCTACGGTACAGAGATAGGCAAAGAAAACCGCACCACTCCGGAACACCAACCTCAGTCAATCAGTAGAATCCAGGAGCCCAAATTTTTAAATAGTACAAGAAGTCTTTATTTTACATTTTGTATAAAAGATAAAAGCCTAACGCGTTTCATGGGACAGAAGGCTGAGAGCCTATGATTAAGTGTCCTTGGGGGACATGAAACACGTCAGGCGTTTATCTGTTATACTTAATGTAAAATAAAGACTTTTTGTACTATTTAAAAATTTACGCTCCTGGATTCTACTGATTGACTGAGTTTGGTGTCCCGGAGTGGTGCCTACCCACTATTCCAGTTTTATGTGTCTTGCTCCCCTTTGCTGAAGGTCTGGGAAATGAGCACCCAGACCCACCGTGGAAAGCAGTAAGCTTGTCCTTTTATTTATAAAATCCATGCTTCCTATGATCCTTAATATAAGGTACAGAGATAGCCAACATTTGTCACACCAGAACATGGCAAGGTGACATGGCAGTTATAGTCAGGCATACTTTGAGGATTCTTGTCTCCTGAGGCAGCAGATATAATGCTGATGCCCCTACCTACCTCTCTTGCTCTCAGAAGGGATGGGGATGGAACAGAATTCTTAAATGAACAAAAACAGAAATTGTACTCTTAAATTTAAGTAAGGTGGCTTTTTTCTACCTAAAATAAAATGCCCTCTGAGCCAAGGAGAGAACCTGGAAGAGGTTTCCCTGTTTGTGTTTTACCTAAAGCTAGAGGGCCACAGGCTGTGAATCCCATTTATTTAAACTGACTTCCCATAATAATAATTAGACAATATATATATATTTTATACTTATTAGAATAATAGTGTATTACTCTGTATGTTTTATTTGACTTGGAACAAATACTACTTACTACGCTTCAACTATAAGTGCTGAAAAGCATACGCTGGTGGAACATGGAGGCTAACTATCAGTCATTGTAATACAGCCTAAATTCATTAGCTGGTCAGGGTAAGAATTTAGTATTTTCTTAAGGGAAGGAGAATAATTTGCAGTGGTGCGTGCATTATCATTGACTTTACTATTCTTGGTGGAGTACTGCAAGAGTCTGTCTAAAGCTGGCCATAGATAAAAAGACTTTCCCATCTCCCGACCCGCCACTAACCATTCAGATCAAAGTCTTACCAGTCAGATTAGTTAAAGAACAGATCAGCAATGTTCTGCCCCTGACAGCAATCGTACGATATCTATGTCCAACCAAAGCTAGTGACAGTCTCCCACTGAAAATCGTACGATCGGCAATATACGCAGAGATATTATCGGCAGCCGGCAGAGATTTTCTAACCTGTCCGATCGACCAAACGACCGATCTCCGCCGGACGAAAAATGTCGGGACTCTCCACACACGTTCCGAAAATCGTACGAATCCTCGATTCATACGATCAGATCTTTGCATCTATGGCCAGCTTTAGTGAAGGGCATGTCAATGCATATTGGGGGAGGGGTTTTGACATTTAGGGCCTCAGCAGCCTGCGTTTGGTCACATTTCCCATCAATCATGGGACAGTCTTGCCCAGTTTTTATATTTCTGTAAACCAGGCAGAAAGTTTTGAACTGGACAATCCTAGCCAAATCACTTCAGGGGGACATATATGCACAGATAAGATCATACAAAACAAAATTAACTGTACACTAGTGAAACATCAATCCTACTGGT
This sequence comes from Xenopus laevis, assembly GCF_017654675.1. Lineage (NCBI taxonomy): Eukaryota > Metazoa > Chordata > Amphibia > Anura > Pipidae > Xenopus > Xenopus laevis. The sequence continues at coordinate 111,971,985 of NC_054385.1, read as the reverse complement.
AGGTTTTATTGCAGTTTTCACTACGTGTGTGCATGTACATATCTACCTGCCAAAACATATTACCAAGGATCAATTTGTAGATGCCTGGAGAGAGGACTCCAAATGTATTTAATAAGCATTCCGTTGTTAGTATGCCGTATTCATAGTTCAATCAGGATGAAAAAAGACAAAGTCCATCAAGTTTAACCCCCCTAAATGAAAACCCAGCATCCATACACACCCCTCCATACTTTCACATAAATTCTATATACCCATATCTATACTAACTATAGAGCTTAGTATCACAATAGCCTTTGATATTATGTCTGTCCAAAAAATCATCCAAGCCATTCTTATAGTCATTAACTGAATCAGCCATCACAACATCACCCGGCAGTGCATTCCACAACCTCACTGTCCTGACTGTGAAGAACCCTCTACGTTGCTTCAAATGAAATTTCTTTTCTTCTAGTCTAAAGGGGTGTCCTCTGGTACGGTGATCCTCTTTATGGGTAAAAAGGTCCCCTGCTATTTGTCTATAATGTCCTCTAATGTACTTGTAAAGTGTAATCATGTCCCCTCGCAAGCACCTTTTTTCCAGAGAAAACAACCCCAACCTTGACAGTCTATCCTCATAATTTAAGTCTTCCTTCCCTCTAACCAATTTAATTGCACTTAGTCTCTGCACTCTCTCCAGCTCATTTATATTCCTCTTAAGGACTGGAGTCCAAAACTGCACTGCATACTCCAGATGAGGCCTTACCAGGGACCTATAAAGAGGCATAATTATGTTTTCATCCCTTGAGTTAATGCCCTTTTTTATGCAAGACAGAACTTTATTTGCTTTAGTAGCCACAGAATGACTTTGCCCAGAATTAGACAACGTGTTATCTACTAAGACCCCTAGATCCTTCTCATTTAAGGAAACTCCCAACACACTGCCATTTAGTGGATAACTTGCATGTATTAAATTTTTGCCAAAGTGCTAAACCTTGCAGTTATTCAATTGGAGTGACATTTAATTTCCATTTTTAGTGTTTAGTGAGTTTATCATTTATTGCCACCTTTAACATGAAGTATTATGTAAGTTAGGCTTGATGCCTTTCCAAGCTGTGCAACAAAATGTAAAAAATAAAAGGCACCGCCAATAATAAAAAAATAAATGACACTGTGACAGCACAGGAATGAGGCAAGCCTCACATGTGGTAACTCCTGCTTAAAAAAATGATGACTGCATTGATATGTGCCTATGAATAAGTACCAGTGGGTATGAAAAGCGTAAGGCGGGACATCAATTGGTCTGTATGTCTATTCTTTTAAATCTATGTTGAATAAAGATTGATTTTTTAACTTAAAATAGAATGTTTTGGAATATATCTTTTTTGTATTTGATATATGTGCCCTTTTGAACTGGGGGTTATATTCCAATAACATTGGCCCTTTGGAAAGGCCTTATAGATTGCAGAATTGAAATGCTATTGTAACTTTTGCATTGATATGACATAATTGCAAAATCTCTTAAAATATTGGCAATTTGTGCCTAGTGGGGCAGTAGCCATAACCAGTGCAAATGAACTCACTAAAAGGAACAGTAGCACCAAAAAAGAAAGTGTTTTAAAGGAAAACTATACCCCCAAAATGAACACTTAAGCAACAGATAGTTCATATCATATTAAGTGGCATATTAAAGAATCTTACCAAACTGGAATATATATTTAAGTAAATATTGCCCTTTTACATCTCTTGCCTTGAGCCACCATTTTGTGATGGTCTGTGTGCTGTCTCAGAGATCACCTGACCAGAAATACTACAACTCTAACTGTAACAGGAAGAAGTGAGGAAGCAAAAGACACAACTCTGTCTGTTAATTGGCTCATGTGACCTAACAGGTATGGTTTGTTGGTATGTTTGTGTGCACAGTGAATCCTAGGATCCCAGGGGGCGGCTCTTATTTTTTAAAATGGCAATTTTCTATTTATGATTACCCAATGGCACCTACTACTAGAAAAGTATATTATTATGAAAATGGTTTATTTACATGAAGCAGGATTTTACATATGAGCTGTTTTATGCATTATCTTTTTATAGAGACCTACATTGTTTGAGGGGTATAGTTTTCCTTTAAAGGAATGACAATAATGTACTGTTGCCCTGCACTGGTAAAACTGGTGTGTTTGCTTCAGAAAAACTACTATAGTTTATATAAACAAGCTGCTGTGTCGCCAATGGGGCCAAATTTACATAGAGGGCACCCTAGGCTCGATGAGATGGTTCGTCGCCCCCATCCCCTTCCTTTTCGTGCCCCTTTTAAAAAGCTATCAGGCAAGTTAAAATTGAGATGGAAAAGGATATTGCAGCAATTATTTTTTAAATATGAAAATAGTAAAACAATGAAGCAGGATGGAGTGGGAGGTCAGTTAATTGATAAGAACAGAGAAAAAGCAAAGATTCCGAACTGTTATTTTTCATCTGTCTACCCAAATGAGGAATGTGAACATATGATGCATGGTTCACACAAAAGGAAATTCAAAAGAGGCTACATGGAACATGGAAAGACAAACAAAGGTCTGGGACTGAATGGTATTCATCCCAGGGTACAAAACAAGCTTAGATATGTGATTGCCGAACCTCTTTACTTAATTTTGTGACATAGGGATCCCGTTCTCAGCCTCAAAACTATAGACCTATTAGTCTGACATCAGTGGTATGAAAGCTTTTCAAAGGGGTATTAAGGGATAAGATACTTTACTTAATTGCAAATAATACTATGAGCTTGTGCCAGCATGGTTTTATGTGTAATAGATCTTGCCAGACTAATTTAATTATTTTTATGAGAATGTGAGCAAGGTCCTTCACTCTGGAATGGCAGTTGATGTGATTTACTAGACTTTGCTAAAGCATTTGATACAGTGCCACACAAAAGGTTACTGGTTAAATTAAGGAATGTTGGCCTGGAACATAGTATTTGTATTTGGATAGAGAACTGGCTAAAAGATAGGTTACAAAGAGTGTTGTTAAATGGAGCATTTTCTAATTGGACCAGTGTAGTTAGTGGAGTACAGGGCTCTGTACTAGGTCCCTTGCTTTTCAACTTGTTTATTAATGACCTGGAGGTGGGCATTGAAAGTACTGTTTCTATTTTTGCAGATGATACTAAATTGTGCAGAACTATAGGTTCCATGCAGGATGCTGCCACTTTGCAGAGTGATTTGTCTAAGTTGGGAAACTGGGCAGAAAACTGGAAAATGAGGTTCAATGTTATATCTAGTATAGGTAAATCTAAAAACAACTGGACTTGCTGAGTAATCAATGAAGACAGAAGCAGCTTCTTCAGTTCAACTGACTGGTGTGGGAAGTTCTCGGCATATAAACTCTTCCACTAATCCAATCACAATGGCACTTTGTAACTCTTCAAAGGTTCAATGTTGATAAATGCAGGTTATGCACTTTGGCAAAAATAATATAAATGCAAGTTATACACTAAATGGCAGTGTGTTGGGAGTTTCCTTTACGAGAAGGATCTAGGGCCACTAAAGCAAATAAAGTTCTATCTTGCATTAACTTAAGGGATGAAAATATAAATTTGCCACTTTATAGGTCCCTGGTGAGTAGGGATGTAGCGAACTGTTCTGCTGCGAACTAGTTCGCGCGAACTTCGACCGCTCGCGTCCGCCGAATGTTCGCGAACGTTTGGGAACGTTCGCATTTTGAGTTCGCATTCGATTCGAAAAAATCGAACGATTTCCATTCGTTCGAACGATTGTAAGCATTCGATCGAATGAAAAGCATTCGATCGAATGAAAAGCATTCGATCGAATGAAAAGCATTCGATCGAATGAAAAGCATTCGATCGAATGAAAAGCATTCGATCGAATGAAAAGCATTCGATCGAATGAAAAGCATTCGATCGAATGAAAAGCATTCGATCGAATGGCTTCGATCGTTCGAATGAAAATCCTTCGATCGAATGATTAAAATCCTTCGATCGTTCGAATCGAACGATTTAAGCGGGTGTTCGAAGTTCGCGAACTGTCCGCGAACGTTCGCATTTTTTGCCGGTGTTCGCGAACGGCGTTCGCGAACACCAAATCGGCAGTTCGCTACATCCCTACTGGTGAGGCCTCATCTGGAGTATGTGGTGCATTTTGGGTTCCAGTCCTTAAAGGAATCCTGTCATCGGAAAACATGTTTTTTTCCAAAAAGCATCAGTTAATAGTGCTACTCCAGCAGAATTCTGCACTGAAATCCATTTCTCAAAAGAGCAAACAGATTTTTTTATATTCAATTTGGAAATCTGACATGGGGCTAGACATTTTGTCAATTTCCCAGCTGCCCCCAGTCATGTGACTTGTGCTCGGATAAACTTCAATCACTCTTTACTGCTGTACTGCAAGCTAGAGTGATATCACACCCTCCCTTTTTTTTTTTCCTGCAGTTGAACTGAGGACTTTCAGCTTTAATTCAGTGGGTTGAACAAAAAGATTGCATAAAAATGTGAGGAACTAAAGCATTTTTTTCAAAAAAAAAGCCAAAGATTTATGGGCCTAACTGCATGTCAGTGTATATATAAGTCTGTATAAGTATGTGTAATGTGCGCACTGGGTGTCATTTGGAGGGGTTGGCCTTTGATTTTTTTTCAACCCACGTAAATTAAATTACATGTATCTATGTAAATCAAAAGATAATGCTGACAGTACTGACGGTACTTTTGGGAAGTGTCGGCGTCTATTTAATGCAGTCTGATGTAAACCAACCTGCTTTTCTACAGCGTTTGTGTTTTGTAGTTAATTATAATTGCACAATAAATGAACAATGTTGGAAGACACATGGCAAAGGATTGGCAGTAACATGATGATTAGACAACTCCCTTTCTTCCTGGCTTGGGAATATATATATATGTGTCTTTGTGACAAGTTCCAAGGATCAGCATCTTATCAGCAGCAATATGAGGTCTCATTATCCCTACTTTTTACTCTTAATCACAATCAGTATCTCTGTCCTCCCCCGGGCCACAGGATCAATAGTACCAGGACTAACAGGTAAGCAATACAGCACCAAAAAGATATATGAGTGGATTAAAAAAAAATCAGCATTAGGAATGTGCATCAAAAGTAGATATTTTTTTAAAAAAACATTGGTGTCTGTTGGATTCCTAGGTTATCTGTTTTCTGCTTCCCTGCTATTATTTGAAATAGTTTCACATCACTTTATTGTGTGTATTATGTATATGCCTCACACAAATCTATTAACATGAAGGTGAAATTAGTTATTTTATACTTAGAGATTGTATTCTATGAGAAATTTAAGAGGCAGTCAAGTAAAGGTCCCAAAACTGTAAAGCAGGGGTCCTTTTCTTACCTGAGAGCAACATTGAAATGTAAAAAGAGATGGGGAGAAGCACAAGCATGAAAAAGGTTCCGGGGGCTGCCAAATAAGAGCTAGGATTGGATATTTGGTACCCCCTATGTGAATTGGTAGCCCGTTTGTGATCTGGCAGCCTACAGGAGACTGTTTGGCAGTACATCTGTTTTTTATTCAACTAAAACTTGCCTCCAAGCCAAGAATTCAAAAATAAGCTGCTGCTCTGAGGCCACTGGGAGTAAAATCCAAGGGGTCGGTGAGAAACATGTTGCTCATGAGCTACTGGTTGGGGATCACTGCTGCAGGGGTACCCTCCCAATGGGGTAGGTGTATACATGTATTAACAATACTGGATACAGAAAGAACTCTACTCTCCATTTTTATTCTCAATTCTCTCAATCCACAAGTCAATGTTGGGGGGGGGGGGCTTGACCCCCAAAAAAGTCTGAAAGCACTATATTCATTTGCTTTTCATTTGTAGTTCCAGCTGTTCACATCCAATAGGCTCTGACTCTTTGAATGTGATGGAAACTGGTGGTTCCTCCCTCAGTCATTGTAGACTGTATCCTACCCACAGCCAAATCATTAACCTGAAAGAGTTTGAAAAGAAACAGATTGTAGTCTTCTCTATTGGACTGTTGTTTGTTGCTGGATTTTCTATATCAGCTCTAGTTCAGAACAAGAATTTTGTCCATTGGGTCTTTCTCAGGATCAGCTAGCAGTTAGGCAGAGGACTAAAAATGTTCAACTTCATCTTTTTTTCAACCTGTAACTGCCACCCTGCTGTAGTCCTGAGCATGCCCAGAGCAGTAAATACATATTTGCACTCTGAATCTGTTTAAGAATCTCCAGCCGTGGCTAGCTTATATGTAAAAGATAATAACCAGAACATATTTAGATGCTATAAGGGCACATCTGGCCAAGAGCAGCAGCCTGTGCACCAACCTTTAATAGATGCAAGCTCAAATGCTATGGTAACCCCAAACTCACCTTTTTTACACTCTGCATGTTTTTCTTGGATTTGCAATAATGAAAGCTCCATTTCTTTCACATCACATTGTTGTTTTATCTGTATTTATACTGGATGTCAGTGTATATGTAGCAATGCTCTGCTAAACTAGAATTTCACAAGGGTTGCATAAAGGAAACAATGCTTGCAGCCAAGGCTTGGCTATAATAATTATTACATCAGTACAATCCTGTTTGTCCAGGATGATGGATACAGTCTGGTGATATCTTCTGTAAAGCTCAATAAATATGCATATATGTATATTATATATAAATACAGAAATGCATTTGCTTAAAGAAATGGGTAAAGCCCTCTCAGTGATCCAAGCAGTCAATAGTTATCAGAAGGAATTCACCTTAAAACTCTTTATGTATGGGGTGTTTGGGAGCAGATGTCACCAGAGTGTGTCTGTCACTTCCCAACACCAACCAACCCAATGATGTTACTAAGCCTTTACATCGTATGTTCTGTGTTCCTTACCATATTGTTTCTATTTCACAGGTAAATGTCCTCATGCTCTACCTGGGAAAATCTGCCTGGGGATAGTTAGTCGGTGTGCGTCGGATAGAGAATGCAAATGGGGTGAAAAGTGCTGTGACAATGGCTGCGGGAAGTCCTGCATAAAAGTCCGAGGGGATTTTCCAGGAGGAGGTAAGGGTGGAATGGAACTCCATATATGTACACTGTACACTGCCTGTTATAGAAATCACTTTAATATTTACAAAACTATTGGTTTATTGATTTTCCATACTGTATACCAAAGTGTACTTTTAATAAAATTACTGGTGGGGGCAAATAAGAGCATCAAAATGATGCCTGGTCTGGCTAGACCTACGTTCACGTTGTTGCCTTCAAAATAAATGAAGGAAGTGATTTTTTTACCTAGAGGTCTTCTTTAAAAATTTTCCCTTAAAGGAGAAGTCAACCCTACGTGCAAAAACCCCTCCCCCTTCCCCTATGTAGGCTCCCCTCCCCCCCCCCCCGGCCTACCTGCCCCAACGGGCAAATGTCCCTAACTTGTTATTTACCCCTGTGCATGCGCCGGAAAGTCACAAAGTTTCCGATTTTTTCTTCGGAAACTTCGTGACTTTCGGAGCATGCGCAGTAGATCTGCACCGGCAAATGCCTCCTACTGCGCATGCGCCAGAAAACGTTGCTGAATCCAGGAAGAAGAGCGCTCGGGAGAAGATTGCTGCTGTGAACTCAGCAGGAGAGGATCTGAACGGAGGGGTAAATAACAAGTTAGGGGTATTTGCCCGGGGGGCAGGTAGGCGGGGGGAGGGTGGCCTACACAGGGGAGGGGGGAAGGATTTTTGCACGTAGGGGTTGACTTCTCCTTTAAGGCCACTGCTGCTAGAGGTATTTTTTGTGGGGGAACCTAGAAATATTAGACTAAGGGGACCAGTACATTGATGCTTTTCTGGGGATAATTTACTACCAATGGCAAAATTTGCCCCAGTTCAGTGCTTCATTTCAATCAGGTTGTAGCCTACTGCAGTTAAATAATGAAACGAAAACTCTGATTGGTCACGAATGGTTACTGCACTGGCCAAATTATCCTAGTGTTAGCCAATTAGCCCCACTGAGTTACGGTCTGTCTCCAAGTCCAACCAAGCCCAAGTTCTACAAAGAACATCAGACCTTCTAATCAGTGGTTTCAGTCAATTAATGTCTGGGACGTATTGATTGTTTAACTTACCTGCAACAAGCTAGTTATCCCAATGCCCTGGTTCTACCTTATTTGAGCACAATCAAGCCTTGTATTATACCCCTTGCAGTGAGTTTGCCATTTATCTGCAGAGCAGATTCATTTATCATCTGCTTGTTGCAAGAGGCAGTCCCAATATGCAACCCAAATGTACTTTGTAAAGCTTTGATATACCTGTGTGTTATATAAAATTTCTGACATGAATATACTGTGTAATATTGATCATTTTGATATTCATTTTAGACTTTCAACAATTTCCACCACACAAGCCACCAGTATTTCCAAAGCCTAAAGGTAAGTAGCCTCAGTCTTTATTTAGGTTCCCTCTAGAATAGTGAAAATAATATATTCTTCTTGACAGTGTCAAACAAAGGATTAGCAAATCCAGCAATTAACCCTTGGCAATGCATGACACTGTATTTCTCTCCAAAAATCTGCCCACAAATATGGTTCCAATATATATATTTATTTTATATGTTTCTGTGTATGTACAGCAACGTGCCCCAGCCATGTAATGAAGTTTCGCTGCCTAGGGAAAATTCGGGATGAGTGTCAGGCTGATACGGATTGTGGCTGGAATGAAAAGTGCTGTGATAATGGCTGTGAAATGGTTTGCACTAATGGCGAGGAACAAGGTAAGAACTCACTGACAAACTTTATTATTGTGTCATTTTGTTGTCATTGGGAGTCTGACCGAGCAAATGTGACTTCACATAGAATAACTCAGTCCCATCATCCCAAAACTATACCTTTCTGTGTTAGAAAGCTCCCCAACAGGACCCTACAACTCATAACACAAGCAGTGCTTGGAGTGTGCCCTTGCCCCACATATGTACTTTCTCATCATGGCGCTTACTAGAGGCTGTTTGTGGAATCTCTGTAAAGAGGAACAGGGGTAGGGCTGGTAGGTATGAGTCTATGTGCCTCAGATACAGTTATTTGAGTAACAGTGCAAGTAACATGTACTTGGGTGTTTGCGGATTCTATTGCTCAGTTGATTAGTAAAAAGTAACAGGTGATTGGTTAGAGTTACTCAGGTAATGGGTAGCAGGCACTAAAGTGCTAGGGTAATGGGTACTTGCGTAACGTACTGTGTTACTCAGGTTCTTTAAGAGCAGATGTTCAGGGAACAGGCAACACTATTTGGATTGCAGTTGCTTTGGTACTAAGGCGCTAGACATTCAGGCAACAGGTACTCAAGTTGCTCAGTGTAAGGAGGGCAGTCGGCGCGTCCTTCCCCACTGGCGTCCAATCCAAAACGGCGGTGCCCAGGGCAGACCACATAGGAAGTTGACGCCAGCTCCTCATTTTGGCCAGCGTCAAAACGTGCAGCGACGACGTGCAACGTCAGCACATGATGCATGACGTCACCACGCACGTTAAAGCGCCAAAATTCAGCTATAAAAGGATGCCTGAGGCCTACAGCCTTTGCCCGTGCATAGGTTCTACTTCACTGTGTTCCTGGGTGCGATTATTGTGTTTTTGGACTCTTGAACTCTACTTCTGCCTGTTTCCCATTTACGAATCCTTGCCGCCTGAACTGATCTTCTGCCTGTCTGACTACCCTTCTTCTTGACCCCTTTTATACCGCAAACTGTGTTTGGAAACCTCTAAGCTTCCTCCTTGATCCGCTACTTCAAACTGAGCCTTCGGGCCCTGACACTCAGGCACTCAGTTAACAGCTAAAAGGTGCTAAGGTAACAGGTGTTGGGGTAAAAGATTTAAGGATCTGGGTATCAAGTAACACGTATGTCATATGTACCCAGGTTGCTTTGTTAACGGGTTCCCTGGAGCTGATGAAACAGGCAACAGGCCGCTGGGTACTAGGGTACCCAGGTATCTGATAAGAGGTACTCAGGTGGTACTCTGATGACATTAAATAGTATTAGGTTCCAAACACTCAGGCAACAGCTAGCCAGGTAATTGTCTGCTAGATACTTGGGTAGTGGGTGCTCAGGCACACAATAACCAGTATTTTGGTACTAACATAAAGCATACCCAAGTGCTTGGATAATAGTTGCACGTAATCAAGTGTCAGGTATTTATGTTCTTGGGTACTTGGGTAAGATGTACTTAGGTAACAGGTGCAAAGGTTCTCAGGCACCAGGTACTCAGGTATTCAAGTAGCAGTTGTTCAAGCAAAGAGATTCTCAGATAATAAGTACCATATACTAAAATACTCATGTAATTAAGTTGACCAAGGCCAATGAGTTAAGCCAAGGACCTATGTCCTCAAATATATAAAAATGGCTTTCTCTAATGGATTATTAATGCCTGCAGACATCATAGTGTGCAACCCAACACTTTCCATTTGTGACCAAATTACACTAATAGCCGTGTTCCTATGAACAGATCATAGAAGTGCCTGGCAATGTCTAATGTCTTAATATTCCCATATGCCAACACACAAATTCCATTTACATTATCATATGTGCCTTTTTTTTAGTAGCAGCTCAGATGTTCTCCCTGAGATAGCAAAAATAATGTTTTGTTCTTGTCAGTGTCAAGCAAAGGATCAAGCTAACAATTACAAAACATATTCTCTTTCTTCTTTCCCTCCTGTTGCCTTCATTCAAACTTCTCTTTCCTGCCCTCCTCCTTCTTTAGTGATTGTCCCCTACTACTGGTCCCCTGCTTTCCCTTTTTGTAGGATTTTCCTTCCTAATTATACTGTGTTATACTGATCATTTTGATATCCTTCTATTTAGGTATTCCAAAAGAGCCACCGTTCAAACCCCCGAAACTCCCAAAGCCTGAAGGTAGGTAGCCTAGAGCTTTATTTAGTAGTAGCATAGATAGCTACCTAGATAGTAGAAACATTTTTAAAGCCTAATTTCTAGATAATTCAGAACAGGTAGCAAGTATGCATCACCACCAGGAGAAACTACCTAAGTTTGCTGCTAACTAGAAGAGAGGGAGGCCACACATCTATATAAATATGTACTAAGCAAAAATCTGAAGGTAAATATTTACTTTGTGTAGCACCAGAAGCTGCTACTGGCCTCTTATTGTAAGAAAGATGTAAAGCAAAGCAGGACATTTGCTGATGACTAAGTTACTGGTGCAAAATAAGTCAATTGTCCTCAAATGAATAAAAGTATGTTTATATTATATGTCAGAATATATTATAACAATATGAGAACTATATGAGAACTTGACAGAATACTCATTTTTTGGGCTTCTTTTTTTTCCAGGTATACTTCCAACTCTTAAACCACTCTTACCTAGACCACCAAAAATCCCTGTCTTAAAACCGAAACCACAACCTCCCATAATAGACCCACCAGTGCCACCCTTTCCTTTTCCCATACCTGAACCAAAGAGGCCACATTTTCCACCATTTTGGGACCCTCCTGCACCTGAACCACAACCTCCCATAAAAGACCCACCAGTCCCACCTTTTCCTTTTCCCATACCTCCTGAACCAGAGAGGCCACGTTTTCCACCATTTTGGGACCCTCAACCTGAACCCTATTACCCAGATCAACCGGAACCTATAGATGTTGTTAAATATATACCATAAGACTGGAATTAACACTCTGCATAGAAATGAAGATTGTTCTACTCAACTCTAAAAGAACAAGCCATTGAGCCGCAAGACGTAGATCCTTTTAATATAAATAAAATGTCTTTACAGAAGCATAAATGGTTAGAATCTCTTTTTTTTTATTTAAGCTAATGTTGTTGGCTGCTGATCAGCCTGTGTATGAGACCAAAAAATTTTGACTTCCAGATAAATATTTCAACATGCTTCTCCCCATATCAGTAGGGGTAGGCAGATAACCCAATTAAGGACAGGTTTGGACCATATACGTAGCCCAATGATGGTTGAGCTGCTACAAATGATTCTACCAAAGGCCTGAGAGTACTATTTGACTCACTGTGTGGGTAGCCAAATGAGCAAAGACCCAACCATTAAGCAACCTGTCCAAACAGAGTTGTATGTGTGTGTGTGATCAGTTTAAGAGCTGAAAGGAGGTGACTGGGTTTAGCAACAGTACTGTATAACATCTGTGTGGTCAAATTTATATGAAAAAATACAGCTGTAGCACATCTTTGTTGCAAAAAGTGAAACATTTAATTTATTAAGTCAGACAACCAGGCACATTTTCTGGCTTAGTCTCACCCTTTTTCAAGCTTCAAGGTCAAATTTATAGTCAGGATATTTTACCCAATCATTTATGCCAAGAAGGTTTTTCTGAGAGTGGTTCGGGACTCTATAACTCATCCTTATGGCAGTTGCCTCTCTTCCCATATCCCTTATTCCAGTTAGATTGCAACATCATGGTGGCGTATTTGCAAAGTTTGTCCTTGGTGCAGTCCCTTTGCCAATAAATAACATTTCTACGGTTAAGGTTTGCCCCAGCACAGGCATCATACCACCATCCACCTCCGGCTATGCCCTCGTGCTCTAACTTTGCACAGTTATGAATATAGTTGTCATTGTCTCGGTCCCGAGTGGTAAATTTTTGGTTATCATGGACATATGCTTCAGTGTCACGTGTAAGAGCATCTGTGGCAGAACCGTGGTACAGTCCTAAACGCAGTCGGTACTGAGAATCTTCAGGTTCAATAAGGACTGGATCATACACGCCCCACTTAATCTCCCCTTCCATAGTTACAAGTCTGATGCCCAGTTTCTGAAGGCCTGGAGGCTGGGTTAACTGATGCATGTATTCGTTGCCCAGCCAGTGGTCTCCAAGGACACTACCAAAGCCAAATTTATAGTCTTCCCAACCACGATCAAAGTCCAAACTGCTATTTGCAGTGATGTGCTGGATAACCGTCCATCCATTGTCTTGCATGATACAAACAACAACAATTGGAACATCTGCTGGTTGTATTATATATAGACCATCTGTTGCAATGCCTTGGGACTTATATAAAATTTCCGAGCAGTCTCTGTAAAAAACTGAAAGAATCACATAGAATATTCAATATAAAGGTAGGTAAGGTTATTGGAGATAATGTAAGTCAGGAGAACCCTGATGCTTGAAGACTTCCAGAAACAAATTCAGCATGTAAAAAAGAATGTCCATTTTGAAAAGGCTTTTATAATACAGCTTTTTATGTCTGGCTAACAGGTCCCCTTTAAGGTATAGAGATCCAAATTAAGGAAAAAACAGGTCCCAAGCATTCTGGATAGCAGATCCCATACCTGTAAATGTTTGTGAAATCCCCAACTCAGACACAAATGCCATTCATTTTCAATTGAAGGTGGAATCAAAACAAAAGTATGAAGGAATGGGAACAGAGGTGAAGCAGTTCAGAGATAGTTTTAAGTCTTTTTGGCCTGTTAATAGCCATTTTTAATATCCAGTGAAAATGTAATTCTGTCCGGGCACAATGCTGCCCTTTCCAGTTCTATAACGAGCCATTGTATACTTAAAATCCACATTAGAGTCTTTTAGGCTATCAGATGGATAGGTCTGAATATATATTTACAGCATGAACCCCTTGACACACCCAGACAATTCAGGAAAGTGCAAGTATAACCTTGATTCAACTTGACTTCCTGCTAACATGCAAATGATTACACATCTAACCTGTCTCTTTTCCATTCATTATATTGTCAGTATTTCCAGGCAGGAGATGGTTATTATGCACAGGCACTGATTCACAGAAATAGGATCCCAGCACACAGCCAAGCAGATACATATAAGCTGCTTCTTTAGTCCAAATCCACCCCATGTCGAGAATGTTCCTGCACAGAAGAAATCAAATGCGTAAAACTCATATTAAAAGAGGAGTAAAACATTCTTTATTATTTTGCATTAATATTATGTTGATCTATGGCAGTGATGCCCAATCAGTAGCTTGTGAGTAATGTTGCTCTCCAACCCCTTGGATGTTGCTCTCAGTGGCCTCAAAGCAGGAGCTTATTTTTGAATTCCAGGCTTGGAGGCAAGTTTTGGTTGTATAAAAACCAGGTGCACTGCCAAACAGTGTCTCAATGTAGGTTGACAATCCACATAGGGGCTACCAAATGACCAGAAGCTCCCTCACGGTGCAGGTAGTGTAGTGCAGGCTTTGTTTTTTTAAATAAAACGACTGTACCCCAAATCCGTACCTTGGCTAGTTTGTACTTTCAAAACCCTCCTGGGCTTTAAATTAGAAGCTCAATTTGGCTAGAAAACTGCCAACCTGGCAACCCTGATCAAAATCTAGGTTGTCAGTTGGCCAAGTCTGCCTTAAACTGACTATGCAAAGGGTGATATTAATTGCAGACCTGGTTTCTTCAAACCAAATAAGTTGCTTATTGGTGTATGAGGTCAAAATGAATGTCTATACAGCACTCTATCACCCTTGAGAAAGATTTTACAGACTTTATTGATGAACAATCAATTTCTGCTCAATTGGAAGTGCAATATCTTTCTTTGATTAAAGGTGCTGATGCCTTCTTTTTTGTTTATTCAAAATAAATGCCTGCCTGAGCAATATCAGGACAGGGGTCAGCTAAATATTGTTTCTCATCATGCAGCAACTTTGCATTTAGTAGATGAACAAACTATCTGCGTAACATATAAGTATCATATCAGTAGGATCTTCCAGGTACCATGATCCCTGTACCTCTGTTTAACATGCACATGGCACCCTCCTCACAGATGGGGACAGTGTAGCAAAGAGTTTAGTTCTGTAACCCTAAAACACCTGACATTCGGACTCAGGTAGAATTACAGTGGCCAGAACACTCTTTACTGCCTGTCACCACTCAGGAAGTGAACATTCCTGAGTGGAAGAGCGTTTCCCATTTTCCTTAATGCTGGGAAGGGAATTTCTACTGCCTGCAAGAATATTATACCATAGAGACTTAGGGTTGGGGCAGACATGCAGATTCGGGAAGATTTAGTCACCTGGCGACTAATCGCCTCTTCTGCGGAGCGACAATCTCCCGAACTGCCTTCCATCTGCCTTCTGTCTGCTTGAATGAAGAATCGCCTGTGCTAATGTACTTGCGGCGCATCGACTTCCGAAGTCGCCCAAAGTTACCTTGTGAGGCAACTTCGGACGACTTTGCAAATCGAAGCACTGCAAGTACATTAGCACAGGCGATTCTTCATTCAAGCAGATGGAAGGCAGATGGAAGGCAGTTCGGGGAGATTGTCGCCCCGCAGAAGAGTAAAGCTGGCCATAGACTCAAAGATTTGTTTTTGGCGACATCGCCAAATGAGCGTATCTTTCAGCGATATGCCACTAACGGCATGGCTATATCGGGGGTAATTCGAACGTTCAGCCGTACGGCCGAACAATTGAATTACGATACGCCAAGGGGCTCCAACGAAATTCAAACCTTCCCGATCGATATCGTGGCCAGATATCGATCGGGAAGACCCGTCGGAAGCCCCCATACACAGGCAGATAAACTGTCAAATTGGTCCAAACGACCGATATCGGCAGCTTTATCTGCCCATGTATGGCCGCCTTAACAGTTACGATCTCTCCCGATTGTTTGTTTTCATTACAGACATTGAGAGCTGAATAATCAGATATATAGGTAGAAACAATAGAATTCTACCTGTATCTAACTATTCAACAGCAAACACTGGCCGATATTCGGTTGCCCATCAAAATTGGTCGGCTCACGTTCCTCCATACATACACTGAATATTGTACTAAACTTTGTTTTGTAATATATCTATGGCCACCTTAAAGTATACATTTCCCAGTATAACTCCATTAGTGGAGCTGGCAGATGTCTGCCCTGTTTAATAGCTTTATTTGAATACTATTCAGGTAGATCTGTTGTCCATCAGGTGGAATATCCCTGCTATAGTCCCTGTGAGCCATTGATAACCTTGTTTGTGACGGTACAGACCAGCGACAGCACTTACCTCAGTTCTGGCTCAGTTCAGGGATAAGTAGGTTACAATGGTGTTGCTTGCTGTAGGCTGCAGGATTCCTTGTGTTACAAACAGATCAACACGGTGTGAACAGTGGGATCAACAGTTTGAAATGCCTCTCCTGGACTTGTCTGTGTGTGAATATATATATGTATATGCCGGGCAAACAAGCAGCAGGGAGACAGTGTTGGACTGATGGACTTTGTCTGCCACTGATATCAGGACAGAACAGCTCAGTCTGATCATTATTTTAATTCAGTGAACTTTAGCCTGACACATAGCTACTGATAATGACTTTATTTTAATACACCACCGTTAATTACACTCAGTGCTGTAAACAGAACCATTCAGGCCTTTGCCATAAAGTTTCTCGTTTTAAATCAGTAGAACGTGAGGCACATGACACTGCCTAGCAATAGGGCGGGAATTAAACTCCTCCTTATGGGTCATGTAATAGATAACAATGTACATCTTTGTCATGGGGTTTAATGACTGAGGCGAGGTGCAGCTAAAGGCATGTAGAGTGCCATGAATTACATTGGAGCCTTATCAGCCATTCATTTATAAAGACATGAGGCAAATTCACTAATGGGCGAATTTTCTCCAGCGAACCAATTCGCCACACTTCACTCTACTTCGCCAGGTGCAAACTCTTTACCACTACGATAATTCAGTAAAATGCGAAGTCGCGTCTCAGCAGCCGAACGCCGGCAAATTTTCGGTAGCATTACTTCACCAGTGCGAGAATTTCATAGCGAATTTTCGCTAGTGTTCATTCCTGCCTAACGAAACTTCGTTAGTACTCTTACGCTTAGGTCAATTTGAATAGGACGGGTACATAAAAGTCGTATGGACTTCATGATTAGAGATGTTGGTGCAAATGCTTGAAGTGGCTGCTTCTTATTACAAATGTCCAAGGAAGCGAAATAAAGACTAAAGAGATCCTCTAATGCCCTACACATGAGCCTTACAAACATGGCATGCCCCTAAAATGATTAAAAAAAAGTAAAAGTCGCCATCGTTTTTTAAAACTTTAATGCATTTCGGGCATATAGGATATGATGTCACAGACACAAGAATAAGGAGGATAGAGCTTTGTTTTATCAGTTCGCCAGGTCTAAGGTGTCGAATGAAACTCTGGCGCTGTAAAATTTGTATCTTAGTGAATTTGTGGAGTAGCGATTGTTTGCCAGACTGAAAATTCCCTGCCGATTGGGTGTGAATATATGCGCGCGATGGTCTCGTTCGCTAGCAAAGTGTCCTCTATGCCTGTTAGTGAATTGGCGATGTCCCTACGGATGGCATTTCTGGTGAATTATCGCTAGCGTCGGCCACTTTGCCCTTTAGTGAATCTGCTCCCATGTCCTTTGTGGCTAAGCAGCATTGTAAGATCCATTTTTGAGACAGATTAACTGTTTAAAATATAGTGATCTTAACAATCAGACTTGGAATAGTCAGTATTTGGCAAGGTGAGCTGTATGTAAGCTTTGAGTATGTATTTTTGGTATTGTGCACCTTAAATGCTTGCCCACCAGATATCTTAACAGCAACATATTATATATGAGACCTGAAACATATAAATTTAGTATCTGATGCTGCCAGTCAGCTTTTGTGTTGCTTTGCTTGCTCAATCCCTCTAATCTGTCTGTAGACTTTGCTTTCTTGTTTACTTTAATTTGTCATTTTGTAATTAGTAACAAAAGCCAAACTCCGGATTATGCAACACCTCACTGTTTGGAAGGTTGTTCTTTAAACCGGCTTGTTACTTCTGAGAAGCTAATTACAGGTGTTGAAACACACAATGGCCCTGCACCGACTCCTCGTGAATCCATATTCATAAAAGGGCAGTACTGGGGAACCTGTATTTCAAAGGCCGGGGTCAATAATTTTACCCTGAGGCACGTCCATTATTGGAACAGATCATCACATTCACAGTTTGGATTTCTGTTTTGGAAAGCGGTTACTTTAAAATATGGAAAAAGGTTCTCAGTGGGAGGCTCCATAAAAATCCACCAACCAAAACACCCCATGCTACTGAGATTCTAGCTACATCTTGAGTCTTGAGTCCGCTCAAAATTACCACCGCTTGCAATTCGAATGTCATATTCCCTGTCGAAAGATGACACTTTTGCCAGCAGTTAGGCATCTGGGTCTGTCAGGAAAGAGGAGTTTTGATCACAGCAGCGCACCCGGAGTGGAGGGCAGTAACTGAAAAGTCCTGTAAAAATCATATTACAACACAGGACTGAGGTCCAATCTGAATCGGTTTCACTGAAGTATTCCAAACTATTAATAGGAGTATTAATAGTAGAGCAACTGAGATTAAAAAGGCAACCGCTTCCCATAGGTTATCTGATATATTATTTTATAAACACTGGATAAAGTCAGTAAGAATTAAATGAGCTAATAAAGTGTCCCTGGTTCAACTTGTACTATGAGCTATCTCCCATAACCCTGTATTCCCTCACTTGCTAAAAAGTCATCCAACCCCTTCTTAAAGCTATCTAATGTATCAGCCTGTACCATTGATTCAGGGAGAGAATTCCACATCTTCACAGCTCTCACTGTAAAAAAACCCTTCACAATATTTAGGCGGAACCTCTTTTCTTCTAATCAGAATGGGTGACCTCGTGTCAGCTGGAAAGACCTACTGGTAAATAAAGCATTAGAGAGATTATTATATGATCCCCTTATATATTTATACATAGTTATCATATAACCATAACAATAATTTGGCCAGTCTTTCCTCATAGCTAAGATTTTCAATACCTTTCACCAGCTTAGTTGCCCTTCTCTGTACCCTCTCTAATACAATAGTGTCCTGTTTGAGTGATGGAGACCAAAACTGTACGGCATATTCTAGATGGGGCCTTACAAGTGCTCTATACAGTGGAAGAATGACCCCCTCCTCCCGTGACTCTATGCCCCTTATAATACAGCTCAAGACCTTATTTGCCCTTGATGCTGCTGACTGGCATTGCTTGCTACAGCCAAGTTTATCATCTACAAGGACTCCAAGGTCCTTTTCCATAATGGATTTGCCTAGTGCAGTCCCATTAAGGGTATAAGTGGCTTGGATATTTTTACATCCCAGGTGCATGACTTTACATTTATCAACATTGAATCTCATTTGCCACTTAGCTGCCCAGATTGCCAGTTTGTCAAGATCATGTTGCAAGGATGCCACATCCTGGATGGAATTAATTGGGCTGGATAGTTTTGTGTCATCTGCAAACACTGATACATTACTTACAACACCCTCCCCTAAGTCATTAATGAACAAGTTAAATAAAAGTGGACCCAATACCGAGCCCTGAGGGACCCCACTAAGAACTTTACTCCAAGTAGAGAATGTCCCATTAACAACCACTCTCTGAACCCAGAGGTGTATGCCATCAGGCCCTGGAGCCTTGTTTACATTCATTTTTATTAAAGCTTTATGGATGAGTAGATAACACTTCTTGGAATAAAGATTTGTTACACTTGGGGAACATTGTCACTCTCTAATGTTTATGAAATCTAAACAATATTGTTGTGCATTTTGTAGCAGTGTCCTGCTTGTGCCATAAGCACCATTAGTGGGTACTAGGGGGCAGATTTATCAAAGGTGGAGTTATAAAGGTTTTTCTTTTACCTCAAATTAACCTGAATGACCTCGAAACTCAAATAGTATCTTATTTAAGAAAAAAGTCGAATGTCTAAAACAAATATTCCAAACCGAAAACTCCTATCTAATTCGACTAAATTCAAATCGAGTTTTTTCACCAAAAAAAAAAAAACTTGAATGTTAGGAAGGCTATCTTCAAATGGTTTGAGGGACCTCTGTCATTGACTTCTAAATGAACTCGGCAGGTTTTAGGTGGCGTAAAAGTTGTTCCCAGGGTCAAGGTATGATAAATCTCGAATTCGGATTATTCGCAACTCAAATTTGACCAAAAATCTAACTGGAAAATTTGAATTTAAAATTCGAACCTTAATAAATCTGCCCCTAAGTGTATCACCAAAGGCTTCCCAATATATTATACAGATTAAATGAATTGGCAGCAAAGCAAACGCGTACAATAGTAAATATGAACTTTAAAATAAAACCTTGAATATTAATGTTTTTCAGGCAATAATGAGGCCTAGTCAGTTACTAAGATTTTCCTTTAATTAATTTAACATTTACAACAAGCCATTCAGCTGTTTTTTCAAGAAACACGCACAGAGAATAGGACTGTAAAAACCCACTGGGCTACTCAGCCAATCACAAGCAACATTCAGCTACACGTGCGCCCTCAGAATTGCTCTTCACAAAGCAATAAGCAGATTATCTCTGTGCACATTTTAGTTGTTAGTAGATGGGACCCAGAACATTGTAAATTGCAACATACTGCAGCATAAAACCATTTGCCTGTGGCATGGGTGTGATAAATATGCTAAACCATTCATCTAAATGTGTCTACCCAACATGCCCCTCGTCTCTCTGTAGAGGAGTCCTGAACATAGTGTACCGGAACCTGACAGAAACAATTTGATTATTTTCCTGGTGCAGCAAAACTTGTGGTTCCCCAAACCACCTTGAGGAGGCCCAGGCTGAATGTCCACTTGGATAATATATGTGGAGAATGCCAATTAGGCAATTTTGGAAACCCAATTTAAGGATAATATTTGGGGTGAATGCTTACTGTTCTGCACTATATTCCTGTAATTATGGCTAAAGAGGTGATTTGGCAGTGATTTCTCATGTTCACATCCTCCTCATGAGTTCCAAGATGACTTTCAAAAAGGTGCACGATAATGGAGTGCTCTACCTGTGAAGTTTCCACTTGTTGAAAGTGGTGGGTGCTCAACCAGAAATCCCCTTCCTTGCACAGGGACAAGTCAGTATAGACAAAATCCAGAATAACACCAAAAATAGTTGCTTCGTGAAAATACCGTAGATACTTGAGTATAAGCCGAGTTTTTCAGCCCCCAAAATATGCTGAAAAACTCTACCTCGGGTCAATCACAAAAACGGTTGCATAGTCGCCGGCGTCTAAGAATAGTCGCCGGTGTCCAAGAATAGTCTCCAAGAATAGTCGCCGGCATCCAAGAATGGTCGTCGGTGTCCAAAAACGAGACGCCGGCACCTCCAATGGGAGCAGAAACCCTCAATTTTTTGATTGAAACTTACCAGAAGCTGCTGCATTTCTCACCCTAGGCTTATACTCGGCTTATACTCGAGTCAATAAGCTTTCCCAGTTTTTGGAGGTAAAATTAGGTACCTCGGCTTATACTTGAGTATATACGGTAGGTGATTTATTTAGCCCATAAGCTAAAGCATTTCACAAGCAAGGCAACATTTCGGACCCCTCCAAGCCCTTTATCAAGGCTTGATAAAGGGCCCGGAGGGGTCCGAAACGTTGCCTTGTTTGTGAAATGCTTTAGCTTATGGGCTAAATAAATCACCTATTTTCACACAGCAACTATTTTTGGTGTTCCTCTGGATTTTGTCTATACCGACTTTCAAAACTCTCTGAGAAACTTATACCAAAGATCATTGCCCATCATACACCTGTGCCAGATCCCTCAACACCTCCATGAAATATTGCATTGTTGAATATACATCGTATTAACCTCAGAGCAAAGCAAAATGTTTTAGCAAATTAGTGAAAATGGCTACAGAGATTTCTGTTGTGGGGCAGTAAAGAAACCAACCAGTGAATGTACGGTAAGCAACATAGCACTGACCATAAAGTGATACATGGAGAAATGTGAACAATTATTATAATAACAACACAATGTGTATATTCATTAGATATAAGACAAGAGCTCTGCCAACAGTGGAATTTCATTGAAAAACAGTGAGTGGTATCCTGACCTTATTAAAGAATAAGTGGCAGAATTAGAAACACAAAATAATTCGATTTTACAGTATTTGCCCAACCCTACAGATTGATATCCTACATTTCACCCCAAAGTCTTGCAGCATTTAGCCATGTTTATATTAGAAAAGCAAGGTGAAAAAGAAGTCAATGTCAGAGTCAGCTAACAATTGCAAAATACAACACACACGTAACCTTAAAGGAACAGTAACATCAAAAAATAAAAGCATTTTAAAGGAGAAGGAAAGATTAAAACTAAGTAAGCCTTATCAGAAAGGTCCATCTAAATATGCCAGTAAACCCCCAAAGTAGTGCTGCTCTGAGTCCCCTGTCAAAAGAAACACTGCATTTCTTTCCTTCTATTGTGTACACATGGGCTTCTGTATCAGATTTCCTGTCTTCAGCTTAAACCTCCTTGCCCTGGGTGTGAGCATGCTCAGTTTGCTCCTCTCCCCCCCTCCCCTGCTGTAATCTGAGCCCAGAGCAGGGAGAGACTCAGGCAGGAAGTGATGTCACACCATGTTAATACTGCAGCTCCTATCCTAAACAAACAGAGTTTCTAGAGCTTTTTACTCAGGTATGGTAGAACATTCTACAGAATAAATATAGTATTCTAGCTTGCACTATTGCAGCTAATCTATTGGCAATAAAATGCCTCCGTAGCTTTCCTTCTCCTTTAAAGTAATACAAATATAAGGCAGTGTTGCCCTGCACTGGTAAAACTGATGTGTTTGCTTCAGAAACACTACTATTGTTTATATAAATAAGCTGGGGGCAGCCATTCAAAGGAGAAAAGGCTCAGTTTACACAATGGTGTTATCTGTTATCCACTATTTAACCTGAGCCATATAGCCTTCTTTTTAAATTTCCTACAGTGCTACACAGTAGCTTGTTTATATAAACTATAGTAGGGTTTCTGAAGCAAACACATTAGTTTTACCAGTGCAGCGCAATACTACGTGATATTTTCATTCCTTTAAAACATTCATTTCCTTTAAAAATCATTCCTTTCATTTTTTTTGGTGTTACTGTTCCTTTAAGCCAACCAACAATTTTCTGGATGAGGATATTTACTGGGCGGTGCAATTCCCATCCCGTTCAACTATTTACACTACAGCTGTCTTATGGCTGGGACAAATGTTCAAGCAGCTTTTAGCATTAAGTTACATGGAAAGTTAATTTACAGTAGGGATGCAACGAATCCAGGATTCGGTTCGGAATTCCGCCTTTTTCAACAGGATTTCGGCAGAATCCTTCTGCCCGGCTGGAACGAATTCTAATTTGCATATGCAAATTAGGGGCGGGGAGGGAAATCGCATGACTGTGTCACAAAACAAGGCAAGTAAAAAAAGTTTTCCCTTTCCCACCCCTAATTTGCATATGCAAATTCGGTTCAGTATTTGGCTGAATCTTTCGCGAAGGATTCTGGGGTTCGGCCGAATCCAAAATAGTGGATTCGGTGCATCCCTAGTTTACAGAGATATAATAAGAACAACAGATGGGTAAGAACGCTAAGCAACAGGTGTAATGCAACAGCAAACATGATGCAAATATGATCCCTGCAACAGGAACGTGCACGACCCAAGGCTGTGTTTAAATTTTGGGTTTTTTTCTGTACATTTTCAGTAGAGAAGACAATTGTATGATCCCAAGTGACAGCTGGGATGATGTATTAATAATAATGCTGACTGAATGTGAATGCCTGAGGCTGGATATGTATCACAGGCAGGTGATCTACAACTTAAAATCACGTGCACTTCCCATATTAGTTCCAGTGTAGGATGAAATAAGTATTTATTAAATGGCCCCCAAACTGGAAATAACAAAAATGATGTGTTTTTTTTGTTGTTTTTTTTTGGAAGATTAATAAATATAAAGACTACCCCAGTATTACATTAAAGGGGAGTCAAACCCAAAATAAAAAATTTGCCTAGTAAAAGAAAACATAATTCTTGGCAACTTTCCAATATAGATTTATTAAAAATTTTCAGTGCTCTTCAAGTTATTTGTCAAAAAAAATTGACATTGAATACAGTTTTTGCCCAAGGGTAGGACTACATGGACGTTTTTGCCGGCGTCAAATCGCATGCGACGGAAATACAGTAAGTAATGGAAATGTCGGGTGAAGTCGCATCGTTGATCAGACGTGACACAACTGTCGGATGCAGACGCACTATCCGATGCATTCACTTACCTTATTTCGGTTGCATGCGATTTGACACCGGTGTATTGTTGCGGCGTGTCGGATCGCCCTGAAAACGTCCATGTAGTCCTACCCTAACTCCTAGTTGTTACATTTTAAACAATGTTGCAAAAGTCTTGGTTCCCCAGCAAAGTTAGGCCTGTTAATCAGCTGCCTTGTCTTACATTGTATCAATAGTCTCTGCCATCAGGGCAGAGAATAGAAAGGGACAGACACTGCTTTCAGTAGCATGACATGTACAAATAAGTTAAAAACCATAGAAAGTGTGTAATGAATGTATATTGCAAAGTTGCTTAGAATTAGGTTTTCTTTTACTACGCAAATTTTTATTTTGGGGTTGATTTGCCCTTTAAGACCACAATGAGCTAGTTGGGTGGGAGCCACTAGACTGAAGGGTATTATTTATATCCGTTAGCAAGATCACATTCTCATTGGGTGTGACCGAGTGCAGCCTGTGGGACAGGCACTACCTCCTCTTCCCAACAACACTCTTTCCAGCTTTTCCGCTCCCGCTGGACTTGCTTGATGATTTGGAGGTGAAAAGTCTGGTCATGAATTCTGAAACGTCAGGCAGTTCTGGGTTGGTGTTGAGCATATTCATAGATTGCTCCATTTCCTACAGAAATAATAATAATTAAAAAAAAGATAATATCAAATATGAGTTAATACACTGTCCCGCAAGGCACAGAAAACACTGGTTCCCTCATATATACCAGAGACTGCTTGCAACAAAAACACCTTTGTAAATAAATATATATGGCTGTTTTTGCGACACTGTGTGGCAGATTTATTAAGGGTCGAAGTAAAAATTCTAATTTTGAATTATCCAAACTCGATTTGAGCTTAAATTCTAATTTCACGATTTTCTCATACTCTGGTCCGATAAAAAATCGAATTCGACTACCTTAAATCTGCCGAATTATTGTATAAGTCAATGGGAGAGGTCCAGGGATCAATTTGGTAATGTTTGTAGCCTTCCTGACTAATCAAGTTTTTTAAAATTCTAATCGAGTTTTAGTTTTTTTTCATTCGAATCGAGTTTTTTTTCATTTGAATCGAGTTTTCCAACCGAGTCTGTAGAATTCTAATCGAGCTTTTAGAATTCTAATCGGGCTTTTAGAATTCTAATCAAGTTTTTAGAATTCTAATCAAGCTTTTAGAATTCAAAAATTATAGTTCGAAATGAATTCAATCGATTTCTCGGATCATATAAATTCATTTTAGCTTACAAAATTTTATTTTATTAATAAATTTAAATACTATTTAAATAGTAGAATTTAGAATCTATGGGAGTTTAGGGGAGTTTAAAAAAAAAAAAAAAACCTCACGAGTTCGAAATACGACCCTTAATAAATGTGCCTCCCCGTATAGAGCAACAGGAAGGAACCCTAAGCAGAGTGCAGTGAAGAATCAGGATTATATAGGGCGAGCGAGATCCCTACAGCTGATACTAAGCAACTAAGTGCCAGCGCATGCAATTACAGTGCCGTACTCAGAGAATTCCCCTGGGACTGAGAACATTCATCCTGTCCGCCCCCAGACGATAGCTTCCATTCAGAATGCCTGTTTAACCCTTTCAGTACAGCGTCAGGCTTTATGTTCTTACAAGACGTGACACAAAGGCTGACATCAAAATAAGTGATGCTAAACTAGAAACCTCACCCTATAAATTATTACCTAAATGATTGCATTGATGTTGCACTTTTGCTTTGTCTACCACATGATCTCTGCTGGTGCTGTGCCAAGTAGTTACTTAATTCCCTGGCTGCTGTTTCTATAAGGATACACCCAACTGCCACACTGCATACTATTATATCTATAATTATAATATAAACATGTAGAAACAAGTGTCACATTATGAAGTAGGGCTATGACCTGCAGATAAATAAGGGTGTGCATGTAAAATAACCATGTTCATACCAAGGGGCGAAAGAATAAGAGAGCAATTTCCAAACAGAAAAGAAAGCCAAGCAACAGTTTGCCTTGCACATTACAGATTTTTAGCAGGTCCATATTGTTTACCAACATAAATATCCAAACTCACCAAGGGACATTTCAACTCTTTAAAGGGAGTGGTTCACATTTAGGAAAACTTTAGTATGGCTAATTTTAAGCAATTTTTCCATTGGTTTTCATTATTTAGAAAAAACTTCAGTAGGACATTACCCAACATTTTGCCACACCTCAGTGAATTTGACTCTTTATAAACGATAATGTATAATAGTACTCAGACAACTAAGAAATGTTGTTTAAATACTAATGGGCAGATTTATTAAAGGTCGAATTGAAAATTTGAATTAGAATTTTTGATTTTTTTTATGGTCAAACTGGCAAATTTGACTAGGGAATTATCCAAACTATATAGGGTTTGATGGTGGAGACACGTATAGTCACCTGACGCGTTTCATGCCTCTCTTTGGCACTTCATCATCCTCTGATGAAGTTCCAAAGAGAGGCATGAAAAGCGTCAGGTGAATATATGTCATAGGGCAGGAAGTACAACTGTAATTGATGCCTATTTACCATTTTAAAAAGTACTAAATAAAGCTCCTTTTTTGATTTTAACTCCTCATCTGCGAAATATATATATATATATATATATATGTGCGCAAGGAAAGCTCGCACTCACAGGTCTTAGGGGGAAAAAAAAGGATGTATTCAAAAATAAGGACTAATGTTTCGGCTAGGTCCCTAGCGTTTCTCAAAAGTGACGAGAAACTAACAGTGACAACCATTTTAAATCACAAGTGGCGGGAAAATGGACTAGGGTGACTTCATTAGGCCACACATTAGTATACTAAAAGAGAAAAGTTTTCCAAGATCGGAACATACCTACTGAGGAGACTAGTAGAAAACTGGAGGATGCGCTAACAGCAGATGCAGCAATTTGTGGCTAAAAGTGCGATAAAAGTGGCAGATCTTGGAAAACTTTTTTCTTTTAGTATACTAATGTGTTACCAACACGTACTGACTTGATCTTTTGTCATATTGTCTGTTTTTCCCCATATATTACGGATTGCCGAATATGAATGTGTAACACTGTATACTATTATGTTGTTTCTGTTACAACCCGACAGCCGAATATATATTTGCAACAATGCAATTATCCTGTTTTTGTTACAACCTTGCTATGTAAACACAGTACTGCACTATACCTGTGAGTGTGAGCTTCCCTTGCGTTTGTATACCATTTTAAAGCTTTGCACCCAGGCACATTATACTTTTATACGTGCTGTGCCGGCAATCTATATACTACTACTAACCGGGATGGAGACCAGTAAGAGGAAATACCAGTGCAGTGTGGAGTAGGCACAATGGTGGCTAGTTGGACAAGAACAAGTAAGTGCTATTTTTTCTAATAATTATCCAAACTAGATTTGAGTCTTTTTAAAAATTAAAATTTGATTTTCAAGATTTATCATACTCTGGCCCTTAAAGGAATAGTTCAGCGTGAAAATAAAATCTGTGTAAACAGATAGGCTGTGCAAAATAAAAAAAAATTCTAATATAGTTAGCCAAAAATGTAATGTATGAAGGCTGGAGTGACTGGATGTCTAACATAATAGCCAGAATAGCCAATTAGCTCTCTAACTCTGAGTTAGTCATCGACTTGAAAGGGGCCACATGGGACATAACTGTTCAGTGAGTTTGCAACTGATCCTCAGCATTCAGCTCAGATTCAAAAGCAAAAGATATGACCCATGTGGCCCCCCTTCAAGTCTATGATTTGTTACTGCCTGGTAACCAGGGTAACCAGTCAGTGGAAACCAAGAGAGTTGAAAAATTGGGCTGTGTTCTGTTATGTTAGACATCCAGTCACTCCAGTCTTTATACATTACATTTTTGGCTTACTAACTATATTAGAAACATTTTTTATTTTTACACTGAACAATTCCTTTAAGAATTTGAATTCAACTTTTCGCCAACTAAAACCAACTAAATTACTGTTTAAATCAATGCGAGAGGTCCGGGGATCATGCAGCCTTCCTGACATTCAAGTTTTTTTTCAGAGTAAAAACTTGAATCGAGTTTAATCGAATTTGAGTCGAGTTTTTGGGTTGTTTAAATTCGTCCGAGTTTTAATAATTTGATTTTATTAATAAATATCACCAAGTCGAATTTCGAATTCATTCTACTTAAAGGGAGTTTAAAAAAACTCACATGAGTTCGAAATTAAACCCTTGATAAATGTGCCTCTATGTATCATTAGAATCCTCAAGGATATTTTTATTTTAAAAAGCTTAAAGAGCAATATTTGAAATAACCTTTAGCTCTAAAGCAAAGCTAGATTTCAAAAGTGGTTTACTTACCTTTCTCATTTCAGGATCACTGGTGTTCACAACTTTGGGCAGCAGCACAAAGATTAGCAGTGGCAAAACCATCATCATTACCTGGGAAAGTAACAATAACAATAGTATGTAGACATTTTTGGGCAAATGGGGAAAATTAAAGCAATTAAAAGCCATTCCCACTGTATACCACAAGAACCAGATGCAGGACCAATACTTTTAACGGTGTTAATATAACAGGTATGCAAGAATTTGATTACGACATCTTTTAACAACAGAAAAATCACTCTTACATTTAGCACAACAGAAACCAGTAATGCTGCTTGGCAAGTCACACACACTTCCACACAGGCACCACATACTACAGCTGTATTACTATACAATGATATTATTGGTTGTGCACTGAACTATGCGTTTGCTAACCAATCATAGAATGGACAGCATTATTAGAGCTCTTACCATTGGGTTCATCAGAAAATCAGTCCAACCCCAGGTCTCCCTCTTAATAAAATAAGATGGAGGCCCGGAGGATTTCATTTGGAGAGGGTAAGGCAGCCGGACAACTTCGGAGGTTTTGATGTGATTAACGTATCTGGCCCTAAAGGCACAGAGAAAGAGAGGGAGACATTCAAGACACCAGTAATCAAAAACAAATGGGCAGTTTTAGGAAGGGACAATATTTTTTTTACTAATGAAGGTTACTGGTATTTTAATAATCTATACAGACTTTTCATTTATCAGTTGTGCTACACTGTTCCTCAACTTATGACGATGCTGGCTGCTCATCAGACCTGATTACTGTATAAGAGGATTCTAGTGAGCAAAGCAACAAGGTGTAATAACATATTTAGGGTCTGGTTTGGCTAGGGGCAGCCTGTCGGGACATATGTTTGTAAATGGAAGCTGTAGTACTGGAACCTGGGACTTCAAGAACAGCTGAAAAGCTGTCGGTTGGTATGACATATAAATTATACAGATTTCCATTTGTTATGAGGCATTGTATTTATAGTTATTTGTCATTTTACCAAAATTATAGTGTGTTCTAGTGACCGAAGTCTGAAGTGCCCCAGAGAGTCCCACCCGGCCTGATGGTAGAGAATTCCTTACCTCATTTTTCCCTTGGAAGTGATGTCCACTCTAACAGGCTCAAACCGATAAGCTGGAGAAATAACTTCTACCACATATGAGCCAGACTGTACATCGTGAACAGCAAAACTGCCATCAGTCCTGTGAATAAAACTCAAGAATTAAATGCAAACCCAAACTTCTCATGCTTTGGCCTTTCTGATTGGAGACCGCCTGTCACCAGTGGTGTGATGCATAAAAAGAAATCGCAGTGGTAATTTAGGTCATTTTGGTTACTGCTGTTTGTAAAGCAAAGCATAGCAGATGTCAGACCTCCCTTTGTACAATTGCCCTTAGTGCAGATCAATAATGCCCACCACACAAGACACAAATGTTACACAGTACCTCCAACTGTGAATGTAAACAAATATTTTATACAGTAACTTAATACCACATTTCACATGTACACTTTTTTTTTTTCATGTGCTTTCTGGTTTTCATAAATGGTTAATGGTTGCAAATCATTAAAGGAGACATAGGATTAATGAAAAAAAAACTAATTTTGTAGGCAATTATAAGTAATATATGGTATTGCTCTTACATGGAGCTAAAAATGTATATTATCTTTATAAAAAGCCCCTTTATTGGAGCTCCCTATAGATGTTTTCTGGTCCCTGTCTGTGTTTCAGTAGGAGGGGGGACAGCCAATCACAGTCACACAAGCACAGACAGGCTTCAGTTCCCTATCAGGTCCTGCTAGCTGCTGATTGGTTCCTGTACTACAGTGCAGTGAGGTGAGAGCCACCGGCCCCCCTGCAAAGCCTGGGAATTCAGGGAGCAGGAAGTGGAAGAGAAGGGAGGGATTATTAGTAGTGATGGGCGAATTTATTCACCAGGTGCAAATTTGCGGCGAATTCACAGGCGTCAAAAAAAAATGTAGTTGACGTCAAAAACGGACGCCGGCGACGTTTTGCAAATTTTTCACACACACATTCGCCCATCACTAATTATTAGGGTTTTTGCAGAAATATTCAACAAATCAGCCTGAAAGACTACTTTTTAAAGGACAATTCTTCTATATCTAAATGAGTATAACGCACTGGTACATGTCTCCTTTAAAGGGTATATCTTTCAAAAATCTGTTGTTTTTTTTTTTTGCATTATAATACCTATTATTATTGTCCAATAAACACTAAAGAATGTTACAGTGTCAGTTTTAAACACAATTGCAATTGGATCTCTGGTTCCTTAGCAGAAGTCAGTTCTCCTCCAGTTTAGATTTCTGCTACATTTCTTTATGCAATGTAAGAACCAGAACATACAGGACTACTGGCACCTACTGGGGATATAAATAGTTGATGATTTGTTCATAGAATATTTAAAATTTTAAATCCTTTGATCAAGTAAAGGCAGGCTTTTACGCAACAGCAAATGCATGGTTGCATTATTACCAACTCAAACATGCATCAACTGTGCAATGGCCAACGTCTCGATTACTTTTCAATTAATAAATATGGAAAATATACTGGACAATTTGGCAAATATATGTAGCCTATGACTAAGTGTTTGTAGACACAATAGATTAATTAAATAACCTGGTGGAAGATTGCCTTTATTTGAGTGCCTGCTTCAGAGAATTTTCGGTGTATCTGCTCCCCGTGCTGAGGGCGCAGGGCTGTGCACTTCCTTAATGTGGTGAGTAACCACCTTACAATTTGGAGACCCTCCTTCAAGTTTTAAATATATGTAGAACCCACGCCCTGGCATGGATTAAACATCGACATCGATAGGCTCTAAAGAAATGTGCTCAACATTGCGTAAAAACCTTTTTAATATATATTTCGTAAGTAAAAATTGTACTCGGATATGTACACTTATAAACAGTCAGTCTGTAGGTTTCTCAGCTCCAGGTTTCGCTCTGCCAAATTAGTAAGAGTACCCACCTGTTTTTATTATCTTTCATGTATTTTAGGTTACATTAAAAGTAGAGATGCAAGGAATTCAGGATCTGGTTTGGGCCTCTTTTAACAGGATTCGGCCGAATCCTTCTGCCTGGCCGAACCGAAATTTGCATATGCAAATTATGGGTGGGGAGGGAAATCGCGTGACTTCTTGTCACAAAACAAGGAAGTAAAAAATGTTTTCCCCTTCCCACTCCTAATTTACATATGCAAATTAGGATCCGTTCGGTATTCGGCCAAATTTTTCACGACGGATTCGGGGGTTCGGCTGAATCCAAAATAGTGGATTCGGTGAATCCCTAATTAAAAGCAATAAAAACAATTACAAAAAAAAAACTTTATATATAACCAAACGCTGGTATCAGTTACATTTACATAGAAAAAAATCAAATAACAAAATAACACTAAATGTATATCGAAAAACGAATATTTCATTGTGTAAAAACTTCATTTTTGTGTGGTGTCCCTTCTTACCGTAAAAAGCCGACGTGTTCTTCGCCATCGACTAGCACCCGGGCACTGCTCACCCAGTCCTGAGGCCTCACCCCGGGCACCACAGCCCTGCCCTCCACCTTAAACTTATCTCCGCCAGAGCCTGGACTCAACACGTCCAGATCCGCGATGCACAGCTGAAGCAATGCGAACAGCCACAGAGAAAGGCTGCGCCATTGAACACAGATACCAGGGACTACGGCCGGCATGACAGAGGCAGGACACTGAAACATCAATACATCCGGTTTAGCACTTCCGCCCTGTATCTCTCGGCCAATCCCTGCCGATCATAACCGGAAGAAACCACCGAGATGTCTACGTTTATTAAATTGGAACGCAAGGAAACGTTTTGCGTTCCAAAATTAAACCATTGTTTTCTTTATTCTCATTTGCTTATATATTTTTCTAAATACCGTTTCACCCACATTATACTTTTAGGCTACTTGTGTTACACCATCGGCTTCTTAAAATCCCTAACGTTAAAGAGCAGCTCAGACCGTATTTTTATGTATTTCTTACTGACCCCAAATTTTAAAAGCTGCATTTTGTTGTTTTATAACACCGGCTACCGTTAGTTTTTCCCAATTGCTTGTAACAATTTGGATATTCTGGCAATTGGTCCAGGGGGTGCCAATTTTATTTATTTATGGCTGTTTATGTATGTTATGTGGTCATATTAGTGTTGCTACATTTTCTGGCAAAAAATACCGCCTTCCTATATATTTATCTTCTTAACCCTAATAATAACATTGGGATCAACCATCATTTTCACCAGCCAGGCCAGTAAAATACCTGCCAGGTGGTAACCCTAGCCTCATTATACTTACAGGGATACTGTCATGGGAAAATGTTTTTTTTTCAAAATGCGTCAGTTAATTGTGCTGCTCCAGTAGAATTTTGCACTGAAATACATTTTTCAAAAGAGCAAACCGATTTTTTTATATTGAATTTTGAAATCTGACATGGGGCTAGACATATTGCCAGTTTCCCAGCTGCCCCCAGTCATGTGACTTGTGCTCTGATAAACTTCAGTCACGCTGTACTGCAAGTTGGAGTGATATCACCCCCTCCCTTTCCCCCATAGCAAACTAACAGAACAATGGGAAGGTAACCAGATAGCAGCTACCTAAAACAAGATAACAGCTGCCTGGTAGATCTAAGAACAGCATTCAATAGTGACATCTAGGTCCCACTGCGACACATTCAGTTACATTGAGTAGGAGAAACAGCCTGAGTAAGGGGAACAGCCTGCCAGAAAGCAGTTCCATCCTAAAGTGCTGGCTCTTTCTGAAATCACATGACCAGGCAAAATGACCTGAGATGGCGCCTACACACCAATATTACAACTAAAAAAATTACACTTGGTTCAGGAATTCAATTTTATATTGTAGAGTGAATTGTTTGCAGTGTAATTTAGAAATAACTACATCATAAAAATCATGACAGAATCCCTTTAAAATGCCAGAGTTTAATGTACATTTCAGTGGAGACATGCACATGAAGGAAGCCAAAGGAAAATTAGCTACGCCACTTGACAACATTTTGCTGGAACATGCCAACCCAGTCCCTTCTTCAGCGCTTACTTTAAGGGCTCTTACGTTCCGTTTTTCTGCGTTCAGCCGCAGGGGAGCGCAGGAATAGACGCATCACATTTTTTCCAATGGGGCTGTACTCACAGCGCCGAACGCAGGTTGAGAGGCAACATGCTGCATTTTTCCTGCGTTCGGCGCCTACACGAGCCTGTGTGAGTACAGCCCCATTGGAAAAAATGTAATGCGTCTATTCCTGCGCTCCCCTGAAGCTGAACACTGAAAAACCGAATGCAGGGGAGCGCAGGTAAAAACGCTCGTCTGTAGGAGCCCTTATGAGCTGCCACTCTTTACAACATTCTGGCCCCAAGCCTCCTTGCCCTTTAGTATTGTGCTAAGTGACCATGAGCCCACATATCTCCTCTGATGAATAGTGTGCAGGTGTGACTATTGATACTAGAGAAACCTGGAGCTATCCTGGACATAAAACTTCCAGGGTTCCTACACCAGGCTGTATCAATGAGAACAGACAT
The DNA here is from genome assembly GCF_017654675.1 of Xenopus laevis. NCBI lineage: Eukaryota > Metazoa > Chordata > Amphibia > Anura > Pipidae > Xenopus > Xenopus laevis. Next base: position 111,938,169 of record NC_054385.1, on the reverse strand, counting down.
GCAACAAACAAATCATACCTTGATTAAGTTTTAAAACTGTGCAGCAGAAATTATATAATTGCCACTCTGAGACTTTTGACAGCAAGGCACCTCTAATTCACAAAAACTTTGACTAAAATAGTACTCTCAAAGAGAATCATAGAGAGGAAAATGCTCTTCCCTACCTGCAGAAGTTTCCCATTAATTTGAATGACTGCAGGTGTCAGAGTGGTCAGAAAAGCAAATGGCCCTTAATTAAGGCTAGAGGCAGCGTGTGTGTTTTTATAGACTTGAGCATTCTCTTAGCTAAGCAGAGTCTTGCACTGCACCTTAACCCACCAGCACTGTCCTCTCAAAGTTGTTGGCACCCTGAGCCAAGAAGGAGAGGGAGGAAACCATATTTATACAATATAAAGAACACCAAGAGGTGTTTCTATAAATATATAATTTAAAAAACTGACTGCTATAAAAAGATAATGCTAGAAATCCTGGCGAATTTGTGTATTTTTTTCTTGACCCATTCCATGATACTTGCTTCAGTTACTTCTCTTGAGCTTCTGGCCACTGGTGGGCACTGTTGCATTAGAGTCTAGTACAGTAGATATTACAGAAGGGCACAACCCTCATAAAAATAAGCCAAATCTAAAATATTTCAATTGTAGAAAACCTATGCCAAAAAATGTTTTTAATGACCCAACAGTATTAATACTAGAGCCATCACCATGGAACCACAGCCCACACTGCCACATTTATTCTGGAAGAACAGATACTTCTAGAACATTACATGTCAAACTGACTTTCTTACATAGCACCATGTTTTTTTTTAAAAAAGTAGGGTTTCAACAACTTTGCTTGCAGTCGAATTTTTCTACAAGGTTTTATTTTCTTCCAGGGAGAGGAAGAAAAACCCATCTGAAAAGGTTCCCAGTTTGCCTCAGAAGGGCCAATAAATAAATTATTTTCCGATTCCAAAAACAGGATCCTTGAATCGAATTGTACTGAAGTATTAACACAAATAACCTTGCATTGTCTGTTCTCTGCTAAAACCATTGTATCTGTCAATGCATACACTGTACTGGCCCACCTCTCTTTTCCACAGTAAGTAATACCGTTGAGATTCTCTGCAATACACCTCAATCGGCAGATGTTGTATTGTCTTAAAGGGATACTGTCATGGGAAAAAATTTTTTTTTCAAAATGCATCAGTTAATAGTGCTGCTCCAGCAGAATTATGCACTGAAATCCATTTCTCAAAAGAGCAAACAGATTTTTTTTATATTCAGTTTTGAAATCTGACATGGGGCTAGACATATTCTCAATTTCCCAGCTGCCCCAAGTCATGTGACTTGTGCTCTGATAAACTTAAATCACTCTTTACTGCTGTACTGCAAGTCGGAGTGATATCACCCCCCTCCCTTTCCCCCCATCAGCCAAACAAAAGAACAATGGGAAGGTAACCAGATAGCAGCTCCCTAACACAAGATAACAGCTGCCTGGTAGATCTTAGAACACCACTCAATAGTGAAAACTCATGTCCCACTGAGACACATTCAGTTACATTGAGAAGGAAAAACAGCTGCCTGCCAGAAAGCATTTCTCTCCTACAGTGCAGGCACAAGTCACATCACCAGGGGCAGCTGGGAAATGGACAAAATGTCTAGCCCCATGTCAGATGTCAAAATTGAATATAAAAAAATCTGTTTGCTCTTTTCAGAAATGGATTTCAGTGCAGAATTCTGCAGGAGCAGCACTATTAACTGATTCATTTTGAAAAAAAAAAAAGATTTTTCCCATGACAGGATCCCTTTAAGTGCAATCATCAATCCAGGGCATGAATAAGCAGTATGAAAATAATTTGAAGACTTGAATGAAAAGAGAGCTTTTGTCTGGTTGTTCTGAAGCACCTTAGAGAGTACGTGAAGCATGGTCAATGAATACGTTCATAAATGAATATGAATCAAGAGTTGATGTTTGCACATTGAGTTGAATCCACCTTTGAAGTCTGACATTGCTATGTTAGTTGACCTAAAAACATCTAACTGTGGGACCAGACTGACCAGCACTTATTAATTTAATATTACGGGTTGACTGCTGTCTTCCATAGCTATCCTAGATGTTGACCTATTTAAACATAATAGCAGATCCAGTAGTGACTCTTGGCACACTTAAAGCGATACTGTAATGGAAAAACATGTTCTTTTTTTCAAAACGCATCAGTTAATAGTGCTACTCCAGCAGACTGCTGCACTGAAATCCAATTCTTTTTACATTCAATTTTGAAATCTGACATGGGGCTAGACATATTGTCAGTTTCCCAGCTGCCCACAATCATGGGACTTGTGCCTGCACTTTAGGATGGAACTACTTTCTGGCAGGCTGTTGTTTCTTCTACTTAATGTAACTGAATCCGTCGAAGTGGGACTTGGCTTTTACTATTGAGTGTTGTTCTTAAATCTGCCAGGCAGCTGTTATCTTGTGTTAGGCTAGGGCCACACGGGAAGATTCAGGGAGATTGGTCGCCTGGCGACTAATAGCCGTGTCTTTGAGGCGACTAATCTCCCTGAATGGCTTGCTGGTATCTCGCACCCACTAGGGCTAAAGTCGCCTGCGCCTATTCACACACGGCGATAAGTTTTTCAAAGTCACTCGAAATTGCATGACAAACCAATTTCGAGCGACTTTGAAAAACGTATCGCCGCGTGTGAATAGGCACAGGCGACTTTAGTGCTAGCGGGTGCAAGATACCAGCAAGCCATTCAGGGAGATTAGACGCAGCGATTAGTCGCCAGGCGACTAATCTCCCTGAAATCTTCCCGTGTGGCCTAGCCCTTAGGGAGCTGCTATCTGGTTACCTTCCCATTGTTCTTTTGTTAGGCTGCTGGTAGGGGGAAGGGAGGGAGTGATATCACTCCAACTTGCAGTAAAGAGTGACTGAAGTTTATCAGAGCACAAGTCACATGACTGGGGGCAGCTGGAAACTGACAGTATGTCTAGCCCCATGTCAGATTTCAAAATTGAATATAAAAAAATCTGTTTGCTCTTTTGAAAAATGCAGTGCAGAATTATGCTGGAGCAGCACTATTAACTGATGCATTTTGAAAAAAACATGTTTTCCCATGACAGTATCCCTTTAAGATGTGGGAGGAACTCATGCAGATACTGAAACTTAGGACCCAGCACTGGAAAGCAGCATTGTTAACCACTGTGCCACTCAGCTGTCCTACACCTATTAACTCATGCAGCCTGCCCATGAGAGATATGACTGGTAATTACAAAACTGATGCTAATTTTGAACTTTTGAATTGGGCCAGCGTGAATCATTTGGATGTACCAGATAAAGTTAAGTTGAGGAAGCACAGCATCAAACACTAAGGGGCAAATGTATCAAAGGTTCGAATAGTAAATTTGAATTCGAATTTGAGTTGTTTCAAGATTCACACATTTCAAATTTTAATCCCCCTATTCGAATGGGAGATTTATCACATCTCAACCATGGAAACAGTCCTAATTCTAATATTCACCACCTAAAACCTGCCGAGTTCATGTACACGTAAATGACAGAAGTCAGTTGAGCCATTTGGAGATGTTAATAGCCTTCCTGACTTTTTTTTCGGGAGAAAAACTAAATTCATACGAATCGAATACGAAAACATTTTCTAGTCGCAACCATTCGATCGAATATTAGACATTAAAAGCTTTTCTTAAATAAAATCACAGTCGAAATTGTGAGCATTTTCGAATTTTACAGCTTGCACATATTATTCCTAATACTCCCCAATACAGAAATTGTCAAGATTAGTTTAAATCCTATCATCTATCATCAACAATATGGCAGTAATGAGCAATATGTTCACAGGTAAAAAAAAAAAAAAAAAACACAATTTGTTTTACACTTTTGATATTTATTTATATATTCATAAAATAACTTGCCAATTTATTTAACCCTTTAGTGTTCTTGTTTTGCAGACCACCAATATGAAAGATAGCTCACCTGGAATAAAACTTCACTGAAGGCCTAACCGTGAAGACGATTGGGAATTCTCAAATTCCACCGCAAGCTTTCCGTAACAGATTTGTTAAAAAAAAATAAAAACAGGTTTCTTTTCTACTGCAAAGTGTCTTTAATATTTAATATTATGCTTCAAATAATATAACACAATTAGAAAAAGAGAGCTCCAGTTTCCTGTGTCCCATGCTAAAATGTCTGAATTAGAGGCACAAGGTATTGCAGGGATCATAGGCACCTGGAAGTGCATTTTGCTCTCACCAGTTTCTGACATGGTATTAGATCCCAGTTATAAAAGGTTCATATTTCAGTAGCACAGGTGCTGGCCTCAGAAGAGAAGGGAATGCTCCTCCTGTGTCTAGAGTGCAGGAGTACAAGGTAAACGTCCCCTTCCGAACCAGTTAAGTAGCTAGCTGAAGATAACTCTACTTCAATATGAAGCAGGCAGTCACCACTTCAGTGGGTGCATAATTGAACTGTGGGAAGGAGCATAAGTGCTCTGCAATATGATAGTGGTTTTACAAGAGGTCACGTGGCAATGTAGCCATTCAAGTCTTTTGAAAAAATCCATTGCAAGAGCTGTCCATTATGGAGCACATTATAACAATTCAAGGAAATCTGTGAAACATCCATTCAACGGAGCTGTGATAAATATCCATCCAGATCCTGGGGGGAACCAAGAAGTTGAATATAATTAAACATTTAAAAAATAAACACATGCAAGTGCACTTACATATAAACAAGCTATGCAGTATTGCAGACTAATATCATTGGCAGTACCACAACATTAGCAGCAACTAAGTTTAAACTCATCCATGTAAATCACCACTAGTATAAACACCCAATGATCATTATCTGGGCCCCTTGCGGAGCACAGAGCATATATAGACCTTTAAGCTACATACAGTCAGGCTCTCTTTTTCCTTAAAATTCAGACAAACTGTATCTAAAATGTTAATGTCACATAACCTTAAATTACAAGGCAAATAAAGGGAGAACTAAACCCCCCTAGTAACAAAAGAATCCTTAACTGCCTGCCTTTGAGCCCCTCCCCTTTCCCTCCCTGCACTGTGTATTAGTCAAAAAGGTCCCCCTGAAAAAGCACCTGACCCTTAAAAGCAGAGTAGAGCAACGGAGTTCCCGGGCACCATCTTCTGAGCGTTCGAAATTTATTCGGGTTTCATCGCCGACACTAAGCCTGCGGGAGCATGCGCAGTTGAAGCAGATTCATGACTAGTGCATGCTCTCGCAGGTTTCATGTCTGTGAAGAGACCCAAAACAATGTGAAAGGGCAGAAGATGGTGCAGGGGAGCTCCGCTACGCTGCATTTAGGGTCAGCTTTTTTTTTCAGGGACACCTTTTTGCACTGTGCAGGGAGGGAGAGGGGCGATGGCAGGCATTTAAATGGTGGCTTTTTTTACTAGGAGGGGTTTAGTTCTCCTTTAAGAAGTCACTTCTATTTACACTGCAACTTTGTCACTTGTGCTCAATTTTGTATATGGATTCAGTGCATTCCTATTATCGACCCCCGGCATATTCAATTGTCCAACATGTGTGCTGCGGCCTGAGCTGCGCATGGGAGTGTAAATGGTGGGAAATCATTGGCAGACAATCCCTGAGATGTCACGAATATCTCTGCCAAAGGACAGAAAATTACAAACTGCTACAAGGAACAATGTGGCGTTGAGGTGTATTTGTCTTCTCTGTTGTCTTTCACATGTTCATAGACCGTATTTATACTACCAAATATTCAGAGAGGGGGGTTAAATGAGAATTAAACAAACTTATCAGAAGCCCTTTGCTTGTTATATTTCCATTAGTCAACACCACTCCCCTTGCTGCAGCATCTTATTTCTACAGTCTATAGAGCTGAATGCAGCACAGTGGTTAGAATACTGATATGTTCAGGGGTAATGAACAATCTTAAACGGATCCCGTGATCAGAAAACATGTTTTTTTCAAAACGGATCAGTTAATAGTGCTACTCCAGCAGACTTCTGCACTGAAATCCATTTCTCAAAAGAGCAAACAGATTTTTTTATATTCATTTTTGAAATCTGACATGGGGCTAGACATTTTGTCAATTTCCCAGCTGCCCCTGGTCATGTGACTTGTGCCTGCACTTTAGGAGAGAAATGCTTTTTGGCAGGCTGCTGTTTTTCCTTCTCAATGTAACTGAATGTGTCTCATTGGGAAATGGGTTTTTACTATTGAGTGACGTTCTTAGATCTACCAGGCAGCTGTTATCTTGTGTTAGGGAGCTGCTATCTGGTTACCTTCCCATTGTTCTTTTGTTTGGCTGCTGGGGGGGAAAGGGAGGGGGGATGATATCACCTCCAACTTTAAGTACAGCAGTAAAGAGTGATTGAAGTTTATCAGAGCACAAATCACATGACTTCGGACAACTGGGAAATTGACAATATGTCTAGCCCCATGTCAGATTTCAAAATTGAATATGAAAAAATCTGTTTGCTCTTTTGAGAAATGGATTTCAGTGCAGAATTCTGCTGGAGCAGCACATGAACTGATTCATTTTTAAAAAAAAAATTTTTTTCCCATGACAGTATCCCTTTAAAAGGAAACAATAATCACACAAAAATATGAACAATTTGTATTTTGTCACTGCTTGACTACAGAAGCAGAACTGCATCACTATCACAGAAATGTGTTATGGCCATGCCACGGCACATTCATTCAGCTGTAACCCAGTTCTAAAAAGCTATAGTTACCTTGGCTATGTTGCCTGTATAGCCTGGGACTGATGTCAGGTGATTCTCATGCTGCCACATTCCACTTAATTGGCATTTTAAAACCAGGATGTTTCTTTAAAATAAAATTTAAAATATCTCATTAACAAAAAGTTACATAAAATAGTTTCAAAGCTTCATAGTTTGATTTTAAGATAATATACTGCTGTGACAACAAATCGGCTGACTGACAAAAAAGTAAGAATGAAAAGGAAATTGATTCCCAGCAGCTTAGTGAAAATCTGCAGTTTTATAGTTTTTTCTTTAAGGAAAGGCTGACAAACATAACTCTGAAGGGCACGCAGAATACACAGAAGTGGTTGTTCTTGTGGGATCTTATGGATAAATAATAGTACATAGCTTTTCAGAAGCCTTTATCATCTTCAATATAAAATGTTAAAGTAAGAATAGCACGTTGATACTTACTCATCTGACGAATTTTCAGAATTCAGAGATAACGGAGTCCACCATCTTTTCACAACCGCCTGGAGCCAGTTAAGCCCAACTATCACATATCTGCATAATTATATGTAGAACCAGATATTTATATTTTAACACAGCATTATTAACCAGAAAACCCCAAACTCTTTTACAGATCTCAGACTACCAAGTTACACATGGCAATTAGTCTGTGACTCCAAAACGTCTCATAAAAGTTTTAATGCCAAAACACGAGGAATGGTCATGAATCATGGGTGTTACACTATTACAAGGATGGGCTACAAGAAGCCCTCTTAAGATTTTTTAGCTAAAATTCCCACTTATCAACATATGGAGTGAATTAAGTACCCACGCCTGTGCCTGGAAGGAAGAATACAAAGGACTAAAATGAACACAATGCAACTTACTCTTCAAATTTACTTTTAAGCAGAGATTTAACTTGTGGTAAAAGGTCCACACAGCAGCCAACTGTAATGGAAGCTTTGTCTTCTTGTAGACTACAAGAAAAAAAAATAGTTTGAGTGAGTAACCGCATATTTAAAATTTCACATCCTTAATATAGTCTTGTGCTGAATGGAGTATTCTGGTCAGAAATACGCTCTTCTTTGGCAACCAAAATTCCTTATCTTTTGCCTAGGGAATGTATCCTAGGGATTTACAGAGGCCATAACTAATCCTCCTGCAATACTCAACTGTATCAGGAAGTTACTCTTTCTGGCATGAATATATAATGCTCTCCCCATTCTCCCAAATGTACAAAACCCTTGGATGATAAGGCACCTGGTAAACAAGACCCAGCAAAGTTAACTAAAGGTGGAGTAATTTGTTGCCACTCAATCTTTCCAACTTAATCCATACATGTAAACCATACTGATGTTTATGCTGTGAGCACTGGCAGGGAGGCACTTTTTTTTTTTAATCTCCACCTTACTTGCTTCTGTTTCTTTATGATTTCTTTTCACAGCCCTAATTCACAATTTCTAATTTTTTAAAATACAAAAATAAATAGCATACAATTCGTACCTGTTTGTAAGGACTGGTAGACAATCTACAAACACCCCTAAGTCTTGCATTCTGCAGAAAGAGAAAAACACAGAAAAAATGATCAGGGAAGAATCCTCAACATCACTATAGGGTTTTTAACTTTCATTCTCCTTCAACTACTCTGAGCATCATAAGGAATTCAACCCCCACAGTTTGGGAAAGTATGGTTTAGATATGCTCACAGGCTTACTTACAAGTATAAGTGATTCTCTAATAAGGCCCAACAATACCCCCATCCTAATTGCAACAATATTCTGAAATTTCCCTGCAATTTTATGTCAGCAGGGTCATACTGTTGTTTAAAAGAACAGTAACACCAAAATATTTATTTTACAGAATCCACCTCTAAACTGGCATATTTTACTACCCTTTACATTTTTCAATTGCTTCACCCAGAAATACACTTTTCCTAAAAAGGGCAGTTGGGCATGCATAGCTGCGTGTTCTCACTGCTGCTCTGAACAGCTTGACAGCTGTCAGCTGTGTGCAGGGTAAATATTTGTTTGCAATGTGTCACAACCCTCCCCAGAAGACAGCTAGAACAACAGAAACACACATTTTCACTGCAGATGCTGCTTAGAAGTCTGAAATCCAAAGCTCCTATGACTTCCAGTTTAGAGCAGGAGCAAGCACAAAGAGGAATTTAGGCTTTCTGGAATAAGGAATTGCAGCAGAGAACAAATGTGCCGCCCCAAGCCCAGTATGAGGTGACAGATCAGACTGTTTGGCTTGTTGGATTGTTGGACCCTGGGGCAAAGCTGGAATGTGGGGAGGGGTGTATATGTGTGAAAAGATGCAAACATTTCTCCCTAATCCAAATTTCTGAAAGTGAGTTTTCCCCTAATTATTAAGACTGCAGTTATCAATATTAACCAATGAAAAATTTATTTTGACCTGCCTCGTACAGAGAGAAAACCTCTTATTGGTCGCCAAGTCACTGTACCTTTTACAATTTGCACAGTGTTAATAAAAGAAGCATTTGAGTCGTTAAAAAAAAACAGAGAGGTACAAAAATGCAACAGTTAGGCTCTCTATCTAAATGTCACAGTTTGATTCACAGAACGTATTGTTACTCGTGTGTAGATTTTAGAGGAGGGGCTGAAAATCTTCTGCAGCTGAGACAGGCTTCAATTTAGTTTGTATTCCCAGAGGCCATTAAGTCAGAACATATAAGCAGCAGTCAGTAAATATTAACTTTATTCAAGCAACAAAGGAATACCTGACTAAGTATGCAACAAGCTCGTTTATGCTGCGTTTCCTCCAGAAGGTAAGAGCTACGTTTAGCCTGAGTTTCCTGCTAAAAAGAACTTGCTCCATTGTCTCGTGGTCTTTAGAAACCTAAAACAGATAAAAAAAATAGTACATTTAAAATTTTTAGACAGGTAATTTCCTAGAAACAAATATTTTTTTTCAACTTATATCACATGATATTCAAAGGTGTTGCAGGTTATGGCAGTTTAACTTGCAAGCAGGATTATCCACTAAAGAATGTGTAAATTCTCTGGCACTACAGATTACTCACCACCAGGTGATCTGCAATTCTCACCAGAACTGCCAGGGTACAATGACGAACGAAACCAGAAATAAAATCTAATTCCTTCTATTGTGACTACATGGGCTTCTGTATCAGACTTCCGGTTTTCAGCATAAACCGCCAGGGCTAGGGCTTGAGCATGCTCAGTTTGCTCCTTTCTCTCCCTCTCTCCTCCTCTCCCTACTGTAATCTGAGCCCAGAGCTATGAGTGAGCAGGGAGAGACTAAGGCAGGAAGTGATATCACACCAAGCTAATATGGTAGCTGTTTACTCGGGTATGGTAAAGCATTCTGCAGAATAAATATAGTTTTTTAGCTTGCACTATTGTGGCTAATCTTTTGGCAATAAACTGCTTTGGTAGCTTTCTTTCTCTATTAAAAAATACAGTTGTAAAGAGATTTGGGAGTGGAGGAAGGAGGGTGCTAAAGCTTGGGGATGTGACTTAATATCTCTGCATGTTTACAATCAAATCACTGCAGAAGCACTTACAATTCTTTGTTTTTGTGACCTGCACCTATAGAAGGTGTTCAATTCTCTCAACAAGAAAGCAAATATTAGTGAATTGCCCTTAAATGTGAGCAAGAACTCCCACTTCTTTACAAAAGCCATATAGGAAGACTGGTTATCCAATGAAATCAGGCATAGGGGCCCATTTACTTAGTTCGAGTGAAGGAACAGAATGAAAAAAAAATTTGAATTTGAATGTTTTTTTTGGCTACTTCGACCATCAAATGGGCTACTTCGACTCAAACGATTCGAACTAAAAATCGTTCAACTATTCGACCATTCGATAGTCGAAGTACTGTCTCTTTAAAAAAAAAACTTCGACCCCCTAGTTCGCCACCTAAAACCTACCGAAGTCAATGTTAGCCTATGGGGAAGGTCCCCATAGGCTTTCTAAGCTTTTTTGGGTCGAAGAAAAATCGTTCGATCAATGAATTAAAATCCTTCGAATCGAACGATTTTTCGTTCGATCAAACAAATTGCAGTAAATCCTTCGACTTGATATTCGAAGTCGAAGGATTTCCATTCGGCAGTCGAATATCGAGGGTTAATTAACCCTAGATATTCGACCATAAGTAAATTTGCCCCATAGTCTGTGACTACAAGACACACACAAACATACAAAAAGCTGAAGAGCAAGCAAAAGTGTTTTCCAGCAAACAAAAAGTAAAAATTAAGAAGACAATTAGCTCTCCTCAATCCCAGTACAGTACATAGCATTCACGTTCCACACATCGGCATATGTTAAATACAGAGGGGAAAAAAAACTCTTAACGTGTGTGACTTGGACCAGAATACATTGATCTCTTATGTATATCAATCAGAAGTCATACCTCTGCAAAGAAACTACTGTACTTGTTGGAAGGGCCTTCAGTATGGGAGTCACTGGAGTTGAAGCTGCGGCGGTCATTGTGAAGCTTATCGTGCAGGTTTCCTGCTGCTAGCTCATTTTCTTTATTTGCCATGTTACAGCCCCAAGCTTTTGGGAGCTGCTTCTTTTTGTATGTGGGACTCAGGGTTTGATACTGAGCTTTCCTCTTGCAGTACACCACTTTGAAAAGGTTTTCGTTGGAGTGTAAAGACTGTTCGATCTGCGTTCTGCAACAAAAAAAAAAAGATACAAGTTATTTTATTAAAGCACATCATGTTCCTGATGTTCCTTAATATTATGGTGATAAAAAAAAGTGGAATAGAAAAAGATACAAAAAGAGATAGCCAATAGACGGGGATACTGCAAGGAAAAACATAACAAAATGCAGTGTAACATGTTGGCAATGTATAAATGTGTTAATAACATGGAGTCCATAACTCCTCCCAGAAATGCCATTGCTCATGAGACAACCCAATAGCCATGCAAGTGCTGGAATAGAACAAACTTCAGGGCAAGGTCACACGTGGTGTTTTTACGTTACGTTTTTAAAAATGTGTGGTCGAGCATAAATCTGCCAATGAAACGCATGATATGTAGTTTTCTTTTCCCAACATGCATTTTTGTTTTTTCTTATTCCCTAAAATTTTATTCAAGTTTTGCAAAAAAAAAAAGCAGAGTGCAAAACAGTTTACATGCAGAATGTAGCCGTACTGCTTGTCAATACGCAATGTAATTACGTCACCGGCTTAATATGCCATAAAAACATATATGCGTCATTTATCTCGCAAGAATTTGCAGCTATATTTAAAATACGCTGCGTATTTACGTAAAGTGTAGTTTCAAACATGCAGCTCCCATAGAGTCTATTGATTTGGTAATTTTTTGGCTATTGGAGTTTCTGCTGAAAAACACCAGTACCGGCGTCCCGTGGCAGACTCTGGCTTGCAAGTGCCCTGTAAGAATTGACATAGTGCGCATTGAATTAGTTTCAGTGGTAGTACATTTTATGTGTATTTACGCCCGACCGAGCTTTTTTAAAAACGCAACGTAAAAACACCACGTCTGGCCTTGTCCTTAGACCTAAATCATCATTCTGCTACAGTGATAACCTGACACCACACTCAATTGTTTATCCCGATATATAAGGATGTGTGAACAAGGAGATAAGGTGACAAGTTGGCATGTTTGCTGTAGGAGCTAATGGCTACCCAGAAGCCTGTGCAACCAGACCAATATGCAGAACAAATCTAAAGAACAAATCACGTTATTATACTAAAGAAAATAATGTGCAAGATAAAGTAGGAGCTGCCTCTCTGTGTTATAGACAAATGGCTTGTATATATTTTTATCGGTGTATATGAATTTTTATTTTATTTTTTATATCAGCTTATTCGTTCCATTCGTTCAGCATTTACCTAGGCAAATATACAGGCTTTGAAGCAGGGGTGCGAAGAAAGCACAACCATCAAGCAGTTCACCACTAAATCTCCACTACTGTGTATGAATTGTCATTATACTCAAAATCTGGTCAGCTCCAAAGTTTCCTCATGAGGCAACTTCGGGCGACTTTGGAAATCGAAGTGCCGCAAGTGCATTTTTTCATTTTAGCAGGCGGAAGGCAGTTCTGCCCGTGTGCTAAAACCCTAAGAGAGTGCCCCCCAGGAGCTTTTTACCCACACTGATATCCTATTATTAGCTTCAACTATATTTAACTTTTCATCCATTCGGAATTCCCCCTCCACTCTGTCTGTAGCTATAAGCTACAACATTTCAGCTGCTACTTCACACACTTTAGAAAGCTATAATACTACTTCTTACAGTATTTACTGTTTATACCAAAACATTACAAGGCTGCTGTACTTGCCGGGTTATACAGCAGCTCTCTGCCAGATGAAGAGCAAATAGTTGTTTTAAGAGCTGGACATAACTACTATCAAAGTTTGTTTCCTCAAACAACTGCTTTTAGAGTTCCACAAACACTGAGAATTATCCAAATACAGCAGTTGGGAAGTTTCTACATTAAAAATGATGCTCATTTGCTGCTCTGAAATACAGATTACAAGCAGAGGCACCAAGTAAGGGTGTCTGTTAAACAGGCATACATGTATGAAATTACCCTGTAGGCAAGCACAATAGGAAATAAGAACTAAGGAGCCAGGGTGAGCAGGATATCGGTTTCCTGATAAGGAAGGAAAGCCTATAAAAATATATACAATAACATACATACACACACCAATTAGCTTACCTGTTTCTGTCAGAAACCAACTCTTCTTGTGAAATGTTATTTCCCTGTTAAAAAGAAGAGACAACAGTAGTGTTACAAAAATATTCTTTGTAGGCAAGAACTTGACATTTTATTGACATTTTATTCAGGTATTGTATAAGCCAGGAGGTCAGTTCTACAGCAATTGGGCTTGTATCAGTTCTGCCCTATGTAAATATTGGTATGCAACTCCATAAAGAAAAATGCAACTTAAGCTGGCCATAGACTCAAAGATCCGCTCGTTTGGCGACATCGCTCCCCGATATGCCACCAACGGCATGGCTATAATCGGGGGTAATTCGAACGTTCGGCCGTACGTTCGAACAATCGAATTACGATACGCCAAGGTTCTCCGACAGGTAAAAATCAAACCTTCCCGATCGACATCGTGGCCAGATATAGATCGGGAAGACCCGTCGGAAGCCCCCATACACATACAGATCAGCTGTCAAATTGGTCTAAATGACCGATATCTTTATCTGCCCGTGTAGAAGAATTAAACTGTTCCTTACTGTAAGGCAGTGATGCCAAACCTATGTTCCTCTGGCTGCACTACAATGCAGTTATAGTTGAGCATTCTTGTTGTAGGATCTAATGTAGCTTCACAATTTATATCCTCAGATTTAGTAAATATTTATGTAATATGAACATAGAAGGATACATTTGCGGAACAGGTGAACTGAACTCTGTCAGTTTAATTAATTATATTGCTGAGTTTTTTGCGGCAGGCACTCACCTCCAAAATGTGCACCAACCTACTATCTATCTGCAGCTGTACTGTACCACTATCATACCCTAGACTTAAGCTCAGGCAGTATATTATTCAGGTATGGGACCTGTTATCCAGAATGCTTGAGACCTGGGGTCTTCCGGATAACGGATCTTTCGGTAATTTGAATCTCCATACCTACTAGTCTACTTGAAAATCATGTAAACTTTAAATAAACCCAATAGGCTGGTTGTTTTGCTTCCAATAAGGATTAATTATATCTTAGTTTGGATCAAGTACAAAAGGTATTATTTCATTATTACAGAGAAATAGGAAATGATTTTTAAAAACTTGGATTCAGACTTTAGATAAAATGGAGTATATTGGAGACGGCCATTCCATATTTCGGAGCTTTCTGGATAACAGTTTCCGGATAATAGATCCCATAGCTGTACTGCACATTCACAAGTTTAAGTCTGTGCTAGGAAGCCCAGGAAATACAGGGTGGCCATTTTACAAAAAGATCTCCAGGCCACGTATGTTTTCCCATTTACAAATTACTTTATTGCTGGTGGGAAACCATTTCGGGTAGATTTGTCACCCTTGAAGATTTAAACGTGGGTGACAAATCACTTCGGGTGCCAATAGCCTTAAAGGACAAGGAAAGTTAAACTAAAAAGAAGACTAGAAAAGTTGTACATTGTGTTTTGGTGTTTCTGAAGATTTTGATTGAATATTCTTCCTGCCAAGACCTCAACTTCTGAAAATCACTGCCTTTTCCCTATAACCTTATTTGCACTTAAGTTCTCCTGTACTGATATTCTGGTACAACAACATATGGCTCAGTGGCCCACAGGGTGTGGCCTAATATAACTAGGAGTGTGGGCTGGTGAGAAAAGCAAACCATGAAAAAAAAAAAAAAGGAAAGGAACAGCCTATTAAAGGAACAGTAATACTAAAAAATTTTATGTGACAAATCCACTCTAAAATGCTTCAAGAACAGCTCTATTCTGCATAAAGTGTATTATATTCAATGCTTTGTCCAAAAAAATATTAAATCTCTACTTCCGGATGTACACTGTAGAATGGCGAAAGGGCGATTGTGCAAAATTCGAGGTGCGGCGCTCCACATCTCTGCCTAGACTGCTGAACCGGAAGTTAGTTTTTGCTGCTGTACTGAGGATTTTACAGACCTCTGCAGGACTTCTGTGCTGCGAGTGGAGAAGGAATGTCCGCAGTGGTAATTTACTGGGTCCTGTGTGTTAAGATTTATGGCTGATCTACGTGCTACCTTTACCGTTTGCAGCACTGAACGAGCTAAAGCAATCTTAGGAATAACCGCTTTGGACGTTCCTTCTCCACTCGCAGCACTCACAGAAGTAAACTACACTGCGGACATTCCTTTCTTGCTTGCAGCACAGAAGTAAGTCCTGCAGAGGTCTGTAAAATCCTCAGTACAGCAGCAAGAACTAGCTTCCGGTTCAGCAGTCTAGGCAGAGATGTGGAGCGCCGCACCTCGAATTTTGCAGAATCACCCTTTCGCCATTCTACAGTGTACATCCAGAAGCAGAGATTTAATATGTTTTTTGGAGAAAACATTGAATATAAAAAACTTTATGCACAATAGAGCTGTTATTAAAGCAGTTTAGAGTGGATTTGTCACATAAAAATTTTTAGTGTTACTGTTCCTTTAAGTAACTTTCATCCTAGTCAGGGGCATGAAACACATGTGCACCTTTGTTAGTTAGCCATTTTTTCCCATTGGCCCAATTCTACTTAGCTGGTAGGGGCCACAGCTCAGGGACTGGTGGATTTATAAATTGGGGCCCACTGGAGGGGGGGAGGCTCAGCTAACTAAGGTGTTTAGAGCAAATGAATGTTTGTTCTGCAAGACATTCCTAGATACCCAACCTGGGATTAAGTGCTTATTTGCTCTACAAGAAACCTCCGTCACTTGGTAACTGAATCTTGCTATGAGCTAGGAGGGGCCTGGTTTGAGAGGCAATTTGATTTGCAGTACTAGATCTATCAATAATAGATAATAAAAGATACATAATGATCTGTAACATTGTAATGGTATCTGGAATAAATGCTGGAACACAAAGGGGGGGGTTTAAAACCCAAAGGGGGTTATTTATTAAATCTGAATTTCAAAAACTCAAAAAATTCAATTTTTTTTACTATAAAATCCAAATCTTTAGTGTACAAAAAAAAAATACATTTTTTGGAATTTATTAAACCCTGATGGTGTTCAACGTTCGAATAAAAAAAGTACTCCAAACTTAGACCTGCCAAGTTCATGTAGAAGTCGATGGGAAAAGTCCCAAAGATATCCTGATCTGCGCTGGGTTTCATGCAATGATCCGAAGATTTCCTGGTTTTCTGGCAGAAAAAATCGTACTATTCATTTTTTTACCATTTTGTTTCAGTTTTTTCCCTGCACAGGAAATTGTCAGAAAAATGTATTTATAAATAACGGGAAAAAAACAGTGAGGAGTAATTTTCAGAAAAAACTCGGATATTTCGGATTTTGATAAATAACCCCCCAAAGTGTCTGAAAACCACTACAGTAACATGTACATCGTGTTTTATACCCTCCCCTGGTAAAAGCAAAATTTCAATGGATCGACCAGCTAGTTCTCTACAAAGCAGGGAGCATTAGAAAGCCTCCATATTTTGCCTTCAGATTGTATAAAGGGCCATTGTTCTCTAGTATAAACAAGCAAAAGTTGAAAGTGTCTTTACCTCCTTCATATTCTGCTTTGCTGAAGGCGAGATCCTTTTCCTTGGGAAATCATTGGAAGAACTTTCATCTAGGTCCCTTTTCTTAGTATGGTGGGCTCCTGATGCCATAATCCCCAATGAAGCTGCAGCCAAGAGAAAAGATAAAATAACACGTCAAACACATGCACACTATAGTGGTGCTACACAGTATTACATGTAGAATATCCAATACTGGTTAAGGGGATTACAGACTATTCATGCAGTCGTACTACAACTAATATTACGTAATGTGTTTTAAAGGAGAAGTCAACCCTTTACTTTATACTTACCCATCGGCGCAGATTCTGGCATCGGAGTTCCACGCAGCCATCTTCCAGCGATTCGGCAATTTTTGTGAGTTGCGGCGCATGCACAGTTGTCACAAGCCGGCAAATTGCTTCACCTGCGCTAGGATGCCGATCTCCCACTCAGCTTGCCGAAAACCCGGAAGATGGCTGCGTGGAACTCCGATGTCAGAATCTGTGCCGAGGGTTAAGTATAAAGTATGGGGCATTTACCAAGGGGGGCAGTTAGACTGGGGGGAGGAGGGTCTACGTGGGGTGAGGGGTACAGGTTTTTTTCTTAAAGGGTTGAACTCTCCTTTAAGGTGTGCCGATAGAATTATTATAGGGCACACAATCATAGATAGTGAGTGAAGTTGAGGCACGAAGATATACAAATAAAAGGTAATTTAATTCATGAACAGTAACATGTAGCTGCGTGTCTACTGAGTAACATAAATGCAATCTGAGGTTACATCATTGTAGGCTGAAATCTAGTCAATATTTTGGGATTGGTCCCACGTTTATAAACCATACTCCCAGGCTTGAGACATGCTGGTACAATTAGTTATTTTCAAAGGGAACAACATCCTGAAAAGTACTGGTAATTTAATGGCAATAAATTCCTGACTAAATTAACTAACTTTTGCAAAAGAACGAGTTCGCAAACAACAAACAAAAGTAGGGCAGCAAGAAAACATGCCTATTTTATTATGCAATGGTCCTTTATATTAAAGGGATACGGTCATGGGAAAACATGTTTTTTTTTTTTTCAAAACACATCAGTTAATAGTGCTGCTCCAGCAGAATTCTTCACTAAAATCCATTTCTCAAAAGAGCAAACAATTTTTTTATATTCAATTTTGAAATCCGACATGGGTCTTTTCTTAGCAAAAAGGGACTGTGCACCCAAGTATACTGTATAATTCATATATTTAAATCACTAAGCTTGTAACAAGTCTTATACTAGTGGCTATAAATTGCGACCAATTGGTCATGAAAATACTGGGCCATCCCCTACTTCCCCCACAGGCTACTAGATCTAACCAGTTCTATGGGCAAGCCAGTTACCCTATTTCTGGGAACAGATCCCCTCTAAACACATTCTTAATCTCTTTTTACACCCTCTAGTATTATCAGTTCAACTATTTGTAGTACAAAACTGTTGGCATGGAAGTGTCTGCTAATCACTCATGCAATATTACGTGATTAGTAATGTAATTAAAGAAATTAAAAAAAATCACCTCCAAAATGTAATGAATCAGCAGCAGTTATTTGTGCCACAAATTAAATGCTTTGGGCAGACATTGAACTCTAGAAGGTGCACAATTATTTCTGAAGATCACCCAGAGGTAAAATATGCTACTGTTCTAGAACATCAACAAGAGACAGAACTCCAACACAACTTTAATTGCATCTGAAACCTTAAAGGGATGGTTAACTTTTCAAACGTTATAGAATGGCCAGCAGGTAAGCAATTTTTCAATTGGTCTTCATTATTTTTATTTTTTTATAGTTTTTAATTATTCTGCCTCTTTCCAGATTTCAAATGGGGGTCACTGATCCCATCTAAAAATAAATGCTGTGTAATACTACAAATGTATAGTTATTGCTTTTTATTACGCATCCTTCTTTTCAGGCCCTTTCCTATTCCAGTCTGGTATTCAAATCAATGCATGGTTGCTAGGGTAATTTGAACCCTAGCAACAGTTTTGCTGAAATGGCAAACTGGAGAGCTGCTGAATACAAAGCTTAAATAACTAAAACACGACAAATAATAAGAAATTAAAACCAATTACAAATTGTCTCAGAATGTCACTCTCTACACATCATACTCAAAGGGGAACAAACCCTTTAAGACAGTATTCTATAGCTGATTTTCTACACAGCAACAGGTTCAACTCAAGTTTGTGAGTGAATGTTCCTCTCACTGGAGGAGTCCCACTGGCAGAGAAGCAGAATTAACCAACCCACCTGCATCAAGAGCCTTACTGTGATATCTATTAGGAGTCATTCACAAAAGTCCCCTTAGACCAGTGATCCCAACCAGTAGCTCGTGAGTAACATGTTGCTCTCTAACCCCTTGGATGTTGCTCTCAGTGGCCTCAAAGCAGGAGCTTATTTTTGAATTCCAGGATTGGAGGCAAGTTTTAGTTGCATAAAAACCAGGTGCACTGCCAAACAGAGCCTCAACGTAGGTTGACAATCCACATAGGGGCTACCAAATGGCCACTCACAGCCCTTATTAGGCACCCTAAGAACATTTTTCATGCTAGTGTTGCTCCCCAACTCTGTTTACTTCTTAATGTTGCTCATGGATTCAAAAGTTTGGGGATCCCTGCCTTCGACAGTCTTCAGTTTGCCTATAAATTACTGTAGTTACAAATCTGTCTAATAGGGCAACATCTATGTGAAATCACTGTGGTGGGAAACATCAAGAACAAAGCACCCTGATATGGACCTTATGCGGTAATGCACTGATGAACTGAAAAGATATTACCTCCTAATTTAGGTGATAACTCATGCATTACTGTATATTTACCTTTATTAAGTAGACCCCTCAGTCTCTATTCTTTCCCATACAGCTTTCAACACACACATACAGGTATGGGATACCTTATCCAGAAACCCGTTCCAATAAGCTCCGAATTACAGAAATGCTGTCTGCCATTTTATACATATGATCCAAATTGTTAAAAATGATTTCCTTTTTCTCTGTAATAATAAAACAGTACCTTGTACTTGATCCTAACTATGATATAATTAATCCTTATTGGAAGCAGAACCGGCCTATTGGGTTTATTTTATGTTTACATGATTTTCTAGTAGATTTAAGCTATGACAATTCAAATTACGGAATGATCTGTTATCCAGAAAACCCCAGGTCCCAAGCATTCAAATACAACACTGTCTTTTCCTGTCAATAGTTACATTTTAAGGATGAATAATTTTACGGTTATTGTCCTAGACATGAGGAAATGAAGTTCTGCAGTTATAAAACGTAGAGGAAGTGTAATTAGCTCCTGATCAGAGAGTGTGTGTTTGTTTTCTTACATTGTAAGCTTCACTGGGACAGGGACTAATGGGAATGAAGTGTAATCTATATAAAATGCAGTGGAATATATGATGGGCTGAGCTGTCTATATAGATCAGTAAACTGGCATATACATATAATACCCAGCGCATCCAGTAATTCACAAAAGTAATGCCCATTGAAAAATATATAGTGAATAAAGTACGACTTATTGTAAAATATAAGGATATTATAAGTCACTGAGGAGTTCCAGGGAACTCCAAGGTTACTTCTAATATCCTCATTTTTTCCAACAAGGGGTACTTTATTTATTATAATACACAAGTTTTAGTGAGTCATGTGACAAAAATGACATCACTACTCACCGTTTATAAGGATATAATTGACAGGCTATTTATTGCTAATAATGATATACCAAGTCATCAACGTTACCTGCAAAGTTACAAGGCCAAGTGCCTCTATACAGGTCAAGGAACTCCAAGGCGAGTTCTAATCTCCTTGCATTTTACAAAAGGGGGCAGATTGTGTATTATAATAAACAATGAACACTGAGTTAAAACAAATGACATCACAACTTTTAACGGATGACATCACCAAGCACCGCTTATAAAGACTGATTTATAAGAAAAACACTAGCAGATATGGATGGCGCTTGTGTTCTGCTATATAAAGCATTATGTATGTGTTTATTAGATTATCTGCACCAGGGTTTGAAAAAAACCCTTGCGAGTTGCCAGGCAGAGTTGACTGGTATCTCAATGGTTATGACCAGGCCCGGACTGGCAATCTGTGGGTTCTGGCAAATGCCAGAGGGGCTGCTGTAAGGTGCTATAGACACTCACTATTTAGTGGGCTGGTGGAGGACTATTTGGGCCTCTGTGTACTTGGAATGCCAAGGTCTATTTTGACTCCCAGTCCACACCTGGTTATGAGAGCATTAGGATTCTCACAAGGTACCACCAGCAACTACAAACATTTAAGGGGAGAGGTGCTGCTTTAAACTACAAAAAAAAGTCAGAAAAAATGGCAAAGGATACTGGGAGCTGTAGTTTCTAAGTGCAGGGTGGAGTTATCAAGCTACAGTACAATAATCATGGCCTAGAGACACTGCACGGGAGTTGACGCCCACATCACTGAGCACAAAGTCCGGCTAATTGTGAGCGAGCAGATTCTTACCGGCTCATGGCCCCAAGGCGAGGGGAGCAGAGAAGCTCTTTGGCAGCGGGACACTGTCCTGTACAGCACGGCTTCCGGCTCCGGCAGCAAACTCACTTCTTCCTGACAGTAGGATGCGCCATTCAAACTGCCACGCGCAGCACGCCGGGAAAGCATGAACTGCTGCCAGACGCACCTCTGTGCCTAGCGCTCTGATTGGCTGCGGATGCGGGAAGCGCCTTACGTAAGACAAAGTGCCAACCTTTCAATGGCGACACCTGACCCGGCGCCATGCTATTAGGGTTGGCTGCTACTTTACTCTGTACAGTACTAGGAAGGGTGGTGCTGTAATAGTAAGGAGAAAGGGAAACATAATCCGTGAATGTTACATCAAGCCTTTAGAAAATATAAAGGGTGTGCAAATTAGTTAGCAACTAGATGCCGTTCGCCTTTGAAACACTTTTTTTCATTGGAATTGTTTTCAGTTCCGTTGTTTTCCGATTGTTCCCCAGAAATAAAGACTTTACTTTCCATGCCTTCATTTTTTTACCGTTTATTAAAAATCTAATTATAAAGTTGAATGTCCCTGTCTCTGGTGTTTCAATATGGCAGCTCAGTAATTCAGGTGCAGACTCTAAACATATAGTGGATACATTTCTCAGCAGCATCTCTGGAGTATTAGCAACTATTGTATCAATTCTAACAGCTGTTTGTAATGAAACTCAGAGATTCTGCTCAGCAGGGACACAGATAAGAAATGGATCAACAAAATGTATCAGTTTAAAATAGTTTACAGGGTCGGTGACCCCCTCCCTCCCAGCACTGCTTCAGGAGGTGAAAAATCTAACTTTATGCTCCAAGATTAGAAAAACATTCACACATAGAAAATAAAAAGTAACTGGAAAAGTATTTCTGGTGAACTTTCTGAAAACAACTAGGTTGCTCACTTTTAAATAGGGATGCACCCAATCCTTCTGCCCTGCCAAACCGAATCCTAATTTGCATTTGCAAATTAGGGAGGGAGAGAAATCGTGTGACTTTTTGTCACAAAACAAAGAAGTAAAAATGTTTTCCCCTTCCCACCCATAATTTGCATATGCAAATTAGGATTCAGATTTGTTTTGGTATTCGGGCGAATCTTTCACTAAGGATTCGGGGGTTCGGCCGAATCCAAAACAGTGGATTCAGTGCATTCCTACTTTTAAATTAACTTTTAGTATGATGCAAAGAGTGAGATTCTGAGACAGTTTGTTTAAATGCTTTTCATTTTTTATTATTTGTGGTTTTTGAGTTATTTAGCTTTTAATTCAGCAGCTCTTTAGTTTGCAGTTTAAGCGATCTGGTGGCTAGGGTCCAAATTCCCCTAGCAACCATGCATTGATTTGAATAAGAGACTGGAATATGAATAGGAGAGGACCCGAATAAAAAGTCGAGTAATAAAAAGTAGCAATAAGACCCCTTTAATAGCTATGGTACTACTTACAGGCCACCCAACCAACCTTTGATTAGGGCACTCTTTGACTCTTTTCGAGTTGATGATACAGATGTAGGAAAACCTTGATAGATCAATCATTCAGCCATAGTTCCGATAATATTTACTGGAGCAATTACATTTCCACCCCAACTAACACCTAATTGACCTTCAAACAATTTTTCTAAATATTCCCCGAATCAGACAGAGCCCCACAATTTGGGAACCAGTTAAGGTTCCCAGATAACTTGAAAATTCCACTTGAAAATTCAGGGACTGTAATAAATACACATTGCAGGGCTGCAGTGAATGCAGTTGATCGCAATCAGTGCAGCTCTTCTAGATGGATTTTCTAAACATGTCTCTGATTTTTCAAGTGCTCTGGTAACCCTTGAATTGCTTTACATAGACCATATATGGCAGCTCCTGCTGCAAAGGAGCTTGTAATCTGTTTCCTACACACACCAACACACGCTAGGGTCACTTTTATCAGCTAACCTGCTTGCATCTTGCATGGCCATTCTGCACCATTATTCTATCCTGTCTTTTTCTGAATCAGTAGAGAAGTAGATATTTTCTTTCTAAAATGTGATGAAAATCTCCACCATGTACAATGCTGGCTCGCTTCTAAAGGGACTGTTTGCTTTCTCAGTGAGATCTGCTACCTTGGTTAAAGTGTTTTATAATGACATCCAATGGTGTCCTTGTTATTTAATTACTATTTTCTGCTCTAGGAAGAAACTTCACTTTATCAAAGAGCATCATGGTGATGTGTTTTTAGGTCCCAACCCTTAGGTTAAGAAATCCCCAGATGCCTTTGGGATCTGTCCTAAGCAAGATGATTATATGTCTTCTAATTGTCCTGCTTTCCGCAAGACAATCCCAAACCACAGACCCCAAAATGAGCTGGATTTACTGGAAAGTGAACAGAGTTTGAGACCGATTTGGAGCACGGTTGAGGGGGACTAGGGGTGTGGCTTAAATTAATGCATTTAGTGGATTCCAATATTTGGATATAATATTATAAATATTACAGATTCATTAACATTTATGTCTTTATATCCGACAAGCACAAAAAAAAAGAGCCCTGTTCTTACTCCTTGTCAGTAGATATAAAATACAGGCATCAGTTGTGCACTGAACTCTGCACATCAGTTACATTAACAGGTGCCAGCAATAATGGCACCTCTAAAGGCCATACTTTATTGTGCTTTGTAAGATTTCCCTGAGAACTCGTGCAAGATGTGACCAAGACAAGTAACCATGTGCTATAATCTGGATGAACAAAATGTTGAAAAGCTGGTAATTAAAATGAGTTGCACATCCTGAATCACCAAAACATATTGCTCCTTAGTATGCCTGAGTGATGTTCAAGCAATGCTAATATGCAGTGATGGCAAGCATACTCACACCTGTTTAGCTAGTTCTGTCATTGCTTTATTACGCTGTTAAGGCGATGATGGCTCTTAAAGACAAGTTTAACCTGCACAATATAGGATGTGCTAACATGTACCATCCTGCCCAGAAACAACTGTGCTGCCACACACTAAGTGCACTTTTATTTACAATTTCTCTGCCTTTACTTTACCCAGACATTTTTTAACAAAGGTCTAAAACTTTGGGGTCACCAATTTGTTAATCATCCCCATTGATTACAACACTATCTGCTGTGAGAGGAGAAAATGAGGATATACGTAGCATGCCTATAGAAGATACAGTGCCATTTCTTTAGCCGACATGCTCTATACCCGTTTACAACAAAAATTAATATATTAAAGCTATACTGACAGGTTTCTAACTAATCCAGGATCTGACATCCTAGGGACAGCACTTTGTTGCAGTGGCGCATCTATCATACAGTAGGCCACCGTGCAACTACAGAGTGGCCCAGACTTAGTATAAATCCTCTATTCAACTTCCATACTCTCCCAACTATCGGTTCAAGTACAATCCTCATCTTCCCTCCAACCTCCACCAGTGGAGTCTAACACATGGGTGGGTGGGGGCAGGTCATAATGGGTAATGTGGGGTGGAGGGGGCACCTAAAATATTTTACAGGGGGAACTTAAGAAATTGTCAAAATCACTCTATTTTTAAAGGTACACAAGTCTCTAAATACTGACCCTACTCCAGTGATCCCCAACCAGTGAAATCTAGGCTTGGAGGCAAGTTTTGATTTAAAAAAATAGGTATACTGCCAAATAGTGCCTCCTGCAGGCTGCTAGTTCACATAGGGGCTACCAAATAGCTAATCACAATCTTTTTTGGCACCCCAGGAACGTTTTTCATGCTTGTGTTGCTCCCCAACTCTTTGAATGTGGCTCATGGGTAAAAAAGCTTGGGAAAGCTTCGGGAACCCCGCCCTATTTCATGTTTTCCTGTGACATTTTACTGTGACAGTATACTTTTAAGAAGGAGTCATGAATAACTAGCTCTCTGTACAGAAGATATACTGTCATATTTTAGCCAACAGAGGGCACTGTTACCTTGTTTTTGAAGAGTAATTATGGTTACTCCCTTACAAAATAGTATGACTGCAAGGGCCAGCCTAGGGCTAAATATCATCCTGTGCAAAATATAGAGTTATAGTTGCCAACAACTTGAAAAGCTGTGTACACAGAACAGTGGGCCTTTATTTGCCATCTGCTTGAAAGATGGTGCCATTTATTTATTATTAAAAATGTTATATTGTCAATTGTGTACTTCAGGGGGCCCATTTACTTAGCTCGAGTGAAGGAATAGAAGAAAAAATACTTCGAATTTCGAATGGTCGAATATTGCTACTTCGACCATCGAATTGGCTACTTCGACTACGACTTCGACTTTGAATCGAACGATTCAAACTAAAAATCGTTCGAATATTCGACCATTCGATAGTACTGTCTCTTTAAAAATACTTCGACCCCCTAGTTCGCCACCTAAAACCTACCGAGGCCAATGTTAGCCTATGGGGAAAGTCCCCATCGGCTTCCAAATAATTTTCTGATCGAAGGAAAATCCTTGGATCGATGGATTAAAATACTTCGATCGTTTGATCGTAGGAATAGCGCTAAATCCTTCGACTTCGATATTCAAAGTCAAAGGATTTACATTCAGCAGTCGAATATCGAGGGTTAATTAACCCTCAATATTCAACTCTATGTAAATCTGCCCCCAAGTGTTATAGACGATGCATTATATGATACCCTCTGCAACTACACATATGAAAATACCCCAAAGGGCTGCCCATGCAGATAACTAAGGTTCTGTATGAAGAAATACTTATACCAATAAGTTTTTACTGATTATTCATTAAACATGAAATTTAATTTACATATAAAAATGGGTATATATGGGTGTAAAGCTGCACTCTGACAGGGATTATCTTCCATGCCAGCATTTTTGGCTAATCAATTATTTCCCTTCTGACTGCCACATATGAAAAAAATATAAGTTAACTTTTAGTATGTTGTATAATGTCTTATTCCTAGCAACTTTGCATTTGGTCTTCATTGTTTATTTTTTATAGGTTTTTTTTTCATTATTTGCATTCCTCATCTTTCCAACTTTCAAATGGGGGTCACCGACCCTTGTAACCAAACCAAATAACTATTGCTTTGTAATACTACAATTTTATTGATATTGTTACTTTCTTATTCGTTATCTTTCTATTCAGTCCCTCTCCTATTTATATTCTAGTTGCTCATTGAAACCACTGTCTAGTCCCTAAGGTAAAAAAGACCGTAGCAACCAGATAGCTGCTGGAACTCCAAACAGGAGAGTTGCTGAATAAAAGCTAAATAATTGTAAAGCCATAAAAAATTAAAACCAAATGCAAATTGCCTTAAAATATCATTGTCTTTGTCATGCTATAAATTATTTAAAAGCTGAACAGTCCCTTTACACTATAGCAGATAAACATCATAGGGGTGCATTCACTTATCCTGACACAGTGAGCAGAGTGCAGTTTTGGAAAAAATTGACCATGTTTTTTTGCCTGGTGTCATTTCTGGTGTTTCCGAGTGCAAGTGACATCATCTGCTCCTGATTTTATTAAGGCAGGGTGCTAAGGAAAACCTAGAGCTACCACCTGGTGAGGAGGTGATAGTAGCTGAAGAGTTCACGCAGCACCTTGCGTCAAAAGGAGTAGCAGCATTCAGTTTGGAGTGGAATGCAGGGAGAACTGATCAGCGCTGAGTGCAACTAAAGGTGGCCATACACGGATAGATCCGCTCGTTTGGCGATGTCGCCAAACGAGCGGATCTCCCTCCGATATGCCCACCTTGAGGTGGGCAATATCGGGCTGATCCGATCGTGGGCCCTAGGGCCCAACGATCGGATCCTAGCGTTCGCCAAACGGGCGGTCGGATCGCGGGACCGCATCAACGAACAGATGCGGCCGCGATCCGACGGGATTTTTAACCCCATCCGATCGAGATCTGGCCGACTTTCGGCCAGATCTCGATCGGGGAAGCCCGTCGGGGGCCCCCATACACGGGCCAATAAGCTGCCGACACGGTCTGTCGGCAGCTTTTATCGGCCCGTGTATGGCCACCTTAAGTGAACTTAGCTGAGTGTATGTTGATACAAGTCCCATCTAACAGCTAGTTATAGCTGTATAATATAATGATATCAAACGTTACCAAGGACTTTTGTGGTAATATAAAGGTGCATGGTTGCAGGCAAAATGTATACTTCAGGTCATGGTAACAGGGGTACATTATTTTGTATGAAGCACTCGTTTCAGTGTGTTATGTTATGCAAGCTATAGATAAATATATAATAAGGGCAGTATTTTTTTTAGGAAAAGATGGCAACCCTAGGTGTGGGTTCATGTACATGTAGAATGTGAGATGAGTCTTTTCCCATGTGAAAGCCGTGGTCAGGGAACCAAACATGGGCATTACAACAAGCTTTGTTGCATAAGACAACTAGTCTTCAACTTAGGTAAGCCCATTTCACTTTTAAGCAAGAAAAATTGTAATTTCTAAATTCTAATAGGAATAAGGTTTAAAAAAATGATGTACCTACGTCTTTGGATGTGTTACATAAGGGATACAACTTAGCGCTCTTAAATAAAAATGTGCCGTATCCCTTTACCAAGATACAAAACATCATTTTTCTACACATTGTAACAATATACATCATTTGAAAAGCGGTATACCAAATCAAAAAATGTACTGCAGCAGAGAAACAGTAAATAGGGTGTCAATCAAGTGTCACCCAGGTTCTTTACTCAAATAAAGTGTCAGTTTTCTGTGCAACTACTAGACCATAGGTGTGTTTTCCTTTTTATCCTTTGTCTGTTACATAGGGGCAAATTTACTAAAGGGCGAAGTGACTAATGCGGGTGAAAATTTGCCAGTGTGACGTCATTTCGGTACCGATTTACGGTCGCTGGCGTAACTTCACTAGCGAAGGAGATAGACTCTAGCGGTACTTCGCTCCCTAATGCCTGGCGAATTTGCAATCTGGCGAATGGACGTAACTACGCAAATTCACTAAAATGCAGATTTTACTGAGCATTAACACTTACTCCAGATTTGCCTTCGCCACCTAAGACCAGGTGAAGTACAATAGAGTAGATAGGACTTCCTAAAAAAATAATTGAACATTTTTTTAAGTCCCAAAAAAACGCTGGCGTCTTTTCCTTTTTCAGTGTGATAGGCTGAAAAAGAGTGTAAATTTTTTTGGGGTAACCGGCTTCCCCCATTATTTCCTAACACATGGCACATAAACTATACACTGGGCTCATGTGAAGGGCAATATAACAACTCTATTTTATTTTATTACGGTTTCCTAAGCTTGTATAGTGTAATGTATTTGCTGCAACATATACGTCCATTCAACTGTAACTTCCCACCAAATGCAAATTAGCCGACGCTAGAGCAACTTCGATTTGCTTGGCGCAGTAACGCTAGCGCAACTTCGCCAGCGTTTGGCACCCTGGACGCAATTTTGGATTTTAGTGAATTAGCATTGTCCTGGCGAATCTACGCCTGGAGAAGTGTTGCGCTGTGAGCGAAGCCGTCGCAGGCGAATTTTCAGAGGTTAGTGAATTTGCCCCTTAGTTCCCATCTTCTCTCCTCGATCCATTTATTCATTTCGCTGGTCTGCCCTGACCTGACCAAACGTATTTTCTATTAAACCTTAGGCAGTCTTTGTGCTCATTTAATCCATATAAGGCCATTTACTGCTAGTTTTCACTCCTACCCTTTCCACTCATATCACTTTACTCTTGCATGTGGAATTGTGCCTATCCAATTTAAACTGCTTTTGGTTTCCCTCACTACAGAGCCTTCCAGAATTTGTGGATGGCTTGGCCCTTCTAAAGGTGATGAGACCTGAATGTAAAGCTGCAGTAAGAGGGCGCAGTCACGTTGTCTTCCAGACACTACAGTAACATTTTGGAAAATATTCCTCTCGGCCAATCATGAGCCTAAACCTTTGTTTATGGAGGATTTGCTCGGGGTGCTTTGTGGGAATTGTAGTTCCGAAGCAAAAGCATTACGCTGTTACTAGTGGGGTGAAGGACTACAATTCACAGGGTGCCTTGGCAACTCTTACGCGTCACGTGGAATTCGGCAGCCAATCAGTGCGCCGAATTCAGCTAGCGCTCTAAAGGGTCAGCGTCTCCAAGTGCAGGGAGCTGAGTATTGAGAGGTAAGTGCTCCGTTATTGCCATTAAATCTGTGCTGCCCCTCTGTATGTTCATCCGCCTAATGTCTGGCCTGGTAACATACACAATCGTGCGGCAACACTTCTACCAAGAGAACGATTTAAAGGGGAACTCAGCCTAAAAGCCTTTTCTATTGCAAACTGGAAGGAAATGTCATTCTAAGCAACTTTCCAGTATACAGTGATTACAGTTATTCGTAGGTGTCATGGACAGTGAAAGCAGCGTTTGTTTAACCTTCATGCTCCTTAAAGGCATTCTGTTTATGATGTATTTTTTTGTATTTCTAAATGACTCTGTTTACACTACAGATAATTCACTCTACTATATAAAATTTCATTCCTGAACCAACAAGTATTTTTAATTGTAATATTGGTGTGTAGGCAGCCATCTTAGATCATTTTACCTGGTGCTTTCACAAAGAGCCAGCACTTTAGGATGGAACTGCTTTCTGGCAGGCTGTTGTTTCTCCTACTCAATGTAACTCAATGTGTCTCAGTGGGACCTGGATTTTACTATTGAGTGCTGTTCTTAGATCTACCAGGACACTGTTATCTTGTGTTAGGGAGCTGCAATCTTGTTACCTTCCCATTGGTCTGTTGTTAGGCTACTGGGGGGAGGGAGTGATATCACTATCAACTTGCAGTGCAGCAGTAAAGAGTGACTGAAGTTTATCAGAGCACACATGAATGGGGGCAGCTGGGAAACTGACAATATGGAAAGTTGCTTAGAGAACCCCCCCCAATTAAGAATAGAGGCTTGGGGTTTTAGTAATTGACATACTGCTTCCTTAATTTATTATGAATCTTGTACGAATAATACAAGCTACAGATGATCTCTCCCCCCCCAGTGAATAAGGACTGCCAGTAATATACAAAACTAGCCTTTTCCATACTAAATTACCAACCCCTATGACCACATTGGCTGCGGTCGTACTTATAAATCAGGTAATCCCTTATCCATATTAGGGAGATAAAAGGAGGACATAAAGGTCATTCTGTGGTTCCTATTTACAGTTAGATTTCTACAGATTTGGGGATTCCCATGAGATTACATGAGGCTTAAAGTGCATAATTTTTTTTTTTTTTATGATGAAAAGTGTGAAGTTGTTTTATTCTGTCCCAGAAGTGTCTGGATAGGCAGACTCAGTTGACAGTGTCAATGAATGGTGTGATGCCTTTTCACAAGTGAGAAAATACTGGGCTACTGGTATTGCTACTCATATTACAAGGGGATCCAAGGACAAGTACAGTGTTGTTTTTTGCTTACCTCTGGGTCAGCTAGAAGGAACGCACAATGTATTTTGAGCAGCCCAACTACAATATTATTATAAATTTATCATGCAAGGTAACTGTGCCATTGAGGATTTCAATGCAATTTCAGCAATCTGGTTGCTATGGTCATTTTGACTCTAGCAATCAGATTGCTGACATTGCAAACTGGAGAGCAGCTAAATAACTAAAACAAAAACACATGAAAACCAAATGCCAATTGTCTCAAAATATCACTCTCTACATCAGAGGTGTCCAAACTGCGGCCCGAGGGCCACATGCGGCCCAGGATGCATATGAATGCGGCCCATCTTGAAGCTCTTGGTTCCCGAGGAAATAGGAGGAGGGGGGACTCTGCCCATCGCCCAGTTAGTAATAATAATATAATAATATGTCTATTTATTATCCAGATTTCCCATATTCTAGTGTATAGCTCCATCTGGTTATCCAACTGGCATTGTAGTTCTTTTCTGTGTATTTCCTTTACTTTTACAAATCAAACTTGTTTGTGTATTTCATGTGTGGCCCCCTGATACATTTTCTTTTTCCAATGTGGCCCGGCGAGCCAAAAGTTTGGACACCCCTGCTCTACATCATACTAAAGTTGAACAACCCTTTTAATGAAAGCAAAGCAAAGCAAAGTTTATTTTTGTGATAACAAAGTTACTTGTAAAATGAATCTGCAACAGTAGAATTCCTCATTGGTCTTTAAACATGTTGGATTGTAACTGTGTTAATAAAAGCTACAAATGTATCTATAACATATTTTGCAATACACCAGTGATACACTTTGTATGTATAAGATATAGTGTAACTTATAATAGGCGAATAGTTGATGTATATGCCAGTGCAATACTTGGGTATAACCTAGTTATAGCCGTGGAAACTTATATGACAGCAGTTTATATTGGATACCGTAAAGTTTTGAGCCAGGAGTAATCCTAGGGGCATTTTGCCTTTGATAAAGCTCTTGTTTAAAGGAACAGTGACAGTAATGTTTCAAATTAATTTTAATATGATGTACTATTGCCCTGCACTGTGTGTATTAGCTTTAGAAAAATAAATATCCATTATATGAACAAGCTTATGTGTAGCCATTGGGGCAGTCATTCAAACACAAGAAAGACAGTATATAACAGATAAGTTCTGAAGAATCCTATTGTATACTACAGAGCTTACCTGTTATCTGCTGTGTATCCTGTGCCTTTTCTCCTTTTTCAGTTTTAAATGGCTGACCCCATGGCTACTCGGCAGATTTATTGTATAAACTATAGTAGAATTTCAGTGCAGAGCAACTGTACCAGTGCATAGCAACTGTACATTATATTTTCATTACTTTAAAACACTTTAATGTTTTTTGGTGTTACTGTTCCTTTAAGAGAGAAGGCAGCCCACGGGGGAATAATCAACAGATTGCCAGTCTAGGGCTGGGGCAGTCCAGTTTCCTCGTGAGGCAACTTCGGAAAACAAAGCACCGCGAGTACCATCCCACTGGCGATTTTTCATTATAGCTGACGGGAAGGTAGGGGAAGGCAGTTCGAGGAGATTGTCACCCAGAAGAAGAGACGATTAGTCGACAGGCAACTACATAGTAAGTAAGGTTGAAAAACTAAATCTCCCCATGTGCCCTTACCCTAAGTGGTGGGTGCGTACCAAATGCGGTGCCTTGTGACTAATTAACTCCTTTGGGAGCTCTGTAGTAACTGTTCCTGTCGTTTCTTCCAGCACCCAGTTCATTTCCAGAACATCTCTGTTCTTTTCTCCAAGAAGGAGTAGGGAACTCCAGAGGACTAACTGAGAAAGCTGCATAAAGATGTTATGATGGACAGTTTCAAGCCACTCCACTCTCTAGGTACATTTTTTATTGTAGTAGAATGTACAGAATAGGGATGCACCGAATCCACTATTTTGGATTCGGCCGAACCCACGAATCCTTCGCGAAAGATTCGGCTGAATACCGAACCGAATCCCAATTTGCATATGCAAATTAGGGATGGGAAGGGGAAAACATTTTTTACTTCCTTGTTTTGTGACAAAAAATCATGCGATTTCACTCCCGTCCCTAATTTGCATATGCAAATTATGATTCGGATTCGGTTCGGCCAGGCAGAAGGATTTGGCTGAATCCTGCTGAAAAAGGCCGAATCCCGAACCGAATCCTGGATTCAGTGCATCCCTAGTACAGAACTCCAGAAATATAGTTAACATTTCTCAATTGCCTTTATATGAGTGTAAAAGCCAACCAGTTTACTAGGCAACACACAGCTCTTACTGTTTAACACATAGATAACATGGGTTCTATCCCTCCATGCTAAGTTATTATGTAAACACCATCACTAACTTGTTGTTGTGACATAGGGCTTGGACAATGTTCCTAAATGGATTCAGATCCTAATGCCAGCTCTGAAAAGAAACATGTTACAAATATACAGTGTAAATCATTTTTCAAAAGGGAAATGAGATTAATTACAAGTATGGGATCCGTTATCCGGAAACCCATTATCCAGAAAGCTCCGAATTACAAAAGGCCGTCTCCCATAGACTTCATTTTACCCAAATAATCCAAATTTTTAATATCATTTCCGTTTTCTCTCTAATTATAAAACAGTAACTTGCACTTGATCCAAGCTAACATATAATTAATCCTTATTGGAAGCAAAACTAGCCTATTTGGGTTTATTTAATGATTACATGATTTTCTAGTAGACTTAAGGTATGAAGATCCAAATTCCAGAAAGATCCATTATCCAGAAAACCCCAGGTCCAGAGCATTCTGGATAACAGATCCCATACCTGTACATGGTCCAGACAACCATCTTCCCTTAATGTGGCCACACATGGAAAAAGGTTGTCCTGTTCTATCAAGTTTGTCTGAATCACTTTGTGTGAAGGTCCTTTTATTGAGCAAGTGTTTTTAAAAAGCATTTTAAATAAGCCCACATGTTATGCAAGGCTGTACAACTGATGGGGTATACGTGAAACATACACTTTACATACAAATACTTAAAAATACAGGAGGAGCTAACAATCTACAGCTTGGCTAATGATCCTACAGATGATGAATGTTTCAAAACATTCAGGATATCCACTGTTGGGTTACATCTTATCTGTGTCTCCTGCCCAGGTTTTGTTGGGGTCAAGCCAGATACAGCATTAAAGACTGAGCAAAGACCAGCCCTGTGTAAGAGTGATCTTCAGGACACTAAAACAAAGCAGTTGCCTGATAGTCATGGGCACAAAATAGAATCACCAGTGGTGGGTCCATTTGTAGAGAGCTCAAAAGACATGTGTGCAGAAGACTTGCACAGGGAGGAAATACACGGAAATCAGATGCATCTAGCAAAGAAACCCGGTGTTGGAAATGTACAAGCAGCCCAGGAAGTAGAGCCAACTAGAAGCTATCTACAGGAAAATTGTAGGACAGAGCTTTGTATGGAGACTTCCCAGGAGAAGAGAGAGAAGACACCGCCCCCTCCCTTCTCTACTGGTAACTATCAATTTTATTATGGTGGCTTTTTTTTTATAGCATTATTAAACCCAAAAAATGTCTCTCTATTCATGCTGATTAAAAAAGTATTTTTTTTATATCATATTAAAATAAGCATAACCCCACATGGAGCCTAACGCGTTTCATGCTTACCCAGCATAGGCAATTCCAAATGGGATACATATCTCCAAACATATACATATACAAATAATTATATATATATATATATATATATCTATATATCTATATATATATATCTATATATATATATATATATATATCTATATATCTATATATTTCTACAACATATTAGCATGACTACATTTTTTTTTTAATAAGCCAATCTAAAAAACAATTGGTGAATTCTGAAAAGCAGAATGTTTGCGTCTTTTCAAAGTGCCCCGGCGATCAAAAATAAATGTGCCATTGACCTAAAAGTTTTAGGAAATAATATGCCAATCTCAAAATGAACTAAATTTGATCTTTACTGTTTAATGGAACCATTCCTTTTTTCCAGGCAGTTGTAAGCAGGAAGACTCTTACACACCTGGGCAGTCCACAGACTGGACAGTGAGAGAGTGTGTAATAAAGGATGAATATGAGTGGGACTCGTGCCAGCAGGACGACTCTCCAGAGAACTGGATGTTACCAGATCACTTTAACCAGCCGGATTATGTACGGTGTAACACTGTGCAACATGCAGAGGATACCCCCGCCCAGGATGAAGGTGGGGGAAGCTTGAGCTGGGGTGATCTGGAGCACAATCAGAAGCATAGATTTCAACCGACAAACCCTGAAGAATATGGGGATTATGTATGTACTATATGTGGAGACAAATTCAGTGACAAAGCAGAGCTTGTTGTTCACTCCTGCAAAGCCAAGTTGTATTTGTCAACTCCATGTGAAGAAAATTTAGCATGGGGCTCGCAGTATATTACCAACCTGATAGGCCCCAATGGAAAAATGCTGTTTGTCTGTGGAGACTGTGGGAAGAGCTATGCCTACAGGTCCCATTTTGTTATACACCAGAGATCTCATACAGGCGAAAAACCGTTTCCATGCACTGAGTGTGACAAGAGTTTCACTTGCACTTCCCATCTTATAGCGCACCAGAGAACTCACACTGGGGAGCGGCCATATGTGTGCCCTGAGTGTGGGGAGAGCTTTACACAAAGCTCTACACTGATTATACACCAGAAAATACACACTGGAGAGAAACCCTTTGAATGCAACGAATGCCCGAAAAGCTTCTCCCGGCATTCCCACCTTGTACTGCATCAGAGGACTCACACAGGAGAAAAGCCCTATGCATGTACTGAGTGTGGGAAAAGGTTCAGCAGCCTCTCCAATCTCACTGCCCATCACAGGACTCACACCGGAGAGAAGCCATACCTGTGTGTAGAGTGTGGGAAAGGGTTTACCCAAAGCTCAGCTCTGGTTTTGCATAAGAAGATCCACACAGGTGAGAAACCTTACGAATGCGGCGAATGCGGGAAAAGCTTCAGCCGCACTTCTCATTTGACTCTGCACCAGAGAACCCACTCTGGGGAGCGGCCGTACGTGTGCCTCGAGTGCGGCAAAACCTTCTTACGGAGCTCACATCTTGTCTTGCACCAGCGAACTCACACGGGAGAAAGACCGTATTCTTGCAATGAGTGTGGAAGAACCTTCACACAAACCTCGCATCTTGTTAAACACCAAAGATCTCACACTATAGAAAGGACACCGAGCCCTACAATGGGTGAAGCCATTTCTCCTATGAGGACAGCCAGTTAAGTTATTTACATGCTCTTTTGTCACCAAGGAAGTTTTGGAATTATCCATTGCACAAATACTTGATAGCCTTCTAGTATTACTGTTGAGCGAAAATAGTAACCATTAACTTAATCATGGAGACATTGGTACATAAGCTTTAATTCCCTTCAGTTATGCTCAATAGCTGATTTGCCCTTTTACATCCTGATAGGTTACGCGAATTTCCCCAATGGGAATCGAAAATTTTCAGTTAACGCTTCCAAGGTGGGAATTTACAAAGGCGTAGTTGGGAAAACGGATTCATGCCTAAAAATCCAATTTTAGCCAAAGTTCGTTTCATTTTTTGCAAGTTACTTTTTAAGTTTTTTTGGTGTTCAGCAGTGGGAAAGTTTAACCATTTGTGGATTATAAGGATATGATTATTTGACCATATATAGGCCACAGACTGTTATATATGACATGACTCTGTTTGTACTACTCATGCAGTATAATGGGGAATGAATCTTTTTCTGGCAATTATAAGGTCACTTATAAGGTTATAGAGAATAACAATATGTAAGAATGGTTGAAGCCACCAAGGCAATCCATAACCATATAAAGGTTTGAGGCTGCAGGCCTTCTGCCATTGAAGGTGACTACCAGTATAACAGACAGTATATTCATTTTTTTTTTTTTCATACACAAACTGGGTCATGCATCACAAGTGATATCACTAAGCAGCTTTTCATATGGATGTGTAATGTGCTGTACATATAAGTAATCACTACTGCTTCTATATTTTCATTTGTATAAGGTTTGCCCAGTTGCAGCAACCCATAGCAAAAAAAAACATTTACTTTTATACAGATGACCAGTCAGTGTTACCTGCCAGAAAGTAGTTCCATCCTAAAGTGCAGGCACAAGTCACATGACTGGGGGCAGCTGGGAAACTGACAAAATGTCTAGCCCCATGTCAGATTTCAAAATTGAATATAAAAAAATCTGTTTGCTCTTTTGAGAATTGGATTTCAGTGCAGAATTCTGCTGGAGCAGCACTAATAACTGATGTGTTTTGGAAAAAACATGTTTTTTTTAACATAACATTACAGCACTGCTCTAGTCAACAGCACTGTGCACTTTCACTGGTATTAAAGCTTTTCCTCCGTTTCCTAACATGTACCCTTGAGGACTCCTGGAAATGGACATCAATGCTGAACCCACAGAAATTAAATAAATCTAAAAAAATAAATCTGTGTTCTGCATTGGTGTCATTCCTGCGGTTACAGATCCTCTGTGCAATACATTAACATGCAAACACATTTTGATCCATGTGTGCGAAATTGTCATGGGTACATGCCCGAAGAGCAAAGCCATACAAATTGGTAGCCAGTTTTTGCCACTGCTGCAAACCGTGAGATGAGCGGCCAGCCCTAGGCAGTTTCATTTGTAGTCCGAGTGTGCGTCATGTGTGACCTAGTGAAACTCTGTATCAGTATTTACAGTGGAATTGTTTTTGGTAAGACATTTGTGCCACGTAGAAAACATGGAATGTTGGTGAATAAATAATAGCAGCGTTAATGCACTGACCATACACAAACTGATAAAAACCATTTGTATTAGGACATTATGCCCCTTGTTTTTTACTGTTGTTGGAAAAGTATAAGCTTGGAATTATTTCTGTGTATAAACCCAAAGACACTAATATTTATATATGCACACACAATGAAATGTTCATAACCTGATTACTTGCAGATGTTTTTATTGCTGAATACAGAGGTGTATGTCAGTGCGGTATTTCAGTCCGGTGCTACTCTCTGCACCAGACCTAAGGACGCCCCCCTCTAGCCAACTGTGTCAGACGCCTGCACGGATAACCCAGGTATGCAAGGTCTGGAGGGATCTGGGGAGATTTGTTTTTTCTTTAAAAAAAAAACAAAACATTTTTATATAGGCACCAATAAAGCTGCTGCCCTAGGCAATACAGCCCTGGTGTATGTATTTGAGCAACTCCTTTGTAATGGCCAATATGCAACCTCAATAGTTATAGAAAATGGTAGAGAAAATACCAGACCAATAAAAGTTATCCTAAAGAAAATTGACAAAAGAAATTCACAAGAGAGGGTTGATAGTCCCACCATGTTATGCTTTTGTGACACGTGCACTCTAGGGAGCCTTATTTATTAATGCTTGTGCTCGAAAATTCTTATATTTTATTGGCTATTGTGGACAAAATGTATTTGTAAAAGCAACAATCGGATTTCTGCAAGCCAGAATTCTATGGTTTCCAGGATTTATAATACAACAAATACAAAACGAAACGGAAATTAGTGGGAAGTAAAAATTCTACATTTGCCATGCAAATAACCGTTCTTGACAGATTTGTGGAAATTGGCTGAGCCCATCACAGTTCAAAAGTAGGAAGAAAGATGGTGCTCCAGAATAAATTGTAAAAGACTCACCAAATAATAAATGTGGTCCGAGTGCACCAGCCCCGGACCCCCCAGCTTTAGGGAGAGGTACGACAACAGATTTGTGGAAAAAGCAGGGCCGACTGGCACTCAAACGGATCCACAGGACTGATCAGAAGATCAGTTAAAAAATTATTTTATTTATACAAAGTTAAAAATTTATATTTGCATCTCCATCCGTCCTACGCGTTTCACATCCACCCTACACAAAATGCGTAGATGCAAATATACATTTTTAACTTTGTATAAATAAAATTATCTTCTGATCAGCCCTGTGGATCCGTTTGAGTGCCAGTCGGCCCTGCTTTTTCCATATATCTAGAGCCCATCACAATTTCCTTGGATAGTATGGTATGACACTGGTCGT
Organism: Xenopus laevis; assembly: GCF_017654675.1. Classification (NCBI taxonomy): domain Eukaryota; kingdom Metazoa; phylum Chordata; class Amphibia; order Anura; family Pipidae; genus Xenopus; species Xenopus laevis. The sequence goes on along the minus strand of NC_054385.1, from coordinate 111,899,385 downwards.
GGTGATGCTGCTTTCACTGTTTACAACAGTGACAGTTGGGCTCATTTATAAACACTGGGCAAATTTGCTCCTGGGCAGTAACCCATAGCATCTAATCGGTGACTAATCAGTGACTAACTTTTTTCAGCCAGCTACACTGAAAGCAATCATCTGATTGGTTGCCATGGGTTACTACCCAGGTGCAAATTTGCCCAGTGTTTATAAATGAGCCCCACTGTTACACTGCCTACCAGTGCGTTTATATAAAACCCATTATGGAATCTTATTGCTGTTATGATACTTTCTAACAACAGGTGGCTCTGTGTAAACGATTGCTGTCATTATTAATACATTTGGTTTAGAAACTCTGCATTTCCCTACTGTAGGAATGGCCCAGGGCAGGCGGACCGGTACCAACAAATATTTTCTGTCCTAAATACATGGAAGCCCGGCTTGAAGGTCCGTTATGTTGAGATTGGGGTGAAAATTGATAGTTTCCTGTATAAGTAACAGGAGGGAGGTCCTGTGTGATGGGTTGAAGATACGTCCCCTATCTGGGTACCATATATTAAAAGGATTTTTGGAACAGGGAGATGGAAGAAGAGCTTGCTCTGTCCTCTCAGCACATCAACAGTGGAAGAAGACTGCCCTGACCATCACTGCAGGTAGCGCCAATGGGGGAGAATCATGCTGGTGTCGGCTTGTTTGCTGCAGGTAAAATGCCTCCATTTTGTACCTTACCTGTCTGTCTCCTTAAGGTGCCAACCTATGCAAATACAGGCTGCCGGGAGAAAGAGGCGCCAGGCTTCTGCCATAGAAGATTAAAAGATTACAGAGTGAGCAATGTCTGAGACCACAGAAGTAGAAGAGACCCTGAAGGAGTTCTGCCCTGCGTATCTGTGCTGTTCTGGGTATGGAAGAGCCGCTCTCCATATGGTGGGGGGGGGGACTGATTTTGTGTGCACACTTTAGTTGATAGCAGATGTTCCTAGATCTGCTACTGCATTATGCCTAGATCTACCATAGCAGTACGTCTAGATCTAATATAGCATCAAGCTAATATATATTTATTGATTGTACTATGGACTAGTCATTCCAGTCGTTAAACATAGTAATTTTTTTAAGGGGAAGTTCCCACTCCCCGCATTGACCTGGTATTGCAGTACATCCAGGACCAGTGCTTCCCTTACCTGTTCTAAGATCAGATCAAGTGCCAAGCCAAAATATTGGGGGGGGGGAAACAATTTTAGTAGTCTAGAGTCCCACAGTCCCATCAACGGCAACGGAGAAGAGCAGAGCAAGCGATTAGACTAAACCACATAAGAAGGTGTTTGGGCCTGCCATTATGTGCTGTTTTTGAGAAAGCAACTGCCTTTATACCGCTCTCCGACCAACCAACAGGCGACTTTGTGTGAGACTGCTGCTACTGTAACAATACTGCTGCTATACATTGGAACAAACAGGGTGCATTGTATTATTGAAGCTACTGCTATTACTGTTAAATATTATAAATGCTTTATAACCTACAGGTAGTTGTTCATCTAGGCACTATAGACATACGTGTATCAGCAGACGGATCTGTTTGAAAGACACAGTAAGATATTACAAGGGATTGTTGTTTGGCAGGCACCGTGTTAATAGTAACTATGTTATAGATAGCTCTGCTTTAATGGGATACTGCCAGAGTTTTGATGGCATAATAGCTCTGTTACCATGTATTTATTTTCAACAAAAAAAAAAACTTTTTGTTTTCCCACTGCTCGTGATCCTTTGTTTTCAGAAATGTTGGGTACAGCACAAAGCAAGTCCACTCAGGCAGCTAATACCTCAATTCTTATCTCCCTGTTGTCCAACATTTCCTTCTATTCTCTTGCTAGGTGCAATTCTGATAGTGGCCACCAAGTGTTGCAGCCATTGCTAATTGTCACCTGTAGGAATCAACCATATTTCTGTTACCTTGCTTATGTATAGGGGACAGGGGTGTCCGAATGTATTGTTTATTACTGGATGTAAGGAATTTAGGACTACAATTCCCTCTGCCTCTCACTGTATTTAATATATGTAAAATCGTGTAAGGATATCGTTCTTGAAAATCAAAGTACCATTACCCAAAGTATTTATGTGGCCCTTTTCTGTACAAAAGAAGTAAAAGGCATATAGGGGAGTTTCTTAACACTGTATTTTAACTGTCAGAGAAACACCTGAAACCACCTATTGTTCTTTCAATTGACGTAAATGCAAACTGACAGAAATGCATATTAGAGCATTTTAATAACTACTTGTAGTGACCGTGTTAAGCTGGCCATAGACGCAAAGATCTGATCGTATGAATCGAGGATTCGTACGATTTTCGCACCGTGTGGGGAGAGTCCCAACATGTTTCATCCAGCGGAGATTGGTCATTTGGTCGATCGGACAGGTTAAAAGATTTCTGTCGGCTGCGGGTAATATCTCTGCGTGTATTGCCGATCGTACGATTATCAGAGGGAGACTGTCACTAGCTTTTGTCGGACATAACTTTCGTACGATTGCTGTCAGGGGCAGAACATCGGCTCATCTGTTCTTTTGTCCTTTATTTGATCTGAATGGTGAATGGCAGGTCGGGAGTTGGAGAAGTCCGACCGTACGTTGATTTGTACAATCGGATCTTTGCGTCTGTGGCCAGCTTTATTCAGTTTCAATTAGGGTTAAGGTACACAAGGTCTTTAGTTCAGTCAGTGTGCGTTCAAATACTCCTGTGATGTGCAGATATATCAAATACCCGCTGCTCAGGTGGGTCCGGGACCCAAAGAGGGGTTGCTGGTTTGGGGTTGGTTGGTTTCAATGATAATACAATACCAAAAGTTGACAAAAGAAATTATCCAGAAGGGGGTCAACTATTGTTCCATGTGCAGGTGCAGGAGGTATAATAGTTTTTAAAATTTCCTGTACGCCAATCCCCATTGCTCTGGTCCTGATGATGAAAAGATAGTGGGCCTTGGGGTGCCCGCTATGTAAATCCAGCCCTGTGTCAACCTAAAGTCCCCTTCCACACATGCATTCTGTAGGGCTCAATTTATTAATATTCATGGCTGGATGATCACACATTTTATTGGCTATTGGGGCCTCACTTTGTAATTTTTGCACTACGGAATTCCATGGTTTTCAAGATTTGCAATACTTCAAACTCAAATTGATTAGATGTTTCATATTATTTGCTCAGATCTACAGAAAATCAATGGGAAGTGGATATGCAAAATGCATTGCTTCTGAAACTGTGGGGCTTGCCTCTCTTAGGGTTGAGATTAAAAATCTTGCTGTTTTAGATACACCCAAAATCCCAGCACGAATAGTGAATTATGTTAAGGTTTGGGGTGAAAACATATACATGTGATGCTTGCTTTCTAACAGCAGGTGGCTCTCTGTGAAAGACTGGAGTGTGTAGTATCTGTTATTAGTGGTTTAATATCTATGTCCCCTATCTGGTTTTGCAGTACCCCCAGGACTAGTGCACCTCTTTTTCACAGCCCCTCAAAATCAGTTCAGCTTTGTGGGGAATTGTTGATCTTATAAGAAGAGAAGAAGACTTCTCCGTAGACTTCAGGTAACAGCAGTGGGGGATGGGATTAAATGTTGGCTGCAGGTGAGACGCTGTTGTTTCGGACCTTACCGGTCTGTCTCATTGCAGAGCCAACCTATTCAAATACAGGCTGCCGGGAGAGAGAGAAGAGAGACAAGTTTCTGGCTCAGCAAATCAAAGGACTAAGCAAAGACAAAGCCCATAAGTGACCACATAAAGACAGGATAAGGTGAAGGAGTTTTGCTGTTTGTATCTGTGCTGTTCTAGGTATGGACAAGCTGTTCTCCTTATGTTGAGGGGCCAGGCCCTGTAGGGGGTTGTTTCTGAATGTGAGAGTCAGGTTATCACTTGCCTTTTGGCTTCTGTTTATCTATATCTCAATGTTAAACACATTTAACAATGAATTCACTTTAAGTCTTGTGATTATTAATGAATTAATTTTTCGAAGGGGGAGTTCTGACTCCACGCATTGGCCTGGTATAGCAGTACCTCCAGGATCGGTGCACCCTTCCCTCAACTGTCTCAAGATTAGATTCAGTGTTTGCTAAGGACAAGTAAAAAATCGTGGAGAATGATGGTGTTCAGTGGTCTAGCTTTTTTTCCCCCAGAGTCACTCCAGCAACAACCGAGGAGAACAGGGCAAGAAAGTTTTTTTTTTTTTTTTATTGGCAGTAAACAGCTGCATTCCAGCAAAGGGGTGATAAAAAGAGTTTCTCCTGCCGCTGCAAACAACAAGAAGGTGTTTGGGTCTGCCATTATGTGCTGCTATTGAAAAAGCAACTGCCTTTATGCTGCTCTCTGACCAACCAACAGGTGGCTCTGCGTGAGAATGCTGCCACTGTAACAGAACTGCTGCTAGACAATGGAGTCAGCAGGGTGTGCTGTTTAAAAGCAATATAATTATTGTTATGCTGCTTTACTGATGTACTATCTATATTACTCTAATTGCAAATTATGATTTCTACCATTTAAAATTTTAATTTTTTATTTAAAAAATAGAGTGGGAGCAGCCATTTCATTTCATTGTATATACTCCTGTGTTTGCAGAAACAGCCAGCACAGCACAATGCACTTCCGTTCAGGTAGCTACTGCCCCATTATTCAATTCTTATCTCCCTGCAATGGTTCCGAGTGCAAGCAAGGAGAAAGCTGATTTTTGGTTTTCCAGAGGCCAAGTATCAGCCCCTTGTGGCATCAGCTTTAGGCTAGTTCCACACAGGGGCTGCATCTGGCCTGTTCTATGCGTGCATTAGTCCTGTCTGCACCAGAGTTAAGGTGGCCATACACAGGCAAAATAAAGCTATCTGCCCATGTGTGGGGGCTCTGGACAAGTCCTCCCAATCGATATCAGGCCAAAAATCGAGCAGATATCGATCGATCAAGCTTGATTTTTTTCTACGATCCAGGACCGCATCTGCTAGTTGATGCGGTCCTGCGACCCGTCTGAGGATTGTTCGCCTCAGGGCTGAACATTCGGATTCACACGATATCGCCGGCCGTTAGTGGGCATATTGGGTTAAGATCAGCTCGTTTGGCGACCTCGCCAAACGTGTGGATCAAATAGCCCCCTTTACACAATGGTTCCGGGTGCGGATACGCAGCTGATCTCGGCAAAGTAAAACAACCGTTTACATTCTTGCTCTGAAATCACTGCATGTGTCTGCGCCCTAGTTCCGGATTCTTTACTGAGCTAAGTGTAGAAACATGTAGGTGCTATCAGCTCAGCTAAATCCCATTACTTGCCTATTGTTCCAGGCTGAAGATAAGGTTGTAAAGAAGTAAGATCAGCTAGTGGTGGAAAGGATAATTAAATTAATTAGCAGGGCAGCTCTAAAGAAAGATTGTAGCTTATCCAAGGACTCTTCCGTACTAACCAACATGGGGCTCTGGTGTGTAGAATAATGTCATTGTAACATAGAAGTGGTGATACAGCTATCTCACCAACAAAGGGTGCTAGGCAAGACTGCAATTGCTGTAAATCTTGCTTATAACCAACACAGGGAGCTAAGCGATTCCACAGTTGCTGTAAATCTTGCTTACAACCAATAGAGGATGCTGGGCAAGACTGCAGTCAATGTGAAGCTTGCTTACAACCAACAGAGGGGGCAGGGCGAGACTGCAGTCAATATAAAGCTTGCTTACAACCAACAGAGGGGGCAGGGCGAGACTGCAGTCAATATAAAGCTTGCTTACAACCAACAGAGGGGGCTGGGCGAGACCACATTCGCCATACTATCTTGCTTACAAACCAACAGAGGGGGCTAGGGAAACCGCAGTCTATGTAAAGCTTGCTTCCAACCAACAGAGGGGGCTAGGGAAACTGCAGTCTATGTAAAGCTTGCTTCCAACCAACAGAGGGAGCGAGGGAAACTGCAGTCTATGTAAAGCTTGCTTCCAACCAACAGAGGGAGCGAGGGAAACTGCAGTCTATGTAAAGCTTGCTTCCAACCAACAGAGGGAGCGAGGGAAACTGCAGTCTATGTAAAGCTTGCTTCCAACCAACAGAGGGAGCGAGGGAAACTGCAGTCTATGTAAAGCTTGCTTCCAACCAACAGAGGGAGCGAGGGAAACTGCAGTCTATGTAAAGCTTGCTTCCAACCAACAGAGGGAGCGAGGGAAACTGCAGTCTATGTAAAGCTTGCTTCCAACCAACAGAGGGAGCGAGGGAAACTGCAGTCTATGTAAAGCTTGCTTCCAACCAACAGAGGGAGCGAGGGAAACTGCAGTCTATGTAAAGCTTGCTTCCAACCAACAGAGGGAGCGAGGGAAACTGCAGTCTATATAAAGCAGGGATCCCCAACCATTTTTCACCCGTGAGCAACAATCAGATGTAAAAAGAGTTGGGGAGCAACACAAGCATGAAAAATGTTCCTGGATGGAGCCAAATAATAGATGTGATTGGCTACTGGTAGCCCCTATGTGGACTGGCTGCCTACAGGAGGTTCTGTTTAGTAGTACATCTGTTTTTTATGCAATCTAAACTTGCCTCCAAAACAGAAATTCAAAAATAATCACCTACTTTGAGGCCACTGAGAGCAACATCCAAGGGTTTGGGGAGCAACATGTTGCTCACGAGCTACTGGTTGGGGATCACTGATATAAAGCTTGCTTCCAACCAACAGAGGGGGCTGGATGAGACCACAGTCGCCGTACTATCGTGATTACAACCAACAGAGAGGGCTGGGCGAGACTGCAGTCTGCATAAAGCTTGCTTACAACCAACAGAGGGGAGAAGTCACAAATCTCAGCCTCTCAACTTACCTTTCCTTCCCTCTCCACACATGAAGTTAATAAAGTACTCTGTTTAAATATTCCAGGTAACTCCTCGAGTCTATCTCTCCTGTCTATTGTTGGCAGCTGGGGACATTTCCCCAAACCCTGGCCCTTACCCCATCCCAGATATATCACGGCAACGGGCTCCTTTCATTCTGAATGTATTCCAATGATACAGAACTCTTATCCCTATACCCAAGAATCCAGTTAATCTTTTCTGTGCTAAATTTTGGAAGGCGCACACCCTAAAGTGAATGCTGAGGAGCCAATCCAGTGGGGGCTGCCCAAATAAAGCCTCCTAGTGAGTATCATAAAAATAAATAAAAGGATTGGACACTTGGTCTATATAAAAAAGCCAAAATGCATAATGTCAAAAACGTACATCATAGCAGACAGCCCTATGCGTTTCGACCACCACAATGGCCTTCATCAGGGGCAAAACACTTTTAAATACAAAAATTTAATAAAAAGGCAGAAAGATTGCTTGTGCTGTTTAAATACCTTAAGAAGTATCAGATTACCCCAGGGCTGTCTGCCATGATGTATGTTTTTGTCATAATAAATTATGATTTTTTTTATATAGACTGAGTGTTCAATCCTTATATTTAATCTTTCCTGTGCTCTCTGGAACACCTGATCCGTTTGCAACAAACTCACTGCTGTACACGACCATTTCATTGCCAATTCCTTCAACATACTCACACTTACTGAGATCTGGATTTCTCCTACTGACACTGCTTCTCCTGCTGTCCTGTCCTACACCTTACTCATACTCCCAGGCCTGGAAACAGAGGTGGCTGGGGGTGGGGTAGGTTTGCTTCTCTCTCCCTGCTGTACTTTTAAAGTTCTTCCACCTGTTCCTTCTCTATCATTCTCCTCTTTTGAGGCTTACTGCATTAGGCTCTTTTCTCCTGTTTTGCTCTGCATTGCTTTCATATATCGACCTCCAGGAGCAACAGCACAATTTTGGAGAACTTTGCTGCCAGGCTTCCTTACTTTCTTTCAACTAACACCCCATCCATCATATTAGGTGACTTTAATATACCCGTTAACAACATTAACAACTCTTCTGTCTCTAAACTTCTCTAAACTCCTTCTCAACTAAAACATGCTCTTGTCACCCCTATTCTGAAAAAAAACTAATTTGATCCCTCCAATCTTGACAGCCTCCAACCTTTCTCTCTGCTACCTTACATCTCTACATGAGCACCTAGTCTGCAGCCGACTAACCTCATTCCTCTCTGACAATAACCTGCTGGGCCCCTACAATCTGGTTTTAAGTAACAACACTCCACTGAAATTGCCCTAACCAACTAACTAATGACCTTTTAACAGCTAAAGCCAACAATCACTTCTCACTACTAATACTGATTGATCTCTCAAATCTGCGTTTGACACTCTAGATCACCCTCTGCTGACGATACTCAGATCTATCTCTCCTCTTCTGATCTCAACCCAGAACTCCTAACTCGTGTCTCCTCCTGCCTGTCCGCTATCTCTACATGATACCTTCCCGGAAGTATCCATCATAGCTAACAATTCCACTATCACCCCATCACCCAATCTCCCCAGGTTTTGGAGTTACCCTGCCCTGTACTTCACTCCTCATATCCAGTCACTTACTAAATCATGTCACTTCCACCTAAAAAACATATCCAAAATACGATCAATTATCACCCAAGATGCTGCCAAAATTTGATTCACTCTCTAGCAGGGGCGCGCCACCAACGAGGCGATTTGAGAAACTCGCCTCAGGCGGCACACCGGAGAGGTTTCCGGGGGCGGCAAAAAGCCGCTCCTGGTACCTTTTAAAAGCTGAATTTCCGTTTTTTAAACCGGAAATTCGGCTTTACTAATGCAAGAGAGCGCAATTGCGCTCTCCGCATTAGAGTTCCTGCCTCCCCTCCTGACGGGTAAACCTGGGAGCGGGGGCGGCATTGCAGGAGCCGCCTCAGGCGGCATTTTCCTCTGAATCGGCGCTGCTCTCTAGTCATTTCACATCTAGACTACTGTAACTCTCTTTTAATTGGCCAGCCCATAAAAATCCCTGCAGTGAGGCTAATAAACCTCAGCAACCGCTTCTACTCTGCCATGCCACTCTGCCAATCCCTACACTGGCTTCCGCTACCTTTCCGAATAAAATTCAAACTAATGACACTGACATTCAAATCACTTTATAACTTTGCCCCACCCTACATCTCTGAATTCATTTCTACATACTCACCCAACAGCTTACTACGCTCCTCTACTGACCTGCTACTCAACTCTTCTCTCATTACCTCCTCACACACTCGCATTCAAGACTTTGCAAGGGCTGCACCCCTCCTCTGGAATTCTCTCCCACTGTCTGTCCGACTTTCTCCCAATCTTTCTGTTTTAAAAAGATCTCTTAAAACGAACTTCTTTAGAGAAGCCTACCCTTAACTACCAAATGCAATACCACATACAGCACTTCATCTCACCCACTTAATTCTAATCTTCCCCACTCCCACACCTCGTGTATTATTCCCTTCCCTTTAGATTGTAAACTCTTTTTGCACAGGGCCTTCCTCACTTCTGTACTTGTATTGGTTGTGATGTATGTAACTCCATGTGTTATTTGTATGTCATTTCACCTAGAATAAACACGTTTACTTTACAGCACTGCAAAATATGTTGGCGCTATATAAAAATATGTTAATAATAATAATAATAATAACAATAACAAAGGGAGCTGGGCAAGACCACAGTCGCCACTATCTTGCTTACAACCAACAGAGGGGGCTGGACGAGACTGCAATTGCTGTAAATTATGCTTATTACCAACAGATGGTGCTAAGTGAGACTGGAGACCCTTTAAACCAGGGCTGCCATCAGAAATCACAGGGCCCCATCCAGTTCTGCAAAATATGTTGGCGCTATATAAATACATATTAATAATAATACAATATTTTCTGGGCCCCCTGGTCCCCGCCCACCTCAGCCCAGTGCCCAAGCCCCACCCCAGATCCCACCCAGGCCACACAAACGGTGCTAAAAACGGTAAACCCCCACACGCACAAGTTATAAAAAGCCATTGGTGGTCAGGACCCCCTTATAAGTTAGAAAAAAGGCAGCCAGGGTCCCACATAAGTGTTTTTTTTTAAAAACATTGTTGGTCAGGCCCCCCTACAAGTTAAAATGAAAAACATTGGTACAAGTGCCCCCCATAACAGTATAAAAAAAATTGGTGGTCAGAGGCCCCATAGAATAATTTTTTTAAAAAAAACCTTTGGTGGCATTACAAACATCGGTAGTCTATAAAAAAAAAAGGCTCCTTTCCTGGCTTCAGATCTTTTAGCGGCTTCAGGACTTCAACTTCGGATCTTTTCGATGCTTCGGTTGTTTTTGCGGCTTTGACTCTGTTTGCGGCTTCGGCACTTCAGATCTTCGGGGCTTTGGAACGTCGACTCTTCTGGACATTGGCCAAATTCAAAAAGTTTTCTATCCTATGAAACAGATTCACACATCTAAAAACAATGAAATATATTAAAAATAAAAGGGCAGGGGCAGACGGGCAGATTCGGGGAAATTCAATCGCCAGGCGACTAATCGCCTCTTCTGCAGGGCAGCAATCTCCCCGAACTGCCTTCTTCCTGCCTTCCGCCTGCTTGAATGAGAAAACGCCTGCGCAATGCACTTGCGGCGAATAGATTTCCGAAATCACCCGAAGTTTCCTTGTGAGGCAGGAAGAAGGCAGTTTGCGGAGATTGTTGCCCCGCCAGGCGACTAAATCCCCCCCGAATCTGCCGTCTGCCCTTAGCCTAACATGGGAGACTTGCTGTTAATACTCTTTATTTCTAGTGTGCCGATACGTTTTATTCAGCACTTTGTTCATAAAACAATGGGCTCGTTCTTCCCATTGTCCCACGCTGTTCAACTGATAATTAGTTTAACACGTAATGGGATTAGTGGGCATGGGGTCTGTGAGGGTGGGAGATCCATTGTTTCAGGGAATGAAGACGGGGCGGGGGAGAGACAGGAGTTAAGATCCCTCTTGGACTATACACCTGTATGCTTTCTCTCTAATCAGATGATGTGGCTCTTTGCAAAGAAATCATTACTGCTGCTTTCTAGACAACAGATGGCACTATATTATAGTGTTTCTACCGTTTTTATGCTGTGTGACCAATAGATGGCATTGCCAACGTTGCTTTCTAACCAACAGATGGCGCTGAGTAATAGAGCTGCCATAGTGCTGGTCCTCTTGCATCTCACTCTTGTTTTTGTTTATTGTTTTCTTATATTTTTATCAAAAGTACCAATTTTTACAGGCAAATAATATGTTTGTGGAGGCAGCTATCAAGAATAAAAGCCGAGAAATCCAAAATGAAACCAAACCACTTAATAACAAATGAATGTACAAATCAGCAGCTATGGGGTGCAGCAATTGCAGAACATCTTTAATTCTAAAAAAAAAAAAAAAAAAAAAAAACTTGAAAAGTCCTGTCTTTTTTAATCTACAATGCAATGCAATCATATTGTTCTCCAATGCAATGTAGCATTTTCAATATTTTTTGTCAGTGACAACTAGATGGCAATACAGGATAAGTAACTTGATTAAAAGGAGCAGTGTGAGCCTGACATGTTGCTTATCATTGTGTCTGTTATGATAAAAAAAACCTCTTTACTTTATATAAAGGCAGATACATAGATTGTTTCAAGGAAAGGATTGGATTCCCTTTTAGCAATGTTATGTGGCAATAGCTATTGGTACAAATCAGAAGTCAGTTTCCCCAAAAGGCCCCAAAAAGCTTCACTTGAAAGTAGTTTGTAAGGAGGTGATTTTAAGTGGTCTTTTTTTCTTCCAGTTACACTGTGAAACATATAATTTTTCACGTCATGTGTTGTACAGATCCTATAAGATGGCCTGGGGCCCATCAGAGTTTTTTATCCTGGTGCCCAGCTGGCCTAGTCTGGTCTTGGTTGTCAAGAGTCTCTTGCTGCCTTCATGAGCTCCAATTGGCATTAGCTGTATGAGTTACATTTTTCCCACTCAGGGGACATTGGCACAAAGAGATTACCTGTGACCCAGGCTCTATCTTGCATCCAAGGATATACCTCGGGTAGGGTTGCCACCTGGCTTGTATTTTACCGGCCTGACCGGTAAAATTGGTGTTATTAATAGGGAAAAAAGTTAAATATATAGGAAGGCCGGTATTTTTTTACAGAAAAGGTGGCAACCCTAACCTTGGGGCAGTTCCACAAATGGTAAAGCAGGTCGGCTGCACAGTTTGGGCAAGTGGAACAATTATTAGGTAGGATTGAGTGTAGAAATAACTTACAAAAACTCCTGAAACCAGCAGCTGTACTCAAAAAGAATACTCCTGGTAGCATATTTTTCATCTTTATTCCAGAAGCCATTTAAAGTGATACTGACACTAAAAAACTGCTTTTTAAAATATGAATGTACATTAAAATTCACCTATAGGTCATGTTGATCGTTTTTTGCTGAGAGGTTTGTTTTTGTAAGTAATTGTTAATTGAAGTTTCTAAATCTGATTGTTTTGCCAACCTGACTGTCCCATCTCAGCCTGTCAGTATTGTATTTCTGCGAAATAAAATAATTTTAGTCCTATTTTGGGATATTCAAAACACGGGAACCCCTGTTTCCTTGCATCTGTTGCACCCTGTATGTTTTTTACTTGTGTACAGTTGCACACGATTCATCAGAGCAGATTGAATGGGCTTAGTTGCAGTTAGCACAATTTGTAAAGCATGTGTACAATTGTGCATTTATTTTAATACTTTAATTTTGTAAATTAGCCTTTTGGTCTTTACTGGAATGCATACAGTATATGTTCTGTTTCTTGGTGGCCTAAATGACAAATCCATTTGGAGTTTAAACTATGCATATTACTTCTTCCATAAATCAACCATTAACTTAAAGTTTAACTTGATGCAGAATATCAAGGGGTGTTTGCGCACATCCGCATAAAAGTAACACCCATTGGATTTCAATGTAGGCTGCACATTGCACACATGCATGTGCTTTATTTAGTGCAAAGTGCGATAGGCAGGTAATAAGTAAGTACAGGGCTCTCCTCCATCTTTTGCCTACCAGTACTGCAAAGCTTACACATCTGGATAACTTTCAAGCTAGGGGACATCCAAGAGAAAGCTCTTTGACCACCCCCAGATCATCACTTTTTAAAACAGCATTGCTGAACACAGTTAGTGCTGTATTCATGGGAAAGGTGAAGATGTTTGTAGATTCAACCTACTTTTTTTCAGTAATGTCCCATCTTTGCCACTTCTGCTGCAGGGAGCCAGCCTATTGCATCCTAACTGAAGTACTATCATGCACATATGATAATAGTGATTGACTGTGAACCACAGAACACTGTGTTTAATAACTTATACATTTGCCAAACAATCATACAGTAGCACTTTTTCTGTGGAATATTACAGAGAAACAGTGACCCTATGCTCAGCCAGACATTGGATGATCCTGGTTTCCACTAACACGATTTCTTACAAACATCCCAGCCTATGACACTGTCCTGCACCCGTCACCTAATCATGTCTCCTAGTCCCTACTTCATACATCTGGACTTTTTTGTCACACAGGCAGAGGCAGATTAAGAGAACATTAGGCTGCGGAATATTCTGAAGACATTGGCCTCTTCTGTGCTTGTGAGACTAAAGGTGTCATTTACTCAGGCCCCACACCAGTGCATATCTATATCATTTTTATATTTGATAAGGGTAAAGCTTAGGGTAATGTTACACAAGATTGTGGCTTAGCTTCTCTCCACCTGCATTTTTCTCTGTAGCTAGAGAGAAGCCTATGCACTCCCCTCCACTCCCCTCCACTCTGCTGTGTCTTTGCACCGACAGACACTCAAAGCAGATACGGGTGAGTAAATCCTCAGTTTTGTGTTTTCTCACTGACAGTGGCGCAGGGGTAGTCTCGTGTGACATTACCCTTACAGTCCTTTGAAAGAGGTAATGTACCTTTAAGTAAGATTTTGGTAGGGTTTCCCTTATCTAGTGTGGTCATTCTAACTAGGGTGAAAGTGTTTAGAGAGCAGTTACTTATTTACTTGTCTGGTTCCTATAACAAATACATGGAGTTGTCTGAGTTATGTTTATGGTTCAATTCTTTTTAACCAAGTGTACTATTACAAATGACATGGGCACCAAAACAAACTATGTATGTATGAAGTAGGGAACTAGGAGACACGAATAGTGTCATAGGCTGGGATGCTAGTCCATTAAATAAGAAATGGTGTTAGTGGATATTAGGATCATCCAAGATCTGGCTGAGCATGGGGTCATTTTGTTTTTTTCTAATATTCCACAGAAAAAGTACTACTGTATGTTTGGCAAATGTAAAACTTATTAAACACAAGGTTCTTTGGTCACAGGCAATCACTCAGTGGCGTAACTATAGAGGAAGCAACAAGGGGGAACAAGGGGGCCCAGACCACAGGGTCTGCTATGTGGAACACCCCCTCCTCAGCCATTATCTTACCTTTGGCTGGGGAGGGGGGATACAGGCTGCTCCGACGTTAGGAGGGAGGGGGTGGGGAGTGGGCAGGCATGAGGCGGGAGTGGGCAGACGGGTGGGCGGTTTGGGAAGTGCAGTACGCCTGGCCCTCCGAAAAAAAATTTACACTGCAGATGTGCCGCTGCAATCACTTTTATCATACGTGCATGATAGTACTTCAATTAGGATGCAGTCGGCTGGCTCCCTGCAGCAGAAGTTGCAAGGATGGGACAGTATTGAAAAGTAGGTTGAACCCGCAAACATCTGCACCTTTCCCATGAATACAGCAATGCTGTATTTAAAAAGTGATGATCTGGGGGTGGTCAATTAAAGGATAAATGCAGCTTCTGGAACCAGTTATGCAACATGCATGGGTGATGCCAAAGCCAGTTCTCTATCCCCTGCATGGGCACAGATTGTGTTGCCATACCTCCAACATTTTGTTCTCCGTATTGTTTGCTGCTGGTTTCCAGATACAGAGATGATCACACTCTTCTTCTGCCTCCATGTCCTCTTATCACTTCTCCTGGTAATGTGGAGGATACACAGGAAACGTCTCAGTTTGCCTCCAGAACCGTTACATCTGCCCCTGCTGGGCAATATACTAGAAGGGAACATTGTGCTGTACACAGTTACACCCAGGTGTCCTAACTCTGACCTAAACTAGAAATGAATCTAAATCTCTGTTTCTCTTGCCTCAGTTTTGGGAAAAATATGCTTCAGTGTTCACAATATGGATGGGTTCTACACCAGTGGTGGTACTATGTGGGTATGAGGTACTGGAAGATGCTTTGATCACCCATTCACATTCATGGACCTTTGCCAATAAAAGAAAGACTGTCAAAGGGATATGGTAAGATCACTGGTACAATGAAAAGCAAAGACTTTGGCCCATAAAATATCCCCTAACCTGGTGAATAAAACTAATGGAAATATGAAGGAAAAGTTTGATAATGGATATTGGTGAAATGTTTTTACAAAATGTAAAAAAAACCCAAGGTTTGTCTAAAATGGTCGCAATTCAGTACACATATTGATTAAGTTACTTGCACCCAATTTCTGCACCTCCACATAGTTGCCAAAGCATCATCCTGGTTGCTTCAACATGCACCCAATTAATTAAATGCAAACTCTATTTAGAATGTACCCTACAGAAGTGAGAAAAGTTCCAATCTTTCTATTTTGGTATTTGATATTTGCAAGCTATGCCCAGCTGAGCCACAAAGTTTGCAAGTCACAACTCTAATAGCATTAAGCTATGCAGTGCAACCATTGGTTTGTATCTTAATGACTTAAAAATAAATAAATCGTTTGCTAACCCCTGAGACTAAATACCTGTTTCTTTGTTTTATACTTTCCCAAATAATTTTCACCTATATGATAAATGTGCTCTCTTTTCTTTGCTGGGAAATTCCTTTGTGGGGTGAAAAAAAAAAAGAAATAATCGTCCAAGGCAGCTGCAGATTTACAAAGTGTCAGTCGGAAAGCTTTAATTAAAAGGCGATATGAGATGTGGACAAAATTGGGGAAACTTTGTGCAGTGAGTAGCATGAGGACAGCAGAAAGAACCCTAAATTAATAGAACAAGATCAACAGTAGCAGTTCACATCCAGAGAAAGGAGATCTTAGGCTAAGGGCACACTAGGCGATAGCGCCGCGATTTGACTCGCGGCGACTTTTCGCCGCGACTTTTAAGCCGCAATCGCTGGGGAAACTTTTGCGCTGGCGTCTATGGGGAATCGCGTAAAATCGCCAGCGTAAAAACACACGGCGATCTTTTTTCTATTGTCGCTCGAAATCGCCTAGCGAGGCAATTTCGAGCGACAGTAGAGAAAAGATCGCCGCGTGTGCTTTTACGCTGGCGATTTTACGCGATTCCCCATAGACGCCAGCGCAAAAGTTTCCCCAGCGATTGCTTAAAAGTCGCGACGAAAAGTCGCGGCGAAAAGTCGCCGCGAGTCAAATCGCGGCGCTATCGCCTAGTGTGCCCTTAGCCTTAGGGACAGAGAAAGCAAATGAAGTAAAATTGGTAAGGGCAGGGCAAAAGTTCAGTGTCACACATAAAGACAACTGACTAACAGCAACAGCAGGTCTCTGCTAATACTTCACTGTTTTGGGATTTGACATTGGACAGGTAGTTTAAAATTTAATCTCCAATCCTCATTTGACTCACTTTTGACAGGGAAACACTGCTAGTTAGTACATAAGAAAGACATTTAGGGTCAAACAGTATTTATTAATTACAGATAAACAGAAAATGGGAAGCTTTGGGTGAGGTGAATAGTTAACCAGAAAATCTGGGGTGTTTGAGATTCCCACTGACTGACACAAGAGACAACTACAACGAACAACTTTAGATTCTAAATAGCTGGATCTCTTGTCCTATATAAGCTGTGGAAAAAAGGGGTTCATGTGTCGGTGGCACCGCTCCATAGGGCATGTTTAATAAAGGGTAAAAAGACAGTTTGTCACTGTTTCCAAAGTTCCCTAGAGGAGAACACCACTGCTTCATTTATCTTCAGGTGATCTGGTGTCTATAATGCTAGCTAACTGTACAGAACAAGATTAGAATGATTATAATATTAGCCGTGCAGGTGTTTTATCACCTACTCCATGCTATTTATTTCCCCATGCGGGTGTGCAGATAGATGAAAAAAACAGATTTGAATTTGTTAATCCAGAGGAAGAAGGACTGGATTAATGCGTATTTGCTGTCCAGTCTCTCCCCCCCCCCCCCGAGGGACTGTTGATACCATGTTATAAAGGCAGGAGTCATAATGAAATGTTGGACCTAACAAAGAGGCCTTGCACCCAAAAAGTCAGAAAAGCGCTTTTATGTTGATGTGGCTAATTATTAGTAGCAATGATATTTAACTCAGTGTTGATATAAAATCATGTTATTCTGAATATTTCCACATACAATATATTTTATCATACTTCAT
Source organism: Xenopus laevis (assembly GCF_017654675.1). Lineage (NCBI taxonomy): Eukaryota > Metazoa > Chordata > Amphibia > Anura > Pipidae > Xenopus > Xenopus laevis. The sequence continues at coordinate 111,882,122 of NC_054385.1, read as the reverse complement.
AGTGTTGTTGAACCATTTCAAGCAGAACTGCCTGTAGGTGGCTACTAGTAAGCCTTGAATGGGAGTAGAGTTTAACTAGCAGGCAACCAAAAACTGGAGAACCCTACTGGGACACATACTACAGTTAAAATGTATAAAATCACTTCTTATCCAAATGTATTAATGGTCTCACAATTTAAAATGACATGTAGATCATCATTGCTGTAGAATGTTGGTGCAATAGTGTTCAGCAATGGACTGAGAGGTCAGACAGTAGTACAGGCCAGCAGGGAATCTAGAGTGGACACCTCCCTTGAAAATGATATTTTACTACTGAGAATTGGATCTTTTTATTCTATAATAATAAAAGGCCATATATAGGGTAGACCTGTGGCATCGGTTTTGTTGATATGTGGTAAAGTGTGACCTGTGCTTTGGGTCTGCCAGTGACCTAATAATGTGCATCAAAATGTGCATGTAGGTGCCGAATGCAGGAAAAATGCAGCATGTTGCGTCTCAACCTGCGTTCGGCGCCTAAATGCACATGTGTGACTACAGCCCCATTGAAAAAACTGAATGCGTCTACTCCTACGCTCTCTGGCTGAACGCATAAAAAAGGGATTGCAGGGGAGCGCAGCTTCGAACCCTCATCTGTAAGAGCCCTTAATACTTCAAGAGCTCAATTCTTGTTTACGTTCTGCACCTGTGAGCGACCGACCTCAGTCTAATAGCCAGATGGAGTTTGTTTTCAGGTTTGATTCAAAAGGAAAATGCATTATGCCAGTGTTACCAGACGACCTAATATAAATATAGTTGTCACTGCTCTTGGGGTAATTTTTATCTATATTTGTTAGGGAAACTAATAGATCCACTGAATCGTCTTGGATGTTCGGTACAACATTATGAATTCTGTGGTGTTTGGCAAACATTGGGATTATAATGATGAACAATGCCTCAAGTAAACTTCTTGTACAACTTGCTTGCCTTTACTCGATATCCATTAGGAGTGGTTGTTTCTTGTCCTTCTGCACGCTTTGTTATTTACTACAATGCAAATTCTAAAATGCAGTGGGCCTCATGCATAAAGCCACTAGTGCACTGCCAAGAAGAACCTTCTGCAATGTGGCAGTTCATGTAGAACAGGGGTGGCCAACCCATGGCCCGAGGGCCGCATGCGGGCCCAGGATGGATATGAATGCGGCCCAACTTGAACTTCCGCCAATCCATGTTGCAATGTCACGCACAGAGAGCGTATGTATGCGGTCTCTAATTGTGTTCATGTGTGGTTTTAATTTTACATGGAGTGTGCGGTGTGTGGCTTCCTAGAGCAGGAAAAGCAATTAACAAGTGAGCATTCGGTTACTTACAAAGGCAGGTAAGCATTCTTCCGCGGCATTGCCCGCTATGCTAGGGATATATGCAGCGCTGACATTTGTAAGCAACTATTTTCAAGAATGAACACACTAAGGGGCAGATTTATCAAGGGTTGAAGTGAAAATTCTAAGTAAAAAAATTTGACTACTCGAATATCGAAATTTATCATGTACTGTCTCTTTGAAACTTTGACTTCGACCATTCGCCATCTTAAACCTGCCAAATTGCTGTTTTAGCCTATGGGGGACATATATATAGAGTCATTTGGTGGACTTTAAAAAAAAATTGAATTTTTTTGGGACAAATACTTTGATTCGGATTCGATCGAACGCGCTAAAACTTTGATTCCAATGATTCGAATACAGCCTATTCACCCAAAGTTAAAAACTTAAATTTTTTAAATTAATCTCGATTGGTCTTTTTTTAATTCAATTTCGAAGTTATGGGAGTTCAAAAAAACTCCCATTACTTCGAAATTCGACCCTTGATAAAACTGCCTCTAAGAGTAAAATTAGAACAAAAATTATCTGATAAGCAGCTTGAGAATTCACTGATGCCTGGCGAATAAATTCGCCCATCACTAATTATTTATGATTATGGTTATACTGAACCACTGGGGTCACTTTAGGCTACTCACAAGCAGTTGTGGTTGCAGTGCATTTGTGTGCATTCTACTGCACATACCAACATATGTCCTATGTTGTGGATGTGTTGGCTCAAACATTAAACATGGAAGAAAAAAAGTCTTGGTTTGTCCCCTTTACTGGGGAATTGTAAATGTCCTCGATTGGCCCTTTAATGCCAGCTACATCTAAAATCCATCCAAATGCTATTCAGCTTACAAAGCCAGGTATTTTGCACTTGGCTGCCCAGGGAATTGCTCCTGCAGTATTTGTAAAAAATAATAAAAAAAACAAACATGGTTTCCCTGGATCCCATTCTGACAGGAAGCATTATGCCATGTGCATTTCCTGTCATTGTGGGGGGAGACCCACAGCCCATTGAGGGAGATTGTTCTTGTTTAAACATCTTTGAATGAAACTGAAGGGTGCAGTCAAATAGTACATTTTGAAATTGTGGAGAGACAGGCCTCCTTGGTCTTTATGTTTAGTCAAAATTAGTTATGGGCAAATGTATTCGGTAGACTTGGATTCACAGTGAATTTCCGCATTTCGCAACCTGCAACCTGCTGCAAAAATTTGCCTCCCCAAAAAAAGTTGCGCATGTAAAAATTGATGCAAGTTAAAATAGCTTTGACGTTCGTTGACTTTAATGCATTTGGACAAAAAAGTTGTGTGTGTAAAATTTGTCACACGCGTATCATTTGTCCATTGACTTCAATTCGTGAATTTTTTGCCATTTCGCAAGTATTTTGGCAAAGCGAAAAGGGACAGATTTGCCTATCACTAGTCAAAAACATAAAAATTGGTTTGGAATAAGAAAGGGCAGTGTCAGAAATAGTTAAATAATTGACACTCCTTTCAGACACGAATAGGATTAGCGTCAGCATTGGATTAAGAGTCCAGGCACATACAGCCAGTCCATATCAACATACAGCCAGTCACTGAGAAAGGTCAGTTTTTTGGGAGTCATTTTTATCAGGCCTGTGTAACTTGCAGAGTTTGTAAGGGTTAAAAGTTGTTTCAAGTTTGATGTATTTGGTACAGTGGAGTAACCACATATTACTGAGCCCCACAGCAAATGAATTTTAGGGCCCCAACATATCTTTTTTCTCAATATATGTTGTAATTGCTCTCTAATTCGGGCCTTATAGGGCCCCCTATATCTCCTCCGCCCCCACTGCAGCTGCAGGGTCTTCTTCCTCTGTAGTTACGCCCCTGATTTGATATATTTGCTGGTATGGTCACCATTTTATAGTCCCAGGAAAATCAATCAGCATTAACCTCATAAATGCTAGTAACCGCAGTAGAAATTGGAAAAGTCCTTAACCCCAGAAATGCCAATAATCGACTTATAAAATGCATAATAAGCATTAACCCGAGACAGTCTGGCAATGAAAAGGTCAGAATTATCTGGTCACATAAACCAGCTTGTAATACAATATTAGGAGGATACTGCACCAGCCAAGGTTTCAATTTAAAAAAGCCTTTATTCATATCACATGCCTTTCATCTCTGACAAACTTTCTAAATTCAACCCTAGTCAGAAATAGCTATAGTAAATAGATAATCAACATATAGGGGCAGATTTACTAAGGGTCGAATATCGAGGGTTAATTAACCCTCGATATTCGACTAGGAACTAAAATCGTTCGAATATCGAAGTCGAACGATTTAGCGATAATCCTACGATCGAAGGATTATTCGTTCGATCGAATGATTAAATCCTTCGAATCGAACGATTCGAAGGATTTTAATCCAACGATCGAAGGAATATCCTTCCATCAAAAAAACACAGGCAAGCCTATGGGGACGTTCCCCATAGGCTAACATTGAGTTTGGTAGCTTTTAGCTGCCGAACTAGGGGGTCGAAGTTTTTCTTAAAGAGACAGTACTTCGATTATCGAATGGTCGAATAGTCGAACGATTTTTAGTTCGAATCGTTCGATTCGTAGTCGAAGTCGTAGTCGAAGGTCGAAGTAGCCCATTCGATGGTCGAAGTAGCCAAAAAAACACTTCGAAATTCGACGTTTTTTTAATTCGAATCCTTCACTCGAGCTTTGTAAATGTGCCCCATAGCCTAGACATGCTGGTAAGAGTGTTGCTGAAAGCAAGCATGGGCACTGCAGGAATGCAGAATAAGTAGTAATATGTACACTGTCCATTTTAGGATATATATATATATATATATATATATATATATATATATATATATATATATATATATATATATGTTCAAAATTAAAGTCAGTTCTACCCTGCCCCCTAATTCCACAGATTGGTCTCTGGCATCTTCTCCACTGCTGGTCTAATTTTTGTGAACTCCCCTTATTCTTTGTCACACATGCAAGCTCCAGACTGCCTCATCCCTCTCTGAATATATCCTCTGCTTCTCAGCAACAAAACAGTTACACACCGGCGGTTTTACCTGCGCTCTCCTGCGTTGCGCTTTCTTCCGTTCAGCCGCAGGGGAGCGCAGGGGTAGATGCAGTCAATTATTGTGAAGGGGGCTGTACTGACACAGACGCATGTAAGCGGCAAACGCAGGTGGGACGCAGCATGTTGCATTTCACCTGTGTTCGGCACATACATGTGTCTGTGTGAGTACAGCCCCCTTCACAATAATTGACTGCGTCTACTCCAGTGCTCCCAAGCAGAAGAAAGCTCAACGCAGGGGAGCGCAGGTAAAACCACCCGTGTGTAAGGGCCCTTAGCCTTCTCCATTCACGCAGCATAATTCCACTCCCTTTACCAGTGCAGGGCAACAGTACATTATATATTCATTCCTTTAAAACACTTTCAGTTGTTGGTGTTACTGTTCCTTTAATGAGGAAAAAAAGTGGTGGGGTGACATCCCGCCTCAATTCAAGCACAGCCTCTGGATTAACTAGATGTTAGGCAGGTTTGAGCACAGCCTCTGGATTAACTAGATGTTAGGCAGGTTTGAGCACAGCCTCTGGATTAACTAGATGTTGGGCAGGTTTGATCTTGAAAGCTCTGCCCTGACTGAACTGTAATCTTTGTGAGATAAGGGAAACAGTAAATGGATTACACCTCCCTGTGTAAACACAAAAGTGACTGGAGCTTACCATACACCAACCATATAGCTGCAAATTTAGGCCCTTCGAGCCAGTGGTAGTGATAAGCAAATTTGTTTCGCTTGGCCGAAAAATTGTGAAACCATGGAAATTCATTAAATCAATGGACATTTTTTCCATGCACAATGCATTGTTAATAAGTGTTGTTTCACACCAAATACTTTAGGGTAATGGCAGACAGGGAGCTTTGTCACCCGCAATAGATCTTTGCTACTACAGAAGACAAATCTTTGTAGAAAATGCTTATCCTTTGCCAAAAAATGTTAAAACCTATACGTTGCAAAGTAGTCTAAGGGCAGAGACACGCAACAATTCAGGGAAATTTGGTGACAATTTGCCTCTTCTTCGGGCGACTTATCTCCCAGAACTGCCTTACCGCCGGATAGAATATAAAACGCCAGCGGGATGGTACTCGAATCGCTTCATTTTCCGAAGTCACCCAAAGTTTCCTCACAAGGAGGATATTAGTCGTCCGAAGAAGAGGCGATTTGTCGCCAAGCAACTAAATCTTGCGTGTGTCTCTGCCCTAAAGTTTCCTTGCGAGGCCACTTTGGAAAAACAAAGCGATTTTGAGATTCGCCATCCGAAGAAGTGGTGATTTGTCACCGGGCGCCTAAATCTCCCTGAATATTGGCGTTTGTTTCTGCCCTAAAGTTTCCTCACAAGGCAACTTTGGGTGAATTTGGAAAAACAAAGCGATTTTGCCACTGGAGACTTCAATTATTTTGGATTTGTCACCTGCAGTTGAGCAAATTTATTGCGGCAAAATAGATTTTCATCATTGAGCACAGCGTTTTCTCAGTTTTGCAAGAATTAACATGCCTGGTGAAAAATTTCACTCATCACTATTCAGTAGCTGCCTAATGTATATCTAGCTGTGGATCAGCCATATACAGTACCTATCAGGCAGGTATAAAAACATTAAAGGTCAAACTCTGATTTGGCCAAACACATTGTGGCAGAATTTTCCAAACATGTGTTTGTTTGGTGACCCCATCAAATAAGCAGATCTTGTCCTGTATAGCCTTACCCCTTTAATATTGACCACATATTCAATCAATAAATTAATAGCAATTCATTTAGATGCATTCTGAATAGCTGCACATAAACTAGTTTAGTCTGGAGAATTAATTGCTAACAAGCCATGCAGGATATTGATCCAGGAACAGTACTGTCCTCTAAGGGCATGAACAAATGGTTTTCAGTGCCAAATACATACGTTTGCATTTGCCAGGGATATCTGTGCTCTGTGTACGTGCAAAGATTTCAATAAAGATCATGTGAAGCAGCCCCCAACTAGAATATGACTTCTACTGCTGGTTTCATGTGTCTGCCTGATAATCACCAATATGCACATTGTGAACAGAAGTGTAGTGATGGGTGAATTAATTCGGTAGGCACGAATCTGCGGCAAATTTCCGCGTTTCAACGCCTGCGTATGGACTTTTCGCATCAAAAATATTTGGACGTGCATCGGAAAAGTCACTCGCATCTAGGGTTGCCTCCTGGCTGGTATTTTATCGGCCTGGCCGGTAAAAATGATGGTTGATCCCAATGTTATTAATAGGGAACAAAGATAAATATATAGGAAGGCCGGTATTTTTTTTCCAGAAAAGGTGGCAACCCTACTCGCATCAAAACGGCGCGCCTGGAAATTATTCAGACGCCCATCGACTTTAACGACGGCGTCAAAATTCGCGTTTCGGGACAAATTCGCCCATCACTACAGAAGTGCAGCAGCAAAGGGTTCAGGCAACTCCACTTAGTGTGGCCATACATGGGAAGATTTAAGCTGCCTATATCGATCCTTTTGTGCCCTGGCGATTGGTCGTTCAGTCAATTGGACAGGTTAAAAGATTTATATCGGCTATTGAGAGGTTATGTCACTTCTATTTGTCCGACATAACTTTCGCACGATTGCTGTCTGTGATTTAATGGCCAGTGGTAGGTCATCGGACATAAGGAAATATCTGCACATCTATAGCCAGCTTAACTAAGCACCAATGACAGGACGTTGACTTTAACTGTAAACAAGTTGCCCTAAAGGAATGTAGTAAGAGATGGCATAATGCCTTAATAATATAAGAATATAAGAGTAAATAAGAATATATAAGTACATGTATGAGACCTGTTATCCAGAATTCTTGGGACCTGGGGTATTCCGGATAATGGATCTTTCCGTAATTTGGATCTTCATACCTAGGAAGTCTACTAGGAAATCATGAAAACATTAAATAAACCTAAAAGGCTGGTTTTGCTTCCAATAAGGATTAATTATATCTTAGTTTGGATCAAGTACAAGCTACTGTTTTATTATTACAGAGAAAAAGGAAATCATTTTTAAAAATTTGGATTATTTGGATAAAATGGAGTCTATCTGAGATGGTCTTTCCGTAATTCGGAGCTTTCTTGATAACTGTTTTTTTAAAAATGGATCCCATGCCTGTATAAGAATATAAGCTAGCTTTGTAAATGTCTATACATGCCCAGTGGGGCAGTACATTTACAATCACTAACCACAATGGCAGGCATTTACCTGGCTGCAGAAATACCAGCAAAAAATGCCACACACAATGCATTTACAACTACTTGTAACCCTCTATACCATCACCATTTACTAATTTACTAGTTGCACTTCACAAATCTTTTACACCTCCAGTTATTAGCACAATACTTTGCCCGTGTTTGTGGAGTGCGCAATTACTGTGTAAACCTAAGATGGAATGATGCATTTAAATTCTGGAAAAACAATGCTGAGTTTGAAAACTTTAACTCTACAAAATAGAACAGACAGTTGTGGGATTTCTCCCTCTTGTTAAATGCCCTTGTGCCAAAAACATGTGTTTTTTTATTTTTCCAATTGCTTTTTTTTTTCTCTGTTTTTCTGCTCATTTTTCCTATATGTTTCTGTCTCCTCCAATTATTCTACTTTCCCTCTCAGCTTCTCTCTTCCTTTAATGTTACCTTTACTCAATGTTTCTTCCCTATTTTGTTTGGGTTACTCCTTTTTTCCACGAAACTGGCTTTGCTATATTTTCTCCCTCTCCTTGCCCAGTTCCTCCTATATTTATTTCCCTAACACTTTTTTGCACTCTGCTCTTTCCTTTTATTTTTCATATCACCTTTCCCTCAATCCCCTTAAAGGGATACTGTCATGGAAAAACACGTTTTTTTCAAAATGCATCCGTTAATAGTGTTGCTCTAGCAGAATTCTGCATTCAAATCCATTTCTCAAAAGAGCAAACAGATTTTTTTACATTGAATTTTGAAATCTGACATGGGGCTAGACATATTGTTTCCCAGCTAACCCCAGTCATGTGACTTGTGCTCTTATACAATTCAGTCACTCTTTACTGCTGTACTGCAAGTTGGAGTGATATCACCCCTCCCTCCCCCCTGCCAGCAGCCTAACAACAGAACAAAGGGAAGGTAACCAGATAGCTCCCTAATGTGACAAAATCCACACACCCTGGTGGTCCAGTGGGGGGACCGCAGGGATGCCTGCCACCCCCTCGGCAGGGACGCCCACCATGCCGAACTTCTCCACCGCAGGCGCCGGTCTCTTAGGGCATGTGTGCGCGACTCTTCCTGGTTTTAAGGCGCAGACGCGCTGGTGTGATGATGTCAGCGTGCATTGGCGAAAATTCAAATGTATTTAAAGAGACATTTTTCATTTTCACACTGCCCGTTATAGGATTTGTTTCCTGGTGCTATTAGCTGTCGCTATTCTGTTTGAACGTGATCCTGATTACCTGTTTTGACCCCTTCCTGCCTTTTTGACGATTCTACATTCTGTATCCTGACCCCTTGCCTGATTACTGACTTCGATTCTGCTTAACCCTTCTGATTGACTTCCTGGTTTGACCCTTGCCTGCCTGACTACGTTTATTCTCTGCCTGCCCCGACCTGATCTGACTACTCTATAGCCTAACGTCTTGAACCGCGACCTTCGGCCTAAAAGACTCTCGCTAACAGTCACAGACCGTGACACCTAACACAAGATAACAGCTGCCTGGTAGATCTAAGAACAGCACTTAATAGTAAAGCAATAATTCCAGCAGCACTCCGATATGTGAATCAATGATTATTTATTCTTGCCATTAGCAGAGCGACGTTTCGGGCTATTCCAGCCCTTTATCAAGCTAAAAATAGTAAAATCCAGGTCCCACTGCGACACATTCAGTTACATTGAGTTGGAGAAATAATCTGCCAGAAAGCAGTTCCATCCTAAAGTGCTGGCTCTTTGTGAAAGCACATGACCAGGCAAAATGACCTGAGATGCACCTACACACCAATATTACAACTTAAAAAAATATACTTGTTGGGTTAGGAATTCAATTTTATATTGTAGAGTGACTTATTTGCAGTGTAATTTAGAAATAAAAACTCCATAAAAACTATGACCGAATCCCTTTAAGTTAATTTCAGACAGTGAATTCCCCACCAGTGGATGTGCAGGTGTGAATGCCTTTCTTTCCTGAGAATGCCGTGATTGAGCCTTTTGGGTTGAAAATCACATCTACTCAGTGCCCCTGCTCAACTGATTTGAATCCGATCAGCCTGTGTGCAGTCACACACAGGCTGAAATCAGCCCAAATACGTAGGCTGACAACAGCCACTGAAAACAGCCTGTGTCCATAGCCTTGCTTAATTAAATTAGAAGGAAAGTCGTCTTGCACTTGGGGTAGCCAAATGTTAGGCACCCCAAGTGATAGTATTCACTTACCTGAAACCCCAGGCCGGTGCTCCTATCAGCAGAAAACTTCTCTGGCCCGGGAGTTATACCAGTGAGCACCACGGAACGATCCTCTTCCGGCTTCTTCTTGCTTCACGCGGCTGTGCATGCGAAGTGAGTAAAAAGAAGAACTTTAACTAAAAAGTCCTCTATTTCATTCTACTGCGCATGTGTCTGCCCCCGGAAACTTGAAGAAAGAAGAAGCCGGAAGAGGATCGCTCCATGGTGCTCACTGGAATAACTCCAGGCCGGTGCAGTTTTCTGCTGATAGGACTACTGGCCCAGGGTTTCAGTTAAGTAAATACATTCATTTGGGGGTGCCTAACATTTGGTACCCCAACGTGATAAATTACTTTCCTTCTCCTTTAACATGACTTTAGTCCAGATCCTTACTCAGTTATCATGACTAGTGATGTGCGAATCTGTTCCATTTCACTTTGCTGAAAAATCTGCAAAATGGGAAAATTTTGTTACACACGCAACTTTTTTGTTGCAGCTAATTTTTTCGCAGGAAATTTTCGCAGCAGTTTTACAAAATAATTTTGCAGGTGGCGAAATGCGGAAATTCGCCCAAATCCATGCCTGGCGAATAAATTCACCCATCACTAATCTTCACTTCAGTCCAGATCCTTACTTACTTATCATGACTTCTAACTGTGAAGTCAGTGGTCAGACACTGGCAAAATATCAACAGGACACGGATATGAAATCTCAGGGCAAAGATTAATTCTGGTATTATTTTTCTTCTCAGTTCAGTAAGAATCCACATGGGGAGAAGTGAATAAACAGGATCTTATAATTGCAATAACTATGCCCCTATACAGTATGTTCAGGACAAAGTTATAATACTGGAAAACTGGAAACCATGAAAAAATATCAAATAACTTCTACCACTTAATATATTGCTTAGTCTAAGGGCAGAGACAGACGCGAAGATTCAAGGAGATTTAGTCGCCTGGCGACTAATTGCCCGGTGACGGAGATTAGTCACCCGAAGAAGAGGCGATTAGTCACTGGGTGACTAAAACACCCCCTGAATCTTTGCGTCTGTCTCTGCCCTAAGGGCACATGATGCAGATCATGAAAGACAGATGCACTCCAATGTGCTCATTCATGTAGCTCTGCATGACAGCAGTCTGTATGCTGCTACATAGATTTTGTCTGAAATTGTATACTTCTGCTTAGTGTAGCTGCACATGGTAGGGTTGCAAACTGGCTGGTATTTGTCCGGCCTAAGTGGTAAAATACAATGTATGGCCTGCACAGGCAGAGCCGGGCCAACCCGGCCAGGTGCCTTAGGCAACCTGGCCGGTCACGGCGCCAGCTTAGTGTGTGCTCAATGGCGCAAATTACGCGCATGCGCGCAACGCAAATTACCAGCGGCAGCCAGGGCGACACAGGACCGGACATGGGGTAGGCAAAAGAGCAGGTACGTGCCTGGCGCCCCCTCAGCTTTGCGCCCTAGGCACGTACCTACTCTGCCTACCCCTAGTTCCGGCCCTGTGCGCCGGTATTACAAATTTATTGGTAATGTAGTTGCCAATAAATTTCTAATGCTCTATAAATCCCTTTAAATATCCTATTACAAAAATATTTCTTTTAACATCCTTTTGCTTTAACTAGAGCTTAGGTTGTACATGAATAAATGAAATTCACAGTTAAAGCTATATAAGCTTCACAGATGCCAGATTCAGTTTAATTTTAAGCTTAAATATATTGTCAGATATACAGTTTCATTATATCAGTTCTCCGCAGTGTAGGTTCTAGGAATGGCTCTCATTTCATAGAATAACCCCTTTTTCCGAAAGGCCCTTCTCAGAGTCCTCAAGTCAAATGTATCAGTCTGATTGGCAGCTCTGATTGTGAATTTCTGGAGCAGGGCAGTGAAGAAGAGGAAGATTTCCATACGCGCCAGCCCTTCTCCCAGACAAACTCTCTTTCCTGTAAAATACAATAATGTGAGTGGGTGTCATGCCCTGGAATTATATTACACCATCCAACAACTCTTTTTGCTTAATCAAACTTGTAATTCTAAGCAATTCCCAGTATGTAATAATTAAACATAGAGAGAGAGAGAGAGAAAGAGAGAGAGAGAGAGAGAGAGAGAGAGAGAGAGAGAGAGAGAGAGATGTGTAATATGCTTTGTATAACCATGCCCTAACTTTTCGGTTCATCATCTACTGTTACCCTTTGGACATCGTTTACTTGTTGGGGTTTTCTTTAGACCTTCAATTTAAATACTATTCTTGTGAAAACAGGACATATAATGATGAGAGTAACTAGACTATACATGCTATATTGTGTGCCCTTCATCTCATACGTTTAGTAATTTAAATGTTTTGGCTTTTTTTTATTATTTTTTGAAAGCATTATGTTATTTAACAACACTATTAGAATCTCTGATAATTATATGAGCTGATTTAATGTTTCATAAGAGTGCTGTATAGAAGCCCATGCAGTTGATCTAATTATTATTAAGGCTAAGCAATTTACGTGGGTACCTCTATTCTGTGATTGCTATTGTACTGATTTGCAAGCAGATAAAAATGGCACAGGCAGAGCCTTTATGAGTTCCTGTATTTTGGCCCAAGCCTAAGGCAGAGCTATTTTTAAAAGTGTGTGGACTTTAGGCCAGGGATTTCGATAGTTGAACATGTGCAGGTGTCACGTATGGTATCCCAAAACCCAATACTAATCCCAAGGTCCTGGTCTCGGCTCACACTTCTGCCTATAACAACAGCCTTTCGCTTCGGGAGGAGCCCTCCGCTTCTTGGATACCACCAGGTCTTAAAGTGAGAGGACCAAGGGGAAAGTTCTGGGCAGGCAAGGGAACCGTAATGTATAGAGAAAAGATGGGGAGCAGAGAGCGTAATTGCATAGTCAGGATAAACTGGCCGGAGTCAAAACCAAACAGTAACATGGTACCAAGTCAGGATGCATTTCCATAGGAAATCCGGTGAAAGAGCTGTGGGGGTGAGGGGTCGGGGCACGCACACACGTTGCCTGACATGACTTCCGCGATATCCGTGTTTGACGTCACGCTCACGCCACACTGAGGTCCCATGCACCGTGTAGGGGGAGTGTTTAGGTCCGATGCCTATGGCAGCATCATACCTAACTACAGTCCTGGCTACTGAACATCCTCCTTAACTATTGTAGAATATACTAGCTACATGGTAAGACTAATCTCACTCTTGGAGTATTTTCTTTATGAGTTCTTCACAGACTGAAAACAAGCTAAATGATTATCAACACAATTCTACCTGCTGAGAATGGCATGAATGCTGGCCGCATATAAAACTCTCCATTCTGGTTAAGGAAGTGTTCTGGATTGAATTCCTCTGGTGTCTCCCACTGTGCCGGGTCCCATAGGGCTGAGCCAATTAATGGAATAACTGTGGTTCCCTGTTTCAAGATTTAACAATCATTTGCATTATAATAATAATAAGTTGCATTCAATTTGTGCACCCTAGGCCCGGGCCTTTGTGAGCTTGCCACAAAACCAGGGCTGAAATTCTGAAAAAAAAAATTTAAACAAGCTATGTAATGTCAGTGTTTGACTGTATTAATAGTTTTATGGAGATTCCCGAGTTGTATAAACAAGGAATCCACAGCAGTACAATACCAAAATTCAAAGAACTACACCCAAAATCACCATATAACAGTTGCAACCCGCCAAAAGTATATTCCCAAAAATAAGTTGACTGCGGAAAGCCATATATTTTTTTAATTTTTACATAAAATTTCTGAAAAGCACTTCATGATAATCAACTATTTAGCTTTATCTCTCTGTACAACATAAAAACAACATGTTGTTTTGGATAAAGTATCTCACCTTAGGGATTTTGAATCCCCTAAATACTGTGTCCTGCGTTGCCATATGTGGAAGCGACAGTGGGACAAGGTCCAAGAACCTTTGGATCTCATGTATAACGGCATTAGTGTATGGCATATGTACTCGATCTGCTATGCCAGGCAGTCGATCTGGTCCAACTACTTTGTCTATCTCCTTCTGAACTCGAGCTGGAAATATAACATTCTCCCATTATCTTAAGCCTTTCATGTATCATCATAATATTCTCATAAAACTATTTTTACCATCAGATTATTAGTAATCTCACCTTGAACACAGGGGTGTGTAATAATGACCAGCAAGCTAAACTGAATGGTATTTGTAGTGGTCTCTGTCCCTCCTACAAAGAAATCAAAAATGGTGTTCACCAGATTCTCTTGGATGAATTCACTTGAGTGCAGGTCCTTTTCCTAGAGAAGAAAATATCTTCTTCACTATGTGTTGGAAATATTAGCAAGGAACCTATTCCAGAAATACTTTTCCTCAAACAGTGAAAATATCTGATAAATGTTCTCATGCTGGTTTACTGTGATGGCTTCATTATCAGAATGATGTGATTTAAGACACCAGTGGCACATTGTTGGGTTGTTGAGATTCAACTCCTTCTGTGCTGCCAATTCTAGGGGGTAGGGGTGCTGGAGCTGTTTGGTAAAACCAAATGTGTTTCTTTACAATAATACAATAGAATGAATATAGTCTCTTATGCAACAATAACCATCCTCCATGAAGAGTTACTCACACATGGAAAATCAGAGTCAGACTGGGGCACTATTGGCCCACCAGAGAACTTGCTATCAAGGGCCCACCAGCCAGAGCCCTAGAACATTTTCTACTTAGTAAGAAAAATGCTGAATTAGGCTGAAATTATCAGTAGTCACTACACTGCTTCATTTTAATCTGGCCATACCTGGTCTCCCCATGTTGGAAATTTTACTGATTACTGCAGCCCAGTAATGCTTTTTGCCCATTAGATGTCAGTTTACTGAAGTCTATGGGAAACATTTAATTAATATACAGTCATATGAAAAAGTTTGGGAACCTCTCTCAGCCTGCGTAATTTTTTACTCCACTCTCAACAAAAAAGATAACAGTGGTATGTCTTTCATTTCTCAGGAACATCTCAGTACTGGGGTGTGTTCCAAACAAAGATTTTTAGTGAATCAGTATTCAGTTGTATGAAATTAAATCAAATATGAAAAAATGGCTGTTAAAAAATGTGGGTACCCTTGTACTTTTTCTAATTTGAAACCATGTAACTGCTCAAAACTGATTACTGGCAACACCAAATTGGTTGAATTAGCTTGTTAAGCCTTTAACTTCATAGGCAGGTGTGTCCAATCATGAGAAAAGGTATTTAAGGTGACCAACTGCAAGTTGTGCAATCAATGAAGAGTGACAGCATGGAATCCTCAAAGCAAATCTCAAAAGATATGAAAACAAAGATTGTTCAGTATCATGGTTTAGGGGAAGGCTACAAAAAGCAATCTCAGAGTTTTAAACTGTCAGTTTCAATTGTAAGTAATGTAATCAGGAAATGGAAGGTCACAGGCACAGTTGTTGTAAAACCCAGGTCTGGCAGGCCAAGAAAAATACAGGAGTGGCATATATGAAGGATTGTGGGAATCGTTACAGACATCCCAAAGATCACCTCCAAAGACCTGCAAGAACATCTTGCGCCGATGGTGTTTCTGTATATCTTTATACAATTCAAAGAACATCTGTATGGCAGGGTGATATGAAAGAAGCCCTTTCTGCACTCATGCCACAAACGGAGTCGCTTGTTGTATGCAAAAGCTCATTTAGACAAGCCACAGTCATTTTGGAACAAAGTGCTTTGGACCGATGACCGCTTTGGTCATAACTAAAAGCGATGGCGGAAGAAGAACACCACTGTGAGGTCCCAGCAGGTCAGGTTCGGGTTGAACCGACGTTCCCTCTAGCCAACGTCCCCACGCCAGCGCCTGTTACTAGCGCGTTTTAGTGCGGGCGCGCGTTCCCATGCGCGTGTTCTTGCGCAGGCGCGCGTCCAGACGCAGGCGCGCGTCCAGACGCAGGCACGTGTTCTGACGCAAATGGGCGCCCTGGGGTTAAAAGGTCACTCAGACCTAGGCTCAATGCGAGGTGATCGTCTCTACTGACACTAAGCGTATTTACTACTGATATTCTTCTGATTACGACTACAGCTTGTTCCTGACTATTCTTCTGATTGTCCCTGGATTCCTGTGTTTGTTATTCCTGATCTCGACTTCGGCTTCCCTGACTACTCTGCTGGATTTTCCTCAATTGGCACCTGCTTCCTGATCGTTCTCTGTGTATGACCCGGCCTGTCCCTGACTTCGTCTCTTCAACTGCAGATAAGTGCTGAGTCCTTATTACGAACTGTTATTTCTGCGGGCTCAGCTGGCACTCCTGCTATTCCTTATCTGGGACCGTCCTGTACCAACTTCCAGGGCGCAGCTCAGTGGGAAGCGTGGGGGAGGCTCCTACCTACAGACTCGCCTTGATACCTGACAACCACATTCCAAAAAAAACACCGGCTATTGTCAAATTGGGTGGAGGTTCCATCATGCTGTGGGGCTGTGTAGCTAGTTCAGGGACTGGGGCCCTTCTTAAAGTCGAGGGTCAGAAGAATTCAAACCAATATCAACAAATTCTTCAGGATAATGTTCAAGCATCAGTCACAAAGTTGAAGATACGCAGGGGTTGGATATAACAAGACAATGACCCTAAACACACTTGGAAATCTACAAAGGCATTTATGCAGAGGGACAAGTACAATATTCTGGAATGGCCGTCACAGTCCCCCAACTTGAATATCATAGAAAATCTATGGGATGATTTGAAGCAGACTGTCCATTCTTGGCAGCCATCAAATTTAACTGAACTGGAGAGATTTTGTTTGGACGAATGGTCGAAAATTCCGCCATCCAGAATCCAGACACTCATCAAAGGCTATAGGAGTCGTCTAGTTACATTTCCAAAATGAGCCTCAACTAAGTATTGATGTAATATCTCTGTTGGGTGCCCAAATGTATGCACCTGTCTAAATTTATTATGATACATATTGCATATTTTCTGTTAATCCAATAAACTTTATGTCACTGCTGAAATACTACTGTTTCCATAAGACATGTTATATATTAGTTGCTACTTTGAAAGCTCAGCCAATGATAAACAAAGACTTAATGGGGGTTCCAAAACTTTTTCATATGACTATCTTTTTCACTGCTGGGAAAAAATTATATAATGTACAAGCAGAACCTGGAAAGGTTGCTTTTTAGCTCCAGAAAGGTCAAAGGGCCCATTCTGAAACTGTGGAAGATTTAAATTTTTCTGGGCTAAATATTTACAACAAAATATACAATATGAACTATACGCCTTAACTTCTAAAATATGCTAGGTAACCCACCTATTTAGTAGCAAAGGTTACAGTTTTCCCCCCAAGGTCCTGAAACAGGGCATCTTACTAGAAAGCAGAGACTTAAAGGAATCTTATCTTTTAACTGGGTGTTACATCAAATACATTGATTTACCTGATCAGCTTTGATGAGGAAGCAGTCAATATAGTCCCGTGGGTATTCAGAATCCAGTGTGTTCCTATGAGAATTAATCTGCTCTCTAATGAAAGATTTTGCAATTTCACTTTCACGGAATACCTTCTGGTGTGGGCCAGGCAGGTGCCTCATTATCTGGTTTAATGCAGCATATGTCTGCAGAAGGGAAGATAGAGAAAGAATGATGTTCTGTTTCTTTTCAAAAGTGCTTTAGAAAAGAGTTGTGGTTTCAATAAGATAAACTACTTAATGTCAGGGAGATTTTAAATTTTTTTTATTTGAAATCTACTTAACAATGTATATCAAATGATAGGGGAGTCTATAAGTAATAGTGAGTCAACGGGACTCGCTCCAGTTCCCATGGCATCAACAATTAAACATATATACAGAGTATAAATCCTATGACTCAATTAAAAATCAAAAATATTTATTCACTATCATATTAAAAAGGTACATACTGACCCCATATAGCCCACCTTATGCGTTTCATACCATCTGGTAATGGAGACACCTTTTATTAAAGGGATACTGTTATGGGAAAAAAGATTTTTTTAAATGAATCAGTTAATAGTGCTGCTCCAGCAGAATTCTGCACTGAAATCCATTTCTCAAAAGAGCAAACAGATTTTTTTATATTCAATTTTGAAATCTGACATGGGGCTAGACATTTTGTCAATTTCCCAGCTGCCCCAGTCATGTGACTTGTGCTCTGATAAACTTCAATCACTCTTTACTGCTGTACTGCAAGTTGGAGTGATATCACCCCCCTCCCTTTCAACCCCCAGCAGCCAAACAAAAGAACAATGGGAAGGTAACCAGATAGCAGCTCCCTAACACAAGATAACAGCTGCCTGGTAGATCTAAGAACAACACTCAATAGTAAAAACCCATGTCCCACTGAGACACATTCAGTTACATTGAGAAGGAAAAACAGCAGCCTGCCAGAAAGCATTTCTCTCCTGAAGTGCAGGCACAAGTCACATGACATGGGGCAGCTGGGTAATTGACAAAATATCTAGCCCCATGTCAGATTTCGGAATTAAATATAAAAAAAATCTGTTTGCTCTTTTGAGAAATGGATTTCAGTGCAGAATTCTGCTGGAGCTGCACTATTAACTGATTAATTTTGAAAAAAATTTTTTTTTTTAAAAAAAAAAAGCAATAGTGTAATGACTGGTTAAGGTAATTCAAGGTAGAAATGATGGCAATGGATTACGGAATGGATTTAGTAACTTTGGAAATTAATATAGACCTCAGTCCACTGTTGTTAAACCCCCAAAACAGAAAAGAGCTATACAGTACCTTTTATAGGGGAATTGGCTGTATATAGTAAAGATGAAAAGAAGAGAATAATGGAAAAAAGCTATGGCTGAGCCAAAGCAAAATAGATATGTAAACGTCTAGAATACAGAATCAATTAAAGCTCCTGAAATAAAATGATAAATACTTTTTTCCAGTAAAACAAAGGGTTAATGGTTCTTTAAAGGAGAAGGAAAGTCGTTTCACACTTGTTAGGCACCCCCAAGTGAATGTATTTACTTACCTGAAACACCGGGCCAGTGCTTCTATAAGCAGAAAACTGCACCGGCCCGGGGTTATTCCAGTGAACACTAAGGAGCGATCCTCTTCCGGCTTCTTCTTTCTTCTCGTGGCTGCGCATTAGTGTGAAAAGCCGCACTTTAACTAAAAAGTCGGCTTTTTCATTCTACTGTGCATGCGTCTGTCCCGGGAACTTTGAAGAAAGAAAAGGTCAGAAGAGAAGCGATATGTGGTGCTCACTGGAATAACCCCGGCCGGTGCAGTTTTCTGCTGATAGGAGCACCGGCACGGGGTTTCAGGTAAGTAAATACATTCACTTGGGGGTGCCTAACACTTGGCACCCCCAAGTGGTAAACGACTTTCCTTCTCCTTTAAAGAGACCGCTGAGACTGTTTGACTTGCTTACTGTATACATCTCCTTTTAACAATTACAATACAAAAAAAAATCTAGTATCTTATTTTCATACTATTTTTCTGACGTGATAAAGTATTCAAAGAACAGGCAAGTATACTGACCACTCCTAATGGGGATCGGAGGAAGAGTAAAATGTCATTGACGATATTGAAAAGTCTCAGCATTGTCTTATTCTTATAGTCCCAGCGTTTTCCAAACACCATAAGGTTAATAATGTTGTTTACTGCTCGGCCAAGTACATTGAGAGGATTAAATGCCTCCCCTGCAAATGAAGACCCATATTCAGTGACAAATAACTCAGATGGTTCACCCTTCAGTAATCCTTTTAGCTTTATTACTTCTTACATTCTAAACACATGGAAAATTATTTATAGTGAGACCTCTGGAGTCTGTAGTGTATACTGCCCTAGTGGCTTCATACATTGCAGTGCATTTAGCAATAAAAACAGTTCCAAGACCATTTTTTCTCCTCCACCAAACTTTAGAGTCAAGTGGCTACAACTTTTACACAGTCAGCACATTGAAATGGACATGAAGTTTTTTTTTAGGCCTGGAAAGCACAATAAAATATGATACACCAGGAGTGCACATACTGTGAGTTCTACTTTAAGTGATGTTGTCCCATTATGATCTTCATCCATAAAAGCATTGTAAGAATTCTATTCCATAGAAAATATTACTTACATATTATATCAATGTATGAGAAAATTGATATTGCTATATTTTACAAACAACTATTTATTTATGTAACCTTAACATACTAAATATCTGAATTGAAATCATGAAACAGTAGTGTAATTTAGTCGAGCTGTTTGTTGACAGTGTCTTTTTGGGCACTCACTGATCTACACTATTGATCGTCTGCTGCCCTGGTCTGTGGAAGAAACTGAACAGGGCACCAGTATGAGTTTGAAAAACATTTATACACTGGGATGTATATAAGGCCAGTCAAAGGGCCATAGTCTCTGGGATGTAGCCCCAAAATCCAAGGGCACAATATTCAAAAATCAAAAAATATCCTATAACTTCATTAACACTCCGAACTCCCATTAATTACTAGATCAAAAATAGATGCAATGACAGAACACGCACCAATCATAACATCTATCCAGCTTCCCAATTCGCAGTGTAAGCAGAATTTCTGGAGACTAAATGACTACTTCATTAGAGATCCAGAAATTAAAAAAGAAATTACATCAACAATACAAAATTACTTTAAAGAAAATGACACAGGGGACATAAGGGTTTATGTCCCCTGTGTCATTTTCTTTAAAGTAATTTTGTATTGTTGATGTAATTTCTTTTTTAATTTGGACATTATGGCTAGCACACAAATGTGTAGTACGGGGAGAACTCATGAAAATCGGCGCCACAAAAAATAGGGATGCACCGAATCCACTATTTTGGATTCTGGCGAAACCCTGAATCCTTCGTGAAAGATTCAGCTGAATACCAAACCGAATCCGAACCCTAATTTGCATTTGTAAATTAGGGGTGAGAAGGGCAAAACATTTTTTACTTCCTTGTTTTGTGACAAAAAAAAAGTTACACAATTTCCCTCCCTGCCCCTAATTTGCATATGCGAATTAGAATTCGGTTCAGCCGTGCAGAAGAAAAAATTAAAAAAATTACATTTGTTACTGGAAAAAATAAAAATATTAGAATCCCAACATAAACGCCACAAACTAGAATCGATACTAACTCAACTCACTCAAGCTTGAAAAGAACTACGAGATACATACATGCTACATATGGAAAGAGCCATAGAAGAAAGAAATGGTTCTTTGAACACGGCAACAAATACAGCAAAATGTTAGCCTCAGCCCTAAAGAAAAATAACCCAAACCACATAGCTTCAATCAGAAATACAAGGGGACAAACAACCTACAATACCGCACATACTATGATAAATTATATAACCTATGACAAACACCCACAGATCACCAAGCAATAGCAGTTAGACGGCAAACAATCTTTGACTACCTCCACACAGCGACCTTAAAAACAATCTCCAATGAAATGAAAGAGACAATGGAAACGCCCATAACAGTAGAAGAATTTAATCAAGCAATCAAACTCACAAAAACAGGAAAGGCCCCTGGCCCCAATGGGTACACAATATCATATTACAAAGAATTTGGTAACCACTTAACCCCACATTATACAAAGGCCGTTAATACCATTCCTCTAGGAGGCACAATCCCAAAGGAAGCATTAAAGGCACACATTACAATTATACATAAAAAAGGGAAAGATCCCAGGAACCCTGAGCATACAGACTAATATCCCTGTTAAATATGGACACCAAATTATACTCCAAAATATTGGCCCTGAGACTACAATCAATTCTCCCCCATGCAATTATTCAAGAACAGGTAGGTTTTACCCCAAATCGTGAAGCAAGAGAAAATACTAATAAACTCTTCTGTATTATACATAGATGCATTAAAGAAAAGGTACCACTAATGCTTTTATCAACAGATGCAGAAAAAAGCATTCGATAGAGTGCAATGGGACAATATAAAGTCCACTCTAGAAACTATAGGCTTAGGCCCACAAATCATACAAAGAATAACGGCCTTATATACGCAATCCCCAACAAAATTAAAATTAAATAGCACCCTATCAGCCCCGGTCCGGTCCAAATCTATTAAAAGAATTGAACAGTTTTGGGAAATTAAGCAACTTTAAAATCAATTTCTCAAAATCTGAAGCCCTAAATATCTCAATTCCCCAACCATATTTTAATTCCATAATGAGCAGCAATTTTCCATTCAAAATAGCACAAACTCACATAACTAAGCATATCTAGGCCTTAACATATCTAGGCCTTAAAATTTCTTCAGACATAGCTAAAACAATCCAACTTAACTACCAGAATCTACTGCAACAGGTCCAACAAGACCTAAAAGAATGGTCAAAAAAAAACCTTCTAATGGCTGGGAAGAATAAATATCTTAAAGATGAATGTGTTACTATGCTTCCTATCTCTCTTTCAGACAATACCACACCCACCCCCAAGAAAATTGATCCACAAACTCAGAGGTATTACCACAACTTTCATATGGGATAACAAGAACCCCAAATTAGTTACCTCAAAATGAACGGCACATAAGCAAAAAGGAGGATTGGGTCTCCCTAACTGGGATCTGTATCTAAAAGCTGCAATGGTAAACCGATGTATCGATTGGGCGTTTCACAAAGTGGACAAACTGTGGATCCAGATAGAACAGGAGTCTGCGGAGTCTCCACTATGGGCAATACAGTGGATACCAAAAAATTAAAGGGAATACAGGGATAAAAGTGACACAAAACTATTATACACACTACAAATCTGGGACAAATTAGTAGCAACTGGCAGAAGGATTTCCAATCCCACAAACTTGACCCCCATTATGGGAAATCTAAGCAATTTTAAGGATTGGAGAATAGAACTACACCATGGGGCTCGCTATTTTCTAACAGGTAACTCTATAAAAAAGTTGGAGGATTTACTTCAGCATAGAACACCAACACTGCTAGACCACCTCCGGAATGCTCAATGTGTATGAATACACATAAGCTGACAACAACTGCAAACCAACCTCCAACACAGATAGAGATACTCTGGGAGTCCAGCAGCCCACCAACCCAAACCACAAAAGCCTCTCTGCTATGTCTACAGACCCAAGCATGTCATTCAAAACTAAATGGGAAAGTGAGTTGAATAATGAATTAATGGAAGAGACATGGAGGAAAATAATATCTCTTTCACACTCCTCTCCATGCTGCAAATTTCAAGAACAGAACTACAAAATCCTTTCCCATTGGTGCAGAACCCCAACTAAGTTAAAAAAATTCTTCCCAGCAATATCAACCGCCTGTTGGAGGTGTAAGACTGAAGGGGGAATATTATCTCACATCTATTGGGGGGGGGGGGGTACAGCATTAAATAGATACTGGCAGACAGTTAGAGATGTCATTAAGAGACTGACTGATATAGGCATTGCAAATGATCCATTTCAATTGCTATTACATGGCACACAGTTACCAATCAAAAAATAAAAGAAATCTCTCATACCTGTCCTATTGGATGCAGCAAAATATAGACTCATAGGGGCAAATTCACTAAGCGCCGAACGCTAGCGTTACTTCGCTAGCGTTTTTCATTTTCGTTACTGCGCAAATTCACTAACGAACGCTGGCGTAGATTCGCTAGTGTTATTTTGCACCCTTACGCCTGGCGAATTATCGCTATGGACATAACTACGCAAATTCACTAACGCGCACAGTGTGCTGAACGCTACCTTTTACGCTAGACTTCCTTCGCCACCTCAGACCAGGCGAAGCGCAATAGAGTAGATAGGGATTGCTTAAAAAAAAGTCAAAATTTTTTCTAAGTCCCAAAAAACGCTGGCGTGTTTTCTACATTATGGGTGATAGGCTGAAAAAGATCGCAAATTTTTTTGGGGCTCCCCTCCTTCCCCCCTACATTTCCTGACTCATGGCAACTTACCTATACAGTGGGCACATGTGTAGGGCAAAATAAAATTTTTATTTGATGTTTTGAAGGTTTTCTAGGCATTTGTAGTGCTGATACGTGTTCCTCCATTGAAATTTGAATTTGGAGCCGTATGCAAATTAACCATCGCTAGCGTAACTTCGCTTCGCTTAGCGAATCAACGCTAGCGCAACTTCGCAACCTTACGCTACCCCTGAGCGCAACTTCGGATTTTAGTGAATTTGCGAAGCGCTGGCGAAACTACGCCTGGCGAAGTGTGGCAAAGTGCGGCGAAGTTACGCCTGGCGCAACTACGAATCTTAGTGAATTTGCCCCATAATTGGAAGCAGAACCAACCTAGAGAAAGCCCTCTAAGTAGGGAAATCAATTTCTCGATGCAGTTCAAAGGGGGGGGGGAAGGGTGCACATCCTTACAGGGAAGAACAAAAATAACAGCAGACGAATCGCAAGAAACCGCACTTCATGCCATAAAGATTCCAGTTGCGCGTGCCCCGAGTCTCCAGGTCACCCATCCGACTCCGCATGTAACGAAACTCAAACGCTGACAACATGGTCAGTCTCACCAATCAGGCCCAGGGTAAAGTTACAGTTAATGTTAACTTTTTTATCTTTTTTTCTCATTTCTATAAGGGTAGTAGCCTATAATATGTCAGTTCTAACACTATCTATACCATGGGTGCCCAAAAGGTAGATTGGGATCTACTTAGCTGGTGATCAGTAGAGCTCAAGACACTGTCCATAAACAGCACGACTAAATCATCCTCCTATTTATTCTGTTAAAGTTACATAAGAAATATTTTTTTCTGAAATATAGCAATATACAATCAATTCTCTCGTCATATTTAAGTATTTTTTTCCATGCAACAGAATGCTAACAATGCTATTATGGATGTAGATCATAATAGGACAACATCACTAAAAGTAGACCTCACATTAGTAAAGTCTGGGCACTCCTGATCTATACCCTCCCTTTACTACATTTATTTTTTTCACAGTAGACCTACTCTTCATAGTACTGACTTATTGATAGCAGATATGGACAAAAAATCTGAGATGCACACAAAAATGCTGTATATATATCGACCAATAGAATATTTGTACACATTGTATAATGAACAGCTACACAGATATGTTATACTTCACATCTTTTTATTTGTTTTATCTCTTTTGCAATTAACAAAAACAAAAAAATTAATAAACATTGGATATGAAAAAAATATCCCATAAACTGAGTATTACCATAAAAACTACTTTTTATTTAAAAATCATTTTAAAAGAATAAACATACAGACTCCATGGTAATCCAGCTCACTAGTTTCATACCCTCTGGTACTTAATCATAGGCCTATGGCACTGGATGAATAGTTCCTGAGTTGTTGTTGGTTTCAGAGACAGTGTTCCAATTCAGGATACACAGATGAGCAGAAGAGCATAGAAATACTTTGTTATTGACTAGAGAACCAAATCCCAGGATTGACATTTGAAATTTGGAAGACTTTGTAAATACTACATGTCACATTGGTTGGCAACATAAAAAGTGCAGGTACATATACAACATTTGGCTCACACACCTATATTTATACACTTGGACCCAAAACGAAATAATTATCTTCAGCCGAGAACATAAGCCAAGCAACAAATATAGCAGAAAGGACTGGAAAGTATATTCTGCTTGTGAAATAAATAGGCAAACATAACATTCACTTTGCAATAACAGGACAAGTGCAGATCTTTTTTCACTTCTTTCTTTCTCACTAAGTTTTCCATTTCTCACCCCATTTCCCTCTACCATTATGCTCTCCATCTTTCCTTTTTTCTGATGCTGTGCCCTCCTCTCCTATCATTTGTTTTCCAGTTCTTTTCGATCCCATTTGTTTCTCTCCATTTCCATTGTTCAATTTACTATTATTAATTACTATGGTTGGATGCTACACATCTGTGAATGCAAATGATCATAATAACCCATTACATGTTTGTCAATTTGCTCATTACCTCCTGTGTCCTGTACAGCCTGTATAAGGTGCCGAACCTCATCTTGCATTCTCTCCTCCATGGACCTCTTCCCTATTCCAATGTTCCTGAATGTGGTTGCTGAAAAACGCCGCAACTGCTGCCAACGTAGACCATTGGTTGAAATGACACCTTTGATTAAAAAAGTAAAAGGATTATTCCTACACCTGCATTTATAAAGCTTACAAGGCTTAAGTATTTAAATTGGCTCTGAAGTAACATTTGCACAATTCTTACTAATGACATGGTGCGCCATGACATTTGTAAACAGCTTGTGATCCAGATAGTGACTGCTGCTAAAAACCCTTTTGCAGAACACAAACAAAAATGGTACTCTAGTCCTTATTGCCATATGATTATGATTATGTGGGAATCACTTAATTTTGTATCAATTTTAATTCATAAATGCTTAATACAAAAATGTAGAGTAACACCATTTTATCAACTTTAAAAACACAGTACAAACTCAAGTGGATTAATAATTTATTATGCCAATTCATTTAATTTTTTTTTTTTGTGTGTTTCAAACCCATAAATCCATATGGAATATTCATTGGGCAGTCCATATGGCCGACAGAGCATCTGCCCATTAATAGATACTATTCTTGGCACTTTGTCCACTTTTTGCTTTTTCAATGTCTGTGACTACCCCCTCAGCCGCATAGGACATGGGGTCCCAATCACAAACCATTACGCCATTGCCTAACTGCATAACTCCTTTTGGTGCCACCTCTCAAGGGTAAAAAATGGATACTTCTCATGCCCTGCAGATCCAGGAAACGAGGTGGGGGGATAAAAGAGGCTGCAGTGAATCAAACAGAGGCATATGGGGCCAATTGTTCTCAGGCGTGGCGGGCCCCCCGCCCTCCCCTAGCCGGGGGGCAGGTGTGAAGGGGTGAGGTAAGAACGGGCAGTCAGATAACATTTTGTTTTTCATACCTGAAAGATAGTTTGGTAAATGGTGGTATTGATAAGGAACAATGTTCAGTACAGTATCAGTCATTTGACCAGGCCCTGGATTTAGTGAAGGCCAAAGGGTTAAATGCTAAAATGGCTAAGCTGGACATAGAGTCTGCTTTCTGGCTCCTCCCTTTAAACACAGAAAGTTTTAAATACACAGGTTGTTTTTTCTAAGGAGATTATTTTGTGGACAGGTGCCTTCCTATGGGTTGTGCAGTGTCATGTGCCTTTTTTGAGTGTTTCAGTTCGTTTATACACTGGTGTTCGGAGAGAAAGTCAGGGCAAAGGACATAGCCCATTACCTGGGTGATTTTTTAGTAGTGGGTTCAAGTGGATCAACAGTCTGCAAAAAATTGCTGAATGAACTAAAGGCACTGCTAGGGGATATGGGGGTACCCATAGCTAAAAAGAATACGGTAGAGCCTTGTACAAAACTAAGTTTTCTAGGTATAGAAATCAACTCCAGGTTGGGGGTTTGCAGATTGCCAGTTGAGAAAGTTGTGAAAACTAGGAATCTGGTTAACGCGGGGGGGGGGGGGGTAACATTGAAGGCGCTTCAAGGAATTTTGGACACAACTTTGCCTGTAAGGTAATTCCCATGGGGAGAGTATTTAACAGAAGGATGGAGGGCTTGTTGGCAAAAGCAATAAAGCCACATCACAAAATATGGTTAATTAAAGAAGTTAGGGAGGATTTACGCATTTGGGATACATTTTTGTAGCAATTCAGTGGAGTGAGGATATGTACCCCCCTTCCCTCCTCCTCCCCCCAACCTAACTGCTCCCCCAGGGAAATGCCCCATACTATATACTTATCCCTCGGCGCAGATTCTGGCATCGGAGTTCCACGCAGCCATCTTCTGGATCTTCGGCAAGCTGAGTGGGAGATCAGAATGTTGCCGCATGCGCAGTTGGAGCAATTTGCCGGTATGCGACAACTGTGCATGTGCCAAAAATTGCTGAAGCACTGGAAGAAGACACGAAGACCTGGAAGATGGCTGCGCGGAACTCTGGAATCTGCGCAGAGGGATAAGTATAAAGTATGGGGCATTTTCCCAGGGGTGGGGCAGTTAGGCTGGAGGGAGGGGGGTCTCTGTGAGTTGGGGGTATGGGTTATTTTTCTTAAAGGGTTGACTTCTCCTTTGTCTATTCATAGACGCAGCAGGTAGTACAGGGTTTGGAGCCTATTTTCAGGGTAGATGGTGTGTAAATGGTGTAAATGACCAACAGAATGGCAGAGCAAGGGGCTGACAAAGAACCTGACTTTCCTGCAGCTGTTTCCTATCATATCATCAGTGGAGATGTGGGGTAAGGAGCTGAAGAATAAGAAAGTCGTTTTTTGGACAGATAACATGAGTGTAGTTCACGTACTCAATAATTTATCGGCATTATCTGGTCCAGTCTTTACTTTGCTTAGACAGCTAGTATTGAGATGTCTAGAAAACAACATCAATTTCTGAGCCACACATATACCGGAAGTAAAAAATATACTTGTTGATGCATTGTCAACATTTGACTTTACACGATTTCCCAGCACACCTGTTGCAGTTGGGGACCCAAGGGCACTGCAGCTTGTAAGGAGTTCAGTGGCCATAAAAATGTGGAAAGTATACCACAGGGCTTGGAATTAATGGGTGTCATTTGAGCAGGAATCAGGGCCAGAAGGAGACAAGGCCGTGGTGCAATTTATTCTGAATAAAAAAAGAAGGGGGTTTGTCAAAAATCGCTACGAGCAGTTGGTTGGCAGATATCTCCTTTTGTGCAGAGTTGTATGGTAGAGCAAATCCATGTAACAGTTTTATATTTTATAGTGAGGTACATAAGACCACAAAAAATGCTGAAAGGGGAGGGGTGTTTTTACCATCTTACATGCCAAATTTTAACAGGCCTGTTATTTTACTACAATTATACATATCACTACTATTTTTCTACAAAATATTTTTCTCTATAAAAAAATTTTTCTACTAAAATTTTTCTATTTTTCACTAATAGACTTTATGCAAAGAAAGTTAATTTTGTGTGACCGATTTTGGCTCATTAGAATTTAATTGGGTTTGATTTGTAACCACCCATCATGTTAATTGACTTGTTATGTGTACATCTTGGATGTGTTAAATTGCTTATTCTTTCACTATATTTTATGCTTGACAAAGGGGACATCCCCGAAACGTTGCACCTTTCTGCCAATAAAGTGTAAGGGTATATCCCTACGTTAATCAGCCTTCGAGTGCAAGTGAAATTTTTGTTTCTCTGTTATTTTACACCCAGGAAAGGTCATCTGGATACTTGGGCACTCATTTATACACTGGGCTAAAAAGAGAGCAGGACAAAGAAATGATGGTGGCCAGCTGAGTTTACGACGGGAGAGAGCGAAGGTATACTGGTTGGGTAAGAGGGGTTAAGATGGCAAGGATTGCTGGCCCTGGTGGAGGAAGCAGCAGCCAAATGACCCAAGCCAGATGTAATAGTAGTACATGCAGGAGGGAATGACCTCACGAGACGCAAGACCCTGGACCTAATATTTGACATAAGAGCAGACGTTTGCATATGGTTAGCCTAATGGCCGGCAGTAAAAGTCCTGTGGTCCCAGATCACCCCCAGGCAGGCATGGAGGGGGGCCACGTTCATGGTAGCCATTGAAAAGGTAAGGAAAAAATGTTGACAAAGCAGTGTCTAAATTTGCTCTTTCCTGTGGTGGATCATTGGTCAGCCACACTGAAATAGAATTTGATTGCCCAGGTTTGTACAGGGATGATGGAGTGCACCTACATTTTTGTGAAAAACAACATGGAGTTTCACAACTACGTTGGCAGATCTTGGAAAGGGTGGAGGTGAGCAGTGGGCAAAATTTAAAACAAAAACTGTTACAACGTGAAAGCTATTGGATTTGGTTGTTACAAACACAAATGCCAAGGGGACTAAATGAAGAGTTCAATTTATCCTGCTACCTATAACTTTGGCAACAATCCACTATGTTTGTTTAGAATGTCCTAATATTGCTACCTAAAACTTTGGCAACAAATCACTATGTTGGTTACAAATGTCTCAATATTGCAGGAGATTGATAACTGACTATGTATCTTTTTACCTTTCAGATAAACTTCTGTGCATGATTATTCTCCAAGGGAAAGGTATTTCCATTATTAGGGAAAGTATAACCTTTTTGTGCCTTGTACCTCTATTTGTTTTTTTCACTTTATTAATTTACTTGTTTTTTTCACTTTATTAATTTACCAGTTTTTGGATTCTTAATGTGAATGGACTTATTGATCTAAATGGACATTTTTTTCAAATGTTTTTTGAGCAAAATTTTTTTTTGCAAGAACAAAATTTTTTTTTGGGTAAAGTTTTTTACGTTTTTTTCCTGTTGGTGGGAGGGCCTTTTAGGCTACTTAAGGGCTGTTTGTATTAGCTTGCCACATCACCTGACGAAGGGGCCTGCCCCCGAAACGTTGTGCTTGTTTGACACAATAAATCCATATGGGTATATCCCCTTTTGCATTCATTTCTGTGTGCCGTTTCCTCAATTGCTTGTTTCCTGTGCACCTATCGTGCCAGAGGATGGGCTATGCTCAGGCTAGCAGGCTGTGATCGTACAATCAGGCTTGCAGGGAAACCTGTTGTATAGGCCACCATGGGGCGCGCAGAGAAGAAAGAAACTAGGGAAAGCATAGCAGGGGATCCTGGCTCCTCCTTGGTGGATACTCTTGAGAAAAATTGGTGTGGTGCCACATTTGTGACTGAGGGGATTGAATTGCAGTTAATAAACCTGTGACCTCTGGTCCCGTCAAATTCTCAAAAACAAATGTGTCAGTCTTTTTTGTTCAAAGAGGTATATCATATGGCAAAGGTAGTTTAAGGGGTAGGCAAAAGGCCATGGAACATTTAGGCATCATTATAGCAAACACCCTCCAAGCAGTCAGGAGGAAAATAGGCAAAGTTATCAAGGGTAAATAATAATAATACAGCCTCAAACCAGTCTGCAAATGCCTGCTTAAGAACAATAGGCAGAATCATCAAAGAGGGGGAGATGACAGTCACACAACCACCAACCAGTCTGATTATGCCTGTATAGACAGAGACAGGAGGGGGAGATGATCAAGGCACAACCAATCTGCATATGCCTGCATAAAGGTGGCCATACACAGGCCGATAAAAGCTGCAGACAGACCGTGTCGGACAATTCGAAGTTAGATTTAGTGAAGGGTCAGGTATTTTTGGGAGATTTGTTGCCCACGGCTACCACAGATTTCCTGTTAGTGACAAATCTGCTGAAAGGTGGCAGTTCCTAGCAAATTTGCGTCTAAAGAATTGGGCACAGGAGTCACATTGGAAATCGCAATATCCATATGCTAAAGACTTTCAATGTAATATAATCTGATTTCAATCTAAGCGCACATACAGCTAAGGTGATTTTAACATTCCAGATGCAAGTACATCAGGTGCATTGTTCGCACAAGGCTTCATCTTCTGGCTCTTAAAGCAAGCCCACACCCCACCACTTTAGCTAGCAAACTATTTTGCTGAGATGAATCGGGACACACTTTTACACTTCTTATTGTCTAAACTGAGCTTACCATATCCATTGGTCAGTCTCTCAGGAACTGGAGAAGATCCACGGGCACCAAATTCTTGAGAATGGTTGATCAAAGCATCTTTCAGTACCTCATACCCACAGAGTACCACCATTGGCGTGGAGCCCAGCCAAACTGTGAACACTGGGCCATACTGTTCAGAAAGCTGGAAAAAGAGACATAAGCAGAGATTTCTTTTTTTCCCCTCAAGAGAGGTTCATACTGGGGGTGTAGGGACATTACCCTTTATTGCCCTGTCCAAAAACTGGCCATCTAAAGACTGATTCTGTAATAAATTGAGCTGTGAGTGGGTTAAAGCTGGATTTCTGGAGTTAGTTGGAAAATAAGGAACAAGAGATAATAGACTCACAAACAACTGTCAATATTCGGCAGGGAAACAAACAAAAAACAGAGAGGGTCAGTGTATTCCAGAATATTGCATTTCATTTGTGCTCACTACAGTGAAATGACAAACATTTAGGAGCTATTTCTCTATACAGTTTACAAGCAAATTATTTTTCTTGCTGATATGCCTAGTGCTGTCATTTGTTGTGCACCTTTATTGAGTTGACCATGCCCCTTTCTACCTTGCTTCTAAGAGCTATGGGAGGAATGTTGAAAATGCAAGATAGCCTTAAAGCAATAGGGTGTATATGGAAGTCTGCAAATGCAAAATGAATAATTTTTTTGCAGTTACAGTGCTTGGAGCCTTTTGGAAAAAATGACTGGGGATAATTGCACAAGATTACATGTGTGATTGATACCCTATAACAATAATTATAATTATGTTTTTTCTATGCCCAAAGTGAACTTACCTCGCGATAAGAGTCGTAGAGCACAGTGGTCCCCTGTAGCACATTTCCCAGCAGTGGAAGTGGAAAAGGTCCTGGGGGCAGTTGAATTCGTTTCTTGTATATCTTCCATGTCAAAAGTAAAAGTAAGAAAATAGAAAGGCAGAGGAACATGGTCAGCAGCTCCATGTTGGGAAGGAGTACTGAGCAGGCACAGAATGGAATCTAGCAGTTTCCTAATACAGGTTGTCATATGAATGCACCTGGGTATGAGAAGCTATAGGCAGTTACTTCCATATAAGCAATTTCAATGTCAATCACAGCAGGGGGTGGGGCATCACAGCCATAAGGGACTGGAAACAGCCAGTTTAGGGCAGAGACAGACGTGGAGATTCAAGGGGGAGGGGGAATTTAGTCACCCGGCGACTAATCACCTCTTCTTAGGGCGACTAATCTCCCTGAAAAGCCTTCCCACCGGCTAGAACCTAAAATGCTGGGGAGCGGATGGCATTCGGAAAGCTTCACTTTCCGAAGTCGCCCGAAGTTGCCTCATGAAGAAACTTCAGGCGACTTCGGAAAACGAAGGTAAAAGGAGCTGAAGTTGGCCCAAAAATACCTGCTTTCACATTTTGGGGCTGACCTCCACTTTTCAGTGCAGATAAGCGGAGTTTCTCTCAGCCTGCAGAAAAAAACAAAGGCTGCAAGCAGTGGAGCTAATGCGCCGTGCGACTAAATCTCCCTGAATCTTACTCTTAGGGGAGTGAAAGATAAGATGATGAGCCTCTGAACTTGGTGTATATTAGGGATGTAGCGAACCGCCGAGTATGTGTTCGCGAACGCCGTTCGCGAACACCGGCAAAAAATGCGAACAGTTCGCGAACTGTTCGCGAACTTCGAACATCCGAAAATCGTTCGATTCGAACGATCGAAGGATTTTAATCGTTCGATTGAAGGATTTTCGTTCGAATCGAACGAAAATCGTTTGATTTTAGCGATCGAATGGTCGAATGGTCGAACGATTTTGACGCGAACGTCGCGCGACGTTCGCGAACTTGCGGCGGACGCGAACAGTCGAAGTTCGCGCAAACTAGTTCGCCGGCGAACAGTTCGCTACATCCCTAGTGTATATTGTATAATCATTATTTTATTTAAGGCTGAGGGTAGACGGAGAATTGGTTCCATTGCTTTCAGCCTTTGCTTTTTTCTGTAGGCTGAGAGGAACTCTGCTTATCTGCACTGAAAAGTGAAGTGGAGGTCAGCCCAAAAATGTGAAAGCAGGTATTTTTGGGCCAACCGCCGCTCCTTGTACCTGCATTCAAGCAGAATCTGTATTTTTCAATGCATATTAACAGAGATGGGGAAGGGACTGGGAGTGAATTCACTCTCAACCTGCAGAAAAAAATGCAGGCAAAAAGCAGCACAGCCAATGCTCCTTGTACCTTCTTCCTAACACTAAAGAATTTATATTACAGTGTAAATCACCTAGTTACACATTAATCCTGATGGAGAACAAATTCCACTCTTTCATCATTATTTGCCAGTTTTTCCTTCTTATAAAAATGCACATTTTAAGCAAGTGAGGGGTTATGGAAGATAGCTCATAGTACAAGTTGATCCAGGGACTAGTTTGCCTCTGAGGCAAATTGGAGAGACTTCAAATGGGGTTTTGCCTTCCTCTGGATCAACTGGCAGTTAGGCAGGTTAAAATAGAGTTCAAAGGTTGAACTTGATGGACGTGTGTCTTTTTTCAACCTAACCTACTATGTAACTATGTAACCTTCTCTATACCCTTCATTACTTTTCCCAAATAAACCACACCACATGGAGAAGGGACTGCATGGTTTCCTTGGTTTGATATGCAATTTAGTTTTCCATATATTAGCTAAACAATACATGGGATTATTTCTATTTTATATAGAATAAAGAACTGCCATAATAACTAATAATATAAGTGGACCTAAAGGTTTTAATCTGCCTTGCTAATCAAGTTAGGTAAGAATAAGGTAAAGAATACAATGAAAGGACCTGGATTCTTTTACATACAATTGTTACACGCAAATACTTTATATGCCGCGTGTGTGCATTTTACAGCCAAAATCATTCGTCCAGTGTTTTTCCACAATCATAGAAAAAGTCAGGTGTGACTTATTTCTTAGTAATAAGAAAAAGTGATCAGATAATGCAGCTCTTTTTGTGTTGGATGGTGCAGTTATACTCTTTACATAAAGTTTCTCCCACTTTCACTTCCCCCACTTGGGGGATAGTTAAGGGTTAAAGGGGACAGTGTCATGCAGGCACCGTGGCCAAAGGTGGAAAAGCTTGATTTACAGGCCATGAAAGGGACGGGGCTTGCTAGGATCATGGGCTGAGTTTGATATAATTGGTCGCAGTAGGACAGATAAGTGGTGACGATTGACATAACTAGTGATGGCGGACAGATCAAAAGTGTGAGCAGGGCCGCCATTAGGGGGGCACAGGGGGTACTGTTGTACTGGGCCCGGGCCAAAAGGGGGGCTATGCTGCACTTTTCAAAATAGTCAGGCCCCCCTTGACATTGCCAAAGCCGTGCCGAAGTCCCGAAGCCACGAAAGGAGCCGAAGCCACAAAAGGAACCGAAGCTTAAATCCCGAAGCCGCCAAAAGACCCGAAGCCACGAAAGGAGCTGATGCTGAAGTCCTAAAGCCACAATTTCAGTTCTTCTGAACATGAATGTGTTTTTAAAATTTTATTAAACCCCTAGCCACCAATGTATTATTTTAATACTCAATAGCCCCCTTCCACCAATGTTTTTTTTAAAAATATTCTCTGGGGCCCCAATGTTTCTTTTCACTTCTAAGGGGGGGCCCTGGTGCCAATGTGTTTTTTAAAAAAAAACTTTTATGGGGGGGGCCTGGCACCAATGTTTTTCTTTTTAACTTTTAAAGTGGGCCCTGGTCACCAATTATTTTTTTAACCTGTAGGGGGCCCTGACCACCAATGTTTATTTATATAATTTTTATGGGGGGCCCTGGCGCCACAGTTTTTTTTAACTTATTGGGGGCCCTCACCATTAATTGCTTTTTATAACTTGTGGAGGGCTTACCGTTTTTAGTCTGTGTGGTCTTTTAATTATGGTGTGGGCGGGATCTGGGGCTGGGGTGGGCTGGGCATGAATAGTCACAGAGTGTGACTATTCATGTTTTTTTCATGAGTACTTAGGTTTATCTGCATCTATTCTAGATGTTTTGTGTTTAGCTTTGAACAAGTTAAAATCTTTGTACTTTAGGCACCAAATTTGCAGACTCTGTGGGTCAGTGACTTGCTTTGCCTGACAAATACTGCTCTGAGTATAAAACTTACGTTAATATTAAACTACGAGAAGCCATCAGACAAATTGCATCCATAACAACACAGAGTGCCTCCATAAGTTTGTGTTTTTGCAAATGCACTGTTTGTCTTTTTTGTGTCATGGCAATGTTGATTTTATTGATTTTCATCGATTTTGTAAGGAACCATTAAATTACTTTGCTTCATTTTATTTTAACACTTAAACCAGCCCTTTAAAATCCTTATTCCTGAACCCAAGACTTCATAGTTCAGTGTGATTTTTAGGAACCTGTGGGTTGCTTAGGCTTCTTTGAAATGAAATAATAGCATTGCTTTGGATGCCACGGTGGATTTAAAATGTAGTTTACTGAATCATCACCCTACTTTTTTGGGAATAAGGCTGTTTAGTTTTAGGACATCAAGGTTTAGGTTGTACCTATTCTCATGCCCAGCAGGCTCCATCCACAATTGAACATACAAAAATCGAGGTTGTTGGGGGCACTCCAAGGCTAAGTAAAAATATATAAATACAATGGAAGTGCAACTGATCTGGCCAAATTAGCTACAAACAGAAGAGAGGGCATAGATTAATGTACATTCCCTGATCCACTGTTTCATAATTATATAGGGGTCTGTTTACTAACCCATCACTAATTATCGCTGAGACTATTATAGCGACAAAATTAACGCTGCTCGGATGTTTACTAAAGTGTGATGAGACAAATTTGCCTAGCGATAAGTGCAATTTGGTGCTCATTTAGGTTCACTGCATAAACTGCTTTAAAACTTGCACATTTTTGGGCACCACTGCCAATGGCCACACTAATAAATATTTATATGAATGAGTTTATATAAAATAGAGTTTACGGTATTACCAGTGTATAATGTATTATAAAAGGGAAGCCGTCATCCAAAAAATTATTCCAAATGCTACTTTAACATGTTAGTCAAGCAAAATGAACTTTAATTACACTGTATAAATTATTTGAATCTTGTTTCCTTCCGTATGGGAATTCATAATTATAGCAAATGTTATTAAGGCAAGCCTTGCATCATCTCAAAATCTTGAAAAATAGAATGGGGGACCTGATGTCCATCCCCCCGCACTGGTTACACAATTAAATGGTAAAGAGAATGGGGGGAATGTGGGGAGAGCAGTGACATCTAGGAAGTGCTGAATGGAAAGTGAAAGTAATTGTGGAGTGCATAGAGGAGGGGCAGGCAATATTTGACTGACAGATCAGATTTTCAAATGAGTTTACAACAGCTATGAATGCTTAAATAATAAAAAAGAATTTGGATTTCATGTTTAATTTGAAAAGGACTTTTATTAAACAGCT
The DNA here is from genome assembly GCF_017654675.1 of Xenopus laevis. Classification (NCBI taxonomy): domain Eukaryota; kingdom Metazoa; phylum Chordata; class Amphibia; order Anura; family Pipidae; genus Xenopus; species Xenopus laevis. Next base: position 111,845,474 of record NC_054385.1, on the reverse strand, counting down.
TTTTATGTCTGGGTGACAGGTCCACTTTAAATATGCTTATGGCCAATTAAGTACGAGCAGGAATAAGTGATTTTCCCATTATATTAATTTTTCTTAATAAACTCACTAAATATACATTTATAAGTACGATTCTTCCTCAGCGCAATCACTAAGTTTCTAGCGAAAACGCTAGTAACGCTAGCAAAAAGTCGTCAGCGTTCGGCACCCAGGACAAAACTCTGCATATTAGTGAATTGGTGTAATCTGAGCGCATTTGCACCTGGCGAAGTGTTGCGATGGGTGCGAAACATACGCTGGCGAAAATTCACTGGTTAGTGAATCTGCCCCTTAGTATCTATGCAAGAGCATGAATTTTCAAAAATGGGGTTTTAGTTACAAAGTTATGATCATAAAATTGATAAGCCACCATACCACGTCAATGTATGGTGGCCCTTACTATTTACCTCTGTGCACATTTCAGTTAGAAACCCCTCCATGCCTCTAAATGTAGTTGCACAGTATCCATGTGCAAGTCCCCAGAAGCAAGCCATATCAAATTTGGAGGCCCAATGGAAGTTAAAGGGATACTGTCATGGGAAAAAAAAATTTTTCAATATGAATCCGTTAATAGTGCTGCTCCAGCAGAATTCTGCACTGAAATCCATTTCTCAAAAGAGCAAACAGATTTTTTTATATTCAATTTTGAAATCTGACACGGGGCTAGACATATTGCCAATTTCCCAGCTGCCCCAAGTCATGTGACTTGTGCTCTGATAAACTTCAATCACTCTTTACTACTGTACTGCAAGTTGGAGTGATATCAACCCCCTCCCTTTTCCCCCCAGCAGCCAACAAAAGAACAATGGGAAGGTAACCAGATAGCAGCTCCCTAACACAAGATAACAGCTGCCTGGTAGATCTAAGAACAACACTCAATAGTAAAAACCCATGTCTCACTGAGACACATTCAGTTACATTGAGAAAGAAAAACAGCAGCCTGCCAGAAAGCATTTCTCTCCTAAAGTACAGGCACAAGTCACATGACCAGGGGCAGCTGGGAAATTGACAAAATGTCTAGCCCCATGTCAAATTTCAAAATTAAATATAAAACAATCTGTTTGCTCTTTTGAGAAATGGATTTCAGTGCAGAATTCTGCTGGAGTAGCACTTTTAACTGGTTCATTTTGAAAAAAAATTTTTTCCCATGACAGTATTCCTTTAAGTAACTCAATGGCTATGGTAAACAGAATAGCAGCTCTGTACCCTAACATGATTTAAATTGGACCATGTATAAATTGCCCATTAAACATCCCTCTTTCACTCATGCCTTTCAAATCATTATAGGTAGGTGTCCTGGAATTTACTTGATGCATGCACCACTTATAGGACACTGAAAGCATAGCTATTCTACCTTGCGCTTATAGTTTATTCTGCTGTTGAGCTGTTATTGCTAACTCTTTTGGTAGCGGGAAATGAGCCCCAAGCTTGTGACAGTACGATGCTATGCTGAATGCAAAGTAATGATATAAAATATACACATTTTTACTGTTTATTATTACAAAATGTATTACAGAGGATTCATATAAATATGTTTATTTGAATTATTCTTTGTCTGTACTTCTGCATTCACTGCCAATGTAACACGTATATATATATTCCAGTACGACACACGGGTCCTGAAAAGAGGATGGAGAATCTACATCTAGTGGCAAGAAGATGGTAATTATATTTTGGGCCTAGAGATCAATTTCGCAGTAACGATTTCTAAAGATTCACTTTGATTGGGGGTTCCTAACAATTGCTACTATGCTGTTGTTATGTAAAGGGTTTATTCACCTTTAAGTATGTTACAGAAGGGCCTATTCCTGGCAGTAACGTAAGTAGGCTGGGGCAGGCCCAGGTGCGGGCCGTGCAGCCTGGCCCCACCCCCCCCGTGACGATTTTCTTCACGGCTGCAGCCGATTACAGCGGGGCAGGATCTGCCAGGGGGCCCTGTGGGGGTGCGGGCCCTGGTCCAATCGCACCCCCTGCTCCCCCGGTAATTATGCCACTGATTCCTGGCAAATTTGCTATCAGTTATTTTTTTTAGTCATTTTTTAAAATGATTTGCCTATGTCCTCCGACTCTTTCCAGATTTCAAATAGGGATCACTGACCCCATCAGCACAAAAATATTACTCTGTGAAGATAAAATATTATTGGCTTACTCTAGTTGCTTTTTATTACTTATCTTTCTATGCCGGACTCTCCTATTCATATGCCCATCTCTCGTTCAAACCACTGCCTGATTTCTAGAGTAACTAAGACCCTAGCAACTAGATAGCTGCTGAATGCTGTCTAATGTATAACAAGGTAAGGGGCTTATTCCAGTGTAGGAGCTGATTCTCTGCCTGTGTTTTTGTTTTTCAGTCCTGGTGTGGCATTAGCCTTAGGGTTCAAGCACACGGGCAGATTCGGGGAGATTTAGTCGCCTGGCGCCTAATCGCCTCTTCTGGGGGGGGGCAACAATCTCCTCGAACTGCCTTCCACCTGCTATAATGAACGCAATGGCACTCTCATCACTTCGATTTCCAAAGTCGCCCGAAATTGCCTCATGAGGAAACTTCGGACGACTTCAGAAATCTAAGTGCCGCGCGTGCATTGGCGCTGGCGTTTCTGCATTATAGCAGGCGGAAGGCAGTTCGGGGAGATTGTCACCCCCAGGCAACTAAATCTCCCCGAATCTGCCTGTGCCAAAAAAAAAAAATGCCTTACAAAGACCAGGGGCCCACCCTCAGTATTATTTTTCTTCTCCTCACTCAACCTCTATTCTCTTTCTTTACATACTATAATCAGGGCCGGATTTACCCTTCCTGCCCCCCTAGGCCCAGCTACTGTGCCGCCCCCCCCCCCCGTATTTTCTGGAAGTAAATCTTTGGCTGCTTGCACCTGCACTGCCACGCAAGCGCTCAGCAGCTCTTACCTGAACTAGCTCCCTTTCCAATCCTCTAGACTCTATTTCTAATTAGTCTGGCGCGGCTTGGCGCCGTGCGTGCCCGTGCGGTGCGCCAAATGATGTCACAATGAAGCGCGCATGTGCAGTTACATGGTAACGTGGCGACGTCACAGAGCGCAGACCGGTGGAGCTCTGCACCGACACCGCTTGCTATCTACTCTCTCTGTAGAGTAGAGTAGAGGCAGGCACACAGCAGGAGTCCACACAAGCTGCTGCGCCGGGTCAATGTGGGGGGCGGGCGGTTGCTCTGTTTGGAAATGTGACGGTCACGGACCGCTCCACTTTACTATGTTATAGAGAAGATGGTAGGGGGCCTGCTTGCTGCCCCTAACATCTTGCCACCCTAGGCCCGGGCCGAGGGGGCCTCTCCCCAAATCCGGGCCTGACTATAATCTAATTAGCCCCTTTGCTCTCATAGAAATAGGGAATGGCCATGAAATATGCCAAATGTTTAGAAGCAGGAGGGCCCACTAACACATGGGCCCACTGGGAGCACCCACCCACCTCAAATCTCACCCTAACTGGTCTCCAATCTGGGCATCTGAGCTTACACCAATGTTATGAGTTATTAAGGAATATAATGAAAAAACTTGACACCGACACTACAGCAAAAAGGTGAGGATTACATTCTTCTTTTATTTTGTTTAGTAGGTAGCACAATAACATGTACAGTGCCTTCCACCACCTCCTTTCCCAGGTGGAGGCCAAGCACAAAGGCAGTTATCAAGTACCCAGATTAAAAAAAAACACACAACAGTGACTGTGGAGAATTCTACATTGTGATGAGCTCATGGGAACAGTTGTAAAATTCAATCTGAAGGGTTGCTTGTGCTTTGTTGAAAAAAACCCACTCTTAAAGGGATACCATCATGGGAAAACATGTTTTTTTTAAAAATGCATCAGTTAATAGTGCTAGTCCAGCAGACTTCTGCACCGAAATCCAGTTCTCAAACAGATTTTTTTATATTCTATTTTGAAATCTGACATGGGGCTAGACATATTGTGAGTTTCCCAGCTGCCCCCAGTCATGTGACTTGTGCCTGCACTTTAGGATGAAACTACTTTCTGGCAGGCTGATATTTCTCCTACTTAATGTAACTGAATCATCTCAGTGGGACTTGGCTTTTACTATTGAGTGTTGTTCTTAGATCTACCATAGTTACATAGTTAAATTGGATTGAAAAAAGAAAGTTTTTTTTTTTTTTTTCTTTTCCTTTCCCATCTTCCACATAAGAATCATACATTGAAGATAGGACGGATGCTAATATGCCAATATGACTTGAAGAATATGTGGGCTTTAAATGAGGGGTGAAAAGCTTATATACACTTATAAAGAAATATTGCTAAAAATGGAGATAAAATACGACCAATTTTCAGAATATATAGACGAGAGAAAGGAGGGGTTAAGGATAATGAAAAAAAAAGAGAATAAGGCCAGATATGAATATATATATGTAGCCCTCCATTGGACATCAAATGAGTTTTGTTGTTGTTTTTGTGATGTCTTGTATCTGTAATTGTATCTTGATGTATCTTCTTTTCTCCTTGTTTGTATTCTTATTCTTTTTATCTGGAAAAAAAAGGAAAAATTTATTAATAAACTATAAAGTCCATCAAGTTCAACCCCTCCAAATGAAAACCCAGCATCCATACACACACCCATCCCTACTTTTAATTAAATTCTATATACCCATACCTATACTAACTATAGAGCTTAGTATCACAATAGCCTTTGATATTATGTCTGTCCAAAAAATCATCCAAGCCATTTTTAAAGTCATTAACAGAATCAGCCATCACAACATCACCCGGCAGTGCATTCCACAACCTCACTGTCCTGACTGTGAAGAACCCCCTACGTTGCTTCAAACGAAAGTTCTTTTCTTCTAGTCTAAAGGGGTGGCCTCTGGTACGGTGATCTACTTTATGGGTAAAAAGGTCCCCTGCCATTTGTCTATAATGTCCTCTAATGTACTTGTAAAGTGTAATCATGTCCCCTCGCAAGCGCCTTTTTTCCAGAGAAAACAACCCCAACCTTGACAGTCTACCCTCATAATTTAAGTCTTCCGTCCCTCTATCCAATTTAGTTGCACTTAGTCTCTGCACTCTCTCCAGCTCATTTATATCCCTCTTAAGGACTGGAGTCCAAAACTGCACTGCATACTCCAGATGAGGCCTCACCAGGGACCTATAAAGAGGCATAATTATGTTTTCATCCCTTGAGTTAATGCCCTTTTTTATGCAAGGCAGAACTTTATTTGCTTTAGTTGCCACAGAAAGACACTGCCCAGAATTAGACAACGTGTTATCTACAAAGACCCCTAGATCCTTCTCATTTAAGGAAACTCCCAACACACTGCCATTTAGTGTATAACTTGCATTTATATTATTTTTGCCAAAGTGCATAACCTGCATTTATCAACATTGAACCTCATTTTCCAGTTTGCTGCCCAGTTTCCCAGTTTAGACAAATCACTCTGCAAGTGGCAGCATCCTGCATGGAACCTATAGTTCTGCACAATTTAGTATCATCTGCAAAAATAGAAACAGTACTTTCAATGCCCACCTCCAGGTCATTAATAAACAAGTTGAAAAGCAAGGGACCTAGTACAGAGCCCTGCGGTACTCCACTAACAACACTGGTCCAATTAGAAAACGTTCCATTTACCACCACTCTTTGTAGTCTATCTTTTAGCCAGTTCTCAATCCAGGTACAAATACTATGTTCCAGGCCAACATTCCTTAATTTAACCAGTAACCTTTTGTGTGGCACTGTATCAAATGCTTTAGCTGCTTACCAGGCAGCTGTTATCTTGTGTTAGGGAGCTGCTATCTGGTTACCTTCCCATTGTTCTTTTGTTATGCTGCTGGGGGGGGGGGAGGGGGGTGATATCACTCTAGCTTGCAGTACAGCAGTAAAGAATGATTGAAGTTTATCACATGACTGGTGGGTGCTGGGAAAGTGAGAATATGTCTAGCCCCATGTCAGATTTCAAAATTGAATATAAAAAAATCTGTTTGATCTTTTGAAAAATGGATTTCAGTTCAGAATTCTGCTGGAGCAGCTCTATTAACTGATACTTGTTTTCCCATGACAGTATCCCTTTAACATTTAGGCTAATGGCATGGAAACAAGCATCTATGCGTTTTTATGCCAAAATTCTATCTGTGCGTACGTGCTGATGGGATGTCAGCATACAAACGTTTCCATTAAAGGGGGGGGGGAGGGGGAGAGATTTGCACATGACTGCTATCTGAGGAACTAATGTGAAGAGTCTTGCTAATGCTATTACATGTTACCTATCATTTTCAATTCATTCCAATGGGAAATCCTGCCTTGCCTGGTTTTATGAAATCTTACTCACCCTTTTCTGATTTCAGAATGATTTTCTATGGTCCCTATTCCTAACAATGGGGCATTCAGGTCACTCAATTTCCTGGAAGAACATATGTTGATATTTTGTTGTAGTATCCAGACTCACAGGCCAAGCAAAGGGTACGTTTGTGAATCTCTCAGAACGAAGAGCAAGTTATGACAAATGAAAATCTATGAAATCTTACTCACCGTTTCATGATTTCAGAATGATTTGCTATGGACCCTATCTCTAAATGATATGGTTATAATTATATAACTATTTGGTGGAGGTTCCATCATGCTGTTGGGCTGTGTGGCTAGTTCAGGAACTGGGGCCCTTATTAAAGTCGAGGGTTGGATGAATTCAACCCAATATCAACAAATTCTTCAGGATAATGTTCAAGCATCAGTTGAAGTTAAGCAGAGGTTGGATATTCCAACAAGACAATGACCCTAAACACACTTTGAAATCTACAAAGGCATTTATGCAGATTGAGAAGTACAATATTCTGGAATGGCCGTCACAGTCGCCCGACTTGAATATCATGTAAAATCTATGGGTTGATTTGAAGCAGGTTGTCCATGCTCAACAGCCATCAAATATAACTGAACTGGAGAGATTTTGTATGGACGAATGTACAAAAATACCCCCATCCAGAATCCAGACACTCATCAAAGGCTATAGGAGGCGTCTAGAGGCTGTTACATTTACAAAAGGAGGCTCAACCAAGTATTTATGTAATATCTCTGTTGTGGTGTCCAACACCTGTCTAATTTTGTTATTAAGCATATTGCATATTTTCTGTTAATCCAATTAACTTTATGTCACTACTAAAATACTACTGTTTCCATAAGACATGTTATATATTACAATGAAGTTGCTACTTTGAAAGCTCAGCCAATGATAAACAAAACTCCAAAGAATCAAGAGGGGTTCCCAAACTTTTTCATATGACTGTATATATCTCTAGAATAAAATATGAATTCCTGATGTCATAGACAATTTTGCACAGTACATTTTCTCTTACAATGGATTACGTTTCTACTGCTCCTTAATTTGGGCCGATTTCAGTTCTCCTCAGTACAGGTTCTAGGGATGGCTCTCATTTGATAGAAGAGTCCCTTTTTCCGGAAGGCTCGTCTCAGGATACCCAGGTTAAATGTATCAGTGGGGCTTGCAGGTCTGATTGCGAATTTCTGGAGCAGGGTTGTGAAGAAGAGGAAGATTTCCATACGAGCCAGCCCCTCTCCTGGACAGATTCTTTTTCCTATAAGATAAAATTATTATAATTATGCTTTATTGTTATAGCACAAAACATGTATGCAGTTCCAACCATTAGTCCCAGCCATAGTGAACTTTATAGTCTAAGTTCCCTATCACATTAACATAACACAGTGTAGACACATGGGGTATATTTTTCAAATAGTGAAGTTAGAGATCGCCACCAGGCCAGGACTGGCAATCTGTGGGTTCTGGCAAATGCCAAAGGGGCTGCTATAAGGCGCCACAGTCCTCTAGAGGAAAATTCCGTCACTCTCCATTCATTTCTATGGGATTTTGAATGGCGTATTTATCAAAGGATGAACTTTCACTTTCACCCATTGATACAGTAAATACCCTTTTAAAAATCCCATAGGAATTAATGGAGACTGGAGGAATTTTACTATAGAGGACTGTGGTGATTTCTACCTTCGCTCTTTCATATATATAACTCTTAGACTGTAAGTTCTACGGGGCAGGGACCTCCTTCCCACTATCAGGGGAATGTAATAAAAGTCGCAAAGAGCAAAACAATTCGTACCAATAAGACTAAAAATCCACATCTCGCAATGTAATATTGTTCCTTAAACTGTTATTACATTGCGAATTTTAATTGCGCATTGCGAATTTTAATTGCGCACTCATAAGAAGAGCTTGAAGGTGTCGTAATCTTTTGGAGCAAACATAACGACTTTTTCAGTAAGAAGTTTTATTACATTGACTGCGCATTGGCGCAAACTATAAAATTCGCAAACGGTCGGAAGTGGTCGCTTAACAGTTTCCGGGCTCGCGAAAGCTATATTAAATTCGCACAAAGCAAAATTTGTTCGCACAAAGGCATAACGTTTCGCATTGCGAATAGTTATTCCGTTAGTGATTTTTATTACATTCCCCCGTATATCTCTTAACACATAGCACTTAAACTCTTTGTTCTGCATATATTCATTGTTTCATTTGTCTTCTCAATGTATAATTAAGTTATACATACATATACACACACACATGCAATGTCATTAAAAGCCAATTTATTCTCCTGTATATTTTGGAAACAAAAGTACCAGAGGAAACTTACACTGATATACGGTAACGATCCATTGCTATTCTGTAATGAAGCAACTGTTAGGTACTTATAACCTTGTAATTCATCCATATTTTGAAACATGCTTTTTTCTCTCTCAAACATATACATATAATTACATATTGCAATATGTATGTTTATATGGTAGCATGTCCAATGTTATGTTTTTATTTACAAGCACTTTACCTGCTGAGAATGGTATGAATGCAGCCCGAGAACAGAACTGTCCTTTCTCATCAAGGAAATGTCCTGGATTGAATTCCTCCGGTGTTTTCCATAGGGCCGGGTCCCATAGTGCCGAGCCAAGAATAGGTATAACAGTTGTTCCCTATCCCAAAATTTTTATAAGTAAACAACATGACAGTCATGCAATATCACTAAACACCAGTTGTAAATGATCAAATACGCACTGTGTACAAAGATATGAGTCCACCAGACCAGTTTAACAGTAGCAGAAATATAGAGTTTATTTTTTAATCTAAGTGAAATGTACTCTTACCTTTGGGATATTGAATCCACGGAACACTGTGTCCTCTGTTAACATGTGAGGAAGGGCCATTGGTACAAGGTCCAAAAACCTCTGAATCTCATGAATAACTGCATTAGTGTAATGCATTTGGGCCCGGTCTGCCAATCCTGGCAATCGATCTGATCCAACGATTTTGTCTATCTCCATCTGCACCTTGGCTGAGAAAAGAAGACTCTCTCACTAGAATCATTTACTATATTGTTGCAAGCATCAAGCTCTTTTGTTTTCTTTACTCTCAAACAGTTTATTTGCCCCCAACATGCCATTCTAATTGTACTTGCTAAAGAAAATTAACATGATGAAACCTGTGCAGGATTTGTTATTATGGTTTTTAAAAATTGGCACTTGCATGCAATTACTGGCAGCTGGAGATCGGTGAGTATTGTACCCGATACTCCTGATATAGATGAGCAGTGGCTACCATTATTCTGTATCTTTATGTATTCCTAACACTGTGTTTATAAATAATAAGAGGTTTGAATCTCACCTTGAATGTGGGGATATTTTAACATGACCAGCAAGCCAAACTGAAGGGTGTTTGTGGTAGTCTCTGTCCCAGCTACATATAAATTCTGGATTGAATGTACTAAATTTTCTGTGCAGAATTCACTTTCGTTTAGGTCCTTTTCCTACGTAAGAAAACAGTGTTTCAAAAACAATATGAAAGATGTCTAATTTATCATCATTTGTTTTTTAAACCTGAAATAATTAATACTCTAAAAACATAAATATTTTTTTAATTAATTCCTTGCCACTCATTGTTTCTTCCCCATACTAGCAATTATGGTCTAATATTTATATGACTATGTTGTAATATATGACTACATTGTAGCACTCCCTTCCATTACTTATTATTGCCTATAATACTATGATTTTCTCTTGTCAACAACAATATATTGGAATATTTCAAATTACCTGAGCTGCCACAGTCAAAATTAAGGAGAATCTCCTTTTTTAGATGTTTCAAGTTGACCATCTAAACAACTGAGTTGAAAGAGTCTTTCCATCTCTACCTAAGTCCCACCCACTTATATCTCCCACCCACTTATGGTACCTGTTATCCAGAATGCTTGGGACCTTGGGTTTTCTGGATAAGAGATCTTTCTGTAATTTGCATCCCCATACCTAGTTTTTGCACCCTTAATTATATATTATTTGGGATCAAGTACAAGGTAGTGTTTTATTATTACTACAAAGAACAATGAAATGTGTTTTAACATTTTGAATTATTTAATTTATAATGGAGTCTATGGGAGGCAACCTTCCCATAATTCTGAGCTTTCAAGATAACAGGCTGGCAGATAACGGATCCTATACGGTCCACAGTGGTAGGGGAGCAGGAGGGGGCAAGTAGGGGTACAAGCAGGAGTGGTCAGGGGCAGCAGCAACCTGCCTTTGGTACAGGTACTTCTTGGCTTGGTTTTTTTTTGCATTTTCATATATATATATATATATATATATATATATATATATATATATATATATATATATATATATACACACACACACACACACGGGGGTATATATATATATATATATATATATATATATAATATACTGTATATATACTGTATATATTTGTTAAATCACCTCGTTAGACTTGATGAGAAAACAGTCAATTAAATCCCGTGGGGAATCTGAATCAAGTGTGTTCCAGTGAAAACGAATCTGCTCATGGAAAAATGATGTCAGCACTTCACTGTCTTGGAATATCTTCTGATGTGGGCCAGGAAGGTACCGCATAATTCTGGGAAATGCAGCATATGTCTGTAAAAATTACGATATGAATGACATAAATATTTTCCAGAGATTCTCTTTGGAAGAGAAGCACCTGTATCCTCATTGCTTCAGAATAGCCATGAGAGGCTACAAAAGGGATAATAAACATACCACTCCTAATGGGGATCTGATAAAACCAATCAAGCTGTTGGTGATGTTAAGGTATTTGAGGCACTGCTTGTCTTCATAATCCCAGCGTCTGCCAAACACCGTAAAGTTGATAATGTTGTTTACTGAACGCTCAAGGAGATCCAAAGGATCTAATAGTTCCCCTGATAAAAAGACAAAGTCATTCCAACAGCAGTTCTAGTGACATTACACAACTAAATCCCCCTAGCCTCCACACTAACTACTATATTCAGTGCTCCTCCTCCACTGTGACTGATAAGGAAGTCTCAAAACTTTTGGCTTCCTTTCATTTTACTACCTGCCCACTTGATCCTATTCCTCCTAAGGGTAAGGGCACACGAGAAGATTTGTGGAGATTTTATTGCCTGACAAATTGCCTCTTCTTCGGGCAACTAATCTCCCTGAAAAGCCTTTTCGCTGGCTAGAATCTAAATCGCCGGTGGGATGGCACTCGGAGTGCTTCGTTTTCCGAAGTTGCCCAAAGTTTCCTTGTGAGGCAACTTCGGGTGACTTAGGAAAACAAAGTCCTCCTAGTGCTATCCAGCTGGCGATTTAAGCTGGCCATAGATCTTTTCGTTATCGTGAGACCGCGATGATTTCTAAACGATCGTTAAAATGTACAATTTTCCATCAACTAAAAATAACATTTCAGCCGATATTGCCAGGAAAACTGAAGGTAGCTGCCTGCTTGGCCCCGCAAACATAGATAGATTGCACTGGGGCCGATAAATTTTTTTATAACCTGGCCGATCAATTTTCTGATAGATGTCAGACAAAAAATTTTAAGATGTACGATCGTTCAATTCCCACTAACTTCACGATAATTTGACGGATTTCGCTAAAATTGGTCATTCACCAAGAAAAATCTTTACGCCTATGGGGACCTTTAGATTCTATCCGGCGGGAAGGATTTTCGGGGAGATAAGTCGCCCGAAGAAGAGGCGATTAGTCGCCTGGTGACTGAATCTCCCCGTGTGTCTCTGTCCTAAACTGTTCCCAATGCCAAACTCTGGCTATTGAAAGCCATAACTCATCTATTTAATTTCTCCCACTTAACTAAAGCTCCCCATAGACGCAACGATTCTTCTTGCCGATTTTAGGGAAGTCCGACCAATCCTTCGAAATTATCGTGCAGTTAGTGGGATTCTAACGATCGTACATCTTACGATTTTTCGGCCGACATCTGTCAGGAAATTGATCGGCCAGGTCAAAAAATCTTTGTCGGCCCCAGTGCAATCTATCTATGTTTGCAGGGACAAGCAGGCAGCTCCCCTTTGTTTTCCTGGCAAATTGGTCTTTTTAGTTGAAGGTAAATTCGTACGATCGTTCTGAGAAGATCGTGGTCTCACGATGAGGATCTGATCTTTTAAAAATCTCAACATCTATGGCCAGCTTAAATCTTTCCCCTCCTGATTAAAACATTTATTTGTCACTCTCTGTCAGTCCCTTGGTACTGGCTTGCGCCCCGGCAAGAGATCGCGGCGTGTGTGCGCACCGGCGCGGTTGCGTCGAGTTGTGCGCGCGTGCGTGGACGGAGGTTCGCGGGCGCGTGCACGTCTTTGACGCGCACGTTTTGACGCGCGCGCACGTTTTTGACGCGCGCGCACGTTTTTGACGCATGCGCACGGTGCGTAAAAGGACGCCGAGGCCTGCAAGTCACTGCGAAGTGATCTTGCCTCTGACACTAAGCGTTTTGAATTCCACATTGCTGATCCACTGGTTTCCTGATTATTGGCCTGTTTTTGACTCTTCTCTTGGATTTCCCCTGGTACCGCTGATTCCGTTCCTGACCTACGCCTGGCTTTGACTACGTTTCCGCTTATCCCTGTTTGGCTACCTCGACTAGACTTTTTACAAGTGCCTACCCAACATCTATTACCGGCACCTCTGTTACTCTCCATCTGGGCTTATTCCTGTTTCCACCCAGGCTCTAAGTTCCAGTGAGAGGCATAGGGGAGGCTATTATTTCGTCGGACCCATTACGGAGCCTGATAGTATCACTTCGCCAATATGGAGTCTGGCGGTGATCAAGCCTCTCAGCCTTTTGATGCCCTCGTTCAGCAAATCACATCTCTTACTAAAGCAGTACGGGACCTGCAAGGAGGTTATCAACAGATCCAGATTCAACTTCATGATCTTACTCCTCCTGTTAATCCTCCTCCACCTCCGGTGTCCCAAGCTCCAACCCAACCTACCGCTTCCGCTCCTGTGTATTCCGAACCCAAGGTGGCGCTACCAGAAAAGTTTTCCGGAGATAGACAACTTTTTCGTGCATTCTTCCATGGTTGTCGACTAGTATTCTCCCTGAAACCACAGACCTATGCCTCCGAACAAGTCAAGGTTGGAGTAATTATTTCCTTACTGTCTGGGGAACCACAAGCTTGGGCACACCGTCTGATGGAGAGCCAAAGTCCACTCCTGAATGACTCTGATACTTTCTTCCAGGCCTTAGGTCAAATTTATGATGACCCCAGACGCGACGTTTCTGCTGAGGCCGCCATTCGTGTGTTACGCCAAGAAAGACGGCCGGTAGAGGACTATATTTCTGATTTTCGCAGATATGCAGCAGACACAGAGTGGAATGACAAGGCTTTGAGACATCAATTTCGTCTTGGACTCTCTGATGCCTTAAGAGATGAACTGTCTCGTGTCGCAATGCCCACCGATTTGGAAGGCCTTATTGATCTAGTAATCCAAATGGATCAACGCCTGAGAGAAAGACGTGCTGAAAGGTCTTCTTCCTGGCTTCTTCCCAAGGCTCCTCTGCTCCCTCGCCTTTCTGCCTCTTCTCATCTTGTGGAGTCGGGTGAACCTATGCAAATCGGTCTTCTAAGGTCTGCTATCTCTCCTGAAGAAAGACTTCGCAGACGCCAACTGAACCTCTGCCTGTATTGCGGGTTGTCTGGTCATTTTCTGAAGGACTGTCCCACTCGCCCTTCTGGTAAAGCTGGACTGTCTTTTTTATCTGTTAGTACTTCGCCCAGAGGATTCTCACCCTTAACTCTTTCCATTTCTCTACAGTGGCTCGAAAGAAGAGTTAAAGCATCGGCCATCGTTGACTCTGGGGCGTGTGACTGCTTCATTGATTCTGAGTTTGTTAAGACTTACGTTATCCCTATTCGTCTCAAACAAGAGCCCTTCTCTGTAAGGACAGCCGATGGTTCATCGCTCTCTTCCGGGCCTGTGACGCATGAGACGATCCCTTTGAAGGTTATGATAAACTCCTGCCATTCAGAGTCTATTGTTTTCAATGTGATTTTTTCTCCCCTTTTCCCTGTTATTTTTGGCTTACCTTGGTTAAAACGTCACAATCCTTCAATAAATTGGTGCACTGGTACCCTGCAATTCGACTCCAAAGTCAGTATTTCTCATTCAGTTACAGAAAATAAAGAGTTTTCCATGGCTCTGTGTCCCTCCTCTGACGATCGTTTAACAAAAATACCATACTTTTTACACGAATTTTTGGATGTCTTTGATGAGAAGGGAGCTGACAAACTTCCCCCTCACCGTGTTTACGATTGTCCTGTCGACCTTTTACCTGGAGCAGCCATTCCTTTTGGGCGAATTTACCCTCTTTCGGAACCTGAACTGTCTGTATTAAAGAACTATATCGACGATAATTTAAAGAAGGGTTTTATTCGTCCTTCTACTTCACCGGCTGGGGCAGGCATATTCTTTGTCGAAAAGAAGGACCACTCTTTACGACCATGTATTGATTATAGGCAATTGAATCATATAACTGTCAAGAATCGTTACCCTCTTCCTCTTATTCATGAACTTTTCCAGAGTCTTCGAGGGGCAAAAATATTTTCAAAACTTGACCTACGAGGTGCTTATAATTTGGTGAGGATCCGAGAGGGCGATGAATGGAAGACAGCTTTCAGATCCCGCTATGGACATTTTGAATATTTAGTCATGCCGTTTGGCCTATGCAACGCCCCCGCAACTTTTCAGCATTTCGTCAATGATATTTTTAGAGACATCCTCGATCAATTCGTTATCGTTTATTTGGATGACATACTTATCTTCTCCACATCCTATGAAGAACATGTTACACACATGAAGAGAGTTTTCAATAGGCTCCGTACTCATGGTCTCTTTGCTAAGCTAGAGAAATGCGAGTTTAATAAATCTTCCATCGAATTTTTGGGTTTCATCATTTCCGATCAAGGGATATGCATGGATAAGAAGAAGGTTTCTACAATTCTTGAATGGCCAGTTCCTGATAATCGTAAAGCTGTTCAGAGATTTGTTGGTTTCGCCAATTTCTACAGGAAGTTTATTAAAGACTTTTCCAAGATCATCGCCCCCATCACAGATTTGACCAGTTCTTCTAAACCCTTTGTCTGGACTCCTCAGGCTCAATCTGCATTTCAGAAACTTAAAGAGTTATTCGTCTCTGCACAGATTCTTAAACACCCAAATCCAACTTTGCCGTTTGTCCTTGAAGTTGATGCCTCTGAGGTTGCAGTCGGCGCCATTCTTTCACAAAGGTTTGGAGCCCAAGGTTCTCTTTTTCCTGTAGCTTTTTTTTCTAAAAAGCTCTCATATTCAGAAAAGAACTATGACGTTTCCGACAGGGAACTCCTTGCAATTAAAGCTGCATTTGAAGAATGGAGACATTTGTTGGAGGGGGCTTTACATCCTATTTTAATTTTTTCTGATCATAAGAATTTAGAATACCTACGTACAGCTAAACGTCTCAAGCCTCGACAGGCTAGGTGGGCTTTATTCTTCTCCCGTTTTAACTTCCATATTACCTATAGACCAGGAGCAAAGAATGGTAAAGCCGATGCTCTTTCCCGTATATTTTCTGAAGATGATAAAATTCCTGAACAGATCCATACCATTCTCCAACCTCAGAACTTCCTTTTATTACAGTCTGAACTTATGTCCAGAGTTAAAGAAGCTTCTTTTACCACTAATATCTCCCCAGATCTGGAACCAAAGGATGGTTTTCTTTTTTTCAAGAATAAAATTTTTGTCCCTGAGACACTTCGTGTGGATGTTCTTCAGTTTGTTCATAGTCATCCTCTGTCTGGACATTTAGGTACAAAAAAGACTATTAATTTAGCCAAAAGACTTTTTTTCTGGCCCAGGATGAGTAAGGACTGTAGGCTGTTTGTCAGTTCTTGTGAGACGTGTGCTCGTTTTAAATCTTCTCATTGTCGACCCATGGGGCTTCTTCATCCGTTACCAGTCCCTGACAGGTTTTGGGGTTCACTTTCAGTGGATTTTATTGTGGAATTACCTCCTTCTCAAGGCTTTAATACAATCTTTGTTGTGGTCGATCGTCTATCCAAGATGGCACACTTCATTCCCATGATTGGTACTCCTTCGGCTGCTTCTACTGCTGAGGTCTTTATTAAAGAGGTTATCAGACTACATGGGGTTCCGGATGAGATTGTTTCCGACAGAGGGGTACAATTTACGTCCAAGTTCTGGAAAGCACTCTGCCAGTCTCTGAAGATTAAACTTCTTTTTTCCACAGCCTTTCACCCTGAAACTAACGGACAAACAGAAAGAACGAATCAAACCCTTGAACAATATCTTCGTTGTTTCACTTCCTTCCTACAAGATGATTGGTATCAACTTCTCCCATTTGCCGAATTCTCTTACAATAACTCCGTGCACTCATCAACTAAGGAGACGCCTTTTTTCGCCAATTATGGTTTTCATCCTCAAGTTTTACCTAACCTTCCTAGAGAGGTGACATTGCCCGTACTTCAAGACCGACTTACATTTTTGTCCAGTAACCTTCAAAAGATCCGACAAGCTATGACTGTGTCACAAAGAAATTATAAATTTTTTGCCGACAAGAAGAGAAGAGGGAGTCCGGGTTTTAAAGTGGGGGAACAAGTGTGGTTATCCACCCAACATATTAAATTAGACTGTCCTTCCAAGAAGTTGGGGCAAAAATTTCTTGGTCCGTTCCCCATCATGCAACAAATCAATAATGTGGCTTTTAAGCTGAAGTTACCTGCATCTTTCAAGATCCACCCAGTATTTCATATATCTCTTCTCAAACCGGTTGTCAAGAACACGTTTCCTGGTCGTTCTTCTTCTCCTCCAATACCAGTAACCATTCAAGGAGTTGAAGAATTCGAAGTAGGTGCAATCTTGGATTCCAGGTATCACAGAGGTCAGTTACAATATCTAATACATTGGAAGGGTTATTCTCCTGAAGAGAGGTCTTGGGAACCAGCAAACAATGTTCATTCTCCTCGGTTTATTAAAATGTTTCACAAACGCTATCCTGCTAAGCCTGGGCCCGTCCAGAGGCCGCGCCTCGGGGGGGGGCAATGTCAGTCCCTTGGTACTGGCTTGCGCCCCGGCAAGAGATCGCGGCGTGTGTGCGCACCGGCGCGGTTGCGTCGAGTTGTGCGCGCGTGCGTGGACGGAGGTTCGCGGGCGCGTGCACGTCTTTGACGCGCACGTTTTGACGCGCGCGCACGTTTTTGACGCGCGCGCACGTTTTTGACGCATGCGCACGGTGCGTAAAAGGACGCCGAGGCCTGCAAGTCACTGCGAAGTGATCTTGCCTCTGACACTAAGCGTTTTGAATTCCACATTGCTGATCCACTGGTTTCCTGATTATTGGCCTGTTTTTGACTCTTCTCTTGGATTTCCCCTGGTACCGCTGATTCCGTTCCTGACCTACGCCTGGCTTTGACTACGTTTCCGCTTATCCCTGTTTGGCTACCTCGACTAGACTTTTTACAAGTGCCTACCCAACATCTATTACCGGCACCTCTGTTACTCTCCATCTGGGCTTATTCCTGTTTCCACCCAGGCTCTAAGTTCCAGTGAGAGGCATAGGGGAGGCTATTATTTCGTCGGACCCATTACGGAGCCTGATACTCTCATTCTGAAAAAGATCTTCTCTTGATCCCTTTTATCTTAGTAACCTCAAACCAATCTCTCTGCTCCCTTTCATCTCTAAACTATTTGAACATTTAGTTGACTACCAACTGACACTGTTCCTTTTAGACAATAATCTTTCCTATCTGACTAAAACATCTTTCTTCCTTGAAAACACCTCTTAAAACACATTTATTAGAGAAACTCACCCTCATTTAGTTTAGCAGAACTTCAGTGTGCTGCCAAATGTCATACCCTATATGCTATGCTTGGCCCCTGTGTAGCCAACATCGTTGTGCAAATTTTGATTACCTCCTGTCTGCTCTACAGCTTGTACTAGGTGCTGAACTTCCTCTTGTATTTTCTCTTCCATGGACCTCTTCCCCATGCCAAAATTTCTCAGTGTTGTCAGTACAAAGCGCCGCATCTGCTTCCAGCGTTCACCATTGACTCCAATGATGCCTTTAATGAGACAGAGTGTGCTGACAGAGGCAGAATTAAAACATCTTACAAATGCACTGAGCTTCATTGAAAAAAAAATTACTAATTACTAATACATATAAAATCTAGTATGAATACTATATCATTATTTCCTTGGAGAGACATGTAAAGACCTGCCCTGAACATGTCAAGGGATTACTTTTACTAAAAATAATAGCTGCTGAGACTTGTAATAGAGAACTTCATTCTGTATCTTAGGCAACATCTGCATTCCAAATGAATTGCCCTGGTGTTTCCCTATGTCATTTTTTGTCCACATAAAAATGTGATTAAAATCTAAATCTCTTTTTCATCTGTATTGTGGTTTCAAAAGGAAAAAATGAGGAGGATTATTTCTTGCCACTTTCTAACTAGCAAGAGTTTAGGCCTATAGACATAGTATCTTGGCTGGCGAGAAAATTAGTATGAAAAGTGTATATAGTTAGGCAACTAAAGCTGGCCATGCATAGGGAGATTTGCTCATCTGGCAATGTTGCCAATGGAGACATTGGGCTGACCTGATCGTTGGGCCCTAGAATCAATGTTGTCCTTGATCCAAAGGGATTTTCAGCCAGAAATCTATCATGGAAGCCAGTCGGAGGGTCTCATATACTGTTCAATTAGCTGCCGACTTAATCTGTGGGCAGTTTATATCTTTAAGAAGTGTTTAATTACGGTTACTAAAACTCAATCCCTAGATACATTTTCAAAGCACTCTGGCTAGGTGTTACGACTAGGGTTGCCACCCTCCCGGTATTTAACCGGCCTAGCCAAGGCCGGGGCCGGTATTACAAATTTACTGGCTATATAGCCTTAAAGGAGAATTAAACCCGTAGGTTGATGTGCAAGGATTTGCAAGACGCATGTTTTTTTCCTTACCGTCGTGCTGCGGCACTATCTCCAGCTGGCCCCAAGGGGGAGCGGGCCCTGGTGCTGTTGCACCTCCCCTGGTAGTTACGCCACTGACCCGGCCCTTTCACATCACAGCCCAACCCTTTTGTTCCAGCCACCACCACCACCGGTCGGTAGAAATTTGATCAAAAGGTGGCAACCCTAGTTATGACCCATCTGTTCTGCTCTTTAGTGCTCCCTTCCCTAGTGGCCAATTCAGGATACAGTGTTTTTAAGAACGGCTGGCACTCACCCTTGACCTAAGAATCTACTGTAGACTTCAAAGGGCAATGTTCTGCAGTGAGATTTGTCTCTGAGGGAAATCTGCGCAAATTTCATGAAAATACCTTTCCCTTTATTTATAATTAAAGAGGTTGTTCACATTTGATTTTTGAGTTATTTATTTTTCATTTCAACTCTCTACAGTTTGCAATTTCAGTCATCTGGTTGCTATAGTACAAACTACCCTAACAACCATGCATTGATTTGAACAAGAGGCTGGTATATGAATGTGAGAGGGTCTGAATATAAAGACGAGTAATAAAAAAAGCCTGCTTTATTAACTCTTACAAGCCTATATTATAACAATAAGAGATTAATTTTCTTTTTTTAAACTGTCATTTTGCTCTCTTGGTGTAAAGAATACAACTGTCCTGTGGTGCAACTATAGAGGAAGTGGACTCCCGCAGTCACAGGGGGTCCTGGATGCACAATCTGCTTTCTCTATAGTTGGTAAAAATACCCCCTTCCCAGCTATTCTCCTACCTACCGGGGAGAGGGGGGGTATGAGCAGATGGATAGTGGAAAAAGGATACTTTAGAAAAATAAATAGAAAAGGAAAGCAGTATAGAAATACATCTAAATATCAGAAAACATTTTTAAAGAAAAAATGCCAAGTCAACTGTTAAAGAATAAATATGAAGCAGAGTAGACCTTGTAACTGTACAAAATGTACATATATAGCACTGCACTTATGTGTGGGGTCTTGTGCTCCAAATCTCTTGGGCACCTAGAGATATTTATTCTGATTTATAATGCAACTTTGGTTAGAATTATATTTTTTTCACTGTGCAAAAACTTTTCGGGTGTAGGAACCCTCTTATACAGAGAACGTCAAATACTATATTCATGCCTTATATCACTCCAGGCACCAGGCAAGATGCTCAGAATATATTTTATATCACAGATGAAAGGTGTAAAGGAGAAGACTTATGTAACTTCATGGTTGAATTTAGGCTGGCACTAGAGAGAGTACTGTATATAAATTCAGGGGGGGTAATAGAATAAAAGGCACAAAGTTTCACCCAGTTCTAGTAACCCATAGCAACCAGATACGTGACAAGTAAATGTTTTTCTGATGTGTTGTTATGGGTTACTTAAAGGGCCAGTAACATCAAAAAATTAAAATGTTTTAAATTAATAAAAAAATAATGAAGTTTTGCCCTGTACTAGTAAAACTGCTGTGTTTGCTTCAGAAACACTACTATTGTTTATATAAATAAGCTGCTGAATAGCCATGGGGGCAGCCATTCAAAGCAGGAAAAGCTCAAGTTACACAGCATATAGCAGATAAGCTCTGTAGAACATAATGCTATCTGTTATCCACTAATTATCATGTGCCATGTAGCCTTTTTTCAATTTCCGCCATTGCTACTCAGCAGCTTGTTTATATGAACTATAGTAGTGTTTCAGTAGATCAGTTTTACCAGTGCAGGGCAACACTACATTATATTCTCATTACTTTAAAACACTTTCATTTTTTGGTGTTACTGTTCCTTTAACCCAGGTAGAAATGTATTGTCTTTTATCACGTTAACTGGCTGAAATTCAGTTCATGAAGAACAGTGAGATTTGAATATTTTGTAATAGTGATCTTACCATATCCCTTTGACAGTCTTTCTGTTACTGGCATGGATCCACGGGCACCAAACTGATGTGAATGAATAATCAAAGCATCTTTGAGTACTTCATAACCACAGAGTACAACTGCTGGTGTGGAACCCATCCATATAGTGAACACTGGACCATACTGTTTAGAAAGCTGATAGAAGAGAAATAAACAGATTTAGATTCAATGCTAGCTGAGGACAATGGGGGGAGGGGGGCAATACAGGAATAATGGGCCTATTCAAAAAAAATTACATTAATCAAGGATGACCATTTGTACCTAGTGATGGGAGAATAAATTCTCCAGTTATGGATTCTGCGTTTCATCACCACACGCGAATGTTTTAGCAAAACTTTTGCAAAAATTTGTTGCAACAAAAAAAAGTGTCGCGTGTAAAAACCGGTGCGCGCATAAATATTGCCGCATATGAAAATTGTTTGAACGTCCATGACTTTAATGCATTTGGCCAAAATAGTTCCACGTATAAAAGTTGTCACTCGCATCAAAATTGTCAAGAGTCAAAATTATTTTGACACCCGTTGACTTCAATACGCAGGGCCGCCATCAGGGGGGGGGACAGGGGGACAAGCGTACCGGGCCCCCATCCATAGCGCCGAGCCGTACGTCTTGCCTCTGCGTTGCCGAATGCGGAAGTGCCGAAAAGCCGATGCGCCGAAAAGACCCGAAGTCATGAAAACAGCTGAAGTCCTGAAGCAGCACAAAGCCCCGAAGTCACAAAAACAGCCGAAATTGAAGTCCTGAAGCGGTGCAAAGACCCGAAGTCACAAAAGGAGGCGAAGTTTAGTACTGAAGCCATGAGTTCAATTCTACTGAACACCAGTTTGTGTGTGTTTTTTTTAATCCCCTGGCCACCAATGTATTATTTTAATATTCTATAGGCCCCTGCCACCAATCTTTGTTTTTTAAAACATTTTTTTTTTGTGGCCCCTCTTCCGGCCTCCTCTTTCTTCAAATTTCCTGGGGCAGATGCATGCACGCGCATTTTAGTTAAAGTTCAGCTTTTCACTGTAATGCGCAGCCACGTGAAGAAAAAAGAAGCCAGAAGAGGATCGTTCTGTGGTGCTCACTGGAATAACCCAGCCCGGAGCAGTTTTCTGCTGACAGGAGCACCAGCTGGGGGTTTCAGATGCCTGAATTTGCACCGAGGGGTAAGTATAAAGTTAGGGCCATTTCCCGTGGGTGGGAGGAGGGAGGGGGTGTACGTGGGGTGGGGGTTAGGGTTTTTTTTGGTGAAGGGTTGAATTCTCCTTTAGGGTAAGGGCACACTGGGCAATTCAGGGAGATTTAGTCAGACTAATCGCCTCGACTTAGCGGCGACCGATCCCCCCTGGATGCCTTCCCTCACTCTGCGCTGGCTAAAATGAAAAATCGCCGGCGCTAATCGCACGTGGCGATACGTTTTCCGAAATCGCTCGAAGTTTCGAAACTTTTTCATTTAAGCCAGTGCAGAGTGAGGGAAGGCGTTCGGGGGGATTGGTCGCCGCTAAGTCGAGGCGATTAGTCGCCAGGCGACTAAATCTCCCCGAATCGCCCAGTGTGCCCTTACCCTTAAGAGAAGTCACAGCCTGAATAATCAGGTTGTGTTGGGCAAACAAATAAAGAATGTTTCCCAAACTGTGTATAGCCATTAATATGGTATCAATGATTATCAGTTCTGCTGCAGTCTCATTCTGTAAGGCCAGTGGTAATAGTGGTCATCTTCTCCTAACAATCTTTTGTTATGGGTACACTGGCAGGCATGATATTATCCTATCAGCAAGTAAAAGTGGTGGATTTAGGTGTGGAAATGCAAAATGTGCATTTGTGCACAAAAATCTAACGTGTGCACATTCTGATAGGGCAACAACACCTCTCAGCATGCACACAACAAGGGTCAGGCAGGAACAGATCACTCTGATATTTGCTTATGTAGATAATGAGATAAAATACTTCTTTGTGCTGTAGCAATATATACACATTTACTTGCTTTCGTGGAACTGAAACAGGACAAAGGTTACATTTCGAATCTGTAATTAAACAAAAAACATACACCTAACCAATGGATCAGTGTTGTTCAACTTCTGTGGTACCAAAGCCTGGAATTTTCGTGGCTACTTGGTAGCCCAGAAAAATTGGAAGCAAGTGTTGTCCACTCCCAATAATGGAAGCGAGTGTTAACCACTTCCAGTTTTTAAAGGGATTCTGTCATGATTTTTAGGCTATAGTTTCTATCTCTAAATTACACTGTTTACACTGCAAATAATTCACTCTACCATATAAAACAGACAGAGAGACTGAGTTGGCAGCTTATCAGTCCGTGCTTGGGGCCCTCCGACGGGCTTTCCCGATCTATATCATGCCTAGCACCATGTCAGATTTCAAAATTGAATATAAAAAAAATCAGTTTGCGCTTTGTATTTTAGTACAGAAGTCTGCTGGAGCAGCACTATTAACTTATGTCTTTTGAAAAAAAAAAAAAAAAAACATGTTTTCCCGTTACAGTATCCCTTTAAACCACATCCACTTGAAATCAAACTCCTGTTATCACCAGACCTTTTAAGACCATGTCCACATTAATGGTGGCAGCACACCAAAAAAAAACAGATGGTTCATGCTCACTGCAGGGATATCACGGATAGATAAAAAAAAATTAAGTGATATTAAGTCACTCTTTAATCCATATGCCGCCTCCTCCTCCCCTGTGGATTGAGCAGCAACCATCAGCACCCTATAATAAATTATTTCCAAATGCTAAGAAACCTCCAGAAGAAACCCCCATCAGGCTCACCTCCCACATGCAGAGTAGGGCAGACAGATTTTGTCGCACACACACGTAGTATAGGGCAGACAATGGCAATGTGGCTGCTCACAGTCTGAGCCTCAGGTGTGAACAATATAATCTCTTTACAGGAATGAACAATACAGATACGACCATTACAGGGACCAGTTAATCTCATTACTGATACCACTAATTCTTACCCAAGGTTAGTAGTTACACAGCCAGACTGGTGCTGAGACACTTGGGCCACCAGTTGGACAGCATTGCTCTGGATCATACTAATCAGGGGTTTGGAATCAACATTAAAAAGAAAATGCATAAAAGCCGTATTTAAGGCAGTCTGTACTATAACTCTCAACATGATGTCTCATAATGAGTACTGCTACGTGAGTTGTAGTTCAACAACTGCTCAAAGCATTAAGGCAAAATGCAACTTACTGTGAAAGCAGGTTTCATGTATTTTTAAAGATATTTAAATGCCAATAACATACGCAGTACTATGAGCACTGGGTGATGAAAGGGCACATAAATAAAAGTGCAATAACAAAAGCTGAGAGTTTATACCCGTTATTGTATAGGTGCTATGCTGAAGGACCCACGCCTGTTTCAAGGGTCAAACAATCCAATGGAGAAACTGTCAGCAGCACACTGAATGTCAGAAAAAATGTGAGGTTTATTGAACCCAAAACATACAGCAGAAAGGCAACATTTCGGGCCACCCGGGCCCTTTATCAAGCCTAGGCTTGATAGAGTCTTGATAAGGGTCCAGAAACGTTGCCGTTCTGCTGTATGTTTTGGGTTCAATAAACCTCACAATTTTTCAAACATTCAGTGTGCTGCTGACAGTTTCTTCAATAAATAAAAGTGCAAGTCAGGATGGCTGCCTTGGTGGCATGTTACCTGTGTATTGCATGGCATGTTACCTGTAGTGATGGGCAAATAAATTTGCCTGGCACAAATTTGCAGAGAATTTCCTTGTTTTGGGCGAATAAATTCGTGAATCTCCCTCAAAAATTTGCTGTTGTCAATTTCCGATTTTTTCATGAAAACTTTCTAATTGCTCGATTTTGTAGTGAAAACATTCAAATTGCTAGATTTTATAGTGAAAACGTTAGAATTGCTTGTTTCTTTCGTGAAAACTTTCGTATTGCGCGTTTTTTTCATGAAAACGTTTAAATTTCACGATTTTTCCGTGAACTTTCTGCTAATTTTGTGCAAAAATTTGTGAATTTTTGGTGAATCGAAATGGGAGAAATTCGTCCATCACTAGTTACCTGTGTATTGCATGGCATGTTATGTGTGTATTGCATTGTATGTTACCTGTGTATTGCATTGTATGTTACCTTTGTATTGCATGTTATGTTATCTGTGTATTGCAGGTTATGTTATCTGTGTATTGAATGTTACCTGTGTATTGCAGGTTATGTTATCTGTGTATTGCATGTTACCTGTGTATTGCATGTTATCAGGGCAGCCATCAGGGGGGGACAGGCGGGAGAGTTGTAGGGGGCCCGAGGGTAAGGGGGCCCGGCCATGCCACACTTACTTGATTAGCCGCCCCCCCCCATCTTTCTTAGAGCTGCTGACTTCGGGAAGGCATGGACTTTTAAGGGGCCCTGGCCACCAATTTTCTCATAATGTGGGGGGGGGGCCCTGGCCACAAATTTTTCTTTTCTCATGTGGGGTCCTAGCCACCAATATGGGGGGCCCAGGCCACAAATGTTTTTTTATGGGGGGCCCTGACCACCAGCCCAGGGGGCCTAGGAAATTTTGTCATATGGGGCCCTGCGATTTCTGATGGCGGTCCTGCATGTTATGTTACCTGTGTATTGTAGGGTATGTTACCAGTGTATTGCATGTTACCTGTGTATTGCATGTTACTGCATGTTACCTGTGTATTGCATGTTACTGCATGTTACCTGTGTATTGCATGTCATAGACTTATTGAGCAATAATATAGCAGGATCCATTAAAAGAACCTGTATTATGTTTCATGTAATTCTAGCCCATAGCTACTCGCTCAGTTTATAGAAAAGTCTCGTACCTTGCGATGTGATTCGTACAGCTTCGTGTTTCCCTGTAGTACATTGCCCAGCAGCGGCAGCGGGACGGGTCCTGGGGGCAGATCAAGTCGTTTCTTGTGTCTCCTCCAACTCATCAGAACAATAGATAAAAGGATTAAGAGACTGAGCAAAAGCGTAAGAACCTCCATGTCTGAAATAGATCAGCGAGTGATAAAATAAGGAAATAAGGTGCGAGTGTCTCTGTCTATCGCTCCAATAGGAGAGCTGGATGTGCAGGGGGCGTGGCTACACGCAGAGAGATCGCACTTGAACATGAAGCGGCTGAATCGTCTGCACGTTGGTCTTGCGCCAGTAAAGTACGAGAGCGACAATAGTCTTTGTACACAGAGAGTGCAGTGAGCGCGCATCGATGGGAACAGGGAGTGAAGTTGCAAGTGCGGATACTTTCATTTGCTTCTCCAGCGATTCCGCTATCTCTGCCCGAGCGCGGCGCAACAATTGCTCCAAACACAGGGTCGGAGAGTAGATCGGAGCAGATGCAGACGACTGTAAGTCTTACATTTTGTTTCATGCACACCAAATAATCGCACTTGAACAAAATGCGACTGATGCATTTGCGCGTCAGTAAATTGTGGGAGCGCGTTTAATGGCGTCTAATGTGTATTCCACACCAGTGTCCCGACTCAGTATTTCTGAGCAGGGGCCACAGCCTGTCGAAGCTTTGGTTACTTTACTTTGCTTCAGCAGATTTTGTTATCCGTGCGACTAACGCGGCGCGACACATGCGCGACAAAAATATAAACAAGATCCATTTTTATTCATTTATTTGGATGTAAAAACTCACGTCCGTTGTTTAATTTAGACACATATGAATATTGTAGCGAGTTATCGCGAAACTGTAAAAATATGTATCAATATCTTCAGCATTACTGGGCACCGACAAGTTACTGTTCCGAAATAAAGATTGTGAGTAGTTGAGTGATTGTAGCCAGTCTGCATTTCTGATCTCCAGTGAGACTATCCAAGCCCGAGTGTTCCCTGATTGGTTAGCGCTGTGCGGTGTCACGTGCACCGGTTTGATAAAATTCATTCCAGGTGTTTGTGATCAATTCATCAATCGGCCTCAGTGATTGGGCCAGGGAAGCAGCGGGGAGCGGAGGATGCAAGTACAGGAGGGGGCGTGGTTTCACTCTCGGAGGGGGATCTCACCTGTATGTGAAGCGAGTGAATGAGGCGTCCGCATGTGTCTTTTGCGTCGGTGATCTGTAGGAGTCGCGCCCGTTGGTTTAATCGTGGTAATACACAGTAGGTGCCTTAACTGTATATCCTAACAGTGACTGAAGTAGTAAGTGTGGGTGCTATTGTTTGCTATAGCGATTCCGTTGTTTGTAAATGCGCACCCCAATATTACCGCCTTCAGCCTTAACCCAGCCAAAAACCATAGGCCCAGGGGCCCAGCCATAAACCTCAGTCCCAGGGGCCCAGCCAAAAACCCTAGTCCCAGGGGCCCAGCCAAAAACCCTAGTCCCAGGGGCCCAGCCAAAAACCCTAGTCCCAGGGGCCCAGCCAAAAACCCTAGTCCCAGGGGCCCAGCCAAAAACCCTAGTCCCAGGGGCCCAGCCAAAAACTTCAGGCTCAGGGGCCCAGCCAAAAACCCTGTGCCCATCCAGAAAACCTTAGGCCCAGGGGCCCATCCAGAAAACCTTAGGCCCAGGGGCCCAGCCAAAAACCCTGTGCCCATCCAAAAAACCTTAGGCCCAGGGGCCCAGCCAAAAACCTCAGGCCCAGGGGCCCAGCCAAAAACCCTGTGCCCATCCAAAAACCCTAGGCCCAGGGGCCCAGCCAAAAAACCTCAGGCCCAGTGGGCCCAGCCAAAAACCTGGTGCCCAGCCAAAAAACCCTAGGCCCAGGGGCCCAGCCAAAAACCCTAGGTATGGGGCCCATTCTCAGTACTCTTATTCGTCCTGTCCTCACTCAACCTGTATTCGCCTAGTCTCTTTTCTTTGCATACTATAATCCAGGGATCCCCAAACTTTTTTTTTTTTTTACTTTTGCAACATAAGCATGAAAATAGTTTCCGGAGGTGTCAAATAAGGGCTATGATGGACTATTTGATAGCCCCGGTCTGAACTGCCTATAAGAGACTCTGTCTGGCAGTACACTTGGTTTTTATGGAATTAAAACTTGCCTCCAAGCCAGGAATTCAAATAAAAATCACCTGCATTGTGACTACTGAGAGCAACATCCAAGGGGTTGGTGAGCAACATGTTGCTCACGAGCCACTGGTTGGGGATCACTGCTATAATCTATTATTCCATCTATTTAGCTTCTTTGTTCTCATAGAAATAGGGAATGGCCATGTAATAGGCCAAATGTTTAGCAGCATGAGGGCCCAATGACACCTTGGCCCACCGTCGGGTTTCCTGGGGGGCCAGTACACCAGTGCTCACTGCTATCATATTGGATTATATATAGTGAATAAAGTACTCCCTCTTGTAAAATATAAGGACATTATAAGTTACCGAGGAGTTTCATGACCATATATAAACACGAGGCCGAAGGATAATAATTTACAAGATATTCATGGCTTTTGTGTATTATATAGTGATACAGGTTTCTCTGAAAATGTAAAGTAAAAAAAATATATATATAATATTATAAAATTACAAGCTTATCTGCTTGATCCACTTCCCTCAAAACTTCTCCGCAATACCAATCCTTGTCTAATCAAAGTCTTAACTCACCTATTTAATCTTTCGCTCTCAACTGGACTGTTTCCTTCTCAACTAAAACATGCTCTTGTCACCCCTATTCTGAAAAAACCTCTCTTGATCCCTCCAATCTTGACAACCTCCGACCTATCCCTCTGCTATCTTTCATCTCTAAACTGCTTGAACGCCTAGTCTACAACCGACTAACCTCATTCCTCTCTGAGAATAACCTGCTGGACCCCCTACAATCTGGTTTTAAGCCACAACACTCCACGGAAACTGCCCTGACTCGACTAACTAATGACCTTTTAATCGCAAAGCCAATCCTTTCTCACTACTAATACTGCTTGATCTCTCAGGCTCTGTCCTGGGGCCATTACTATTCTCCCTCTATACTTCCTCCCTCGGCAAATTAATCAACTCATATGGTTTCCACTACCACCCACCTCTATGCTGACGATACTCAGATCTATCGCTCATCTCCTGATCTCAACCCAGAACTCCTAACTCGCGTCTCCTCCTGCCTGTCCGCTATCTCTACTTGGATGTCGCAATGCTACCTTAAATTAAACCTCTCTGAAATGGTTCTCTTTCCTCCAACTAACACCAGTAACATCCCAGAAGTATCCATCATAGCTAACAATTCCACTATCACCCCCTCTCCCCAGGTCCGGTGCCTTGGGGGTTATCCTAGATTCTGCCGTCATTCACTCCTCATATCCAGTCACTTATTAAATCGTCACTAACACCTAAGGAACATATCCAAAATACGATGATTTATTTATCACCCAAGATACTGCCAAAATTCTTATTCACTCTCTCGTCATATTACGTCTAGACTACTGCAACTCTCTTTTAATTGGCCTTCCCCTCCAGAGACTGTCACCTCTCCAGTCCATAATGAACACTGCTGCGAGGCTCATACACCTCAGCAACCGCTCCTCTTCTGCCTTGCCATTCTGTCAATCCCTGCACTGGCTTCCGTTACCTTTCAGAATCAAATTTAAATTAATGACCCTGACTTTTAAAGCACTTCATAACTCTGCCCCACCCTTCATCTCTGAACTCATCTCTATGTACTCACCCAACTGCTTACTACGCTCCTCTACTGACCTGCTACTCAACTCTACTCTCATTACCTGCTCGCATTCAAGACTTTGCAAGGGCTGCCCCCCTCCTCTGGAACTCTCTCCCACGGTCTGTCCAACTTTTTCCCAACCTTTCTGCTTTCAAGAAATCTCTTAAAACGCACTTCTTTCGAGAAGCCTACCCTGACTCTGCTTACAACACCACATACAGTACCACATTTCTTAATTCGATCTTGCCCACTCCCACACCTTGTCTATTATTCCCTTCCCTTTAGAGTATATGCCTATGCATAGGGCCTTCTTCACCTTTTGTACCTGTATGGATTGTGATGTATGTAACTCCATATGTTCTATGTATATAATTTATGTGATTTAGTTGTATAATCACATTTACTTTACAGTGCTACGTAATATGTTGGCACTATATAAATACATGTCAATAATAATAATAATAATAATAATAATAATAATAATAATAATAATAATAATAATAATAATAAATAATAAAATTAAAAATAAATATACTATTTAAAAATTTAACAAAATAAAGATCTAGTCAATATCAGAGATGTCTGATGTAATTTCAAGCTAAGCTGCCCCCATACAGGCTGTTAATAGCTGCCAACTCCATTTTATTACGTTGTGTAAATGACCAAGAATGTAAGTACAGATGTATGAGTAGCATTTGCACTGTCTATATCCATCTCACTATGGATTTATGTTTTGAAATTATTGAATATAATGTCACCTTTTTTAAACAGGCAAGTGTATCTGAGATTAATTGGATGGATGAATTCTTAAAAGCAGATGAGAAATTGAAGATGACTACTGGATCACGATGAGTCGCCCATCCACCAGGATTTATGATCTGTTATTGCCCTCGATAGAAATGTCACTCTGTGGTGAATGAAGCCTGCAACTATAACTGCTGTGATCTTGTGAAACTACAGCTCTCAACTGTACCTTGTGGTTAGAGACCGCAATTAAGACTGCTCTAACAGTGTGGAATTACAACTACCAGCACCTCTATGTATTCTGTGACGATTGGAGAATGCAAATATTGCAGCTGTGCTTGTGTTGGACTACGACCCTCAGCTACATTGTAAGTACAATTTGAATTGCGTTGTCTAAATTCAACATGTATCACGGAAATGGAGAAATTATAAACATTGCAATGAGTGCTATAGGCTACTGCTGTCCATTTTTTATGTGTGCCTGTTTGCAAACACCACCTGAAAGTATTTACCAATCAGTCTTTAGTATTTGATGCAATGAGTTGGGCTGTGTAGTAGGCGACAGGGAAGTTAAAAAGTCCAGTCTGAATTTGCAAACTGCTGTGGAAGTTTAAAAAAAAAAAAAAAAAAAAAAGTACCAGTGCATTATAGTCATTTAGATGTAGAAGAATTGTGCTTTAAGGGCAGGGGCACACAAAGCTACTGGGGGGAGATAAGTTGCCCAGTGACAAATCACTTTTTCGGGCAACTAATGTCCCTGAACTGCCTCCCCGCCAGCTAGAATCTAAATAGTCAGTGGGATGGCACTCTGAGTGCTTCGTTTTCCGAAGTTGCCCGTATTAAATAAATCAGCCTGAAACAATACTTTTTAGGGCAGGGGCACATGAAGCTACTGGGGGAGATTAGTTGCCCAGCAACAAATCACTTCTTCTTCATGCGACTAATTTGCCCGAACTCCCTCCCCGCTGGCTAGAATCTAAATCGCCCGTGGGATGGTGCTCTTAAAGGAATTGTTCAGTGTAAAAATAAAAACTGAGTAAATAGGCTGTCCAAAATAAAAAAATGTAGTTAGCCAAAAATGTAATGTATAAAGGCTGGAGTGATTTGATGTATAACTTCAGTCAAAACCCAACTTCCTGCTTTTCAGCTCTCTTGGTTTACACTTGAGGGGGGGGCACATGGGTCATAACTGTTGCTTTTGAATCTGAGCTGAATGCTGAGGATCAATTACAAACAAACTGAACAGAAATGTCCCATGTGGCCCCCCTTCGAGTCGCTGACTAAAGGTGGCCATACACGGATAGATCCGCTCGTTTGGCGATGTCGCCAAACGAGCGGATCTCCCTCCGATATGCCCACCTTGAGGTGGGCAATATCGGGCTGATCCGATCGTGGGCCCTAGGGCCCAACGATCGGATCCTAGCGTTCGCCAAACGGGCGGTCGGATCGCGGGACCGCATCAACGAACAGATGCGGCTGCGATCCGACGGGATTTTTAACCCCATCCGATCGAGATCTGGCCGACTCTCGGCCAGATCTCGATCGGGGAAGCCCGTCGGGGGCCCCCATACACGGGCCAATAAGCTGCCGACTTGGTCTGTCGGCAGCTTTTATCGGCCCGTGTATGGCCACCTTAACTCAAGAGTTATAGAGCTGAAAAGCAGGAAGTTGGATTCTGGCTGTTTTATTAGACATCTGTTCACTCCAGCCTTTATATATTACTATATTACATTTTTTGGCTAACTAACTATATTAGAAACATTTTTTATTTTGCACAACCTATCTATCTATTTACACAGTTTTTATTTTCACACTGAACTATTCCTTTAAGTGCTTTGTTTTCTGAAGTCGCCTCACCTCAACAAGGGAACTTCGGTAACGAAGCACTCATGGTGCCATCCCGCGGTCGGTTTCCATTCCAGCTGGCGGGGAGGCAGTTCGGGGAAATTAGTCGCCTGAAGATGAAGCGATTTGTTGCTGGGCGACTTATCTCCCCCAGTAGCTTTATGTGTGCCTGCCCTAAAGTATTGTTTCAGGCTGATTTATTTAATACAGTAGAACCCCCATTTTACAGCCCCTGATTTAAAGTTTTCCCTCATTTTACATTATTGTTTTATGGTTCTATATATTCTGCATAATACATTTCCCTGATTTTACATTATCCTGGATTTAACAACATCATTTTTTTTCTGGTCCCCCTGAAAAACGTAAAATGGGGGTTCTACTGTATTTCTGCAAAAACCCTAATAATCCCTCCCTTCCACTTCCTGAATTCCCAGGCTGTGCAGGGGATCCGGCGGCTCTCAGCTCACTGCACTGTAGGACAGAACCCAATCATCAGTTAGAAGGACCTGATAGGGAACTGAAGCCTGTCTGTGCTTGTGTGACTGCAGGACGGTGATTGGCTGTTCCCCTTCTGCTGTGCTTCTGGCAGGGACCGTTAGGACACGCCCACCCCTCATTTAAAGCAGACAGGGACCAGAGAACATCATAGGGAGCTCCAATAAAGGGGCTATTTTTTTTAAAGATACTAATTTTTAGCACCATTTAAAAGCAACACCATAAATTACTTATAATTACCAACAAAATTAGGTTTTTTTTTTTTTCATTTATTCTATGTGTCCTTTAAGGTGACCAACGATGCACAGATAATATTGTACCAAATATTCAGTGTGTGTGTATAGTAGAAGATGAGGTGACCAATATCTATAGAAGTCTTTGATGTCAGTCGACTCTGCAATCAGACAGGCAGGAAAATGTTGATTTGGGCACCTTGAAGGTTTTGTTCCTGCTGAATTCTATTGTTTCTACCTATATATCAGATGATTGAGCTCTTAATGTTCCATGTTCAGTCCTTCATTTAAAGGGGTTGTTCATCTTCCAAACACTCTTTTCAGTTCAGTTGTTCAGTTGTTTTCAGATTGTTCCCCAGAAATAGACTTTTTTCTCTTACTTTCCATTATTTATTTTTTACCGTTTTTCCAAAATCTTTTTAATCTTTAAAGTTGAATGTTCGTGTCTCTGGTGTTTGAGTCCTGCAGTTCAGTAATTCAGGTGCAGACTCTAAACTATTACAATTTTGCAGCATTTAGTTGATCCATTTCTCAGCAGTATCTCTGGAGTATTAGCAACTATTGTATCAATTCTAACAGCTGCCTGTAATGAAACCCAGGGATTCTGCTCAGCAGGAACAAAGATAGGAAATGTATCAACTAAATGTATCCATTTAGAACAGTTTACAGGGTCGGCGACCCCCCTTACCAGAGCTGCTTCAGAAGGTGAAAATGACACTTCACACAAAACGGTCACACAGAAAATTAGGTCATCAGAAAAAGTCGTTATTTCTGGTGATCTATCTGAAAACAACTAGTTGTTTGAAGGTGAACTACCCCTTTAAAGGCACCCCATCAAAATTTTCCGGCCTGCTTGGTCGAGTTAATATCCAAGTCTTCTGTCTATAACTGTTAGCTAGTCTCCCGCTGTACACGCATTGAACATACAATATTTGTGTCTATGGCCACCTTAACTTTCAAAGCAGTTTGGAAAGATTCTAATTGTTATGTCTGGTCACATTTATCAATGGTGCAGTTAGAGGTGAACTGGATTTTGGTGCTATTTTGGTATTTGCATGTTGGGCAGGGAAGTTTGCAGTTATTTAATCGGAGGGGCTAATTGAAAGCAAATAGTTTTGAGGAGGGAGGACGTTCACCGGTAAATTTAACACTTATGATGATAAATATCTAGAATATGGACTTCAAAAACATCCATGTTTAAAGGAGAAACATTGTATTGATCACCTTTGCTGCTGGAAAGCTTTTGTGCCCCCAATAAAGTGCATTCAATTAATGTGTCATTTATGTGCATTCAATTAATATATAATTTACAGCGCCAATCTATACAAAAACTTAAACAGATTAAAGGTAAAGTAAACAAGTGTCTTGTAATTTCTAATTTTTTTTTTTTAAATATACTTGTTGCAGCCTAAAGGTTTGTCGTGATTAAAAATATAAAATGACGATTTGTAGGACAGGTAAACGAAATCTCTCTCTTACACTTATACCAGGTAACTTTACGAAATTGGAGAGAACAAGCTAAATAAATTGAAAATCACAAGAAATCAATTAAGATTAATATCACATTTTTTATACTTTAAATGTCTATTGTAGTTACTTAAATTAAAATTCTTTTAATGGGTATATACTTCCAGAATTGGATTGGCATCAACTATGTAGGCTGAAATTAAATGATCATGAAATGATTTTCTTGGAATGGATAAGTATATAGTTTATGTATGTGCAATGTAAGTAAAATGTCTTTGACCACATATTGAGAAATCTGTCCATTAAACGCTTACTCTACAGGGTCAGACTAGCCAACTGGGTTGCTGAACGAAATGTTGGTGAGCTGTGATATTTTTGGGTTCTTCTGCAATTAGCCTGTTAATATAAGTTGTGTGTGTGTTTCAGATAGGCTTGTGCTTTGTTTTTTTGGGTGCATGTCTTGTGTTTAACAGCAAATTGAAATGTACATGATCTAGAGCAGGTTAAGATGCAGAACATACCAGCTATATGTAGAAGCATGAATAGTAGTTAAAGGAACAATAACACCAAAAAAAAAAATCAAACTGTTTTAAAGGACAATATAATGTAGTGTTGCCCTGCACTGGTACAACTGGTGTGTTTGCTTCAGAAACACTACTGTAGGTTATATAAAGAAGCTGCTGTGTAGCCATGGGGGCAGCCATTCAAGTAGACAATACACTGTAGATAACATGTTTTTTTTAAGAATCCCATTGTAGACTACACATCTTATGTTATATGCTGTGTAACTTGTGCCTTTTCTTCTTTTTCAGCTTTGAACGGCTGCTCCCATGGCTACTACACATGAGCTTGTTTTATATAAAATATAATAGAGTTTCTGAAGTGAGCACATCAGTGCAGCACAACTGTAAATTACATTTTCATAACGTTAAACACTTAGGTTAAAAAATTTTTTTTGAAAAAAGTATTTATTTATCTGCCTGAATTAGTAATGATTTAAGGTGCGTGTGAGTGTTTTTCCAATGTGATTATGTTTATCGAAGAATTGTAAATCAGAATATAGGAGTAAGACTATGTATACTTTATTTTGGATTTGGGTTATTGCTAATTATGTAGTTACTATATGTAAAATCTGTTACAGACCATGTTTGTTGTGTTTTCTAATAGAAGTCGATATGTTGTTGTACAGTGACATCTAGTGGTGTATTGTGCCTATTCTTGTTTAATACCGTATATAGAAGATATCAGGAGGCAAAAGTGTGTTCCTGCCTCAAGAAAACCAAGACAAGAAATTGCGTTATGAGTCTGGCTTCAACAAGGCGAAGGAAAAGTCCTTCCGAACTTCTAGACAGTATAAGTCTTGTAGAGAGTACTCCATGCAGTCTTCCTAGAGATCAGGATGTCCAAGTACCAGAGAAGCATTGAAGAGACCTGGGCTTTTTTCCTCCACCCCATCTATCTCCATTCATCAATGAGGGTGGCAAGGCCAAGAACATGGTAGAACGAGTTTAGCCAAATTTTCACATGTCTGGTCCACAACTATCAAGTACGCATTGGTACAAAGTGTAGTAGAATCAGGATTTTTCCTGGAATTAAAAATGGTACCAAAGAGATTTTTCATAGTCTATCATGAAGGCAACAGAGTCGAACAAGAAATTAGCAAAAGAATATTTGAATTAATTGTTCAAATGAAGAGCAATAGAAATAGTTACTCCTCAGGAAAGACTAAAGGAGTTTTTCTGATTAAAGAAAAAAAACAAAACCATTGCGCGCATTAAGGCCAGTGCTAGACATGAGGAAACTAAACAAATGTTTGCAAGCAGGAAAATTCTAGATCCAATCATTATCTTCCATTATGCAAGCAGTCTCAGGAGGAGATTGGTTGACAAGCATAGACTTGAAATCCTACTTTCATTTACCGATTGGACACAGGAAGTATCTGAGCTTTGCGATGAATGACATACATGTATACTTCAGATGCCTGCCGGTTGGTTTAGCTCAGTCCCCAAGAGTATTTACTACAGTGTTAGTGACCCTCATCATGGAATTAAGAAAGGAGGGTTTGGCAGTGTATCATTATCTGGACCATATCTTGAAGGCAAACTCAAAGTCAGAAACATACTATTGTAAAGAAGTTTTTAGTAACCCATGGTTGGGTGGTAAACCAGAAAAAGAGCAATTTGTTTCCCACTCAGTCACTTCAATATTTGGTGGCTCTCTTTCAAACTCTGCTGAATTTGGTCAGTCTTCCAGTAAACACACAATGTAAAGTGATCGACTTAATAAAAGATTTCAAGAGACAAAAAAAAGTCTTCTAAGAATGGTAAACCAGACTCACATTTACAAGAAAAATATAGTGCCACCACAGGAGATCAGAAGAGGCCTGTTCTGGTATTCTCTGGGTACAAGAAGAAGAAGAAGAAAAAAATTACATTTTAACAAACTGAGCAGCCAAGTATCAGCAAAGTTTTATATGGAGTTGGAAGTATGGCACACCCTTGAGAGCCATTAAGATTTACATGGAAAGAACAAAGATATGGAGAAAGTCAGACATGTTGTTAATAATTCCAAATGGATCCAGTAAAGCTCCAACTAAGAGAATGATTAGCTCCTGGATCGTGGCCGCTATTGCAAAAGCATATAATATGGCAGAAAGGAATGTCCCAAAATGGTTGAAGGCTCATTCTACCAGGGCATTGGCAAGTTCCTGGTCGGCACGAGCCAGGGAGTCGTCAGAAAGTATCTGTAAATGGGCAAGATGGTGATTGTTAAATACGTTTGTGAAACATTAAAAGCTGGCGCTCCCCTTCAGAAAGCCAATCACGATCCTTCGTGCAACGTCTCCATTTATCCTCCCTCCCTGCCTTCCTTATAGGAGATAGCCAGGGATGAGAAATCGTGTGCCACACAATGTATCGTTGCCCTCTTACCTTTTTAGAAGAGGAGCGGAAGCGTCGTTTTGCTAAGTTATTAATTAAAAACGGTTTTGTGATTTAGTTTTGGGGTTTTAAATTTTCAATGTATACTAACAAATTGTTTTAAAAAAATTTTTTTTGATGCTACTAGACCTTTAAAGGAGAATTCAACTGTAATAAAAACAAGTTTCAGCTCCGAAAGTCACGAAAATTTCTGAAAAATTTAGGGGCATTTGCCCGGGGGGGGGGTTTTTAATTACAGGTTGAATTCTCATTTAATACCGAGACTAGTGGGTAAGGGATGAAGTAGAACTCAAACTATTGGAGGGAGGTGCTGTCCCCTAGCCTGTAGGGTGATTTAACCCATTGGTTAATGCTGCCATGGAAGTGACCAGGTTACAGAAATTATGTATAAATAATTTCCTGTTGTGTTTAATAAAATATTGTAGCAGTTTGTGATAGAAAAATGTGTAGTTGTGTTAGCTGCTGGTTAAACTATGTTAAAGTAATGTGCGGCTAAGTAATGTGTTGTATAGGGCAAAGAACTGCTCTATCTATGTCTTGCAATGTTAAATTGACCCTTTTCTATTGTTTTTGAGATTGTTAATGTGGAGAGTAATAATTCAATGCACTTTGTTTTTAAAGCATTTAATAGGTTTAATTAACACTGAGACTTTAAATCCTGCCTAGAAGTATTCAAGATTGTATATTTATATAAAACAGTAAATATTATGCAATATATGATCTTGTGTGAAGCTGTGTAGTAATAATTTGTTGCAGAAAAAGTAATTTGTCTTTTTTTGGGGTTTTTATTATCGATGTTGGAAATTATAGTTGGTATCTATATAAAGGGAAGGGACTGTGTAAATTAAATATCTAATGTGTAGCTTTGTAATTATATGTATTATTGCTGTCATATTTGTATATTAAGTTTATTTATAAAGTTTTTTTTACTATTTGTTGTGTTAGGATGTAAATTATAGTGTAAACTATATATAGAAGAATAATCTGTTGATTCAGAAAGTGTTTAGAGTACCATAACTTGCTGAATGGTAAGCCTGTGCAAGTGTTTAAATTTTGTCAGCATATTGGAATTTCCCTAAGATATTAGAAATGAAAGTTATGTTTACAGAATATAATGAAATATGTAGTAGGTGCTATTCATTGAGCATCAAGTAACAATATAGAAGTATAAAAAGTTAATAGTATACATATTTCACTGTATTCTTTTAAAATCTAACATTGAAAAGGAACAGTACAATTAAAATTTCACATCCGTTGAAATAAATTCACATGGTAACAGCTGCATGTTTGCGCTATAAAGACTGCTATAGTTTATATAATTGAGCTGCTCTGTAGGCATGGGCTATTGAATCTGAATAAAAGGAGAAGAGACTTTGGTTACATGGCACATAACATGAAATCCCTGTCTAATAAGTTGGTGTTTAATCTGTTTCAAACTCTGTTTTTATTATTATTCTATTAACATGTATTTATATAGCGCCAACATATTGCGTAGCACTGTAAAGTAAATGTGATTATACAACTACATCACATGAATTACATACATAGAATATATGGAGTAACAAACATCACAATCAATACAGGTACAAAAAGGTGAGGAAGGCCCTATGCATAGGTATACAGTCTAAAGGGAAGAGAGTAATACACAAGGTGTGGGAGTGGGCAAGATCGAATTAAGTGGGTGAGAAATGTGGTATTGTATGTGGTGTTGCGTTTGGTAGTTAAGCAGAGTGAGGGTAGGCTTCTCGAAAAAAGTGCGTTTTCAGAGATTTTGAAAGCAGAAAGGTTGGGAGAAAGTCGGACAGACCATGGAAGAGCGTTCTAGAGAAGGGGTGCAGCCCTTGCAAAGTCTTGAATGCGAGCATGTGAGGAGGTAATGAGAGAAGAGTTGAGTAGCAGGTCAGTAGAGGAGCGTAGTAAGCGAGTGGGTGAGTATATAGAGATGAGTTTAGAGATGTAGGGTGGAGCAGAGTTGTGAAGTGCTTTGAAAGTCAGTGTCATTAATATGAATTTGATTCTGAAAGGTAATGGAAGCCAGTGCAGGGATTGATAGAATGGCGAGGCAGAGTAGGAGCGGTTGCTGAGGTGTATGAGCCTCGCAGCAGTGTTCATTATGGACTGGAGAGGTGACAGTCTCTGGAGGGGGAGGCCAATTAAAAGAGAGTTACAGTAGTCTAGACGCGATATGACGAGAGAGTGAATAAGAATTTTGGCAGTATCTTGGGTGATAAATAAATCATCGTATTTTGGATATGTTCCTTAGGTGTTAGTGACGATTTAATAAGTGACTGGATATGAGGAGTGAATGACGGCAGAATCTAGGATAACCCCCAAGGCACCGGACCTGGGGAGAGGGGGTGATAGTGTAGTTGTTAACTATGATGGATACTTCGGGGATGCTACTGGTGTTAGTTGGAGGAAAGAGAACCATTTCAGTTTTAGAGAGGTTTAGTTTAAGGTAGCGTTGCGACATCCAGGTAGAGATAGCGGACAGGCAGGAGGAGACGCGAATCAGGAGTTGTGGGTTGAGATCAGGAGATGAGCGATAGATCTGAGTATCGTCAGCATAGAGGTGGTAGTGAAAACCATACGAATTAATTAATTTGCCAAGGGAGGAAGTATAGAGGGACAATAGTAATGGTCCCAGGACAGAGCCTTGAGGAACTCCAACATAAAGAGGTAGATGATACTCCATTGTAGGAGACACTGAAGGAACGATTGGTGATGTAAGAAGAGAACTAGGACAGGGCTGTGTCACGAAGGCCAAGCGACTGGAGGGACTGGAAGAGGAGAGGGTGATCTACAGTGTCAAATGCGGCTGAGAGATCAAGCAGTATTAGTAGTGAGTAGTTTTTTCTCTTATTTCCAGAATGAATTCATGTTACCTGCTATGGCTACACAGAAGTTGGTTTGTGGAAATTATAATGGTGCTTTTGAACAATACATGTTAGGATCAGTGCTGGAATTGGGCAGGGATGCCATCCCTTCACTTTATTTCTGTGAAATAGCATCCCCCTCAGTGGGGATGCAAGTGTTTTGAATTCCGGAACTGTCTTTTGCTCCTCTCCACTTCTGTATGCAAATACAATGCAGAGGTAAAATATAATATAGTTAAATACAGTATATAGAAGGTTAAAGGAGAGAAAAGGTTGCTGTGAGAGATGTAGAAAAGATAGAGAAGTGCTAAACAGATAAAGAAGGTGGAGGCATCAGAAAGGGTTATAGAGAAAAGAAGAAAATGAGAGAGAAAATTAAGGTATTAAACAGCATCAGATTAAGGAATAGTGAGAGAATATCATATATAAAATAATCTTGGGTAATGTCACAAAACCGACTCACTCACTCAACCACGCTTAACTCTTGGGTTTGGCTACAAGGGGTTACAATAAGTCTCTCAATCACCTTACACACAGGTTAGACGAACATCAGACACCCCAAAAACACACCAACACCCACAAAGTTCATTCGCTGCCACCATCTATCATTAACAGGCGATAGAAACCTAATGTGTCTATTCCCCTGCCCTCTATAACAGGTAATAACTCGCACTACACAATACATCAAACACTCTCTCTCCTATGGTAGTTACTCAGGGAAAGATCCTACTAGTCTAACAAGCACTCCAGCAGCCAAAGGGTTAATCTACATTCAAACACACTTTCCTGCTAGCCGTACTAGTTTTCCAACATACAAATAGGCAACTTTCCCTTTCCACACATACGAAGAGCTCATACACGTAGGCACAAGCATTCATAGGGGCAATGAGTTTGTTTAGAGCAGAGGGACTAACGTATTAAATGATATTTAATGTTTAAAAGAAACAGTGCATATGTATATATATAAAAATGATATTACAAAGGTGACACATAGTTGCAAATACAGTAAATAAAATAAAAGGGAGTAAAAACAGTAAATAAAATAAAAGGGAGTAAAAACACAAAGAAAACCCTTACTTTACCAAGTTTTGAAGTTGTTAGTGTATTTCCTCTGAGGCACGAGTTAGAAGCTGGACATACAATCCACTGAAAAAATGGAGCCTCCTTGTATGACAATGTGATATTGGGAATGTCACCTTTTTATTTCCTGCTGGGACTCTCCACTCATTACCTTATGCATGAGGTAGGAGTGCCCAGGAACATGTCATTTACGACCCCCTGCAGGGGGTTTACTACTCTCAAGCAATATTCCCCAATATCCCTTAATATAATATGGGTACTTGCTAGTACCCAATACTATAATAAAAACATGGGCAGGCTGTGATCCATATGGGGGCAAGAAGAACAAGTCCCCCAGGAACCAGCTCTAACAGGTGGGTATAGGCTAGTCCTGTTTGGTATTGTTAGGAAGCATGTGACCTCCTCATAACCAATATGTAAGTTATGAGGTTGTGAATCCTATGACACAGGAGATATGGATACTTTCCTATAATCCATAATTTTCTACTAGCCATCCCCCTTGCTGCTGTAGGTCCACAGCTCTGTTCTTTGATCAGCCGATCAAAGAACAGACTGACCCAGCTTCCTTGCCCAAATGTTGTGGCTCCAGACCGTCACAGATGACAGATATGGATGTCACCTTTCTACAGCCCCCTGGTGAGATATACAATAAAGGGTCTCTGTGTGAGCCTGAGACTGAGTAATTACAGTATTAACTTTTAAAATGCCAGTGCAAGGTGGCCCTGGCATGACAGGTAATATAGAATATGATGTGGTTGTGCTGTTATGACAATACACAGAAAAAGGTGCTGTGTTTGCAGTAGCTGAATTGGCAGCCAAGAAAAGTCATATGCACAATTTTTATTGTGGGGTGGGGGGGTCCCAACAGGTCACATACATAAATCTATGCATACTGGGCATCAAACTGTGCATTAGATGGAAATCCCAAAAAAGAAATAGCAAAATGGCTTTGCTTTAAAGTGGGTATAACCAGAAAGTATTGGTGCGTAAGGCTTTTTATAACTATGGGTGTGGCTTATGGTTGTGGTAGGGGCTTGTTTTAGCACGCTGCACTACGCTCCTCACACAGAGCATCCCTCCACTTTTTTCACTCCAATTTAAGCGCTGGTAAGGATTACCTGTTTAGTATAAAGTCTATTGTATTTGAAACATTTGCGTGCACTACTAGATATATTGTTACTGTTACTTGAAATGGAAATATAACACAAGTTATTATAAAGTTATAAATTAATTGCCCAATATAAAAAAAAAAAATTTCAAATTATTTCTACCAAATTCCTAAAGACATGGTGTTTAATTTTCTTTTCCATTTACATATTCTTTCATACACAGCTATAGT
This sequence comes from Xenopus laevis, assembly GCF_017654675.1. Lineage (NCBI taxonomy): Eukaryota > Metazoa > Chordata > Amphibia > Anura > Pipidae > Xenopus > Xenopus laevis. Next base: position 111,802,640 of record NC_054385.1, on the reverse strand, counting down.
AGAAGTCTATCATCATGGGCAACAGTGAAGATAGGGAGAATGGAGAGCTAGCATATGTTTCTATGGCTATATACATACATTAATTTTATGAATATTAAAACACTTTTTCATTGTAGATTAAAAAGATTCTCCATAACTGAAAAAAGGGGAAACATTATAGGGGACATGTTAGTTTGGAAACTTTTTTTTTTATTTATACTACCTTGTAAAAAAATAGATTTAATTATGTTTGCTGTTATTATAACTGATCATTTTCTTTTGCAAGCGTCGTCGTCGCCGCCGCAAAGAAATTATGCAAATAGGGTTTGCCGGGGCAGTCGGGAAGGTGCTGGGAGTGTGCGGGCCTCAGGCCGGCGAGGCCGATGAAGGTCCGAAACAGGGCCTGAGCCAGAGAGGGCCTGGGGCTGGGAGCCCCCGGGTCCGGGCCGACTGGATGTGGTGTTGCCTGGATGTGGTGTGGGCTTGGGCCGGAGTTGTGCTGCCGGCAGGGCCCAGCCCTCCCTCTCCCCATGGAGGCATGTCTAGCCTGGCTTTGGGCCCGTCTGCGCGCGCGCCTTTCGGGTTATCGCTTCTCGGCCTTTTGGCTAAGATCAAGTGTAGTATCTGTTCTTATCAGTTTAATATCTGATACGTCCCCTATCTGGGGACCATATATTAAATGGATTTTTGGAACAGGGAGATGGAAGAAGAGCTTGCTCTGTCCACTCCACGCATCGACCTGGTATTGCAGTACCTCCAGGACCGGTGCACTTCTCTTACTCAGTTTGAAAAAGCAGAAAAAGAAGCAGCAAACGAGCTGTGGGGAAATGAAAAGGCCAGCAAGCAAAGTTTGGGAGGACAAGCAGTGCAGGAGACAGAGAGCCGTGGAGCAAGGAGGAAGCCGACGGTGGTGCACAATGCAGCATGGCAGGCCAGCAGAAGCACAAGAAAGGCAGGCAGGCAGGCAGGCAGGCAGGCAGGCAGGCAGGCAGGCAGGCAGGCAGGCAGGCACATTTGGTAGTTGTTGTCTTGTTGTCTTGTGATCCCGCCGGCTGTGTTCAGCTGTGAGTTGTTGCAGGAACGAGCCGATTGCATGAACGAGCTGGTTGTGGCCGTCACAAAGAGGCGGGGCTATGCAAATAGGGTTTGCCGGGGCAGTCGGGAAGGTGCTGGGAGTGTGCGGGCCTCAGGCCGGCGAGGCCGATGAAGGTCCGAAACAGGGCCTGAGCCAGAGAGGGCCTGGGGCTGGGAGCCCCCGGGTCCGGGCCGACTGGATGTGGTGTTGCCTGGATGTGGTGTGGGCTTGGGCCGGAGTTGTGCTGCCGGCAGGGCCCAGCCCTCCCTCTCCCCATGGAGGCATGTCTAGCCTGGCTTTGGGCCCGTCTGCGCGCGCGCCTTTCGGGTTATCGCTTCTCGGCCTTTTGGCTAAGATCAAGTGTAGTATCTGTTCTTATCAGTTTAATATCTGATACGTCCCCTATCTGGGGACCATATATTAAATGGATTTTTGGAACAGGGAGATGGAAGAAGAGCTTGCTCTGTCCACTCCACGCATCGACCTGGTATTGCAGTACCTCCAGGACCGGTGCACTTCTCTTACTCAGTTTGAAAAAGCAGAAAAAGAAGCAGCAAACGAGCTGTGGGGAAATGAAAAGGCCAGCAAGCAAAGTTTGGGAGGACAAGCAGTGCAGGAGACAGAGAGCCGTGGAGCAAGGAGGAAGCCGACGGTGGTGCACAATGCAGCATGGCAGGCCAGCAGAAGCACAAGAAAGGCAGGCAGGCAGGCAGGCAGGCAGGCAGGCAGGCAGGCAGGCAGGCAGGCAGGCAGGCACATTTGGTAGTTGTTGTCTTGTTGTCTTGTGATCCCGCCGGCTGTGTTCAGCTGTGAGTTGTTGCAGGAACGAGCCGATTGCATGAACGAGCTGGTTGTGGCCGTCACAAAGAGGCGGGGCTATGCAAATAGGGTTTGCCGGGGCAGTCGGGAAGGTGCTGGGAGTGTGCGGGCCTCAGGCCGGCGAGGCCGATGAAGGTCCGAAACAGGGCCTGAGCCAGAGAGGGCCTGGGGCTGGGAGCCCCCGGGTCCGGGCCGACTGGATGTGGTGTTGCCTGGATGTGGTGTGGGCTTGGGCCGGAGTTGTGCTGCCGGCAGGGCCCAGCCCTCCCTCTCCCCATGGAGGCATGTCTAGCCTGGCTTTGGGCCCGTCTGCGCGCGCGCCTTTCGGGTTATCGCTTCTCGGCCTTTTGGCTAAGATCAAGTGTAGTATCTGTTCTTATCAGTTTAATATCTGATACGTCCCCTATCTGGGGACCATATATTAAATGGATTTTTGGAACAGGGAGATGGAAGAAGAGCTTGCTCTGTCCACTCCACGCATCGACCTGGTATTGCAGTACCTCCAGGACCGGTGCACTTCTCTTACTCAGTTTGAAAAAGCAGAAAAAGAAGCAGCAAACGAGCTGTGGGGAAATGAAAAGGCCAGCAAGCAAAGTTTGGGAGGACAAGCAGTGCAGGAGACAGAGAGCCGTGGAGCAAGGAGGAAGCCGACGGTGGTGCACAATGCAGCATGGCAGGCCAGCAGAAGCACAAGAAAGGCAGGCAGGCAGGCAGGCAGGCAGGCAGGCAGGCAGGCAGGCAGGCAGGCAGGCAGGCACATTTGGTAGTTGTTGTCTTGTTGTCTTGTGATCCCGCCGGCTGTGTTCAGCTGTGAGTTGTTGCAGGAACGAGCCGATTGCATGAACGAGCTGGTTGTGGCCGTCACAAAGAGGCGGGGCTATGCAAATAGGGTTTGCCGGGGCAGTCGGGAAGGTGCTGGGAGTGTGCGGGCCTCAGGCCGGCGAGGCCGATGAAGGTCCGAAACAGGGCCTGAGCCAGAGAGGGCCTGGGGCTGGGAGCCCCCGGGTCCGGGCCGACTGGATGTGGTGTTGCCTGGATGTGGTGTGGGCTTGGGCCGGAGTTGTGCTGCCGGCAGGGCCCAGCCCTCCCTCTCCCCATGGAGGCATGTCTAGCCTGGCTTTGGGCCCGTCTGCGCGCGCGCCTTTCGGGTTATCGCTTCTCGGCCTTTTGGCTAAGATCAAGTGTAGTATCTGTTCTTATCAGTTTAATATCTGATACGTCCCCTATCTGGGGACCATATATTAAATGGATTTTTGGAACAGGGAGATGGAAGAAGAGCTTGCTCTGTCCACTCCACGCATCGACCTGGTATTGCAGTACCTCCAGGACCGGTGCACTTCTCTTACTCAGTTTGAAAAAGCAGAAAAAGAAGCAGCAAACGAGCTGTGGGGAAATGAAAAGGCCAGCAAGCAAAGTTTGGGAGGACAAGCAGTGCAGGAGACAGAGAGCCGTGGAGCAAGGAGGAAGCCGACGGTGGTGCACAATGCAGCATGGCAGGCCAGCAGAAGCACAAGAAAGGCAGGCAGGCAGGCAGGCAGGCAGGCAGGCAGGCAGGCAGGCAGGCAGGCAGGCAGGCACATTTGGTAGTTGTTGTCTTGTTGTCTTGTGATCCCGCCGGCTGTGTTCAGCTGTGAGTTGTTGCAGGAACGAGCCGATTGCATGAACGAGCTGGTTGTGGCCGTCACAAAGAGGCGGGGCTATGCAAATAGGGTTTGCCGGGGCAGTCGGGAAGGTGCTGGGAGTGTGCGGGCCTCAGGCCGGCGAGGCCGATGAAGGTCCGAAACAGGGCCTGAGCCAGAGAGGGCCTGGGGCTGGGAGCCCCCGGGTCCGGGCCGACTGGATGTGGTGTTGCCTGGATGTGGTGTGGGCTTGGGCCGGAGTTGTGCTGCCGGCAGGGCCCAGCCCTCCCTCTCCCCATGGAGGCATGTCTAGCCTGGCTTTGGGCCCGTCTGCGCGCGCGCCTTTCGGGTTATCGCTTCTCGGCCTTTTGGCTAAGATCAAGTGTAGTATCTGTTCTTATCAGTTTAATATCTGATACGTCCCCTATCTGGGGACCATATATTAAATGGATTTTTGGAACAGGGAGATGGAAGAAGAGCTTGCTCTGTCCACTCCACGCATCGACCTGGTATTGCAGTACCTCCAGGACCGGTGCACTTCTCTTACTCAGTTTGAAAAAGCAGAAAAAGAAGCAGCAAACGAGCTGTGGGGAAATGAAAAGGCCAGCAAGCAAAGTTTGGGAGGACAAGCAGTGCAGGAGACAGAGAGCCGTGGAGCAAGGAGGAAGCCGACGGTGGTGCACAATGCAGCATGGCAGGCCAGCAGAAGCACAAGAAAGGCAGGCAGGCAGGCAGGCAGGCAGGCAGGCAGGCAGGCAGGCAGGCAGGCAGGCAGGCACATTTGGTAGTTGTTGTCTTGTTGTCTTGTGATCCCGCCGGCTGTGTTCAGCTGTGAGTTGTTGCAGGAACGAGCCGATTGCATGAACGAGCTGGTTGTGGCCGTCACAAAGAGGCGGGGCTATGCAAATAGGGTTTGCCGGGGCAGTCGGGAAGGTGCTGGGAGTGTGCGGGCCTCAGGCCGGCGAGGCCGATGAAGGTCCGAAACAGGGCCTGAGCCAGAGAGGGCCTGGGGCTGGGAGCCCCCGGGTCCGGGCCGACTGGATGTGGTGTTGCCTGGATGTGGTGTGGGCTTGGGCCGGAGTTGTGCTGCCGGCAGGGCCCAGCCCTCCCTCTCCCCATGGAGGCATGTCTAGCCTGGCTTTGGGCCCGTCTGCGCGCGCGCCTTTCGGGTTATCGCTTCTCGGCCTTTTGGCTAAGATCAAGTGTAGTATCTGTTCTTATCAGTTTAATATCTGATACGTCCCCTATCTGGGGACCATATATTAAATGGATTTTTGGAACAGGGAGATGGAAGAAGAGCTTGCTCTGTCCACTCCACGCATCGACCTGGTATTGCAGTACCTCCAGGACCGGTGCACTTCTCTTACTCAGTTTGAAAAAGCAGAAAAAGAAGCAGCAAACGAGCTGTGGGGAAATGAAAAGGCCAGCAAGCAAAGTTTGGGAGGACAAGCAGTGCAGGAGACAGAGAGCCGTGGAGCAAGGAGGAAGCCGACGGTGGTGCACAATGCAGCATGGCAGGCCAGCAGAAGCACAAGAAAGGCAGGCAGGCAGGCAGGCAGGCAGGCAGGCAGGCAGGCAGGCAGGCAGGCAGGCAGGCACATTTGGTAGTTGTTGTCTTGTTGTCTTGTGATCCCGCCGGCTGTGTTCAGCTGTGAGTTGTTGCAGGAACGAGCCGATTGCATGAACGAGCTGGTTGTGGCCGTCACAAAGAGGCGGGGCTATGCAAATAGGGTTTGCCGGGGCAGTCGGGAAGGTGCTGGGAGTGTGCGGGCCTCAGGCCGGCGAGGCCGATGAAGGTCCGAAACAGGGCCTGAGCCAGAGAGGGCCTGGGGCTGGGAGCCCCCGGGTCCGGGCCGACTGGATGTGGTGTTGCCTGGATGTGGTGTGGGCTTGGGCCGGAGTTGTGCTGCCGGCAGGGCCCAGCCCTCCCTCTCCCCATGGAGGCATGTCTAGCCTGGCTTTGGGCCCGTCTGCGCGCGCGCCTTTCGGGTTATCGCTTCTCGGCCTTTTGGCTAAGATCAAGTGTAGTATCTGTTCTTATCAGTTTAATATCTGATACGTCCCCTATCTGGGGACCATATATTAAATGGATTTTTGGAACAGGGAGATGGAAGAAGAGCTTGCTCTGTCCACTCCACGCATCGACCTGGTATTGCAGTACCTCCAGGACCGGTGCACTTCTCTTACTCAGTTTGAAAAAGCAGAAAAAGAAGCAGCAAACGAGCTGTGGGGAAATGAAAAGGCCAGCAAGCAAAGTTTGGGAGGACAAGCAGTGCAGGAGACAGAGAGCCGTGGAGCAAGGAGGAAGCCGACGGTGGTGCACAATGCAGCATGGCAGGCCAGCAGAAGCACAAGAAAGGCAGGCAGGCAGGCAGGCAGGCAGGCAGGCAGGCAGGCAGGCAGGCAGGCAGGCAGGCACATTTGGTAGTTGTTGTCTTGTTGTCTTGTGATCCCGCCGGCTGTGTTCAGCTGTGAGTTGTTGCAGGAACGAGCCGATTGCATGAACGAGCTGGTTGTGGCCGTCACAAAGAGGCGGGGCTATGCAAATAGGGTTTGCCGGGGCAGTCGGGAAGGTGCTGGGAGTGTGCGGGCCTCAGGCCGGCGAGGCCGATGAAGGTCCGAAACAGGGCCTGAGCCAGAGAGGGCCTGGGGCTGGGAGCCCCCGGGTCCGGGCCGACTGGATGTGGTGTTGCCTGGATGTGGTGTGGGCTTGGGCCGGAGTTGTGCTGCCGGCAGGGCCCAGCCCTCCCTCTCCCCATGGAGGCATGTCTAGCCTGGCTTTGGGCCCGTCTGCGCGCGCGCCTTTCGGGTTATCGCTTCTCGGCCTTTTGGCTAAGATCAAGTGTAGTATCTGTTCTTATCAGTTTAATATCTGATACGTCCCCTATCTGGGGACCATATATTAAATGGATTTTTGGAACAGGGAGATGGAAGAAGAGCTTGCTCTGTCCACTCCACGCATCGACCTGGTATTGCAGTACCTCCAGGACCGGTGCACTTCTCTTACTCAGTTTGAAAAAGCAGAAAAAGAAGCAGCAAACGAGCTGTGGGGAAATGAAAAGGCCAGCAAGCAAAGTTTGGGAGGACAAGCAGTGCAGGAGACAGAGAGCCGTGGAGCAAGGAGGAAGCCGACGGTGGTGCACAATGCAGCATGGCAGGCCAGCAGAAGCACAAGAAAGGCAGGCAGGCAGGCAGGCAGGCAGGCAGGCAGGCAGGCAGGCAGGCAGGCAGGCAGGCACATTTGGTAGTTGTTGTCTTGTTGTCTTGTGATCCCGCCGGCTGTGTTCAGCTGTGAGTTGTTGCAGGAACGAGCCGATTGCATGAACGAGCTGGTTGTGGCCGTCACAAAGAGGCGGGGCTATGCAAATAGGGTTTGCCGGGGCAGTCGGGAAGGTGCTGGGAGTGTGCGGGCCTCAGGCCGGCGAGGCCGATGAAGGTCCGAAACAGGGCCTGAGCCAGAGAGGGCCTGGGGCTGGGAGCCCCCGGGTCCGGGCCGACTGGATGTGGTGTTGCCTGGATGTGGTGTGGGCTTGGGCCGGAGTTGTGCTGCCGGCAGGGCCCAGCCCTCCCTCTCCCCATGGAGGCATGTCTAGCCTGGCTTTGGGCCCGTCTGCGCGCGCGCCTTTCGGGTTATCGCTTCTCGGCCTTTTGGCTAAGATCAAGTGTAGTATCTGTTCTTATCAGTTTAATATCTGATACGTCCCCTATCTGGGGACCATATATTAAATGGATTTTTGGAACAGGGAGATGGAAGAAGAGCTTGCTCTGTCCACTCCACGCATCGACCTGGTATTGCAGTACCTCCAGGACCGGTGCACTTCTCTTACTCAGTTTGAAAAAGCAGAAAAAGAAGCAGCAAACGAGCTGTGGGGAAATGAAAAGGCCAGCAAGCAAAGTTTGGGAGGACAAGCAGTGCAGGAGACAGAGAGCCGTGGAGCAAGGAGGAAGCCGACGGTGGTGCACAATGCAGCATGGCAGGCCAGCAGAAGCACAAGAAAGGCAGGCAGGCAGGCAGGCAGGCAGGCAGGCAGGCAGGCAGGCAGGCAGGCAGGCAGGCACATTTGGTAGTTGTTGTCTTGTTGTCTTGTGATCCCGCCGGCTGTGTTCAGCTGTGAGTTGTTGCAGGAACGAGCCGATTGCATGAACGAGCTGGTTGTGGCCGTCACAAAGAGGCGGGGCTATGCAAATAGGGTTTGCCGGGGCAGTCGGGAAGGTGCTGGGAGTGTGCGGGCCTCAGGCCGGCGAGGCCGATGAAGGTCCGAAACAGGGCCTGAGCCAGAGAGGGCCTGGGGCTGGGAGCCCCCGGGTCCGGGCCGACTGGATGTGGTGTTGCCTGGATGTGGTGTGGGCTTGGGCCGGAGTTGTGCTGCCGGCAGGGCCCAGCCCTCCCTCTCCCCATGGAGGCATGTCTAGCCTGGCTTTGGGCCCGTCTGCGCGCGCGCCTTTCGGGTTATCGCTTCTCGGCCTTTTGGCTAAGATCAAGTGTAGTATCTGTTCTTATCAGTTTAATATCTGATACGTCCCCTATCTGGGGACCATATATTAAATGGATTTTTGGAACAGGGAGATGGAAGAAGAGCTTGCTCTGTCCACTCCACGCATCGACCTGGTATTGCAGTACCTCCAGGACCGGTGCACTTCTCTTACTCAGTTTGAAAAAGCAGAAAAAGAAGCAGCAAACGAGCTGTGGGGAAATGAAAAGGCCAGCAAGCAAAGTTTGGGAGGACAAGCAGTGCAGGAGACAGAGAGCCGTGGAGCAAGGAGGAAGCCGACGGTGGTGCACAATGCAGCATGGCAGGCCAGCAGAAGCACAAGAAAGGCAGGCAGGCAGGCAGGCAGGCAGGCAGGCAGGCAGGCAGGCAGGCAGGCAGGCAGGCACATTTGGTAGTTGTTGTCTTGTTGTCTTGTGATCCCGCCGGCTGTGTTCAGCTGTGAGTTGTTGCAGGAACGAGCCGATTGCATGAACGAGCTGGTTGTGGCCGTCACAAAGAGGCGGGGCTATGCAAATAGGGTTTGCCGGGGCAGTCGGGAAGGTGCTGGGAGTGTGCGGGCCTCAGGCCGGCGAGGCCGATGAAGGTCCGAAACAGGGCCTGAGCCAGAGAGGGCCTGGGGCTGGGAGCCCCCGGGTCCGGGCCGACTGGATGTGGTGTTGCCTGGATGTGGTGTGGGCTTGGGCCGGAGTTGTGCTGCCGGCAGGGCCCAGCCCTCCCTCTCCCCATGGAGGCATGTCTAGCCTGGCTTTGGGCCCGTCTGCGCGCGCGCCTTTCGGGTTATCGCTTCTCGGCCTTTTGGCTAAGATCAAGTGTAGTATCTGTTCTTATCAGTTTAATATCTGATACGTCCCCTATCTGGGGACCATATATTAAATGGATTTTTGGAACAGGGAGATGGAAGAAGAGCTTGCTCTGTCCACTCCACGCATCGACCTGGTATTGCAGTACCTCCAGGACCGGTGCACTTCTCTTACTCAGTTTGAAAAAGCAGAAAAAGAAGCAGCAAACGAGCTGTGGGGAAATGAAAAGGCCAGCAAGCAAAGTTTGGGAGGACAAGCAGTGCAGGAGACAGAGAGCCGTGGAGCAAGGAGGAAGCCGACGGTGGTGCACAATGCAGCATGGCAGGCCAGCAGAAGCACAAGAAAGGCAGGCAGGCAGGCAGGCAGGCAGGCAGGCAGGCAGGCAGGCAGGCAGGCAGGCAGGCACATTTGGTAGTTGTTGTCTTGTTGTCTTGTGATCCCGCCGGCTGTGTTCAGCTGTGAGTTGTTGCAGGAACGAGCCGATTGCATGAACGAGCTGGTTGTGGCCGTCACAAAGAGGCGGGGCTATGCAAATAGGGTTTGCCGGGGCAGTCGGGAAGGTGCTGGGAGTGTGCGGGCCTCAGGCCGGCGAGGCCGATGAAGGTCCGAAACAGGGCCTGAGCCAGAGAGGGCCTGGGGCTGGGAGCCCCCGGGTCCGGGCCGACTGGATGTGGTGTTGCCTGGATGTGGTGTGGGCTTGGGCCGGAGTTGTGCTGCCGGCAGGGCCCAGCCCTCCCTCTCCCCATGGAGGCATGTCTAGCCTGGCTTTGGGCCCGTCTGCGCGCGCGCCTTTCGGGTTATCGCTTCTCGGCCTTTTGGCTAAGATCAAGTGTAGTATCTGTTCTTATCAGTTTAATATCTGATACGTCCCCTATCTGGGGACCATATATTAAATGGATTTTTGGAACAGGGAGATGGAAGAAGAGCTTGCTCTGTCCACTCCACGCATCGACCTGGTATTGCAGTACCTCCAGGACCGGTGCACTTCTCTTACTCAGTTTGAAAAAGCAGAAAAAGAAGCAGCAAACGAGCTGTGGGGAAATGAAAAGGCCAGCAAGCAAAGTTTGGGAGGACAAGCAGTGCAGGAGACAGAGAGCCGTGGAGCAAGGAGGAAGCCGACGGTGGTGCACAATGCAGCATGGCAGGCCAGCAGAAGCACAAGAAAGGCAGGCAGGCAGGCAGGCAGGCAGGCAGGCAGGCAGGCAGGCAGGCAGGCAGGCAGGCACATTTGGTAGTTGTTGTCTTGTTGTCTTGTGATCCCGCCGGCTGTGTTCAGCTGTGAGTTGTTGCAGGAACGAGCCGATTGCATGAACGAGCTGGTTGTGGCCGTCACAAAGAGGCGGGGCTATGCAAATAGGGTTTGCCGGGGCAGTCGGGAAGGTGCTGGGAGTGTGCGGGCCTCAGGCCGGCGAGGCCGATGAAGGTCCGAAACAGGGCCTGAGCCAGAGAGGGCCTGGGGCTGGGAGCCCCCGGGTCCGGGCCGACTGGATGTGGTGTTGCCTGGATGTGGTGTGGGCTTGGGCCGGAGTTGTGCTGCCGGCAGGGCCCAGCCCTCCCTCTCCCCATGGAGGCATGTCTAGCCTGGCTTTGGGCCCGTCTGCGCGCGCGCCTTTCGGGTTATCGCTTCTCGGCCTTTTGGCTAAGATCAAGTGTAGTATCTGTTCTTATCAGTTTAATATCTGATACGTCCCCTATCTGGGGACCATATATTAAATGGATTTTTGGAACAGGGAGATGGAAGAAGAGCTTGCTCTGTCCACTCCACGCATCGACCTGGTATTGCAGTACCTCCAGGACCGGTGCACTTCTCTTACTCAGTTTGAAAAAGCAGAAAAAGAAGCAGCAAACGAGCTGTGGGGAAATGAAAAGGCCAGCAAGCAAAGTTTGGGAGGACAAGCAGTGCAGGAGACAGAGAGCCGTGGAGCAAGGAGGAAGCCGACGGTGGTGCACAATGCAGCATGGCAGGCCAGCAGAAGCACAAGAAAGGCAGGCAGGCAGGCAGGCAGGCAGGCAGGCAGGCAGGCAGGCAGGCAGGCAGGCAGGCACATTTGGTAGTTGTTGTCTTGTTGTCTTGTGATCCCGCCGGCTGTGTTCAGCTGTGAGTTGTTGCAGGAACGAGCCGATTGCATGAACGAGCTGGTTGTGGCCGTCACAAAGAGGCGGGGCTATGCAAATAGGGTTTGCCGGGGCAGTCGGGAAGGTGCTGGGAGTGTGCGGGCCTCAGGCCGGCGAGGCCGATGAAGGTCCGAAACAGGGCCTGAGCCAGAGAGGGCCTGGGGCTGGGAGCCCCCGGGTCCGGGCCGACTGGATGTGGTGTTGCCTGGATGTGGTGTGGGCTTGGGCCGGAGTTGTGCTGCCGGCAGGGCCCAGCCCTCCCTCTCCCCATGGAGGCATGTCTAGCCTGGCTTTGGGCCCGTCTGCGCGCGCGCCTTTCGGGTTATCGCTTCTCGGCCTTTTGGCTAAGATCAAGTGTAGTATCTGTTCTTATCAGTTTAATATCTGATACGTCCCCTATCTGGGGACCATATATTAAATGGATTTTTGGAACAGGGAGATGGAAGAAGAGCTTGCTCTGTCCACTCCACGCATCGACCTGGTATTGCAGTACCTCCAGGACCGGTGCACTTCTCTTACTCAGTTTGAAAAAGCAGAAAAAGAAGCAGCAAACGAGCTGTGGGGAAATGAAAAGGCCAGCAAGCAAAGTTTGGGAGGACAAGCAGTGCAGGAGACAGAGAGCCGTGGAGCAAGGAGGAAGCCGACGGTGGTGCACAATGCAGCATGGCAGGCCAGCAGAAGCACAAGAAAGGCAGGCAGGCAGGCAGGCAGGCAGGCAGGCAGGCAGGCAGGCAGGCAGGCAGGCAGGCAGGCACATTTGGTAGTTGTTGTCTTGTTGTCTTGTGATCCCGCCGGCTGTGTTCAGCTGTGAGTTGTTGCAGGAACGAGCCGATTGCATGAACGAGCTGGTTGTGGCCGTCACAAAGAGGCGGGGCTATGCAAATAGGGTTTGCCGGGGCAGTCGGGAAGGTGCTGGGAGTGTGCGGGCCTCAGGCCGGCGAGGCCGATGAAGGTCCGAAACAGGGCCTGAGCCAGAGAGGGCCTGGGGCTGGGAGCCCCCGGGTCCGGGCCGACTGGATGTGGTGTTGCCTGGATGTGGTGTGGGCTTGGGCCGGAGTTGTGCTGCCGGCAGGGCCCAGCCCTCCCTCTCCCCATGGAGGCATGTCTAGCCTGGCTTTGGGCCCGTCTGCGCGCGCGCCTTTCGGGTTATCGCTTCTCGGCCTTTTGGCTAAGATCAAGTGTAGTATCTGTTCTTATCAGTTTAATATCTGATACGTCCCCTATCTGGGGACCATATATTAAATGGATTTTTGGAACAGGGAGATGGAAGAAGAGCTTGCTCTGTCCACTCCACGCATCGACCTGGTATTGCAGTACCTCCAGGACCGGTGCACTTCTCTTACTCAGTTTGAAAAAGCAGAAAAAGAAGCAGCAAACGAGCTGTGGGGAAATGAAAAGGCCAGCAAGCAAAGTTTGGGAGGACAAGCAGTGCAGGAGACAGAGAGCCGTGGAGCAAGGAGGAAGCCGACGGTGGTGCACAATGCAGCATGGCAGGCCAGCAGAAGCACAAGAAAGGCAGGCAGGCAGGCAGGCAGGCAGGCAGGCAGGCAGGCAGGCAGGCAGGCAGGCAGGCACATTTGGTAGTTGTTGTCTTGTTGTCTTGTGATCCCGCCGGCTGTGTTCAGCTGTGAGTTGTTGCAGGAACGAGCCGATTGCATGAACGAGCTGGTTGTGGCCGTCACAAAGAGGCGGGGCTATGCAAATAGGGTTTGCCGGGGCAGTCGGGAAGGTGCTGGGAGTGTGCGGGCCTCAGGCCGGCGAGGCCGATGAAGGTCCGAAACAGGGCCTGAGCCAGAGAGGGCCTGGGGCTGGGAGCCCCCGGGTCCGGGCCGACTGGATGTGGTGTTGCCTGGATGTGGTGTGGGCTTGGGCCGGAGTTGTGCTGCCGGCAGGGCCCAGCCCTCCCTCTCCCCATGGAGGCATGTCTAGCCTGGCTTTGGGCCCGTCTGCGCGCGCGCCTTTCGGGTTATCGCTTCTCGGCCTTTTGGCTAAGATCAAGTGTAGTATCTGTTCTTATCAGTTTAATATCTGATACGTCCCCTATCTGGGGACCATATATTAAATGGATTTTTGGAACAGGGAGATGGAAGAAGAGCTTGCTCTGTCCACTCCACGCATCGACCTGGTATTGCAGTACCTCCAGGACCGGTGCACTTCTCTTACTCAGTTTGAAAAAGCAGAAAAAGAAGCAGCAAACGAGCTGTGGGGAAATGAAAAGGCCAGCAAGCAAAGTTTGGGAGGACAAGCAGTGCAGGAGACAGAGAGCCGTGGAGCAAGGAGGAAGCCGACGGTGGTGCACAATGCAGCATGGCAGGCCAGCAGAAGCACAAGAAAGGCAGGCAGGCAGGCAGGCAGGCAGGCAGGCAGGCAGGCAGGCAGGCAGGCAGGCAGGCACATTTGGTAGTTGTTGTCTTGTTGTCTTGTGATCCCGCCGGCTGTGTTCAGCTGTGAGTTGTTGCAGGAACGAGCCGATTGCATGAACGAGCTGGTTGTGGCCGTCACAAAGAGGCGGGGCTATGCAAATAGGGTTTGCCGGGGCAGTCGGGAAGGTGCTGGGAGTGTGCGGGCCTCAGGCCGGCGAGGCCGATGAAGGTCCGAAACAGGGCCTGAGCCAGAGAGGGCCTGGGGCTGGGAGCCCCCGGGTCCGGGCCGACTGGATGTGGTGTTGCCTGGATGTGGTGTGGGCTTGGGCCGGAGTTGTGCTGCCGGCAGGGCCCAGCCCTCCCTCTCCCCATGGAGGCATGTCTAGCCTGGCTTTGGGCCCGTCTGCGCGCGCGCCTTTCGGGTTATCGCTTCTCGGCCTTTTGGCTAAGATCAAGTGTAGTATCTGTTCTTATCAGTTTAATATCTGATACGTCCCCTATCTGGGGACCATATATTAAATGGATTTTTGGAACAGGGAGATGGAAGAAGAGCTTGCTCTGTCCACTCCACGCATCGACCTGGTATTGCAGTACCTCCAGGACCGGTGCACTTCTCTTACTCAGTTTGAAAAAGCAGAAAAAGAAGCAGCAAACGAGCTGTGGGGAAATGAAAAGGCCAGCAAGCAAAGTTTGGGAGGACAAGCAGTGCAGGAGACAGAGAGCCGTGGAGCAAGGAGGAAGCCGACGGTGGTGCACAATGCAGCATGGCAGGCCAGCAGAAGCACAAGAAAGGCAGGCAGGCAGGCAGGCAGGCAGGCAGGCAGGCAGGCAGGCAGGCAGGCAGGCAGGCACATTTGGTAGTTGTTGTCTTGTTGTCTTGTGATCCCGCCGGCTGTGTTCAGCTGTGAGTTGTTGCAGGAACGAGCCGATTGCATGAACGAGCTGGTTGTGGCCGTCACAAAGAGGCGGGGCTATGCAAATAGGGTTTGCCGGGGCAGTCGGGAAGGTGCTGGGAGTGTGCGGGCCTCAGGCCGGCGAGGCCGATGAAGGTCCGAAACAGGGCCTGAGCCAGAGAGGGCCTGGGGCTGGGAGCCCCCGGGTCCGGGCCGACTGGATGTGGTGTTGCCTGGATGTGGTGTGGGCTTGGGCCGGAGTTGTGCTGCCGGCAGGGCCCAGCCCTCCCTCTCCCCATGGAGGCATGTCTAGCCTGGCTTTGGGCCCGTCTGCGCGCGCGCCTTTCGGGTTATCGCTTCTCGGCCTTTTGGCTAAGATCAAGTGTAGTACCTTTGGAACCACTTGGTCCTCTGGCTGGCAAGACCAAAGAGGAGTATCTGTTCTAATGATCCTATCTGAAGAACGGAGAAACCATTGGTCCTCTGGACTAGGCTGAGAAGCAGAAGCTTGATGAAAGCTGGGCCGCTGTGCTCCCATGAGGGTGGCCCCTGACTTGCATTTTGAGTCGGGGGAGATGCTCATGCACCCATGCTTAATCAAGCTTCACTTCCTTTGCCCTTGCCATTAGGTGGGCGGGAAGTCTTTTCTTTTTCTGGCTGCCAACCAGAGCCTTGCAAAAGGCAACCAATGGCCTTGCACCGCCCACTCCAGCACCTTTTTTGTGTCTGGTTTGAGCACCCTGGATGGGGTCACGGTCTTTTGGCTGGACTCGCAGGCCATGATTCGCCCTGGGGGAAGCTTCGGCAGAACCCAGGGTAGACGGGACTCCCCCTAGCTTCGGCGAAGGGGAGTCCAAACGTCCCCAAACCCCTTCGGGGGGGCGGGGTGGTGGGCCCTCCCTAGCTTCGGCGAAGGGGGACCCACCCGTTCGAGCTGTTCGCTGGCGGTAGCTGGGAACAGCTTGGGCAACGGAGCCCATGCCTTCGGGTAGGACTCGGAAGGATGATTCAATATCATCTGTTCTTAGACAGGATCTGGAGGAGACCAAGGAGGGCCTGAAAAGGCACTTTGAGGAAGAATCCAAGCGCATCATCTTCCGCTCAAAAGTGGAGACTCTAGAGAAGGGGAAAAAATGCAACTCCTTCTTCTTCAGGAAGCTTCACTCCGGCCACACACCCCTGACAGAACTCCGCAATGAGACCGGCACCCTCCAGTCAGGAAAGGAGGGAGTGATGGGAGTGGTCACCGACTACTACAGCTCCCTCTATGCAGAGAAAGAGACGGACGAGACATCGGCTGATAAGTTCCTGTCAGAGCTCTTCGCCGAGTGCATCAGACGGAATCCAGAGATCAGAGGGATCACCGCACCAGGACCTTCCAGATCCCAGATCAAGTGCTCGCTGTACATGGACGACGTGACCATCTTCTGCGCTGACCAACCGTCGGTGAGAGCTCTCGTCCAGACCTGCGAGGACTTCGGCAAAGCTTCAGGTGCTAAAGTCAACTGCGGAAAGTCAGAGACCCTGCTCTTCGGAGAATGGAACCTGACTTCGGACGCTGTCCCCTTCTCTATCAAGTCGGACTTCATCAAGATTCTTGGAGTTTGGTTTGGCGGCGAGGGCGCTGCCCTGAAGTGCTGGGATGAAAGAATGGCGAAAGTACGACAAAAGATTGGCCTCTGGAGCCTCAGAGACCTCACCATCGAAGGGAAGACACTGGTGCTGCGGAACGAGATTCTTCCTGTTCTTCAGTACATGGCTCAGGCCTGGCCTCCACTGGCCACGGTCTGCAGGGCCATCACAAGGGCAGTGTTTCACTTCATCTGGGGCTCCAAGATGGACAGAGTAAAGCGGTCAGTTATGTACAAGGAGCCCCGCAAAGGTGGGAAAGGTGTCCTCGATATCCCCACCCTGCTGAGAAGCTTCTTCGTGTGCAACTGCATCCGCCAGACAATCACCTGCAAAGACAAGGACTCTGCTGGCAGCTCTATGTCCCGCTTCTTCCTGTTGCCACTCTGGCGCGTGCTAGGGTGGGACAAGTGGGACAGCTCCTACCCTTTCAACTGGAACACCCCTTGGTTTTACCTGGATGTTACAAAGTTTGTGAGGGAACACCATCTGGAGGGAGTCAAGCCCGACTTGTGGAAACCAAAAACCATCCACAAGTTGATCAGAGCAAGAGACGAAATGGAGTCTATTCCAGGGCTCCCTGAGGACACCGCAAAGGTTGTTTGGGGGAATGTTTCTTCAGACAGACTTACCAACAAGCACAAGGACATTGCATGGATGGCTATTCAGGGGGGTTTGCCTCTCAGAACCTTCATGCATGCCCGCAACCTGTGTAGATACCGCCACTGCCCAAGGTGCATCATTCATGAAGAAACATCTATGCACGTCTTCTGGGATTGCAGATTTACACAGGTCCTGCTTGATGCCCTGGAACATGAGCTCAGAGACTGTGTGCCAAGAAATTTCCTTACACATCACGCGATGTTGTACGGACTGTTTCAGGGCACTCATACGGAAGGGGCAATTCAGGAAGCCTGGCGCCTTATGAACTCTATTAAGGACGTTTTGTGGTTTTCTAGGAATCGCCTCATCCTTCGGAGGGAGAGGACAAGCATCCAAGACTGCCGCAGGCTGATCCACAGTCTGCTGCGTGACTACAACATCCGCGACAGCCTTGAGGAAGAAGAGGACTAAACTCCCTCTCCTTCCCCCCTTGCCCTCCCCTCACTGTCAGTTTAAGTGGAAAATAAAGCTTCGGGCAGATTCAAATTCCACTATCCCCTCCCTAATCCACCCCCCACCCACTCCCCCTCACCCCCGTTGCTTTATCTGACATACAGTATTGTACCACGAAACAGAATTTAAAATGTACACGTTTGTTTTTATATATTTATATTATATATATAATAAAGTATATTTTTCAATAAAAAATCTGTTCTTATCAGTTTAATATCTGATACGTCCCCTATCTGGGGACCATATATTAAATGGATTTTTGGAACAGGGAGATGGAAGAAGAGCTTGCTCTGTCCACTCCACGCATCGACCTGGTATTGCAGTACCTCCAGGACCGGTGCACTTCTCTTACTCAGTTTGAAAAAAGCAGAAAAAGAAGCAGCAAACGAGCTGTGGGGAAATGAAAAGGCCAGCAAGCAAAGTTTGGGAGGACAAGCAGTGCAGGAGACAGAGAGCCGTGGAGCAAGGAGGAAGCCGACGGTGGTGCACAATGCAGCATGGCAGGCCAGCAGAAGCACAAGAAAGGCAGGCAGGCAGGCAGGCAGGCAGGCAGGCAGGCAGGCAGGCAGGCAGGCAGGCAGGCAGGCAGGCAGGCACATTTGGTAGTTGTTGTCTTGTTGTCTTGTGATCCCGCCGGCTGTGTTCAGCTGTGAGTTGTTGCAGGAACGAGCCGATTGCATGAACGAGCTGGTTGTGGCCGTCACAAAGAGGCGGGGCTATGCAAATAGGGTTTGCCGGGGCAGTCGGGAAGGTGCTGGGAGTGTGCGGGCCTCAGGCCGGCGAGGCCGATGAAGGTCCGAAACAGGGCCTGAGCCAGAGAGGGCCTGGGGCTGGGAGCCCCCGGGTCCGGGCCGACTGGATGTGGTGTTGCCTGGATGTGGTGTGGGCTTGGGCCGGAGTTGTGCTGCCGGCAGGGCCCAGCCCTCCCTCTCCCCATGGAGGCATGTCTAGCCTGGCTTTGGGCCCGTCTGCGCGCGCGCCTTTCGGGTTATCGCTTCTCGGCCTTTTGGCACGATCAAGTGTAAGCTTTGGTCGTGTCAGAGGCAATTTGTTCGATGGGAACATAGCGATTGAGTCGTGAGAAGGCGATCTAAGGATCTTCTGGAGATGGCTGTTCCTCCGGAGGCGCCAAATACAGCAAGGCTGGTTTTTCCTCGTGAAAAGAAAGAGACGTATGTCCTGAGAAAGATACAAAAGGATATTGTGGAAGACCTTTTGGGGATGGATCGTGCAAGCATCTTTTGTGTGCAGGTATTCATGCAACAAGGATTTTATGATATATCCTTCATAAATGCAAATGAACTGAGAACCTTTAATATGCGATTCCGGGAAAAGATATCACATCCCGATTTGCTGGATTTGACTTTGCTCATTAAGGAGTCGAAAATCCGAACCCCCATAACGGTGCACATGTATAATCCTTTTGTGTGTGATAATGAAATCAGGATTTTTCTTGGGAAGTTCTGCAGTTATGTTTCCCCATGTGAGAGGAGAAGAAATGTATTTGGGACATTTAATGGTCAAAGGAGGTTCTGGGCAGAATTTAAAAAGGCTGATGATGGAATTGGGGGCGTGTTTCACCCTCCACAAGCGTTCTCTATCGGGAGTAATAGAGGATATTTATTCTATCCGGATATGCCTGTTTTTTGCAGAAACTGTTTCTCTTTTGGCCATTTAAAAGAAAATTGTGCCAGTAATCAAGTTTGTCGCAATTGTTTTAAAGCTGGTCACAGAACTGTTGAGTGTCCCGACATGCGTAAATGCCATTTGTGTAATTCCACAGAGCATTTGGCAAAAGAATGTCCGAAAGTTAAGCCAACATATGCGAGTGCCCTTATTAAAGGAAAGGCTGAGTTGTTGGCTGCTCCTGAAGTTTTGTTTGTT
Organism: Xenopus laevis; assembly: GCF_017654675.1. Taxonomy (NCBI): domain Eukaryota; kingdom Metazoa; phylum Chordata; class Amphibia; order Anura; family Pipidae; genus Xenopus; species Xenopus laevis. Next base: position 111,783,855 of record NC_054385.1, on the reverse strand, counting down.
CCTGAACAAGCTGTGCAAAATACCACAGATGAGCCTAATGAGGATTTGGGTGCGGTTCCTGACCTGTTAAGTGGAGAGGGGGAGGATGTAGATGTTATCGACACTGCTACCCTTCTGGAAGTGCTGCAAACTGCAGGAATGGAGGTGGATAAACTCTCCCTTAAACGGAAAAATGAAGGAGAGAGTTCTAGCACTGAACAATGGAGTGAGATGATTGAGGAATTTTCAAGCTCAGAAGATGTTCAGGGTGGTGATTCCATTTCTGCTTTTGATTCCGATTCCTCTGCTTCGGTGCAGTCGTTTTTGGATAAAGGGAAAGTAGAGGAATTGACTAGAACTATTAATTTTCAGAAAGCGGAGGACCCTAAAGCAAAGAAGAAATCCAAACAGGATGGAAAGGAAGATGCGGAGAGAGGAACGGAAGAGATGCAAGGGGTTAAGACTGATAGCGCTGAGAATGCTGGTCCAAAAAAGACAAGGGCAAGAGGATCTGCAAAGAAAAAATGATTTATGTTATGATTTGATTGTTTTTCTTTCCCTAATTAAAGTATGTTCCTTAAAATAGGTTCGATCAACGTGAGGAGCATAAAGTCAAGGTATAGAAGAACTACTATACTGAATGATTTGTTTTCTTATAAGTATGACATTTTATGTTTACAGGAATGTGGCTTACAAGAGGAGCCTTGTATTATGGGTTTAAATGTGGGACCAGTTTTTTGGTCTGTGAGTGATGAAAGGAATGGTGGAGTGGGGGTTTTATTTAAAAATCATTTTTTTTCAATAAGTAAAGTTATACATATTGTTCAGGGTAGAGCTTTGATGGTTTTTTTTGAATATAGAAATAAGGTTTTTAAGTTGTTAAATGTTTATGCACATGCAGAGAAAAAAGAAAGGATTTTTCTTTTTGAAAAAGTAAAATTTTTTTTGGATGGGAGAGAAAATATTATTTTTGTTGGGGATTTCAATTGCATTATTTATGCGGGGGATAGGGAAGGAGTGAGCGGTGAGGGTGGTGGTGTTGATAGTTCTGGGAAGGAACTGAAAGAAATTATAAATGTTTTTGGTTTTCAGGATGCCCATAAGGCTATGGGGTACAAGGATAAAGGTTTTTCCTTTTTTGGTGAAAGAGGGAATGTCCGATCCAGGATTGATTTTTGTTTCTTATCCAAGTCTTTAAAGGTGGAGGGTTTTCATTTGAGACGTTTTCCTTTTACGGACCATGCGTGCATTGAGTGTAGTTTCAGTGTGGATGGTGAGTGTGAATATGGAAGAGGCGTATGGAAATTGAATATTACTTTATTAGAGGATGAAGTATTTAAAAGTGAGTATGTTGAATGTTTTAAAAGGTGGGAGAACAAGAAAGTGATTTTTGGAGATGTGGTTGAATGGTGGGAATGGGTAAAATTTAAAACAAAGTTTTTTTTCATTAAAAAAGGTAGTGAGAAAGTAAAGTGTGAGAGTGAAGATTTAGAAAGATGGCAGTTAAGATTAAATTATTTGGGAGAACTAAGGAAGATGGGGGAGGAGGTGTCTCAAGAAATTGAGGATGCTAAGGAGAAAGTGAATCAGTATTTGGAGATAAAAGGGAAAAAGATTATAGCGCAAGCAAGGTTGGTGGTAAAAGAAAATAACGAGAAATGTACAAAATTTTTTTTTAAGAAGGTTTTTAATAATAAAACTAGTATGTCAAGTGTATTGAATGAAGATGGTGAGGTTGTGAAAGGTGCAAAAGAGATTGTAAAAAGTGTTTGGAAATTTTATAATAATTTATATACAGAAAAAATACAAGATAGAAGGATGACGGAAGAATGTGTAAATGAAATAGAGAATGTTTTAGAGCATCGGGACGGTGAAATATTAGAGAAGGATATAAGAAAATGTGAGATTGAAGAATGTTTGAGGAGAATGAGTAAAGGTAAGGTACCTGGTAATGACGGGTTGCCCGTAGAATTTTATTGTACCTTTTGGGATCATATTGGTGGAAGTGTGTTTCAGGTTTTTAAGTTAGTGATGGAGAGGGGGATTTTATCTAAAAGTATGTGTGAAGGTATAATTGTTTTACTGTATAAAAAAGGCGATAAGGATGACCTCCGGAACTGGAGACCAATTACACTTCTTAATACGGATTATAAATTAATTGCTAAACTAATTGCGAATCGTTTAAGGGGAGTAATTCATAAAATGGTGGGGGAAGAACAGATTTGCGCTGTTCCAGGGAGGCAAATTGCAGAAAGTTTGATTGTGTTAAGGGATGCAGTGTGGGACAGTAAAGCGAGGAAGGTACCGGTAGCAATTGTGGCTGTGGACTTTGAAAAAGCTTACGATAGGGTAGGTCATGCTTTTATGTTTGATGTTTTAAAAAGAATGGGTGTGCCTGAGAGAATGTTGGTATGGATTAAATGTTTATATAAAAATATTATTAGTCGAGTGCAGGTGAATGGTTTTGTTACTGAGGAGGTGAAAATAAACTCCGGGGTGAGACAGGGTTGCCCCCTTTCACCTATACTTTTTATTTGTGTTATAGAGCCATTATTATGTATGTTGCGGAAAGATAAGCTGGTTAGAGGAGTAGAGATACCAGGTAGTGGGGGCAGAGATCTTAGAGCTATTTGTTATATGGATGATGTAACTATTATTTGTAAATCTTCGGTGGGTTTAAAAAGAGCAAAATTACTAATTGATTTATTCTGTATGGCTAGTGGTTTTAAATTAAATGAAGGGAAAAGTGTATGTAAATTGTTTGGTTGGTTGAAGGAAGCTGATATTGGTGGATGGACGGTGGAAAGAAAAGGGGTGGAGATATTGGGAGTTTTTTTTGGAGACGAGCTAAAAGGAAGTGAGAGTTGGGAGAAAACTTTTAATAAAATTAAAAAGAAGATAGATTTTTGGTCGCTGAGAAGATTATCAATTGAAGGTAGAGTGTTAATAATAAAAGCAGTTCTGGTGCCAATCTTGTTGTATATAAGTCTTGTATTTCCAGCACCAGATAAGTGTTTGCGTAAAGTTTTAAGAATTATTTTTTTATTTTTATGGAATTCAAAAATGGAAAAGTTGGGGAGAAGTAAAATTATAAAGAGAAAAGAAAAAGGGGGCAAAGGTTTAATGAATATTGAAAGATTTTTAGCAATTAAATATGTAAGTATGTGTGTAAAAGTTTGTAAAAAAGATAATTTAATAGGATGTATGGTGAGATATATGGCAGGTAGTGTTTTAAGAAAATATAAAATTTTAACTGTGGATTTGAGAAGACCTATATGTTTTAATGCTCCGTGGTTTTATATTCGTATAGAACGGTGCATAAGAAGAAATTGTCTTGAAAATATACCCATAACAGAATGGGGTGATAGTAAAAAGATGTTGAAAGCTTTAGAGATGAAGGAAGAGGTAGAAGTGATAGGAGGTTTAACAGAGGTGGAAAGTGAAAAAGTATGGAAGGGGATTAATGGGAAAGAAATAATTAATAGGCAGAAAGATTTGAGTTGGATGGCTGCGCATGGGTGTTTACCTACGCGTGAGTTTCAAAGGAGACGAAGATTAATTAATAGTGAGGTATGTCCTAGAGATGGTTGTGGTCAAATAGAAAATGTGGTACATGTGTTTTGGAATTGTATATATGCAAGGAAAGTGTGGAAAGGTTTGGGAAATTTAATAAAGGGGTTAACGGGGTTTCAAATGTTAACTTTTAACATGATGTTGTATGGTTTATGTGATGTGAATGATGTTAATGTAAGATTGTTATGGTTAATAATGAATTGTGTAAAAGAGGCAATGTGGGATGTTAGGAATGTTTTAATTTTTAATCATAAAGAAATTGATATAGTGGGATGTATTAATTTGGTCCGTAGTAGATTATTTTTGTATGTCCTGAGTGATCGAAGGAAGCTGGGAGAAATCGATGCAGAAGGTTTTTGGAAAACCAAAAAATGGAAATCTTGGATAAAAAATTAATGGTTGAAATGTTTTGCTTTTCCTTTTGGGTGTTTTGAAAATGTATTTAAATGTGTAATGTTTTATTTCTGATTGTTTTTTGTGTGTGAGCATAATAAAAAATTAAAAAAAAAAAAAAAAATCTGTTCTTATCAGTTTAATATCTGATACGTCCCCTATCTGGGGACCATATATTAAATGGATTTTTGGAACAGGGAGATGGAAGAAGAGCTTGCTCTGTCCACTCCACGCATCGACCTGGTATTGCAGTACCTCCAGGACCGGTGCACTTCTCTTACTCAGTTTGAAAAAGCAGAAAAAGAAGCAGCAAACGAGCTGTGGGGAAATGAAAAGGCCAGCAAGCAAAGTTTGGGAGGACAAGCAGTGCAGGAGACAGAGAGCCGTGGAGCAAGGAGGAAGCCGACGGTGGTGCACAATGCAGCATGGCAGGCCAGCAGAAGCACAAGAAAGGCAGGCAGGCAGGCAGGCAGGCAGGCAGGCAGGCAGGCAGGCAGGCAGGCAGGCACATTTGGTAGTTGTTGTCTTGTTGTCTTGTGATCCCGCCGGCTGTGTTCAGCTGTGAGTTGTTGCAGGAACGAGCCGATTGCATGAACGAGCTGGTTGTGGCCGTCACAAAGAGGCGGGGCTATGCAAATAGGGTTTGCCGGGGCAGTCGGGAAGGTGCTGGGAGTGTGCGGGCCTCAGGCCGGCGAGGCCGATGAAGGTCCGAAACAGGGCCTGAGCCAGAGAGGGCCTGGGGCTGGGAGCCCCCGGGTCCGGGCCGACTGGATGTGGTGTTGCCTGGATGTGGTGTGGGCTTGGGCCGGAGTTGTGCTGCCGGCAGGGCCCAGCCCTCCCTCTCCCCATGGAGGCATGTCTAGCCTGGCTTTGGGCCCGTCTGCGCGCGCGCCTTTCGGGTTATCGCTTCTCGGCCTTTTGGCTAAGATCAAGTGTAGTATCTGTTCTTATCAGTTTAATATCTGATACGTCCCCTATCTGGGGACCATATATTAAATGGATTTTTGGAACAGGGAGATGGAAGAAGAGCTTGCTCTGTCCACTCCACGCATCGACCTGGTATTGCAGTACCTCCAGGACCGGTGCACTTCTCTTACTCAGTTTGAAAAAGCAGAAAAAGAAGCAGCAAACGAGCTGTGGGGAAATGAAAAGGCCAGCAAGCAAAGTTTGGGAGGACAAGCAGTGCAGGAGACAGAGAGCCGTGGAGCAAGGAGGAAGCCGACGGTGGTGCACAATGCAGCATGGCAGGCCAGCAGAAGCACAAGAAAGGCAGGCAGGCAGGCAGGCAGGCAGGCAGGCAGGCAGGCAGGCAGGCAGGCAGGCAGGCAGGCACATTTGGTAGTTGTTGTCTTGTTGTCTTGTGATCCCGCCGGCTGTGTTCAGCTGTGAGTTGTTGCAGGAACGAGCCGATTGCATGAACGAGCTGGTTGTGGCCGTCACAAAGAGGCGGGGCTATGCAAATAGGGTTTGCCGGGGCAGTCGGGAAGGTGCTGGGAGTGTGCGGGCCTCAGGCCGGCGAGGCCGATGAAGGTCCGAAACAGGGCCTGAGCCAGAGAGGGCCTGGGGCTGGGAGCCCCCGGGTCCGGGCCGACTGGATGTGGTGTTGCCTGGATGTGGTGTGGGCTTGGGCCGGAGTTGTGCTGCCGGCAGGGCCCAGCCCTCCCTCTCCCCATGGAGGCATGTCTAGCCTGGCTTTGGGCCCGTCTGCGCGCGCGCCTTTCGGGTTATCGCTTCTCGGCCTTTTGGCTAAGATCAAGTGTAGTATCTGTTCTTATCAGTTTAATATCTGATACGTCCCCTATCTGGGGACCATATATTAAATGGATTTTTGGAACAGGGAGATGGAAGAAGAGCTTGCTCTGTCCACTCCACGCATCGACCTGGTATTGCAGTACCTCCAGGACCGGTGCACTTCTCTTACTCAGTTTGAAAAAGCAGAAAAAGAAGCAGCAAACGAGCTGTGGGGAAATGAAAAGGCCAGCAAGCAAAGTTTGGGAGGACAAGCAGTGCAGGAGACAGAGAGCCGTGGAGCAAGGAGGAAGCCGACGGTGGTGCACAATGCAGCATGGCAGGCCAGCAGAAGCACAAGAAAGGCAGGCAGGCAGGCAGGCAGGCAGGCAGGCAGGCAGGCAGGCAGGCAGGCAGGCAGGCAGGCACATTTGGTAGTTGTTGTCTTGTTGTCTTGTGATCCCGCCGGCTGTGTTCAGCTGTGAGTTGTTGCAGGAACGAGCCGATTGCATGAACGAGCTGGTTGTGGCCGTCACAAAGAGGCGGGGCTATGCAAATAGGGTTTGCCGGGGCAGTCGGGAAGGTGCTGGGAGTGTGCGGGCCTCAGGCCGGCGAGGCCGATGAAGGTCCGAAACAGGGCCTGAGCCAGAGAGGGCCTGGGGCTGGGAGCCCCCGGGTCCGGGCCGACTGGATGTGGTGTTGCCTGGATGTGGTGTGGGCTTGGGCCGGAGTTGTGCTGCCGGCAGGGCCCAGCCCTCCCTCTCCCCATGGAGGCATGTCTAGCCTGGCTTTGGGCCCGTCTGCGCGCGCGCCTTTCGGGTTATCGCTTCTCGGCCTTTTGGCTAAGATCAAGTGTAGTATCTGTTCTTATCAGTTTAATATCTGATACGTCCCCTATCTGGGGACCATATATTAAATGGATTTTTGGAACAGGGAGATGGAAGAAGAGCTTGCTCTGTCCACTCCACGCATCGACCTGGTATTGCAGTACCTCCAGGACCGGTGCACTTCTCTTACTCAGTTTGAAAAAGCAGAAAAAGAAGCAGCAAACGAGCTGTGGGGAAATGAAAAGGCCAGCAAGCAAAGTTTGGGAGGACAAGCAGTGCAGGAGACAGAGAGCCGTGGAGCAAGGAGGAAGCCGACGGTGGTGCACAATGCAGCATGGCAGGCCAGCAGAAGCACAAGAAAGGCAGGCAGGCAGGCAGGCAGGCAGGCAGGCAGGCAGGCAGGCAGGCAGGCAGGCAGGCAGGCAGGCACATTTGGTAGTTGTTGTCTTGTTGTCTTGTGATCCCGCCGGCTGTGTTCAGCTGTGAGTTGTTGCAGGAACGAGCCGATTGCATGAACGAGCTGGTTGTGGCCGTCACAAAGAGGCGGGGCTATGCAAATAGGGTTTGCCGGGGCAGTCGGGAAGGTGCTGGGAGTGTGCGGGCCTCAGGCCGGCGAGGCCGATGAAGGTCCGAAACAGGGCCTGAGCCAGAGAGGGCCTGGGGCTGGGAGCCCCCGGGTCCGGGCCGACTGGATGTGGTGTTGCCTGGATGTGGTGTGGGCTTGGGCCGGAGTTGTGCTGCCGGCAGGGCCCAGCCCTCCCTCTCCCCATGGAGGCATGTCTAGCCTGGCTTTGGGCCCGTCTGCGCGCGCGCCTTTCGGGTTATCGCTTCTCGGCCTTTTGGCTAAGATCAAGTGTAGTATCTGTTCTTATCAGTTTAATATCTGATACGTCCCCTATCTGGGGACCATATATTAAATGGATTTTTGGAACAGGGAGATGGAAGAAGAGCTTGCTCTGTCCACTCCACGCATCGACCTGGTATTGCAGTACCTCCAGGACCGGTGCACTTCTCTTACTCAGTTTGAAAAAGCAGAAAAAGAAGCAGCAAACGAGCTGTGGGGAAATGAAAAGGCCAGCAAGCAAAGTTTGGGAGGACAAGCAGTGCAGGAGACAGAGAGCCGTGGAGCAAGGAGGAAGCCGACGGTGGTGCACAATGCAGCATGGCAGGCCAGCAGAAGCACAAGAAAGGCAGGCAGGCAGGCAGGCAGGCAGGCAGGCAGGCAGGCAGGCAGGCAGGCAGGCAGGCAGGCAGGCAGGCAGGCAGGCACATTTGGTAGTTGTTGTCTTGTTGTCTTGTGATCCCGCCGGCTGTGTTCAGCTGTGAGTTGTTGCAGGAACGAGCCGATTGCATGAACGAGCTGGTTGTGGCCGTCACAAAGAGGCGGGGCTATGCAAATAGGGTTTGCCGGGGCAGTCGGGAAGGTGCTGGGAGTGTGCGGGCCTCAGGCCGGCGAGGCCGATGAAGGTCCGAAACAGGGCCTGAGCCAGAGAGGGCCTGGGGCTGGGAGCCCCCGGGTCCGGGCCGACTGGATGTGGTGTTGCCTGGATGTGGTGTGGGCTTGGGCCGGAGTTGTGCTGCCGGCAGGGCCCAGCCCTCCCTCTCCCCATGGAGGCATGTCTAGCCTGGCTTTGGGCCCGTCTGCGCGCGCGCCTTTCGGGTTATCGCTTCTCGGCCTTTTGGCTAAGATCAAGTGTAGTATCTGTTCTTATCAGTTTAATATCTGATACGTCCCCTATCTGGGGACCATATATTAAATGGATTTTTGGAACAGGGAGATGGAAGAAGAGCTTGCTCTGTCCACTCCACGCATCGACCTGGTATTGCAGTACCTCCAGGACCGGTGCACTTCTCTTACTCAGTTTGAAAAAGCAGAAAAAGAAGCAGCAAACGAGCTGTGGGGAAATGAAAAGGCCAGCAAGCAAAGTTTGGGAGGACAAGCAGTGCAGGAGACAGAGAGCCGTGGAGCAAGGAGGAAGCCGACGGTGGTGCACAATGCAGCATGGCAGGCCAGCAGAAGCACAAGAAAGGCAGGCAGGCAGGCAGGCAGGCAGGCAGGCAGGCAGGCAGGCAGGCAGGCAGGCACATTTGGTAGTTGTTGTCTTGTTGTCTTGTGATCCCGCCGGCTGTGTTCAGCTGTGAGTTGTTGCAGGAACGAGCCGATTGCATGAACGAGCTGGTTGTGGCCGTCACAAAGAGGCGGGGCTATGCAAATAGGGTTTGCCGGGGCAGTCGGGAAGGTGCTGGGAGTGTGCGGGCCTCAGGCCGGCGAGGCCGATGAAGGTCCGAAACAGGGCCTGAGCCAGAGAGGGCCTGGGGCTGGGAGCCCCCGGGTCCGGGCCGACTGGATGTGGTGTTGCCTGGATGTGGTGTGGGCTTGGGCCGGAGTTGTGCTGCCGGCAGGGCCCAGCCCTCCCTCTCCCCATGGAGGCATGTCTAGCCTGGCTTTGGGCCCGTCTGCGCGCGCGCCTTTCGGGTTATCGCTTCTCGGCCTTTTGGCTCGATCAAGTGTAATGCTTGGTTGGGTCTTAAGGTTTGCAGTAGGAACCCCGTAGCTTGGCCTTTCTGGGATCGTCATTGCGACTTCACCCAGTTGCTGCTTTTGGGCTGTGGGCTATCCGAGGCATACCTGAAGGCGATCTTACCTTTGAAAAGATGGATATTTCGTCAGCACCAGAAGCGCCGAACACGGTGCGCCTGTTCTTTCCGAAAGATCGAAGGAATGAATATGTTCTGCGCAAGATCCAGATCGACATCGTGGAGGGACGTCTTGGAATGGATCGGAAAAGTATTTTCTGTGTTCAGGCCTTTCCACAGCAAGGCTTCTACGATATCTCCTTTGTCGATTTGAGTGAGCTGAGGACCTGCTATTTAAGGAGTCAGGAGATGGCTGACCATCCGGATCTGAAAGATCTTCGTTTTGTTGTCAACGAGACAAGGAATCGTGTGCCAGTGGTTGTACACATGTACAACCCTTTCGTCAAAGACGAGGAGATAAGAGCTTTCCTGGGACGCTACAGTTCCTATGTGTCCCCAGGAGAAAGGAAAATGAATGTCTTTGGGACTTTTAACGGGCAAAGGCGCTTTTGGGCCGAGTTCAAGCAGGACCCGAATGGAATTGGTGGCCGTTTACATCCACCCCAGACCTTTTCCATTGGGAACAACAAGGGTTATCTATACTACCCAGGCCAGCCTTCCTTCTGTAGGAACTGTTTTTGTTTTGGTCATGTTAAAACAGACTGTGAGAAAGGACCTGTTTGTAAGAACTGTTTTAAACCTGGACACAGGACTGTTGATTGTGAGGCGGCCCGTGCATGTCATCTCTGCGGGTCGAATGAGCATCTCGCTAAAAACTGTCCAAAGGTCCATGCAACTCAGGGAAAGGCAATTTATTCGGATATTGTGAAAGGGGTGAAACCTGCAGAGCCTGGTGGTGCAAACACGCTGGCTCCGGTTGCAGAGGAAACGGCACCGAATGATCTGGTCGAGGACTCGGAGGAAGAAGAGGCTCCGGATTTGTTGAGAGCAGAAGGGGATGATGCTGCACCTGTCCCAGAGACCCAAGAGGAGATGGATGTTGGGAAAGCATCCCTAAAGAGAAAACCAGAGGACAGTAGTGCAAGCTCTATTCCTTGGAGTGAAAGAGTGGAGGACTTTCACAGCTCTGAGGAGAAAAAGGATGATGATTCTTCTGTCTGTATAGACTCAGACTCCTCCTTGTCAGCAGCCTTTTTGGATCAGGAGGAGGTTGAAAAGTTGCAACAGACCATGAACGTTGTGGACTATAAGACAAAGAAAAAGAAAACCAAAAAAGATGAGAGTGACAGAAGCTCTAGACAGATGAGGGGAGTCGGCAGCAGCAGTAATGCCGACAAAGAGCCTCTTCCTAGGGCAAGGGCTAGGGGAAGTACAAAAAAGAGTTAAAAATTTGTGTTTGTTTTCTTCTTATTACTTCTTAAATGCCTATCAATGTAGGTTCTATAAATGTGCGTAGCATTTCTTCTGCAAGTAGAAGGGCGGTGATTTTTGATATCCTGATGTCTTTTGCTTTAGATATATTTTTTTTGCAGGAATGTGCTATAAAGGAGGAACCCAATAAAGTTAAATGGAATCGGGGTCCGGCCATTTGGTCTACCAGCCATGAGAGAAATGGCGGGGTAGGTATTTTGTTTAACAGCCCGAATTTTGTTGTAAAACAAGTTATACATATTGTTCGGGGGAGAGTACTTTTTGTTATGGTGGAGTATAATAATCAAGTTTTGAAATTATTTAATGTGTATGCTCCAACAAGCAGGAAAGAAAGAATTTTAATTTTTGAAAAACTTAAAGTGTTTTTGGGTGGGAAAGATAATGTTATTTTGGCTGGGGATTTTAATTGTGTTATAAGTGATAAAGATAGTTTTAACCAAAGGGGTAGTAAAAGGAAAGTGGATAAATCTGGTGTAATTTTGCGAGATGTCATTGCAATGTTTAATTTAAAAGATGCGTATAAGGCTAAAGGAGATCCAGCTGAGCCTTTTACTTTCTTTAGCGATAAAGGGGATAGTAAGTCTAGGATTGACTTTTGTTTTTTTTCAAATTCTTTGAATCTTTTGGATTATTGTGTGGATAGAACACTTTTTTCTGATCATGGGTGTGTGAAGTGTAAGATAGAGATAAATGGTGAAAGGGAAAGTGGGAGGGGTTTGTGGAAACTTAATGTCTCTCTATTACAAGATGAGGAGATTAAAAGGGAGTTTGAAATATGGTTTAAAAAATGGGTAACAAGAAAGGGGGATTTTGGGAATATTGGTGAGTGGTGGGATTGGTTTAAAAAAGAAACTAAAAGATTTTTTGTTAAAAAAAGCTGTCAGAAAGCAAGGGAAAAAAGAGAGGAGTATGATAGGTGGCAAAAAAGGCTACTATATTTGGAGGAGTTAAAAAAGATTGGTGAAGATGTGAGTGTGGACATGGATGAAGCGAGAGAAAAAATTAAAAAATGTTTGGAGAAAAAAGGAAAATCAATTATTGCTTTGGCTAAAGTAGAAGTTAAGGAATTTGATGAGAAATGTACAAATTTTTTCTTTAAAAAAGCTTTTAGGAAGAAAGCGGAGATGTGGAGTGTGTTTGATAAAGATGGATGTGAAAAATTTGCAGGTGCGGATGTTTTACAAACAGTGTGTGAGTACTATGAGGACTTGTTTTCTGTGAAGGTAAGAAATGAAAGTATGGAGGAAGAGTGTTTGAACGTAATTGAAAATCGCTTGAATGATGAAGATGTAGATATGTTAAAAGAAGATTTGTCAAAAACTGAGTTTGAGGAATGTGTGAGGGGAATGAGGAAAGGGAAAGTGCCTGGGAGTGATGGGCTCCCAATAGAGTTTTACTGTGAGTTTTGGGATCTTTTGGGTGATGTTGTGTGTGAGGTAGGTAAGAATGTATTTGAAAGAGGGTGTTTGACAGAAAGTATGAAAGAAAGTGTGGTTGTGTTGTTATATAAAAAGGGTGATAAAAGAGAGTTGAAAAACTGGAGGCCTATATCTTTATTAAATGCAGATTATAAAATCATAGCTAAGATTGTAGCTAACCGTTTGAGAGATGTTGTTGTGAGAATGGTAGGTGAGGAACAGATATGTGCAGTGCCTGGGCGTCAGATAAGTGAGTGTTTGATGTGTTTGAGAGATATCTTATGGTATGCGAAAGAAAGGAGTCAGACTGTGGCGGTGGTAACGGTTGATTTTGAGAAGGCCTATGATCGTGTGAATCATGATTTTATGTTTATAGTTTTGAAGAAAATGGGAGTGCCTGAGCGTATGTTGTCATGGATTAAGTGTTTGTATGGAGATATTGTTAGTAAGTTTCAGGTTAATGGTTTTTTGTCATCAAAGATTAAAATAAAATCCGGAGTGAGACAGGGGTGTCCGTTGTCCCCAATTCTGTTCATATGTGCAATAGAACCTTTGTTGTGTGAAATAAGAAGGGATAAAGTAGTAAGAGGTGTGGAAGTACCGGGTAGTGGAGGTAAAGATGTGAGAGTGTTTGGCTACATGGATGACGTCACATTAGTTTGTAAGTCTGTGGCAAGTTTGAGGAGAATGAAGTTGTTAATTGAATGTTTTTGCATGGTGAGTGGTTTTAAGTTGAATGTTGATAAAAGTGTGTGTAAGTGTTTTGGGATTTTGAGTGATTTGGAGTCATGTGGATGGCCAGTATGTAAGGAGGGTATTAAAATACTTGGGGTAGTGTTTGATTTAGATATGTGTGGGAATGAAAGTTGGGGTGAAGTGAATGAAAGGATTAAGAAAAAGATTGATTTTTGGGCGTTAAGATCTTTAACGATTGAGGGGAGAATATTAGTAAGTAAGGCAGTATTTTTGCCGATTCTATTGTATATTGCTACTGTTTTCCCACCACAATATAGAGTGTTGGGGAAAATCATTCGGCTCATTTTTGTGTTCATTTGGAACTCAAAGATGGAGAAGTTATCTAGGGAAAAGGTGGTGAAGACAAAGAGGAATGGAGGTAAAGCAATGGTCAATATAGAAAGATTTTTGTCTATTAGATATGTGAGTGTATGCGTGGTTATGAGTACGAAAGAGAATGTAATGGGTTGCATGATAAGATATGCAGCGGGACATATTTTACGGAGGTATAATATATGTCAACTAGATATTAAGAAGCCAGTGTGTTTTGTGGCACCGTGGTTCTATATGAGGATTGATAGGTATGTTAAGAAATATGAGTTAACAGAGATACCTGTGGAGGTGTGGAAAGAAGGGAAAAAGATGATACTTTCTTTTGAAAGTAGAGAACAAATGGAAAGTATAGGAGGTTTATCTGTTGCTGAAAGTAAGGAAGTATGGAAAAAAGTGAATGATAATAGTTTGGTTAACAGACAGAAAGATTTGTGTTGGATGAGTGCTCATGGTTGTTTGCCAACTAGAGTTTTTCAGAGAAGGAGAAGGTTGGTAGATAGCGAAGTATGCCCGAGGGAGGGTTGTGGGGGTTCGGAGAACATTCCTCATGTTTTTTGGGAATGTGTCTATGCTAGGAATGTATGGAAGAGAATGGATAATATGATAAGGGGGTTAGTAGGAATAGAAATATTGTCCTATAAAATGATGCTATATGGTTTATTTGGGGGAGATCAGGCAAAAGTGAGAATTTTGTGGCTTATTATCAACTGTGTTAAAGAAGCTTTATGGGATACAAGAAACATGTGTGTTTTTGGGGATAAATGTGTTGATGAAGAGGGGTGTGTTGGTTTGGTAAGAAGTAGGTTATTTTTATATGTTTTGTGTGACAGGAGGAAGATGGGGAATGAAGATGCAGAGGGTATTTGGAAGTTTAAAAAATGGAGATTTTGGGTTTAATCCTTTGTAATGTAAAGTAATGTCAAAGTTGATGTAATGTAAAGTAATGTCAAAGTTGATATGTTTTTGATTAAATGTATTGTAATTTTGTAATAAAAAAATGAAAAAAAAAAAAAAATCTGTTCTTATCAGTTTAATATCTGATACGTCCCCTATCTGGGGACCATATATTAAATGGATTTTTGGAACAGGGAGATGGAAGAAGAGCTTGCTCTGTCCACTCCACGCATCGACCTGGTATTGCAGTACCTCCAGGACCGGTGCACTTCTCTTACTCAGTTTGAAAAAGCAGAAAAAGAAGCAGCAAACGAGCTGTGGGGAAATGAAAAGGCCAGCAAGCAAAGTTTGGGAGGACAAGCAGTGCAGGAGACAGAGAGCCGTGGAGCAAGGAGGAAGCCGACGGTGGTGCACAATGCAGCATGGCAGGCCAGCAGAAGCACAAGAAAGGCAGGCAGGCAGGCAGGCAGGCAGGCAGGCAGGCAGGCAGGCAGGCAGGCAGGCAGGCAGGCAGGCAGGCACATTTGGTAGTTGTTGTCTTGTTGTCTTGTGATCCCGCCGGCTGTGTTCAGCTGTGAGTTGTTGCAGGAACGAGCCGATTGCATGAACGAGCTGGTTGTGGCCGTCACAAAGAGGCGGGGCTATGCAAATAGGGTTTGCCGGGGCAGTCGGGAAGGTGCTGGGAGTGTGCGGGCCTCAGGCCGGCGAGGCCGATGAAGGTCCGAAACAGGGCCTGAGCCAGAGAGGGCCTGGGGCTGGGAGCCCCCGGGTCCGGGCCGACTGGATGTGGTGTTGCCTGGATGTGGTGTGGGCTTGGGCCGGAGTTGTGCTGCCGGCAGGGCCCAGCCCTCCCTCTCCCCATGGAGGCATGTCTAGCCTGGCTTTGGGCCCGTCTGCGCGCGCGCCTTTCGGGTTATCGCTTCTCGGCCTTTTGGCTAAGATCAAGTGTAGTATCTGTTCTTATCAGTTTAATATCTGATACGTCCCCTATCTGGGGACCATATATTAAATGGATTTTTGGAACAGGGAGATGGAAGAAGAGCTTGCTCTGTCCACTCCACGCATCGACCTGGTATTGCAGTACCTCCAGGACCGGTGCACTTCTCTTACTCAGTTTGAAAAAGCAGAAAAAGAAGCAGCAAACGAGCTGTGGGGAAATGAAAAGGCCAGCAAGCAAAGTTTGGGAGGACAAGCAGTGCAGGAGACAGAGAGCCGTGGAGCAAGGAGGAAGCCGACGGTGGTGCACAATGCAGCATGGCAGGCCAGCAGAAGCACAAGAAAGGCAGGCAGGCAGGCAGGCAGGCAGGCAGGCAGGCAGGCAGGCAGGCAGGCAGGCAGGCAGGCAGGCAGGCACATTTGGTAGTTGTTGTCTTGTTGTCTTGTGATCCCGCCGGCTGTGTTCAGCTGTGAGTTGTTGCAGGAACGAGCCGATTGCATGAACGAGCTGGTTGTGGCCGTCACAAAGAGGCGGGGCTATGCAAATAGGGTTTGCCGGGGCAGTCGGGAAGGTGCTGGGAGTGTGCGGGCCTCAGGCCGGCGAGGCCGATGAAGGTCCGAAACAGGGCCTGAGCCAGAGAGGGCCTGGGGCTGGGAGCCCCCGGGTCCGGGCCGACTGGATGTGGTGTTGCCTGGATGTGGTGTGGGCTTGGGCCGGAGTTGTGCTGCCGGCAGGGCCCAGCCCTCCCTCTCCCCATGGAGGCATGTCTAGCCTGGCTTTGGGCCCGTCTGCGCGCGCGCCTTTCGGGTTATCGCTTCTCGGCCTTTTGGCTAAGATCAAGTGTAGTATCTGTTCTTATCAGTTTAATATCTGATACGTCCCCTATCTGGGGACCATATATTAAATGGATTTTTGGAACAGGGAGATGGAAGAAGAGCTTGCTCTGTCCACTCCACGCATCGACCTGGTATTGCAGTACCTCCAGGACCGGTGCACTTCTCTTACTCAGTTTGAAAAAGCAGAAAAAGAAGCAGCAAACGAGCTGTGGGGAAATGAAAAGGCCAGCAAGCAAAGTTTGGGAGGACAAGCAGTGCAGGAGACAGAGAGCCGTGGAGCAAGGAGGAAGCCGACGGTGGTGCACAATGCAGCATGGCAGGCCAGCAGAAGCACAAGAAAGGCAGGCAGGCAGGCAGGCAGGCAGGCAGGCAGGCAGGCAGGCAGGCAGGCAGGCAGGCAGGCACATTTGGTAGTTGTTGTCTTGTTGTCTTGTGATCCCGCCGGCTGTGTTCAGCTGTGAGTTGTTGCAGGAACGAGCCGATTGCATGAACGAGCTGGTTGTGGCCGTCACAAAGAGGCGGGGCTATGCAAATAGGGTTTGCCGGGGCAGTCGGGAAGGTGCTGGGAGTGTGCGGGCCTCAGGCCGGCGAGGCCGATGAAGGTCCGAAACAGGGCCTGAGCCAGAGAGGGCCTGGGGCTGGGAGCCCCCGGGTCCGGGCCGACTGGATGTGGTGTTGCCTGGATGTGGTGTGGGCTTGGGCCGGAGTTGTGCTGCCGGCAGGGCCCAGCCCTCCCTCTCCCCATGGAGGCATGTCTAGCCTGGCTTTGGGCCCGTCTGCGCGCGCGCGCCTTTCGGGTTATCGCTTCTCGGCCTTTTGGCTAAGATCAAGTGAAGTACCTGATTTGTCAGATGGGGGGGTCAGACCCATCTGATGGAAAGGGGAAAAAACTTGATCCTCTGGCCAAGAGGCCATAGCACTATGAAAGCCGGAGTTGTAGTGCCCCCTACGGGGGGTGCCTGACTCACCACTGGGGTCACGCACTTAGCACTTCACTTCACGCTTTTCATTTTGCTTTACACTTTTCTTTGCTCCGGCCTTTGGCTAGGCAAGAAAAATTTTTTCTAACCGGCCGCCAGCCGGAGCCTTCATTGGCACATATGGCACAAGCACTTATTGCACCTTGCACTTATTTTTTGCGTGTTTGTGTGTCCTTTTTTTTGTTTGCATGTATTCTTACACGGGCTTTGGGTGTCAATAGTCCTTTTGGACTCGACCCCAGGCCAGGTATTGGTGCCCTGGGGGAAGCTTCGGCGGAACCCAGGGTAAAGGGACTCCCCCTAGCCGCAAGGTGAAGGGGAGTCTAAAGACCCTAAGCCCCTCGTCGGTGCCTTTTGGCCGGAGGGGCTGGGGAAGACGGGGCTCACCCTAGCTTCGGCGAAGGTGAGCCCAACGATCCTTGTTGTCTTTGGGCCTGGCCTGGGACACTTGGGTAATGGGAGCCCATGCCTTTGGGTAGGACTCCCGGGGAGCACCTTGCACTCTGCACTTGAGCACTGGGCACAAAGGGGCTCTTGAAAGCACGTACTCCGGCTTTCAATAAAAAAAATCTGTTCTTATCAGTTTAATATCTGATACGTCCCCTATCTGGGGACCATATATTAAATGGATTTTTGGAACAGGGAGATGGAAGAAGAGCTTGCTCTGTCCACTCCACGCATCGACCTGGTATTGCAGTACCTCCAGGACCGGTGCACTTCTCTTACTCAGTTTGAAAAAGCAGAAAAAGAAGCAGCAAACGAGCTGTGGGGAAATGAAAAGGCCAGCAAGCAAAGTTTGGGAGGACAAGCAGTGCAGGAGACAGAGAGCCGTGGAGCAAGGAGGAAGCCGACGGTGGTGCACAATGCAGCATGGCAGGCCAGCAGAAGCACAAGAAAGGCAGGCAGGCAGGCAGGCAGGCAGGCAGGCAGGCAGGCAGGCAGGCAGGCAGGCAGGCACATTTGGTAGTTGTTGTCTTGTTGTCTTGTGATCCCGCCGGCTGTGTTCAGCTGTGAGTTGTTGCAGGAACGAGCCGATTGCATGAACGAGCTGGTTGTGGCCGTCACAAAGAGGCGGGGCTATGCAAATAGGGTTTGCCGGGGCAGTCGGGAAGGTGCTGGGAGTGTGCGGGCCTCAGGCCGGCGAGGCCGATGAAGGTCCGAAACAGGGCCTGAGCCAGAGAGGGCCTGGGGCTGGGAGCCCCCGGGTCCGGGCCGACTGGATGTGGTGTTGCCTGGATGTGGTGTGGGCTTGGGCCGGAGTTGTGCTGCCGGCAGGGCCCAGCCCTCCCTCTCCCCATGGAGGCATGTCTAGCCTGGCTTTGGGCCCGTCTGCGCGCGCGCCTTTCGGGTTATCGCTTCTCGGCCTTTTGGCTAAGATCAAGTGTAGTATCTGTTCTTATCAGTTTAATATCTGATACGTCCCCTATCTGGGGACCATATATTAAATGGATTTTTGGAACAGGGAGATGGAAGAAGAGCTTGCTCTGTCCACTCCACGCATCGACCTGGTATTGCAGTACCTCCAGGACCGGTGCACTTCTCTTACTCAGTTTGAAAAAGCAGAAAAAGAAGCAGCAAACGAGCTGTGGGGAAATGAAAAGGCCAGCAAGCAAAGTTTGGGAGGACAAGCAGTGCAGGAGACAGAGAGCCGTGGAGCAAGGAGGAAGCCGACGGTGGTGCACAATGCAGCATGGCAGGCCAGCAGAAGCACAAGAAAGGCAGGCAGGCAGGCAGGCAGGCAGGCAGGCAGGCAGGCAGGCAGGCAGGCAGGCAGGCAGGCAGGCACATTTGGTAGTTGTTGTCTTGTTGTCTTGTGATCCCGCCGGCTGTGTTCAGCTGTGAGTTGTTGCAGGAACGAGCCGATTGCATGAACGAGCTGGTTGTGGCCGTCACAAAGAGGCGGGGCTATGCAAATAGGGTTTGCCGGGGCAGTCGGGAAGGTGCTGGGAGTGTGCGGGCCTCAGGCCGGCGAGGCCGATGAAGGTCCGAAACAGGGCCTGAGCCAGAGAGGGCCTGGGGCTGGGAGCCCCCGGGTCCGGGCCGACTGGATGTGGTGTTGCCTGGATGTGGTGTGGGCTTGGGCCGGAGTTGTGCTGCCGGCAGGGCCCAGCCCTCCCTCTCCCCATGGAGGCATGTCTAGCCTGGCTTTGGGCCCGTCTGCGCGCGCGCCTTTCGGGTTATCGCTTCTCGGCCTTTTGGCTAAGATCAAGTGTAGTATCTGTTCTTATCAGTTTAATATCTGATACGTCCCCTATCTGGGGACCATATATTAAATGGATTTTTGGAACAGGGAGATGGAAGAAGAGCTTGCTCTGTCCACTCCACGCATCGACCTGGTATTGCAGTACCTCCAGGACCGGTGCACTTCTCTTACTCAGTTTGAAAAAGCAGAAAAAGAAGCAGCAAACGAGCTGTGGGGAAATGAAAAGGCCAGCAAGCAAAGTTTGGGAGGACAAGCAGTGCAGGAGACAGAGAGCCGTGGAGCAAGGAGGAAGCCGACGGTGGTGCACAATGCAGCATGGCAGGCCAGCAGAAGCACAAGAAAGGCAGGCAGGCAGGCAGGCAGGCAGGCAGGCAGGCAGGCAGGCAGGCAGGCAGGCAGGCAGGCACATTTGGTAGTTGTTGTCTTGTTGTCTTGTGATCCCGCCGGCTGTGTTCAGCTGTGAGTTGTTGCAGGAACGAGCCGATTGCATGAACGAGCTGGTTGTGGCCGTCACAAAGAGGCGGGGCTATGCAAATAGGGTTTGCCGGGGCAGTCGGGAAGGTGCTGGGAGTGTGCGGGCCTCAGGCCGGCGAGGCCGATGAAGGTCCGAAACAGGGCCTGAGCCAGAGAGGGCCTGGGGCTGGGAGCCCCCGGGTCCGGGCCGACTGGATGTGGTGTTGCCTGGATGTGGTGTGGGCTTGGGCCGGAGTTGTGCTGCCGGCAGGGCCCAGCCCTCCCTCTCCCCATGGAGGCATGTCTAGCCTGGCTTTGGGCCCGTCTGCGCGCGCGCCTTTCGGGTTATCGCTTCTCGGCCTTTTGGCTAAGATCAAGTGTAGTATCTGTTCTTATCAGTTTAATATCTGATACGTCCCCTATCTGGGGACCATATATTAAATGGATTTTTGGAACAGGGAGATGGAAGAAGAGCTTGCTCTGTCCACTCCACGCATCGACCTGGTATTGCAGTACCTCCAGGACCGGTGCACTTCTCTTACTCAGTTTGAAAAAGCAGAAAAAGAAGCAGCAAACGAGCTGTGGGGAAATGAAAAGGCCAGCAAGCAAAGTTTGGGAGGACAAGCAGTGCAGGAGACAGAGAGCCGTGGAGCAAGGAGGAAGCCGACGGTGGTGCACAATGCAGCATGGCAGGCCAGCAGAAGCACAAGAAAGGCAGGCAGGCAGGCAGGCAGGCAGGCAGGCAGGCAGGCAGGCAGGCAGGCAGGCAGGCAGGCAGGCACATTTGGTAGTTGTTGTCTTGTTGTCTTGTGATCCCGCCGGCTGTGTTCAGCTGTGAGTTGTTGCAGGAACGAGCCGATTGCATGAACGAGCTGGTTGTGGCCGTCACAAAGAGGCGGGGCTATGCAAATAGGGTTTGCCGGGGCAGTCGGGAAGGTGCTGGGAGTGTGCGGGCCTCAGGCCGGCGAGGCCGATGAAGGTCCGAAACAGGGCCTGAGCCAGAGAGGGCCTGGGGCTGGGAGCCCCCGGGTCCGGGCCGACTGGATGTGGTGTTGCCTGGATGTGGTGTGGGCTTGGGCCGGAGTTGTGCTGCCGGCAGGGCCCAGCCCTCCCTCTCCCCATGGAGGCATGTCTAGCCTGGCTTTGGGCCCGTCTGCGCGCGCGCCTTTCGGGTTATCGCTTCTCGGCCTTTTGGCTAAGATCAAGTGTAGTATCTGTTCTTATCAGTTTAATATCTGATACGTCCCCTATCTGGGGACCATATATTAAATGGATTTTTGGAACAGGGAGATGGAAGAAGAGCTTGCTCTGTCCACTCCACGCATCGACCTGGTATTGCAGTACCTCCAGGACCGGTGCACTTCTCTTACTCAGTTTGAAAAAGCAGAAAAAGAAGCAGCAAACGAGCTGTGGGGAAATGAAAAGGCCAGCAAGCAAAGTTTGGGAGGACAAGCAGTGCAGGAGACAGAGAGCCGTGGAGCAAGGAGGAAGCCGACGGTGGTGCACAATGCAGCATGGCAGGCCAGCAGAAGCACAAGAAAGGCAGGCAGGCAGGCAGGCAGGCAGGCAGGCAGGCAGGCAGGCAGGCAGGCAGGCAGGCAGGCAGGCAGGCAGGCAGGCAGGCAGGCACATTTGGTAGTTGTTGTCTTGTTGTCTTGTGATCCCGCCGGCTGTGTTCAGCTGTGAGTTGTTGCAGGAACGAGCCGATTGCATGAACGAGCTGGTTGTGGCCGTCACAAAGAGGCGGGGCTATGCAAATAGGGTTTGCCGGGGCAGTCGGGAAGGTGCTGGGAGTGTGCGGGCCTCAGGCCGGCGAGGCCGATGAAGGTCCGAAACAGGGCCTGAGCCAGAGAGGGCCTGGGGCTGGGAGCCCCCGGGTCCGGGCCGACTGGATGTGGTGTTGCCTGGATGTGGTGTGGGCTTGGGCCGGAGTTGTGCTGCCGGCAGGGCCCAGCCCTCCCTCTCCCCATGGAGGCATGTCTAGCCTGGCTTTGGGCCCGTCTGCGCGCGCGCCTTTCGGGTTATCGCTTCTCGGCCTTTTGGCTAGATCACGTGTGGTTTAGCCTTAGGCATTTGTGGGCCCCTTCTGATCGGCCTTGTGTTCTTTCCTTCGGGTCTGAACCATGCTGCTATTGGACTGAAGGCAGTTCCCACAAACTACCGAAGGAACCCTGCCCTCTGCCTTCCTCCCCTCCAGTCCGGTTGGGAGGTATGCTGCAATTGGGGGCCAGGCATCATCCTTTGAGAGAAGGCGATCGACGACAACGCTGACAACACTGAAAGGATGCAAGTCCCGCCAGAAGCACCTAACACCGTGAGGGTGTTTTTTCCGAGAGAGAAGAAGGAGCATTTTGTTTTGCGGATGATACAGAAAGACATCATAGAAGATTTACTGGGAATGGAGAGGTCAAGCATTTTTTGTGTCCAAGTCTTTCAACAACAAGGCTTTTATGACATAACCTTCACCAATCTGAGCGATTTAAGGACCTGTTACCTGAGGAGCCAAGAGAAAGCGTCTCACCCCTTGCTGAAAGATTTGTCATTTATGGTGAACCAAGTGAGGAACAGAACGCCGGTGGTTGTTCATATGTTCAACCCTTTTGTTCGAGATGAGGAGGTAAAGATTTTTTTGGGACGGTATTGCAGCCATGTTTCTCCTGTGGAAAGGAGAAAGAACGTGTTTGGGACATTTAATGGCCAGAGGAGGTTTTGGGTGGAGTTCAAAAGAGATCCAGATGGTGTGGGAGGCTTCTCACATCCTCCACAGACCTTCTCCATAGGAAATAATAAAGGTTATTTGTTTTATCCTGGCCAACCAACCTTTTGCCGGAATTGCCACTGTTTTGGACATGCAAAAACAGACTGCCAAAAAGAACTATGCTGCAGAAATTGTTTTAAAACAGGACACAAAACTATGGACTGTAAGGTGGCTCGCAAGTGTCACCTATGTGAGTCTACAGAACATTTGGCAAGACAGTGTCCTTTGGCTGCAACTGCTACTACAGGCCGCCTCTATGCAGAGGTGGCCGCAAAGACTTTTCTTGACCCAGGGGCGTCTGCACCCCTGGAGAGCATAGTGGAGGAGGCTCCCCAAAAAGAAAACCCAGTGGAGGAGGTACCTGATCTACTGTGTGCTGAGGGGGAGGATACTCACCAGGAGGAAGAGCTTTCTGAGGGAATGCTGGTCGATAAGACCTCATTGAAAAGAAAGACTGAATCCAAAGAATGGAGTGAAAGTATTGAGGAGTTTTCCAGTCAGGAGGGGAAAGAAGAAGAAGAAGATGATTCTTCTGTAAATATAGACTCAGATTCTTCAGCAATGTCATCTGCTTTCCTGGATCCAGGAGAAGTGGAGAAATTATCAGAGACTTTAAGTATAAAGAGTGATTCTAAAGTGGACTTTAAAGCTGCAAAAAAGAAACCGAAAAAAGACATTGAAGAGATGAGAGGGGTTCAAAAAGAAAAAGTGAATACTCCACCTAGGAGGGCAAGAGGGGGTCCAAAGAAAAAACCAGAGACTTGATATGGTTTTTTGTTTTTTGCTTAAATCTTGTATGATTCCTAATTTTTTTCTTTTTTTATGGTTTTGAATTTGGGTTCATTTAATGTTAGGAGTGTAAAATCAGATGCTAGAAGGGCTGCAATTTTCAAGTTTTTAGCATTGTTGAATCTTAACATTATTTGCTTACAGGAATGTAATATTGAAGAAGAACCCAAGGAGGTTAAATGGAATCATGGCCCATCAGCTTGGTCTACAAGTAAGGAAAGAGGTGGTGGGGTGGCTATCCTATTTAAGGGTTTTCATTTTGAAATTAAAAAAATTATACATGTGGTGCAAGGAAGAGTTCTTCTGGTGATTTTTGAATTTTTGGGTTTTTTATATAAGTTAATTAATGTTTATGCACCTACCGAAAGAAAAGAGAGAATAGATCTCTTTGAGAAAATAAAGTTTTTTTTGGGAGGCAGAGGAAATATTATAATGGTAGGAGACTTTAATTGTGTTATGCATCAAGAAGACAGGTGTGGTGTGGGTGGTGTGGGTAATGTGGATAGTTCGGGAAAGTTATTAAAAGATATAATTTCGTTATTTCGTTTTCAAGATGTGTATAAATGTAAAGGGGAACATACCGAACGTTTTACTTATTATAGTGACAAAGGTAATGTTGTTTCCAGAATTGATTTTTGTTTTGTTTCTAGATCTTTTGAAATTTTAAGTTCCAAAGTGCAGAAAGTGCCGTTCTCGGATCATGGCTGCTTAAAATGTTGTGTAAGTATAAATGGTGAGAAAGAACATGGTAAGGGGGTATGGAAATTGAATGTTTCGTTATTGGATGATATGAATGTGAAGAATGAGTATAAGGTATGGTTTGAGAGGTGGGTGAGAAAGAAGTTTCGTTTTGAGAATGTGGGGGAGTGGTGGGAATGGGTTAAAAAGGAAACTAAAAGGTTTTTTATTAAAAAAGGATGTGAAAGAGTGTCAAAGGAACGTGACGAGTATGAGAGGTGGCAAAAAAGATTAGAATATTTGAATGAATTAAGAAAACTAGGAGAAGATGTGAGAGAAGAGATTGTGGATGCAAGAGAACAAGTGAGAAAAGGTTTGGAGAAGGAAGGTATGAAAATAATTGCACAGGCAAGGATGTTAGTGAAAGAGGAAGATGAGAAGTGTTCAAATTTCTTTTTTAAGAAAGTGTATGGAAAACGGACGGAGATGGAAAGTGTCTTTAGTAAGGAAGGAAATGAAGTTGGTGGAGAGAAGAATGTACTTGAGACAGTATGGAAGTTTTATAATGATTTATATGCCGAAAAAAAAAGAGAAAAATGTTGTGAGGATGTGTTAGAGGTGCTGAATGACAATTTGATGCAAGATGACAAAGACATGCTGAGTAAGGAATTGCTGAGAGGTGAGGTGGATGAATGTATAAAAGGAATGAAAAAAGGGAAAGTGCCTGGGAGTGACGGGTTGCCTGTTGAATTTTATTTAGAATTTTGGGATGAGATTGGGAAAGTATGTGTATGAAGTATGTCAATATGTGTTAATGAAAGGGAATACGGTGCAAAGTATGAAAGAAGGAGTGATTGTATTGTTATATAAAAAAGGTGAAAAGAAAGACCTTAAGAATTGGAGACCAATTTCTTTGTTGAATGTAGATTATAAAGTTTTAGCAAAAGTGATTGCTAACAGATTGAGAAGAGTGGTTGAAAAAATGGTGGGAGAAGAACAAGTATGTGCTGTGCCTGGGAGACAAGTTGCTGAAAGTTTGATAGGTGTGCGTGATGTATTATGGTATGCTGCAGAAAGAAAACAATCAGTTGCATTATTGACAGTAGATTTTGAAAAGGCGTATGATAGAGTGGAGCATGATTTTATGTTGATTGTTCTGAAAAAAATGGGAGTACCTGATAGTTTGATTGAATGGGTGAAATGTCTATATAAGGGGATGATAAGTAAAGTGCAAGTGAATGGATGTTTGACTGAGGAGATATGTATTAAATCTGGTGTGAGACAGGGGTGTCCACTGTCACCAGTTCTGTTTGTGTGTGTTATCGAACCATTGTTGAGAATGATTGCGAGTGATAAAGTAGTACAAGGAATTGAAGTGCCTGGAAGTAGTGGAAGAAATTTGAAAGTGGTTGGCTATATGGATGATGTTACTATAGTGTGTCAAACACAGGCAAGTTTAAGAAGGGTGAAATTGTTGATTGAGTGTTTTTGTTTGGTAAGTGGTTTTTTGTTGAATATTGAAAAGAGTGTATGTAAAAATTTTGGAGAATGGAGAGAGATAGAATTATGTGGATGGCCTGTATGTAAAGGTGGAATTGAAGTTCTGGGTATAGTTTTAGATGATGATATGAGGGGGAATGAAAGTTGGGAGAAAGTGTTTGGTAAAATGAGGAAAAAGTTTGACTTTTGGTCATTAAGAACCTTAAGTATGGAGGGCAGAATACTGATCATAAAAGCTGTTATAATGCCAATGTTGCTTTATATTAGTAATATTTTTCCTGCGCCTGATAAAAAATTAAGAAAAATTATACGATTAATCTTTTGTTTTTTTTGGAATTCTAAAATGGAGAAATTGCAGAGAGACAAGGTGAATATGATGAAAGAGAATGGTGGTAAAGGTATGGTAAATGTGGAAAGGTTTTTGTCTTTAAAGTATGTGAGCTTATGTGTTAAAATAAGTAAAAGAGAGAATCTGAATGGATGTATGATAAGATATGCTGCAGGTAATGTGTTACGAAAGTATGGATTAGGTGTAATTGATAGGACTAAACCTGTATGCTTCAATGCACCGTGGTTTTATATTAGAATTGAAAGGTGCATTCGAAGGAATTGTCTGGAAAGTGTGACTGATAAGGAATGGATGGAAAAGAAAAAAGTAAATGAAATTTTAAGTATGAGAGAAGAGATGATAGAAATTGGGGGTTTAACTGTTAAGGAGAGTAAAACTGCATGGGAGAATGTATGTAAGAAAGAAGTGATAAATAGGCAAAAGGATCTGGCGTGGATGTGTGTGCAAGGTTGTGTACCTACAAGAGTATTTCAAAGAAGAAGAAGATTAGTTAATAGTGAGCAATGCCCACGTGAAGGATGTGATAAAGTTGAAACGATTGTTCATTTGTTATGGGAATGTGAGTATGCAAAAGGGGTGTGGAGGAGGATGGGAAAGCTGATTAAAGGAATAACTGGGATTGAATTTTTGACTTATAATATGATGATGTTTGGTTTGGGAGTATGCAATAAAGAAATGGCAAATGTATTATGGTATATTATGTGTTGTGTGAAAGAAGCTTTATGGGATACTAGGAATGTATGTGTATTTAAGAATCAAATGATTGATGTTGAGAACTGTGCAGCCATGATCCGTAGTAAACTGTTTTTATATGTTTTAAGCGATAGAAAACATCTGGGAAATGAAGCTGAAGGCATTTGGAAGGTCAAAAAATGGAGAGCATGGTCTATTTAATTGTTTTTTCTTTTTTCTGAAATAAAAGTTTTTTTTTCCTTTTTCTGAAATAAAAGTTTTTTTTTGTGTGTGATAAAAAAAAATGTAATTTTGGCAAAGTTTTTGTCATGTAATATGGAAATGTGTTTGAAAACATGGAAATGTGTTTTTTTTGTGTGAAATGTTTAATTTTAATTGTTTTTATTTTGAATAATTTTTTAATAAAAGAATTAAAAAAAAAAATCTGTTCTTATCAGTTTAATATCTGATACGTCCCCTATCTGGGGACCATATATTAAATGGATTTTTGGAACAGGGAGATGGAAGAAGAGCTTGCTCTGTCCACTCCACGCATCGACCTGGTATTGCAGTACCTCCAGGACCGGTGCACTTCTCTTACTCAGTTTGAAAAAGCAGAAAAAGAAGCAGCAAACGAGCTGTGGGGAAATGAAAAGGCCAGCAAGCAAAGTTTGGGAGGACAAGCAGTGCAGGAGACAGAGAGCCGTGGAGCAAGGAGGAAGCCGACGGTGGTGCACAATGCAGCATGGCAGGCCAGCAGAAGCACAAGAAAGGCAGGCAGGCAGGCAGGCAGGCAGGCAGGCAGGCAGGCAGGCAGGCAGGCAGGCAGGCAGGCAGGCAGGCAGGCAGGCACATTTGGTAGTTGTTGTCTTGTTGTCTTGTGATCCCGCCGGCTGTGTTCAGCTGTGAGTTGTTGCAGGAACGAGCCGATTGCATGAACGAGCTGGTTGTGGCCGTCACAAAGAGGCGGGGCTATGCAAATAGGGTTTGCCGGGGCAGTCGGGAAGGTGCTGGGAGTGTGCGGGCCTCAGGCCGGCGAGGCCGATGAAGGTCCGAAACAGGGCCTGAGCCAGAGAGGGCCTGGGGCTGGAGCCCCCGGGTCCGGGCCGACTGGATGTGGTGTTGCCTGGATGTGGTGTGGGCTTGGGCCGGAGTTGTGCTGCCGGCAGGGCCCAGCCCTCCCTCTCCCATGGAGGCATGTCTAGCCTGGCTTTGGGCCCGTCTGCGCGCGCGCCTTTCGGGTTATCGCTTCTCGGCCTTTTGGCTAAGATCAAGTGTAGTATCTGTTCTTATCAGTTTAATATCTGATACGTCCCCTATCTGGGGACCATATATTAAATGGATTTTTGGAACAGGGAGATGGAAGAAGAGCTTGCTCTGTCCACTCCACGCATCGACCTGGTATTGCAGTACCTCCAGGACCGGTGCACTTCTCTTACTCAGTTTGAAAAAGCAGAAAAAGAAGCAGCAAACGAGCTGTGGGGAAATGAAAAGGCCAGCAAGCAAAGTTTGGGAGGACAAGCAGTGCAGGAGACAGAGAGCCGTGGAGCAAGGAGGAAGCCGACGGTGGTGCACAATGCAGCATGGCAGGCCAGCAGAAGCACAAGAAAGGCAGGCAGGCAGGCAGGCAGGCAGGCAGGCAGGCAGGCAGGCAGGCAGGCAGGCAGGCAGGCAGGCAGGCAGGCAGGCAGGCACATTTGGTAGTTGTTGTCTTGTTGTCTTGTGATCCCGCCGGCTGTGTTCAGCTGTGAGTTGTTGCAGGAACGAGCCGATTGCATGAACGAGCTGGTTGTGGCCGTCACAAAGAGGCGGGGCTATGCAAATAGGGTTTGCCGGGGCAGTCGGGAAGGTGCTGGGAGTGTGCGGGCCTCAGGCCGGCGAGGCCGATGAAGGTCCGAAACAGGGCCTGAGCCAGAGAGGGCCTGGGGCTGGGAGCCCCCGGGTCCGGGCCGACTGGATGTGGTGTTGCCTGGATGTGGTGTGGGCTTGGGCCGGAGTTGTGCTGCCGGCAGGGCCCAGCCCTCCCTCTCCCCATGGAGGCATGTCTAGCCTGGCTTTGGGCCCGTCTGCGCGCGCGCCTTTCGGGTTATCGCTTCTCGGCCTTTTGGCTAAGATCAAGTGTAGTATCTGTTCTTATCAGTTTAATATCTGATACGTCCCCTATCTGGGGACCATATATTAAATGGATTTTTGGAACAGGGAGATGGAAGAAGAGCTTGCTCTGTCCACTCCACGCATCGACCTGGTATTGCAGTACCTCCAGGACCGGTGCACTTCTCTTACTCAGTTTGAAAAAGCAGAAAAAGAAGCAGCAAACGAGCTGTGGGGAAATGAAAAGGCCAGCAAGCAAAGTTTGGGAGGACAAGCAGTGCAGGAGACAGAGAGCCGTGGAGCAAGGAGGAAGCCGACGGTGGTGCACAATGCAGCATGGCAGGCCAGCAGAAGCACAAGAAAGGCAGGCAGGCAGGCAGGCAGGCAGGCAGGCAGGCAGGCAGGCAGGCAGGCAGGCAGGCAGGCAGGCAGGCAGGCAGGCAGGCACATTTGGTAGTTGTTGTCTTGTTGTCTTGTGATCCCGCCGGCTGTGTTCAGCTGTGAGTTGTTGCAGGAACGAGCCGATTGCATGAACGAGCTGGTTGTGGCCGTCACAAAGAGGCGGGGCTATGCAAATAGGGTTTGCCGGGGCAGTCGGGAAGGTGCTGGGAGTGTGCGGGCCTCAGGCCGGCGAGGCCGATGAAGGTCCGAAACAGGGCCTGAGCCAGAGAGGGCCTGGGGCTGGGAGCCCCCGGGTCCGGGCCGACTGGATGTGGTGTTGCCTGGATGTGGTGTGGGCTTGGGCCGGAGTTGTGCTGCCGGCAGGGCCCAGCCCTCCCTCTCCCCATGGAGGCATGTCTAGCCTGGCTTTGGGCCCGTCTGCGCGCGCGCCTTTCGGGTTATCGCTTCTCGGCCTTTTGGCTAAGATCAAGTGTAGTATCTGTTCTTATCAGTTTAATATCTGATACGTCCCCTATCTGGGGACCATATATTAAATGGATTTTTGGAACAGGGAGATGGAAGAAGAGCTTGCTCTGTCCACTCCACGCATCGACCTGGTATTGCAGTACCTCCAGGACCGGTGCACTTCTCTTACTCAGTTTGAAAAAGCAGAAAAAGAAGCAGCAAACGAGCTGTGGGGAAATGAAAAGGCCAGCAAGCAAAGTTTGGGAGGACAAGCAGTGCAGGAGACAGAGAGCCGTGGAGCAAGGAGGAAGCCGACGGTGGTGCACAATGCAGCATGGCAGGCCAGCAGAAGCACAAGAAAGGCAGGCAGGCAGGCAGGCAGGCAGGCAGGCAGGCAGGCAGGCAGGCAGGCAGGCAGGCAGGCAGGCAGGCAGGCACATTTGGTAGTTGTTGTCTTGTTGTCTTGTGATCCCGCCGGCTGTGTTCAGCTGTGAGTTGTTGCAGGAACGAGCCGATTGCATGAACGAGCTGGTTGTGGCCGTCACAAAGAGGCGGGGCTATGCAAATAGGGTTTGCCGGGGCAGTCGGGAAGGTGCTGGGAGTGTGCGGGCCTCAGGCCGGCGAGGCCGATGAAGGTCCGAAACAGGGCCTGAGCCAGAGAGGGCCTGGGGCTGGGAGCCCCCGGGTCCGGGCCGACTGGATGTGGTGTTGCCTGGATGTGGTGTGGGCTTGGGCCGGAGTTGTGCTGCCGGCAGGGCCCAGCCCTCCCTCTCCCCATGGAGGCATGTCTAGCCTGGCTTTGGGCCCGTCTGCGCGCGCGCCTTTCGGGTTATCGCTTCTCGGCCTTTTGGCTCAGATCAGGTCTGATTTCGAGAAGCGATCATTGCTCCAGTTGGAACCCCAAAGCCAAGGGGGGATACTGGGAGTAGAAAGAGCTGTGATACGAGAGCTTAACACGATTGCAGCATCATGGAAGAAGGAGTTCCGGCGTTTGCAAGAGTCAAGAACTCGGTTCGAGTCGTGACGGAGGCAGCGGTTGGCGAGGAGAGACTGATCCATATCGTGGACAGGATCCTGGGAGAGATCGGCCATGTACGCAGAGAGGAGATACTGGCCATTCAGGATTATCCCCGAAGAGGAGTCTACGATGTCACCTTTATAGGTGAGGGAGTGTTCTCCAGCTTCCTGAAGCTCCTTTCGGAGAACCAGGAAGATTCTCGTCTAGCTGGGTACCGGATTTTCCCGCATTTCGAACAGGAAGAGGTGATCTTGATTGTCAAGTCATACTCTCCTAATGTCAAGCTGGAGGAAGTGCAGCTAGTGTTGAGCAAGTTTTGCGAAAAACTTGTTTTCGTGGGAAAGGTACTGAACGGGCTGGGAATCTGGACTTCTAAGTACAGGTTCAAAGCAAAGTTCAAGAAGGACAAGCTACCGCCCGCAAGATTTCGCCTTGGAACCTGGAGTCTGGATTGCTTTTTTAACGGCATGCCGGGCTTTTGCAAGAAATGCCGATTATATGGGCACAAAGAAGAAGCTTGTAAGGTGTGTCGGAATTGTGGGGAGACGTCCCACGATTCGAAAGATTGCAAGGAACCCAAAAAGTGTAACTTATGCTTTCAAAGTGGTCATCTGTATGCTAACTGTCTGCAAAGAAATGGAAAGATAGAGAAAAAAGCTGGGAAAAAAGAAAATTTGTTTGAAGATTTGTTTGAAGAGATCCCACAGTCTAAGGTGGTAGAAGAAGAAAAATCTACTGCCAAAAGTGAAGTCCTTGTGAAGAGGAAAACTAAGGTAAGAGAGGAGACCTTGGTGAAAACTGACAGTTTGGTGAGTGTTCCTGAAACACCAGCGAAAAAGAAACCGCGTACAAGAGGTGAAAACTTGTATAGACATTGGAAGGACAAAACCGATGAAGAAATTCGGGAATATATAGCAGGCTGGTCAGATGATGAAGAGTTTGAGGAAGTACATAAGTGCATCCAAGAAGGACGAGTTACAGGTGACTATAGAGAAAGAGTTTTGGACTTTATTAGAAAATTAAAATGAATGTGTTATGTTGTGTTATGTTGTACAAATAAAGCTCTTTTATGTCATACGGTTTTAGTGATGTTGTAAAGTTATCGTGGGTTTATCCTACAAGTAACTTTATTACTGATAGAAACCATATCTGTTCTTATCAGTTTAATATCTGATACGTCCCCTATCTGGGGACCATATATTAAATGGATTTTTGGAACAGGGAGATGGAAGAAGAGCTTGCTCTGTCCACTCCACGCATCGACCTGGTATTGCAGTACCTCCAGGACCGGTGCACTTCTCTTACTCAGTTTGAAAAAGCAGAAAAAGAAGCAGCAAACGAGCTGTGGGGAAATGAAAAGCCCAGCAAGCAAAGTTTGGGAGGACAAGCAGTGCAGGAGACAGAGAGCCGTGGAGCAAGGAGGAAGCCGACGGTGGTGCACAATGCAGCATGGCAGGCCAGCAGAAGCACAAGAGAGGCAGGCAGGCAGGCAGGCAGGCAGGCAGGCAGGCAGGCAGGCAGGCAGGCAGGCAGGCAGGCAGGCAGGCACATTTGGTAGTTGTTGTCTTGTTGTCTTGTGATCCCGGCGGCTGTGTTCAGCTGTGAGTTGTTGCAGGAACGAGCCGATTGCATGAACGAGCTGGTTGTGGCCGTCACAAAGAGGCGGGGCTATGCAAATAGGGTGTGCCGGGGCAGTCGGGAAGGTGCTGGGAGTGTGCGGGCCTCAGGCCGGCGAGGCCGATGAAGGTCCGAAACAGGGCCTGAGCCAGAGAGGGCCTGGGGCTGGGAGCCCCCGGGTCCGGGCCGACTGGATGTGGTGTTGCCTGGATGTGGTGTGGGCTCGGGCCGGAGGTGTGCTGCCGGCAGGGCCCAGCCCTCCCTCTCCCCATGGAGGCATGTCTAGCCTGGCTTTGGGCCCGTCTGCGCGCGCGCCTTTCGGGTTATCGCTTCTCGGCCTTTTGGCTAAGATCAAGTGTAGTATCTGTTCTTATCAGTTTAATATCTGATACGTCCCCTATCTGGGGACCATATATTAAATGGATTTTTGGAACAGGGAGATGGAAGAAGAGCTTGCTCTGTCCACTCCACGCATCGACCTGGTATTGCAGTACCTCCAGGACCGGTGCACTTCTCTTACTCAGTTTGAAAAAGCAGAAAAAGAAGCAGCAAACGAGCTGTGGGGAAATGAAAAGCCCAGCAAGCAAAGTTTGGGAGGACAAGCAGTGCAGGAGACAGAGAGCCGTGGAGCAAGGAGGAAGCCGACGGTGGTGCACAATGCAGCATGGCAGGCCAGCAGAAGCACAAGAGAGGCAGGCAGGCAGGCAGGCAGGCAGGCAGGCAGGCAGGCAGGCAGGCAGGCAGGCAGGCAGGCAGGCAGGCAGGCACATTTGGTAGTTGTTGTCTTGTTGTCTTGTGATCCCGGCGGCTGTGTTCAGCTGTGAGTTGTTGCAGGAACGAGCCGATTGCATGAACGAGCTGGTTGTGGCCGTCACAAAGAGGCGGGGCTATGCAAATAGGGTGTGCCGGGGCAGTCGGGAAGGTGCTGGGAGTGTGCGGGCCTCAGGCCGGCGAGGCCGATGAAGGTCCGAAACAGGGCCTGAGCCAGAGAGGGCCTGGGGCTGGGAGCCCCCGGGTCCGGGCCGACTGGATGTGGTGTTGCCTGGATGTGGTGTGGGCTCGGGCCGGAGGTGTGCTGCCGGCAGGGCCCAGCCCTCCCTCTCCCCATGGAGGCATGTCTAGCCTGGCTTTGGGCCCGTCTGCGCGCGCGCCTTTCGGGTTATCGCTTCTCGGCCTTTTGGCAAGACCAAGTGTTTTGTTTTAAGGAGTGTTAGAGACCCCCCCTTCTCGGCCCTGGGACATCGCCCTTTTAGGGCTTAAGTTCCATGCTGCTATTGGGGAGGGGGCCAATCTCTTACGCAGAGTAGTGATCCCTTGTGTTTTTCCTTTATCCTTTTAGGAGAGGGAGATATGCATCATGGCTTTTAAGAGCTACCCCTTTGTGCCGGCGAATGCGCGGCTTCGGGATACGTTTCGTTTGGAGTTCGAGGAGGAGAGACGGAATGGTCGTGGTTTGGAGTACATCGTGAAGGATCTGCTTTTGGGACTTTTCGGAATGACGACGCTGAACATCTTGGCGATCCAGGATTACCCCAGACGAGGCGTTTACGATGTTACGATGGTTGGAAAAGTGGCTTACAACAGATTGCTGGCAAAGATTCGAGAGGAAACAAATAATGCTAAATTGGATGGCTTAAAGATTTGTGAGCATATTTCGGAAGAAGGTACTTTTATTGTTGTTAAAATGTACTCTCCATTTATTCCTCAACAAGACATTGCTTTTCATCTAACTCGCTATTTTGATAAAGTTAAATACTTGCGTAATGTGAGTAATGAATTTGGTATCTGGACTGTTAAAAGGAAATTTTTGGTGACTTTTAAAAGAGACTCTGATGGGAATCCAATATATCCACCTGCCAGGTTTACGATTGGAAGAGTCAACGGAGATATTTTTTATTCCGGAATGCCTGTTTACTGTAAAGCTTGTGGACTTAATGGACATTCTGCAGAGGACTGTGATAAAGTTGGGTTTTGCAAAAATTGTAGATCCACTGAACATAGTACAAAAGAGTGTCCAAAAACAATAATATGCAACTTATGTGGGGTGGCTGGGCATAGGTATGGAAACTGTTCTAAGAGACTTCCCCGTACAGACAAACCTTCAGGTACAGATGGAGGGACCAAAGAAGAGACGGCTGGAGCTGCGGAAGCAGCTGAGAAGGTAGTCTCGGAGGTTCCTCAAACTCAGTCTCAAGTTGATGTGTCTGCTTCTTGTATTGCTTCTCAAGTTGATGTGTCTGCTTCTTGTATTGCTTCTTCCTCTGCTATTGAGGAGGTGATGGACCTCTCTTTTCGTGGTGCATCGGGGGGGGAGATGGCCGAGACAGAGGCGGAGGTCTCTGGATCGGACATTTCTACCTCTGAAAGGAAACCAAAAAAGTCAAAAAAATCAAAGAAGAAAAAGAGAGGTGCTCCAGCTATCGAGGGAGATAGTAAAAGGGGGCGTGCAGAAAAGAAAGCTGATTATGCAGGGGCAGTAATGAAAAATCTTGAGAGTCCTGAGACAAGGTCTGAGCCTTTGGAGTGGGGGGGTTCAAATATAATTGACAGTTTCCAATCAATGAGCCCAGTCTCACCCTCTGATCCCTTTTTGGAAGTTGAGGGAGTCCACAGCTTGCTAGATATAATGGGTATGTCGGGTGATCCCAATACGTAAATTATTTTAAGATCTGATAATTTTTCTACTTTTTCCTTTTAATGGCTTTTCTAAATGGGCTTTCTTTTAATGTAAGGGGCATTCAGAGTAAGTTAAAAAGAATTACAGTTTTTAATTTTTTAGCAGTTTTTAATGTTACTGTTCTTTTTTTACAAGAATGTGCTATCCCGCACAGACAAGACTACTCTGAGTATCAAAAGGATTGGTCCCTGGGACCCTCGGTGTGGTCTGGAAGTAACGAAAATAAATCTGCAGGAGTTGCAATTCTTTTTAAAGGCCCTGTTAAAGTTTTTGAAGTCCAGGAGATTTTTCCTGGTAGAGCCCTTTTGGTTTCAGCCGAAATTTCAGGTCAGAGATGGAAATTTCTAAATATTTATGCTTCTCCGCATAAAAAAGAAAGGTTAATTTTGTTTGAAAATATTAATCCTTTTTTAACTGGTCTAGATGCTTTTATAGTTGCTGGAGATTTTAATTGTGTTTTCAGTGGGGAAAATCGTTTAGGTTCTTGTGTTTCAGTTCAAAATGATAAATCTGCAAATTTTTTAAAAAATATGTTTAGTGATTTAAAATTTGTTGATGTTTTTAAGAGCCTTCATAAGGATAAATCCCTTCAAGATTCAGTAACTTGGAGTAGACAAGGATCAGGTTCGAGGATTGATTTTATTTTTGCCTCAAATGTATTAAAACCTTTGGAATGTGTTTTAAAAGAAAATGTTTTATCTGACCATAAAGTTGTTGTGTTTAAAATTGAAAACTCTGGAGGAGGTGGAGTTGGGAAGGGTTTTTGGAAGTTAAATACTTCTTTATTGGAGGAGGAAAATGTAAGTGATTTTATTTTTTCCTATAAACGGTGGCAATGTCAAGAAAATTATGAGAGAGATATTGTTAACTGGTGGGATGAAATTAAAGGGAAGATTAAGACATTTTTTATTAAAAAGGGTAAATTTAATGCAAAGAGAGAAAGATTAAAACATAAAAGATATAATACTCAATTGCAAACTTTGTTTAAATTTCAAGAAATGGGTATAGATGTAGAGGCTGAAATAGTAGAATGTAAGAAAGAAATTAAAACCATTTTGGAAAAGAAAAGTAAGGAAATAATTTTTAAAAGTAGGATTAAGCATTTAGAAGAAGATGAAAAATGCACACGCTATTTTTTTAAAAAAATTGCAGAAGAAAAAGACTTTATTGATGAGATGGAAGGTGAAAAAGAAAAAGATAAAATTTTGGATAAAGTTCTTCTTTTTTATAAAATTCTCTTTGAAAAAAAGAAAGTAGATAAAAACTTAATGTTAGATTCTTTAGATAATTTATCTGGTTTTTTGGGGGAAGAAGATGGTTTTTCTTTACAGAGGGATATTACTGAAGATGAAATTTTACAAGTTATTAAGAGTTTTAAGAAAAATAAAGTACCCGGTATTGATGGAATCCCAATAGAATTTTATGTTTGCTTTTGGGATCTCTTAAAAAATGATTTATTTAAAGTTTTTAATACCTGTTTTAAGGAAAAGCGGATTCCTGCACTTTGGAAAAAAGGTATTGTTGCTTTAATTCATAAGAAGGGAGATAAAAGGCAAATTGGGAATTGGAGACCAATAACTCTTTTAAATACTGATTATAAAATTTTTTCAAAACTTTTAGCAAATAGAATGAAATCAGTAATTGATTTGGTTGTGCATTCTAGTCAAGTTTGTGGAGTACCCGGGCGTTCTGTGTGGGAAAATCTGAATCTTTTGAGAGATGCCATTTGTTATAATAAAGGGAGAAAGCAGAAATTAGCGGTACTCTCTTTAGATTTCGAAAAGGCTTTCGATAGAGTTGCACATGATTATTTATTTACAGTATTAGAAAGAATGGGTTTTCCCAAGTTATTTGTGGATTCTATTAGACTTTTGTACACAGATTGTTCAAGCCAAGTTCTTGTTAACGGCTTTAAGACAGATCCATTCTCCTTATGTAGTGGAGTGAAGCAGGGCTGTCCACTTTCCCCTATATTGTTTATATGCGCCTTAGAACCTTTACTGTGCAGTCTTAGAAAAGAGAAAATGGTGAGAGGGGTTCCTTTACCAGGAGGAGGTGGAGAGCAGGTTAAAACTTTAGCCTACATGGATGACGTGGCTATTTTATGTGAGGATATTGTAGGAATTAAAAGAGCTATACGATGTGTTAAATGGTTTTGTTCTTTTAGTGGTTTTAAGATAAATTTTGATAAAAGTAATATACTTTTAATCGGTGAATGGGATTCTTTACAAGATATTGAAATCAAACCTTCTGAAAATGTGAAAATTTTAGGTGTCTTTTTTTCTGAAAGAAATGATGGAGAACATAGTTGGGATTTAGTTTTGCAAAAAATAAATAAAAAAGTTATGATGTGGTCCCTTAGATCCTTGACGATGGAAGGGAAGATTTTAGTGATAAAAGCAGTGATATTTCCAATTATTTTGTATTTAGCAATGGTTTTTCCTCCATCAGAGGTTAATATAAAACGAGTAACTAGAATATGTTTTGTTTTTTTCTGGGGGTCGAAAATGGAGAAATGTAAAAGAGAGATTTTATATAAACCTAAGTGTAAAGGAGGGAAAGGGTTTATAGAGATTAAAAGTTTTTTGTGGATAAAATATTTGGTTTTATGTGTAAAAAATTGTGGAAAAGTTAATTATTGGTCTTTTTTCATCAGATATTATGCAGGATTTATTCTTGCTAGATATAAATGGTATAAAATTTCTTTAAAAAATCCTGTTTGTTTTAATCCTCCAGTATTTTATGAAAGTTTAAAAAAAGTTATTATAAGTTATGATTTAAAAAATGTGATTTTAGATAATTTATTAAATAAATTATTTCTAAAACGTAAGTTTGAAAGCACTGCCACTTTAGTTCCAATTGAGAGGTTTTCAGAAGAGAAAACTTGTAGCATTTGGTTAAGAGTCTCCCATAAAGAGTTGTTTAATTCCCATAAAGACATTTCCTGGTATTGTGTTCATGAGTGTTTACCAACCAGATATTTTCAACATAGAAGGGGGTTGGTAGCTAGAGCTACATGTCCAAGGAAAGGATGTGGGGAGGATGAAACCATAATGCATTTTTTGTGGAACTGTTTTTTTGCTCAAAATTTTTGGAGAAAAGTGGGTATTTTATTAAAAAAACTTGGAGGATTGAAATATTTGAATTATGAAACTGTATTATATGGTGAAATGATTGGAGTAATTGAAGAAAATTTTTTAATGGTTTGGAAAATAATTAATTGTTGTAAAAATGTTCTATGGAAAACTCGAAATATTGTTCTTTTTCAAAGAGATGAAATAACTGTGAATGATGCAATATTGATGGTTTTTTCTGAAATGTATTTATATTATATAATTGATGTAAAATGTAACCAGGAAAAATCTTTGAAATGGAAACAAAAACAATGGTCTTTTTTTGTATTTGAGTGATTCTATAAATGTGGAAAGATCAATAAAGATTATTTTACAATAAAAAAAAAAAAAAAAAAAATCTGTTCTTATCAGTTTAATATCTGATACGTCCCCTATCTGGGGACCATATATTAAATGGATTTTTGGAACAGGGAGATGGAAGAAGAGCTTGCTCTGTCCACTCCACGCATCGACCTGGTATTGCAGTACCTCCAGGACCGGTGCACTTCTCTTACTCAGTTTGAAAAAGCAGAAAAAGAAGCAGCAAACGAGCTGTGGGGAAATGAAAAGCCCAGCAAGCAAAGTTTGGGAGGACAAGCAGTGCAGGAGACAGAGAGCCGTGGAGCAAGGAGGAAGCCGACGGTGGTGCACAATGCAGCATGGCAGGCCAGCAGAAGCACAAGAGAGGCAGGCAGGCAGGCAGGCAGGCAGGCAGGCAGGCAGGCAGGCAGGCAGGCAGGCAGGCAGGCAGGCACATTTGGTAGTTGTTGTCTTGTTGTCTTGTGATCCCGGCGGCTGTGTTCAGCTGTGAGTTGTTGCAGGAACGAGCCGATTGCATGAACGAGCTGGTTGTGGCCGTCACAAAGAGGCGGGGCTATGCAAATAGGGTGTGCCGGGGCAGTCGGGAAGGTGCTGGGAGTGTGCGGGCCTCAGGCCGGCGAGGCCGATGAAGGTCCGAAACAGGGCCTGAGCCAGAGAGGGCCTGGGGCTGGGAGCCCCCGGGTCCGGGCCGACTGGATGTGGTGTTGCCTGGATGTGGTGTGGGCTCGGGCCGGAGGTGTGCTGCCGGCAGGGCCCAGCCCTCCCTCTCCCCATGGAGGCATGTCTAGCCTGGCTTTGGGCCCGTCTGCGCGCGCGCCTTTCGGGTTATCGCTTCTCGGCCTTTTGGCTAAGATCGTGAGAAGATCTTATGAGAAGCGATCAATACTCCAGCAGGAACCCTAAGCCAAAGGGGGATGCTGGGAGTGCAAGAGCATAACACGAGCTTAACACGAGCTTCTGATGAGCTTAACACTATGGAGCTGCAAGAAGAAGAAGGAGTCCCAGCGTTTGCCCGAGTTAAGAACTCTATTCGGGTGGTGACGGAGCCGTCGGTGGGAGAGGAGAAGATGATCTACGTGGTGAATACCCTCCTTGGGGACCTTGGCCACGTCAGGAAGGAAGAAATCCTGGCCATCCAGGATTACCCCAGGAGGGGGATATACGACATCACCTTCATCGGAGAAGGGGTGTTGTCGAGTTTCCTGAGGATTCTGCAGGAGAACAAGGAAGACACCCGGTTAGCAGGGTACAAGATCTTCCCCCATTTCGGTCAGGAAGAAGTGATGTTGGTCATCAAATCGTACTCTCCCAATGTGAAGATAGGCGAAATAGAGATAGTGCTGGGTAAGTTCTGTGATAAGCTCGTTTTTGTTGGCAAAATCCTGAACAGTCTAGGAATCTGGACTTCGAAATTCAGGTTTAAAGCCAAGTTTAAAAAGGATACACTTCCACCTGCAAGATTTCAATTGGGAAACTGGAGCCTTGATGTTTTCTTTAATGGCATGCCTGGGTTTTGCAAGAAATGTCGTAGGTATGGCCACAAAGAAGAGGACTGTAAATTGTGTCGAAACTGCGGAGAATCATCACATGATTCCAAGAATTGTAAGAATCCAAGGAAATGCAATTTGTGTTTTAAAGTAGGCCATTTGTATGCCAACTGTCCTCAGAGAGTTGGGGAGGCAGAGAAGAAAGAAGAAGTAAGAAGGGAACTGCTCTCTCAGGACCTTGGAGAGCTGCCTTCTGAGGATTCTGCTGATTCCCAACGGAAAAAG
Organism: Xenopus laevis; assembly: GCF_017654675.1. Classification (NCBI taxonomy): domain Eukaryota; kingdom Metazoa; phylum Chordata; class Amphibia; order Anura; family Pipidae; genus Xenopus; species Xenopus laevis. The sequence goes on along the minus strand of NC_054385.1, from coordinate 111,744,396 downwards.
AGTCAAGTAAAGTCTTCAGTTAAAGAAGAAAAAATGTCGGTGAAGAGAAAGAAAAAAGAAGAGGTGATTGTATCTGGAAGTGCAAATCCAGTAAGTACAAAGCCAGTGAGTTTGGTAGAAGTGCCAAAAAAGCAAAAATCTCGTACAAGAGGTGAGAAGTTGTACAGATATTGGAAAGATCGAACCGACCAAGAGATCCGAGATTTCATTGAAACCTGGTCGGATGACGATGAAATCGACGAGGTGGAGAAATGCATTCAAGCCGCTAAAGAAAATCAAGATTACAGGGAAAGAGTGTTAGAATATATAAAGTCTTTAAAGTGAAATGTTATTGCTATTGCTTGTTGTTGTAATAAAGTCTTTGTTATTCTTTTAAATCGGTTTTATAATGATGTTGTAAAGTTATCCTGGGTATTATCCTATGTGTAGCTTTATTACTGATTAAAACCATATCTGTTCTTATCAGTTTAATATCTGATACGTCCCCTATCTGGGGACCATATATTAAATGGATTTTTGGAACAGGGAGATGGAAGAAGAGCTTGCTCTGTCCACTCCACGCATCGACCTGGTATTGCAGTACCTCCAGGACCGGTGCACTTCTCTTACTCAGTTTGAAAAAGCAGAAAAAGAAGCAGCAAACGAGCTGTGGGGAAATGAAAAGCCCAGCAAGCAAAGTTTGGGAGGACAAGCAGTGCAGGAGACAGAGAGCCGTGGAGCAAGGAGGAAGCCGACGGTGGTGCACAATGCAGCATGGCAGGCCAGCAGAAGCACAAGAGAGGCAGGCAGGCAGGCAGGCAGGCAGGCAGGCAGGCAGGCAGGCAGGCAGGCAGGCAGGCAGGCAGGCAGGCAGGCAGGCAGGCACATTTGGTAGTTGTTGTCTTGTTGTCTTGTGATCCCGGCGGCTGTGTTCAGCTGTGAGTTGTTGCAGGAACGAGCCGATTGCATGAACGAGCTGGTTGTGGCCGTCACAAAGAGGCGGGGCTATGCAAATAGGGTGTGCCGGGGCAGTCGGGAAGGTGCTGGGAGTGTGCGGGCCTCAGGCCGGCGAGGCCGATGAAGGTCCGAAACAGGGCCTGAGCCAGAGAGGGCCTGGGGCTGGGAGCCCCCGGGTCCGGGCCGACTGGATGTGGTGTTGCCTGGATGTGGTGTGGGCTCGGGCCGGAGGTGTGCTGCCGGCAGGGCCCAGCCCTCCCTCTCCCCATGGAGGCATGTCTAGCCTGGCTTTGGGCCCGTCTGCGCGCGCGCCTTTCGGGTTATCGCTTCTCGGCCTTTTGGCTCGATCAAGTGTAATGCTTGGTTGGGTCTTAAGGTTTGCAGTAGGAACCCCGTAGCTTGGCCTTTCTGGGATCGTCATTGCGACTTCACCCAGTTGCTGCTTTTGGGCTGTGGGCTATCCGAGGCATACCTGAAGGCGATCTTACCTTTGAAAAGATGGATATTTCGTCAGCACCAGAAGCGCCGAACACGGTGCGCCTGTTCTTTCCGAAAGATCGAAGGAATGAATATGTTCTGCGCAAGATCCAGATCGACATCGTGGAGGGACGTCTTGGAATGGATCGGAAAAGTATTTTCTGTGTTCAGGCCTTTCCACAGCAAGGCTTCTACGATATCTCCTTTGTCGATTTGAGTGAGCTGAGGACCTGCTATTTAAGGAGTCAGGAGATGGCTGACCATCCGGATCTGAAAGATCTTCGTTTTGTTGTCAACGAGACAAGGAATCGTGTGCCAGTGGTTGTACACATGTACAACCCTTTCGTCAAAGACGAGGAGATAAGAGCTTTCCTGGGACGCTACAGTTCCTATGTGTCCCCAGGAGAAAGGAAAATGAATGTCTTTGGGACTTTTAACGGGCAAAGGCGCTTTTGGGCCGAGTTCAAGCAGGACCCGAATGGAATTGGTGGCCGTTTACATCCACCCCAGACCTTTTCCATTGGGAACAACAAGGGTTATCTATACTACCCAGGCCAGCCTTCCTTCTGTAGGAACTGTTTTTGTTTTGGTCATGTTAAAACAGACTGTGAGAAAGGACCTGTTTGTAAGAACTGTTTTAAACCTGGACACAGGACTGTTGATTGTGAGGCGGCCCGTGCATGTCATCTCTGCGGGTCGAATGAGCATCTCGCTAAAAACTGTCCAAAGGTCCATGCAACTCAGGGAAAGGCAATTTATTCGGATATTGTGAAAGGGGTGAAACCTGCAGAGCCTGGTGGTGCAAACACGCTGGCTCCGGTTGCAGAGGAAACGGCACCGAATGATCTGGTCGAGGACTCGGAGGAAGAAGAGGCTCCGGATTTGTTGAGAGCAGAAGGGGATGATGCTGCACCTGTCCCAGAGACCCAAGAGGAGATGGATGTTGGGAAAGCATCCCTAAAGAGAAAACCAGAGGACAGTAGTGCAAGCTCTATTCCTTGGAGTGAAAGAGTGGAGGACTTTCACAGCTCTGAGGAGAAAAAGGATGATGATTCTTCTGTCTGTATAGACTCAGACTCCTCCTTGTCAGCAGCCTTTTTGGATCAGGAGGAGGTTGAAAAGTTGCAACAGACCATGAACGTTGTGGACTATAAGACAAAGAAAAAGAAAACCAAAAAAGATGAGAGTGACAGAAGCTCTAGACAGATGAGGGGAGTCGGCAGCAGCAGTAATGCCGACAAAGAGCCTCTTCCTAGGGCAAGGGCTAGGGGAAGTACAAAAAAGAGTTAAAAATTTGTGTTTGTTTTCTTCTTATTACTTCTTAAATGCCTATCAATGTAGGTTCTATAAATGTGCGTAGCATTTCTTCTGCAAGTAGAAGGGCGGTGATTTTTGATATCCTGATGTCTTTTGCTTTAGATATATTTTTTTTGCAGGAATGTGCTATAAAGGAGGAACCCAATAAAGTTAAATGGAATCGGGGTCCGGCCATTTGGTCTACCAGCCATGAGAGAAATGGCGGGGTAGGTATTTTGTTTAACAGCCCGAATTTTGTTGTAAAACAAGTTATACATATTGTTCGGGGGAGAGTACTTTTTGTTATGGTGGAGTATAATAATCAAGTTTTGAAATTATTTAATGTGTATGCTCCAACAAGCAGGAAAGAAAGAATTTTAATTTTTGAAAAACTTAAAGTGTTTTTGGGTGGGAAAGATAATGTTATTTTGGCTGGGGATTTTAATTGTGTTATAAGTGATAAAGATAGTTTTAACCAAAGGGGTAGTAAAAGGAAAGTGGATAAATCTGGTGTAATTTTGCGAGATGTCATTGCAATGTTTAATTTAAAAGATGCGTATAAGGCTAAAGGAGATCCAGCTGAGCCTTTTACTTTCTTTAGCGATAAAGGGGATAGTAAGTCTAGGATTGACTTTTGTTTTTTTTCAAATTCTTTGAATCTTTTGGATTATTGTGTGGATAGAACACTTTTTTCTGATCATGGGTGTGTGAAGTGTAAGATAGAGATAAATGGTGAAAGGGAAAGTGGGAGGGGTTTGTGGAAACTTAATGTCTCTCTATTACAAGATGAGGAGATTAAAAGGGAGTTTGAAATATGGTTTAAAAATGGGTAACAAGAAAGGGGGATTTTGGGAATATTGGTGAGTGGTGGGATTGGTTTAAAAAAGAAACTAAAAGATTTTTTGTTAAAAAAAGCTGTCAGAAAGCAAGGGAAAAAAGAGAGGAGTATGATAGGTGGCAAAAAAGGCTACTATATTTGGAGGAGTTAAAAAAGATTGGTGAAGATGTGAGTGTGGACATGGATGAAGCGAGAGAAAAAATTAAAAAATGTTTGGAGAAAAAAGGAAAATCAATTATTGCTTTGGCTAAAGTAGAAGTTAAGGAATTTGATGAGAAATGTACAAATTTTTTCTTTAAAAAAGCTTTTAGGAAGAAAGCGGAGATGTGGAGTGTGTTTGATAAAGATGGATGTGAAAAATTTGCAGGTGCGGATGTTTTACAAACAGTGTGTGAGTACTATGAGGACTTGTTTTCTGTGAAGGTAAGAAATGAAAGTATGGAGGAAGAGTGTTTGAACGTAATTGAAAATCGCTTGAATGATGAAGATGTAGATATGTTAAAAGAAGATTTGTCAAAAACTGAGTTTGAGGAATGTGTGAGGGGAATGAGGAAAGGGAAAGTGCCTGGGAGTGATGGGCTCCCAATAGAGTTTTACTGTGAGTTTTGGGATCTTTTGGGTGATGTTGTGTGTGAGGTAGGTAAGAATGTATTTGAAAGAGGGTGTTTGACAGAAAGTATGAAAGAAAGTGTGGTTGTGTTGTTATATAAAAAGGGTGATAAAAGAGAGTTGAAAAACTGGAGGCCTATATCTTTATTAAATGCAGATTATAAAATCATAGCTAAGATTGTAGCTAACCGTTTGAGAGATGTTGTTGTGAGAATGGTAGGTGAGGAACAGATATGTGCAGTGCCTGGGCGTCAGATAAGTGAGTGTTTGATGTGTTTGAGAGATATCTTATGGTATGCGAAAGAAAGGAGTCAGACTGTGGCGGTGGTAACGGTTGATTTTGAGAAGGCCTATGATCGTGTGAATCATGATTTTATGTTTATAGTTTTGAAGAAAATGGGAGTGCCTGAGCGTATGTTGTCATGGATTAAGTGTTTGTATGGAGATATTGTTAGTAAGTTTCAGGTTAATGGTTTTTTGTCATCAAAGATTAAAATAAAATCCGGAGTGAGACAGGGGTGTCCGTTGTCTCCAATTCTGTTCATATGTGCAATAGAACCTTTGTTGTGTGAAATAAGAAGGGATAAAGTAGTAAGAGGTGTGGAAGTACCGGGTAGTGGAGGTAAAGATGTGAGAGTGTTTGGCTACATGGATGATGTCACATTAGTTTGTAAGTCTGTGGCAAGTTTGAGGAGAATGAAGTTGTTAATTGAATGTTTTTGCATGGTGAGTGGTTTTAAGTTGAATGTTGATAAAAGTGTGTGTAAGTGTTTTGGGATTTTGAGTGATTTGGAGTCATGTGGATGGCCAGTATGTAAGGAGGGTATTAAAATACTTGGGGTAGTGTTTGATTTAGATATGTGTGGGAATGAAAGTTGGGGTGAAGTGAATGAAAGGATTAAGAAAAAGATTGATTTTTGGGCGTTAAGATCTTTAACGATTGAGGGGAGAATATTAGTAAGTAAGGCAGTATTTTTGCCGATTCTATTGTATATTGCTACTGTTTTTCCACCACAATATAGAGTGTTGGGGAAAATCATTCGGCTCATTTTTGTGTTCATTTGGAACTCAAAGATGGAGAAGTTATCTAGGGAAAAGGTGGTGAAGACAAAGAGGAATGGAGGTAAAGCAATGGTCAATATAGAAAGATTTTTGTCTATTAGATATGTGAGTGTATGCGTGGTTATGAGTACGAAAGAGAATGTAATGGGTTGCATGATAAGATATGCAGCGGGACATATTTTACGGAGGTATAATATATGTCAACTAGATATTAAGAAGCCAGTGTGTTTTGTGGCACCGTGGTTCTATATGAGGATTGATAGGTATGTTAAGAAATATGAGTTAACAGAGATACCTGTGGAGGTGTGGAAAGAAGGGAAAAAGATGATACTTTCTTTTGAAAGTAGAGAACAAATGGAAAGTATAGGAGGTTTATCTGTTGCTGAAAGTAAGGAAGTATGGAAAAAAGTGAATGATAATAGTTTGGTTAACAGACAGAAAGATTTGTGTTGGATGAGTGTGTTGGATGAGTGCTCATGGTTGTTTGCCAACTAGAGTTTTTCAGAGAAGGAGAAGGTTGGTAGATAGCGAAGTATGCCCGAGGGAGGGTTGTGGGGGTTCGGAGAACATTCCTCATGTTTTTTGGGAATGTGTCTATGCTAGGAATGTATGGAAGAGAATGGATAATATGATAAGGGGGTTAGTAGGAATAGAAATATTGTCCTATAAAATGATGCTATATGGTTTATTTGGGGGAGATCAGGCAAAAGTGAGAATTTTGTGGCTTATTATCAACTGTGTTAAAGAAGCTTTATGGGATACAAGAAACATGTGTGTTTTTGGGGATAAATGTGTTGATGAAGAGGGGTGTGTTGGTTTGGTAAGAAGTAGGTTATTTTTATATGTTTTGTGTGACAGGAGGAAGATGGGGAATGAAGATGCAGAGGGTATTTGGAAGTTTAAAAAATGGAGATTTTGGGTTTAATCCTTTGTAATGTAAAGTAATGTCAAAGTTGATGTAATGTAAAGTAATGTCAAAGTTGATATGTTTTTGATTAAATGTATTGTAATTTTGTAATAAAAAAATGAAAAAAAATCTGTTCTTATCAGTTTAATATCTGATACGTCCCCTATCTGGGGACCATATATTAAATGGATTTTTGGAACAGGGAGATGGAAGAAGAGCTTGCTCTGTCCACTCCACGCATCGACCTGGTATTGCAGTACCTCCAGGACCGGTGCACTTCTCTTACTCAGTTTGAAAAAGCAGAAAAAGAAGCAGCAAACGAGCTGTGGGGAAATGAAAAGCCCAGCAAGCAAAGTTTGGGAGGACAAGCAGTGCAGGAGACAGAGAGCCGTGGAGCAAGGAGGAAGCCGACGGTGGTGCACAATGCAGCATGGCAGGCCAGCAGAAGCACAAGAGAGGCAGGCAGGCAGGCAGGCAGGCAGGCAGGCAGGCAGGCAGGCAGGCAGGCAGGCAGGCAGGCACATTTGGTAGTTGTTGTCTTGTTGTCTTGTGATCCCGGCGGCTGTGTTCAGCTGTGAGTTGTTGCAGGAACGAGCCGATTGCATGAACGAGCTGGTTGTGGCCGTCACAAAGAGGCGGGGCTATGCAAATAGGGTGTGCCGGGGCAGTCGGGAAGGTGCTGGGAGTGTGCGGGCCTCAGGCCGGCGAGGCCGATGAAGGTCCGAAACAGGGCCTGAGCCAGAGAGGGCCTGGGGCTGGGAGCCCCCGGGTCCGGGCCGACTGGATGTGGTGTTGCCTGGATGTGGTGTGGGCTCGGGCCGGAGGTGTGCTGCCGGCAGGGCCCAGCCCTCCCTCTCCCCATGGAGGCATGTCTAGCCTGGCTTTGGGCCCGTCTGCGCGCGCGCCTTTCGGGTTATCGCTTCTCGGCCTTTTGGCAAGATCTCATATGGTTTTGCCTTAGGCATCTGCGGGCCCCTTTACTTGGCCTTGTGTTCCTTCCTGCGGGTTGGAACCTTGCTGCTATAGGGTATTAGGCAGTTCCCGCAGAATACCAATGGATACCTTGGCTCTTTGCCTTCCTCTTTTCTGCGGTTCAGAGGTATGCTGCTATTAGGAGTCAGGCATTATCCCTTGAGAGAAGGCGATCCCCGACGGTGGTGACATGGTTGTGCCTCCAGAAGCACCTAATACAGTTCGGCTGTACTTTCCAAAGGAGAAGAAGGAAACGTATGTTCTTCGGCTGATTCAGAAGGAAGTTATCGAGGAATTGTTGGGGATGAAGCGTGAAAGTATTTTCTGCGTACAAGTGTTCCAGCAGCTTGGATTTTACGACATATCTTTCACCAACGCAAGCGAACTACGGACTTGTTATATGCGCAGTCAGGAGAAGGCTGAGCATCCTGCTTTAAAAGACTTGACTTTTGTTGTGAACGAGTCCAGGAACCGGACTCCTGTTGTAGTCCACATGTACAACCCCTTTGTGCGAGATGATGAGGTCAGGGTTTTCCTGGGACGATATTGCAATTATGTGTCCCCGGGAGAAAGACGGAGAAATGTGTTTGGCACCTTTAACGGTCAGCGGAGATTCTGGGTCGAGTTCCGGAGAGATCCAGAGGGTATTGGTGGGTATGTGCATCCACCACAGACTTTTTCAATTGGGACAAATAAAGGCTACTTGTTTTACCCAGATCAACCAACATTCTGCCGCAATTGTTTCCAGTTTGGACATAAAAAAGAGAGCTGTGACAAAGATGTATGTTGCCGTAATTGTTTTAAGCCAGGTCATAAGACAATGGACTGTGTAATGGCAAGAAAATGCCACCTGTGCAACTCAGTGGAACATCTGGCAAAACAGTGTCCATCGGTTACAGCAGATTCTTCAAGGCGGCTATTTACGGCTGTTGTTAAAGATGGAAAAAGACCGGAGGCAGTAGAGGATCCATTTCCGCCTCTTCCACCCTCTGAAGGATCGGTGCAGGCTGGCCCTTTGGAGGAACTAGTGACAGAGAATGTGCCAGATCTGCTAAGTGGAGAAGGAGATGATTCTGCACAAGAGGTAATTCCCCCTACGGAGATGGAGGTGGAAAAAGCCTCTTTAAAGAGAAAAAACATCGTAACATCGCAACAATGGAGTGAAATGGCGAGTGAAATTTCAAGCTCTGATGGGGAGGAGGGAGGAGAATCTTCTGTGATCATAGACTCTGACTCTTCGGCTCTTTCTTCCGCTTTTTTGGACCCAGAACAAGTGGTAAGATTGACTGAGACAATGAACATTGTAAAAGGGGACTCAAAAGAGGACTCTAAGACTAAAAAAACTAAGAAGGGGGAAGGAGAAATGAAAGGAGTGAAAAAGAGTGGAGATGGCCCCCCTTCTGCACCTAGGGCGCGGGCCAGAGGTGGGCCCAAGAAGAGCGGAAAATAACTGAAAATGTTGTTTTTGTTTTTGACTTCTTTTTTCTTTTTTTCTAAATGCCATTTAAGGTTGGCTCCATGAACGTCAGAAGTATAAAATCTGCTAGTAGAAGAACATCTATATTTAGGATTTTGTCTCTGCTTAATCTTAACATTCTGTGTTTACAGGAATGTAACATTTCGGAGGAGCCAGGGAGTGGCGAATGGAAGTATGGGTCGGCTATTTGGTCTGTAAGCGGAGAAAGAAATGGGGGGGTGGGAATTTTGTTTAAAAGTAATGATTTTGTTGTTAAAAAAGTTATTCATATTGTGCCAGGAAGGGCTCTTTTAGTTATTTTTGAGCATATGGGATGTATGTGTAAAATAGTAAATGTGTATGCACCTACAAAGAAAAAAGAGAGAATAGATCTCTTTGAAAAACTTTTGTTATTTTTTGGGGGAAAAGGAAATTTTATTTTAGTAGGTGACTTCAACTGCATCCTTAAGAGAGAAGATAGAAGTAGTGGTGGGGAGATAGATAAGTCTGGAAAATTGTTAAAAGATTTAGTTTCCTTATTTAGATTACAGGATGCTTATGATATTAAAGGTGACAAGGATGATCGCTTTACATACTGTAGTGACAGTGGAAATGTATCATCAAGGATTGATATGTGTTTTTTTTCTAGATCCTTTGATATTTTGAACTTCAGCATCAGAAGGCTGCTTTTTTCAGATCATGGTTGTGTAAGTTGTCAAGTAAGTATATGTGGTGAAAGAGAATATGGTAGAGGAATGTGGAAAATGAATGTATCTTTATTGGAAGAGGAGTGTGTGAAGGATGAGTACAAAGTATGGTTTAAAAAGTGGGAGAGAAGGAGAGGGGAATTTGGGGATGTATGTGAATGGTGGGAGTGGGTGAAAGGGGAATCAAAGAGATTCTTTATTAAAAAAAGTTGTGAGAAAGTAAGGAGTGAATGGGAAATGTATGACAGATGGCAAAAAAGATTGGAATATTTGGGGGAGTTAAAGAAAATAGGAGAAAGTGTTGGGGAAGAAATTGCTGAAGCAAAAGAACAGGTTAAGAGGTGTTTAGAGACACAGGGAAAAAAGATAATTGCACAAACAAGAATGACAATAAAAGAGAAGGATGAGAAATGTACCAGTTTCTTTTTTAAGAAAGTATATGGAAAAAGAGTGGAAATGACTGATGTATTTGATTGTGAGGGGTGTGAGGTGTCTGGAAAGGATAAAGTGGTAGATACTGTATGGAGGTTTTATAAAGATCTGTATGCGGAAAAACAGAGAGACTGTAGTCTAGAGAGTGAGTGTCTTGAAGTGATAAATGAAGGTCTGCAGTTTGAGGATAAAGAGGGTTTATGTGAGGATTTGATGAAAGATGAAGTGGATGATTGTGTTAAAAGTATGAAAAAAGGAAAAGTACCTGGAAGCGATGGCTTGCCAGTTGAATTTTATTGTGAGTTTTGGGGAATTTTTGGAAAATATGTTTTTGAAGTGTGTGTGAAAGTGCTAGAGGATGGGAGAATGACAAATAGTATGAGAGAAAGTATAATTGTTTTATTGTATAAAAAAGGAGATAGAAAAGATTTAAAAAATTGGAGGCCTATCTCTTTGTTGAATGTTGATTATAAGATTGTGGCGAAAGTAATTGCAAATAGATTGAGGAATGTTGTAATAAGAATGGTTGGAGAAGAACAAGTTTGTGCAGTTCCGGGAAGACAGATTAGTGAGAGTTTATTAGTTTTGCGAGATGTTGTGTGGGATGTAAAAGAGCGAAAACAGATGGTAGCGATAATGACAGTTGATTTTGAAAAGGCATACGACAGAGTGGTGCGTGAGTTTATGTTAAATGTGTTGCAGAAAATGGGAGTACCTGAACGGATGTTAAGATGGATAAAATGTTTGTATGAGAACATTTTTAGTAGAGTACAAGTGAATGGTTTTTTGACTGAAAAGGTATGGATGAATTCAGGAGTAAGACAAGGTTGTCCTCTGTCGCCAATACTTTTTATATGTGTGATTGAACCATTAATACGAAGTATTATGAGAGATAAAGTTGTACGTGGTGTGGAGGTACCTGGAAGTGGTGGAAGGGAATTAAAAGTTATGGGCTATATGGATGATATTACAGTGATATGTAAGTCGCAAGCAAGTTTGAGGAGAGTGAAATTATTGATTGAATGTTTTTGTTTGACGAGTGGTTTTAAATTAAATGTTGAGAAAAGTAAGTGTAAGGTCTTTGGGGAATGGAAGGAAATTGAAATGTGTGGGTGGCCAGTATGTGAAAAAGGAATTGAAGTTTTGGGAGTGATGTATAATGATGACATAAGAGGTAGTGAGAGCTGGGAATGTGTGAGTAAAAGGATTAAACAAAAAATGGATTTTTGGGGTTTAAGATCTTTAACAATGGAGGGTAGGATATTAGTAATAAAATCAGTTATATTGCCTATCTTACTGTATATCAGTGTTATTTTTCCACCATCTGACAAATGTTTAAGGAAAATTATTCGTTTAATATTTTGTTTTTTATGGAACTCAAAGATGGAGAAATTAAAGAGGGAAAAAGTAATGAAGATGAGGAAGAATGGGGGAAAAGGAATGGTGAATGTGGAGCAATTTCTGATGATAAAATATGTAAGTTTATGTGTGAAAGTAAGTGGAAAAGAAACTTTGGCTGGATGTATGACTAGATATGCGGGTGGAAGTGTGTTAAGAAGGTATGGATTATGTATGGTTGATTTGAGAAAACCCATGTGTTTCAATCCACCATGGTTCTATGTAAGAGTGGGACGGTTTATAAGAAGGAATAATTTGGAAAATATGACTGTTAATGAATGGAGTGAAAGTAAGAAAATTACGGGAATTTTTCAAAAAAGGGAGGAAATTGAAGTGGTGGGAGGTTTAAATGTGGAGGAAAGTAGAGAAGTGTGGAAGAATGTATGTAATAAAGATTTAGTGAATAGGCAGAAGGATTTAGCATGGATGTGTGCACAGGGGTGCTTGCCTACAAGGGTATTCCAAAGAAGAAGGAGATTGGTCAACAGTGAAAAATGTCCACGTGAACTTTGCAACGCTTTTGAAAATATCACACATGTTTTTTGGGAGTGTAATTATGCAAAAGTAATATGGGGGAGAATGGGGAATTTGATAAAGGGTCTGACGGAAGTAGAATTATTAACGTATAACATGATGTTGTTTGGATTGTGTGGGTTGACTGGGGAAAAAGCTAGAGTTTTGTGGATTCTTGTTAACTGTATAAAAGAAGTTTTGTGGGATGTGCGAAATATGTATGTTTTTAGGAACAGTGTAATTGATGAAGACGGATGTGTGGCTTTGATTCGCAGCCGAATTTTTTTCCATGTCTTATGTGATCGTAAAAGATATGGCGCTGATGCTGAAGGAATTTGGAAATACCGAAAATGGAAATTTTGGTTCTTTTCATCTATAAGAAAATAAAAATTGTTTTTGTTTTGTTTATGATAAATCATGAATGTCAATTGTAAATTTTAAATATTGTTTTAATGTTTCTTGAATTTTTATAATAAAAAATGAAAAAAATCTGTTCTTATCAGTTTAATATCTGATACGTCCCCTATCTGGGGACCATATATTAAATGGATTTTTGGAACAGGGAGATGGAAGAAGAGCTTGCTCTGTCCACTCCACGCATCGACCTGGTATTGCAGTACCTCCAGGACCGGTGCACTTCTCTTACTCAGTTTGAAAAAGCAGAAAAAGAAGCAGCAAACGAGCTGTGGGGAAATGAAAAGCCCAGCAAGCAAAGTTTGGGAGGACAAGCAGTGCAGGAGACAGAGAGCCGTGGAGCAAGGAGGAAGCCGACGGTGGTGCACAATGCAGCATGGCAGGCCAGCAGAAGCACAAGAGAGGCAGGCAGGCAGGCAGGCAGGCAGGCAGGCAGGCAGGCAGGCAGGCAGGCAGGCAGGCACATTTGGTAGTTGTTGTCTTGTTGTCTTGTGATCCCGGCGGCTGTGTTCAGCTGTGAGTTGTTGCAGGAACGAGCCGATTGCATGAACGAGCTGGTTGTGGCCGTCACAAAGAGGCGGGGCTATGCAAATAGGGTGTGCCGGGGCAGTCGGGAAGGTGCTGGGAGTGTGCGGGCCTCAGGCCGGCGAGGCCGATGAAGGTCCGAAACAGGGCCTGAGCCAGAGAGGGCCTGGGGCTGGGAGCCCCCGGGTCCGGGCCGACTGGATGTGGTGTTGCCTGGATGTGGTGTGGGCTCGGGCCGGAGGTGTGCTGCCGGCAGGGCCCAGCCCTCCCTCTCCCCATGGAGGCATGTCTAGCCTGGCTTTGGGCCCGTCTGCGCGCGCGCCTTTCGGGTTATCGCTTCTCGGCCTTTTGGCTAAGATCAAGTGTAGTATCTGTTCTTATCAGTTTAATATCTGATACGTCCCCTATCTGGGGACCATATATTAAATGGATTTTTGGAACAGGGAGATGGAAGAAGAGCTTGCTCTGTCCACTCCACGCATCGACCTGGTATTGCAGTACCTCCAGGACCGGTGCACTTCTCTTACTCAGTTTGAAAAAGCAGAAAAAGAAGCAGCAAACGAGCTGTGGGGAAATGAAAAGCCCAGCAAGCAAAGTTTGGGAGGACAAGCAGTGCAGGAGACAGAGAGCCGTGGAGCAAGGAGGAAGCCGACGGTGGTGCACAATGCAGCATGGCAGGCCAGCAGAAGCACAAGAGAGGCAGGCAGGCAGGCAGGCAGGCAGGCAGGCAGGCAGGCAGGCAGGCAGGCAGGCAGGCAGGCACATTTGGTAGTTGTTGTCTTGTTGTCTTGTGATCCCGGCGGCTGTGTTCAGCTGTGAGTTGTTGCAGGAACGAGCCGATTGCATGAACGAGCTGGTTGTGGCCGTCACAAAGAGGCGGGGCTATGCAAATAGGGTGTGCCGGGGCAGTCGGGAAGGTGCTGGGAGTGTGCGGGCCTCAGGCCGGCGAGGCCGATGAAGGTCCGAAACAGGGCCTGAGCCAGAGAGGGCCTGGGGCTGGGAGCCCCCGGGTCCGGGCCGACTGGATGTGGTGTTGCCTGGATGTGGTGTGGGCTCGGGCCGGAGGTGTGCTGCCGGCAGGGCCCAGCCCTCCCTCTCCCCATGGAGGCATGTCTAGCCTGGCTTTGGGCCCGTCTGCGCGCGCGCCTTTCGGGTTATCGCTTCTCGGCCTTTTGGCACGATCATATATGGTCTTGCCTTAGGCATTTACGGGCCCCTTCATTTGGCCTTGGTTTCCTTCCCGAGGGTTGGAGCCTTGCTGCTTTTGGATGGTAGGCAGTTCCCGTAAAATACCAGAGGAACCCTGGCTCTCTGCCTTCCCCTCTTCCCGAAAGGGTTGTGTGGGATGCTGCTATTGGGGATCAGGCACTATCCGCTGAGAGGAGGCGATCTGCGAATGAGCTAGGAGGATGCAAGTCCCGCCAAGTGCTCCAAACACCTTAAGGGTGTATTTTTCGATGGAAAAGAAGGAACAGTTCCCGCTGCGACTGATACAGAAAGATATTATTGAGGATCTGCTTGGGATGGAAAGATCGAGCCTGTTTTGTGTGCAAGTATTTATGCAACAGGGCTTCTACGACATTACCTTCATCAGTATGAGCGAACTCAGGACATGCTTCATGCGAATTAAAGAAAAAGAATCTCACGATCTACTAAAGGATCTTACGTTTTTGGTGAATGAGGAAAGGAACCGAATTCCGGTTGTCGTACATATGTTCAACCCTTTCGTCCAGGATGAAGAAATAAGAATCTTTTTGGGGCGATACTGTAAGCATGTTTCTCCTGTGGATAGGAGAAGAAATGTTTTCGGGACTTTCAATGGTCAGAGAAGGTACTGGGTGGAACTCAAGAAGGATCCAGATGGTGTTGGAGGTTTTTCTCACCCTCCCCAGTCCTTTTCAATAGGGAGTAATAAGGGCTTCCTTTTTTATCCTGGCCAACCGACATTCTGTCGAAATTGTTATTGTTTCGGACATACAAAAACAGATTGTGAAAAAGAACAAGTGTGCCGTAACTGTTTCAAAACAGGACATAGAACTATGGACTGTGAGCTGGCAAGAAAATGTCATTTGTGTGGTTTGGATACACATTTGGCAAGGAGATGTCCAAAGGTACTAAAACCAATCCCAGAGAACCGTAATTATGCAGAGGCGTTGAAAAAAACCATAGACATTGTTCCAGAAATGGAGGTATGTGTACCTGTGGAAAGTGATTTGGGTTTTGTGTCTGCAAAAGAGCTCCTAGTGGAAGAGGTGCCGGAGCTATTACAGGGAGAAGGGGACGAGGTGGAATTAGAGGCAGATCCACTTGAGGAAATGAATGTTGAGAAAGCCTCTTTAAAGAGGAAAACAAAAGAATGGAGTGAAAACATTACGGAATTTTCAAGTCCAGAAGGAGAAGGAGATGATTCTTCAATTGCTATAGACTCGGACTCTTCAGCAGTATCGTCTGCTTTCTTGGACCCAGGAGATGTCAGAAGGCTGACTAAGACTTTAAACATAGCAACAGGTGATCTGACAGAAGAGGAAAATAAAGATGAAAAAAAGAAAAAAGCAAAGATGAGAGGAGTAAAGAAGGAAACAAAAGAGGTTCTCTCACCTAGAGCACGGGCCAGGGGTGGGCCAAAGAAAAGTAAAGAGACTTGATATTGAAATGTTTTTTTTTCTTTTCTTTTCTTTATGATCTTAAACTTGGGATCTTTAAATGTTAGGAGCTTGAAATCTGATGCAAGGAGAGCAGCCATTTTTAAGTTTTTGGCACTTTTAAGTCTTAACATTTTCTGCTTACAGGAGTGTAACATAGAAGAAGATCCAAAAGAAATAAGATGGAACTACGGCCCAGCTGTTTGGTCTACAAGTAAAGAAAGAGGTGGTGGGGTGGGAATTCTGTTTAAAGGTTTTCAGTTTTGCATTAAGAAAGTTATTCATATTGTACAAGGCAGAGTACTTTTGGTTATTTTTGAATTTATGGGGTTACTGTATAAATTAATTAATGTTTATGCACCAACAGGAAAGAAAGAAAGATTAGAATTGTTTGAAAAAATAAAATTATTTTTGGGAGGTAGAGGGAATATCATCCTGATTGGTGACTTCAATTGTATTTTGAATAAAGAAGATAGATGTGGTATAGGAGATGTAAGTAAGGGGAACATAGATAGTTCTGGTAAATTTTTGAAAGATATGGTTTCTTTATTTTGTTTACAGGATGCATATAAGTGCAAAGGTGAATATGCAAACCGTTTTTCCTATTACAGTGATAGAGGAAATTTATTCTCGAAAATTGATTTTTGTTTTATTTCCAGATCCTTTGATATTTTGAGTTCTAAGATACGAAGAGTCCCCTTTTCGGATCATGGCCTACTTGAATGTGGTGTAAGTATAAATGGTGAGAAAGAATATGGTAAGGGTGTGTGGAAATTGAATGTTTCTTTATTGGAGGATATGAATGTAAAGGGAGAATATAGAAAATGGTTTGAAAAATGGGTAAGAATGAAAAATATGTTTGGAGATGTGGGTGAATGGTGGGAATGGGTAAAAAAGGAAACTAAAATCTTTTTTATTAAAAAAGGATGTGAAAGAGTAAGGAATGAAAGAAAAGAATACGAAAGATGGCAGAAAAGATTAGAATATTTAGAGGAGTTAAGGAGGATGGGAGAGAATGTGAGGGAAGAAATTCTTGATGCAAGAGAGCAAATTAAGAAAGGTTTGGAAAAAGAAGGGAAAAAAATAATTGTACAAGCTCGTATGATAATTAAAGAGAATGATGAGAAATGTTCTAATTTTTTTTTCAAGAAGGTGTTTGGAAAAAGAACAGAAATGACACACATACTCAATAGTGAAGGTGAAGAAGTTTGCGGAAAGACGAATATATTAAAAACGGTATGGAAGTTTTATAAAGATTTATATGATGAAAAGCAAAGAGATGACTGTGGAGAAGAAGAATATTTGAAAGTGGTGAGTGATAAATTACAACACGAAGAAAAAGAAATGTTGGAAGATGATTTAATGAAAGGTGAAGTGGATGATGGTCTAAAAGGAATGAAAAAAGGAAAAGTGCCTGGATGTGATGGTTTGCCAGTGGAATTTTATTGTGAGTTTTGGGATATGATTGGGGAACATGTTTTTGAGGTATGTAAAAATGTTTTAATGTCTGGATGTATGACTCAAAGTATGAGGATGGGAGTAATTGTGTTGTTATACAGATGCAGCCACTTTGGTTTGTCTGTTTGACACAGAATAACTAAACACAGATATCCCATTTATCTCATTTAACACAGAAAACTGTGTCACAACAACCCATCTAATTAAAGCATTCACCATTGTGAACAATGGAGCTTTGGTATGCTAATGGAAAGGTTAAATGCATTAAATGAGTTAAGATGACTTAAGATAACACAGTTTCTTCAATTACCCCTGAGTCATGACGCATTTAACTCACAAATCCAAGTGGCTTCATCTGTACAAGAAAGGTGAAAAAAAAGAACTTAAAAATTGGAGACCAATATCGTTGTTGAATGTGGATTATAAGATTGTGGCAAAAGTTATTGCAAATAGAATGAGAAGCGTGATAGGAAGAATGGTGGGTGAAGAGCAAGTATGTGCAGTGCCAGGTAGACAAATAGCAGAAAGTTTGTTAGTTTTGCGTGATAGTGTGTGGTATTCAAGAGAAAGAAAGCAATCAGTGGCGTTGTTAACAGTTGATTTTGAAAAGGCGTATGACAGGGTAGTGCATGAGTTTATGTTTAAGGTATTGAGAAGAATGGGAGTGCCAGAACGTTTTGTGGGATGGGTGGAAGTATTATATAAAGGGATGGTGAGCAGAGTGCAAGTGAATGGTTTGCTGACTGATGAAATGTGTATTAATTCTGGGGTAAGGCAAGGGTGCCCTCTGTCCCCAATCCTTTTCATTTGCGTGATAGAAATTCTGATACGTGTGATTGCAAAAGATAAGGTTATGCGTGGAGTTGAAATTCCTGGGAGTAATGGAAGAGAGTTGAAAGTAGTAGGATATATGGACGATATTACAGTGATTGGTAAAACACAAGCAAGTCTCAGAAGGGTAAAATTGTTGATTGGGTGTTTTTGTTTAGTGAGTGGTTTTAAAGTGAATGTGGATAAAAGTAAATGTAAGTTTTTTGGAGAATGGAGTGAAAGAGAGTTATGTGGTTGGCCGGAAAGTAATGGTGGAATTGAAGTGCTTGGAATAGTGTTTGATGAGGATATGAAAGGGAATGAAAGTTGGGAAAAAGCGAGCGAAAGAATACAGAAGAAATTTGACTTTTGGTCGTTAAGATCATTAACAATGGAAGGCAGGACACTAATGATAAAAGCCGTTATTTTGCCAATATTACTGTATGTTAGCAGTGTATTTCCAGCTCCAGATAAAAAACTGAGAAAAATTATCAGGCTAATTTTTTGTTTTTTTTGGAACTCAAGAATGGAAAAATTACAAAGGGAAAAAGTATCAATGGGAAAAATGAATGGAGGAAAAGGAATGGTAAGTGTGGAGAGATTTTTGAGTGTAAAGTATGTATGCTTATGTGTAAAAATAAGTAAAAAGGAAAATTTAACTGGGTGTATGTTGAGATATGCCGCAGGTAATGTATTGAGAAGGTATGGGTTATGTGTGTTAGACAGAACACGACCAGTATGTTTTAATACACCCTGGTTTTATGTAAGAATGGAAAGATGTATTAGAAGAAACTGCTTAGAAAACATAACAGATGCTGAATGGATGGAAAAGAAAAAAGTATCGAAAATACTAGAAAAAAGAGAAAAGTTAATAGAAATTGATGGATTGTCTGTGAATGAAAGCAAAGAGGCATGGAAGAATATAAGTAATAAAGAAATAATTAATAGACAGAAAGATTTGGCGTGGACGTGTGCACATGGATGTGTACCAACACGAGTATTTCAGCGAAGACGGAAACTTGTAAATAGTGAACAGTGTCCAAGGGAGGGATGTAATAAAAATGAGAATATTATTCATGTATTTTGGGAGTGTGCATATGCAAGGGGAGTGTGGAAACGTATGGGTAAAATAATAAAAGGAATCACTGGAATAGAGTTTTTGACTTTCAACATGATGATGTACGGTCTAAGTGGGGGTAATAAAGAAATGACAAGAATTTTATGGTTTATCATGTGTTCCGTGAAGGAAGCTCTATGGGATGTTAGAAATGTTTGTGTATTTAGAAACTGTATAATTGATGAGGATGCTTGTATGGCCATGATCCGTGGAAAGCTTTTTTTATATGTTTTAAGTGACAGAAGGAGACTTGGAAACGATGCGGAAGGGATCTGGAAATTCAAGAAATGGAAAAAATGGTTTACTTAAATTTTGTCTTAATTTTGATGTAATTGTTTTCGTTAATGAATATTAATTGATGAAGACGTATGTAAATTTTTTGATGAAAACTTATGCATTTTTTGAAAAATGAAAAAATGTGAAATATTTTTGTTTTTTGTAAACATTTTATTTATGTTTTAAAATATTGAAATTTTATAATAAAGAAAAAAAAAAAAAAAAAAAAATCTGTTCTTATCAGTTTAATATCTGATACGTCCCCTATCTGGGGACCATATATTAAATGGATTTTTGGAACAGGGAGATGGAAGAAGAGCTTGCTCTGTCCACTCCACGCATCGACCTGGTATTGCAGTACCTCCAGGACCGGTGCACTTCTCTTACTCAGTTTGAAAAAGCAGAAAAAGAAGCAGCAAACGAGCTGTGGGGAAATGAAAAGGCCAGCAAGCAAAGTTTGGGAGGACAAGCAGTGCAGGAGACAGAGAGCCGTGGAGCAAGGAGGAAGCCGACGGTGGTGCACAATGCAGCATGGCAGGCCAGCAGAAGCACAAGAAAGGCAGGCAGGCAGGCAGGCAGGCAGGCAGGCAGGCAGGCAGGCAGGCAGGCAGGCAGGCAGGCAGGCAGGCAGGCACATTTGGTAGTTGTTGTCTTGTTGTCTTGTGATCCCGCCGGCTGTGTTCAGCTGTGAGTTGTTGCAGGAACGAGCCGATTGCATGAACGAGCTGGTTGTGGCCGTCACAAAGAGGCGGGGCTATGCAAATAGGGTGTGCCGGGGCAGTCGGGAAGGTGCTGGGAGTGTGCGGGCCTCAGGCCGGCGAGGCCGATGAAGGTCCGAAACAGGGCCTGAGCCAGAGAGGGCCTGGGGCTGGGAGCCCCCGGGTCCGGGCCGACTGGATGTGGTGTTGCCTGGATGTGGTGTGGGCTTGGGCCGGAGTTGTGCTGCCGGCAGGGCCCAGCCCTCCCTCTCCCCATGGAGGCATGTCTAGCCTGGCTTTGGGCCCGTCTGCGCGCGCGCCTTTCGGGTTATCGCTTCTCGGCCTTTTGGCTAAGATCAAGTGTAGTACCTTTTGGGAAACATTTGGTCCACTGGCTGGCAAGACCAAAGAGGAGTATCTGTTCTAATGATCCTATCTGAAGAACGGAGAAACCATTGGTCCTCTGGACTAGGCTGAGAAGCGGAAGCTTGATGAAAGCTGGGCCGCTGTGCTCCCATTAGGGTGGCCCCTGACTTGCATTTTGAGTCGGGGGAGATGCTCATGCACCCATGCTTAATCAAGCTTCACTTCCTTTGCTCTTACCATTCGGTGGGCGGGAAGTCTTTTCTTTTTCTGGCTGCCAACCAGAGCCTTGCAAAAGGCAACCAATGGCCTTGCACCGCCCACTCCAGCACCTTTTTTGTGTCTGGTTTGAGCACCCTGGATGGGGTCACGGTCTTTTGGCTGGACTCGCAGGCCATGATTCGCCCTGGGGGAAGCTTCGGCAGAACCCAGGGTAGACGGGACTCCCCCTAGCTTCGGCGAAGGGGAGTCCAAACGTCCCCAAACCCCTTCGGGGGGGCGGGGTGGTGGGCCCTCCCTAGCTTCGGCGAAGGGGGACCCACCCGTTCGAGCTGTTCGCTGGCGGTAGCTGGGAACAGCTTGGGCAACGGAGCCCATGCCTTCGGGTAGGACTCGGAAGGATGATTCAATATCATCTGTTCTTATCAGTTTAATATCTGATACGTCCCCTATCTGGGGACCATATATTAAATGGATTTTTGGAACAGGGAGATGGAAGAAGAGCTTGCTCTGTCCACTCCACGCATCGACCTGGTATTGCAGTACCTCCAGGACCGGTGCACTTCTCTTACTCAGTTTGAAAAAGCAGAAAAAGAAGCAGCAAACGAGCTGTGGGGAAATGAAAAGGCCAGCAAGCAAAGTTTGGGAGGACAAGCAGTGCAGGAGACAGAGAGCCGTGGAGCAAGGAGGAAGCCGACGGTGGTGCACAATGCAGCATGGCAGGCCAGCAGAAGCACAAGAAAGGCAGGCAGGCAGGCAGGCAGGCAGGCAGGCAGGCAGGCAGGCAGGCAGGCAGGCAGGCAGGCAGGCAGGCAGGCAGGCAGGCAGGCAGGCAGGCACATTTGGTAGTTGTTGTCTTGTTGTCTTGTGATCCCGCCGGCTGTGTTCAGCTGTGAGTTGTTGCAGGAACGAGCCGATTGCATGAACGAGCTGGTTGTGGCCGTCACAAAGAGGCGGGGCTATGCAAATAGGGTGTGCCGGGGCAGTCGGGAAGGTGCTGGGAGTGTGCGGGCCTCAGGCCGGCGAGGCCGATGAAGGTCCGAAACAGGGCCTGAGCCAGAGAGGGCCTGGGGCTGGGAGCCCCCGGGTCCGGGCCGACTGGATGTGGTGTTGCCTGGATGTGGTGTGGGCTTGGGCCGGAGTTGTGCTGCCGGCAGGGCCCAGCCCTCCCTCTCCCCATGGAGGCATGTCTAGCCTGGCTTTGGGCCCGTCTGCGCGCGCGCCTTTCGGGTTATCGCTTCTCGGCCTTTTGGCTAAGATCAAGTGTAGTATCTGTTCTTATCAGTTTAATATCTGATACGTCCCCTATCTGGGGACCATATATTAAATGGATTTTTGGAACAGGGAGATGGAAGAAGAGCTTGCTCTGTCCACTCCACGCATCGACCTGGTATTGCAGTACCTCCAGGACCGGTGCACTTCTCTTACTCAGTTTGAAAAAGCAGAAAAAGAAGCAGCAAACGAGCTGTGGGGAAATGAAAAGCCCAGCAAGCAAAGTTTGGGAGGACAAGCAGTGCAGGCGACAGAGAGCCGTGGAGCAAGGAGGAAGCCGACGGTGGTGCACAATGCAGCATGGCAGGCCAGCAGAAGCACAAGAGAGGCAGGCAGGCAGGCAGGCAGGCAGGCAGGCAGGCAGGCAGGCAGGCAGGCAGGCAGGCAGGCAGGCAGGCACATTTGGTAGTTGTTGTCTTGTTGTCTTGTGATCCCGGCTGTGTTCAGCTGTGAGTTGTTGCAGGAACGAGCCGATTGCATGAACGAGCTGGTTGTGGCCGTCACAAAGAGGCGGGGCTATGCAAATAGGGTGTGCCGGGGCAGTCGGGAAGGTGCTGGGAGTGTGCGGGCCTCAGGCCGGCGAGGCCGATGAAGGTCCGAAACAGGGCCTGAGCCAGAGAGGGCCTGGGGCTGGGAGCCCCCGGGTCCGGGCCGACTGGATGTGGTGTTGCCTGGATGTGGTGTGGGCTTGGGCCGGAGTTGTGCTGCCGGCAGGGCCCAGCCCTCCCTCTCCCCATGGAGGCATGTCTAGCCTGGCTTTGGGCCCGTCTGCGCGCGCGCCTTTCGGGTTATCGCTTCTCGGCCTTTTGGCTAAGATCAAGTGTAGTACCTTTGGAACCACTTGGTCCTCTGGCTGGCAAGACCAAAGAGGAGTATCTGTTCTAATGATCCTATCTGAAGAACGGAGAAACCATTGGTCCTCTGGACTAGGCTGAGAAGCAGAAGCTTGATGAAAGCTGGGCCGCTGTGCTCCCATGAGGGTGGCCCCTGACTTGCATTTTGAGTCGGGGGAGATGCTCATGCACCCATGCTTAATCAAGCTTCACTTCCTTTGCCCTTGCCATTAGGTGGGCGGGAAGTCTTTTCTTTTTCTGGCTGCCAACCAGAGCCTTGCAAAAGGCAACCAATGGCCTTGCACCGCCCACTCCAGCACCTTTTTTGTGTCTGGTTTGAGCACCCTGGATGGGGTCACGGTCTTTTGGCTGGACTCGCAGGCCATGATTCGCCCTGGGGGAAGCTTCGGCAGAACCCAGGGTAGACGGGACTCCCCCTAGCTTCGGCGAAGGGGAGTCCAAACGTCCCCAAACCCCTTCGGGGGGGCGGGGTGGTGGGCCCTCCCTAGCTTCGGCGAAGGGGGACCCACCCGTTCGAGCTGTTCGCTGGCGGTAGCTGGGAACAGCTTGGGCAACGGAGCCCATGCCTTCGGGTAGGACTCGGAAGGATGATTCAATATCATCTGTTCTTATCAGTTTAATATCTGATACGTCCCCTATCTGGGGACCATATATTAAATGGATTTTTGGAACAGGGAGATGGAAGAAGAGCTTGCTCTGTCCACTCCACGCATCGACCTGGTATTGCAGTACCTCCAGGACCGGTGCACTTCTCTTACTCAGTTTGAAAAAGCAGAAAAAGAAGCAGCAAACGAGCTGTGGGGAAATGAAAAGCCCAGCAAGCAAAGTTTGGGAGGACAAGCAGTGCAGGAGACAGAGAGCCGTGGAGCAAGGAGGAAGCCGACGGTGGTGCACAATGCAGCATGGCAGGCCAGCAGAAGCACAAGAGAGGCAGGCAGGCAGGCAGGCAGGCAGGCAGGCAGGCAGGCAGGCAGGCAGGCAGGCACATTTGGTAGTTGTTGTCTTGTTGTCTTGTGATCCCGGCGGCTGTGTTCAGCTGTGAGTTGTTGCAGGAACGAGCCGATTGCATGAACGAGCTGGTTGTGGCCGTCACAAAGAGGCGGGGCTATGCAAATAGGGTGTGCCGGGGCAGTCGGGAAGGTGCTGGGAGTGTGCGGGCCTCAGGCCGGCGAGGCCGATGAAGGTCCGAAACAGGGCCTGAGCCAGAGAGGGCCTGGGGCTGGGAGCCCCCGGGTCCGGGCCGACTGGATGTGGTGTTGCCTGGATGTGGTGTGGGCTCGGGCCGGAGGTGTGCTGCCGGCAGGGCCCAGCCCTCCCTCTCCCCATGGAGGCATGTCTAGCCTGGCTTTGGGCCCGTCTGCGCGCGCGCCTTTCGGGTTATCGCTTCTCGGCCTTTTGGCACGATCAAGTGTTGTGTCAGAAGCCTTTGCGACTAACTCGCTTCCTCTTGGCCTTGAGACATCGCCCCATTTAAGGGGCTTAAGTCTCCTGCTGCTTTTGGGAGGGGCCAGTGACATCGTGGGAAGGGATCGCCTCGAGGACCCTCGGGACCTATGAAGGGTTTGCATTAAGAGGAAAGAAATATCTTTAAAGATGGAGGAGGAGGAGCCTGGGAATCCTTCGCGTTTTAGGAACACGGTGCGAATTACGCTGCCTGAAGAGAAACGTGGGCCGGATGGCATCTGTCTGGTGATGGAAGAGATGGTAATGCGAATTGGTGAATTACAACCAAAAGACATCTTCAGTCTTCCAGAATACCCACGAAGAGGCCTATATGAAGTGGTGTTCTTTAAAACGGAATCTTACCGTCAATTTAAATGGAAGTGTAACCAGAACAAGGAGGACCCAGTGTTCCAAGGAGTCTCGTTGAAGTTTATGCATTCTGATCGTTTCAGAGTGGTAACTATTCAGATGTATAACCCGTATGTGCCAGTGTCTGAAGTGGCAAAACACCTGAAAAAGAATGCAGAAGAGGTCATATTCTTAAGAGACATAAAAAATCGTTTTGGTGTGTGGAACAATAAGAGATTGTTTAGGGTGAAGTTCCTAGAGAGCGACTCATTTGATGATGGCATTTTACATCCTCCCTCCAATTTTAGGATGGGAGCAGAAGGGGGATTTATGTTCTATTCTGGCATGCCCCCGTATTGCCAAAAGTGTAATGAATTCGGACATACGCCACAAAATTGTGCTGCAAATGCGACAATATGCCCTAACTGTCTGGAATTTGGACATGCAGCTAAAGAGTGTCCAAATGAGAAAAAGTGTTCCGTGTGCAAGAAATTGGGACACATGTATAGAGAGTGTCCAGAAAGAGCAGGAGAAGGAGAAGGAACAAGGGATTATGCCGGTGCGGTGAAAAGGGGAGTGGCAGAAGTTGTGCAAGTGGCAAAAGACATTCTGGAAGATGTGGAAGATGTGGAGAGAGATAGCATGGGAGAAGATGGAGTCGCCGAAGAAGAAACGATGGAAGAAGAAATGGAAGAGGCGGACGGTGGAAGTTCTAAAAGGGAAGGAGAGTTTATAGAAGTTACTAAAAAGAAAAAGAAGAAAAGAAAAACTTCCAAAGGAAAAAATAAAGAGGAAGGTGCTGTAAAGAAGGTAGTGGTGACGGAAGCAAAAGAAACAGAGGCAACGGAGCCGTTGGCAGGTGATCATTTTGTGAATTTATCTCTTGGAGATGGACTTGTGTTGTCTGGAGTGAGTGGAGTGAGTGTTTTCGAAAGTAAAGAGGAAGAGAGTAAAGGTGAAGAGAGTGAAGAGGAAAGAAAACATAGTAAAAGACACAAGTTGGACTCTGACAGTGATTCTCTAAAAATGTTGGAGGGAATAGAGGATCAAGAAGATTCGGTGTCAGACGTTTCTGGTGAAGTGATAACAAGAAGAAGTGTATCAGTAAGTGATGGGCGGTTGAGTCAAACACCAGAAATGGAGAAGTATGGTGTGGTGAGTAAAGAAGGAGTGACTTGATGGGTCTGAAATTACTGTCCTCAAATGTGAGGAGTATTAAAAGTAGAGCACGACGTGTGGTTATTTTTGATTTTTTATCTTCTTTGAATGCAGACTTTATTGCTTTACAGGAATGTGGTTTGAATAACTCCGAGGAATGTGAGCAACTAAAAAAAGATTGGAAATGGGGTGATTCTTTTTGGTCTGGGAGTGTGGAATGTAAAAACTCCGGAGTTGGTTTTTTGTTATGTAATATGCAATGTGATATTATTTCTTGTTTGGTAATTGAACCGGGAAGGGCAATCTTAGTTAAAGTTAATTATCATGGTATAGTTCTTAAGTTTCTAAATGTTTATGCCCCTATTGAAAAAGAGGAAAGAACTAATTTGTTTAATAAGCTCTATTTTTTTTTGACAGGAGTAGAACCACTGATTTTGTGTGGGGACTTTAATTGCATTCTGAAAAGAGAGGATAGGCAAGGTGTGGCCGGATTAGATGTAACGTCCGGTATCCTTCAAAATTTAATTTCAGATTTTTCGCTAGGCGATTTTTGGGTTTTGAGTAAGAAACAAATTGAAAGCTTTACTTTTGAAAGTAAAAAATGTAAATCTAGGATTGATTTTGTTTTGGGTACATCTGAATTTGATGTTAAAGATTTTGTTTTAGTTAGTAATGTTTTTTCAGATCATAAATTACTGAAGGTAGAGTTTAACCTTAAAGAAAAAAGTATTAAAAATAAAAAGAGAGATTGGAAGTTGAATGCTCAATTATTAGAAGATGAAGAAGTAGTTGAACTATTTAAGTTAAAATATGCTGTGTGGCAAAAACAAAAATTTAATTTTTCTTCAATTAAAATGTGGTGGGAATGGATTAAAAAAGAAATTAAAAACTTTTTTATAAATATTGGTATTAAAAACGGTAGAAATAAAAGGAGAAAATATAATGAGTTAAATATTAAATTGCAAACAATGTTAAGATTCAGAGAGAAAGGTTTGGAGGTGACGGAGGAAATTAATAATTTAAAGGAAGAGATTAAAAAATGGATAGAAAATAGAGGGAAGGAAATAATTTTTAATTCTAAAATAAAAGATATTGAAGAAGGTGAAAAATGTTCGCGATATTTTTTTAAAAAGGTTTTAAGTAAAAAAGTATTTATTGATAAAATAGATGATGAAGAGAGTATAGATGGAATTTTAAAAAAGGTATATGGATTTTATAATAATTTATTTAAAGAAAGAGAAACTGAGTTAAATACTGTGGAAGAATTTTTGGAATTAATTGTAGATAAGATATCAGTAGATGATCAAGCGTGGATGGATAGAGAAATTGATTTAGAAGAAATATATGCTGTGATGACATCTTGTACAAAGGGGAAGTCACCAGGTTGTGATGGTTTAATAATAGAGTTTTATTTGAAATTTTGGGATGTATTAAAGAAGGATTTTTTAGATTTGATAAGAGAGGTTCTTTTAACGGGTGAATTGACTTTATCTCAAAAAAAAGGTGTGGTAACGTTACTTCATAAAAAAGGTGAAAAAGAGAAAATAAAAAATTATAGACCAATAACTTTGTTAAATGTCGACTATAAAATTATAGCTAAAATATTTGCAAATAGAATGAAAAGTGTGATACATCAAATAATTAATCCGGGACAAGTTTGTGCGATACCGGGAAGGAGTGTGTGGGAAAATTTATTTATTGTTAGAGATGTATTAGAAGATGTATTGCAAAGAAATCAAGGTGTAGCAGTTTTATCCTTAGACTTTGAAAAGGCGTACGACAGAGTTAATCATAGTTTTATGTTCAGAGTGTTAGAGAAATTTGGATTTGGTAGAAAGTTTGTTGATAAACTTAAAATTTTATATAATAATGTCACTAGTGAGATTTTAGTAAATGGTTTTAAAACAGAACCTATTGATGTGAAGTCGGGAGTGAGGCAGGGTTGCCCTTTATCACCAATTTTATTCATATGTTCAATTGAGCCTTTATTACTAGCTTTTTTTAAAGATAAGCTTATTAAGGGGGTATCGATTCCTGGTAAAAAAGAATGTATCAAATCGTTGGGCTATATGGATGACGTTGTAATTTTTTGTTCAAATAACGAATCAGTAAATAGAGTGATTTTATGGGCAAACATTTTTAATAGTGCAGCTAATTTTAAGTTGAATGTAGAGAAATGTGAATGCAACGTATTTGGGAAATGGGAGAGTTTTATTGATTGTAAGGTAGATTTAAAAAGAGGTAATAGTAGAATTTTGGGGATAATGTTCTCACAAAAATTAACTGGTGATTTAAGTTGGTCTGAAGCCTTAGATAAAATTAAAAGGAAATTATCAATGTGGAAATTAAGAAGTTTGACTATAACAGGGAAGGTTTTAATTATAAAAGCAGTGATTTTACCGATTCTATTATATGTCGGGTTAGTATTTTTACCTAATTATCTTTGGATGAGAAAATTTACTCGAGAGATTTTTATGTTTATTTGGAATTCAAAGATGGAAAAGTTAAAAAGAGAGTTGATGTATAGAGATATTAAAAATGGAGGGAAAGGAGTACCTAATATTCAAGAGTTTTTACAATTAAAATATATACGGTTTATAATAAAGTTAGCTGCTCAGGATAAATGGGCAAGTTATTTTGTGAAGTATGGTGCTGGGTGGATTTTAAATAAATACAAATGGTTTAAAATTGATAATAAAAAACCAATGGCTTTTGATGGAACTAGATTTTATAATGTTTTAGATAAAATTATCAAGATATGGGATTTAGGAAGATACTCTGATATTGAAATAATGAATATTAATGTGGTATGTAAACAATGGCGAAAACAAGAGCAAATGTGCTTAGTAGAAAATTTTAATAGTAAAACTTCAAAGGAAATTTGGAATATGGTTGTTAATAAAAATTTGACAAATAGTCAGAAAGATTTAGCGTGGGCCATAGTACATAAATGCTTACCTGTGAAGGATTTCCAGTATCAGAGAGGTTTGCTAAGAAGCCCTCAATGCCCGAGGGAAAATTGTCAGTATAATGAGACATGTATGCACTTGATATGGAATTGTGATTTTGCACAGAGGATATGGAGAGATATGGGAAAAGTATTGAAAGCAATAGCTGGTTTGACAAATATGAATTATTATGCAATTGTGTTTGGTTTCGAATTAAAATGTGCTAAAGATAAAATTAATACTGTATGGGTAGTAATAAATATAGTTAAAGAAGTACTGTGGAAAGTTAGGAATTTGTTAATCTTTAAAAAACTGTTGGTGGATGTAAAACAATGTAAAAAAATGATATATGCTGAAATGTATGTTCATTTTTTAAAAGATAAAAAAATAAAAAAAGAAATTGCAGAAAAAGATTGGAATATAAAAATATGGAATATAAGAACAAATTGATTTTACTATGATGTAAAAAAAAAAAAAAAAAAAAAAAAAAAAAAAAAAAAAAAAAAAAATCTGTTCTTATCAGTTTAATATCTGATACGTCCCCTATCTGGGGACCATATATTAAATGGATTTTTGGAACAGGGAGATGGAAGAAGAGCTTGCTCTGTCCACTCCACGCATCGACCTGGTATTGCAGTACCTCCAGGACCGGTGCACTTCTCTTACTCAGTTTGAAAAAGCAGAAAAAGAAGCAGCAAACGAGCTGTGGGGAAATGAAAAGCCCAGCAAGCAAAGTTTGGGAGGACAAGCAGTGCAGGCGACAGAGAGCCGTGGAGCAAGGAGGAAGCCGACGGTGGTGCACAATGCAGCATGGCAGGCCAGCAGAAGCACAAGAGAGGCAGGCAGGCAGGCAGGCAGGCAGGCAGGCAGGCAGGCAGGCAGGCAGGCAGGCAGGCAGGCACATTTGGTAGTTGTTGTCTTGTTGTCTTGTGATCCCGGCTGTGTTCAGCTGTGAGTTGTTGCAGGAACGAGCCGATTGCATGAACGAGCTGGTTGTGGCCGTCACAAAGAGGCGGGGCTATGCAAATAGGGTGTGCCGGGGCAGTCGGGAAGGTGCTGGGAGTGTGCGGGCCTCAGGCCGGCGAGGCCGATGAAGGTCCGAAACAGGGCCTGAGCCAGAGAGGGCCTGGGGCTGGGAGCCCCCGGGTCCGGGCCGACTGGATGTGGTGTTGCCTGGATGTGGTGTGGGCTCGGGCCGGAGGTGTGCTGCCGGCAGGGCCCAGCCCTCCCTCTCCCCATGGAGGCATGTCTAGCCTGGCTTTGGGCCCGTCTGCGCGCGCGCCTTTCGGGTTATCGCTTCTCGGCCTTTTGGCACGATCAAGTGTCAAAAGGTATGCGATAACACGTCACCTCTCGGCCTTGGGACATCGCCCCTTATTAAGGGGCTTAAGTCCCCTGCTGCTATAGGGGGGAGACCTGTAAAGCATCGGGAGTGATCGCCTGGAAGGGCCTCAATGCTTATTGTGGAGAGGTGCCTGTAAAGGATATTGTCGGTGGAGATGGCGGACTTTGAAGATGGGGCGGCCAATCCGGCGCGCTATATGAACACAGTGAAGATTGTATTGCCTGAAGAAAAGCGTGGACCATTTGGTGTGGATATTATTGTTGAGCAAATGGTAATGCAGATTGGAGGACTTTTGCCTAAGGATATTTTCAGCCTTCCTGAATATCCCAGAAGAGGCTTATATGAAATTGTCTTCTTTAATACGGAGAGTTATCGAAAATTCCAGAGGAAATACAGAGAGAATAAAGATCATGAAGTGTTCAAAGATGTCGAAGTGAAGTTTTTACATTCTGACACAACTAGAGTTGTAACTGTACAGATGTATAATTCGTATGTGAGAATGGAGGAGGTGGCAAAATTTTTAAAGAAACATGCAGAGGAGGTGGTGTTTCTGAAAAGCTTGAATAATCGCTTCGGTGTCTGGAACCAAAAGAGGCTTTTTCGAGTCAGATTTCACGAAAGTGATTCATCTGATGACGGCATTTTGCATCCACCTTCCAATTTTAGGTTGGGTGCTGAAAGAGGATTTATGTTCTACTCTGGGATGCCAAAGTACTGCCAGAGATGCAATGAATTTGGTCATATACCTCAAGATTGCAAGGAAAAGAATACAATATGCCCTAATTGCTTGGAATATGGACATACTGCAGAAGACTGTACAAATGAAAAAAAGTGCACGTTATGTTCAGAGCGTGGGCATATGTATAGAGAATGTCCAGAGAGAGCATCGAGTTTTGCAGCTAAGGTGGAAAAGAAACCTGAACGGAATGCAGTGCAAAGAAGAAAAGATGTGGAAGATGGAAAAAGAGTGCTGGTTATAGAAAGCGCAAAAGAAGCTAAAATGGAGAGAGTTGAAATTCAAGCTGAAGCAGAAAGCAATAAAGAAGAAGTAAAGGAAAAGGTGGTGCAGATGGAGGAAACGGAAGCTGTTGCTCCTTATGTGTCACTGACTTTGGGAGATGATTTAATTTTCTCTGGCATAAGTGTTTTTGAAAAGGATATGGAAGAAATGGGAAGTAATGAAGAAGCGGACAGAGAGAGCGATGCAGAAGGAGAGAGTGAAGAAGAAGGAAGGAAACATCTGAAAAGGTGTAGAAGGGATTCAGATAGTGATTCCTTGAGAATGGTGGAAAGTATTGCAGATCAAGAAGATCAAGATCAAGAAGATGCAGTTTCGGATGTGTCTGGAGGAGTGATCACTAAAAGAAATGTGTCGACGGGTGAAGAAAGATTGAGCTTAACGCCAGACCTGAGAAAATATGAAGATGGGGGAGATGGTAACGTGACTTGATGGGGTTAAAGCTTATTTCCTTGAATGTAAGGAGTGTAAAATCAAAGACCAGAAGGGTAGCTATTTTTGAATATTTGTCCTCTCTTAATGTTGATTTTGTGGCTCTACAAGAATGTGGGTTAAATAATAATGAAGATTGTGAAAGTGTTAAAAAAGATTGGAAGAAAGGGGATTCCTTTTGGTCTGGCAGCGAAGAATGCAAAAATTCCGGTGTTGGTTTTTTATTTTTTAATAAGATGTGGGAGGTTTTTTCTTTTTTTGTAATTGAGCCTGGGAGAGCAATTTTTCTTAAAATTTGTTATTTGGGTGTAGTATTTAAGTGTTTGAATATATACGCACCTGTGGAAAAAGAAGCCAGAGCGGATTTATTTAATAAGATTTATTTTTTCTTGTCGGGTGTAGAGCCTATTATATTGTGTGGTGACTTTAACTGCATTTTGAAGAGAGGAGATAGGAAAGGAATAGCAGGATTGGATGTTACTTCTGGTATCTTACAAAATTTGATTTCAGATTTTTCTTTTTCTGATTTTTGGGTAAAAATTAAAAAACAAAAGGAAGGGTTTACTTTTGAAAGTAGTAGATGTAAATCCCGTATTGATTTTGTGTTTGGATCTTCAGAGTTTGAAGTTAAAGAATTTAATTTGCTTAGTAATATATTTTCTGACCATAAGTTATTGTGGGTAGAATTTGACATAGAAGGTAAAAATATGATAAACAAGAAAAGAGATTGGAAATTAAATGAGTTATTGTTACAAGATGATGAAATTGTGGAAGGTTTTAGAGTAAAATATGTTAATTGGAAAAAATATAAAGGAAGTTTTACTTCGATAAAATTATGGTGGGAGTGGGTAAAAGTAGAAATAAAAAAATATTTTATTAAAGCAGGAGTGCGAAGCAGTAAAAAAAGGAAATATAAATATAATACTTTAAATGTAAGATTACAAACAATGTTAAAATTGAGAGATAGAGGTTATGATGTTAGTGATGTAATAAATAGTATTAAGGAAGAAATTAAGAAATGGATAGAGGATAGAGGTAGACAAATAATTTTTAATTCCAGAGTTAAGGATTTAGAAGAAGGAGAGAAGTGTACGAGGTATTTTTTTAAAAAAAGTGTTGGTAAGAAGGTATTTATTGAAAAGATTGAAAATGAAGTTGAGATTAATGGTATTTTAAAAAAAGTATATGAATTTTATGATAATTTATTTGCAAAAAAAGAATGTGATTTTAAAGTTGCGGAAGATTTTATTGATTTAATAGAGAGTAAAATATCAAATGAGGATAAAGTATGGATTGATAAAGAAATTGAGGTTGAGGAAGTACAAACAGTTGTTAATTCATTTTCAAAAGGAAAGTCACCTGGCTGTGATGGTTTAACGGTTGAATTTTATCAAAGATTTTGGGATATTATTAAAGATGATTTAGTGGAAATGATTAAGGAAGTGTTAAAGTCAGGTGAACTTACTTCATCTCAAAAAAAAGGTGTTGTAACTATTATTCATAAAAAAGGTGATAAAGATCAAATTAAAAATTATAGGCCGATTACATTATTAAATATGGACTATAAAATAATGGCTAAAATTTTTGCTAATAGAATGAAAAATATAATTTATCAAGTAATTAACCCAGGGCAAGTGTGTGCAGTGCCTGGGCGAAGTATATGGGAGAATTTATTTATAATAAGGGATGTATTATGTGATATAATGGAAAGAAAACAGGGTATAGTATTGTTGTCTTTAGATTTCGAAAAAGCATATGACAGAGTGAATCATGATTTTATGTTTAAGGTTTTAGGGAAATTTGGTTTTAGTAAAAATTTTATTGAAAATATGAAAGTTTTATATAAAGATGTTAGTAGTGAGATATTAGTTAATGGTTTTAAAACAGATCCAATTATAGTCAAATCAGGAGTGCGACAAGGATGCCCCTTGTCGCCAATATTGTTTATTTGTGCCATAGAGCCTTTAATGCTAGCTTTGCAAAAGGATAAAATTATTAAAGGAATAACTATACCCGGAAAAATGGAAAGTATAAAATCTTTATGCTATATGGATGATGTCGTAATTATGTGTACAAATAAGGAATCAGTAAATAGAACTATTTTATGGGCTGAATGTTTTAATAGTGCTGCTAGTTTTAAATTAAATGTGGATAAGTGTGAGTGCAATGCATATGGTAAATGGGATGACTTTAAAGATTGTAAAGTTGATATTAAAAGGGGAAATAGTAGAATATTAGGTATTGTTTTTTCACAAGATTTAACTGGTAATTTGAGTTGGAAGGAAATGTTGGAGAAAATTAAAAGAAAGATGTCGTTGTGGAAATTAAGAAATCTGACAATAACTGGTAAGATATTGATAATTAAGGCAGTGATTTTACCAATTTTATTATATGTGGGTTTAGTCTTTTTACCTAATTTTTTATGGATGCGTAGATTTATTAGAGAAATATTTATTTTTATTTGGAATTCAAAAATGGAGAAATTAAAAAGAGAAATAATGTACAGAGACATTAAAAATGGGGGTAAAGGAGTTCCAAATGTAATGCAATTTTTAGAGTTAAAATATTTAAGATTTATCATAAAATTAGCAGCTGAAGAAAAATGGGCAAGTTATTTCGTTAAATATAATGCAGGGTGGATTTTAAATAGATACAAATGGTTAAAATTAGATTTAAAAAAACCAGTAGCTTTTAATAGTTCACGGTTTTATATTATTTTAGATAAAATAATTAAAAAGTGGGACTTATTTAAATACTCAAATGTAGAATTGTTAAATGTAAAGAAAATATGTAAAGAATGGAAGAAGTTAGAAAATGTATGCATGGTGGAGACTTATAATAGTGGTGTATCAAAAGAGATTTGGAATATGGTGGTAAATATGAATTTAACGAATAGTCAAAAAGATTTGGCATGGTCAGTGGTACATAGGTGTTTGCCTGTAAAAGATTTTCAATATTGCAGAGGTCTACTAAGAAGTTCTAAATGTCCAAGAGTAAACTGTAATAATAATGAGACATGTTTGCATTTGATGTGGAATTGTACATTTGCGCAAGAGTTATGGAGAAGTGTTGGTGTAATTCTTAAAGCTTTAACTGGTTTGGGGAATTTGAATTACGAAATGGTGATGTTTGGGTTGGGTATAAAATGTAATAAGAATCAAATTAATATTGTGTGGCAAGTTATTAATATTGTAAAAGAAGTATTATGGAAAGTCAGGAATTTAATAATTTTTAAAAATTTGGTTCTGGAAATTAAGCAATGTAAAAAAATGATTTATGCAGGAATGTATTTACATTTTTTAAGAGATAAAAAAATTAAAGGTGGAAAAGCTGAAAAAGATTGGAATTTTAAAATATGGAACATAGAGTAATTTTTATCTACAATGATGTGTTTTAAAGAATAAGTGAACGAATATGAAATTCTTTAAGTGAACTGAGTAGATAAAAAAAAGAAAGAAAAAAAAAGAAAAAAAAAAAAAAAAAAAAAAAAAAAAAAAAATCTGTTCTTATCAGTTTAATATCTGATACGTCCCCTATCTGGGGACCATATATTAAATGGATTTTTGGAACAGGGAGATGGAAGAAGAGCTTGCTCTGTCCACTCCACGCATCGACCTGGTATTGCAGTACCTCCAGGACCGGTGCACTTCTCTTACTCAGTTTGAAAAAGCAGAAAAAGAAGCAGCAAACGAGCTGTGGGGAAATGAAAAGCCCAGCAAGCAAAGTTTGGGAGGACAAGCAGTGCAGGCGACAGAGAGCCGTGGAGCAAGGAGGAAGCCGACGGTGGTGCACAATGCAGCATGGCAGGCCAGCAGAAGCACAAGAGAGGCAGGCAGGCAGGCAGGCAGGCAGGCAGGCAGGCAGGCAGGCAGGCAGGCAGGCAGGCAGGCACATTTGGTAGTTGTTGTCTTGTTGTCTTGTGATCCCGGCTGTGTTCAGCTGTGAGTTGTTGCAGGAACGAGCCGATTGCATGAACGAGCTGGTTGTGGCCGTCACAAAGAGGCGGGGCTATGCAAATAGGGTGTGCCGGGGCAGTCGGGAAGGTGCTGGGAGTGTGCGGGCCTCAGGCCGGCGAGGCCGATGAAGGTCCGAAACAGGGCCTGAGCCAGAGAGGGCCTGGGGCTGGGAGCCCCCGGGTCCGGGCCGACTGGATGTGGTGTTGCCTGGATGTGGTTTGGGCTTGGGCCGGAGTTGTGCTGCCGGCAGGGCCCAGCCCTCCCTCTCCCCATGGAGGCATGTCTAGCCTGGCTTTGGGCCCGTCTGCGCGCGCGCCTTTCGGGTTATCGCTTCTCGGCCTTTTGGCAAGATCCAGTGTCTTGTTGGAAGGTAGATTTTCGCACATCGGCCCTCGGCCTTTCAACATCGGCTTTAAGTCTTAAGTTGAACGCTGCTATTGGGGGAAGATCTGTGGAGGCTTTCGAGGAGGGATCAAACTAGAGGACCCTGAAGCTGCCCTAGGGTGGTGGAGGGGGGCTTCACTCCCTGATCGGGACCATGGAAGGATTTTATACATCATCGGCACCGGATGTTCGCTACAGAAACACTGCAGAGGTTTTGTTACCAGAATCCAAAAGAGGTGAGCAAGCTTTGAAATTTATTGTTGAAGATTTATTGGATTTTTGTGGGATAAAGCCCAGGGATATGTTCAGTATTCCCGAGTTCTACAACCGTGGAGTGTACGAGCTTATTTTCAAAGACACTTCTCTTTACAAAATGTTTAAACGGAACTATCTTCAAAAGCAAGAAGATCCCAGAATTGAAGGATGTAAAGTTGAATTTAAACATCGGGATAACATCAGGTTGGTGACTGTTTATATGTACAACAACTATGTGGAAGACAATGAAATTCTGTTTCACCTGGATTCTGTTTTTGATGAAGTCGAAATGGTAAAGAAAGTGCAGAATAATTACAATGTTTGGTCTGGGAAAAGATTGTTCCGTGTAAAATTACGAGACGATGATACATCGGAAGATGGTTTTTTTCACCCTCACCAGCTAATAAATCTCAGTGGGAATAGAGGGTATTTGAAATATAACGGCATGCCGGTTTATTGCTGGAAGTGCAATAGTTTTGGCCACGTCTCCCAAGAGTGCCAAGCTGGGAAGATGTGCCGTGTGTGTTTTGAGTTGGGGCACGATGATGAAAATTGCCAAAATGTGGTAAAGTGCTCTAATTGTGGTAAAGAAGGCCATAGATCAATGGACTGCCCAATTACAACCTATGCTGAAAGGTGCAAATTAGGTTTGGTGGCTCCCCCAATAGACATGCTGAGTGTTGACTTTCCTGTGTTACCGGGCCCATCTAAAAGTAAGGTGGCTGATCAAACAGAGAGTTCTTCCTCAAGGAACAAAGGAATGGCAGTCCTGATTGGACCAAAGTTGCCAAGGAGAGTTAAGAAGGATATTGGAAGTCCAAATAAGAGAAGAGCTCTTGAAGCAAAAGAGAGTGAAAAACCTGAAGCTACTTTTCCACCTGTAGCTGAGGAAGTTGTTCTTCATCCTGTAGCTGAGGAAGCGATTCTTCAACCTGTGGCGGAGGAAGATGATTCTTCGGTGGACGACTTCATTGAAGTTCTGGAACAGCAGAAGGGGAAAGGGAATGAGACTCCAGTTTCAGAAGATTCTTGCAACCTTTTCATGGAGACTGATACACTGAGCGAGGTGGATGTGTGTCTGTCCCCAGTTTTTGACTTTGGAAGTAGGGCATCGCGAGGGGACAGACTTAGTGAAACTCCGCATTTGCCAAGTTTTCCTTTTAGGGAAACTGGCTCATCTGCAGAACATGACCCAGGATGATTTTTTTTCCTTTTCTTTTGTGATACGGTCTAGTTTTTTTTGAATGTTCCTTAGATGTGCTTCATTAAATGTTAGAAGCATAAGGAATGCTGCAAGGAGAGCAGCAATTTTTGATTTTTTAGTTTCTTTAAATTATGATTTATATTTCTTGCAGGAATGCAATATAAATTTTGATTATAAGTATGATAGTTTTAGGAATTCTTGGTCATGGGGGTTTTCCTATTTTTCTGGTGAAAATGATGTAAAAAATTCTGGGGTGGGTATTTTGGTGAGAGGGAATTGTTTTGTTTTTGACTCATTAATTGAAATTTGTCCAGGTAGGGCTCTTTTGCTTAAAGGGGATTACAACGGGTTTAAAATTAAATTCTTTTGTGTATATGGGAATGTGGATAAGAATGAAAGGTTCAATCTTTTTGAGAGAATGCCTTACTTTTTGAGTGGAACTGAACCAGTTATAATTTTTGGAGATTTAAACTGTGGTATTGATATAGGAGATAAGAAATTGGATAAGTCTGCAAAATTGCTTAAAAACATTATAGTTGATTTTGAGTTGTCAGATGTATGGAGAACTAAATACAAAGAAGAAAAAGGGTTTACATGGGAGGGACAAAATTCCAAATCTCGGATTGATTACGGGTTTTGTACAAAACATTTTGTGGTTAAGGAAGTTAAATTAATTTTAAATCTATTTTCTGATCATAAGATGGTGGGATGTGACTTTGAATGTGATGATGACTTTCAAGTAAAGAAGGGACTTTGGAAGTTGAATAGCTTGTTGCTGGAAGAAAATGATGTAAAAAGATCTTTTGTTGCTAGATACAAATATTGGCAAAGTTTAAAAAATAAATTTTCCTCTGTTGGGTTATGGTGGGAATGGGTGAAAAAAGAGTTTAAACTTTATTTTATAAGAGCGGGTGTTAATAGAGCAAAAAGGCATAGGTCTGAATATAAGAATCTAAATATTAGGTATCAAAATATGTTGCAGTTTAAGGCATTAGGTTATGATGTAGATGATGAATTAATTGAAATTAAAAAGGATATCAAAATATGGATTAAAGGTAGAGGTAAGGAAATAATTTTTAATTCCAGAGTGTTGCACTATGAGGAAGGCGAAAAGTGCACAAGGTATTTTTTTAAAAATATTAAGAGAAAGGAGGCTATAAAAGAACTTAATGGTTTGAAAAAGAAAGATGAAATTCTTAAAGTAGTTTGCGATTTTTATACTAATTTATTTAATGGAGAAAAGAGAGATAAAGATAGTGTCAGTTCTATAATTCAAAAGGTGGAGAGGACTTTGAATGTGGAGGAAAAATTATGTTTAAGTGGGAAGATAATGTTGGTTGAATTAGAGGAAGCAATTAAAGGGTTTTCTAAAAATAAATCGCCAGGTTCAGATGGGCTTACTTGTGAATTTTATGTAGAATATTGGGATCTAATTAAATTTGATTTGTGTGATTTGATTAATGAGTGCTTTGATAAGGGTGAATTAAATGAATCACAAAAAAATGGTGTAGTTACTTTAATATTTAAAAAAGAATGTAGGAGTGATGTGAAAAACTATAGACCAATAACTTTGCTGAACGTCGATTACAAAATTATGGCAAAAATTTTAACAAATAGACTAAAGAAAGTAATAGGTACTGTTATTGATGGTAGTCAAGTGTGCGGTATTCCTAAAAGATCTGTATGGGAGAATTTAATTTTGATCCGTGATATTTTATGTGATATTTTAGATAGAAAGCAAAGGGTAGCACTTTTGTCTCTTGACTTTAAAAAAGCCTTTGATAGTGTGGACCATAGTTTTATGTTCTCTGTTCTTAGCGCAATGAATATGCCTTTAGATTTTATAAATATGGTAAAGGTCCTTTATAAAGATGTCAACTCTCAAATCTTGGTTAATGGATTTCTAACAAATAAAATTAAAGTAAGATCGGGTGTAAGGCAGGGATGCCCTATGTCTCCATTGCTGTTCATTTGTGTTTTAGAGCCATTTTTGCAAATGATTAGGAGTGACAAAATTATTAGAGGGGTGATGTTACCAGGTAGTGGAGGTAATAGTGTTAAGACTGTTGCTTACATGGATGATGTGGCAGTTTTTTGTACAGATGCAGTATCAATTAATAGAGTTACTCTTTTAGCAGATATTTATGGGTTGGAATCTGGTTTAATTTTAAATAAGTCTAAAACTGAATGTTGTACGTTTGGAGATTGGAAAATGGATAGTTTTTGCAAATTGAATAATTTTGTTCAGGAAATTAAGATTTTAGGTGTAATTTTTAATAAAAATCTTAATGGGGAAATAAATTGGATGAATACACTAAATAAAGTAAAAAAGAAAATGGGGTTTTGGGGACTTAGAAAACTAACAATGGAAGGCAAAATTTTAATAATTAAATCTGTGATTTTACCCGTAATATTATATACATCAATGGTTTTTTTACCTAATGACCTTTATATGAAGAAATTAATGAGGGAGGTGTTTGTTTTTATATGGAGCTCTAAAATGGAGAAAGTAAAAAGGAGTATTATGTTCAAAGATAAAGTCAATGGTGGTAGGGGTGTTCCGAATTTTAAAACCTTTTTATCACTAAAATATTTTATTCTTCATGTTAAATTATTTTCTGCAGGTAACTATGCTTCATATTTTGTGAGATTTGGATGTGGGTGGATTTTTAGAAGACATAATTGGATTAGTATAGATAAAAATAAACCTTATGCATTTAATTCATCTAAATTTTATGTGATTTTAGAGAAAGTAATTAGACAGTATGCCTTAGATAAATATAACATGGAAGATTTTAATAATGCTAAAGTTCTTATGATTGCTCTAAAGAAAGAGGAAATAATGGAAAGTGTTGAGTATTACACAATGGGTGTCAGTAAGAACATATGGAATATGGTATTGAATAAAAATTTAACAAACAGCCAAAAGGATTTGTGTTGGCTAATAGTGCATCGTGCTCTTCCAGTAAAAGAATTTCAACACTCTAGAGGATTGATCAGGAAATCAGAATGTCCTAGAATTGGATGTGTACGGGCAGAGTCAGTTCTACATTTAGTTTGGAACTGCCAGTTTTCTCAATATGTGTGGAGGAAAGTTGGAGGTTTTGTAAAGCATCTGACAGGTTTAAAGAAAATTGATTATGAAATTGTGTTTTTTGGGGTGAATATGGAATGTAATGATGGAAAGTTAATGCAATGTTGGCAAATTATTAATTCTGTCAAAGAGGCATTGTGGAAGTGTCGTAATCTTCTAATATTTAAACAAGTTGTTTTCTCTGTTGAGGAATGTTTTTCTTTGTTTTTGAGTATACTTTATGTATATTTTTTGATTGATAAAAAGAAAGATAAAATCAAAGCATATAAAGATTGGATGCCAGATTGTTGGTATAGATTCAAATAAAATATGTTATAGTCCTTGAAGTATAAAAATAAAAATAATAAAAAATATATATATTTTTTTCATAAAAACTACAATGATGGTATATATGGAAATATAAAATAAAAATCCATGGCAGAAGAATGTCTTGGTGTTTTTTATCCTGAGTAGTTTTATAAAAAAAAATAAAAAAAAAAAAAAAAAAAAAAAAAAAAAATCTGTTCTTATCAGTTTAATATCTGATACGTCCCCTATCTGGGGACCATATATTAAATGGATTTTTGGAACAGGGAGATGGAAGAAGAGCTTGCTCTGTCCACTCCACGCATCGACCTGGTATTGCAGTACCTCCAGGACCGGTGCACTTCTCTTACTCAGTTTGAAAAAGCAGAAAAAGAAGCAGCAAACGAGCTGTGGGGAAATGAAAAGCCCAGCAAGCAAAGTTTGGGAGGACAAGCAGTGCAGGCGACAGAGAGCCGTGGAGCAAGGAGGAAGCCGACGGTGGTGCACAATGCAGCATGGCAGGCCAGCAGAAGCACAAGAGAGGCAGGCAGGCAGGCAGGCAGGCAGGCAGGCAGGCAGGCAGGCAGGCAGGCAGGCAGGCAGGCAGGCACATTTGGTAGTTGTTGTCTTGTTGTCTTGTGATCCCGGCTGTGTTCAGCTGTGAGTTGTTGCAGGAACGAGCCGATTGCATGAACGAGCTGGTTGTGGCCGTCACAAAGAGGCGGGGCTATGCAAATAGGGTGTGCCGGGGCAGTCGGGAAGGTGCTGGGAGTGTGCGGGCCTCAGGCCGGCGAGGCCGATGAAGGTCCGAAACAGGGCCTGAGCCAGAGAGGGCCTGGGGCTGGGAGCCCCCGGGTCCGGGCCGACTGGATGTGGTGTTGCCTGGATGTGGTTTGGGCTTGGGCCGGAGTTGTGCTGCCGGCAGGGCCCAGCCCTCCCTCTCCCCATGGAGGCATGTCTAGCCTGGCTTTGGGCCCGTCTGCGCGCGCGCCTTTCGGGTTATCGCTTCTCGGCCTTTTGGCTAAGATCAAGTGTAGTATCTGTTCTTATCAGTTTAATATCTGATACGTCCCCTATCTGGGGACCATATATTAAATGGATTTTTGGAACAGGGAGATGGAAGAAGAGCTTGCTCTGTCCACTCCACGCATCGACCTGGTATTGCAGTACCTCCAGGACCGGTGCACTTCTCTTACTCAGTTTGAAAAAGCAGAAAAAGAAGCAGCAAACGAGCTGTGGGGAAATGAAAAGCCCAGCAAGCAAAGTTTGGGAGGACAAGCAGTGCAGGCGACAGAGAGCCGTGGAGCAAGGAGGAAGCCGACGGTGGTGCACAATGCAGCATGGCAGGCCAGCAGAAGCACAAGAGAGGCAGGCAGGCAGGCAGGCAGGCAGGCAGGCAGGCAGGCAGGCAGGCAGGCAGGCAGGCAGGCAGGCACATTTGGTAGTTGTTGTCTTGTTGTCTTGTGATCCCGGCTGTGTTCAGCTGTGAGTTGTTGCAGGAACGAGCCGATTGCATGAACGAGCTGGTTGTGGCCGTCACAAAGAGGCGGGGCTATGCAAATAGGGTGTGCCGGGGCAGTCGGGAAGGTGCTGGGAGTGTGCGGGCCTCAGGCCGGCGAGGCCGATGAAGGTCCGAAACAGGGCCTGAGCCAGAGAGGGCCTGGGGCTGGGAGCCCCCGGGTCCGGGCCGACTGGATGTGGTGTTGCCTGGATGTGGTTTGGGCTTGGGCCGGAGTTGTGCTGCCGGCAGGGCCCAGCCCTCCCTCTCCCCATGGAGGCATGTCTAGCCTGGCTTTGGGCCCGTCTGCGCGCGCGCCTTTCGGGTTATCGCTTCTCGGCCTTTTGGCTAAGATCAAGTGTAGTATCTGTTCTTATCAGTTTAATATCTGATACGTCCCCTATCTGGGGACCATATATTAAATGGATTTTTGGAACAGGGAGATGGAAGAAGAGCTTGCTCTGTCCACTCCACGCATCGACCTGGTATTGCAGTACCTCCAGGACCGGTGCACTTCTCTTACTCAGTTTGAAAAAGCAGAAAAAGAAGCAGCAAACGAGCTGTGGGGAAATGAAAAGCCCAGCAAGCAAAGTTTGGGAGGACAAGCAGTGCAGGCGACAGAGAGCCGTGGAGCAAGGAGGAAGCCGACGGTGGTGCACAATGCAGCATGGCAGGCCAGCAGAAGCACAAGAGAGGCAGGCAGGCAGGCAGGCAGGCAGGCAGGCAGGCAGGCAGGCACATTTGGTAGTTGTTGTCTTGTTGTCTTGTGATCCCGGCTGTGTTCAGCTGTGAGTTGTTGCAGGAACGAGCCGATTGCATGAACGAGCTGGTTGTGGCCGTCACAAAGAGGCGGGGCTAT
Source organism: Xenopus laevis (assembly GCF_017654675.1). NCBI lineage: Eukaryota > Metazoa > Chordata > Amphibia > Anura > Pipidae > Xenopus > Xenopus laevis. Next base: position 111,701,918 of record NC_054385.1, on the reverse strand, counting down.
GCAAATAGGGTGTGCCGGGGCAGTCGGGAAGGTGCTGGGAGTGTGCGGGCCTCAGGCCGGCGAGGCCGATGAAGGTCCGAAACAGGGCCTGAGCCAGAGAGGGCCTGGGGCTGGGAGCCCCCGGGTCCGGGCCGACTGGATGTGGTGTTGCCTGGATGTGGTTTGGGCTTGGGCCGGAGTTGTGCTGCCGGCAGGGCCCAGCCCTCCCTCTCCCCATGGAGGCATGTCTAGCCTGGCTTTGGGCCCGTCTGCGCGCGCGCCTTTCGGGTTATCGCTTCTCGGCCTTTTGGCTAAGTGTTAAGTGCTTTGTGCAGGAGACACTAGTCGAAGGGTATTTAGGAGTCCTCCTCACTCGGCCTTGGGACATCGGCTTTCAGTCTTAAGTCTCATGCTGCTATAGGGTGGGGAGCACAAAACCCTGGATAACGAGTAGCGATCGTGTACGTTTTGCCTACCTGTGCTTGGCCCTAAGGCATCGGTGTTGAAGATTCTTCATTCATCTTAAGCCTTTTGCTGCTTTTGGGTGTAGGACGCAAGCGTGCAAATTCATCTTTCGGAGCGGAGTATCGTTGGAGAAAAATGGAGGACGTCTATGGAGAACCTTTCCTTCAGGACACAATCCGGCTGGTGGTCTCTGAAAAAGGGAAAGGAAAAATCGATAAAAAATTCGTGGTGGAGACTTTGTTGCGCAAAACTTTGGAGGTGAGTCTGAAAGACATACTGTGTTTTCAGGATTTTCCAAAAAGGGGATCTTATGACATTACCTTTGCTGCCTCCTATATTTGCAAAAAAGTGTTTGAGAAATACAAGGAGAAAAAAGACTTTTTTGATTCAAGTGGTGTGAAGTTAATTCCCTTGTTTCTAAATGAAGAAGTCCTAATCACAGTCCATATGTACAATCCCAAAGTGACTGATTTTGAGATACAGTCTTTTTTGTCTACCTACTGTGAAAAGATTGTGTACAAGGGAGTGGTGAGGGACGAGTATGGCATGTGGACAGGGAAGCGTAAATTTTTGGCTTCTCTTATTAAAAATGAAAACAGTTTTGGAGGTTTGCTGAGACCACCGCCGGTGTTTTCCTTGGGCAAGAACAGAGGTTTTCTTTTTTACAGAGGAATGCCAGACTTTTGCAAAACGTGTTCAAATTTTGGTCACAGACAGGAGTTTTGTGAAAAGGAAAAGGTTTGTAGGTTCTGTGACAAACCTGGTCATGAGGAAAAAAACTGTAAAGAAAAATCTTGCAATTTGTGCGGTGGGAAAGATCATTTGTTCAAAGACTGTAAAAAAAGAAAGAAGAAAGAAAAAAAGACTACTCTAGAGGATTTAAAAAATTCTGCTTCTCCCGAGGTTTTGTTTGAAAGAGCAGGATATATAAAAAATCCTCTTCCTGGTGGTCCTGAGTATATTCCTAAACCACTCGAGGACCATACTGTGGATGTTTTTTTTGAACAGGGCAAGGGGGAACAAATTGCTCTGAAAAGACTGTTTGACGAAGGCACTGGCAGTGATATGGAGGGAGAAGATGGAGAAGGAGAAAAACTGACTGAAGATCCTGCTCAGCCTGTATCAAAGAAGAAGTCTTCTGAGATTGCTACAGGAGAACTACAAAATAACCCTTTTTTTCTGGAAATCGAGGAAGGGAGAGATTTTTCGGGTCCAGAAGATATACTTACAATGGTGGACAGTCCTTCAGTGGATCTTTTTGGGAGAGTGTCTGATTCAGACTCAGCCTTGTCCCCTTTGAGTGAGCAAGATGTGGCTAGAAAAACAAAAGGGGTATCAAGATTAAATTAAATGTTGAAAAATGCATTTGAAAATTTGCAGTTTAAATACACGGAGCATTAGGAAGCCTAGTAAAAGGGCTGCTCTGTGTGATTTTTTTGGTTTATCTGATTATAACATTATTTTTTTACAAGAATGTGGTTTAAAAATGGAAATGAATTATGCGAAATACAAAAAATGTTGGGATAAGGGTATATCGGTCTGGTCTGGGGGAAATGAAAATAAAAGTGTTGGTTTAGGTATTCTTTTCAAAGGGTGTAGTGTTAAAATAGATAAGATTGAAGAAGTAATTCCAGGTAGATTGTTGGTTGCTTATATGTACTTAAATGAATCTCGAGTTAAATGTATTAATGTATATGCACCAGTAGAGAAAAGTGAAAGAAAAGAGTTTTTTGACGTTTTAAATTTGTTTTTGTCAGGCTCTGACCCATTAATTTTAGCAGGTGATTTTAATTGTGTTTTACCTGGGGAAAAAAGAGAACATTCAAGATCTGATGTTAGAAAAGATGGTTCGGCTTCAATTTTAAAAAGTTTAATAGAGGATTGGGGTTTGCAAGATGCTTGGATGGTAAATGGTAGATTATCAGAAGGTTTTACTTGGGGAAACAGTATAACCAAGTCACGTATTGATTTCATTTTTTATCAAATGGGTGTAAAATTTTAAATTTTAGCCTAAAGGATAATTTATTTTCGGATCACAAAATATTAGAGTGTGATTGTTTTTTTGCAGATATAAATAAAAGGGGGAAACCGGTATGGAAATTAAATGTGTCTATTTTAGATGATTTAGAGGTCAGGGAAAGGTTTATTATTTTTTATGAAAACTTAAAAAAGAGAAGAGGAGACTTAGATATAGTTGTTTGGTGGGATTTCTGTAAAAAAGAGTTTAAAAATTTCTTTTGTAAAGTTAGTAAAGAAAAAGGGAAAAAAGAAAGGAAAGATTATAGAGATCTACAAAGAAAATTAAATACCTTGTTATATTTTAAATCTATGGGGGTGTTGGTGGACCAAGAATTATCGGATATAAAAACTGAGATAAAGAATTTTCTGGATAAAAAAGGTAAACAGATCATTTTTAATTCTAGAGTTAAAATTCTAGAACAAGATGAAAAGTGTTCCAGGTTCTTTTTTAAAAAAATTCAGAAAAATAGGGATTTTATTGAGGTTCTAGAAGGGAAAAATAATATTCAAGGTATTTTAGATGAAGTTTTTATATTTTACTCTGATCTTTTTAGCATTAAAAATACTGATGTTTCTTTGCAAGACTTTTTCTTAGAAAAGATAGAATCTTCCTTTAGTGAGGTTGAACAGGCTTTTTTGGTAAAGGATTTTAATGCTTTAGAAATTTTAGAAATTATTAAGTCTTTTTCAAAAGGGAAGTCCCCTGGGAGTGACGGTCTTCCAATAGAGTTTTATAGTATTTTTTGGGATTTAATAAAGAGGGAATTTTTAGAGTTAATCCTTAAATGTGCTGAAGATTTTATCGCTCCTATCTCATGGAAGGAAGGTTTGGTTACTTTAATTTTTAAAAAAGGGGAAAAAGATAAGATAAAAAATTGGAGACCAATCACTTTGTTAAATTTAGATTATAAGATTTTTGCAAAATTATTGTCAAACAGATTAAAAAATGTTATCTCTAGTGTTATTAGCCCAGAACAGGTATGTGGAGTCCCCAAAAGAAGTATAACACAAAATTTAGTCTTGTTGAGGGATATAATAAGTGATGTGATAAATAGAGACCAGAATTTAGCGTTGATGTCTCTGGATTTTGAAAAAGCGTTTGATAGGGTGTCCCACCAATTTCTTTTTAAAGTCTTAGATAAATTAAAAATTCCAGAAAAATTTAGAAAACAAGTTAGTTTATTATATGAAAATTGTAAAGTTAAAATATTAGTAAATGGTTTTATGACAAAAGAAGTTAAGGTTCTAGCAGGGGTAAAACAGGGGTGTCCATTATCGCCTATTTTATTTATATGTGCTATTGAATCGCTATTATTAGAGTTACTAAGGGATAAAGTAATAAGAGGAGTTTTTATTCCAGGGACAGGAGGAAAACAGGTGAAAGTTTTAGCTTATATGGACGATGTTACTGTTTTGTGTAAAGATGTTGTTTCCTTGAAAAGAGCTATAAGGGTGGTTAAATGGTTTTCAAGCGCTAGTGGTTTTAGAGTTAATTTAGACAAGACAGAATGTATGTTTTTGGGGAAGTGGAATAATACCTTAGATATTGAAGAATGTAAAATAGTTGATCAAATTAAAATTTTGGGCATTGTTTATGAAAAAGATTTAAAAAATGAATTTATTTGGCAGGCTACATTGGATAGGGTGAAGAAAAAACTAAATTTTTGGAAGTTTAGAACTTTATCTTTAGAAGGGAAAATTTTAATTATTAAGCAAGTGATTCTACCTATTCTTCTGTATGTTGCCATGGTTTTTTTTCCCTCACATATTTGGTTAAAAAGAATCATAAGAGAATGTTTTGTATTTCTTTGGGGGTCAAAAATGGAAAGAGTTAGAAGGGAAGAGATGTATAAATTAAAAGAAAATGGAGGAAAAGAGTTCCCTGATATTAAGATGTTTTTAAGTTTGAAGTTTTTCTCTTTCTTGTTTAAAATGATGTTAAATGTGAATGAGGGAATTTTAGAATCTTATATTAAATATGCTGCTGGTTTTATTTTTAATAAATATAAATGGATGAGATTAGTTTTAAACAAACCGTATGCCTTAAATCCACCCAAGCAGTACTTACTTTTGAATAAAATCATTAAAGAGTATAAGTTAGAAAATTTTAGTTTAGATGTTTTGATTGATCATAGGAAAATTTTTCAAGAATTAAAAAAAGAGGAAACTGTTTTAGGAATTCAAAATTTTAATGGGTCAAAATCCAAAGAAATCTGGATAAAAGTATCAGATAAGAGATTATCTAATAAACAAAAAGATTTAGGATGGTGCATACTAAAAGAGTGCTTGGCTACTAGAAATTTCCAACACAAAAGAGGATTAGTAGCAAAGGCTATATGTGTAAGAGATTCATGTGGGAGTGATGAAACAACATTACATGTTTTTTGGAATTGTGCATTTGCTAGAATGGTTTGGGGTAAAATTGGTCCTTTATTAAAAATGGTAGGGGGAATTAATTTTCTAAATCATGAAACGGTGTTATACGGGTTTTTTTCCAGTAATGAAGTGGATAAATTTATTTGTTTGTGGTTAATGATTAATTGTGTAAAAGAGGCTATTTGGGAAATGAGAAATGTATTATTATTTAAGAAAGAAAATTTATCTGTGGCTAATTGTATAAGTTACGCTTTCAGTTTAATGTATGTTTATTATCTTTTGGATGTTAAAAATTTTGGTAAAAATAGAGCAAAAGAGCTCTGGAAAAAAGAATTATGGTTTCGATTTAAATAAATATCTTTAGTTTTGACCATAATGATGGATTTAAGCTCACTCAAAAAACAAAATGATTGAAATGGATTTCTGATCATGAAACAGAGTGATTTGGATCTGAATGGTAAAAAAAAAAAAAAAAAAAAAAAAAAAAAAAAAAATCTGTTCTTATCAGTTTAATATCTGATACGTCCCCTATCTGGGGACCATATATTAAATGGATTTTTGGAACAGGGAGATGGAAGAAGAGCTTGCTCTGTCCACTCCACGCATCGACCTGGTATTGCAGTACCTCCAGGACCGGTGCACTTCTCTTACTCAGTTTGAAAAAGCAGAAAAAGAAGCAGCAAACGAGCTGTGGGGAAATGAAAAGCCCAGCAAGCAAAGTTTGGGAGGACAAGCAGTGCAGGCGACAGAGAGCCGTGGAGCAAGGAGGAAGCCGACGGTGGTGCACAATGCAGCATGGCAGGCCAGCAGAAGCACAAGAGAGGCAGGCAGGCAGGCAGGCAGGCAGGCAGGCAGGCAGGCAGGCAGGCAGGCAGGCAGGCAGGCACATTTGGTAGTTGTTGTCTTGTTGTCTTGTGATCCCGGCTGTGTTCAGCTGTGAGTTGTTGCAGGAACGAGCCGATTGCATGAACGAGCTGGTTGTGGCCGTCACAAAGAGGCGGGGCTATGCAAATAGGGTGTGCCGGGGCAGTCGGGAAGGTGCTGGGAGTGTGCGGGCCTCAGGCCGGCGAGGCCGATGAAGGTCCGAAACAGGGCCTGAGCCAGAGAGGGCCTGGGGCTGGGAGCCCCCGGGTCCGGGCCGACTGGATGTGGTGTTGCCTGGATGTGGTTTGGGCTTGGGCCGGAGTTGTGCTGCCGGCAGGGCCCAGCCCTCCCTCTCCCCATGGAGGCATGTCTAGCCTGGCTTTGGGCCCGTCTGCGCGCGCGCCTTTCGGGTTATCGCTTCTCGGCCTTTTGGCTAAGATCAAGTGTAGTATCTGTTCTTATCAGTTTAATATCTGATACGTCCCCTATCTGGGGACCATATATTAAATGGATTTTTGGAACAGGGAGATGGAAGAAGAGCTTGCTCTGTCCACTCCACGCATCGACCTGGTATTGCAGTACCTCCAGGACCGGTGCACTTCTCTTACTCAGTTTGAAAAAGCAGAAAAAGAAGCAGCAAACGAGCTGTGGGGAAATGAAAAGCCCAGCAAGCAAAGTTTGGGAGGACAAGCAGTGCAGGCGACAGAGAGCCGTGGAGCAAGGAGGAAGCCGACGGTGGTGCACAATGCAGCATGGCAGGCCAGCAGAAGCACAAGAGAGGCAGGCAGGCAGGCAGGCAGGCAGGCAGGCAGGCAGGCAGGCAGGCACATTTGGTAGTTGTTGTCTTGTTGTCTTGTGATCCCGGCTGTGTTCAGCTGTGAGTTGTTGCAGGAACGAGCCGATTGCATGAACGAGCTGGTTGTGGCCGTCACAAAGAGGCGGGGCTATGCAAATAGGGTGTGCCGGGGCAGTCGGGAAGGTGCTGGGAGTGTGCGGGCCTCAGGCCGGCGAGGCCGATGAAGGTCCGAAACAGGGCCTGAGCCAGAGAGGGCCTGGGGCTGGGAGCCCCCGGGTCCGGGCCGACTGGATGTGGTGTTGCCTGGATGTGGTTTGGGCTTGGGCCGGAGTTGTGCTGCCGGCAGGGCCCAGCCCTCCCTCTCCCCATGGAGGCATGTCTAGCCTGGCTTTGGGCCCGTCTGCGCGCGCGCCTTTCGGGTTATCGCTTCTCGGCCTTTTGGCTAAGGTCTACTATACTTTGTATAGGAAAACTTGAGCTGAATAGCTTCTGGAGACCCCCCTCTTTTGCCTTCGCAGGATCGCCCACTTAATTGTGGACTTCACCTGCATGCTGCTTTTGGAGAGGGGGCATTCCTCTGGAAAACGAATTGCGATCCCCCTTGTGTCCCAGTTTATGGGATAGCGTTCTGGCGTTTTTGGCTTTTCTTGATTCGGGAGACCCACCACTTCGGCCTTGTAGGATCGCCTTCCAGGCTTCACCTACTTGCTGCTATAGGGGAGGAGGCATTCTCTTGATAAAAAGTTTGGCTATTTCTTCCCGTTTGTTCCAGCTTTTTGGGAAACTTTTTTCAGCATGGACTCCGATCCCAACTTTGTTCCTGCCTACGCCAGACTAAAGAACACCATCAGGATATTATACAAAGTTGGTGCAGGAGATATTCGTGGACTGAGATATGTTGTGGAGGATATCCTTTTTAAGTTGTTTTCCATTCAAAAATCTGAAATTTTGTCAATTCAGGATTATCCTAAAAGGGGACTTTTTGATATAACCTTCAGTGCTGAGGGTATATATAAAGACTTTGTAAAAAAAGCGGAGTCCCTGAAAGGAGATCCCATTTTGAAAGGGGTAGAGATCATACCACATTTCCCGGATGAAAGTACTATTTTAACTGTGAAAATGTACTCCCCCTTTGTTCCAGAACATGTGATTAAGACTTTTTTGTCTAATTTTTTCAAAGACATTAAAAATTTGGGCAAAGTAAATAATGAATTTGGCTTTTGGACCTGCAAGTGGAGGTACCAGGTGACTTTTGTTAAAGATCCAAGTGGTTTTGAGGGTAAAAGACACCCTCCGGCCAGATTTAGGTTGGGAACTGTTAATGGGGATCTTTTTTATGCAGGTATGCCTTTTTTTTGCCGTAAGTGCAAGCAACATGGACACTTACAAGATGACTGCGAAGCCCTTTGCACAAGATGCGGCAGCCTGGAACATCCAGAAAAAGAGTGCCCCAAAGGTAAAGAGTGCAGGCTGTGCTTAAAGACTGGCCATACGTATTGGGATTGTCCTCTTAGGGCATCCAAATCTGTGTCTTCTTTACCTGCTGTTGTCCCTATTCCTGTCCCTGTTCCTGTCTCTGTTCCTGTGTCTACTCCAGGGTTGGTGTCCATAGACACGATGTCCCAACTTCCCTCTTCAGGGGTACAGGTATCGGCAGACAAGGAGGCAGAAGCATTTGATGAAACTGATGATGATGACTTCCAAACACAGACAACTTCCAAAAAGAAAAAACGGCAAAAGAAAAGAATGGTGGCCAGCGGGCAGCAGACGGGAGTACCCCCCTTTGCTGTAGGGGTTGCTGGGGAACCGGATGATGCTGTACCAGTTACCATTCTTCCATCTGAAAGCAATGCAGAGGTCGTGATAAAAAGGCGACGTACGGTTAAAGTGAAACAAGTCAAGACCTGTAAAGTTTCTTCAGACGAGACGTTAGAAATCGAGAAGGGAGAGCATCTGTTAGTGGTTCCTTCTTCTTCCATCACAAAGGAAATGGGTCCTGTGATTCCTTCTTCTTCCAACGCAGAGGAAATGGGCCCAGATGAATCTGCAATCCCTGAGACCTCAGTGAGTCAGCTTTTTTCCCTCCCTTCGGTGATACCCCTTTTAAACCCAGGGGACCTTTTGGTGGGTAGTGGGAAAGGGAATAATTTGGGTGATTTTTCATCTGAGACACAAGAAGGAGAAGAACCTGCTGAAAAAGAAATGTCTGTTTATAAGTCTTTTGCTCCAGCTTCCTTTTTTGGGGAGATTTCTGAAAGCAGTGAGAGTGGCAATTCCCCGACATCAACACTCTGCACTGTTGAATCTTTTGAAATCGAAGATTTAATGTCCGGTGACATGGAATGTCTGACCGGTGAAAATGAGGAAGTCTAATTTGTTTTTGTTTTTCTTTTTATTAATTGAAATGGCATCTGTCAATTGTATTTCTTTTAATGTAAGAAGTCTGAAATCAAAAGTACGAAGATCTGTTCTTTTAAGTTTTTTATCTGTTTTAACTGCATCTGTTTTCTTTTTACAAGAATGTAATATACCGCACAGCTTAAATTATAAAAAATATGAGGATGATTGGGTGTATGGACCCTCAGTGTGGTCAGGGTCAAATGCATCTTCCTCTGCAGGTATTGCCATACTTTTTAAGGGAAATTTTAAGGTAGAGTTTAAACAAGAAATTTTACCAGGCAGGATTTTATTGGTTAAAGGTTTTATGGATGGTATTAAGTGGCAATTTTTAAATTTTTATGGGTCACCAGATAAAGTGGTAAGATCAGAAATGTTAGAGCTTTTACCTCTTTTTATTGATGATTCTTGCCCATTGGTTTTAGCTGGTGATTTTAATTGTGTTCTTAAAGGGGAAAAACGTTTTACACAATCCACAAGCCGTAATTACGATAAAACATCTGCAATGTTGAAAAATATTGTTATTGATTTTAAGCTAAAGGATGTTTTTAAATGTTGTAACAAAGATTTACCGGAAGAGGATGGTGTTACCTGGAGCAATAATGTGTGTAGTTCCAGGATAGATTTTGTTTTTACCTCAAATAACATTGAACCATCATTTTGTACCCTTTTAACTAATGTTTTTTCAGATCATAAGATTTTATCCTTTGGTGTTAAAACAGGTCTAAACAGGATTAAGAAGAAACCTGCATGGAAAATGAATGTTTCACTTTTAAATGATGCAAATGTTTTAACAGATTTTAAAAATTTTTATGAAAAATGTAGAAAAAAGAAAAATCCAAGTGTTCCCTTTAGTGTGTGGTGGGAACAAATGAAGAATAAAATCAAGAAATATTTTATTGATGTTGGGATCAAGAAGGCTAAACAAAGAAGGGATTTCTTTGCCAATCTTAATTGTCATTTACAAGCTTTGTACAAAATGAAAGAATGTGGGGTTGAAGTTACAAATGATATTGTTGAATGTAAACAAAAAATTTCAAAATGTTTGGAACAAAAAGGAAAAGAAATCATTTTCAACTCTAGAGTCAAACATGTTGAAGAAAATGAATCCTGTTCTAGATATTTTTTTAAGAAAAAAACTGAAAACCGAGTTTTTATTGAAAATGTTGATGGGGTGTCTGATGTACAGGGTATTTTAGGAAAAGTCTATGGTTTTTATTCAGATCTTTTTAATGAAAAAGAAATTGATGAATGTTTTGTTGAGGATTCTTTGAAACAAATAGAAAATAAATTGAATGGAGTTGATCAAAAGTTCTTATCCAGACCTTTAAATGAACAAGAGGTTTTGGAGGCAATTAAAGGTTTTAAAAAAGGTAAAGTCCCCGGGGACGATGGTATACCCATCGAATTTTATACAGTGTTTTATGATATTCTAAAAAATGATTTATTTTTGTTATTTTCAGAGGTTTTTCATTCAAACATTTTACCAATGTCCTGGAAAAAAGGTGTAGTTACTCTTCTATACAAAAAGGGTGACAAAGCAAACCTAAAAAACTGGAGACCAATAACATTACTAAATTGTGATTATAAAATCTTTGCAAAAATATGTGCAAACAGGTTGAAAAAGGTCATTGGAAAACTTATACATGTAAATCAAGTGTGTGGTGTCCCAGGTAGAAATGTATGGGAAAGCCTCAATTTGATAAAAGACACTATTGAAAATGCCAAAGATAGGAGATATAATCTTGCAATTTTAGCAGTTGATTTTGAGAAAGCTTTCGATCGGGTTTCACACTCTTATCTTTTTAAAGTTTTAAGTACTATGGGTATACCAGATTCTTTTTTATTATGTTTAAAATCCTTTTATGCAAATTGTTCAAACAAGGTGTTAATTAATGGTTTTACTACAAATGAATTTCTTTTAAAATCTGGGGTAAAACAAGGTTGCCCCCTGTCACCATTGCTTTTCATTTGTGCTTTAGAACCTCTTTTATGTGTAATTAGAAAAGATAAACAGATCCATGGGGTACCATTACCTGGTGGAGGTGGTCTCGAAGCAAAAGCATCCGCGTATGTAGATGATGTAGTCTTTTTCTGCAAAGATACCCTGTCATTACAAAAAGTTTTAAAACAAATCCAGTTTTATTCTTGTGCTTCAGGTTTTAAGGTCAACTTAAATAAGAGTGTAATTTTAAACCTTGGAAATATGGATTTAAGGGACATCCCTGTGCCAGTATCAGAAAAAATTGAAATTCTAGGTATTGTTTTTAATGATTTTAATAACGGTGTGGAAAGTTGGGATTTGGTGGCAAAAAAGATAAACCAGAAAATTTGTATGTGGGGTTTGAGAAAATTATCAATGGAAGGAAAAATTTTGGTTATAAAAATGGTGATTTTACCTATTCTATTGTATTTAAGTTTGGTTTTTCCTCCCCCGGAATATCTTTTAAACAAAATTACTAAAGTTTGTTTTACCTTTTTTTGGAGTTCAAAAGCCGAAAAACTTAAGAGGGAAATTGTTGTGAAAACAAAAGAAAAAGGTGGTAAAGATTTCCCTGATTTTAAGGCTTTTATTCTTATTAGGTTTTTTGTCTTATGTTTAAATGCTCTTTTTAAAGATCACTATTGGTCCTTTTTTGTCCGTTTTAACACTGGTTTTTTTATGAGGAAATATGGATGGTTTAAAACGGTTTTAAGTGTGCCATATGCTTTTAACTTACCAAAAAGCTATAAGATATTGGAAAAAATTGTGGTTTTATATAATTTTCAGGGAAAAGAGCTTAAAGTGTTATTAGAAGAAAAAAAACTGGTAAACAATTTGAAAAAAGAGACTGAAATCTGTTTAGTTGGTAATTTTAATGAAATGCAAAGCAAAGAAATTTGGAAAATGGTTAATTATACACATTGTTTTAATACACATAAAGATTTGTCATGGATGTGTATCCATCAGTGTCTTCCACTTAAAGCTTTTCAATATAGGAGGGGTATGGCCAATACATCCAAATGTCCAAGGAATTGCTGCAGTGAAGAGGAAACCATTTTTCATTTTTTATGGACTTGTCAATTTGCAAAGGATCTATGGACAAAAATCACCCCTCTTCTTTTAAAAATTTTGAATGTAAGTAATGTAAATTATTGTATGATTTTATATGGTCTACTGGACTGTTCTTTTTATGACCAAAAACAAATTGCGTGGAAAACAATAAATTGTTGTAAAGAGGCTTTATGGAAGGCCAGAAATATTTTGATTTATAAAAATGATATGTTATCTGTAAACAATGTTTTAAGTCTTGTCTTAAGTGAAATGTATTTATACTATTTAATTGACAAAAAACGTGATAACATTTTAGCAAATAAATGGTGTTTAAAGGATTGGAATTCTGTAATGTGACCATGTATATTAATGTATATCATGTATATTCAATGTATGAAAGACAAGATTCTACCAAACTTTCTGTATTTATGCATGAAAATGTTTGTTTACCTTTTTTATTATGTTAAATAAAGAAAGCGTGCCTATTTTTAGGTACTGCTAATTTAAAAAAAAAAAAAATCTGTTCTTATCAGTTTAATATCTGATACGTCCCCTATCTGGGGACCATATATTAAATGGATTTTTGGAACAGGGAGATGGAAGAAGAGCTTGCTCTGTCCACTCCACGCATCGACCTGGTATTGCAGTACCTCCAGGACCGGTGCACTTCTCTTACTCAGTTTGAAAAAGCAGAAAAAGAAGCAGCAAACGAGCTGTGGGGAAATGAAAAGCCCAGCAAGCAAAGTTTGGGAGGACAAGCAGTGCAGGCGACAGAGAGCCGTGGAGCAAGGAGGAAGCCGACGGTGGTGCACAATGCAGCATGGCAGGCCAGCAGAAGCACAAGAGAGGCAGGCAGGCAGGCAGGCAGGCAGGCAGGCAGGCAGGCAGGCAGGCAGGCAGGCAGGCAGGCAGGCAGGCACATTTGGTAGTTGTTGTCTTGTTGTCTTGTGATCCCGGCTGTGTTCAGCTGTGAGTTGTTGCAGGAACGAGCCGATTGCATGAACGAGCTGGTTGTGGCCGTCACAAAGAGGCGGGGCTATGCAAATAGGGTGTGCCGGGGCAGTCGGGAAGGTGCTGGGAGTGTGCGGGCCTCAGGCCGGCGAGGCCGATGAAGGTCCGAAACAGGGCCTGAGCCAGAGAGGGCCTGGGGCTGGGAGCCCCCGGGTCCGGGCCGACTGGATGTGGTGTTGCCTGGATGTGGTTTGGGCTTGGGCCGGAGTTGTGCTGCCGGCAGGGCCCAGCCCTCCCTCTCCCCATGGAGGCATGTCTAGCCTGGCTTTGGGCCCGTCTGCGCGCGCGCCTTTCGGGTTATCGCTTCTCGGCCTTTTGGCTAAGATCAAGTGTAGTATCTGTTCTTATCAGTTTAATATCTGATACGTCCCCTATCTGGGGACCATATATTAAATGGATTTTTGGAACAGGGAGATGGAAGAAGAGCTTGCTCTGTCCACTCCACGCATCGACCTGGTATTGCAGTACCTCCAGGACCGGTGCACTTCTCTTACTCAGTTTGAAAAAGCAGAAAAAGAAGCAGCAAACGAGCTGTGGGGAAATGAAAAGCCCAGCAAGCAAAGTTTGGGAGGACAAGCAGTGCAGGCGACAGAGAGCCGTGGAGCAAGGAGGAAGCCGACGGTGGTGCACAATGCAGCATGGCAGGCCAGCAGAAGCACAAGAGAGGCAGGCAGGCAGGCAGGCAGGCAGGCAGGCAGGCAGGCAGGCAGGCAGGCAGGCAGGCAGGCAGGCAGGCAGGCACATTTGGTAGTTGTTGTCTTGTTGTCTTGTGATCCCGGCTGTGTTCAGCTGTGAGTTGTTGCAGGAACGAGCCGATTGCATGAACGAGCTGGTTGTGGCCGTCACAAAGAGGCGGGGCTATGCAAATAGGGTGTGCCGGGGCAGTCGGGAAGGTGCTGGGAGTGTGCGGGCCTCAGGCCGGCGAGGCCGATGAAGGTCCGAAACAGGGCCTGAGCCAGAGAGGGCCTGGGGCTGGGAGCCCCCGGGTCCGGGCCGACTGGATGTGGTGTTGCCTGGATGTGGTTTGGGCTTGGGCCGGAGTTGTGCTGCCGGCAGGGCCCAGCCCTCCCTCTCCCCATGGAGGCATGTCTAGCCTGGCTTTGGGCCCGTCTGCGCGCGCGCCTTTCGGGTTATCGCTTCTCGGCCTTTTGGCAAGATCCTAGTGGTCAAGTCTTAGGCATCGGTGTGGCCCCTTTTCTCGGCCTTGTGTTCCTTCCCAAGGGTTGGACACATGCTGCTATAGGGTGAAGGCTGTACTCACCGAATACCGAGGGAACCCTGTCCTTTGCCTTCCTCTCTTCCTTTCTGGTTGAGAGGCATGCCGCACTTGGGGAACAGGCATAATCCATCGAGAGAAGGCGATCGCTGAGCGTACTGGAAGGATGCAAGTCCCGCCAGAGGCACCAAACACTGTGAGGGTGTATTTTCCGAAGGAGAGGAAGGAGCATTTCGTACTACGAATGATTCAGAAGGATGTCATCGAAGATCTACTTGGAATGGAGAGATCGAGTATATTCTGCGTCCAAGTCTTTATGCAGCAAGGCTTTTATGACGTGACATTTACCAGCGTGAGCGAACTAAGGACATGCTATTTGCGAAGTCAAGAGAAAGCATCTGATCCTTTGATGGTGGACCTCCGCTTCTTGGTGAATGAGGTAAAGAACAGAACCCCCATTGTAGTCCATATGTTTAATCCTTTTGTCCGTGATGAGGAAATAAGGATCCTTTTGGGCCGTTATTGTTCCTATGTTTCCCCTGGTGAAAGGAGAAGGAACGTTTTTGGAACCTTTAACGGTCAAAGGAGGTTCTGGGTGGAGTTTAAGAGGGAGGCAGATGGTGTTGGCGGTTATTCCCACCCCCCTCAGACATTTTCCATCGGAAGAAACAAAGGCTACCTTTTCTATCCTGGCCAACCTTTGTTTTGTCGCAACTGTTTTTGTTTTGGACATACAAAAGATGACTGTAAAAAAGAACTGTGCTGTAAGAACTGTTTTAATCCTGGGCATAAAACCATGGACTGTGAGGTGCCACGTAAGTGTCACCTATGCAATTCAACTGACCATTTGGCAATAAAATGTCCATCTGTCCAAGGGTTACCTGCACGCCGCCTTTTTTCAAAGGTGTTGATGGGGGAAAAGGAGCAAGTAATTACCGTACCAGAGCCAGAAGTGTCCTTGGATCCAGAGGTTTCTTCAGGGAATATCCTGGTGGAAGAGGTGCCAGATATGCTGATTGCAGAGGGAGACGATGCTCAACCTGAGGAAAAATCTGCTGAGGAAATGCAGGTTGAAAAAGCCTCTTTGAAAAGAAAAACAGAATCAAAAGGTGGAGTGAAAGTGAAAATATCACAGAGTTTTCCAGCTCCGAGGAGGTCACGGAGGGAGACTCCCCGGTAAATATTGACTCTGACTCATCTGCAATGTCATCGGCCTTTTTAGATCCAGTGGAGGTTGAAAAACTGTCAGAGACTCTAAAGATTTCCAAAAAAGAAGAAGAGTTTAAAGCGGCCAAAAAGAAATCCAAAAAAGAGCTTGGAGAGATGAGAGGAGTTCAGAAGGAGGGAGCTGTATCCACAGCTAGAGCGAGAGCAAGGGGTCCGCCGAAAAAAAAAGATGACACTTGATATGTTTTTTTTCCTTTTGTGTAAATAATTTTTTTCCTTTCCATGACTTTAAATTTGGGGTCTCTTAACGTTAGAAGCCTAAAATCTAACGCAAGAAGGGCTGCTATTTTTAAGATTCTTATGCTGTTGAACTTTAACATTATATGTTTACAGGAGTGCAACATCGAGGAAGAGCCCAAAGAAGTTAAATGGAGTCATGGTCCATCAGTCTGGTCCACATGTAAAGGAAAAGGTGGAGGGGTTGGTGTTTTGTTTAAAGGGTTTCAGTTTTGTATTAAGGAAACTTTTCATGTGGTTCAAGGAAGAATCATTATGGTTATTTTTGAGTTTATGGGTTTGTTATACAAATTATTTAATGTTTATGCTCCTACATGTAAACAAGAGAGATTAGATATCTTTGAAAAGTTAAAGTTTTTTTTGGGGGGTAAAGGGAATATTATTTTAGTAGGAGACTTTAACTGTGTGCTACACGCTGAAGATAGGTGTAGTGGCAGCAGGATACTTAGTGGGAATATGGATAGTTCTGGGAAAATGTTAAAGGATATGGTTTCTTTATTTCGTCTGCAGGATGTTTATAAATGTAAAGGGGATCATGAGAAACGTTTTACGTACCACAGTGACAGTGGTCATGTTTTTTCTCGTATTGATTTATGTTTTGTTTCCAGATCTTTTGAAATTTTGAGTTCCAAGGTACAGAGGGTACCGTTTTCGGATCATGGCTGCCTAGAGTGTTGTGTGAGTATAAATGGTGATAAGAAACATGGAAAAGGTGTGTGGAAACTCAATGTTTCTTTATTGGAAGATGAATGTGTAAGGAGAGAATATAAAGAATGGTTGAGAAAGTGGGTAAGTTTGAAATCTGTTTTTGGGAATGTGGGAGAGTGGTGGGAGTGGGTTAAAAATGAAACAAAGAGGTTTTTTGTAAAGAAAGGAAGGGAGAGAGTAAGAAGAGATCGTGAAATGTATGAGAAATGGCAAAAAAGACTGGAATATTTAGAGGCGTTAAGAAATTTGGGGGAGGATGTGAGAGAGGAGATTGTTGATGCAAGGGAACAAATAAGAATGTGTTTAGAAAGAGAGGGTAAGAAAATTATTATGCAAGCGAGAATGTTGGTAAAAGAAACTGATGAAAAATGTTCAAATTTCTTTTTCAAGAAGGTGTTCGGGAAACGTGTGGAGATGGAAAGTGTTTTCAGTGATGAAGGAAATGAAGTTGGTGGAGAGAAGAATGTACGTGAGACGGTATGGAAGTTTTATAATGATTTATATGCTGAGAAAAAGAGAGAAAAATGTTGTGAAGATGTGTTAAAGGTGCTGAATGATAATTTGATGCAAGAGGATAAAGACATGTTGTGCAAGGAATTGTTGAGGGGTGAGGTGGATGAATGTATAAAAGGAATGAAAAAAGGGAAAGTGCCTGGAAGTGATGGGTTGCCTGTTGAATTTTATTTAGAATTTTGGGATGTGATTGGAAAATATGTGTATGAAGTATGTCAATATGTGTTAATGAATGGGAATACGGTACAAAGTATGAAAGAAGGAGTGATTGTATTGTTATATAAAAAAGGTGAAAAGAAAGACCTTAAGAATTGGAGACCAATTTCGTTGTTGAATGTAGATTATAAAATTTTAGCGAAAGTGATTGCAAACAGATTGAGAAGAGTGATAGAAAAAATGGTGGGAGAAGAGCAAGTATGTGCTGTGCCTGGGAGACAAGTTGCTGAAAGTTTGATAGGTGTGCGTGATGTCTTATGGTATGCGGCAGATAGGAAACAATCTGTGGCATTATTGACAGTTGATTTTGAAAAAGCGTATGATAGAGTGGAGCATGAGTTTATGATGATTGTTTTAAAGAAAATGGGAATACCTGATGTTTTGATTGAATGGGTGAAATGTCTATATAAGGGGATGATAAGTAAAGTACAAGTGAATGGAGTTTTGACTGAGGAGATAAGTATTAAATCTGGTGTGAGGCAGGGGTGTCCACTGTCACCAGTTCTGTTTGTGTGTGTTATTGAACCATTGTTGAGAATGATTGTAAATGATAAAGTAATACGAGGAATTGATGTGCCTGGAAGTAGTGGAAGAAAGTTGAAAGTGGTTGGCTATATGGATGATGTTACTATAATGTGTCAAACACAGGCAAGTTTAAGAAGGGTGAAATTGTTAATTGATTGTTTTTGTTTGGTAAGTGGGTTTCTGTTGAATGTTGAAAAGAGTGTATGCAAAACTTTTGGAGAATGGAGAGAGATAGAGTTATGTGGATGGCCTGTATGTAAAGGTGGAATTGGAGTTCTGGGTATAGTGTTTGATGATGATATGAGGGGGAATGAAAGTTGGGAGAAAGTGTGTGGTAAGATTGGGAAAAAGTTTGACTTCTGGTCATTAAGAACTTTAACTATGGAGGGCAGGACATTGGTGATAAAAGCTGTTATAATGCCAATGTTACTATATATTGGTAATGTGTTCCCTGCGCCTGATAAAAAATTAAGAAAAATTGTACGTTTAATCTTTTGTTTTTTTTGGAATTCCAAAATGGAAAAACTACGGAGAGACAAGGTGACTATGATGAAAGTGAATGGTGGTAAAGGTATGGTAAATGTGGAAAGGTATTTGTCTTTAAAGTATGTGAGTCTATGTGTAAAAATAAGTAAAAAAGAGAATTTGACTGGGTGTATGTTAAGATATGCCGCAGGTAATGTTTTACGTAAGTATGGATTAGGTGTGATTGATAGGACTAAACCTGTGTGCTTCAGTGCACCTTGGTTCTATATTAGAATTGAAAGATGTATTCGAAGAAATTGTTTGGAAAGTGTGACTGATAAGGAATGGATGGAAAAGAAAAAAGTAACTGAAATATTAAGTATGAGAGAAGAGATGATGGAAATCGGGGGTTTAACTGTTAAGGAAAGCAAAACTGTATGGGAGAATGTGTGTAAGAAAGAACTGATAAATAGACAAAAAGACTTGGCGTGGATGTGTGTGCAAGGTTGTGTGCCAACAAGAGTGTTTCAGAGAAGAAGAAGATTGATTAATAGCGAGCAATGTCCAAGAGAAGGTTGTAATGAAGTTGAAACGATTGTGCATGTGTTATGGGAATGTGAGTATGCAAAAGGGGTGTGGAGGAGGATGGGTAAATTGATTAAAGGGATAACTGGAGTTGATTTTTTGACTTTCAATATGATGATGTTTGGTTTGGGTGTATGTAATAAAGAAATGGCAAAAGTAGTATGGTATATTATGTGTTGTGTGAAAGAAGCCTTATGGGATACTAGGAATGTATGTGTATTTAAGAATCAAATGATTGATATTGAGAGTTGTGCAGCCATGATCCGTGGTAAACTGTTCTTATATGTTTTAAGTGACAGGAAACGCCTTGGGAATGAAGCAGAAGGCATCTGGAAATTTAAAAAATGGAGAGCATGGTCTATTTAAAAATTGCTTTTGTTTTTTTGAAAAATAAAAGATTTTTTGTTCTTTTCTGAAAAATAAAAAAGAAAAAGATTTTTTGGTTAATAAAAATGTAACTTTGGAAAAGTTTTGTATGTAAATGTATCATGGAAATGTGTTTAAAACATGGAAATATGGTTTTGTGAAACGTTTAATTTTAAATTGATTTTATTTTGAATATTTTTGTAATAAAAGAATTAAAAAAAAATCTGTTCTTATCAGTTTAATATCTGATACGTCCCCTATCTGGGGACCATATATTAAATGGATTTTTGGAACAGGGAGATGGAAGAAGAGCTTGCTCTGTCCACTCCACGCATCGACCTGGTATTGCAGTACCTCCAGGACCGGTGCACTTCTCTTACTCAGTTTGAAAAAGCAGAAAAAGAAGCAGCAAACGAGCTGTGGGGAAATGAAAAGCCCAGCAAGCAAAGTTTGGGAGGACAAGCAGTGCAGGCGACAGAGAGCCGTGGAGCAAGGAGGAAGCCGACGGTGGTGCACAATGCAGCATGGCAGGCCAGCAGAAGCACAAGAGAGGCAGGCAGGCAGGCAGGCAGGCAGGCAGGCAGGCAGGCAGGCAGGCAGGCAGGCAGGCAGGCAGGCAGGCAGGCAGGCAGGCAGGCACATTTGGTAGTTGTTGTCTTGTTGTCTTGTGATCCCGGCTGTGTTCAGCTGTGAGTTGTTGCAGGAACGAGCCGATTGCATGAACGAGCTGGTTGTGGCCGTCACAAAGAGGCGGGGCTATGCAAATAGGGTGTGCCGGGGCAGTCGGGAAGGTGCTGGGAGTGTGCGGGCCTCAGGCCGGCGAGGCCGATGAAGGTCCGAAACAGGGCCTGAGCCAGAGAGGGCCTGGGGCTGGGAGCCCCCGGGTCCGGGCCGACTGGATGTGGTGTTGCCTGGATGTGGTTTGGGCTTGGGCCGGAGTTGTGCTGCCGGCAGGGCCCAGCCCTCCCTCTCCCCATGGAGGCATGTCTAGCCTGGCTTTGGGCCCGTCTGCGCGCGCGCCTTTCGGGTTATCGCTTCTCGGCCTTTTGGCTAAGATCAAGTGTAGTACCTTTGGAACCACTTATCTTGAAGTTGATCAAAACCTGATTTATCCTTGTGGTACTTCAGTTAGGTTGTCTGAGTAACCGCTCCGACCCCCCAACACCGGGTGGATTCATGCTGGTATTGACTTCGGTCTTGCCTAACACCTGTGAGGGTAGAGGAAGAGCCGGACCAGCAACCTAGGGACTTGTCCCGATTTCCGCTCCCGAAGGACGACCCTCGAGGTCATTACTCGCTCCGGAAGGACGACCCTCGAGGTCATAACTCGCTCCTGAAGGACGACCCTTGGGGTCATTTGCATAACCCCGCCCACTTTACTTTTCCGCCTTCCACTCTCTCCTTCTCTCCTCCTCTTCCACCTTTCCTTCTCTTTTTCTCTGCTTCTCTCTGCTGCTTCTCTCCTCTGGGCACCCTTATTCCCCTAGGATAAAGACAGCAGGGAAGATGAAGAAAGTGAAGGACGTCGCCCCAAGCCAGAAGGAAGCCCCGAAGACCAGGGCCCCTCGGACCAACGCCGCCCAGAAGAAAGGAGTCCCGGTTGCCGCCCCCACCAGCCCTGACGCTGCAGCCCCGGTCCTGCCTCCCAAGGCCATCCAGTCCCCAAATCTGGAGCCATGGATGAGGCAGACCGTGGTGCTAAAGCTGAAGGAGGTGGAGGGCAGGACTCCGGACCTGACTTCTGAAGTCTTTGGCAAGAAGATGGTCCTGGAGCAGGGCTTCACCCCCTCAGAGACCCTGAGCATTCAGAGTTTCCTTGGGGGCTTGTTCTACATCACCTTCGCTTCCATGGCGATCTGCAGGAGATACTGGGAGAGGGTAAAGGCGGCGAGCCCCGAATCCCCTTTCTCTCGCTTTGTGGGCAACTGCCCTATTCAAAGGGAGGAAAGGCGGGTGACGGTCTCAATGCGGAACCCGCACACACCACCAAAAGACATCGCCACGTTCCTGAACCGGTTCTGCACAGTCCTGAAAGACCCTGCCAGGATCCTGGACCCCAATGGGTTCTGGTGCGGCAAGTGGTCCATTTTGGTGAAGCTCCAGAGGGAAGAAAGCTCACCCGACGGCCTCCGACACCTGCCCCAAAGTTTCTCCCTCGGCAACTCCCTAGGCAGCATCTACTACCCAGACCTGCCGCAAACCTGCAGGAAATGTGGAGAGATGGGACACCAGGGGAAGGACTGCAAGTCAACGGCCTGCAGGATCTGCCGAGTGGTGGGGCATGAAACCAAAGATTGCCCCAGGAAGAAGACCTGCAACCTCTGTGGACTGGCATCGCATGTCTACAGAGACTGCCCCCAGAGAGTGAGATCCTATGCGGCAGCAGTGAAGGAAGCCCCGAGCAAACCGCCAAAACCAGCATCCAGGACGGGTAAGACAAAACCCCCTCTCCCCACTGTGGCAGCTGAGCCCCCAGTTGCCCCAGCCTCTCCTCCTCTCCCACGCCTTCCCACTCCTTCCACCTCCACCCCAGCCCCCTCCACCCCCACTCTCCCCCCTGCAGCCACATTAACCCACCCTCCAGTGGCAGTAGGTCTATCCCAGGAGGACTTCCCCCCCCTTCCCACCCCCTCTCACCCCACAGGTGCAGGGAAGAGGAAGAAACAGGAGAGCCCAGAAACAAATCCCCAGGAGAGGAAGAAGGTGAACACCGAGATAGTGGAAACAGACCTGGAAGAGCTAGAGCTTATAGAACCAGACCCA
This sequence comes from Xenopus laevis, assembly GCF_017654675.1. Lineage (NCBI taxonomy): Eukaryota > Metazoa > Chordata > Amphibia > Anura > Pipidae > Xenopus > Xenopus laevis. The sequence continues at coordinate 111,680,156 of NC_054385.1, read as the reverse complement.
GAAGCAGAGAAAGCAGACCTGGAAGAGCTAGAGCTTATAGAACCAGACCCAGAAGCAGAGAAAGAAGCAAAAGCAAAAGCTGATGCATGGTTTGAGGAGTTCATAGAAGAAGCATTGAGGCCTGCACAGCCCACCCAGCCCCAAGACTTTGAGGACACCTCACCGCCTCAGCCAGCAAGTACAGAAACTCCGGAGGAGAGCCCACCCCCAAGCGATATGGGAGAAGGGGACCCGCCCGACCGGAGTGGTAACGTATAATGTAATGCTGTTCGAAAAGGACTCTTCTTACCCCCCCAATAATGGTGTCGTGCAATTTATTCACCATTAATGTGAGGAGTATTAAGGATCAGTTGAGACGGCAGACTGTTTTTGCATTTCTTGACAGCCAGGCTTGTGATCTGTACATGTTGCAGGAATGTGCCATTCCCTTCTCTAGGTCCTACAAACATCTGATCCGGCAGTGGACCCACGGCCCTTCCTACTGGTCTGGGGGTAATAGCTGTAAGTCCGCGGGGGTCGCAATCCTGATCAGGGGGGGCATCTTCACGGTTGATTCTGTGCTTGAGTTAGTCTGCGGCCGCTTGCTGGTCGTGGACGGCTCCTGGGCAGGGGAGCCTGTTAGGCTTATCAACGTGTATGCCTCCCCTGTGAAGGGCGAGCGGTTGGAACTTTTCCAGACCCTGCGGGCCCAGTTAGCAACCACCAGAGCAGTAGTGTTGGGGGGTGATTTCAACTGCCCCATTGAAGAGGACGGGCGCAGCTCAAGCAACGGTACGAAACTGGATGTGACCTCCAAGCTGCTCAAAGAGATGGTGACTGAAGCATCCTTAAAGGACGCTGTTGGGTCCATCGGGAACGGCACCGTGAATTACAGCTGGTGCCGCCCCGATGGCTCAGTGCGTTCTAGGATAGACTTCGTGTTTACCTCCCGGACCATCAAGCAGGCTGGGTGTTCCATGGTCCCCTGCTTTTTCTCTGACCACAGGGCCATTCGGTTTCAGGGGTCCCTGGGTTGTGGTTTTCCTCGAGGCCCAGGCTCCTGGAAACTGAACTGTGACCTGCTGGGAAGGGAAGAGGTTATGGGGGAGCTGAGGGATGCCTACATCACGTGGAGGAACGAGAAATGTTGTTTTGAACATGTCAGTGACTGGTGGGAATTTCTTAAGGTAAAATTGCGTTGTTTCTTTCAGGTTAAAGGCAGGCGCCAGGCCTGTGAACGCAGGGGGAACTTCAAGAGACTCCAGAGAAATCTGCAGTCCCTTCAGGACCTTCAGCGGTGTGGCTGGGAGGTGAGACAGGATCTGGAGGAGACCAAGGAGGGCCTGAAAAGGCACTTTGAGGAAGAATCCAAGCGCATCATCTTCCGCTCAAAAGTGGAGACTCTAGAGAAGGGGGAAAAATGCAACTCCTTCTTCTTCAGGAAGCTTCACTCCGGCCACACACCCCTGACAGAACTTCGCAATGAGACCGGCACCCTCCAGTCAGGAAAGGAGGGAGTGATGGGAGTGGTCACCGACTACTACAGCTCCCTCTATGCAGAGAAAGAGACGGACGAGACATCGGCTGATAAGTTCCTGTCAGGTATCACTAACACTATTGATTCCGCAGGTCTGTCAGCCATCAATGCCCCCTTGGCCCTGGAAGAGCTGCACTCTGCCGCTAAATCCTTCAAGCAAGACAGAACTCCGGGCAGCGACGGCCTCCCTGCGGAGCTATACGTGGCTCTGTGGGATCTCATCGGCCCTGACCTGCTCGAGCTGTTTGAGGAGATGGTGGTGGAGGGTAGAATGCCCCAGTCGCTGAGGGAAGGAATGATTACCATCTTGTACAAGCAGAAGGGGGAGAGAAGCGACCTCAAGAATTGGCGGCCCATCTCTCTTCTGAATGTGGACTACAAGATCCTCGCCAAAGTACTAGCCAACCGGCTGAAGACTGTCATCGGGCAGATCGTCGACCCCGACCAGACTTGCGGCATCCCAGGACGCCGGATCGCAGATAGCCTTGCTCTCATTAGGGATACGGTGCATTACATCAAAGAACGCCGTGTTCACGCGGCCCTGGTCAGTCTTGATCAGGAAAAAGCCTTTGATCGTGTGTCCCATGTCTTCATGAACAAGGTCCTCCGCAAGTTTGGATTGGGGGAAATGTTTTGTTCTTATGTCAGTCTCATGTACCGTGATATTGTCAGTCTGGTGTTGGTGAACGGCTGGAAAACTGACCCATTTCCAGTTTTGTGTGGGGTCAGACAAGGCTGCCCTCTCTCACCTCTTCTTTTTGTTTGTTGTATAGAGCTCTTCGCCGAGTGCATCAGACGGAATCCAGAGATCAGAGGGATCACCGCACCAGGACCTTCCAGATCCCAGATCAAGTGCTCGCTGTACATGGACGACGTGACCATCTTCTGCGCTGACCAACCGTCGGTGAGAGCTCTCGTCCAGACCTGCGAGGACTTCGGCAAAGCTTCAGGTGCTAAAGTCAACTGCGGAAAGTCAGAGACCCTGCTCTTCGGAGAATGGAACCTGACTTCGGACGCTGTCCCCTTCTCTATCAAGTCGGACTTCATCAAGATTCTTGGAGTTTGGTTTGGTGGCGAGGGCGCTGCCCTGAAGTGCTGGGATGAAAGAATGGCGAAAGTACGACAAAAGATTGGCCTCTGGAGCCTCAGAGACCTCACCATCGAAGGGAAGACACTGGTGCTGCGGAACGAGATTCTTCCTGTTCTGCAGTACATGGCTCAGGCCTGGCCTCCACTGGCTACGGTCTGCAGGGCCATCACAAGGGCAGTGTTTCACTTCATCTGGGGCTCCAAGATGGACAGAGTAAAGCGGTCAGTTATGTACAAGGAGCCCCGCAAAGGTGGGAAAGGTGTCCTAGATATCCCCACCCTGCTGAGAAGCTTCTTCGTGTGCAACTGCATCCGCCAGACAATCACCTGCAAAGACAAGGACTCTGCTGGCAGCTCTATGTCCCGCTTCTTCCTGTTGCCACTCTGGCGCGTGCTAGGGTGGGACAAGTGGGACAGCTCCTACCCTTTCAACTGGAACACCCCTTGGTTTTACCTGGATGTTACAAAGTTTGTGAGGGAACACCATCTGGAGGGAGTCAAGCCCGACTTGTGGAAACCAAAAACCATCCACAAGTTGATCAGAGCAAGAGACGAAATGGAGTCTATTCCAGGGCTCCCTGAAGACACCGCAAAGGTTGTTTGGGGAAATGTTTCTTCAGACAGACTGACCAACAAGCACAAGGACATCGCATGGATGGCTATTCAGGGGGGGTTGCCTCTCAGAACCTTCATGCATGCCCGCAACCTGTGTAGATACCGCCACTGCCCAAGGTGCATCATTCATGAAGAAACATCTATGCACGTCTTCTGGGATTGCAGATTTACACAGGTCCTGCTTGATGCCCTGGAACATGAGCTCAGAGACTGTGTGCCAAGAAATTTCCTTACACATCACGCGATGTTGTACGGACTGTTTCAGGGCACTCATACGGAAGGGGCAATTCAGGAAGCCTGGCGCCTTATGAACTCTATTAAGGACGTTTTGTGGTTTTCTAGGAATCGCCTCATCCTTCGGAGGGAGAGGACAGGCATCCAAGACTGCCGCAGGCTGATCCACAGTCTGCTGCGCGACTACAACATCCGCGACAGCCTTGAGGAAGAAGAGGACTAAACTCCCTCTCCTTCCCCCTTGCCCTCCCCTCACTGTCAGTTTAAGTGGAAAATAAAGCTTCGGGCAGATTCAAATTCCACTATCCCCTCCCTAATCCACCCCCCACCCACTCCCCCTCACCCCCGTTGCTTTATCTGACATACAGTATTGTACCACGAAACAGAATTTAAAATGTACATGTTTGTTTTTATATATTTATATTATATATATAATAAAGTATATTTTTCAATAAAAAAAAAAAAAAATCTGTTCTTATCAGTTTAATATCTGATACGTCCCCTATCTGGGGACCATATATTAAATGGATTTTTGGAACAGGGAGATGGAAGAAGAGCTTGCTCTGTCCACTCCACGCATCGACCTGGTATTGCAGTACCTCCAGGACCGGTGCACTTCTCTTACTCAGTTTGAAAAAGCAGAAAAAGAAGCAGCAAACGAGCTGTGGGGAAATGAAAAGCCCAGCAAGCAAAGTTTGGGAGGACAAGCAGTGCAGGCGACAGAGAGCCGTGGAGCAAGGAGGAAGCCGACGGTGGTGCACAATGCAGCATGGCAGGCCAGCAGAAGCACAAGAGAGGCAGGCAGGCAGGCAGGCAGGCAGGCAGGCAGGCAGGCAGGCAGGCAGGCAGGCAGGCACATTTGGTAGTTGTTGTCTTGTTGTCTTGTGATCCCGGCTGTGTTCAGCTGTGAGTTGTTGCAGGAACGAGCCGATTGCATGAACGAGCTGGTTGTGGCCGTCACAAAGAGGCGGGGCTATGCAAATAGGGTGTGCCGGGGCAGTCGGGAAGGTGCTGGGAGTGTGCGGGCCTCAGGCCGGCGAGGCCGATGAAGGTCCGAAACAGGGCCTGAGCCAGAGAGGGCCTGGGGCTGGGAGCCCCCGGGTCCGGGCCGACTGGATGTGGTGTTGCCTGGATGTGGTTTGGGCTTGGGCCGGAGTTGTGCTGCCGGCAGGGCCCAGCCCTCCCTCTCCCCATGGAGGCATGTCTAGCCTGGCTTTGGGCCCGTCTGCGCGCGCGCCTTTCGGGTTATCGCTTCTCGGCCTTTTGGCTAAGATCAAGTGTGCTGTCTTGGTCACTGGGTGCCTGGATACGTGGCCCTTTTAAGGGCTGACAGTTCCAAGGCAACGAGAGCGGATTGGAGAGGCATGGCGGCCTTTGATACACGCGTCAGGAACACTGTACGCTTGCTGGTTCAGCCAGAACATCGCAGACGAGTGAACCTGGAGTTCGTAGTGGAGAAGCTGCTGAGGGAGAAGTTCCAGCTGGAGCCCCTGAAAATATTCTGCATGCAGGACTTCCAGTGGCAGGGGATCTACGACCTGACTTTCTATAGGGACGACGACTGCCTAAATTTCTTCGAGAAAGGCAAGGGTCTGCTGAGCCTGCCGGAGATGGAAGGGATCACGCTACTGCCAAGCTTCCAGATGGAAGAAAAGCCAGTGACTGTGCACTTATTTAACCCATTCACGGATTTGGATGAGGTTCAGGCTTTTTTGAAGAGATTCTGCACCTCGGTAAGAGGAGGAGTCAAGCAGCATAATCGCTACGACTTCTTCAACGGAAAGGTGAAGTTCTGGGTGAAGCTGGCACCAGACCCAGACGGCATAGGGGGAGTCAAACACCCCCCAGCGAACTTTTCTCTGGGTGGTAACAGAGGATTCTTGTCCTACCCAGGGCAGCCCAAGTATTGCCGTGTATGTCTACAGTTTGGGCACATCAGAGACGAATGCCCCAACGCACCGAGCTGCAGAAACTGTGGAGAGAGCAGCCACGAGGCTGGAAGATGCCCAAAGCCCAGACGCTGTGACATCTGTGGAGTAGAAGGGCATCTTTGTAAAGATTGCCCGCAGAAGAAAAGGCTGTACTATTATAAAGAACCAGCTGTTGGTCAATCATATGCGAGAGCTGTAACAGGGCCAGTAAATAGAGCTAACACTTTACTCGCAGATGAGAGGCCACAGCTGAGGGAGCCAGAAGAAGAGCAGAGGGAAGAGGAAGACAAGGAACCGACATCGCAGATGGATGAAGTGGACGAGGAAGTGCAGGAGGGAGCCAAGTCGCCAGTGGACTTTCTAGCACAGCCAGCGCCACAAGCTGCAAGAGAGGAGCCTGGAGAGGAGGGAGCTGCACATAATGTTCAATTGCCATCAGGAGAGGATTCAAGCGACGGAGAGCTGATAATTGATGAAGGAAGTCAGGACAGTGAGGCTGACCTAGAAAAAACCCCCAAAATGGGGTGGGAGGTCAGCACAGAGTCGGAGTCCGAAACAGACATGGACTTTACTCCTGTTAAAAGCAATGACAAGAGGAGGAGTAACTCAGAACGCCCATCCCCCAAAAAAGTTAAGATGACCGGGGGGATATCGCACACTGCAAACAGCTTCCAGGTGCTGCAGGAGGACGAGGAGGAGGAGAAAGACAAGCAAGACTTATCGAGAGCAGAGGAGGAAAGCAGAGGAGGAAAGTCACCTGGGTCATCTGTCATTGAAGGGACATTGCCGTCACGTGAGTTTAAAAAACACAAGGCTGTGCAAGGGTCGGGACATAAGAACTAGTTCTGTCATGCTGTTATAGTGCTATTCTGTCTAACCCATGGCGGTTCATATATGCTCCCTGAATGTCAGAAGTATAAGAGCGAATGCAAGAAGGGCGGCAATCTTGGAGCATATGGGATCACTAATTGGGGATATCTTTTGTTTACAAGAGTGCGGGATCAGGAATATCCCAGCCGAGAGGGAGTGGGAAAAAGGGAAATCTATATGGTCTGGGGGTGGAGAAAATCGTAATACGGGGGTGGGGGTTTTGATTAAAGGTAATAGAGTCAAAGTTAATAGTTATATGGTCATTGAGCCAGGCAGATTGTTACTAGTTAATTTACAGATAACTGGGACAAATGTTCGCTTGTTTAATATGTATACACCAACTGAGGTTAAAAGCAGAGTTGAAATGTTTAATAAGCTAAAGTTTTTTCTGCCTGGGAAAGATCCGACTATCATTGTGGGGGATTTTAATTGTGTCACAGCAGAAGGAGATAGGGAAGGGGGAAGTGGAAAACAAATGGACACGTCTAGTAAAGTGCTGTTAGATTTGATAAAAGATTTTAACTATGTGGACCTTTATGAGAGTGTGGGTGATAAGAAAACAAGTAGGTATACGTGGGAAGCCGAGACAGGGAAAGTTAGGTCGAGACTGGATAAAATCCTTCTATCGCCAAATGTGACAGGGGAAGAATTTGGGGTCACTGATTCTGTATTTTCGGATCACAAGTTAGTAACAGGTAAAATAAAGGTAGGTGGAGAGAGAGACAATGGGAGGGGAGTATGGAAGCTAAACGTAACGCTTTTGGAAGAGGATAGCATAAGGGAAGAATATGTTCAGGCCTATCGAGAATGGAGGAGGAAAAAAGAAAGGTTCCCAAACATTACGCTATGGTGGGAGTGGGTTAAAGCAAAAACAGCAGACTTCTTTCAGAAGAAAGGGAGGGAGAAGGCCAGGAGGGAGAGAGAGAGGTATAAGATAACGGTAGGCAGGTTAAAAAATCTATATACTCTAAGGGCGAGAGGAAGTGAGGTAGAACAAGATATAGCGGAAGTAAAGAGGGATCTTAATAAGGAAATAGTGGAAAGAGGAAAGAAGGTTATCTTTCAATCAAGAATTCGGGATATTGAACAGGGGGAAAAATGTACTAGATTTTTCTTTAAAAAAGCATATAAAGGGAAAGAAAATTTTTCAGTGGTGCTAGATGAGAGAGGAATAGAACAAGAAGATGAAAAGCAGGTGAAACAAGTGATAGAGGGTTTCTATGAAGATCTGTATAAGGAGAGGACAAGAGATCAGGAGTTAGAGAAAGATATGCTGCAAGGGATAGATCAGAGGTTCGAAGAGAGCGAGGGGATGGGATTAGATGGAGAATTAAGTGAACAAGACCTAGAGGAGGCAATAAGGGGTAGCCAAAGAGGAAAAACGCCAGGGAGTGATGGTTTACCTATAGAGTTTTATGCCTGTATGTGGGTAGAACTAAAGCAAGATTTGTTACAGGTGTTAAAGTGGTGTTACGAAAAGGGAGAACTGACAGACTCTATGAAGGAGGGGTTAATTACATTGATTTTTAAAAAAGGAGACAGGAGGGACATTAAAAATTGGCGCCCAATTACTTTATTGAACAGTGACTATAAGATGTTAGCGAAAGTTTTGGCAAATAGATTTAAATTAGTAATAGATAAAGTGATAGGCGAGGAGCAGGTGTGCGCAGTACCGGAAAGGACAGTTCAACAAAATTTAATCTTGTTAAGGGATATTATATGGGAGGTGGGTGAAAGGAAGGGGAGTTTGATTGTAACAAACATCGATTTCGAAAAAGCGTATGACAGGGTGACGCATAACTTTTTATTTAAGGTGTTGGAGGAAATGGGAGTACCGGAGGGAGTAGGGAAAGTCATTAAAGCTTTGTATACAGACATTTACAGCAGAATTGTAATAAATGGCAAGGTAGGGAAAAGGATCAAGATTAGGTCAGGAGTGAGACAGGGGTGCCCGCTGTCGCCAGTTATGTTTATATGTGCCATTGAGCCGTTATTGCAGGTCATCAGAAGAGATTTGAGAATAGAAGGGTATGAGGTACCAGGTAGCGGGGGGAGGGTTATAAAGGTCTTAGGCTATATGGACGACGTAACGTTAGTAAATTCCAATAGAGAGGGGTTACAGAGAGCGCAGGGTCACGTTAGCAAATTTTGCCAAGCAGCAGGTTTTCGGGTAAATTGGAATAAAAGCAGATACAAACAATTTGGGGGAAAAAAAGAAATTGTGAGCGGGGAGCTACAGGAGGAACAGCAGGGCATAAAGATTTTAGGAGTGTATTTTACTAATGATCTGAAAGGGAAAAAAAGTTGGGATGAAGCAGGGACCAGGATTGCTGCCAAATTGAATTTCTGGAAACTAAGAAACTTATCTTTTGGGGGGAAGGTCCTTATAGTAAAGGCGGTGATATTGCCAATCCTGTTGTACATTTGTATGGTCTTTCCACCGACACAGAAAAATGTAGCTAAAATGGAGAGGATGTTATTTATATTTTTTTGGGGGACAGCATATGAAAAAATGAAAAGGGAGGTGGTTAAAAACAGAGGAAAAGAGGAGGTTGGGACTTTCCGGACATTGAAGTGGTAATGTGGGTTATATATCTGTCATGGTGCCAGAAAATGCTTAAGAAGAATTTATTTACGTCAGCACTTATGATTTATTTGGGGGGTTACATGTTCAGGAGGATGGGGATATACCAATGGGATAACAATAGGCCGGTAAGATTTCACTGCCCGCAGTTTTACTTGTACATGGAGAAAAAAGCAAAGAAGTACAAGATATCCGAAGAACCGGTGGAGGTGCAGCGGGATAGGAAAAAGTTGGTAAGAGCCATCAAAGGCAGATCAGAAATGGGCCTAATAGAAGGTTTGAATTATGCACAAACACGAACAGTATGGAAAGGGTTACATCAAGCACCAATTCAAGGTAAACAAAAAGAGATTGTTTGGTTAGGGCTGCACCAAGCTTTACCTACAAGAGTGTTCCAAAAGAAAAGAGGCCTAAGTGTAACAGACATCTGCCCAAAGGAGGGGTGTGGGAATCTGGAATCAACCAGACATGTTTTGTGGGAATGCAGATATGCAAGAAAGGTTTGGAAAAAGTGTGATGGGTTAATAAAGGAGATCTGTGGGATACAAATGTTAACATGTGTAATAGCACTATACGGCATGACAACCCTGAGTAAACAGCAAACAGCCTTATTATGGACAGTAACTGCATGCATTAAGCAGGTTTTGTGGAACTGCAGAAACCTGGAACTTTTTCGAAATGAAGACATACCGGTGAGGAAAGCAGTTGATATGATTGTTGCAAAGTTATACACCTTTTATCAGTTTGAAATAAAAAGGAGGGGTGAAATGGATGCCGAAGGCATTTGGAAAACATTAAAATGGAAAAAGCTGTTGGGATATGAGGGGAGGGGAAGTTAATATGCTTTATGAAGGTGTAAATATTTTGACAAGCTGTTGCATAAATTACATGTAAATCCTGTTTTGATTTTTCCTTTCTGTACAACATTTGATATATTTGTTTTAATAAAAAAATAAAAAAAAAAAAAAAAATCTGTTCTTATCAGTTTAATATCTGATACGTCCCCTATCTGGGGACCATATATTAAATGGATTTTTGGAACAGGGAGATGGAAGAAGAGCTTGCTCTGTCCACTCCACGCATCGACCTGGTATTGCAGTACCTCCAGGACCGGTGCACTTCTCTTACTCAGTTTGAAAAAGCAGAAAAAGAAGCAGCAAACGAGCTGTGGGGAAATGAAAAGCCCAGCAAGCAAAGTTTGGGAGGACAAGCAGTGCAGGCGACAGAGAGCCGTGGAGCAAGGAGGAAGCCGACGGTGGTGCACAATGCAGCATGGCAGGCCAGCAGAAGCACAAGAGAGGCAGGCAGGCAGGCAGGCAGGCAGGCAGGCAGGCAGGCAGGCAGGCAGGCAGGCAGGCAGGCAGGCAGGCATTTGGTAGTTGTTGTCTTGTTGTCTTGTGATCCCGCCGGCTGTGTTCAGCTGTGAGTTGTTGCAGGAACGAGCCGATTGCATGAACGAGCTGGTTGTGGCCGTCACAAAGAGGCGGGGCTATGCAAATAGGGTGTGCCGGGGCAGTCGGGAAGGTGCTGGGAGTGTGCGGGCCTCAGGCCGGCGAGGCCGATGAAGGTCCGAAACAGGGCCTGAGCCAGAGAGGGCCTGGGGCTGGGAGCCCCCGGGTCCGGGCCGACTGGATGTGGTGTTGCCTGGATGTGGTGTGGGCTTGGGCCGGAGGTGTGCTGCCGGCAGGGCCCAGCCCTCCCTCTCCCCATGGAGGCATGTCTAGCCTGGCTTTGGGCCCGTCTGCGCGCGCGCCTTTCGGGTTATCGCTTCTCGGCCTTTTGGCTAAGTGTTAAGAGTATTTATACTGGAGACACTTAGCTGGATAGCATTCAGAGACCCCCCTTCTCTGCCTATGCAGGATCGCCCACCTTCTGGTGGACTTCACCTGCTTGCCGCAATTGGGTTGGGGGCATTCCTCTGATAAACGAGCTGCGATCGCCAGGCGGACGGCTTTGCCTACGGCCTGAGGAGGATTTGAGGGATTTTTGGCTTGCTGAGCGCTGCTGGAAGTCCTTGGGTGGCTTAACGGGTATCAGGACCCCCCTTGCTTTGCCTAGGGACATCGTCTCTTTTAGAGACTTCAGTCCCTTGCCGCTTTACTTGGGGCCAATCCTGTGCTTGAAGAGTTGCTCTTGGACGGAAGGTGGTTTTTGGTGAGCCAGAGGTTTTTCTTTTTCTCTTTCGGGTATCGAAAGCGAGTTTGAGATGCCATTCTCCTACGAATTTACATCTGGGTAGAGGATGAAAAACACCATCCGTATAGAAGTTGAGGAAGAACACCGTGGTCGGAAGGACTTCAAGTTTGTCGTGAGGGAGATACTTCTAGGAGTCTTCGCCCTCAAGAATGACGACATCCTTTGTCTTCAGGACCAGGAGAGACGTGGATCTTACACCATCACGTTCACGTCTCTGGCAAGCTGCGAGAACATCTCTGGCAAGCTGCGAGAACATCTATGCAGTGCTTGCGAATAAAGAAATGAGAGAGGATAGACTGGAAGGCCTACATTTTTTTCTCTTGTACGGGTTGGAGGACGTCCATCTGGTCGTCCATATGTACAACCCGCACATCGATACCGCTGATGTTTCCACCTTTTTACAGCGGTATTGTTCGGAAGTACGCTTTTCCCATATGGTCAAGGGCGGACAAGGTCACTGGAATGGGAAGCGTAAATATTTTGTGAAGCTGCGCAGAGACCCGGACGGAATTGGGGGCTTCATGCACCCGCCGTCTAATTTTTCTATCGGCAGAAATAGGGGATACCTATTTTATTCAGGGATGCCCTTATACTGCCGTAATTGCTCTCGGTTCGGGCACACGAAAGAGGCATGCCCTGAAGCTAAGTTGGTCCGTTGCCATAAGTGTGATCAGCCGGGCCACATTGCTGCATCCTGCAAGCTTCAGATGACATGCAATATGTGTGGGCAGGCAGGCCACACATATAAAGATTGCCCCAGTAAGGCGAGTAAGAAAAAGGGAGCTGGGCCAAGTGAAAAGACAAAACCTGGTCCAGGGTCGGAGCAGAGGCCAGCAGCGGTTGCTGGCCCAGCTAAGATGACTCTGGAGGCATCAGGTGAGCAGTCCATGACACCGGAAAAAGCCGTGGTCGAGAGGAGGGGCTCGTACGGGCCGGAGAAGACTCCTGCTGGTCAGGAGTCTTCCGTGAAGGACCAGAGCCTCCGCAGAAGGTCGGTGGCAAGTTTAGGACAAGGGTCTGCTTTGCCAACGGTGGCCCTTGTTCCTATTGATACGGCAAGCACACAGGCGGTGAGATCGGAGCATAGTGCGGTAAAGGTCCCAGGTGCGGTAGAATCCGAGCAGGCATTTGCGATACCAACAGCAACGGTGCCTGCAAGGAAGGGCGAGAGCACCAGCCGCCGGGCATCAACATTAACTTTAAAGGAATTGGAGCAAGAGGTCAAGACATTGTCAGTCTTGAGTTTTGCCAAGACAATTCCTGATGCCCCCGAAGAAAAGTGGATCACGGTCGAGGATAAAAAGAAGGTGCGGAGGTCGCAAAGGCGGAGACGGGCGGAAGCGGCGGGGTCATCTGCGACGGAGGAATCTGGCGTGGAGGATCGGAGCTGTCGGAAGCCCAAAGAAAAAGCGACCGGTGCACCTCGAGGTAAGGAAGGCGGAAGTCCGAGGCCAGCCGAGAAGCGGATGAAAAGTGAGGTCGCTATCGGAGTCCGGAGGAGATCATCATGCTCGAGCGAGGGAGATTTCCGGAGGGTGGTCGACCCACAACATGTGTCGTCATCTGATCCGGTGAACATCGAGGATCCAGCTTCCCCTGAACAAGGAGAGGAGGGGTCCCGGGTAATCTCTTGCGAGAGCAGTCCGGACTCGGACATGGACAGCGTTACTTCAAAAGACTTTAAATGACTTCACTAAAGGCGGCCTCGCTGAATGCGAGATCTTTAAAGAGCCCTAATCGTAGGGCTGCTTTGTTTTCCTACCTCGAGACTTTGGACTGTGATCTTATTCTTTTACAGGAGTGTGCTATTGAGAGCAGCATGGACTATGCTCACCTGAAAAAAGACTGGAAACTGGGATTGTCTGTGTGGTCCGGCTCCAACGATGCCAAGCCCACTGGGGTGGGAGTTTTGTGCCGTGGCCCACACTTTACAATACAAAACGTGACTGAGATTATGCCCGGACGAGCAATTTTAATTGATATGTTTTTTAAGGGTCTTTTTTTACGTATTTTAAATGTGTACGCCTCTCCTGACAAGCAGGAGAGAGCAGAATTATTTGAACTCTTACCTCTTTTTTGCATTGGGTCATCTCCTCTGCTAGTCGGAGGAGATTTTAACTGTGTTTTACCAGGAGAAATCCGACTTGGAGGTGACCCTAATAGAAAAGATAGAACTTCTTGCCTGCTCAAAAATCTTACTGATGATATTAAGTTGAAAGATGCTTTTAAAATGTGCTGTGCTAACCCTGATTTTACTTGGTCAAACGGGAGGGTTCAATCCCGAATCGATTTTATTTTTTTATCTGATGGTTTTAACCCTTTTAAATGTGAAGTTTTAAACAATGTGTTTTCCGATCACAAAGTTTTAATTTCACAGGTGGAAATGCCAGGGGAGAAAAGGGTGAACCGAGGCCTCTGGAGATTGAACACCCAACTCCTCGAAAACCCCCAAATTTGTGACCGGTTTGTACGGACCTACCAGAGCTGGCAAGGTAGGCGAGAACCCCGTGAGTCTATGCTGCTCTGGTGGGAGGGTACCAAACCTAAAATCAGGGATTTTTTTATTAAAGCAGGCAAAGAAGTAGCAAGAGGTAAGAGACAGTATTTTTATCTTTTAAATTTAAGTTAAGAGATGCAGAAGTTGACGTTGAAAATGATATTTTATTGTTAAAAGCTGAGATCACAAAAACGTTGGAACAAAAAGGGAAAGAAATCATTTTTAATTCCCACGTGCAACACCTGGAGGAAGGAGAAAAATGTTCCCGTTTCTTTTTTAAAAAGGTCATAGATAAAAAAGATCTCATTTTATCTTTAGAAGGGAAGACCTCAAGAAGTGATATTTTAAATGTGGCTTTTAACTTTTACCAACTTCTTTTTAATGAAAAACAAATTGATGCATCTCTTTTAAATGATTGTCTTGATGTTTTAACATGTAAATTAAGTTCCTTAGACCATGATGTTTTAACAAAATATTTCTATGGATGAACTTTTTACTGTTTTTAAGAGTTTTTCTTTTAACAAAGCCCCAGGTGAAGACGGCTTGCCGGTTGAGTTCTATTTGCACTTTTGGGAGCTTTTAAAAGATGACTTGTTTTTATTGTTTAAAGAGGCTTGTTTAACTGACGTTTTACCCCCTTCCTGGAGAAGAGGGATTGTTTCTTTGATTTTTAAAAAAGGAGATAAGGGTAGTCTAAGTGATTACAGGCCAATCACACTCCTTAACTTAGACTACAAAGTCATGGCCAAACTTATCTCCTTACGTCTTAAGCCTTTTTTAAATGTTTTAATCCAGCCAGAACAGGTGTGTGGGGTCCCTGGGCGGAGCATGGCAGAATCCCTAAATGTTATACGCGATGTAATTTGGTATTGCAAAGAAAGAAACCAAAATGTGGCTATTTTATCTCTTGATTTTGAAAAAGCCTTTGACCGTGTTTCTCATGAATTTCTTTTTAAAGTTTTAGAAAAAATGTTATTACCCAATTTTATTCTCAATGCTATTAAGATTTTATACAAATCCTGTTTTAGCCAAATTTCTATCAATGGTTTTTTAACTCAAAATGTGTTTTTAAAGTCGGGGGTGAAACAAGGCTGCCCGTTGTCCCCCCTTCTTTTTATCTGTGCAATTGAACCGCTTTTATGTTTTTTAAGAAATGACAAAGTTATAAGAGGTGTGCAAATACCTGGCGGCGGTGGCCGCCAGGTAAAAGTCTTAAGCTATGTGGACGACGTGACCATTTTATGCACCACCTCTTATTCTTTAAAGCGTGTTTTTACCCAGGCAGCTTTTTTTTGCGGTGCCTCAGGTTTTAAAATCAATGCACAGAAGTCCAACTGTTTGGGTGTGGGGTCTTGGGATGCTTCCCTGACCCCCGAAATTACCATCAGACGGGACGAAATTAAAATTTTGGGTATTGTTTTTAATGCTGAGAACACGGGTCTTTGCAATTGGAAAAGAAGGTTTTAATGTGGAACTTACGTAACTTAACTATGGAAGGGAAGATTTTAATTATCAAAGCCGTTTTACTGCCAATTATGTTGCACGTGGGCATGGTTTTCCCCCCTTCCTCTCTTTTTATCAAAAGACTGACAAGAGTGTGTTTTAAGTTTTTATGGGGTTCCACAATGGAAAAATTGAAAAGAGATTTTATGTACAGGGACAAAAAAAGTGGTGGAAAAGATGTCCCTAACCTTCTTTTATTCTTTTATGTGAAATATTTTTGTTTTTGTTTTAAACTTTTTAATTCGGACGGCATTTTTAGTTGTTTTTTAAGATATGCGACAGGAATACTTTTTAAACATTGGTTTCGCCCTCCTCTGAATTCACCCATGCTTTTAACCCCCCCCAAGCACTACGTAGTCTTGGAGAAGGCGATACGAATGTTCACCCTCAAAGAGGTGGACATGGGAGTGCTGGGTGACCAAAGAAAGACAACTTTGTGCGTAAGACTGAGGAGGGTGTTTTACCCGTTTCTAACTTTTCCCAAGAAAGGTCAAAAAAAGTTTGGAGAAATGTGTTCGGGAAATTTTTAGCCAATGTGCATAAAGACCTTGCCTGGGCAGCCGTCCACCAGTGCCTTCCTACAAGAGAGTTCCAACATAGGAGAGGGCTGGTGGCAAGAGGCAAGTGTCCCAGGGAAATGTGTTGTATTGATGAAACTGTTTTACATTTATTCTGGAATTGCCCTTATGCCCAGCAGGTATGGAAAACCGCTGGGCCTCTTTTTAAGAGTATTGGGAACCTGGGCCATTTTAACCACGAAATGGTTTTATATGGTCTTTTTACCTGTCCTTCTTTTAAACAACATTCTGTCTGTTGGATCATTTTAAACTGTATTAAAAATGCCTTATGGAAAGTCCGAAATATTTTACTGTTCAAACGTGATTTTATTGATGTAAAAAATTGTATTAAAATGGCTTTTAGCGAAATGTATATTTATTTTTTACGTGACAAAAAGCATCATGGAAAAACTGATGCAATGTTGTTGTGGAAAGCTAATGAATGGAACAACATTTTAATGTAAAAAATTGTATTTTATCATGTACATTTTGTTTTAAATGAGGCCTTTTATTCTATTCTGTATAAACTTATGGCCTAAAGCTATCCTCTCTCTATTTTAAGATGTTTTTACGTTCTTCCTCAAACGTGATGGTGTTCTTTTATCTTGATGTTCAATAAATTTTTATTGAAACCTTATCTGTTCTTATCAGTTTAATATCTGATACGTCCCCTATCTGGGGACCATATATTAAATGGATTTTTGGAACAGGGAGATGGAAGAAGAGCTTGCTCTGCCCACTCCACGCATCGACCTGGTATTGCAGTACCTCCAGGACCGGTGCACTTCTCTTACTCAGTTTGAAAAAGCAGAAAAAGAAGCAGCAAATGAGCTGTGGGGAAATGAAAAGCCCAGCAAGCAAAGTTTGGGAGGACAAGCAGTGCAGGAGACAGAGAGCCGTGGAGCATGGAGGAAGCCGACGGTGGTGCACAATGCGTGGCTGCAGCATGACAGGCCAGCAGAAGCACAAGAGAGGCAGGCAGGCAGGCAGGCAGGCAGGCATTTATTTGGTAGTTGTTGTCTTGTGATCCTGGCTGTGTTCAGCTGTGAGTTGTTGCAGGAACGAGCTGATTGCATGAACGAGCTGGTTGTGGCCGTCACAAAGAGGCGGGGCTATGCAAATAGGGTGTGCCGGGGCAGTCGGGAAGGTGCTGGGAGTGTGCGGGCCTGAGGCCGGCGAGGCCGATGAAGGTCCGAAACAGGGCCTGAGCCAGAGAGGGCCTGGGGCTGGGAGCCCCCGGGGCCGGGCCGACTGGATGTGGTGTTGCCTGGATGTGGTGTGGGCTTGGGCCGGAGGTGTGCTGCCTGCAGGGCCCAGCCCTCCCTCTCCCCATGGAGGCATGTCTAGCCTGGCTTTCGGGTTATCGCTTCTCGGCCTTTTGGCACGATCAAGTGTCAAGAGGGTTCAGAGAGTATGCCAAGCCTCGGCCTGGAAGCATCGCCCCTTTCGGGGGGCTTAAGCTTCCTGCTGCTATAGGGGAAGGGCCTGCAATCTGTGAGGAGGGATCGTTTTTCAGGATCGATTTGATGCCTGTGAAATATTTGTGATGCAGATGCAAGGAGATGCAGCGGCCAATCCGGCGCGCTTCAAAAATACAGTGCGGATTCTTTTGCCTGAGGAGAAAAGAGGATCGGATGGCCTTACCTTTGTTATGGAGGAGATGATCATGAAGATGGCGGGATTGACTCCGAAGGATATCTATAGTCTCCCAGAATATCCTAAAAGAGGTCTGTATGAAGTTGTGTTTATGTCAACAGAGATCTACAGAGTATTTCAGAAAAAATATAATGAAAATAAAGATAGTAAAGCCTTTAAAGAGGTTGAAGTGGCATTTATGCATTCAGACACAATAAGAATTGTGACTGTTCAAATATATAACACCTATGTACCTGCTGCAGAAGTTGGTAAGCATTTGCTGAAGGTGGCAGAAGAGGTTGTTTTCTTGAAAAATGTCACTAATCGTTATGGAAGCTGGAACGGAAAAAGGTTGTTTCGGGTGAAATTTTATGAAGAGCAGACTTCTGAAGATGGAACACTTCATCCCCCGTCCCCCGTCTAACTTTAGAATTGGTGCGGAGAGAGGCTTTATGTTCTATTCCGGAATGCCTAAATTCTGTCAAAAGTGCAACGAATTTGGGCACACGCCAGCTGAATGTTCTGAAGCTATGGCTAGGTGCTCTAATTGTCATGAGTTTGGGCATAGAGCTGATCAATGCGAAAAGGAGAAAATCTGCACTTTGTGTAGTAAAGCAGGACATGTATATAGGGATTGTCCTGAGAAAGAAAAGAGTTTTGCAGAGGTTGTTATAATCAGAAAAGAAGAAGAAAGAAGAAAAAAGAAGAAAAGAAGAAGAAGAAAAAAGGAAGGAAGAACGAAGAACTGAAGACAGAAGAAAAGAAGAAAGAAGGAAGGAAAGAAGAAGAGAAGAAAGAAGAATGGAGGAGGAGGAAGCTAAAGAATTAGAGGATTTGGTGGAATTAACTGGAATGATGGCAATTGAACAAGGTCCTGCTCCTCTTGAGACAGGGTTGTCTTTTGATGATGACTTGGGTCTGTCTGTCTTTGAGGTTCCTGGAAAAGAAGAAGAAATGAAAGTGAAACAGGAGAGTAGTGATGAAGAAGAGACAGTAAGGAAAAGACATAAATTTGAATATGACAGTGATGCTTTGGGTATAGAGCAAAAAATGAAATCACCGCTAACCAAGAGAGGGAATCGACTTCCGGTTCTTGATGCAGCCCTCCATGCCGGTCCGGTACGGCAATATATCGATCAAAACAGGCACTGAAAGTGGGAAGGAGGGTGGCGTCCGGAAGGTCATCAAAGCGGTGGAGCCAGAAAGTGAGTAATGATTATTATTACTATAAGTTTTGGTGGGCCCATTTCAACTGTACCTATTTAATTTAATTTAATTTACAATTATTTAATACATGGTTTAGGACCCAATCTTCCAGAACTAATTTGGATTTGAATTCAGTATATCAATTTTCATATTAATCTTATTGGCCAAATAAAACTCTAATGTCTGGACTATTCCCTGTAATTAATTAATTAATAATTATTATTATCATTATTATTATGATTGTTATACACTTTCAATACAATATATATCTTTATTTATATTATGGCTAATATGCAATAACGTGATCTTTTAATTGGTTAATTCATTCTTTTATTGGTGTTGTCTATAAAGTTGTTGTTTCACGGGGAGGTGCTTGAGCTTCTGAAGAAGTGACGTATTGGTCACGAAACGCGTCAAGCTACACTCACCCTGCCTGCTTGTACTGTCAATTTTAAGGATTTCATTAAAGTTTATCGGTTTTAACTCACTTTCTGGCTCCACCGCTATGATGACCTTCCGGACGCCACCCTCCTTCCCACTTTCAGTGCCTGTTTTGATCGCTATATTGCCGTACCGGACCGGCATGGAGGGCTGCATCAAGAACCGGAAGTCGATTCCCTCTCTTGGTTAGCGGTGATTTCATTTTTTGCTCTATACGCATTGCATGTTTGTGCTTCATCCGGTTTTGGAACGCCGCCAGCTACTGAAGGATTCGTGAGTAAATTCATACTATTTTCACTATCGATCCACATATATTTGAGCTTCTATGTACTGACTATTAGTGTTTACGCTCAGTGTGGCTATCTATTGCGATGGAAGGTGGAGCCGGTCCTGGTAATGGGGACAGGGGAGATTTTTTGAGCACTGGTTCAGGCATTTTTAGTGCAAGCGAGAGACAGGCCGCAGATATATTCTCTGATGTGGGAGGAGATGAATTGTTTCTATATTCGGACACAGATGATACCTCTGAATTATGTAAAAGGCTTGAAAGATCGATGATTAAGGAAATGCGCCTTTGGTGGGATATATCCACCTTTGGTGGGATATATCCACCCTTGAGAATTATTTGAAAGTGGGCAGAATCCCTAGAGGTTTGCGCATACGCAATTTTCCTGCATTCTCTGATGTGTCTAAAGATTTCATTGAGGCATGGAATAATACACTATCTTTGTGTTCATCTAAGTTAATGGAACTAATTATTGATTTCCATGCCAAACGCCATACAGTGATTCAATCTGACATTAAAGAGGTGCAGCTCAAACTTTTGAACCTTGAAGCCAAATCTGATACTGCGGAACTACTAAATGATATTAAGTTTCGTGTCCATAAATTGGAAACTGATGTTAAACGTAACAAAAGGGAAAAGTTCTTAAGAGACAAGAGGGATTACGAGCTCAACAGAGTTTATGATTGGAACATCAGGACGAACTTTTCGGCTGTTCGTTCCAGATTTCCCAGAAAGCAATTTAAAGGGAAACCACACACAGATAAAAAAGTTCGCTTCAGGGATCCGGATAATTATATGTCTGAAGGTACTGCATCCTCCTCCTCATATCTGTATACGGAAGGGGAATTATCCCAGAGCGATTCGGAGGAGGACACCAGACGACAGGAGCCTCACGATTACAGGAGGGCCCCTTTAGACAGGGACCGAGTCAAGACGCGGAGTCAGCCAGGTGCGGTGGACGCAAGAGGTCTGGATCGAAACAAAAACAAAAAGAAACACAACGACAAACATCACTGAACCGGGACATAGAACAAGCACGATATGACTTTCTATCGAGATATGTATTAACTGATATTGAAATCAAAGTTTTGAACTATGGTTTGAGTTTTGTTCCGGACCATGGCATACGTACTTTTGATACTATTCTGGACATTAATAATTTAGTCCGCAAACTAACTTTAAAAAGACACTATAATTCTAGCTGCTCATTTATAGACGGGCAGTCAGGGATGTTGCCAACGGGGGATGCTTTGAGTTTGGATGATGTGAATAACACTATTGATGCCAGCGATATTGCACACTGTACCGACCAGACTGATGCTAACATAGAATTTTCTTTTGATGATTTCTGTACCCTCAATGATATGGAGGATTTGTTGTTAGATTCCTCGAGGAGTAATGATCATGTCGCTCATACTAAGTTGTGTAATAAGTCAAGGTTTTACCCTATTCAGAGTAGAGGTATGCATATCGACATGTTTCAGAAATTGGTTATTGGTGATTTGTCGAAATATAGAAGCAAGAATAATACTAACAGTTACCTGGATAGGAAGGAGTTAAAAGCAATCGCAGATTTAAAAGCTAACAAATCTATTGTAGTGAAAAGTGCTGACAAGGGAGGCTCAGTGGTAGTTTTGGATTCTGATTATTATATATCCGAGGCCATGAGACAGCTTCAAGACACCAACACATATGAGCCACTTGATTATGATCCTACTGACAGATTTAGATCTGCCCTTCGTGGCCTTCTAGATTGGGCCAAAAGTGAGTCCATACTTAATGAAAAAGAATTTGTATATCTTGAATGCACGACTCCACGCATTCCTATATTTCATTGGTTGCCCAAAGTGCATAAAAGTACATCTAATGTACAGGGTCGACCAATAGTGTCGGGCATTGGCTCTCTCAATGAACACCTGTCAGAGTATGTAGACCGTTTGTTGCTTCCGATTGTGTTAGGCTTACACAGCTACCTCAGAGACAGCACGGATTGTATTAACAAATTTTGTAATACTACTTGGAAATCATCCTTTTTGTGGGTCACGATGGATGTGGCAGCACTTTATTCCTCCATAGATCACATATTGGGCACATCAGCTGTCCGTTTTTGGCTAGATCACACAAACCTTTATTCAGAAATGCAGAATGATTTTCTCTTGCGTTCATTGCACTATCTCCTGAATACTAACTATTTCATGTTCAATGGTTCCTACTACCTCCAGAGAAGAGGCGCTGCGATGGGTGCTCGGTTTGCCCCCTCGTATGCGAATCTTTTCATGGGGTGGTGGGAACGGTTATTCATTTATGGTGAAGGCAACCCTTACCGTACCCAAATAGTTAAGTACTACAGGTACATTGACGATCTGATCCTAGTATGGGATGGTGATGTTTCTTCAGTGGAGGCCTTTGCAAAATATTGCAATAGCACAAACTGCGGTATCTCCTTTACGTGTGACCAAAATCCTGCACATATATCATTTTTGGATATTACTTTTTCGATTGACAATGGCAGGGTAGTTACTGATCTATACCGCAAACCAATCACACGCAATACTTTATTGCATGCGGCCAGTTGTCATCCTTCCAATGTGATACGGGGGGTCCCTGTAGGACAGTTCCTGCGTCTCCGCAGGATCTGTACCTCATGGGACTCATTCAACGATCAGGCCATGCTCCTGTGGGACCGTTTAGTCCAGAGGGGTTACCCCTTTTGGGATATCAAGAGAGCTTATGATAGGGCAGTGGGTACAAGCCGCGAGGATCTTTTGACTGTGAACTACACAACAAGATCCAATAGACATTATCAACTAAAACAGAGACCCGAAAGACCTCCGGATGAGGCATCGGGCGTGATTGATAGTTTCCCTCACATAATTACCACCTACTCACATGATAGTTCATTTGTCCGCAGAACAATTGAAAAACATTGGAAAATTTTGAAATTGGACCCTAATCTTAGGGATATCCTACCCTCACGTCCACAATTTACATATAAGAGAGGCTCCAGTTTGGGGTCTATTTTATCTCCTAGTTTATTTGTGGATCCAAGGTTACAGAAACCCACACACTGGTTAGATGTCAAGGGCTGTTACAGGTGTGGGGTTACTCGCTGTGGAGCTTGCATATATATGAAAACATCTAAGGATTTTGTAGGTAACAATGGCCCCCGTAGGTTTAAAATAGATTTCTATGCAAACTGTGGAACCAAAAATGTTATCTATCTCATTACGTGTCAGTGTGGCTTGCAGTATATAGGAAAAACCATAAGACCCATCCGGAAACGCATTTCTGAGCATTTGAGTTGTGTATCACGTCGTGATCACAGCTCTGCAGTTGCTAAACACCTATTGGAACATCATAATGGCAAATCATGCCTTTTTTTCAGGTCATAGATAGAGTTGTTCCGGGGGTCCGTAAGGGAGAAACGGAGACCTCACTTCTGAGGAAGGAGGCCTTCTGGATCTATAAGTTATGCACGGTTGCACCGAAAGGATTAAACAGAGAATGGGAACTAAATTGTTTTGTGGACTGAACTAGTTGCTCAAATTTATTTATTTATCTAATTAATTACCATCATGATTATTATTATTTTTGGCTAATATTATAGTTTGAGTTTCTTACCCAATTGTGCTCGTGTCGATCTTTCCCTGTTTTTTATGCACTTTCAAGAACATCTTGTCGTAAAAGCTACTAGTCTCCTATATATATGTTTCATTGGTGGTTCACACTTGTTCCTTGGCTTTCTCTTGTGTTGCGATTTTGATCCTTATCTTTAGCTTAACTGCTCAGGTTTTCATTTTTGTATCTATTTTGTTACCAGTAACTGATAAGACATTTACATTCCCTTGGGGGTTGTAAAATTTTCAAATACGTATACTTTGTTATCTTCTATGAGGATCCTATTTATTATACAACATCGATTCGGCTAATGTCTCCCTCACTGCACTTACTATTACCATATTATTATCATTATGATTATTATTACTATAAGTTTTGGTGGGCCCATTTCAACTGTACCTATTTAATTTAATTTAATTTACAATTATTTAATACATGGTTTAGGACCCAATCTTCCAGAACTAATTTGGATTTGAATTCAGTATATCAATTTTCATATTAATCTTATTGGCCAAATAAAACTCTAATGTCTGGACTATTCCCTGTAATTAATTAATTAATAATTATTATTATCATTATTATTATTATTGTTATACACTTTCAATACAATATATATCTTTATTTATATTATGGCTAATATGCAATAACGTGATCTTTTAATTGGTTAATTCATTCTTTTATTGGTGTTGTCTATAAAGTTGTTGTTTCACGGGGAGGTGCTTGAGCTTCTGAAGAAGTGACGTATTGGTCACGAAACGCGTCAAGCTACACTCACCCTGCCTGCTTGTACTGTCAATTTTAAGGATTTCATTAAAGTTTATCGGTTTTAACTCACTTTCTGGCTCCACCGCTTTGATGACCTTCCGGACGCCACCCTCCTTCCCACTTTCAGTGCCTGTTTTGATGCTTTGGGTATAGCTGAGGAGCAGGAGGATGCGTCTTCTGATGTATCGGGCAGTGTGACTGTGAAAAGAAATACAAGTGGGCCTGAAGAAAGGCTAAGTCAAACACCGGTTCTTGAGATGGTGATGTTAACGGAAAAAAATACAAGTGGGACTGAAGAAAGGCTAAGTCAAACACCGGTTCTTGAGATGGTGATGTTAACGGAAAAAAATAATGAAATAACCTGATGTCTTTCTGTTTGGTATCCTTCAATGTAAGGAGTATACAGAGTAAAACCAGAAGGGTTGTAATGTATGATTTCCTATCCTGTTTGGTATCCTTCAATGTAAGGAGTATACAGAGTAAAACCAGAAGGGTTGTAATGTATGATTTCCTATCCTGTTTGGTATCCTTCAATGTAAGGAGTATACAGAGTAAAACCAGAAGGGTTGTAATGTATGATTTCCTATCCTCTCTAAGTGCTAATGTGATTGCATTACAAGAATGTGGTTTATGTTCGGAGTATGATTTTGAAAAAGCAAAAAAAGATTGGACTTGGACTTTTGGGTGTTCGGTTTGGTCAAGTGACTTGAGTTGTAAAAATTCAGGAGTTGGTTTGTTATTTTGTAGTTTTGATTTTGAAATAATTTCTTATTATGAAATTGAGCCAGGTAGAGCAATTTTAGTTAAAGTAAATTATCAGAATAAAGTTTATAGATTTATGAATATTTATGCTCCGACAGAAAAAGAAGCAAGATATTAGTTGTTTAAAAAAATATATTTATTTTTATCAGGAATTGAACCTTTAATTATTTGCGGGGACTTTAATTGTATCTTAGAGAGGAAAGAGAGGAAAGACAGGAAAGGAAGGTTTTGAAGTTAAAGAATCAACTGAGGAAGTTAAAAATGAGATAAACAAATGGTTGATAAATAGAGGGAAAAACAATTTTTAATGCGCGAGTTAGGAATTTAGAAGAAGACGAAAAATGTACGTGATTCTTTTTTTAAAAAATTCAGAGTAAAAAGACTTTTATAAATAAAATTGAAGAAGAGACAGAAATTGAAGGAATTTTAGGTAAAGTATATGAATTTTATAGTAATTTATTTAAGGAAAAAAGGTGTGATTTGAATATGTCTTCAGATTTTATCAATAATATTGAAAAAGCCATTTCTAAGGAAGACTATTTGATTTTAGAGAAAGATGGAAGACTTTTTGATTTTAGAGAAAGATATTAGTCTGGATGAAGTTTGGTCAGTAATTTTATCTTTTTCTAATGGGAAATCACCGGGAAATCACCGGGAAGTGATGGTCTAACTGTGGAGTTCTATCAAAAGTTTTGGGAGGTAATTAAGAATGATTTTATGGAAATGATTAAACAAGTTTTTAATGTAGGGGAACTTTCTTATTCACAAAAAAAAGGAATAGTGACGGTAATATATAAGAAAGGGGAAAAGAATAGAATCAAAAATTATAGACCCATAACTTTATTGAATATGGATTATAAAATAATAGCGAAGGTGTTTGCGAATAGAATAAAATTAGTTATAGATCAAATAATTAATAAAGGACAAGTATGTGCGGTTCCTGGGAGAAGTGTGTGGGAGAATTTATTTATTATTAGAGACGGTTTGGAGGATGTTTTACAAAGAAAACAAGGTATTGTATTATTGTCATTGGACTTTGAGAAAGTTTATGACAGAGTAAATCATAGCTTTATGTTTATGGTTTTAGAAAGGTTTGGTTTTCCTAGGAGTTTTATTGATAAAATTAAGGTTTTGTATAAGAATGTAACAAGTGAAGTGTTAATAAATGGTTTTAAGACGGATTCAATTAATATAGACTCGGGTGTAAGGCAGGATTCAATTAATATAGACTCGGGTGTAAGGCAGGGTTGCCCGTTGTCGCCAGTTTTATTTATTTGCATAATTGAGCCGTTGTTGTTAGCAATAAACAGAGATAAAGTGATTAGAGGTCTATCTGTACCAGGTAAAAAAGAAGTTATTAAAACCTTAAGCTATATGGATGACGTAGTAATATTATGTTCAAACAAAGAATCAGTTAATAGAGCTATTTTCTGGGCGGAACTTTTTAATCAAGCGTCTGGTTTTAAAATGAATGTAGAAAAATGTGAGTGTAATGCGTTTGGTAAATGGTAAATGGGTAGATTTTGAGAACTGTAAAGTTAATATTGGAAGAGAAAATAGTAGAGTTTTAGGAGTTATTTTTTCTCAAGATGTGTCTGGTGTGTTAAGTTGGAGTGAAGCACTAGAAAAAATAAAGAAGAAATTAGATTTATGGAAACTAAGAAGTTTAACTATAACTGGAAAAGTATTAATCATTAAGGCTGTGATTTTACCGATATTATTGTATGTTGGTTTGGTGTTTTTACCAAGCTATTTATGGATGAGGAAATTTTGTAGAGAAATTTTTGTATTTATTTGAGGGTCCAAAATGGAAAAATTAAGACGGGAGTATATGCATAGAGATGTGAGAAATGGAGGTAAAAGTGTTCCAAATATTCAGGAATTTCTGGAGTTAAAATATTTATCTATGATTTTAAAATTTTTAAGACAAGAGAAAGATGTAAGTTATTTTATTAGATATGGAAATTATTTTATTAGATATGGAAATAAGTATAGATCGGAAAAAACCAATGGCTTTTAATGGAACACGTTTTTATAATGTTTTAGTTAAAATAGTTAATAAATGGGAGTTAAAAGATTTTACAGTGGTTGAACTATTAAATGTTAAAAAAATTATAAAAGATAGAAGTAAAAAGGAGTTAGTGTGTATGGTGGAAAACTATAATAGTAAAGTAAGCAAAGAAATTTGGAATTTGGTTGTAAATGTAAATTTGACTAATAGCCAAAAGGATTTAACTTGGTCAATAGTACATCAATGTTTGCCGGTTAAAAATTTTCAATACAATAGGGGATTATTAAAAAGTCCCAAGTGTCCGAGAGAAAATTGTAATTTTAATGAGACTTGTATGCATGTCTTTTGGAACTGCAAATTTGCACAAGATATATGGAAACATTTTAGTCCTATTTTAAAAGGCGTGACTGGATTAAAATGGATAAGTTATGAGGTTATTAATTTTGGACTTGGTAGAGGTAATATGGAAGGTGAGGAATCTGTTAATATTTAAAAATATGGTGTTAGACATGAAAGAATGTAAAGGTATGATACTTTGTGGCATGTATCTATATTTTTTAAAAGATAAAAAATATAAAGGTAAAGTTGCCGAATCTAATTGGAAACTAAATAAATGGAATGATTATCTACGATGATGTATGAGATGGAAAGAGACTTAATAAAATTAAGTGAGTCTTATATAATCTAAAAAAGCAAAGAAAAAAAAAATCTGTTCTTATCAGTTTAATATCTGATACGTCCCCTATCTGGGGACCATATATTAAATGGATTTTTGGAACAGGGAGATGGAAGAAGAGCTTGCTCTGTCCACTCCACGCATCGACCTGGTATTGCAGTACCTCCAGGACCGGTGCACTTCTCTTACTCAGTTTGAAAAAGCAGAAAAAGAAGCAGCAAACGAGCTGTGGGGAAATGAAAAGCCCAGCAAGCAAAGTTTGGGAGGACAAGCAGTGCAGGAGAAAGCAGAAAAAGAAGCAGCAAACGAGCTGTGGGGAAATGAAAAGCCCAGCAAGCAAAGTTTGGGAGGACAAGCAGTGCAGGAGACAGAGAGCCGTGGAGCAAGAGCAAGGAGGAAGCCGACGGTGGTGCACAATGCGTGGCTGCAGCATGACAGGCCAGCAGAAGCACAAGAGAGGCAGGCAGGCAGGCATTTGGTAGTTGTTGTCTTGTGATCCCGGCTGTGTTCAGCTGTGAGTTGTTGCAGTAACGAGCTGATTGCATCAACGAGCTGGTTGTCTGCGCGCGCGCGCCTTTCGGGTTATCGCTTCTCGGCCTTTTGGCTAATCTCAAGTGTAGTATCTTGTGGTTGCGTAGACCCTATCTGAAGAACGGAGAAACCATTGGTCCTCTGGACTAGGCTGACAAGCAGAAGCTTGATGAAAGCTGGGCTGCTGTGCTCCCATGAGGGTGGCCCCTGACTTGCATTTTGAGTCAGGGGAGATGCACATGCACCCATGCTTAATCAAGCTTCACTTCCTTTGCCCTTGCCATTAGGTGGGCGGGAAGTCTTTTCTTTTTCTTGCTGCCAACCAGAGCCTTGCAAAAGGCAACCAATGGCCTTGCACCGCCCACTCCAGCACCCTTTTTGTGTCTGGTTTGAGCACCCTGGATGGGGTCACGGTCTTTTGGCTGGACTCGCAGGCCATGACACGCCCTGGGGGAAGCTTCGGCAGAACCCAGGGTAGACGGGACTCCCCCTAGCTTCGGCGAAGGGGAGTCCAAACGTCCCCAAACCCCTTCGGGGGGGCGGGGTGGTGGGCCCTCCCTAGCTTCGGCGAAGGGGGACCCACCCGTTCGAGCTGTTCGCTGGCGGTAGCTGGGAACAGCTTGGGCAACGGAGCCCATGCCTTCAGGTAGGACTCGGAAGGATGATTCAATATCATCTTGTGGTTGCGTAGACGGGACTCCCCCTAGCTTCGGCAAAGGGGAGTCCAAACGTCCCCAAACCCCTTCGGGGGGCAGGGTGGTGGGCCCTCCCTAGCTTGGCGAAGGGGGACCCACCCGTTCGAGCTGTTCGCTGGCGGTAGCTGGGAACAGCTTGGGCAACGGAGCCCATGCCTTCGGGTAGGACTCGGAAGGATGATTCAATATCATCTGTGGTTGCCTAAGGTTATCCAGAAGAACCCCCCTCCTCGGCCTTGGAGCATCGGTGCCTAGCACCTTAAGCCCCATGCTGCTATAGGGGAGGAGGCATATCTTTTGTCGGGTTGTGATCGTGTAGCTGTTTTGTCTTCGCTGGAGAGAATTCGCTGCATTTTCTTTTGTTGGAAGAAAAAGTAATGACTGTACATTTGTTTAATCCTTTTTCGGATTTGAATTTGGTTAAGGCCTTCCTTCTCCGTTTTTGTTCTACTGTGAGAGGTGGGGATAAGCTTTCAAACCGTTATGGCACATTTAATGCAAAGTTCAAATTTTGGGTTAGGTTGAAACCTGATCCTGATGGCATAGGTGGCGTGAGACATCCCCCTGCTAACTTTACAGTGGGTGGCTATAGGGGGTTCCTGTTTTATGCGAGACAACCAAGATACTGCAGAGTGTGTTTTCAATTTGGACACACCAAAGATGATTGCAGAAAACAAAAATGCTGCCGTAACTGTGGGAAGGAAGGTCATGAGTCCAGTTCATGTGACCTTCCAAAAAAATGTGACTTATGTGGTCAGCCTGGGCATACATGCAGGAATTGTCCAAGGGCTGCAAAAATGAAGGCCCGTTCCTATACTGAGGCTGTAAAGAGGAGTGTGGAGTTGGTGGAGGCAAGGTGGTCTCCCAGGAGAGCGGAACAGCAGGTTGTAAGTGAGCCTCCTGGGGAAACAGTGGAGGTAGAGGTGCCAGAGGAAGCGGAGGAGGTGACGGAAGTGGCGGAGGAGATTGAAGTGGTTGAGGAGACTGAGGTTTTGGAAGTGGTGGTACCTCAGGAGGAAGAAGAGGAGGAGGAAGGTGAAGAGCAGAGTTTTGGCGACAATCTGGAGGTGATAGGAATGGATGCCGTGGATGAAACAGAATTTTCCATGAGTGAAGTTTTGGGAACTTTTAACATTGAGTCACCTATAAGTCCGCCAGAAGAGAGACTTCAAATTATTGACTTTTCTTCTTTCGAATCTGGGAAGGAGACAGAAGATGAGATGCAAGTATTTTGGCAAAAAACTGTAAAAGGAAGGGAAGAGCATGGTGCTATTGCAAAAAAACAAAGGGTGGAGAATCCTATGCATTCCTTTGAAGGAGACCCGCAAGCTCCTATTGAAGTGCCTGAAAATATGGATGTGTCAGGTGTGAAATGAATGATTTAATTTGTTGATGGCTCTCAAAAGTTCGTAGAGCCACTGTTTTTGATTTTCTTCAGTCTCAAGATGCAGACGTATTCTGTTTGCAAGAATGCGGTCTGAGTGATGTGCCGTCTGAAAGTGAATGGGTATGTGGTAAATGTGTTTGGTCAATTGCTCATTTAAATAAAAATGAGGATGTTGGGTTGTTGATAAAAAATAAGGATGTGAAATTAACATCTTATACTGTAGTGGTTCCAGGTCATTTAATTTTGGTTGAGTTAGAGTTTAAGGGTGAGAAATTAACATCTTATACTGTAGTGGTTCCAGGTCGTTTAATTTTGGTTGAGTTAGAGTTTAAGGGTGAGAAATTTCATTTGTTTAATGTATATGCTCCTACAGGGAAAAATGATATATTTGAGTTTTTTGAGACTTTAAAGTATTGGTTACCGGGAAGAGATCCTGTTATGGTTTTGGGGGATTTCAATTGTGTACTGACTAAAGGAGGGAGGCTGGGAGGTGGAAGTGCTTTAGATGTAACGGGAAAATTAATAAATGATATGATGATGGACTTTAGTTTAAAGGAAGTTTCTCAAGTGTTAGGTTTGAAAAATGTTGAGTTTACTTATTTCTCTGATAGTGGGAGTACTGCTTCAAAAATTGACCATATTTTTTTGTCCAAACATTTTAGTGTTAATTGTTTTGAAACGAGACCCGTTCTTTTTTCGGATCATGTGGCGCTATGGGGGGAAGTATTGTTTGTAAATGGTACAAAAAGTGGAAAAGGATTATGGAAAATGAACTTAAAATTGCTAGAAGATGAAAAAGTTTGTGCGGATTTTTCTAATTTTTCTAAAAAGTTAGTCAAAAAGAAAAGTGAGTTCAAGGATATATTAAAGTAGTGGGATTGGTTTAAGGGTAAAGTGCATGTGTTTTTTAAAGGGGTTGGGTATAAGAAAGCCAAAGAAAGACGTGCTTTATATAGTGGTTTTCAAAATAGGTTGAGGACTCTAGGTAAAGATGTGTATAATGATATAGTGGAAACAAGACGGGATGTGAAAAAGTTTTTGGTAGATAGGGGGAAGAAAATTATTTATCAGTCTAAAGTACAACATTTTGAACTTAATGAAAAATGTTCTCGATTTTTTTTCAAAAAGGCTTTTACTGGTGATAAATATTTTTATTCTATTTATGATAAAGATGGGAATATGGTTGAGGGGGATGGAATAAAAGATATGGTTGAGGGGGATGGAATAAAAGATATTATTAGATTGTTTTATCAGGACTTGTTCTCGCCGAAAGAAAGAGATAGTAGTTCGCCGAAAGAAAGAGATAGTAGTTCAGAAAATTATATTGTGGGTAATTTATGTAATATATTAAATAGTGAGGATCAGGATTTATTATCTAAGGGTTTATCTGTGGATGAAATCAAATATGCGTTAGATAATATGAAAAAGAATAAAACGCCTGGAGAGGATGGTATTCCAGCAGAATTTTATGGAGCATTTTGGGAAATTTTAAGTACCGAGTTGTGTGAGGTATGTGAGTATGTTTTTAGGGAAGGGGTGTTTTCGGAATCAATGAAAGGTGGTGTGATTACTTTATTATTTAAAAAAGGCGATAGAAAAGATCGGATCTTTTCTGTTACTTAATTCAGATTATAAAATGATAGCAAAAATATTGGCGAATAGATTGAATAAAGTTATTGATCAAGTTATTTTTTGGTGAGCAGGTTTGCGCAGTTCCTGGGAGACGTATTTCTGAAAATTTGATTTTATTGAGAGATATATTACAATACGCAAAGGATAGGAATGTGGTCGCTTTTGTGTCTTCTATTGACTTCTCGTTTAAAGTTTTAAGCGTGATGGGAATTCCGGAGGATATGTTAAAAGTGATTAAAGGTATGTATGATAATGTTTTTAGTAAAGTTTTAGTGAATGGTTTTGTAAGTGAGAGGTTTTATGTGAGGTCAGGAGTAAGGCAGGGGTGCCCCCTGTCCCCTTTAATGTTCATATGTGTGATTGAACCCCTAATTCGTCGAATTTGTAGTGATAAAGTTATGAGTAGGGATGTAGCGAACGTCGGAAAAAAAGTTCGCGAACATATTCGCGAACTTGCGCAAAAACGCGAGCGGTTCGCGAACGGTTCGCGAACCCCATAGACTTCAATGGGAAGGCGAACTTTAACATCTAGAAAAGACATTTCTGGCCAGAAAAATGATTTTAAAGTTGTTTAAAGGGTGCAACGACCTGGACAGTGGCATGCCAGAGGGGGATCAAGGGCAAAAATGTATCTGAAAAATCTGCCTGTGTGTGCTTGGAAGAGATAGTGTAGGGGGAGAGCTGTTAGTGATTTCAGGGACAGATGATAGTAAGTTTGCTGGCTAGTAATCTGCTTGATACTGCTCTGTATTGGAGGGACAGAAGTCTGCAGGGATTTGAGGGACATTTTAGCTTAGGTAGCTTTGCTGGCTAGTAATCTACTGTTCTCTTTAAACAACTGCCATACGTTGACCTTGTAGGCATTGTTTGCCCAGTTTTTTTGGACGCAGCCACTGAAGCACAGTTGCCAGAAAAAATATGCCATATAAATGCTGAAAATAGTCATTTTTCGCCATACGTTGACCTTGTAGACATTGTTTGCCCAGTTTTTTTGGACGCAGCCACTGAAGCACAGTTGCCAGAAAAATTATGCCATATAAATGCTGAAAATATAAATTTTTTTGGTTGCAGCCACTGAAGCACAGAGGCCAGAAAAATTACGCCATATAAATGCAGAAAATATGCATTTTTTTGGTCGCAGCCACTGAAGCACAGTTGACAGAAAAATTATGCCATATAAATGCTGAAAATATAAACTTTTTTGGTTGCAGCCACTGAAGCACAGAGGCCAGAAAAATTATGCCATATAAATGCAGAAAACATGCATTTTTTTGGTCGCAGCCACTGAAGCACAGTTGACAGAAAAATTATGCCATATAAATGCTGAAAATATAAATTTTTTTGGTTGCAGCCACTGAAGCACAGAGGCCAGAAAAATTATGCCATATAAATGCAGAAAATATGCATTTTTTTGGTCGCAGCCACTGAAGCACAGTTGCCAGAAAAAATATGCCATATAAATGCTGAAAATAGTCATTTTTTGCCATATACGTTGAGTCAACGTATGGCAAAAAATGACTATTTTCAGCATTTATATGGCATATTTTTTCTGGCCTCTGTGCTTCAGTGGCTGCGGCCAAAAAAACTGGGCAAACAATGCCTACAAGGTCAACGTCGTTGACCTTGTAGGCATTGTTTGCCCAGTTTTTTTGGCCGCAGCCACTGAAGCACAGAGGCCAGAAAAAATATGCCATATAAATGCTGAAAATAGTCATTTTTTTGGTCGCAGCCACTGAAGCACAGTTGCCAGAAAAATTATGCCATATAAATGCTGAAAATATAAATTTTTTTGGTTGCAGCCACTGAAGCACAGAGGCCAGAAAAATTATGCCATATAAATGCAGAAAATATGCATTTTTTTGGTTGCAGCCACTGAAGCACAGAGGCCAGAAAAATTATGCCATATAAATGCAGAAAATATGCATTTTTTTGGATGCAGCCACTGAAGCACAGTTGCCAGAAAAAATATGCCATATAAATGCTGAAAATAGTCATTTTTTGCCATACGTTGACCTTGTAGACATTGTTTGCCCAGTTTTTTTGGTTGCAGCCACTGAAGCACAGAGGCCAGAAAAAATTAAACCAGTAGGGTTTGCACCCTAGTTTGTAACGGTGGCGGAGGGAGGAGGAGGACGCTAAAGGACAGCTGTGTGTGGAGTCATGAGGCTTGAAGAGAAGGACAGCTGCATAGAAGTCAGAACAAGTCTTCCGGCGTGCAGTAACCCTCCGAGATCCACCCCTCATTCATTTTAATAAAGGTCAGGTAATCGACACTTTTGTGACCTAGGCGAGTTCTCTTCTCAGTTACAATCCCTCCTGCTGCACTGAAGGTCCTTTCTGAGAGCACACTTGAGGCTGGGCAAGACAAGAGGTTCATGGCAAATTGTGACAGCTCTGGCCACAGATCAAGCCTGCGCACCCAGTAGTCCAGGGGTTCATCGCTCCTCAGAGTGTCGATATCTGCAGTTAATGCCAGGTAGTCCGCTACCTGCCGGTCGAGGCGTTCTTTGAGGGTGGATCCAGAAGGGTTGTGGCGCTGCCTTGGACAGAAAAACATTTGCATGTCTGACGTTACAGACTGGCCAAAGGGCTTTGTCCTTGCAGGTGTGCTCGTGGCAGGATTACTGGCACCTCTGCCCCTGGAATGTTGATGAGTTCCTGAAGTGACATCACCCTTAAAAGCATTGTACAACATGTTTTGCAGGCTGGTTTGTAAATGCCGCATCTTTTCGGACTTGTGGTATGTTGGTAACATTTCTGACACTTTATGCTTGTACCGAGGGTCTAGTAGCGTTGCGACCCAGTACAGGTCCTTCTCCTTAAGCCTCTTGATACGGGGGTCCTTCAACAGGCATGACAGCATGAAAGACCCCATTCTCACAAGGTTGGATGCAGAGCTATCCATCTCCGCTTCCTCATTATCAAGGACTGCATCATCCACGGTCTCCTCCCCCCAGCCACGTACAAGACCAGGGGTCCCCAAAAGGTCACCACTAGCCCCCTGGGAAGCCTGCTCCTGTTGGTCCTCCTCCTCCTCCTCCACAAAGCCACCTTCCTCCTCTGACTCCACTTCTGGCACCTCTCCCTGCGTTGCAGCAGGTGCCTGGGTTCGTTCTGGTGATTCCGACCAGAAATCGTGCGCTTCCAGCTCCTCGTCACGCTGGTCTACAGCCTCATCTGTCACTCGTCGCACGGCACGCTCCAGGAAGAAAGCGAAGGGTATTAGGTCGCTGATGGTGCCTTCGGTGCGACTGACCATATTTGTCACCTCTTCAAAAGGTCGCATGAGCCTGCAGGCATCGCGCATAAGCACCCAGTAACGGGGGAAAAAATCCCCAGCTGTGCAGATCCAGTCCTACCACCCAGTTCAAAAAGGTACTCGTTGACGGCCCTTTGTTGTTGCAGCAGACGTTCCAACATAAGGAGCGTTGAATTCCAGCGAGTCTGGCTGTCAGAAATCAAACGCCTGACTGGCATGTTGTAGCGCTGCTGAATGTCAGCAAGGCGTGCCATGGCTGTGTAGGAACGTCTGAAATGGGCCGACACCTTTCTGGACTGGGTGAGAACGTCCTGGAATCCTGGGTACTTGGAGACAAAACGTTGGACTATTAAATTTAACACATGTGCCATGCAGGGCACATGTGTTAAATTGCCTAGTCTCAACGCTGCCAACAGATTGCTTCCATTGTCACACACCACTTTTCCGATCTGCAGTTGGTGTGGGGTCAGCCACCGATCGGCCTGTGACTGCAGAGATGACAGGAGTACAGATCCGGTATGGTTTTTGCTTTCCAGGCACGTCATCCCCAAGACAGCGTGACAACGGCGTACCTGGCACGTCGAATAGCCTAGGGGGAGCTGGGGGTGCACAGGTGTGGAGGAGGAGAAGGAGGACCCAGCAGCAGAGTAAGAAGAAGAAGAAGACGAGGTAGAGAGCGATGGAGGAGTAGAGGTGGTGGCAGAACCGCGTGCAATCCGTGGCGGTGACACCAACTCCACTGTTGTTGTTGAGCTACCCATTCCCTGCTTCCCAGCCATTACCAAGTTCACCCAGTGGGCAGTGTAGGTGACATACCTGCCCTGACCATGCTTGGAGGACCATGCGTCAGTAGTCATATGGACCTTTGGCCCAACACTAAGTGACAGAGATGCGGTAACTTGGCTCTGCACATGTTGGTACAGGTGTGGTATTCCCTTTTTAGAAAAAAAATTGCGGCTGGGTACCTTCCACTGCGGTGTCCCAATTGCTACAAATTTGCGGAAGGCCTCAGAGTCCACCAGCTGGTATGGTAAAAGCTGGCGGGCTAAGAGTGCAGACAAGCCAGCTGTCAGACGCCGGGCAAGGGGGTGACAGTCAGACATTGGCTTCTTACGCTCAAACATGGCCTTCACAGAAACTTGGCTGGTGGCAGATGACTGGGAATGGGAACAGGTGGTCAAGGTGGAAGGCGGAGTGGAGGGTGGTTCAGACGGGTCAAGGAGAGCAGAGGTAGAGCAGTAAGATGCTGGACCAGAAGGAGTGTGGCTTTTAGTTTGCCTGTTGCCTTTGAGGTGTTGCTCCCAAAGTGCTTTGTGCTTGCCGCTCATGTGCCTTCGCATAGAAGTTGTACCTATGTGGCTGTTGGGCTTACCAAGGCTCAGTTTCTGACTGCACTCATTGCAAATTACAATGCTTTTGTCAGAGGCACACACATTAAAAAAATCCCACACTGCTGACTTTTTGGAAGTGTGCGATCTGGCGGTAACAGTAGAAGTTGGCGGAGTTGGCGGTATTGGCGGCAATGGCGGGTGCGTTGGCCGGCTGAACACAGGTGCCGATACATGTTGTTGCCCTGCTGATCCCTGCGGGCTGTCCTCCCTGCTTCTTCTAAGTCTTATTCTCCTACTGCCTCTCTGACTCTCCGTCTCTCCATCTGAACTACCCTCCTCTTGCTCTCTTCTACTAGGCACCCACAAAACATCAATCTCCTCATCATCATTCTCCTCAGATGCATCAATTTCTTCTGACACATCACAGAAGGAAGCAGCAGCGGGGACCTCCTCCTCATCACTCATTATGTCCATCTCTATCGTGTTCTCTGCCAGAATTAAATCTGGTGTAAGGTCCTCATCTCCTTCATCTTCTTCTGGCAATAATGGTTGCGCATTACTCAGTTCAAGAAACTCATTGGAAAATAACTCCTCTGACCCCAGTGAAGAAGGGGCACCGGTGGTGGAGGAAGTATTACGTGGGGTGGCCATAGCAGTGGAGGATGAGGAGGATGTTGTGGTAAAGTTAGAAACGGTAGAGGATGGGGTGTGCTGTGTAAGCCAGTCAACTACCTCTTCAGCATTTTGGGAGTTCAGGGTCATTGGCTTTTTAAAACTGGGCAATTTGCTAGGGCCACAGGATTGCATAGCAGCACGGCCCCTAGCACGGCCTCTGCGTGGCGGCCTGCCTTTGCCTGGCATTATTTTTAAAAAAACAACAACAACAACAAAAACTCAGTTGGTTTTTCTGGAAACGATAATACACACAGCTAGATGGCGGGTTGAAGAAAACACTGTGCAAATAATGCCTACAAAGTCAACGTATACACTACTACAGCGGTGGATACGGATTACGTAAAATATATGAATGCTGCTTGAAAAAAAGTAACTCAAGTGGTTTTTCTAGAGACGATAATATTATCAATATTTAGACAAAATGTGAACAAGGTCACACAGCTCGATGGCGGGTTGAAGAAAACAGTGTGCAAATAATGCCTACAAGGCCAACGTATACACTACTACAGCGGTGGATACGGATTACGTAAAATATATGAATGCTGCTTGAAAAAAGTGACTCCGGTGTTTTTTCTGGAGACGGTAATATTATGGATATTTAGACAGAATGGGAACAAGGTCACACAGCTCGATGGCGGGTTGAAGAAAACAGTGTGCAAATAATGCCTACAAGGCCAACGTATACACTACTACAGCGGTGGATACGGATTACGTAAAATATATGAATGCTGCTTGAAAAAAGTGACTCCGGTGTTTTTTCTGGAGACGGTAATATTATGGATATTTAGACAGAATGTGAACAAGGTCACACAGCTCGATGGCGGGTTGAAGAAAACAGTGTGCAAATAATGCCTACAAGGCCAACGTATACACTACTACAGCGGTGGATACGGATTACGTAAAATATATGAATGCTGCTTGAAAAAAGTGACTCCGGTGTTTTTTCTGGAGACGGTAATATTATGGATATTTAGACAGAATGGGAACAAGGTCACACAGCTCGATGGCGGGTTGAAGAAAACAGTGTGCAAATAATGCCTACAAGGCCAACGTATACACTACTACAGCGGTGGATACGGATTACGTAAAATATATTATGGCTGCTTGAAAAAAGTGACTCCGGTGTTTTTTCTGGAGACGGTAATATTATGGATATTTAGACAGAATGTGAACAAGGTCACACAGCTCGATGGCGGGTTGAAGAAAACAGTGTGCAAATAATGCCTACAGGGCAAATAATGCCTAAAAGGTCAACTTATACACTACTACAGCGGTAGTAAAATAAAAAAAAGTAAAATAAAAAAAAAATGAATATTAAAAAAAAAAAATTAAAGTTGGTGCTGCTGAACTACTAGGAGCAGCAGATTAGCACACCAGTCCCACTCCCCAACACTGCTAGACTAATAGCACTGGGCTCTTATAGTAGTAGTAGTAGTAGTAGTAGTAGTAGTAGTAGTAGTAAAACAACAAAAAAATAAATAAAAGCAGTCCTTACAAGGACTACTGTTATTGCAGCAGTCAGCAGATGAGATCAGAAGCAGGACAGCTGCCCACTGCAGCTACATACAGAGCACTGCAGTAGAAGGTAGATTACTAGCCAGCAAAGCTACCTAAGCTTAAATGTCCCTCAAACCCCTGCAGACTTCTGTCCCTCCAATAACAGAGCAGTATCAAAACGATTACTAGCCAGCAAACTTTCAACTGTCCCTGAAATCACTAACAGGCAGCAGCT
Source organism: Xenopus laevis (assembly GCF_017654675.1). Taxonomy (NCBI): domain Eukaryota; kingdom Metazoa; phylum Chordata; class Amphibia; order Anura; family Pipidae; genus Xenopus; species Xenopus laevis. Next base: position 111,641,922 of record NC_054385.1, on the reverse strand, counting down.
CTCTCCCTACACTATCTCTTCAGCACACACAGGCAGAGTGAAAAAACGCTGCAGGGCTTCGGTTTTTATAGGGAAGGGGAGTGGTCCAGGGGAGAGCTTCCTGATTGGCTGCCATGTACCTGCTGGTCTGGGGTGAGAGGGCAAAAAAAAGCGCCAACAATGGCGAACCCAAAATGGCGAACGTCGCGCGACGTTCGCGAACTTCCGGCGAGCGCGAACACCCGATGTTCGCGCGAACAAGTTCGCCGGCGAACAGTTCGCGACATCTCTAGTTATGAGAGGGATTGATGTGCCAGGAAGCAATGGTGAATCTGTTAAAGTCTTGGCATATATGGATGACATCTGTATTGTTGGTTCGTCATAATTATTAGTGAATTTATTTTGTTGTGCATCTGCGTTTAAAGTGAATTGGAGCAAAAGCAAAGTGAAAGTTTTTGGGAATGGGACTTTAGAACAGGAGACTGAGTTGGAAGTAGTAGAAGAGGGGATAGAAGAGGGGATTGAAATTCTCGGTATTTGTTTTAATGATGAGTTGAAAGGAGTAGAAAATTGGGAAAGGGTTTGTAATAGGATGATTGGGAAGATGAATTTTTGGAATTTAAGGACGTTATCAATGTCCGGGAAAGTCTTGATTATTAAGGCTGTTATTTTACCGATGATCTTGTATATAAGTAATATTTTTCCTTTAGGAAAACAAATAAGTTATTATTTTCCTTTTTTTGGGGATCAAAATGGGAAAAACTAAAGCGTGAAGTGGTGTGTAAGCAGAAAAGGAATGGTGGATGGGATTTTCCGGACTTACAAACTTTTATTATGATTCATTATTCGGTTCTGATTGTAAATGTGTTGGGTAAAGATAGCAAAACAACATTAATGGTGAAATATGCAGGGGGTTGGATATTTAGGAGGTTGGGTCTGTGTAATATGGATCGTAGATATTCTACAGCTTTTATTACCTCTACGTTTTATGTGGTTCTGACTGATTTTTGGAAACAATATAAAGAAGTTTTAAACGAGAAAAAGAAGATGCAGAAGGTTTTGAAGGAAAATGAAACTGTTAGTAATATTGAAAGATTAAGTTCTAATCAAGCTTTGGAAGTTTGAGAATAAGGACTGTATAAATAGGCAAAAAGATTTAGTTTAGGAAATGTTGTGATTCTGAGTTATGTCCAAGAGAAGGCTGTGGGGGTGTTGAAAATTCTTTTCATGTAATATGGAATTGTTGTTTTGTAAAAAGGGTTTGGAGTTCTATGAGGGTTGTAATAAAAGAATTAACAGGAGTGAACTATATGACATGGATGATAGCAATTTTTGGGTTATGTAAGCTTGAAAAAGTTAAAGCAAGAGTTTTGTGGTTAATTTTGTGTTGCATCAAAGAAACTTTATGGGATGTTCATAATATTTTAGTTTTCAAAAGGCAAGATTTTTCTGTTAAAGATTGTGTTAATATTATCTTAAGTAAGATGTATGTATATTTTATGTTGGATTGCAAGAGAATTGGTTTGGATGATGCAGAAGGAGTGTGGAAGTCAAAAAAATGGAGACATTTTGTTAGTTGATTATTGTTTTGTTTCTTTGTTTGATTTTGAAAAAAACAAAAAAAATTAAAGAGAAGAGTAACCATGATGATGTTTTTTATATTACTCGGAAACAGTTTGATGCGGTTATAACTGTGAAGTTATTTGGAGTAATATTGATATTGAATGGTAAAAAAAAAAAATCTTTGGAGAATCACGAAGTCTTGGTCATTGGGTGCCTGGAGAGTGTTTGTCCTTATTAGGACATACGATTCCAGGCAACGAGAGGCGATCACCTACTCCAGTGGGAACCCAAAGCCAAGGGGGACGCTGGGATTGATTTGAGCTGAGCACAAGAGCTGTGATACGAGTTCTATTACAAGGCGGAGATGGCTTCTGAAGGAGTCCCTGCTTATGCCAGGGTGAAGAATTCGGTGCGGATTGTGTCCTTGGATGCTTCGAATGAAGAAAGGAGGCTGGATTATGTGGTGAAGATCATTCTATATGATCTGGGTAGAGTGAAGAAGGAGGAAATCCTCGCCTTGCAGGATTACCCAAGAAGAGGGGTATATGATGTTAAGTTCGAGGAGGAGATTTTTTTTCGGAGGTTTTGGAGGATCTTGAAGGTAAATTCGGAGGATATTCGACTGGAGGGATTTAAGGTTTTCCCTCATTTCGACCAGGAAGAAGTGGTGGTGGTGATTAAGACCTATTCACCTTTTGCACCTGTGAAGGAGATCGAGGTGGTGTTGAGTCGTTGTTGCAAGAAAGTTGTTTTCGTTGGGAAGGTCTTCAATCAACATGGTTTGTGGACATCCAAGTATAAGTTTAAAGTGGTGTTTTTGGAGGGGAAAGTTCCCCCAGCAAGATTTCAACTCGGTAAGATGAATTTTGATGTTTTTTTTGAAGGAATGACAGTGTTTTGCAGGAAGTGCAAAAATTATGGTCATGTTGCTGAGAAATGTGAGGCATGTAAGTTTTGTGGCGATCATACTCATGAAGGGAAGGATTGTAAGAAGCTGAAGTCGTGCAATTTTTTTTTAAAGAAGATCATTTGTATGATGTTTGTCCTATGAGAAAAACTAAAGAAGTGGAAGTTGTTTTGGCGGTGGAGGAAGAGAAGATGGTGGAGGAGAAAAACTAAAGAAGTGGAAGTTGTTTTGGCGGTGGAGGAAGAGAAGATGGTGGAGGAGAAAGTATTGTCCTGGAAGAACATTTGGCGGCATTGTCCTGGAAGAACTTTTGGCGGCTGTTGAGTCGCCTAGTGTTGTTGAGGAGATTGCGGAACTGGAGAAGATGATGGAAGAGAGTCAATCTGAAGAAGTCGCAGGTGGAAGTGAAGAGTTCATTGTGAAACGAAAGAAAAAGAAGGATATAGTAGTGGAGGAGAAGGAGGAGGAAGAAAAGGTGAAGAAAAAAGGGAAAATAGAAGAAGTAGTTGAGGAGAAGGAGGTGAAGAGTGTGGAGGAAAAAATAAAGGAAAGAGAAAGAAAAATTGAAGAGTATTTCAAGTGGAAATCGGTTTGTGAAAGAAATTTTTACTATTGGAAACAAAGGCCTTTGGAGGAATTGAAAGAAGAAGTTTCAAAGTGGCCAGAAAAGAGAGTTGCTCTACAAAATCTTTGGGATTTTGAGAGTATGCCAGATTATATAGCCAGAAGAAACATTCTGGAATTCATAAAATGTTGGGATTAATTTTTTCTTGTTTTGTTTTTGTGTGTGTTGTTTAAAATGGTAAAAAAAAAAAAAAATTATATTAAATATATATACACTAATAATTTAAAAAAAAAATTGATTGAAGAGTTTCAAAGTGATGCGAATAGAGGTAAGGGTTGGGGTTTACCTCATCCTTTTGCTTCGAGTGGCTGAAGTGAAACTAGAAAAAAAAAAATCTGTTCTTATCAGTTTAATATCTGATACGTCCCCTATCTGGGGACCATATATTAAATGGATTTTTGGAACAGGGAGATGAAAGAAGAGCTTGCTCTGTCCACTCCATGCATCGACCTGGTATTGCAGTACCTCCAGGACCGGTGGACTTCTCTTACTCAGTTTGAAAAAGCAGAAAAAGAAGCAGCAAACGAGCTGCGGGGAAATGAAAAGCCCAGCTAGCAAAGTTTGGGAGGACAAGCAGTGCGGGAGACAGAGAGCCGTGGAGCAAGGAGGAAGCCCGGTGGTGCACAATGCGTGGCTACAGCATGACAGGCCAGCAGAAGCACAAGAGAGAGAGCGAAAAAGGCAGGCAGGCATTTGGTAGTTGTTGTCTTGTTGTCTTGTGATCCCGGCTGTGTTCAGCTGTGAGTTGTTGCAGGAACGAGCTGATTGCATCAACGAGCTGGTTGTGGCCGTCACAAAGAGGTGGGGCTATGCAAATAAGGTGTGCCAGGGCAGTCGGGAAGGTGCTGGGAGTCTGCGGGCCTCAGGCCGGCGAGCCCGATGAAGGTCCGAAACAGGGTCAGAGCCAGAGAGGGCCTGGGGCTGGGAGCCCCCGCGGCCAGGCCGACTGGATGTGGTGTTGCCTGGATGTGGCATGGGCTTGGGCCGGAGGTGTGCTGCCTGCTGGGGCCCAGCCCTCCCTCTCCCCATGGAGGCATGTCTAGCCTGGCTTTGGGCCCGTCTGCGCGCGCCTCTCGAGTTATCGCTTCTCGGCCTTTTGGCAAGATCAAGTGTCTTGTTGCTAGGTTGTTTTTGCACATCAGCCCTCGGCCTTTCGACATCGGCCTTTTTGGTCTTAAGTTGACTGCAGCTATTGGGGGAGATCTGTGAAGCTTCCGAGAAGGGATCACACCGGAGGACCCGGAAACCACCCTAGGGTGGTGGAAGGGGGCTTCATTCTTTGAACAGCAAAATGGAAGGCTTTTATACCTCATCGGCTCCTGAAGTACGCTTCAAAAATACGGCACAAGTTGAAATTCCGGAATCCAAGAGAGGTGAGAACGCTTTAAAGTTCGTGGTGGAAGATTTACTGGATTACTGCGGAATAAAGCCGGTGGATATGTTCAGTTTGCCTGAGTTTTACAATTGTGGGGTGTAGGAGCTCATCTTTAAAGACACCATTCTCTACAAAGCCTTTAAGAGAAATTATCTGGCTAAAAAAGATGACCCCAGGATCGCAGGATGTGACGTTATTTTCAAGCACCGGGACAACATCAGGTTAGTCACTGTTTACATGTATAATAATTATGTGGAGGACAGTGAAATTTTGTTTTACCTGGATGAGGTGTTTGAGGAGGTTGAGATGATTAAAAAAATAAAGAATGATTATGGTGTCTGGTCTGGTAAAAGGCTGTTTGCTGTTTTGCGAGATGATGAAACAGCAGAGGACAGTTTTCTTCATCCACACCAGCTGATAAATATCAGTGGGAACAGAGGGTTCATGAAGTACAATGGCATGCCAGTCTTTTGCTGGAAGTGTAACAGCTTTGGCCATGTATCGCAGGATTGTCAAGTTGGCAAAATATGTCGTGTCTGCTTTGAATTAGGACATGATGACGAAAACTGCAAGAATGTGGTTAAATGTTCAAATTGTGGCAAGGAGGGTCATAGATCGATGGATTGCCCAATAACAACTTATGCCGACAGAGTTACAGAGTTAAAGCAGGCCATGTATCTCCCCCAATAGATAAAATGTGTGAAGATTTCCCTGCATTGCCGGACCCATCTGGAAGCAAGGTGGATGATCGAGCAGAGGTTTCTTCCTTAAAAAATAAAGGGATGTCAGTCTTGGTTGGGCCTAAAATGCCAAGGAGAGAGAAAGTCTTGGTTGAGCCTAAAATGCCAAGGAGAGAAACAAAGAAGAATGTGAAAAGTCCGTCAAAAAGAAGAGCTTTAGAGGCGGTTGAAGAGGATAGTCCAGGTGTTACTCTCCCATCCATAATTGAGGAGATTGATTTTTCTGTGGAAGATCTAATTCCTCAACAACAGGAAGTAAAAGGAAATGAGACACCAACTTCAGAGGATTCCTGTAATTTGTTTATGGAGACGGACATAGTGAGTGAGCCTTCTCTGTCACCAATGACTGAATTTGGAACTAGAGTGCTCCGTGGAGATAGGCTTAGCGAAACGCCTATCTTGCCCAGTTTTCCTGATAAGGAAGCTGGTTCATACGCTGAACATGATCCAGGTTGATTTTTTTTTTGGGGGGGGGGGTTCCCCTTAGTGATGTTTTTTAGTTTTTGAATGCTTTTGAAGTGTGCTTCACTGAATGTAAGGAGCATTCGAAGTGCTGTGAGAAGAGCAGCAATTTTTGATTTTTTGTCCTCCTTAAGTTTTGATTTTTTTTTCTGCAATGCAATATTGATTTTGACCATGTCAAACTGAAACAGTCATGGTCATGGGGTTTTTCATATTTTTCAGGAGGAAATAATGTTAAAAGCTCTGGGGTGGGTATTTTGGTCAAAGGGAATTCTTTCATTTTCAATTCTTTAGTTGATATTGAGCCAGGTAGGGCTTTTTTGGTTAAAGGGGAATATAAGGGCTTACAAATTAAGCTTTTTTGTGTTTATGGGAATGTGGAAAAAAATGAGAGGTTTAATATTTTTGAAAGAATAAAAAATGAGAGGTTTAATCTTTTTGAAAGAATATCTTATTTTGTAGGTGGATCGGAACCTATTATTATGTTCGGGGATTTCAATTGTGGTATGGATGTTAGTGATAAAAAATATTATTTTCGATTTTGATTTATTAAAAAAAAAAAAAAAAAAAAAAATCTGTTCTTATCAGTTTAATATCTGATACATCCCCTATCTGGGGAACATATATTAAATTGATTTTTGGAACAGGGAGATGGAAGAAGAGCTTGCTCTGTCCACTCCACGCATCGACCTGGTATTGCAGTACCTCCAGGACCGGTGCACTTCTCTTACTCAGTTTGAAAAAGCAGAAAAAGAAGCAGCAAACGAGCTGCGGGGAAATGAAAAGCCCAGCAAGCAAAGTTTGGGAGGACAAGCAGTGCGGGAGACAGAGAGCCGTGGAGCAAGGAGGAAGCCGACGGTGGTGCACAATGCGTGGCTGCAGCATGACAGGCCAACAGAAGCACAAGAGAGAGAGCGAAAAAGGCAGGCAGGCAGGCAGGCATTTGGTAGTTGTTGTCTTGTTGTCTTGTGATCCTGGCTGTGTTCAGCTGTGAGTTGTTGCAGGAACGAGCTGATTGCATCAACGAGCTGGTTGTGGCCATGACAAAGAGGGGGGGCTATGCAAATAAGGTGTGCCGGGCAGTCGGGAAGGTGCTGGGAGTCTGCGGGCCTCAGGCCGGCGAGCCCGATGAAGGTCCGAAACAGGGCCTGAGCCAGAGAGGGCCTGGGGCTGGGAGCCCCCGGGGCCGGGCCGACTGGATGTGGTGTTGCCTGGATGTGGTGTGGGCTTGGGCCGGAGGTGTGCTGCCTGCAGGGCCCAGCCCTCCCTCTCCCCATGGAGGCATGTCTAGCCTGGCTTTGGGCCCGTCTGCGCGCGCGCCTTTCGGGTTATCGCTTCTCGGCCTTTTGGCTAAGATCAAGTGTAGTACCTTCGGGGAACCGCGAGGTCTTGGTCATTGGGTGCCTGGAGGGTGTTTGTCCTTATTAGGACTTACGAATCCAGGCAACGAGAGGTGATCACTCACTCCGGTGAAAACCCAAGCCAAAGGGGGAAACCGGGAGTGTTGAGCTTGTACACGCTAGTGAGAACTGGAAGTGCTTCTTTGAAGATGGACATCGGCGAAGATGTTGTTCCGGTCTTCGCAAGACTTCGGAATTCGGTCTGAGTCGTGGAGGAGAAGGTGACGGAAGGCGAGAGCAAGTTGAGGCACATCGTTGAGGTCATCCTGGGAAAGTTCGGCCATGTCGGGAAGAAGGAGATCCTGGCTATTCAGGACTACCCCAGGAGAGGCGTATATGACGTGACCTTCGAAGGAGAAGGGATCTTTCTGAGCTTCCTGAAGATTTTGGAAGAAAATCGAGGGGATGTTTGTCTTCGCGGATACAGAGTCTTTCCTCACATCTCGCTGGAGGAGGTCGTCTTGGTAGTCAAGTCTTACTCTCCATTTGTGAGTATGAAAGAGGTAGAGACTGTTTTGAAACAGTACTGTGAAAAATTGACTTTTACAGGAAGAATCCTAAGTGAAGTCGGGATTTGGACGTCCAAGGTGAAGTATAAGGCGAAGTTTAAGAAACTTATGTTACCCCCAGCTAGGTTCAAGTTGGGGGGCATAAATTTAGATTGCCATTTTTCAGGTATGCCTGTCTTCTGCCGAAGATGTCGTTCATACGGACATACAGCTGAGAAGTGCAAAGTCTGCGGTATGCCTGTCTTCTGCCGAAGATGTCGTTCATACGGACATACAGCTGAGAAGTGCAAAGTCTGCGGTAATTGTGGTGAGTTATCCCATGAGTCAAAAGACTGTGTTCATCCAAGAAGATGTAATTTGTGTTTCCAGCTAGACCACTTGTATGCAAGATGTCCACAAAGGGGTAAGGCTATGAGTCAGGGTAAGGCCTTACCTGAGGAGCCTGTAGTCACCCCAAGTGTGGAAATCCAGGAGGAAATCGTTCCTAAAGAAGTGGAAGATTTGGTTGAAAAAATGGTAGAAAATTCTGGAGCTTTTTCAGATGTGGCACCACTCAAGACTGAGAGTGAAGAAGAAATGGAGAAAGAAATGGTTGCGAAGAGAAGGAAAAAAAGAAAAGAGATTCAAGAATCAGATAGCCAATCTGAAGATTCGGAGGAGTCGGTGAAGTCAATGAAAAGTGGTGAAGAGTGTTTTCAGCTTTGGAGAACAAAAAAAAATAAAGAGATTGAAGAATATGTTCAGACCTGGCCAAATGAGAAGAAGGTAGCTTTATATAAGGAAGTTCGCAATACTCCTTCGTCTCAGACAAGACTGAGAGTGTTGGACTTTATTAGAAGATGGAAGGAATGAATTTAATTCCTTTTTTTTTTGTTTTTCTGAGAATGAATTGAATTTAATTCAGCAGCAGCAGCAAACGAGCTGCGGGGAAATGAAAAGCCCAGCAAGCAAAGTTTGGGAGGACAAGCAGTGCGGGAGGCAGAGAGCCGTGGAGCAAGCCGACGGTGGTGCACAATGCGTGGCTGCAGCATGACAGGCCAGCAGAAGCACAAGAGAGAGAGAGAAAAAGGCAGGCAGGCAGGCATTTGGTAGTTGTTGTCTTGTTGTCTTGTGATCCTGGCTGTGTTCAGCTGTGAGTTGTTGCAGGAACGAGCTGATTGTCACGGCCACAACCAGCTCGTTGATGCAAAGAGGCGGGGCTATGCAAATAAGGTGTGCCGGGGCAGTCGGGAAGGAGCTGGGAGTCTGCGGGCCTCAGGCCGGCGAGCCCGATGAAGGTCCGAAACAGGGCCTGAGCCAGAGAGGGCCTGGGGCTGGGAGCCCCAGGGGCCGGGCCGACTGGATGTGGTGTTGCCTGGATGTGGTGTGGGCTTGGGCCGGAGGTGTGCTGCCTGCCGGGGCCCAGCCCTCCCTCTCCCCAGGGAGGCATCTCTAGCCTGGCTCAGGGGCCGTCTGTGCGCGCCTCTCGAGTTATCGCTTCTCGGCCTTTTGGCTAATCTCAAGTGTAGATTTGGTCTTAAGGTGCTAAGAGACTCTTCCGACTCGGCCTTTTGGGATCGCCCTATAGCGGCTTAACCCAACTACTGCTATAGGGCCGGATACATGTCTTAAAGCAACGTGAAGGTGATCGACCGGTGGGAGAGCAGTGGAGGATGGGCATTCCGCCAGCGGGAATGCCCATTTTTTCCAAGAGAGAGAAAGGAGTACTACAGTTTGAAGAAAATTCAAGTGGACATCGTGGAAGGAATTTTGGCGATGGAAAGAGGAAATATTTTCTGCGTTCAAGTTTTTCTTCAGCAAGGTTTCTATGACATTTCGTTTAACACCGCAAATGAGTTGAGGACCTGTTATATGAGGATCAAAGAAAAAGTTGCACATGAGGAGTTGCAAGAACTTTCCTTTTCAGTAAAGGAATCACGTACAAGAACCCCAGTGGTAGTACATATGTACAAACCCTTTGCAAAAGATGAGGAGGTAAGAGCCTTTCTGGGTCGTTATTGTTCATATGTGTCTCCTGGGGAAAAGAAAAAAAATGTTTTTGGTACGTTCAATGGACAAAAAAGATACTGGGTAGAATTTAATAAGGAGGAAGGAGGGATTGGAGGTGTGTCCCACCCTCCCCAAACCTTTTCTATTGGTAGCAATAAAGGTTACCTTTTCTACCCAGACCAGCCAGTATATTGCAGAAAGTGCTTCCAGTTTGGTCATTTAAAAGACGCCTGTGACAAAGACGCGTGCTGCAGGAATTGTTTCAGACCTGGGCATAAGACTATGGACTGTTTATTGGCCCGTAAATGTCACATTTGTAATTCTCTAGAACATCTAGCTCGTCAGTGTCCAAAAGTTCCTGCGGCTCAGGAGAGTCGTTTATATTCGGATGCGGTGAGAAGGGAGGCAGCGAGAAGTGAAGTGGTGGAAGCTGCACTTAGTCCTTTGCCTGAAAGTGCGGAGGGATCCGATTCTGAGGATTTGTTGCCAGTTGATTTGGTAATGGGAGGTGCTGAGAGCTGAAGGAGATGATGTTCTGGAGGGAAATGATGGAAGTGGCAATATGGAAGTTGACAAAGCAAAATTAAAAAGAAAGGAACCAACACAGGAAAGTGGTGAGACGCCAATTCCTTGGAGTGATCTGATTGAGGAAGGCTCGAGTCCAGAAAGGAGTGAGTCCTCCGTGTACATTGATTCAGACTCTTCAGCAGCTTTTCTTGATAAAGAGGACGTTTCCAAGCTCGCAGAGACAATGAATGTGGTGAGGGAGGAGGGAAAGGATTTAAAGAAGAAGAAAGCAAAACAAGAGTTGTCAAAAGGAGAGCCCTCAACATCAATGAGGGGGGTTAATGTGGAAGAAAAGAATACCCCTTCTGTGAGAGCAAGAGCGAGGGGTCCGAAAAAGAAATTAATGTTTAGTTTTTTGTATGTATTTTTTCTCCCCTAAGACATGCCTTCGAAAGTAGGTTCTATAAACGTGAGAAGTATTAGCAGAAGAGCTGCAATTTTTCAGATATTGTCTTCTCTTTGTTTACACATCTTTTGCCTACAGGAATGCGCAATTGAGGAAGAACCACTGAAGGTAAAGTGGGATCTTGGACCATCGGTATGGTCGACAAGTAAAGAAAGAAATGCAAGTGTGGGTGTTTTATTTAAAGGTTTAGATTTTGATATAAAAAGGGTAACTCATATTGCGCAAGGCAGAGCGCTATTGATTTATTTTGAGTTTAATGATTGTTTGTTTAAATTGATTAATATTTATGCCCCTGTTAAGAAAAATGAAAGAATTGAGTTTTTTGAAAATCTTGAAAATCTTAGTTTGTTTATAGGAGGACAAGAAAATATTATTTTGACAGGGGATTTTAATTGTGTAATTAAAGAAGGGGATCGGGTTAATGTGAAGGATGGTGGTGGGTGTGGTTTGGAGAAATCGGGTAAAATTTTGAAAGAAATGGTTTCTTTAATGGGTTTACAAGATGCATATTTGTGTGCAGGGGATCAGGCAGAGAAATTTACCTTTTTCAGTGATAAGGGAAATATTTTTTCCAGAATTGATTTTTATTTTTTTTCTAAATCTATAGAAGTTTTGAATTATAGTGTTAAAAGAATGTTTTTTTCTGATCATAGATGTATTATTTGTGAAATACGGGTAAATGGGGAGAAGGTGTATGGAAAGGGCATATGGAAGTTAAATGTCCAGTTATTGGAAGATGGTGAGATTATACAAAAGTATAAGGAGTGGTTTGGGAAATGGGTAAGAAGGAAAGGAGAATTTGAAGATATTAGGGAATGGTGGGATTGGGTTAAAGGGGAATCTAAGGTTTTTTTTCTAAAGAAAAGTTGGGAAATAGCTAGGAAGGAAAGAGAGGGTTTTGAGAAGTGGCAAATTAGATTAGATTATTTGAAAAAATTGGAGAAAGAAGGGGTAAATATGCAAATGGAGATTGAGGAGGCAAAAAGGAAAGTTAAGAAATACTTGGAGGAAAAAGGGAAATCTATAATAGCACAGACTAGAATGACAGTAAAAGAAAATGATGAAAAATGCACACGTTTTTTCTTTAAAAAAGTATATGGTAAAAGAACTGTGATGTGGAATGTTATAGACAAAGAAGGAAAGGAGGTGGATGGGAATGAGAAAGTGAGAAAAGTGGTATGGGAATTTTACAAGGATTTATACACAGAGAAATGGAGAGATAAGAATGTGGAGAATGAATGTCTTAAGGGCATTGAAGAGTGTTTGAATATAGAGGACAAAGAGTTTTTGAACGATGATCTTAATAAATCAGAATTGGAAACATGTATGAAAGAAATGAGAAAAGGTAAAACACCTGGTAGCAATGGTCTGCCAATCGAATTTTATATCGTATTTTGGGATGTACTGGGTGATTATGTCTTTGATGTATGTGAAAGTGTACTTAAGAATGGTTGTTTTGAGAAACTGGAGACCTATATCTCTTTTGAATGTTCATTACAAACTGATTGCAAAAATGTTAGCTAATCGTATGAAGGAAGTAGTGGTGAGGTTGGTGGGAGAAGATCAGATATGTGCAGTTCCTGGGCGGCAGATTGGAGAAGGTTTGAGGTGTTTGCGTGATGTATTGTGGTATGCAAGGGAAAGAAAGCAAGAAGTGGCTGTTGTAATCGAGTGGTGCATGATTTTATGTTTGGTGTTTTGGAAAGAATGGGGGTGTCTGGAAGGTTGATAGATTGGATTAGATGTTTGTATGTGTGCAAAGTGCAAGTGAATGGGTTTTTGACAGAAGTAGTGTGTATAAGGTCTGGGGTGAGACAGGGGTGCCCCTTGTCCCCGATTCTTTTTATTTGCACGATTGAGCCGTTGTTAAGGATGATCAAGAGTGATAAGATAATGCGTGGTATTGAGGTGCCTGGAAGTGATGGTAGAGATTTGAGGGTGATTGCTTATATGGATGATGTAACGTTAGTGTGTAAGTCACAGGCTAGTTTGAGGAGAGCAAGGTTACTGATTGAATGTTTTTGTATGGTGTTTTTGTATGGTGAGTGGTTTTAAATTGAATGTGGATAAGAGTGGTTTTAAATTGAATGTGGATAAGAGTGTGTGTGTAAGGGGTTTGGGGAGTGGAAGGAAATTGGTTTGTGTGGTTGGCCAATATGTAAGGGTGGGATTGAAGTTTTGGGTGTAATGTTTGATGTGGATTTGAGAGGATGTGAAAGTTGGAGGAAAGTAAGTGCGAGAGTGAGTAAGAAAATTGATTTTTGGTCATTAAGGACCTTGACAATAGAGGGACGGATCTTGATAAGTAAGGCAGTGCTGATACCAATTTTGTTGTTTATTAATGCTGTGTTTCCCCCGGCAGATCCAACATTAAGAAAAATTATACGTTTGATTTTTTGTTTTATTTGGAATTCGAAGATGGAGAAACTTAGAAGGGAAAAAGTAGTTAAGAAAAAGATGAATGGTGGGAAAAATATGATTGATATAGATCAATTTTTGGCAATACAATATACAAGCATGTGTATTAAAACAAGTAAAAAAGAATGTTTGAGTGGTTGTATGACAAGATATGTGAGTGGAAGTGTGTTGAGAAAGCATGGTTTAAGAGAAGTGGATTTAAGGAAACCGGTGTGTTTTAATTCTCCATGGTTCTATGTCAGATTAGAAAGGTGTATAAGGAGGAATAATTTAAATGGCATATCTTCTGAGTTATGGTGTGAAAGTAAAGAGATAATGAAAATTTTGAAGACAAGACAAGAAATGGAAGATGTGTGTGGTTTGACTGTAAGTGAGAGTAAAAAGGTATGGGAGAATGCAAATAGTAAATTTTTGGTTAATAGGCAAAAAGACTTGGTGTGGATGAGTGTGCATGGATGCTTACATACAAGGGTTTTCCAAAGGAGGAGAAAGTTGGTGAATAGTGAGCAATGCCCTAGACAGGGATGTGTGGGGATAGAGAATATTCCACATGTGTTTTTGGATTGATATTACGCTAAAAATGTTTGGAAGAAAATGGAGAGCTAACTGCAATTGAAAGTTTTTCTTATAGTTTGATGTTTTATGGTTTGGGGAATTTAAGTGAGGAGAAAAGTAGAATCTTGTGGTGTATAGTTAACTGTATAAAAGAAGCTCTCTGGGATACAAGGAACATGTGTGTATTTCATAATGTACAGTTTGATGAAAATGCATGTGTGGGGTTGGTTCGTAGTAGGATTTTTCTTTATGTATTATGGGATAGGAAAAGATTGGGTAATGAAGCAGAAGGAATTTGGAAATATAAGAAGTGGAAATCAGAAGGAATTTGGAAATATAAGAAGTGGAAATCATGGATTTCTTCTGTGTGAAATTTTCTTTAATATGTGAAGTTTAATGATTTAATGATTTTTGGTTTTTTTTTGTTGTTGCTTGAATTTCTGATGGAGTGAAGTTATGTTTTGTGAAATTTAATTTTGTATTTTGTAATAAAAAAATGAAAAAAAAAATCTGTTCTTATCAGTTTAATATCTGATACGTCCCCTATCTGGGGACCATATATTAAATGGATTTTTGGAACAGGGAGATGGAAGAAGAGCTTGCTCTGTCCACTCCACGCATCGACCTGGTATTGCAGTACCTCCAGGACCGGTGCACTTCTCTTACTCAGTTTGAAAAGGCAGAAAAAGAAGCAGCAAACGAGCTGCTGCGGGGAAATGAAAAGCCCAGCAAGCAACGTTTGGGAGGACAAGCAGTGCGGGAGACAGAGAGCCGTGGAGCAAGGAGGAAGCTGACGGTGGTGCACAATGCGTGGCTGCAGCATGACAGGCCAGCAGAAGCACAAGAGAGAGAAAAAGGCAGGCAGGCAGGCATTTGGTAGTTGTTGTCTTGTTGTCTTGTGATCCCGGCTGTGTTCAGCTGTGAGTTGTTGCAGGAACGAGCTGATTGCATCAACGAGCTGGTTGTGGCCGTCACAAAGAGGCGGGGCTATGCAAATAAGGTGTGCCGGGGCAGTCGGGAAGGTGCTGGAAGTCTGCGGGCCTCAGGCCGGCGAGGCCGATGAAGGTCCGAAACAGGGCCTGAGCCAGAGAGGGCCTGTGGCTGGGAGCCCCCGGGGCCGGGCAGACTGGATGTGGTGTTGCCTGGATGTGGTGTGGGCTTGGGCCGGAGGTGTGCTGCCTGCAGGGCCCAGCCCTCCCTCTCCCCATGGAGGCATGTCTAGCCTGGCTTTGGGCCCGTCTGCGCGCGCGCCTTTCGGGTTATCGCTTCTCGGCCTTTTGGCAAGGATCAAGTGTAGAGATACAGGAGATCTTCGTAAAGTCCAAAGGTGTACTTCGAGACCCCCCTTGTCGGCCTAGTGGGATCGCCCTTCTTTGGAAGGACTTCACCCACTTGCTGCTATTGGGAAGGGGGCCCAACTTGAATACAACGAGCATCGATCCCCCTATACGTTGGATCCAGTACATTCTTTTGGCGAGAAACTGCAACCTCAGCAAACCATGGATATCGACTAAGAATACTGTCCCGGCTTATGCACGATTGAAAAACTCGGTGCGCTTCATCTACATGGATAAAGGAGAAAGAGGGCTTAAGCACATCGTGGAGAAAGTGCTTTTTGGACTTTTCTCAATTCAGAAAATTGAAATTTTGGCTCTACAGGACTATCCTAGAAGAGGAATCTATGATGTCACTTTTACAACAGACGGTATTTTCAAAGACTTTTTATTTAATCTAAATACCGTAAAGGATAGTCCGGTGTTGGATAAAAATTGTGGAGCATTTGGTAGAAGAGACTGTGAGACTGTTACGGTTAAAATGTACTCACCATACATTGCAGAGCATGTTGTCCGCATTTTTTTATCCAATTACTTTAAAAACATAACATTTTTGGGAAAAATTAATAATGAATTTGGGCTGTGGACCATAAAATGGCGATACCAGGTTTCCTTTATACCGGATCCTAGTGGTCACGGAGGAAAAAGACACCCACCTGCACGGTTTAAACTCGGATCTACAAATGGAGATCTGTTTTATGCTGCAATGCCGACTTTTTGCAGAAAGTGTAAAAAACATGGACATCTTAAAGAGCAATGTGACGTTACGTGTACCAATTGTGGAAGTGCGGAACACAGAAATTTAGAATGTCCAAAGGGCCGGCTATGTCGGTTATGCCAGAAGGAGGGACATACATACTGGAATTGCCTTCTCCGCGATAACCGGCCAGAACAAGGAAAAAAACAACAGTCAAAAGAACAACCGACTCAACAATTAAAAGAACAGCAGTTAAAAGAAAAATCAACCAAAAAAACAACAGTCAGTTAAAAAACAAACTAAAGAACTTCCAGTACAAGAATGCATAATGGAGATGTTAACCGAAGAGGAAGAAAGCTTTCAATCTAAGCTAAACTCAAAACATGTTAACCGAAGAGGAAGAAAGCTTTCAATCTAAGCTAAACTCAAAACAGCGACGAAAGTTGAAAAGGCGGAAGGTGGCCAGCGGGCAGCAGATGGAAGTACCCCCCTAAGTCAAGGGGCAGATGGGAAACCGAAACGCCAGAAAGTCAACGCGGAAATCCCTGGAAAACAAGCAAAGACCAGCTGAACCCGGAGGAACCCCAGAAAGGTGTTTTAAAGGGTAAGGCTGGAGAATGCATGGTTATACCAGAAAAGGATCCAGTTGATAAAGAGTCTGAGATTGGTCTACCGTTTTTTTTGCCTGTATCCTCAATTTTGGAAGAAGATCTGAATTTAAGCGAAGATGGAAGTTCTCCTGCATCTACATTGTGGACCATAGAGTCGGGTGATACAGAGGAATTTAGCTCCAGCGACATGGACTGTCGGGCCGGTAAAAATGACTTAGAAGTTTTTTATCTGATACGTTTTAAATTGATACGTTCTTTTTTTATTTAAAAATGAACTGCATAAACGGCATATCTTTTAATGTAAGAAATTTAAGTGGGAAAGTCAGAAGAGCTGCTCTTTTTAATTTTTCATCAGCTTTTACTGCAACTGTTTTTTTCTTACAGGAATGTGGTATACAACATAGTTTGAATTATAAGAAGTATGAAGATGAGTGGGTGTATGGACCATCAGTGTGGTCCGGTTCAAACCTATCAAAATCAGCAGGTATCGCCATTTTATTTAAGGGAAATGTTTTAATCGATTTTACGCAAGAAATTTTACCATGTAGAATTTTATTGGTTAAAGCTTTTATCGGTGGTATTAAATGGCAGTTTTTAAATTTTTATGGGTCACCGGACAGAAAAGAAAGGGCTGAAATGTTGGAGATTTTACCCCTTTTTATAGAATCCTCCTGCCCTTTGATTTTAGCCGGAGACTTTAACTGCATTTTAAGAGGAGAAAAACGTTTTACGCAATCTAAAGGGAGAAATTATGACAAAACATCGTTTATGTTGAAAAATATTATAACAGATTTTAAACAAAGATGTTTATAAAAATTGTAATAAGAATGCACAGGGGTAACCTGGAGTAATAACGTTTGTAGCTCTAGGATTGATTTTATTTTTTCTTCTAAACAAGTAGAACCGGTAAATTTTAAGCTTTTAACGAATGTTTTCTCAGATCACAAGATTTTGTCTTTTGGGGTTAAAGTGAACACTGGAAAAGCTAGAGGTAAAATAGCCTGGAAATTTAATAACTTGTGGATCTTCTAAAAGGGAAGTATTTAAGATTTTATTTTGTTTTATAAAAAAAGTAGGGACAAACAAAATCCTGAGAATATAACCTGTGCAAGGTGGGAAAAAATAAAAAATAAAATAAAGGAATTTTTTATTAAAGTAGGACAAAAAAAGGCTAAAGAAAGAAGGCAATTTTATTATAATTTAAATTGTCAATTGCAAGCATTCTATAAAATGAGACTCTATGATATAGAGGTGGAAAAAGAAATTTTAGAATGTAAAAAAGAAATTAAGAAAGTTTTGGAAAAAAGGGGAAAATAAATAATTTTTAATTCTAGGATAAAACACACAGAAGAAAAAGGTTGAAAAACAAATAACTATTGAAGAAATACAAGGTGAAACTAATATACAAGGTATATTATACAAGGTGAAACTAATATACAAGGTATATTAGAAAAGGTTAAATGTTTCTATTCCGATCTCTGAGGAAAAGAAGATAGACAAGACTTTTTTAGAGGACCTAGTAGAAGGAATTTCCTTAACTTTTAATAATGACTCAAAGTCTTCTTTTTTAAAACCTATATCAGAAGATGAAATTTTAAACACAATGAAAAGTTTTAAGCATGGTAAAACACCAGGATATGACGGTATACCTATTGAGTTTTATGTCACTTTTTATGATCTTTTATTTTCAATTTTTACTGAAGTTTTTAATTCTAAGTTAATTCCTCAATCTTGGAAAAAGGGTATGGTTACTTTATTGTATAAAAAAGGAGATCCGAAAGATTTGGGAAATTGGATACCTATTACCCTTTTAAATTGTGATTACAAAATAATGGCCAAGATATGTGCAAATCGTCTTAAAGGTGAGATTCTAAATTCTATTCATGGTAATCAGGTGTGTGGGATACTGGGTAGAAACATATGGCAAAATTTAAACCTGGCAAAAGATGCTATTGAAAATATTAAAAGTCGCAAAAGTAAGATAGCTATTGTATCATTGGATTTCGAAAAAGCATTTGATAGGGTCTCCCATTTTTATCTTTTTAAGGTTTTAGAAAAAATGGGTATACCGGAGAAATTTTTATTATCTTTAAAAGCTTTTTATGATGGGTACACAAACAAAATTTTAGTAAATGGTTTTAAGACACAGGATATTTTAGTAAAATCCGGAGTGAAGCAGGGTTGCCCCCTCTCCCCTTTGTCTGTGCTTTGGAGCCACTCTTATGTGCAATAAGGAAGGACAAACAAATTAAGGGAATTCCATTACCAGGTGGAGGAGGACAAGAGTCAAAGGTGATGGGCTACATGGATGATGTAGCAGTCTTTTGTGCAGATTATTCTGAGGTTTCTGGTTTTAAACTAAATGCTAATAAAAGTAATGTATTAAATATTGGAGAAAGGAATTTGAGCGATATAAAAAATGCCAATAACTGAAAGTGTTAAAATTTTGATTAATTTTGATGTCTTATGTCTACAAGAATGTGCTTTATTAAACTAACCAAAAATAAGTAATTGGGAGCTGGGGCCTGCAGTGTGGTCGCTAGATAAAAAGAAAAATGGGGGTGTAGGTATTTTGTTTAAGGGAAAGAATTTTGAAATTTTGAATGTAATGCATATTGTCCAAGGAAGGATTCTTTTGGTTGTATTTAAGTTTAAAGAGGTTTTGTTTAAATTGATAAATGTGTATGCTCCCCCGGATAAAAATGAAAGATTGGTTCTTTTTGAGCAACTTAAATTTTTTCTAGGTGGGAAAGAGCGTATATTCTTAATGGGAGATTTCAATTGCATTATAAAAGAAGGGGACAGGGAGGGATTGCAAAATGTGAAACTGGATGTATCTGGGAAAAATTTATGCGAAAATGGTTAATTTATTCAAATTTAAAGATGCTTTTGTTGAAGCAGGGAATCCTGGGAAAGGATGTACTTTTTTTTAGTGATAAAGGGACGGTAAGATCCCGAATAGATTTTTGTTTTACTTCCAAGAATTTAGTTATAGAAAAATTTGATGTAAAGAGAGTACATTTTATCAAACCAGGATCTGAAAAAGGTAGAGTTAAAATGGGAAATTTGGTGGATTTTGGGAAAGGTACGTGGAAATTGAATATTTCTTTGCTTGAAGATGATAAAGTTAGAAATGAGTATATTTTGTTTTTTGAAAAATGGAAGAATAGGTTACGGACTTTAAGAATATAAGTGAGTGGTGGGAATGGGTTAGGTTGGAAACTAAAAGATTTTTTGTTACAAAAGGGATAGAGATGGCAAGGAAAGAGAAGATAGAATATGAGAATTGGCAGAGAAGACTTCTGTATTTAGAAGAGTTAAGAAGTTTAGGATGGGATGTTAATGAGGAGATACAGAGAAGTAGAGAAAATATTAGGAAATGTCTTGAGGATAAAGGTAAAAAAATTATTGCTCAAGCTAAATTGGAGGTTAAGGAAAATGATGAGCAATGTAGTAAGTTTTTCTTTAAAAAGGTTTTTGAAAGGAAGGTGGAGATGTTAGAAGTTAAAAAACAAGGCCGGGGAGGTGATAATAAGTGGTAAAGTGGAGATTTTGAAAGAGGTGGAAATGTTTTATAGTGATTTATTTTCTGAAAATGAAGAGATGTTTTGATGGAAAATGAATATATTGGTAAGATAGAAGAAAATTTGGATTTGTTGGATAAAAACTTGTTGAGCAGTGATATAAAAAAAGAAGAAATTTTTGAGTGTATTAAAAGCATGAAAAAATCTAAAACACCGGGGAAAGATGGGTTACCAATGGAGTTTTATTGGTTTTTTTGGGACTATATTGGGGACTATTTTTTTGAGGTTTGTAATTTTGTGGTTCAACAGAAAGTTTTACCTGAAACAATGAGGGAGAGTATAATTTGTTTACTTTTTAAGAAAGGTGAAAGGATGGATTTAAAGAATTGGAGGCCTATCTCCCTGTTAAATGTAGATTACAAGATTTTGGCTAAATTGATTGCAAATAGGTTAAGAAAGGTGATTAATAAAATGGTGGGGGAAGAATAGTTCTGTGCAATTCCGGGAAAGCATATTTCTGAAGGTTTAATCGGTTTACGCGATGTGTTATGGTACTGTAAGGATAGGAAACAGTCTGTGGCAGTAGTAGCTTTATTTGAAGAAAATGGGGGTACCAGATAAGATGGTGTCCTGGATAAAATTATTATATTCTGATATTTTTAGTTATGTACAGATAAATGGTGCTTTAACTGAAAAAATAAAGGTAAAGTCAGGAGTGAGACAGGGGTGTCCCCTGTCACCCATTTTATTTGTGTGCGTTATAGAACCTTTGTTAAGAGTTTTAAAAGAGGATAAAGTATTATGTGGGGTTGAAATTCCTGGAGGAAGTGGGAAGGATTTAAGTGTTATGTCATATATGGACGATGTTACTATAATATGTAAATCTCAAGCAGCTCTGAGACGGGCAAAATTACAGGTGGAATGTTTTTGTGTTGCAAGTGGGTTTAAATTAAATTTAGATAAAAGCATGTGTAGAGCTTTTGGCGATTGGAAGGAGTTATATTTGAGTGGGTGGAAAATAACTGAAAATAGTATTGAGATTTTAGGAGTTATTTTTGGGGATGAGTTATGGGGGAAAGAAAGTTGGGAAAAGGTGTTTAAAAAATTGAGAAAAAGTTAAACTTTTGGTCTTTGAGAATTTTGTCCATCGAAGGGAAGATTTTGATAATAAAAGCGGTAATTCTACCGATTCTGCTGTATGTTAGTAATGTTTTTCCGGCGCCGGACAAAAGTTTGAGTAAAATAATAAGATTAATTTTTCAGTTTTTATGGAACTCAAAGTTCGAGAAATTAAAAAGGGAAAAAATTACAAAGTCAAAATTGAATGGAGGGAAAAACTTAATGGATATTGAGAAATTTTTGTCAACTAAATATGTAAGCCAATGAGTTAAATTTAGTGAAAAGGAGAGTATTGCGGGATGTATGGAAATATTTTGCGTAAATATGGTCTGTTTTGTCCTGACCTAAGGAAACCTATTTGTTTTAACCCTCCTTGGTTCTATGTTAGGATAGGTCGGTGTATTAGAAGAAATGAGCTGGAAAGTTTGTCGGTACAGGAGTGGAAATAAAATAAAAAGGTGGTTGAGGGTTTAAAAAAGGGGGAGGAGATGGAGGAAATAGGTGGTTTAATGGAACAACAATGTAAAAGTGTTTGGAGGACCAGTTAACCGACAAAGGGATTTAGCGTGGATGACAGTCCATGAGTGTCTGCCGACTAGATCTTTTCAAGAAAGAAGAAAATAGACAAATAGTGCAGACAGGTAGAGAATGTCTGGCATGTTTTTTGGAGCTGTAATTTTGCAAAACAGGTATGGGGAAGGATGGATAAAATGATAAATGGGATTACGGGAGTATCCTGTTTGAATGTTGAAATGATTTTTTTTGGGTTATGTCGTTTAGAAACAAAGAAAGCAAAATTACTTTGGTTAATAATTAATTGTGTGAAAGTACTCAAAGAATAAAAATGTTGAAATAAAGGTTTGTTTTGATATGATTAAGGGGAAATTGTATTTATATGTTTTGAGTGACAAGAAAAGGTATGGGGAAATAGATGCAGAAGGCATTTGGAAATGGAAAAAATGGAAAAAGTGGTGAAATGTATGTTTTTTTTCATGTAAATTTTTTTTAAGCAAAAATTGTTGTAAATGTTTTGTTAATACTTTGTTATTTTCAATAAATTAAAAAAAAAAAAATCTGTTCTTATCAGTTTAATATCTGATACGTCCCCTATCTGGGGACCATATATTAAATTGATTTTTGGAACAGGGAGATGGAAGAAGAGCTTGCTCTGTCCACTCCACGGATCGACCTGGTATTGCAGTACCTCCAGGACCGGTGCACTTCTCTTACTCAGTTTGAAAAAGCAGAAAAAGAAGCAGCAAACGAGCTGCTGTGGGGAAATGAAAAGCCCAGCAAGCAAAGTTTGGGAGGACAAGCAGTGCAGGAGACAGAGAGCCGTGGAGCAAGGAGAAAGCCGACGGTGGTGCACAATGCGTGGCTGCAGCATGACAGGCCAGCAGAAGCACAAGAGAGAGAGAAAAAGGCAGGCAGGCATTTGGTAGTTGTTGTCTTGTGATCCCGGCTGTGTTCAGCTGTGAGTTGTTGCAGGAACGAGCCGATTGCATCAACGAGCTGGTTGTGGCCGTCACAAAGAGGCGGGGCTATGCAAATAAGGTGTGCCGGGGCAGTCAGGAAGGTGCTGGGAGTCTGCGGGCCTCAGGCCGGCGAGCCCGACGAAGGTCCGAAACAGGGCCTGAGCCAGAAAAGGCCTGGGAGCCCCCGGGGCCGGGCCGACTGGATGTGGTGTTGCCTGGATGTGGTGTGGGCTTGGGCCGGAGGTGTGCTGCCTGCCGGGGCCCAGCCCTCCCTCTCCCCATGGAGGCATGTCTAGCCTGGCTTTGGGCCCGTCTGCGCGCGCGCCTTTCATGTTTCTCTCTTGTATACTCAGGAGACCAAGCTTTTATTTGTCCATCTTTATAATCCTCATGTGCCTCTGGAGGATATTACCCTGTTCCTCAAACGATTCTGTGAGTCTGTTAAATATGTTGGGAAGGCAACTAATGAGCTGGGTACATGGAATGCTCAGCGAAAGTTTGTAGTTGTCTTAAAGTCAGATGACAGTGGGGCTGGGGGTTTATTTTATAGAGACCAGCCAAAATTCTGACGAAAATGTCGTTGTTATGGGCATGTGCAGGATGACTGTAATGTGGAAATTTGCCGTCATTGTGGTTCAAAAGACCACATTACTGCTGGGTGCGCTTCAGAAGTGTTGTGCACCCTTTGTGGTAAAAGTGGGCATGTTTATAAAGCCTGTCCACAGTCGTACGCAAATAGGGCAAGGGTTGGTAAGGCGGTGGCTGAGGCAGGTAAAGGTGGTCCAGTCTCACAGGTAGAGACAGAGGCCAGTGGGGTGAGAGTTCAGCGCAGTAGCGCAAGGGCCACTGTATCTGTTGCTGCTGATGAACCTCAGTCAGAGGGAGAAGGGGTTAAAAATTTGAGGTCTGAGGCTCCTTCAGAAGGTGAGTTTGGAGTCTCTCGGGCCAAAAAAACAAAAAAAGTTGAATCAAGAAAAGTAAGTCTCTAAGCCAAAATATTGATGAATATTCTTCCTCTGGGGAAGGTGGGGTGGGTTCTGAGATGGAGTGTGCATCCAGCACACCTGCTGTTCAGAGGCCAACGCCTAAGCCACCAGATGATTGGGATGGTAGCAATGATTTTTAATTTGCTTTCTTATTCATTTTTCCCTAAAACATGGGTTTTTCCTTTAAAATTGGCTCCCTTAACGTAAGGAGCATAAAAAGTCCTCAAGGGAGAGCTGCTTTTTTCAATTATGTTAAGTTAATTGATTTTCATTTTATATGTTTGCAGGAATGTAATCTTGATTTTATGTCTAATTATGATATGGGATCTTGGTCCATCAATATGGTCTGGTAGTAATGATTGCAAATCATCAGGTATAATTATTTTATTCAAAAACCATGATTTTAAAATACAATCTGTTCATGAAATTGTTCCAGGTAGAGTGGTTTTAGTGAAGTTTGATTTTAGAGGTGAATGTTTTAAAATCATTAATGTATATGCACCCACTTGAGAGACTCACGGGTGGATCTTTTTACTGCTCTTAATTTATTCATGCCTGGGTCTAAACCAATTTTCTTGATGGGTGATTTTAATTGTGTTCTTCCAGGTGAACAAAGGTCTGGTGGGGATGTGAACAGAAGTATGGATAAGTCTGCAAATCTGCTTTATAATATGTTAACAGATCAAGGTCTTGTTGATGTTTGGGGTAAATGCAATAAGGGTGATCCTGGGTTTTCTTGGTCAAATAAAATGGTCAAATCCAGGATTGATTTTATTTTCATCTCAAGCACTTTAAAGGCAAAAAAAATGGTTTTGGTTTCAAATATTTTTTCAGACCATAAATTATTGATTGCAGATGTATTTTATTCCGGAATAAATACATGTAAAAAAAGTTTTTGGAAATTAAATGTGTCCCTTCAGAGTGATGAGCAAATCATTGCAAGGTTTAAAAACAAATATACTGGGTGGAGAAAACAAAAAGCTCCAAATGAAACTTTCTTGGCATGGTGGGAAAAAACAAAAGTTAAAATAAAGAATTTTTTTATAAACTGTGGGAAGGAAAAAGCTAAAGAAAAAAGGATGGTTTATGCAAATTTAAATACAAGACTGCAAGCGTTGTATAAATTAAGGGATGTTGGGATTGAAGTTTCTGAAGATCTCAGTATGGTTAAAAATGAAATAACAAAATTCCTTGACCAAAAAGGGAAAGAAATTATCTTTAATAGTAGAGTCAAGTTCCTGGAGGAAAATGAAAAATATACTCGGTTTTTCTTTAAAAAGGTTAAGTCAGTAAAAGAAGATATTTCATGTTTAAATGGGGAAACCTCAATTGATGGTATTTTAAAAGTGGCTGCTAATTTCTATACTAATTTATTCTGTGAAAAGTCTGTGGATACTGAATTTTTTAATGACAATATTAATAATATAGAATGTGTTTTAGACAATTCTGATCGGGATATTTTGTCTAAGGTTTTTACAGAAAAAGAAGTTTTACAGAAAAAGAAGTTTTAGAAGTGATTAAAAATGCTGCTAAGGGTAAAACACCTGCACTCGATGGAATAGCAAGTGAATTTTATATGGTTTTTTGGGATGTCTTAAAAAATGACTTGCTAAATATTTTTAATGAATGTTTTTATGCTGATATTCTTCCTTTTTCCTGGTGTCAGAGTGTGGTGGTTCTTATTTTTTTAAAAAAAGGGAGTCAGGTCTGATATTAAAAGCTGGCGTCCTATTTCACTTTTAAACACTGATTATAAGGTTTTTGCGAAGCTGTTGACAAATAGATTTAAACTTGTCATTGAAAAATTATAATCAGGTGTGTGGTGTACCAGGGAGGAACGTGTGGGAAAATGTATCCTTGGTGAGAGATATCATATGGTACTCTAAAGAACGGAAACAGAATCCTCACCCTGGATTTTGAAAAAGCATATGACCGAGTTTCACATGCATTTTTATTTGCTGTGTTAAGGAAAATGGGTTTACCAGAATCAATGTTGAGACAAATCAAAGCACTTTATTCTCACACTTTTACTTCTGTGCAAATAAATGGGTATAAGACAACTGAGATCCCTTTGTTGAGTGGGGTTAAGCAGGGGTGTCCGATGTCACCAATTTTGTTTATTTGTGCCCTGGAACCTTTACTTTGTGTTCTGAGGAAAGATAAGTTAGTAAGAGGTGTTCCAGTCCCAGGTAGTGGGGGTACTCAAATAAAGACACTTTCGTACATGGATGATGTTACTATATTTTGTGAAACACCTGCTGTTCTCTGCTATTCAGAGAACTCTTTTAATCACTAAGTTTTTTTGTCAAGGATCTGGTTTTAAACTAAATCTTGAAAAATGTGATTGTTTGGGTGTTTGGGTATTGGTAATTGGGAAAATATTGATTGCAATGTGAAAATCCAAAATCAAAGTGTTAAAATTTTGGGGATTATTTTTGACGTCAAAAATAATGGGCAGAGTAATTGGGGAATTACTCTGCAAAATACAACAAAAACTACAATACTGGACACTGAGAGGGTTATCAATGGAGGGTAAAATCCTGATCATTAAGGCAATACTTTTACCAATGATGTTATATGTGGAATTTTTCCAGACATTGAGAGGTTTTTATATGAAAAGTTCTTTTGTTTTATCTATTCTTGTCTTAAAAAAGGTGGACTTTTATCATGTTTTATCTCTTATTGTGCTGGAGCCTTTTTTTAGAAAATGTAATTTATCTCGTTTTCCTTTAACAATTCCAATTTTATTGAATGTGTCCAATCAGTATCTTCTATTGGAAAAAATCTTCAAAATGTACAATTTGAGTGATGCCCAAGTGGACTTTTTAACCGATCAAAGGAAACTTTCTAACTGGATTCAAGCCAAAGAAGAAATTTTGTTGGTGGACAATAACTCGGAGGTTCAAAGTAAAGAGATTTGGAAAAATGTGGCAGAAAAAAGTATGGACAATTACCAAAAGGATATGGCATGGTCCATTGTTCATAATTGTGTGCCAACAAGATCCTTTCAACACCATAGAGGTTTGGTTACAGATAAAAAATGTCCAAGAGTTAATTGTTTTGGCGAGGAAACTGTTCAACATGTGTTTTGGGATTGTCCTTATGCTAGAACTGTATGGGGGAAAATGTTTGTTCTTTTTAACAAAGTTTTTGATATGGATCTGATTGATATGCATGATGTGTTTTATGGTTCTTTTGTCCACAATGAGAAAAAGAAAAAATTATGTGTTAAAGAATCTTTATGGAAAGTTTGGAACATTATGCTTTTTAAAAGAGATTGTCCAGAAAAATGTGTTGAATTATGTATGGCAAAGATGTATTTATATTTTTTGAGAGATATTAAATATATGGGGAATGTATGTGGGGTTTTAAATGTTGGAAAAGTTTATTGACATAAGGAAAATGTGTGTATTGTTTTTTGTTTGTTTCTATGTCAAATAAAGTTTTCAAAAACAAAAAAAATCTGTTCTTATCAGTTTAATATCTGATACGTCCCCTATCTGGGGACCATATATTAAATGGATTTTTGGAACAGGAAGATGGAAGAAAAGCTTGCTCTGTCCACTCCACGCATCGACCTGGTATTGCAGTACCTCCAGGACCGGTGCACTTCTCTTACTCAGTTTGAAAAAGCAGAAAAAGAAGCAGCAAACGAGCTACGGGGAAATGAAAAGCCCAGAAAGCAAAGTTTGGGAGGACAAGCAGTGCAGGAGACAGAGAGCCGTGGAGCAAGGAGGAAGCCGACGGTGGTGCACAATGCGTGGCTGCAGCATGACAGGCCAGCAGAAGCACAAGAGAGAGAGAAAAAGGCAGGCAGGTAGGCAGGCAGGCAGGCAGGCGGTAGTTGTTGTCTTGTGATCCAGGCTGTGTTCAGCTGTGAGTTGTTGCAGGGCTGACTGGATGTGGTGTTGCCTGGATGTGGTGTGGGCTTGGGCCAGAGGTGTCCTGCCTGCCGGGGCCCAGCCCTCCCTCTCCCCATGGAGGCATGTCTAGCCTGGCTTTGGGCCCGTCTGCGCGCGCGCCTTTCAGGTTATTGCTTCTCGGCCTTTTGGCTGTGACCAAGTGTCGTAGCTGATAGGCTCTTGCGATAAGTACACTTCCTTTCGGCCCTGAGACATCGCCCCTTTAGGGGGGCTTAAGTCTCCCACTGCTATTGGGAGGAGCCTGCAAGTCGTGAGAAGGGATCGCCTCCATGGTTTCTGAAGATTTATAGTCGGAAGATTCCCGTGGTGGTTTTTTCCCTGAAAGACTGCGAGTGGAGATGGCGTTCAGAATGGACGGAGCGGCCGAACCGGCGCGCTATTTGAATACAGTGCGAATTACCTTACCGGAAGAGAAGCATGGCCCAGATGGCATTTGTGTTGTCATGGAAGAGATGATAATGAAGATTGCTGGAATCACTCCAAAGGAAATTTTCAGCATGCCAGAATATCTCCAAAGGAAATTTTCAGCATGCCAGAATATCCCAAAAGAGGTATATATGAAGTAGTTTTCCGAACAAGTGAAACTTACCGAAAATTTCAAAAGATATATAAGGAAAACAAAGAGCGTGAAGTGTTCAAAGAGGTAAAAATGGAGTTCCTGCATTCGGATAGAATGAGAATTGTTACAGTGCAGATGTATAACCCTTATTTTCAAGTGATGGAAGTGGCAAGATACCTGAAGAGATTTGCAGAAGAAGTGGTTTATTTGAAAAATCTGAACAACCGCTTTGGGGTGTGGAATAATAAAAGACTTTTTAGAGTTAAATTTCGGGAGAGTGATGCTCATGAAGATGGAATAATGCATCCTACATCCAACTTTAAAATTGGTTCAGAACGTGTTTTTTTATTTTATTCAGGTATGCCCAAATTTTGCCAAAAGTGCAATGAGTTTGGTCACACTCCTCAGGAGTGTAAATTTGAGGTGCCATTATGTGCAAACTGTGGAAGTGCAGAACATACAACACAGAATTGTATTAAAGAACAGAGGTGCACTTTGTGTGATGAACAAGGACATATATATAGAGATTGTCCTTACAGAGGGTTGGCTTTTTCCGAAGCTGTGAAGAAGAAGAAGAAGAAGAAGGAAGAAAACGAGAGAATAGAAAGAGAAATGAAAAGAAAAGAAAGTGAAGAAATAGCGGAGGAGTTGGAGGAAACAGTAGTGAATATTGAAGAAATGGTGGAGGAGATGGTGGTGAATGTTGAAGAAGAAACAGTGTCAGAGATTAATGTGGTGGAAGAACAGGAGGCAAAGAAGGAACAAGAAAGGATACAAGTGAGTACTTCTTTTGTGGATTTGTCGCTGGGAGATTCATTCCTTTTATCTGGCTTAAGTGGTTTTGAAAAAGAACGTGAAAGTGACAAAGAAGAAAGTGAGGATGAAAGAGCAGATAGTAAAAGACATAGGCCAGATTCAGATTGTGATTCATTAAAAATAATGGAAAAAGGTAAAGATCAAGAAGATTCTGTCAGATGTAGTAGGAGAAGTGGTGTCTAAAAGAAAAAAGACTTTAACAGAAGAAAGATTAAGTCAAACTCCTGTGTTGGAAATGTATGGAGAAAAAAGTGAAGTAGCATTAAGTCAAACTCCTGTGTTGGAATTTTTTGAAGATAAAAGTGATGTGACTTGATGTTAAGTTTGTGGATATGAATCAATGTTTTTCAAGCTTGCCTCCTTAAATGTAAGGAGTTTTAAGGGTAAGACCAGAAGAGTTGTTGTTTTTGATTTTCTGTCTTCTTTGGATCTTGACTTTATTGCCTTACAGGAATGCGGTTTATCGAATGAACTGGATTGTGAAAATGCCAAGAAAGATTGGCAAAACAGAATTTTTTGGTGGTCTTGGAGTTCTGATTCTAAGAATTCAGGTATAGGCTTTTTATTTTGTAAAAATGTGTATGATTTTGTTTCATTATATGTAATTGAACCAGGTAGAGCTTTTTTAGTTAAGGTTGAGTACCAAGGAGTGGTTATAAGATTCCTAAATGTGTATGCCCCGATATGCAAGGAACAAAGAAGTGAGTTGTTCCAAAAACTTTATTATTTTGTATCAAGTGGAGAACCATTAATTATATGTGGGGATTTTAACTGCATTCTAAATAAGAAAGATAGGAAAGGAAGTACAGGCTTAGATGTTTCTTTTGGGATATTGAATAATTTAATTTCAGATTTTTCTTTGTGTGATTTTTGGAATTTGAGCAAAAGTAGGCCAGTGGAAAGCTTTACTTTTGAAAGCAGTAAGTGAAAGTCACGTATTGACTTAGTTTTGGGTAATGATAATTTTTTAGTTGGGAAATTTGAGTTAATACCAAATTTATTTTCTGATCATAAATTAGTCAAAATGTAAAGGAAAAAAATATTAAAACTAAGAAAAGAGACTGGAAATTAAATAGTTTGTTATTAGAAGAAGAAGAAATTGTAGAGTTATTTAAAATCAAATATAAATTATGGCAAAATCAAAAGGGTAGTTTTTCCACCATAACGGTGTGGTGGGAATGGGTTAAAAAAGAAATTAAAAACTTTTTTATAAAAGCAGGTGTTAAAAATAGTATAAAAAAGAAAAAAGTATATAATGATTTAAATATTAGGTTACAAACTATGTTAAAATTTAGAGATAGAGGTATTGATGTAGATGAGGAAATAGATAATATTAGAAAAGACATTAAAAAATGGATTCAAGATAGAGGAAAAGAAATTATTTTTCATTCTAAAGTGAAGGATATAGAAGAAGGTGAACAATGTTCACGGTACTTTTTTAAAAAGAGCTTTACTAAGAGAGTATATATTGATAAAATTGAGGATGAAGATAAAATACAAGATATTTTAGATATTGTTTACAATTTTTATAATAATTTATTTGCAGAGAAAAAATGTGATTTTAAAATAGCTGAGGATTTTATTAATTTAATTGAAAGAAAATTATCTAAAGACGATCAAATATGGTTGGATAGAGAAATTGATTTGCAAGAGGTGAGGTCAGTGGTGGCATCTTTCCCTAGTGGAAAGTGGAAAGTCGCCTGGTTGCGATGGGCTGACTGTAGAATTTTATGTAAAATTTTGGGAGATAATAAAATGTGATTTTTTAGAAATGGTTAAAACAAGTTTTAAAAGTTGGTGATCTTACATCAACTCAAAAAAAGGGAGTGGTAAAAAGGAGATAAAGAAAAAATTAAAAATTACAGAACAATAACATTGTTAAATATGGACTATAAAATTATTGCAAAATTTTTTTCTAGTCGAATGAAAAAAGTAGTAGATAGCATTATAAATCCTGGTCAGGTGTGTGCTATACCAGGAAGATGTTTATGGGAAAATGTATTTATAGTTCGTGATGTTATTGAAGATGTATTACAGAGGAAGTCAGGGGTTATTGAAGATGTATTACAGAGGAAGTCAGGGGTTGCGGTACTATCTCTAGACTTCGAAAAAGCTTATGATAGAGTTAATCATAGTTTTATTTTTAAAGTATTGGAAAAATTTGGTTTTGGT
This sequence comes from Xenopus laevis, assembly GCF_017654675.1. NCBI lineage: Eukaryota > Metazoa > Chordata > Amphibia > Anura > Pipidae > Xenopus > Xenopus laevis. Next base: position 111,611,211 of record NC_054385.1, on the reverse strand, counting down.
GAAAATTTTATAAAAAATATTCGTGTTTTATATAAGGATGTAACCAGTGAAATTTTAGTTAATGGTTTTAAAATAACGCCAATTGATGTAAAATCAGGAGTAAGGCAAGGGTGCCCCTTGTCTCCTATCTTATTTATATGTTCAATTGAACAATTATTATTATCATTTCAGAAAGATAAAGTAATTAGAGTGGTAGACATCCCTGGAAAAAAAGAAAGTATAAAAGGTTATATGGACGATGTCGTTGTGATGTGTTCAAATAAGGAAGCAATAAATAGGACAATATTATGGACAACGATGTCATTGTGATGTGTTCAAATAAGGAAGCAATAAATAGGACAATATTATGGACAGAGATGTTTAATGGAGCTTCAAGTTTTAAACTGAATATTGATAAATGTGAATGTAATGCATATGGCAAGTGGTTAGATTTAAAGGATTGTAAAGTAAATATTCAAAGAGGGAGTAGTAAAATTTTAGGAGTGGTTTTTTCACAGACTTTATCAGGAGAATTAAATTGGATGGAAATGTTAAATAAAATTAGGAAAAAACTCTTTTTGGAAATTAAGGGATTTGACTATAATAGGAAAAGTTTTGATTATCAAAGCAGTGATTCTACCTATTTTACTAGAGAATTATTTATTTTTATATGGAATTCTAAAATGGAGAAACTTAAAAGAGACATCATGTATAAAGATATAAAAAATGGTGGTAAAGGAATGCCAAATATCAAGAGTTTTTATATTTAAAATATTTAAAATTTATTCTAAAATTAGTTGTGAAGGATAAAGAAGTGAGTTATTTTATAAAATATGGTGCAGGTTTTATATTAAGAGGGTATGGGTGTTTTAAAGGAGAATGAAAGGTTAAAACTAAAAGCCAAAAGGATGAAGGCTTTACGTGGGCAAATAAAAAGTGTAAGTCCCGCATAGATTTAGTTTTGAGTACAGATGATTTTCAAGTAGGATCTTTTAGTTTGATGGAAAATTTATTCTCAGACCATAAGGTAGTTAAAATTGAGGTAGCTCTAAAAGAAGGAGAAGTTAAACGGCAAGTTAGTTGGAAAAAATATAGACCAATTTTCATCGGTGGCAATATGGTGGGATTGGATTAAAAAATAAATAAAACAGTTCTTTATAAATGAAGGGATCAAAAATAGAAAAGATAAAATGCGAGATAATAATTTAAATGTTAGATTGAAAACTATGAAAAAACTTAAGGGAAATGGTTTGGAAGTTGAGGAAGAAATAGAAAGTTTAAATAAAGAGATTAAGCGTTGGATAAATAGAAAAGGTTAAGAAATTATTTTTAACTCTAGGGTTAAAGAAATAGAAGAAGGGGAATTCAAATATTAGATGGAGCTATATTGAGAACTGCATGACGAACGAGTATCATTTGAATTCTATCATATGGTCAGGGAAATGCCAATCAATTAGACGATCTTCGCTGCTCTCCTCGACTCAGCACACCCTATCTATCTGGTATGCAACTAGACAAAAATATAATCTTATGTCGCCCAGATCACTTAACTCGACTTTTCTTGGTAACCCGGAATTTCTGCCAGGGACCCAATCTGATTTTATAGATACGTGGAAAGAAACGGGCGTTACTACAATAGGGGACTTATTGGATCCCTTATCTAAAGAGATTTTAGATTATAACGATCTTCTCCATAAAACATCACAGCGGCCTTTGAAACTTTGAGTTTTTTCAATTGCGGCATTTTGTTAAACCATATAGTGATAGTGCAAAAGTGGCCGGGCGAACGTGTTTTGAATTAATTGCTATGAGAGGTCTTCCACAAAGAGGGCTCATTTCTAAAATATATCAATTGTTAGCCGACCCGCAGGTAGACCCACCTCCTAGACATCCTTATATGGTCAAATGGGATATGCAACTTCCACAACCCCTTTCGGACCACGAATGGGCATCAATTTGGGATAATGCAAAACGTGTCGTCACGTGCTCGAGACAAAAAGAGCACATTTATAAAATTCTTATGTTTTGGTACCTTACTCCTGCCGCTCTTCATGCTTTCTTCCCGGATCACTCTCCACTCTGTTGGCGGAACTGTGGGGACATAGGCACTCTACCACATATATTTTGGACGTGTCCTGTAATACAACCTTTCTGGTCTGAGGTGTCGGGTATCCTGAGTAGAATACTGCAAGAGCCTACACTGGCTGATTTGAGCACTTTTCTGTTAGGTAAACCGTTTCCTAAGGTGCGAAAATCTACCCAGGTTTTAATTAACCATATTCTTACTGCTGCTCGATTATCTATAGCATTTCATTGGAAATCTGCTATCCCCCCGTCCTTAACAGAGTTGAAAAAGAGAGTGGAGACTAACAGAATATTTGAACAGGGTATAGCACTATTACACAACCGGGTTCCCCAATCCTTAACAATATGGTCTCCCTGGGTGTTGTTACATTCTGATGACTGACCTTTGATGGACTGTAATGATGCTTTGTCTTTGTTAGGTCCTTTTTCTTTTACTTGCCTTATGTCATTCTCCCACATGATTGTTTTGCTTTTCTTACATTTATTATTGTTACATTTTTTCTTTTTTCTTTCTGATGGTTGTATGACTCTATTACATTTTGCCTTTGACACAAACTTTGTGATTGTCAATAAAAATCTAAGTTACAAAAAAAAAAAGAAATAGAAGAAGGTGAAAGTTGTACCCGATTCTTCTTTAAAAAGTGTGTGGGGAAAAAATCTTTTATTGATAAAATAGATAACGAAGGAGATATGAAGGGAATTTTAAAAAAGGTTTACGAGTTTTATGATAACTTATTTTCAAAGAGAGAAAGTGAAGATAATGTGGTAAAGGATTTTTTGGGTCTACTAGAGAAACAAATATCAAAGGAAAATAAAGTATGGTTAGATAGAGAAATTATTTTAGAAGAAATTAAAACAGTGATGTTATAGTTTGCAAATGGGAAGTCACCGGGTTGTGATGGACTGTCTGTGGAATTTTATAAAAAGTTTTGGGAATTAATTAAGTATGATGTTTTAGAAATGATAACTTATGTTTTTAAGAAAGGTGAACTAACTTTATCGCGTAACACTTATATATAAGAAAGGTGAGAGAGAAAAAAAAAATTATAAACTATAGGCCCATAACTCTATTGAATGTAGATTATAAAATAATTGCAAAGATTTTAGCGAATAGAATGAAAAATGTGATAGATGAAGTAATTAATCCAGGTCAAGTTTTTGCAATACCTGGGAGAACTATATGGGAAAATGTATTTATTATTAGAGATGTTTTAGATGATGTTTTAAATAGAAACCAGGGTATGGCGTTGCTGTCGCTGGACTTTGAGAAGGCCTATGATAGGGTAAGTCACAATTTTATGTTTCTTGTCTTAAAAAAGTTGGATTTTTCAGAACATTTTATTAATATGGTTAGATTATTGTATAAAAATGTATCAAGTGAAATTTTAATTAATGGTTTTAAAACAAAACCTATTACAGTGCGTTCAGGGGTTAGACAAGGGTGCCTATTGTCGCCAATTTTGTTTGTATGTTCCATTGAACCATTATTGTTGGCTATACACAAAGATAAATTAATTAGAGGTGTTGACATGCCAGGAACAAAGGAAAAGATCAAAACTCTTGGCTATATGGATGATACGGTGATCTTGTGTACAAACAAGGAATCTATTAATAGAGCAATTTTATGGGCAGAATGTTTTTATGATGCAGCGGGCTTTAAGTTAAATTTAGATAAATGTGAATGCAATGTGTATGGCAAATGGGTAGACTTTAGTGATTGTAAAGTGCAAATTAAAAGAGAAAGCACTAAAATTTTAGGAGTAATATTTTCACAGGATTTAAATGGAGAAGCTAGCTGGCAGATGGCATTAGATAAAATAAAGAAAAACTTTTATTATGGAGGTTAAGAGATTTAACAATAACTGGAAAAGTTCTTATCATAAAAGCTGTAATTTTACCAATTTTATTGTATGTTAGTCTAGTATTTTTACCTAATCTGTTATGGTTAAAGAGATTTACAAGAGAGCTGTTTCTATTTATATGGAACTCTAAAATGGAGAAGCTAAAGAGGGAATTTATGCATAAAAGTCCTAAAAATGGTGGAAAATGTTCCTAATTTAAAAGAGTTTTTACAGTTAAAATATATACAGAAATTTACTGTTGTTTAAAAATAAGTTGTTGGATGTTAAGCAATGTAAAATGTTGATTTTGGCTGGAATGTATACATATTATATGAGAGATAAAAAAATAAATAAAGAAAAGGCTCAAAAAGATTGGAATATAGACAATTATCTACAATGATGTTAAAATAAAGAATAAGTGAACATTTACAAAATTCTTTAAAGTATACTGAGTAGATAATAAATAAAAAAAAAAAAATCTGTTCTTATCAGTTTAATATCTGATACGTCCCCTATCTGGGGACCATATATTAAATGGATTTTTGGAACAGGGAGATGGAAGAAGAGCTTGCTCTGTCCACTCCACGCATCGACCTGGTATTGCAGTACCTTCAGGACAGGTACTTCTCTTACTCAGTTTGAAAAAGCAGAAAAAGAAACAAACAAGCTGCGGGGATAAGAAAAGCCCAGCAAGAGCAGGCCAAGCAAGCAAAGTTTGGGAGGACAAGCAGTGCGGAAGAGAGAGTGGCGGAGCAAGGAGGAAGCCGACGGTGGTGCACAATGCCTGGCTGCAGCATGACAGGCCAGCAGACATGACAGGCCAGCAGAAGCACAAGAGAGAAAAAGGCAGGCAGGCAGGCGTTTGGTAGTTGTTGTCGTCGTCTTGTGATCCCGGCTGTGTTCAGCTGTGAGTTGTTGCAGTAACAAGCTGATTGCATCAAGGAGCTGGTTGTGGCCGTCAGAAAGAGGTGGGGCTATGCAAATAAGGTGTGCCGGGGCAGTCGGGAAGGTGCTGGGAGGCTGCGGGCCTCGGGCCGGCGAGCCCCTTGAAGGGCCAAAACAGGGCCGGAGCCAGAGAGGGCCTGGGGCTGGGAGCCCCCGCGGCCAGGCCCACTGGATGTGGTGTTGCCTGGATGTGGTGTGGGCTTGGGCCGGAGGTGTGCTGCCTGCCGGGGCCCAGCCCTCCCTCTCCCCATGGAGGCATCTCTAGCCTGGCTCAGGGGCCGTCTGCGTGCGCCTCTCGAATTATCGCTTCTCGGCCTTTTGGCTGCGATCAAGGCGATGTGAGATGGCGGCGATCGAGGCTCGTCTGTGGAATACTGTTCGTTTTCTGGTGGAGCCAGTTCATAGACGTCGTGTGGATCTGAAATTCTTTGTGGAGACCTTATTGCATGGATTGTTTGATGTGAATCGTGCAGAGATTTTTTGCCTGCAGGACTTTCAAAATCAAGGGATTTACGACCTCACCTTTTACAAGGAAGTGGATTGCCTGAACTTTTTCAAGAGAATTAAGACCTTGCTTGGCGCTCCAGAGATGGAAGGTCCCAAGCTTCCAGATGGAGGAGAAGCCAGTTTTTGTCCATATGTTCAATCCCTTTGCGGATGTTCATGAGGTGATTGCTTTTCTGAAAAGATATTGTTCCTCGGTGCGTGGTGGAACAAGGCAATTCAACAGGTATGACTATTTCAATGGGAAGTTAAAATTCCGGGTCCGTTTAAAGGTTGATGCTGCTGGAGTTGGCGGAGTGATGCATCCCCCAGCAAACTTCTCTTTGGGTGGAAATTGAGGTTTTCTGTCGTATCCTGGTCAGCCTCAGTACTGCAGGGCTTGCTTGCGGTTTGGACATACTAAAGATAATTGCCCTAATGCACCACGTTGCAGGAATTGTGGTGAGGTCGGACATGAGGTGGGACATTGCCCTAAACCGAGAAAATGTGACATCTGTGGTTTGGAGGGGCATTTGTGCAAGGACTGTCCTGAGAAGAAAGGCCGCTTCGAAAATGAGGTGGTGGTACAAAGACCTTATGTTCGTTCCCCTCCTCCTCCAGAGGGACCAGAGGCAGGTTTGTCTCAGGAGGCTAATGTAGTGGGTGAGGCCTCAGTAAGACCTGAGCCTGAGGCAATGGAGGAGCCTGCTGCAGAGGTGGATGCTGGTCCAGTTACTTCTGTGGCTTCTTCTGATGTGGAGGAGCCTGGAGAGATATCTGATGAGGAGCAATCTGGTGGAGATATAGCTGATATTGATGATTCGCCCGTTTTGAGGTGGGATGCGGCTACTGATTCAGAAGACCAGATTTCAGATATGGAAACAGTAACCTCTAAATCAAAACTGAGGTTGGAAAAGGATGACTGTCCGTCTGCGAAAAAGGTGAAAGTGACAGGAGGTATTACACATACACAAAATCCGTTTGATGTCCTCCGGCAGGAAAGTGAAGATGAGGTTGATTCTTCAGTTAATATTGAATCTTTCCCCACCACGGCAGAGTCTTCAGGGGTTCTGTGGTTCCTGGTACTGCTCAACCAAATGACTTTTTGGACAGAGAAGTGGTGAAGGAGTTTGCATCACTGGTGGGCTTTAATGAAAAGTCAAAAGGGCAAGAGAGAGGAAAAGTAGGCAAGAAGAAATGAAGTGTTTTTGTGTTTATTTTTGATTAACTGTTCATTTCTCTTTTTTTCTAGCATATGGCTATAACTGTATCTTCCCTTAATGTGAGGAGTTTCAGATCAAAGGCAAGAAGAACTGCTGTTCTGGACTTTTTGAAATCTCAAAAGGGGGTTATATTTTGTCTTCAGGAGTGTGGGATTAATTTTAGTCCTTCTTTGAGTGAATGGGATGTGGGGCATTCAATTTTGTCACCTTCTGCAGAAAATAAAAATGTGGGGGTGGGAGTTTTGTTTAGAGGAAATAAAATTAAAGTGTTAGGTTATTCTGTGTTGGAACCGGGTAGGTTGGTTTTGGTTAATTTGCAATACGGTAATGTATGTTTTCGATTATTTAATGTTTATGCTCCAACGGATAAAAATGCCAGAATGGATCTTTTTGAGAAACTTATGTTTAATCTTCCGGGGAGAAGTCCTGCTGTGATAGTGGGGGATTTTAATTGTGTCCGGAGTAAAGATGATCGTGAAGGGAGTAAAAAATTTTCTTTCGACATTTCAAGTAAAATCTTAAATAAGTTGATACAAGATTTTCATTTAAAGGATGTTTTTGATATTGCAGGTGATGAAAATGATAAATTTACATGGTACGCAGAAACAGGTTTAGTGAAGTCTAGAATAGATATGATTTTAGTTTCTTCTGCTGTGCAAGTGGGTAATTATATAACTCTGAGTATTGTGTTCTCAGATCACAGATTATTGCAAAGTGATTTTTTGTTTGATAAAAATCAGGTTTTTGGGAAGGGATGTTGGAAATTAAATGTTGGTCTATTGGAAGATGATCAAGTTTGTTTGGACTTTAAAGTATAATATGCATTGTGGCAGAAAAAGAAAAAAGATTTTGAGAATATTTTAGGTTGGTGGGATTGGGTGAAGGGGCGGATTAAAATGTTTTTTCAAGGGAAAAGTATTTTGAAGGCAAAAAATGCTAAAGAAAAGTATGAATCATTTAATTTGCGTTTGCAGTATCTGTATAAATTGAAATTTTTAGGGATAGATGTAACTAAAGAGTTAGTAGAAACTAAAAGAGAAATTAAGAAGTGTGTTGTAGAGAGAGGTAAACAGATTATTTTTCAGGCTAAAGTGGATAATGTAGAAAAGGGGGAGACTTGTTCTAGGTATTTTTTAAAAAAGGCGTTTTCAAATAAGGAATGTTTTTCTTTGTGATTAATTCTGAAGGTCAAGAAATAATGGATAGAGAGGGTGTAATACGAGAAATTGAAAGCTTTTATACAGATTTGTATGCTGAAAAGGAAAGGGAGTTATCTGCCCAAGAAGATATTATTGATTTATTAGATAATGTTTTTGATGAGTCGGACAGAGTCGTGTTAAATAGGGCTATTTCAAAAGATGAAATAGAGATAGTATTACAGAGTATGAAAATTAATAAAACTCCGGGTTTGGATGGTTTACCTTATGAATTTTTCAAAATAATGTGGGAGGTGGTCAAAAATGATTTTGTTGATCTTTGTAGTTTTATCTTTAATTATGGGGTTTACCGGATTCTATGAAGGAAGGTTTGATAAGTTTATTGTTTAAGAAGGGAGAGAAAAAGGATATCAAAAACTGGCGTCCTATAACACTTAAACAGTGACTATAAGATTGTTGCTAAGGTGGTTGCTAATAGGTTAAAAGTGCTCATTGAGAAAGTTATTGGGGAGGAGCAGGTTTGTGGGGTGCCGGAGAGGCAAATTCATCAGAATTAGATTTTTTTGAGGGATATTATTTGGGATAGTAAAATGTACCATTAATTTTAGTGAATATTGATTTTGAGAAAGCTTATGACAGGCTATCACATGATTTTTTATTTTGTGTCCTGGAAAAAATGGGAGTTAAAGGAAAGTTGCTGGGGGTAGTGAGGGCTTTGTATAAGGATATTTTCAGTAGGGTATTGGTAAATAATTTGGTGGGGAAGAGGATAGCAGTAAATTCGGGGGTTCGACAAGGGTCTCCCCTTTCACCTATTGCTTTTATATGTGCGATTGAGCCCTTATTGCAAGCGGTTAGGAGGGATAAAGTGGTTAAAGGGTACTTAGTTACTGGTGGCTCGGGGAGGGGTGTAAAGGTATTAGGCTACATGGATGACATAGTGTTCATTTGTCCTGATTTGAATACTTTTCATAGAGTTAAGCTGCTTTTAAAGTAAACTGGAATAAAAGTATGTTTAAAAATTTTGGGAGAAAAATAGAGATAGGTGAAAAAGAAGAGAAAGAAGAGAAAGAAGGGATGAAGATTTTGGGAGTGCTGTTCACTGAGAAGTTAAGAGGGAGAGAGAGTTGGGAGGAGATAGGAAAGAAAGTAGTGAAGAAACTTAATTTTTGGAGACTTAGGGAGTTGTCTTTTGGGGGTAAGTGATTAAATCTGTGATTTTGCCCTTAATTCTATATCTTAGCCAGGTTTTTCCTCCGTCGGCTACAACTGTAAATAAAATAGAAAGATTGCTTTTTTTGTTTTTTTGGAATTCAAATATGGAAAGAATGAGGAGAGAGATAATAAAGAAAGAGGTGGTAAAAGGTGGTTTTGATTTCTCCAGAATTGAAGAATTTATGTTTATACAGTATTATTCATTATGTATTAAGATCCTGAGCAAGGAGTCTTTTGTTGCAAAAATGATGATTTTTTCTGCAGCATATATGTTCAGGAGATGTGGGGTGGTGGTATGGGATAATAAAAAGCCATTTTGTTTTTATGTTCCGCAATTTTATTTAGTAATTCAAGATAAGTTGAAGAAATTTTCTTTGCAAAGTGTTCCGTTAGAAGAGTGGGGGAAAAAGATAAGAATAATGCAGTTACTTAAAGATAGAGATCAACAGAGTGAAATTAGTTTTCTTAATAATGTACAGACTAAAGAAGTTTGGAAAAAATTGAAAGATAAAGATGTAGCAGGAAAGCAAAGGGATGTGGTTTGGATGGGTTTGCACAATGCTTTACCTACCAGATCCTTTCAAAAGAAAGGAATTTATTGAAATGTGATAAATGTCCAAGAGAAAGGTGTAGTGGAACTGAAGACACAATACACTTGTTATGGAACTGCAAGTTTGCAAGGAAAGTATGGAAAGGTACTAGTAACTTAATTAAAGAAATTACAGGTTTACAATATTTGTCATTTATGGTGATTGCTTTTGGTTTATGTAATTTGGTTTATGTCATTTGGTTAAAGTACAAACAAAGTTATTGTGGGTCATTTTGTCTTGTGTAAAGCAAGTATTGTGGGATAGTAGAAATTTGTTAATTTTCGGAAAAGAAGAGTTAAAAGTGGATCAGGTGATTAAGATCATTTTGAGTAAGTTATATGTTTATTATCGTTTAGAGGTACGTAGAAAAGGAGAAATGGATGCAGAGGGTTTGTGGAAAACAAAAAAGTGGGTTGATCTTGTTTAAGTGATTATTGTGTTAAATGATATGAAATTTATGAGCATGTTAAATGATATGAAATTTATGAGCATGTTTGATGGCTATTTCTTGATGAATGTTTTGTGATATTTTTTCTGGAACTTAATAAAATTTCATAATAAAAGAAAACTGTTCTTATCAGTTTAATATCTGATACGTCCCCTATCTGGGGACCATATATTAAATGGATTTTTGGAACAGGGAGATGGAAGAAGAGCTTGCTCTGTCCACTCCACGCATCGACCTGGTATTGCAGTACCTCCAGGACCGGTGCACTTCTCTTAATCAGTTTGAAAAAGCAGAAAAAGAAACAAACGAGCTGCGGGGAAAAGAAAAGCCCAGCAAGAGCAGCCCAAGCAAGCAAAGTTTTGGAGGACAAGCAGTGCGGAAGAGAGAGTGGCGGAGCAAGGAGGAAGCCGACGGTGGTGCACAATGCCTGGCTGCAGCATGACAGGCCAGCAGACATGACAGGCCAGCAGAAGCACAAGAGAGAAAAAGGCAGGCAGGCAGGCAGGCAGGCGTTTGGTAGTTGTTGTCGTCGTCTTGTGATCCCGGCTGTGTTCAGCTGTGAGTGGTTGCAGGAACGAGCTGATTGCATCAACGAGCTGGTTGTGGCCGTCAGAAAAAGGCGGGGCTATGCAAATAAGGTGTGCCGGGGCAGTCGGGAAGGTGCTGGGAGGCTGCGGGCCTCAGGCCGGTGAGCCCGTTGAAGGGCCGAAACAGGGCCGGAGCCAGAGAGGGCCTGGGGCTGGGAGCCCCCGCGGCCAGGCCGACTGGATGTGGTGTGGGCTTGGGCCGGAGGTGTGCTGCCTGCCGGGGCCCAGCCCTCCCTCTCCCCATGCAGGCATTTCTAGCCTGGCTCAGGGGCCGTCTGCGCGCCTCTCGAGTTATCGCTTCTCGGCCTTTTGGCACGATCAAGTGTTAAGAGGTAAACGAGTATACTGGTGTCTCGGCCTTGCTGCATCGGCTATCCTTTTTGGTACGTCTTAAGCAGCCTGCTGCTATAGGGAACCCACTACCTGCAAGAGAAGGCGATTTCTAAAAGTAAGAATGTCGACTTATCGTACTGGAGGAGCAAAGTTGAAGAATACATACCGTTTGGAGGTGGAGGAAGGAGAACGTGGCAGAGTGAGTTTGCGTTTCATCGTCTGTAATATCTTGGAGGAATTTTTGGATATAGATCGGAAGGAACTGCTCTGTCTACAAGATAATCCTGGTCGAGGTATTTACAATCTTACCTTTTTTGAGGAGAAAGTATGTCACAAGTTTTACAAGGGGTGTTCTGAGCACAAAAAGGATCCTATCTTTAATGGGGTTACAGTGACTTGTATCTCGGAAGATCTTGAGAGACCTTTGACGGTGCGAATGTATAACCCCTTTGTGGCTACTTCTGATATTGAGATTTTTTTGAGGAAATACTGCAGCTCAGTTAGATTTACTTTTAAAGTGTCTAATGATCTGAGTGTCTGGAATGGAAATCGGAGTTTTATGGTGGTGTTCAAGAAAAGTGATACTGGCATAGGAGGGTTTGATCATCCCCCTTCAAACTTTTCAATTGGGAGGAATCGGGGATACCTGTTCTATCCCGAACAACCACTATATTGCCATAAGTGTATGGAGTTTGAACATGCAAAAGAAAATTGTCCTAAAAAAGACCCATGTAAAAACTGTGGTCAGGAGGGGCATCAAAAAGACCAGTGTCCAAAGAAAAAAACTTGTGATAGATGTGGTAGTACTGATCACTTGTTTAATAAATGTCCACAGTTAAAGAAAATAAGAACTGTCACTACTGGAGAAAAGAAATCAGAGACTCTGGCCCTAAGATGTGGGGCGATACTCCAGATGAAGTGTTATTTAAAAATGCTGGATATATACAAAATGCAGAGGGTTTGTGGGTTCTGGATCCAAAGGTGTCATTTAGAGGATCTGTGCCAGGAAAACCTGCGAGTTGTGTTGCTAAAGAGATTGTTGAGCCGCCCTTAAAAAAAGGGAAAACTGCTCCTGAAGGAGAGAGTACGGTTCAGACTAAAAGATCTATAAAAAAGCTGGTGAAAAAAGTGTTACATCCGACTCCGATGTGGAGAGAACGCCAGTATTGAAGCCTGGGACTGAAGAACCGTTGTCAAGTCAAGAGAGTATTCGGTCTGGCCAAGGTGGACAGGCAGGATTGATATCAGGTGGAACTATGAGTGACAATGATCTGTTAGTTGATATTGGGAGCTTTGATCCAGGGGGGGGGAAGATGTGATGGATGTGTAATCTTTGTAGATTTGCTTCTTTGAATGTGAGAAGCATAAAAGGGTCTTTTAAAAGAGCCGCTTTATTTTTATATTTAAGTACATTAAATTGTGATATTATTGGGGTTCAAGAATGTGGAATTCCTAATAGAATAGATTACAGAGAATATGAAAACTCTTATCTGGTCAGTCGGTCTGGTCTGGGTACAATTCAAATAAAAATTCGGGGGTGGCTATATTATGTAGGAGTAATGTAGAGATAATATCGTACACGGAGATAATGGCAGGTAGGGCCATAATGGTGAAATGTAAAATGAACGGTGTAGTGGTCAATTGTATTAATGTGTATAAATCTGTGGATAAGAATGACAGAACTGATCTTTTTGAAATGTTAATTTTTTTTTTAACTGGATTAGAACCTGTAATATTATTAGGTGATTTTAATTGTATTTGGCCAGGTGAAAATAGGAGAGGTGGGACTGTAAAGACACAGATAGATAAGACAAGTGTTTTTTTTGAAAAACTTAATTATGGATTTTGATTTATATGATAGTTGGACAAACTGTAAACAAAAGATTGGAGAAGGGTTTACTTGGCAAAATAATCGTATTGCATCCAGAATTGATTATATTTTTTTGTCAAAGTTTTTTGAAATATCTAAAGTGGAAACGTTGATTTCGGGTTTTTCTGATCATAGGATGTTAATATGTTCAGGTAAATATGGGAAACTTAATAGAATTAAATCTAAAATATGGAAACTTAATGTAAATTTATTACAAGATCAAAAGATAAAAGATAGATTTGAAGCAAAGTATAAAGTTTGGGTTAAGGAGAAATCTAAATTTGTTAATATATTAGATTGGTGGGAGGATATTAAAAAGAAAATTAAAGTTTTTTTTCTAATATAGGTAGAGAGAAGGCTGCTAAACAAAGAGAAGTGTTTGGTATGGTACAGTTGAAGTTACAAACTGTATATAAACTTAAGGAGGTGGGTTTAGCTTCTGAAAAAGATATAGGACAAGTGAAGTTAGGGGTTAAAAAAGGTCTTGAAGAGATGGGAAAAAAATTATTTTCAGAATTATTATTATTATTAAAAAATAATAGACAGGAAAAGAGATTTTTTTGAAAGTGTGCAAGGGAAATCAGATATTAATGATATGTTAAATGAAGTTTATAAATTTTACACAGCTTTATTTTCTGTTAAAACTAAAGATAATGAGGTAGAGAAGTTGTTTTTGAATTTTGTACAGAATGAATTGGAATCTACAGAAGTGGAGAATTTGTGTTGTGAGATATCTTTAGAGGAACTTGGGTAAGACTCTGGGGGAAGATGGAATTCCTGTAGAGTTAAAGGTTGATTTATTACAGGTTTTTAGTGAATGTTTAAAAGCAGAGTGTTTACCAGGTTCATGGAGGAATGGTGTGGTGTCTTTAATTTATAAAAAAATCAGGTGAAAATGATCTTTTAAAAAATTGGAGGCCAATGACATTGCTTAATGCACATTATAAGATTTTTTCAAAAATAATCGCAGTGAGGTTAAAAAATGTAATACATAAACGTATTAAAGAAAATCAAGTTTGTGGGGTTCCGAAAAGGCAAATACATGAAAATTTAATCACATTGAGAGATGCGATCTGGTATACTAGGGATAGAGGCCAAAATGTGGCAGTGTTAAATTTAGATTTTGAGAAGGCCTATGATAGGGTCTCACATGTATGGTTGTGGGAAGTATTAAAGAAAATGGGTTTACCAGTGTTTTTTAAAGTTATATAATAAGAATACAAGTAAAGTTATGATTAATGGGTTTCTTTCAAAAGCAGTTAAATTAGAATCAGGAGTAAAACAGGGGTGCCCGCTGTCACCTCTTTTGTTTATTTGTTCTGTGGAGCCCTTGTTGGAGGCTATTAGATGTAATAAGTTGGTTGAAGGTGTAGATATAAAAGGGGGTGGTGGGCAAAAACTCAAAATACTTGGATACATGGATGATCTTACAGTGTTATGTTGGAATGTTGAATCTATGAGAAAAGTTTTAGAAATAGTTGAGTCATTTGGTGTTTGTTCTGGTTGTAAATTAAACCTAGCTAAATCAGAGTGTAAAGTATGGGGTAAATGTGAAGGGATTGATGGATTAGGAGTGAAGGTTCAAAGATGACTTAAAAGTACTTGGAGTGCTGTTTGTAAATTAAACCTAGCTAAATCAGAGTGTAAAGTATGGGGTAAATGTGAAGGGATTGATGGATTAGGAGTGAAGGTTCAAAGATGACTTAAAAGTACTTGGAGTGCTGTTTTCTGATGATTTAACGGGTGCAAAAAATTGGGATTGTGTAATTCAAAATATTGGAAATTTTTTTTTTTATTTTGGAATTTGAGATCATTATCAAAAGAAGGTAGAGTATTAATTATTAAACAAGTGGTATTACCAATAATATTGTATGTCGGTTTAGTATTTTTCCCATCTAGCCTATCACATAAAAGAGTAATCAGAAGTTTGTTTCTGTTTTTGTGGGGTTGTAAGATGGAAAGCTTGAGAAGGGAAAAGGTTTATAAAAGAACTGATTACGGTGGGAAGAGTTTCCCAGATGTTTTTAAGTTTATTAGTGCAAAATATGTTTCTTTTCGTTTAAATGTAGTTGATAAAAATACAATAGCGAGTGCATTTATTAAATATGCAGGAGGTTTTTTCCTGAGGAAATTGGGATGGGTTGAAAAGAATCATAATATTCCGTTTATGTTATGTCCTCCAAAACAGTATATTTCGTTGTATAATGCAATTAATAAATTAGGTTTACAGGGTGAAACTTTAGAAATGAAGAACAGGTTGAGATAATTCACCCTTATACAGAAATGGTTTCAAAGGAAATTTGGAGAATGGTGTCTCATCCAAGTTTATCTAATGTACAGAAAGATTTATGTTGGGCTATTGTACATGAATGTTTACACACAAGGCAATTTCAAGCTAGGAGGGGTTTGGTCAGGTGTGCTAAATGTCCTAGGGAAGAGTGTGCAGGAGAGGAAGGAGTTATTCATGTTTTTTGGAATTGTTTTTTTGCAAGGGATGTTTGGGGGAAAATAGGTGTTTTATTTAAGAAAGTAAGTGGACTTAACATATAAAATGGTGTTGTATGGAAAAGGTGGAAATGTTCAGGGGTGTAAAATGTGGTTGTTTGGCAATGATAAACTCAGCCTGGATGTGGTGTGGGCTTGGGCCGGAGGTGTGCTGCCTGCCGGGGCCCAGCCCTCCCTCTCCCCATGGAGGCATGTCTAGCCTGGCTTTGGGCCTGTCTGCGCGCGCGCCTTTCGGGTTATCGCTTCTCAGCCTTTTGGCAAGATCAAGTGTCTTGTTGACTGGTTGTGCCTTTCATCACCGCCCTCGGCCTTTCAACATCGGTCCTAGACCTTAAGTTAACTGCTGCTATAGGGGGAGGTCTGCGAGGTACCCGAGTTGTGATCAACCTAGAAGACCCGGAAGCCACCTTCGGGTGGTGGAAGGGGGCTTCAACCCCTTGAATTGAGAATGGAAGACTTTTTTACGCCATCTACTCCATTAGTCCGATTTAAGAATACTGCGCAAGTGGAAATTCCTGAAGAAAAAAGAGGTGAGAATGCTCTCAAATTCATGGTGGAAGATCTTTTATTCTTTTGTGGAATTAAGCCTGCTGACATGTATTGTATGCCAGAATTTTACAATCAGGGAGTTTACGAACTTGTTTTCAAGAATACTGACTGTTACAAATTTTTCAAACAGCAATATCTTCTTAAAAAGGAGGACCCAAGGATTGCAGGTTGTAAAATGGAATTTAAACATTGTGATAACATACGTTTAATAACTGTATACATGTACAATACATATGTTAAAGATGAAGAGATCCTTTTTGAAGAGATCACATTCAAAATTTTGTCCTAATGAATGGCATTATGAGCAACAATCAGCATGGCTTTATGAAGGATAGGTCATGTCAGACGAATTTGATTGCATTTTATGATGTGGTAAGTAAGATTCTGGATAGTGGGGGGGCAGTAGATGTGATCTATTTGGATTTTGCCAAAGCGTTTGATACTGTGCCCCACAAACGACTGCTTTCTAAACTAAGGTCTGTTGGGCTTAATGAAGTCGTTTGCACATGGATAGGAAACTGGCTACAGGATCGGGTACAGAGGGTGGTTGTTAATGGGACATTCTCTACTTGGAGTAAGGTTCTTAGTGGGGTCCCCCAGGGCTCAGTATTGGGTCCACTTTTATTTAACTTGTTCATTAATGACTTAGGGGAGGGTGTTGTAAGTAATGTATCAGTGTTTGCAGATGACACAAAATTATCCAGCCCAATTAATTCCATCCAGGATGTGGCATCCTTGCAACAGGATCTTGACAAACTGGCAATCTGGGCAGCTAAGTGGCAAATGAGATTCAATGTTGATAAATGTAAAGTCCTGCACCTGGGATGTAAAAATATCCAAGCCACTTATACCCTTAATGGGACTGCACTAGGCAAATCCATTATGGAAAAGGACCTTGGAGTCCTTGTAGATGATAAACTTGGCTGTAGCAAGCAATGCCAGTCAGCAGCATCAAGGGCAAATAAGGTCTTGAGCTGTATTAAAAGGGGCATAGAGTCACGGGAGGAGGGGGTCATTCTTCCACTGTATAGAGCACTTGTAAGGCCCCATCTAGAATATGCCGTACAGTTTTGGTCTCCAGCACTCAAACAGGACATTATTGTATTAGAGAGGGTACAGAGAAGGGCAACTAAGCTGGTAAAAGGTATTGAAAATCTTAGCTATGAGGAAAGACTGGCCAAATTGGGGATGTTCACGCTGGAGAAGAGGCGCTTAAGGGGTGATATGATGACTATGTATAAATATATAAGGGGATCATATAACAATCTCTCTAATGCTTTATTTACCAGTAGGTCTTTCCAGCTGACACGAGGTCACCCATTCCGATTAGAAGAAAAGAGGTTCCGCCTAAATATTCGGAAGGGGTTTTTTACAGTGAGAGCTGTGAAGATGTGGAATTCTCTCCCTGAATCAGTTGTACAGGCTGATACATTAGATAGCTTTAAGAAGGGGTTGGATGGCTTTTTAGCAAGTGAGGGAATACAGGGTTATGGGAAATAGCTCATAGTCCAAGTTGATCCAGGGACTAGTCCGATTGCCATTTTGGAGTCAGGAAGGAATTTTTCTAAGGCAAATTGGAGAGGCTTCAGATGGGTTTTTTGCCTTCCTCTGGATCAACTGGCAGATAGGTAGTTAATAAACAAAAAAACAAAAAAAAAGGTTGAACTCGATGGACATGTGTCTTTTTTCAACCTTACTTACTATGTTACTATGTTACTATGTTACTTAAAAAACTGCTTTGATGAGATCCTTTTTTACTTAAAAAACTGCTTTGATGAAGTTGATGTCGTTAAAAGAATATCTAATGACTATGGAGTGTGGTCAGGCAAGAGACTATTTAGAGTACGCCTGCGTGATGATGAGAATTCAGAAGATGGCTATGATCACCCACACCAGCTCCTAAATATAAGAGGAAATAGAGGTTTCATGAAATACAATGGAATGTCTATATATTGTTGGAAGTGTAACAGCTTTGGGCATGTTTCTCAGGACTGTCAGGCAGGGAAAATTTGCTCTGTGTGTAGCGAACTGGGGCATGATGATCCAGATTGTAAAAATGTTTTGACCTGTTCTAATTGTGGCACGGAGGGGCATAGATCTGCTGATTGCCCTTACAAAACATATGCAGATAAAGTAAAAGCAGGTCTGGTGTCTGGAACAAAAGGAAAAGCCCAGGAGCCTACTGCAAAATCGGACCCACCTGGTCAAAAGGTGGAGAATCCAGCAGGAGGAGCAATCTCAAGTATGACAGTCTTGGGTGAGTTGAAACACTCTAAAAGAGGGAAGGAAAAACAAGATAAAAGTCCTTCTAAGAAAAAGCAGAAAAAGAAAAAAAAGGATAGCAGACCTAGTATAATTGAAACCCCTATGGCCGAGGGCGCTGAGACTTCTGGAGATGAATTTATTGAGGTCTCAGAAAAGGAAGAGGAATCCAAAAAAGGTGATGAAACTCCAGACTCATGTAATTTGTTGATGGAGATAGAACCAACAAGTGGCGAGGAGATGGCTATGGGATCACCTTTTGTTGAGCTTGGAACTAAAGTTCTCCGGGGGGAGAGACTGAGCAAGACCCCTGTTTTGCCAATACATCCTGGTTCAGAAGAAGATGAACCAGGATAGTTTTTCTTTGTTCTTTTTTTGATAGTTATTTGATTTGATGCTCCTAAGGTGCGCCTTTTTTATTAGAGCTGGTCTAAATAGAGCTAAGTTTCGGAGATCTGAATATAATTTTTTAAATACTAGACTACAAAGTATGTAATGTTTTAAAGCATTAGGTTACGAAGTGAATCAAGAGATAGAAGATATAAAGAAAGATATCAAAAATTGGCTAAAAAATAAAGGGAAAGAAATAATTTTTAACTCAAGAGTAAAGGAATATGAGGAAGGCGAAAAGTGTACTAGATATTTTTTTAAGAATATTCAGAAAAGACATGTTATTAAAGAGCTAAATGGTTTTAAAAAACAGGAGGATATTAATAAGGTTATTTATGAATTTTATGAAAGTTTATTTCGAGGTAATGAATGTGATAAGAATTTTGATGATTTTATATTGAGTAATGTAGAAAAGCTTTTAAATCATGAGGAGAAGTCACTTTTAAGTGGGGACATAACACCTGAGGAATTGGATGAAGTGATAAAGAGTTTGGCAAAAAATAAGTCTCCGGGTATAGATGGGTTAACAATTGAATTTTATGTGTTTTTTTGGGATTTGATGAAAATTTCAAGATTTTAATAAGATGATTAATGAATGCTTTGAGAAAGGAGAAATAAATGTATCACAGAAAGAGGGAATTGTCACATTGATTCATAAAAAAGGATCTAAAAGTGATGTAAAAAATTATAGACCCATTACTTTGCTGAACACAAGACTATAAAATAATGGCTAAAGTTCTAACAAATAGATTAAAAAAGGTTAGGAGAAGGTCAAGTTTGTGGGATTCCAGGAAAGTCAGTATGGGAGAACGATTAGAGATGTTTTAAGTGATACATTAGATAGGAAACAGAAAGTTGCGCTTTTATCGTTAGATTTTAATAAAGCGTTTGATTTAATCATATTAATCATAATTTTATGTTTTTAGTATTAAAAATGATGAATATGCCTAAAAAATTTTTTTGACAAAGTGAAAATTCTTTATAAAAATCTTAGTTAATGGGTTTTTAACAGATAAAATAAATATTAAATCCGAGGTAAGACAGGGTTGCCCTATGTCACCTTTGTTATTTATATGCGCTTTAGAACCTTTTCTGCAGATGATTAGGGGTGAGAAGATAATTAGAGGGGTTTTATTACCGGGTAGTAATGGGATTATTTTAAAAATCCTTGCTAATATGGATGACGTTGTTATTTTATGTAAAGACAGTTCATCTATAAATAGAGTAATTCTTTTAGCTGAATTTTTTGGTCAAGCATCAGGTCTAGTTTTAAATTTAGCTAAGACAGAATGTTGTGTATTTGGGAATTGGGTTTTAGATCAATTTTGTAAAATAAATGCCTTAACAGAAAGTGTTAAAGTATTGGGCATTATTTTTAATAAAAATCTGAGTGGAGAAGTTAATTGGATTAACATGTTAAATAAAATAAAACAAAGATTGGCTTTTTGGCAAAGTAGGAAATTAACAATGGAGGGTAAAATATTGATAGTTAAATCTATTTTGTTGCCGAATCTATTTTGTTGCCGATTCTTTTATATACATCTATAGTGTTTTTGCCTAATGATCTGTATATGCGAAAATTTACGAGAGAGATTTATGTTTTTATATGGGGTTCAAAAATGGAGAAAGTTAAACGAATGACTATGGTGAAAGATAAAGCAAATGGAGGAAGAGGGATCCCAAATATTAAAACGTATTTATCTTTAAAATATTTCGTTTTTAATATTAAGTTATTTATATCTAACAAATATGCTTCCTATTTTACTACATTTGGTTGTGGATGGATTTTTAGAAAGTATAACTGGTTCACTTTGGAGAAAAATAAACCTTATGCTTTTAATTCTTATATAATTTAATTATCTTGACTAAGATCATATAAAATTTAGGAGTTATTTAAATATGATATTGCTGATTTCTTAGATGTGAGGAAAATAATGAATAAGATAAAGAAACAAGAAATTATGGAGCAAGTTGAGTTTTATACAGTAGAAATAAGTAAACATGTTTGGAATATGGTACTTAAAAATGTAACTAACAGCCAGAAGGATTTGGCTTGGTTAATTGTGCATAAAGCTCTACCAGTCAAAGATTTCCAATACTCTAGGGGTATCATCCGGAATTCTAAATGCTTTAGGAATAATTGTGGGGAAAACGAAACAGTGTTGCATTGTTTTTGGAATTGTTCTTTTGCACAAGATATATGGAGGAGAATTGGGCCTTTTTTTAAAATTTCTTACGGGAATAAAACATTGAATATGAAGATATTTTTTATGGTCAGAAAATTATATGTGAAAAAGAGTCAAAAATGAACACCAAGAGCCCCAATAGTGTAATATGTTTTTACGGGGAGTAATGGTAGAGTAAACAAGTTAATACTCACAAACCAGGGTTACCGATAAGCAACCACTGTATAGGCAGGTGGGGAGATTATCCTGACCCCACTCAGGAATAAAACTTCGCTCTCTGTAGAAGAAGAAAAAGGGGATGATACCCCTCCACTCGGGGGGGACTCGATATAGTAGTAAGACAAAACAGAGGCGCCAAAAGGATAAAAAATAGCTAAAAGCACTTAAAAACACAATGGGTAATTCAGAGGAGGAGGTAGTAATGAACTTACCTCCTCCAAGCAGACACCAACGAAAGTGGTAGTTTTCAATAATAGTTTATTCACAAAACAGTATTGCAACGCGTTTCGCAGGCATTTCCTGCTTCATCAGGCAATATGGAACGGGAGCAAAAACAACTAAAAAAACAGAGACAGGCAAATTTGTAAAATATTATTGTATACAGCTGTTCGGATTGTGGGGAAGTGTGGATACTAAGTGATGCCCTTGGGCCAAGTATATGGGGGGGAAGGGGAAACAAGGGGAGGAGAAATAGTTCACAGCATGGGGAATCAAGTGCTGATGGACATGGGGGATAGGCTGCTAGTATATATTATCTAAATTGGAAACCAAGCATCTTGGTGGGAGACATAATAGGAGACATAAAATAGTAACATAATAAAGGACGTGACCTAAGGTATATTTAAAGCCAGGGGATGTAGCACAGATGACTAAACCAACAAAAGAAATCAATGAAATTAAGATAGAGTGAAAAACTTACCAGTGAAAAACTTACCAGTGTCTTTATATATAGTGTGACTAATTAATGGGAAGTATGTGGGGGGAGGGGAAAACAAGGGAAAGAGGAATAATTCACAGCATGGGGAAGCAAATGCTGATGGACATGGGGAATAGGCTGCTGGTATATATTAGTAGAGATGTCGCGAACTGTTCGCCGGCGAACTTGTTCGCGCGAACATCGGGTGTTCGCGCTCGCCGGAAGTTCGCGAACGTCGCGCGACGTTCGCCATTTTGGGTTCGCCATTGTTGGCGCTTTTTTTTGCCCTCTCACCCCAGACCAGCAGGTACATGGCAGCCAATCAGGAAGCTCTCCCCTGGACCACTCCCCTTCCCTATAAAAACCGAAGCCCTGCAGCGTTTTTTCACTCTGCCTGTGTGTGCTGAAGAGATAGTGTAGGGAGAGAGCTGCTGCCTGTTAGTGATTTCAGGGACAGTTGAAAGTTTGCTGGCTAGTAATCGTTTTGATACTGCTCTGTTAT
This sequence comes from Xenopus laevis, assembly GCF_017654675.1. Taxonomy (NCBI): domain Eukaryota; kingdom Metazoa; phylum Chordata; class Amphibia; order Anura; family Pipidae; genus Xenopus; species Xenopus laevis. Next base: position 111,589,145 of record NC_054385.1, on the reverse strand, counting down.
TGGAGGGACAGAAGTCTGCAGGGGTTTGAGGGACATTTAAGCTTAGGTAGCTTTGCTGGCTAGTAATCTACCTTCTACTGCAGTGCTCTGTATGTAGCTGCTGTGGGCAGCTGTCCTGCTTCTGATCTCATCTGCTGACTGCTGCAATAACAGTAGTCCTTGTAAGGACTGCTTTTATTTATTTTTTTGTTGTTTTACTACTACTACTACTACTACTATAAGAGCCCAGTGCTATTAGTCTAGCAGTGTTGGGGAGTGGGACTGGTGTGCTAATCTGCTGCTCCTAGTAGTTCAGCAGCACCAACTTTAATTTTTTTTTTTAATATTCATTTTTTTTTATTTTACTTTTTTTATTTTACTACCGCTGTAGTAGTGTATAAGTTGACCTTTTAGGCATTATTTGCCCTGTAGGCATTATTTGCACACTGTTTTCTTCAACCCGCCATCTAGCTGTGTGACCTTGTTCACATTCTGTCTAAATATCCATAATATTACCGTCTCCAGAAAAAACACCGGAGTGACTTTTTTCAAGCAGCCATAATATATTTTACGTAATCCGTATCCACCGCTGTAGTAGTGTATACGTTGACCTTGTAGGCATTATTTGCACAGTGTTTTCTTCAACCCGCCATCTAGCTGTGTGAGCTTGTTCACATTTTGTCTAAATATTGATAATATTATCGTCTCTAGAAAAACCACTTGAGTTACTTTTTTTCAAGCAGCATTCATATATTTTACGTAATCCGTATCCACCGCTGTAGTAGTGTATACGTTGACCTTGTAGGCATTATTTGCACACTGTTTTCTTCAACCCGCCATCTAGCTGTGTGAGCTTGTTCACATTTTGTCTAAATATTGATAATATTATCGTCTCTAGAAAAACCACTTGAGTTACTTTTTTTCAAGCAGCATTCATATATTTTACGTAATCCGTATCCACCGCTGTAGTAGTGTATACGTTGACCTTGTAGGCATTGTTTGCCCAGTTTTTTTGGCCGCAGCCACTGAAGCACAGAGGCCAGAAAAAATATGCCATATAAATGCTGAAAATAGTCATTTTTTGCCATACGTTGACTCAACGTATATGGCAAAAATGACTATTTTCAGCATTTATATGGCATATTTTTTCTGGCAACTGTGCTTCAGTGGCTGTGACCAAAAAAACTGGGCAAACAATGCCTACAAGGTCAACGTATGGCAAAAAATGACTATTTTCAGCATTTATATGGCATATTTTTTCTGGCAACTGTGCTTCAGTGGCTGCAACCAAAAAACTGGGCAAACAATGTCTACAAGGTCAACGTATGGCGAAAAATGACTATTTTCAGCATTTATATGGCATATTTTTTCTGGCAACTGTGCTTCAGTGGCTGCGTCCAAAAAAACTGGGCAAACAATGCCTACAAGGTCAACGTATGGCAGTTGTTTAAAGAGAACAGTAGATTACTAGCCAGCAAAGCTACCTAAGCTAAAATGTCCCTCAAATCCCTGCAGACTTCTGTCCCTCCAATACAGAGCAGTATCAAGCAGATTACTAGCCAGCAAACTTACTATCATCTGTCCCTGAAATCACTAACAGCTCTCCCCCTACACTATCTCTTCCAAGCACACACAGGCAGATTTTTCAGATACATTTTTGCCCTTGATCCCCCTCTGGCATGCCACTGTCCAGGTCGTTGCACCCTTTAAACAACTTTAAAATCATTTTTCTGGCCAGAAATTTTTTTTTTAGATGTTAAAGTTCGCCTTCCCATTGAAGTCTATGGGGTTCGCGAACCGTTCGCGAACCGCTCGCATTTTTGCGCAAGTTCGCGAATATGTTCGCGAACTTTTTTTCCGACGTTCGCTACATCCCTATATATTAGTCTAAATGAGAAACATAAAGTATCTGGGTAGGAAACATAAAATTAAACTATGTGGGAGACATAAATTAGTGAACTAAGGTATATTTAAAACAAGGGGATGTATAGTACAGATGACTAAAGACAACAAAAAAAGGAGAAATCAATAACTTTTAAGAAGGAATAGATATAACTTACCAGTGTCTTTGTATAAACACGCCAGGCGCCTCTGTGCTGCTTGAGGATGCCTGGGCGTGTTATATAGTGTGACTAATTGGAGGAAAGACAAGCAGGAGATGGTGTAGCCATATTGGTGGTGGAAAATAGATAGTGGTATAAACGACCATTTTGGTTGGGGCTAATAAAGTGTCATAACCAATGAAAATGCAAATGACCTAAATGCCTGCGAAACGCGTTGCAATACTGTTTTGTGAATAAACTATTATTGAAAATTACCACTTTCGTTGGTGTCTGCTTGGAGGAGGTAAGTTCATTACTACCTCCTCTGAATAACCCAATGGGGTTTTAAGTGCTTTTAGCTATTTTTTATCCTTTTGGCACCTCTGTTTTGTCTTACTACTATGTGAAAAAGAGTGTTTAGTTAAATGTTGGCAGATTATTAATTCTGTTAAAGAGGCTATATGGAAATGTCGTAATCTTTTGTTGTTTAAACATATAGAACTCTCGATTGAAGAGGTTTTTTCTTTATTTCTTAGTATTGTATATACTTATTTTTTGATTGATAAAAATAAGAATAGTTTAAAAACTTATACTGATTGGAAACCAGAATGTTGGTATAAGTTTAAATAATATTTTTCAAAATTATTTTTTGGAAAAATAATGTTGAAAATACTTTAAAAAATCTTCCTGGAGATAAACATGGAAGTTTTTTCAGACTCTGAGTAGTTTACAAGAAAAAAAAAAAAAAATCTGTTCTTAGTTTAATATCTGATACGTCCCCTATCTGGGGACCATATATTAAATGGATTTTTGGAACAGGGAGATGGAAGAAGAGCTTGCTCTGTCCATTCCACGCATCGACCTGGTATTGCAGTACCTCCAGGACCGGTGCACTTCTCTTACTCAGTTTGAAAAAGCAGAAAAAGAAGCAGCAAACGAGCTGCGGGGAAATGAAAAGCCCAGCAAGCAAAGTTTGGGAGGGAGACAGAGAGCCGTGGAGCAAGGAGGAAGCCGACGGTGGTGCACAATGCATGGCTGCAGCATGACAGGCCAGCAGAAGCACAAGAGAGAGAAAAAGGCAGGCAGGCATTTTGGTAGTCTTGTGAGTTGTTGCAGGAACGAGCTGATTGCATCAACGAGCTGGTTGTGGCTGTCACAAAGAGGCGGGGCTATGCAAATAAGGTGTGCCGGGGCAGTCGGGAAGGTGCTGGGAGTCTGCGGGCCTCAGGCCGGCGAGCCCGATGAAGGTCCGAAACAGGGCCTGAGCCAGAGAGGGCCTGGGGCTGGGCCGACTGGATGTGGTGTTGCCCGGATGTGGTGTGGGCTTTGGCCGGAGGTGTGCTGCCTGCCGGGGCCCAGCCCTCCCTCTCCCCATGGAGGCATGTCTAGCCTGGCTTTGGGCCCGTCTGCGTGCGCGCCTTTCGGGTTATCGCTTCTCGGCCTTTTGGCACGATCTAAGGATTAGTTTGAAAGGTGTGTCATAGTCCCCCCTTTTTCTGCCTTCTGGGATCGCCTTCGTGCTTCACCCAGTATGCTGCTATTGGATTTGGGGCCCAACTTTACACAACGAGTCGGCGATCTTTAACTGCGGTGATATGGCGAGGAATGCACCGGAAGCTCCCTATACGGTGAGGCTTTTTGTTCCAGAAGAACGTCGTGGTACATGGGGTTTTTAACATATACAGAAGAAGGTTATCGAAGGAATCCTGAATATGTCCCACAAATCTATCTTTTGCGTCCAGAGTTTTCCAACAAGTGGCTTTTTTGATGTGACCTTTAAGTGTCAGGCGGATTTTCAGACTGTTCTCAGTCGGAAAAAGGAGAAGGAAAACTACCCAGACAAAGGAATCACCTTTGTGGTAAATGAGTCAAGGCTGAGAATACCAGTAACTGTTCATATGTATAACCCTTTCGTGACAGATGCTGAAATCAGAACTTTTCTCCTCCGTTATTGTGAGTTTGTGTCTCAACCTGGGGGATTGAACAATGTCTTGGGCACTTTCAATGGGCAGAGACGTTTCTGGGTTAAATTCCGATCTGATGAGGACGGCATTGGAGGTAAGATGCATCCTCCGCAAAATTTCTCTATTGGCAACAGCAGAGGATACTTGTATTATCCTAATCAGCCAGTGTTTTGCCGGAATTGCTTCTCTTTTGGCCACACTAAGGAGGAGTGCAAGACTGGTGTTGTATGCAGAAATTGCTTCAAAGCTGGCCATGTAACCGCCAATTGTATGTCCGAGAGAAATTGTCACCTTTGCAATGCTGAGGATCACTTGGCCAAAAAATGTCCATCGTTGATGGAGACAAAATTGCCTTATGCCCATGCTCCTGCAGTAGATGTGGAGGAGCAGAGGGGAGCTGCTGTACCTAGCCTGGACCCTGGTGATGCTGCTGATTCTGATATGGAGAGTGGAAATGTGTCACCTGAGGTGATTATAGCAGCTCTCATTGCTGAGGGAGTGGCTGAAAGACTCACAGAGGAGGAGGATGTGAAGAGTGAGAAAGCTTCTGATGGCGAAGGAAGCGAAGGAAGGGAGGAGCAAATGGATCAGTCTAAAGGGTCACTAAAAAGAAAGACTGAGGAAAGTGATGGTACTCTGGTTTCTCCCTCAGGAGACATTGGGGAATTTTCCAGCTCTCCGATTGCTCCCTCAGGAGACATTGGTTTTTTTTCCAGCGCTCCGGTTTCTCCCTCAGGAGTCATTAGGGAATTTGTAAGTGAGGCGGAGTCATCATGGGAGGATTCTGTTTTTGACTCAGACTCTTTGGTCCATTCTTTTGTTAATAATGAGTCTGTACGGACTATGCAAGAAACAATGGGATTTCAAAAAAAGAAAGAGGAGACGAAATCCAAAAGATCCAAAATAGCTCCTGAGATGCAAGGAGTTAAAAGTGGATCTCCTGAGAAGAAAAGGGGCAGAGCCAGGGGGAAAGGTGGTTCAAATGAGAAAACCTGAATGTTTTTTTTCCTTTTTGTAATATTATGGCTTTAAAGGTTGCTTCTTTTAATATAAGGAGTATTTGTTCTCCTTATAGGCGAGCTGCTATATTTAAGTTATTAAGTTCTACAAAAAATAAAATTTTTTGTTTTAAGGAACCTATTGGAAATCCCCAAGGTGGCAAAATGGGAGTATGGCCCAGCGGTGTGGTCAGTAAGCTGCCAAAAAAGTAAAGGTGTGGGTATTTTGTTTAAAGGTTATAATTTCAAAATTCTCAAAGTAATACATGTAGTTCAAGGTAAATGTGTGGTTGTCTATTTTGAACATAATGGGGTACAGTGTAAGTTAATTAACATCTATGCTGCAAACAATAGACAAGAGAGATTAAATCTGTTTAGTAAAGTAAAGTTATTTTTGGCAGGCAAAGAGCCTACGATTATGATGGGGGATTTTAACTGTATAATTGATATTCATGATAGAGAAGGGGGTGTGAAAGAAAATAAAATGGATAGCTCAGGGAAAGAGCTTTTGGATATAGTCCAAACCTTTAAGTTAAAAGATGTTGGGAAAAATAAAGGTTTTACTTATTTTAGTGATAAGGGTGGGTTATGTTCAAGAATTGATTTTTGTTTTATTTCCAGGAATATGCAAGTAGAAAATTATGCGGTTCGGAGAGAGCCATTTACAGATCACGGATGTGTGGAGTGCGGTATAAGTGTGGAAAATGAATGGCAAAAAGGTAAAGGGGTGTGGAAACTGAATGTTAGTTTGTTGGAGGATGAGTGGATTACAGAAGAATATGGAAACATGTTTCAGAAATGGGAGAAAAGAGTGAGTGATTTTGAAAATATAGTGGAATGGTGGGAGTGGGTAAAGGTTAATACAAGGGCCTTCTTTAAAAGAAAGAGTTATGAGAAAGCTAGAAAAGAAAAGAAAGATTATGAAAATTGGCAGAAAAGATTGGAGTATCTAGAAGCACTAAGAGAGTTGGGGGAAGATATCAAGTTGGAAATAGAAGAAGCTTAGGAGAAAATTAATGAATATATGGAAACTTTGGGAAAGAAAATTATCATCCAAGCAAAATCGGTGGTTTGAAAAAAGGATGAGAAATGTACTAAATTCTTCTTCAAGAAGGTTTTTGGCGGAAAACATTAATTATTGGGAGTGATTGATGAAAGTGGGAATGAAGTGAAAAAGAAAAATCATGTTCTTACAGAAGTATGGCGTTTTTACAAGAATTTGTTTGACGTGAAAGAAAGGGATGTAAGTGTGGAAAAGGATGTTTTGGAGAATATAGATTTTGTTTTAGGTGTGGAAGAAAAGGCATTATTGGATGAGGAGTTGGAGAAATGGGAGTTGGATGAGTGCTTGAAAAGTATGAAGATTGGGAAAACTCCAGGGAGTGATGGTCTACCTATGGAATATTATTGTATGTTTTGGGGAATGATTGGAGAAAGGTTTTTTGAAGTTTGTAAGTGGGTTTTAAGTAGGAATGAAATTTCTGCGACAATGAAAGAAAGTATTATTGTTTTGCTGTATAAGAAGGGTGAAAAGAATGATTTGAGGAATTCGAGACCGATTTCTTTACTAAATAACGAAAGTGATGGCGAATAGGATGCGTGAAGTTGTGGGAAAGATGGTTGGAGAAGAACAAGTGTGTGCAGTGCCTGGTAGAATGATTGCGGAAAGTTTAGTGTTGTTGCGTGATGCTTTGTGGTATAGTAAAGAGAGGAAGCAAGCTATAGCAGTTTTGGCAGTGGACTTTGAGAAAGCGTATGACAGAGTAGTGCATGTTGGGATGGATAAAATGTCTGTATGGGGAAAGCGTATGACAGAGTAGTGCATGTTGGGATGGATAAAGTGTCTGTATGGGGAGATTGTTAGTAAGGTGCAAGTGAATGGGTGGCTAACAAATGAGATAGAGATAAAATCAGGTGTAAGGCAAGGATGCCCAATGTCACCAGTGCTTTTTGTATATGTAATTGAACCTTGGATAAGAATGTTAAAGAAAGACAAAGTAGTGAGTGGGGTGGAAATTCCTGGAAGTGGTGGGAGGAGTGTAGATGTGATTGCTTATATGGATGACGTGACTATATTGTGTAAGAGTGAGGCTGGTTTAAGACGTGTTAAATTATTGATTGATATTTTCAGTTTGGTGAGTGGTTTCAGAGTGAATATGAAGAAAAGTGTGTGTAAAAGATTTGGTGAGTGGAAAGAAAAAGATTTCAGAGTGAATATGAAGAAAAGTGTGTGTAAAAGATTTGGTGAGTGGAAAGAAAAAGATTTAAGTCAGTGGGAAGTGTGCAAGGGAGCAATTGAAGTGTTAGGGATTAAGTTCAGTGAGAATATTAATGGGAGAGAAAGTTGGATGGTGGTATTGGAGAAGGTGAATAAAAAAATTGGCTTTTGGTCACTGAGAGTGTTATCTTTGGAGGGAAAGATTTTGATAATAAAGGCTGTATTGATACCGATATTATTATACGTAAATAATGTGTTTCCTGCTCCAGATAGGATTCTTAGGAAAATCATTAGAAACATTAAGTTAGAAAAATTAAAGCGACAGAAAATTGTAAAAAAGAAAAATAAAGGGGGGAAGAATATGGTGGATATAGAAAAATTCTTAGCAGTAAAGTATGTAAGTTCATGTGTGGTTTTAAGTACAAAGGAGACTTTGGATATAGAAAAATTCTTAGCAGTAAAGTATGTAAGTTCATGTGTGGTTTTAAGTACAAAGGAGACTTTGGCTGGGTGTATGTTGAAGTATTTGGCAGGAAACTCTTTAAGAAAATTTGGTTTATATGAAACAAATTTAAGGAAGCCAGTGTGTTTTGAAGGTCCATGGTTCTATGTGAGAATAGAAAGGTATATAAGGAGAAATGAGTTGCAAGGTATATCAAAGGCTGAGTGGATGGAGAAAAAGAAAGTGATTGGCATTATGGAAGGGAGACAAGAATTGGAAGTAATTGGGGGACTGAATGAAGTAGAAAGTGTGAATGTGTGGAAAAATGTAAGCAATAAAGAACTTACTCCTAGGCAAAAAGATATAGCGTGGTTGGCGGTACATAAATGTTTACCTACGAGGGAATTTCAGAGGAGGAGAAGACTCGTCGATAGTGAAACGTGCCCTAGAGAAGAATGTAGAGGGGTGGAGAATGTAAACCATTTAATGTGGGAGTGTGATTTTGCCAAACAGGTGTGGAGAGGCTTAGGCAAATTAATAAAAGGACTGACTGGTGTGGAATGGTTGACATTTAATATGATGTTATATGATTTGACTAATATAGAGAAAGGGAAAGCAAGAATATTATGGTTTATAATGTGTTGTGTTAAGTAAACTTTATGGGATGCCAGGAATATTTTGGTTTTCAAAAAACAAAATTTGGGGGTCAAACATTGTATTAGAACTTTTTTTGTATGGTTTACATGACAAAAAATTGATGGGTGAAAATAATGCAGAAGGGATATGGACATTTAAAAAGTGGAAAAGTTGGACAAAAGTTTGAAAATTCCCTTTTGCATAATGTAATTGCGTTAAATACAAGAGTCCTCTGCACTCAACCCATTAATTAAATTAATTCTCTGTCTTAAATATATTTATAATGGGTTGAGTGCAGAGGACTCTTGTATTTGACTATATGTATTTTGTGGTCACACCCTCATTGCACCCCCGCCTAATGGTTTTTAAAAAATAGTGGTGAGCACAACATTCCCTTGTTTGTTATAGTTATACAGGATAAAGCATAAAGGTGAATCAGGAGCAGTGACCAGCTCCATGTTGTAGCTCCCTCCCTTCCCAGCTATAGTCAGGTGATCCCACTGGTGTCTAATAAAAGGGCAGCCAAGTTTGGGAGTTTTACTTTGAAAGCAGCTAGTAAGTTGCAGGTAAAACTTAGTCCCTTTGTAAAATGTATAATTAAGCCATTGAATTCTTAATGAATCAGATGAAAATTAAGCGTAGGACTGGCCAGATATGGGATGACTTTGACGTAGTTGGCCATCTTAAATATATTGCAATATATGTACAAACAATCCCTGTGTTGTTTAAAGGGGAAGGCATTTTTCAGTAGCAGTATTCACAAAATGTCTCTGTCTTAAATATATTGATAATGGGTTGAGTGCAGAGGACTCTTGTATTTGACTATATGTATTTTGTGGTCACACCCTCATTGCACCCCCGCCTAATGGTTTTTAAAAAATAGTGGTGAGCACAACTTTCCCTTGTTTGTTATAATGTAATTGCGTTTACTAATTCTATGTGCAAATAGAAAATGTGTTTTTGTGTTTTTTTGTCTTGGTGTTTGTTACAATAAAAGAATTAAAAAAAAATCTGTTCTTATCAGTTTAATATCTGATACGTCCCCTATCTGGGGACCATATATTAAATGGATTTTTGGAACAGGGAGATGGAAGAAGAGCTTGCTCTGTCCACTCCACGCATCGACCTGGTATTGCAGTACCTCCAGGACCGGTGCACTTCTCTTACTCAGTTTGAAAAAGCAGAAAAAGAAGCAGCAAACGAGCTGCGGGGAAATGAAAAGCCCAGCAAGCAAAGTTTGGGAGGACAAGCAGTGCAGGAGACAGAGAGCCGTGGAGCAAGGAGGAAGCCGACGGTGGTGCACAATGCGTGGCTGCAGCATGACAGGCCAGCAGAAGCTGGCTTTTGGGCTGTGGGCTATCTGAGGCAACGTGAAGGCGATCCTACCTTGAACAATGGATGCGACTACAGCACCTGAGGCACCGAATATGGTGCGTTTGTATTTTCCAAAAGAGCAAAGGAACACCTACGTTCTTCGCAGAATCCAGGTTGAAATCATTGAGGAACTTCTTGGAATGGAAAGGAGAAGTATCTTCTGTGTTCAATCATTTCAGCAAGGATTCTATGATATTTCCTTTGTCAATTTGAGTGAGCTCAGAACCTGTTATCTGAGGAGTCAGGAGATGGCTGATCATCCGGATTTGAAAGATCTTCATTTTGTTGTGAACAAGACCAGGAATCGTGTGCCGGTGGTTGTACATATGTACAATCCTTTCGTAAAGGATGAGGAAATAAGAGCTTTCCTGGGGCGCTATAGCGTTTATGTGTCTCCTGGAGAAAGGAAAAAAACATCTTTGGGACTTTTAACGGGCAAAGGCGTTTTTGGGCCGAGTTTAAACATGACCCGGAAGGAGTAGGTGGCCGTTTACATACGCCTCAGACTTTTTCAATTGGAAACAACAAGGGTTATTTATATTACCCAGGACAACCAGTTTTCTGCAGGAATTGCTATTGTTTTGGGCACACAAAAATAGAGTGTGACAAGGCACCTTGCTGCAAGAATTGTTTCAGACCAGGAACAGAACTGTTGATTGTGAGGTGGCATGGATAATCATCTGGCAAAGAGTTGTCCAAAGGTCCATGCAGCTAAGACAAAGGCAGAGTATGCAGAGGTTGCGAAAGGTGTAAAGCCTGTTGGCAATACAGATCCTGGTGGCTCAAATGTGCTTGCTTTGGGTCCAGAGCCGATTGAAGAGAATTTGGCACAGGGGGATCTGGCCGAGGACGTTGATGAGGAGGTGGCCCCTGATTTATTGAGACCAGAAGGGGATGATGCTGCACCTACTCCAGAATCCAGGGAAGAGATGGAGGTGGAAAAAGCATCTCTGAAGAGAAAGCCAGAGGAAAGTTCTATTCCGTGGAGTGAAAGAGTGGAGGACTTCTCAAGTTCTGAAAAGAGAAAGGATGATGACTCTTCGGTCATTATAGACTCGGACTCCTCTTTGTCAGCTGCTTTTTTGGATAAAAAACTGTCACTAACAATGAATGTTGCCAAAATTGATGAGAATGAAGAAGAGGATTTCAAGACAAGGAAGAAAAAAACAAAAAAAGACAGTGACAGGAGCACTAAGGAGATGAGGGGAGTTGGTAGCAGCAGTAAAACTGACCAAGATCCTCTTCCTAGGGCAAGGGCTAGAGGAGGCCCAAAGAAGAAAAGTTGAAAATGCGTCTTTTTTTCTTCTTAAATGCTTATAAATGTACGTAGTATTTTTTCTGCAAACAGAAGGGCTGTTATTTTTGATTTTTTGATGTTGTTTGCTTTAGATATTATATTTTTGCAGGAATGCGCTATAAAACAAGAACCTTATAAAGTCAAGTGGGATCGGGGGCCCGCTATTTGGTCTACCAGTCATGAGAGAAATGGCGGGGTAGGTATTTTGTTTAATAGCCCAATTTTTGTTGTAAAACAAGTTGTACATATTGTCCAGGGGAGAGTACTTTTTGTTATGGTGGAATATAATAATCAAGTTCTGAAATTAATTAACGTGTATGCTCCCACAAGCAGGAAAGAAAGAATTTTTCTTTTTGAAAAACTTAAAAGTTTTTTTGGGTGGGAAAAATGTTATTTTGGCGGGGGATTTTAAGTGTGTCATTAATGATAAAGAAAGTGTAAATAAAGGTGGTGGTAGTAGGAAGGTGGATAAATCTGGGAAAATCTTGCAAGAGGTTATTGCTATGTTTAACTTAAAAGATGCCTATAAGGTAAAGGGAGACCAAAGGTAAATGGAGACCAAGCGGAGCCATTTACTTTCTTTAGTGATAAAGGGGATATTAAGTCGAGGATCTATTTTTGTTTTTTCTCAAATTCTTTGAATCTTTTGGATTATTGTGTTGATAGAATACCTTTTTCAGATTATGGATGTGTGAAGTGTAAGATAGAGATGAATAGTGAAAGGGAAAGTGGAAGAGGTTTATGGAAATTAAATGTTTCTTTATTACAGGAGGAGGGAGTGAAAAGAGAATATAAAGAATGGTTTGAAAAATGGTTATTAAGAAAGGGGGATTTTGGAAATATTGGTGAGTGGTGGGATTGGTTCAAAAAAGAAACAAAAAAATGTTGTTAAAAAAAGCTGTGAGAAAGCAAGAGAAAAAAGATGGGAGTTAAAAAACATAGGTAAGGATGTGAGTGTGGATATAGAAGAAGCAAGAGAAAAACTTAAAAAGTGTTAGGGAAATCTATAATTGCTTTGGCTAGAGTAGAGGTAAAAGAACTGGATGAAAAATGTACCAATTTCTTTTTCAAAAAAGCTTTTAGGAAAAAAGCAGAGATGAGGAGTGTTTTTGATAAAGATGGACGTGAGAAATTTGCAGGTACGGAAATTTTACAAACAGTTTGTAAGTACTATGAGGATTTGTTTTCTGTGAAGGTAAGAGATGAAAGTTTGGAGGAGGAGAGTTTGAATGTAATTGAATATCGGTTGAATATCGGTTGCATGATGGTGATATAGACATGTTAAATGAAGATTTGTCAAAAAATGAGTTTGAGGAATGTGTGAAGGGAATGAGAAAAGGGAAAGTGCCTGGGAGCGATGGACTCCCAATGGGATTCTATTGTGAGTTTTGGGACCTGTTGGGTGATGTGGTATGTGAGGTTGGTAAGAATGTACTTGAAAGAGGGTGTTTGACAGAAAGTATGAAAGAAAGTGTAGTTGTATTGCTATACAAAAAGGGTGAAAAAAGAGATTTGAAAAACTGGAGGCCAATATCTTTATTAAATGCAGACTATAAGATCTTTTCTAAAATTATGGCTAATCGTTTGAGAGAGGTTGTTTTGAGAATATGCGCAGTACCTGGGCGTCAGATAAGTGAGTGTTAAATGTGTTTGAGAGATATATTGTGGTATGCGAAAGAAAGAAGTCAGACAGTGGCTGTGGTAACTGTTGATTTTGAAAAAGCCTATGATCGTGTAAATCATGAGTTTATGTTTGTTATCCTGGATTAAGTGTTTGTATACAGATATTGTTAGCAAATTCCAAGTCAATGGTTTTTTGTCTTCAAAAGTTGATATTAAATCAGGAGTGAGGCAGGGGTGCCCACTGTCCCCAATTTTGTTCATATGTGCGATAGAACCGTTATTGTGTGAAATAAGAAGGGATAAAATTGTGAGGGGTGTGGAAGTACCGGGTAGTGGTGGTAAGGATGTGAGAGTATTTGGCTATATGGATGACGTAACATTGGTTTGTAAGTCTGTGGCAAGTTTGAGGAGAATGAAATTGTTAATTGAATGTTTTTGTGTGGTGAGTGGTGAGTGGTTTTAAGTTGAATGTGGATAAAAGTGTGTGTAAGTGTTTTGGGATTTTGAGTGAAGTTGAGTTATGTGGATGGCCAGTGTGTGTGGAGGGTATCAAGATACTTGGGGTAGTATTTGATTTGGATATGTGTGGGAATGAAAGTTGGGGTGAAGTAAATAAAAGGATTAAGAGAAAGATTGATTTTTGGACTTTAAGGTCCTTAACGATTGAGGGGAGAATATTAGTGAGTAAAGTGGTATTTTTGCCTATCTTATTGTACATTGCTATTGTTTTTCCACCTCAGAATGGAGTTTTGAGAAAAATTATTCGGCTAATTTTTGTTTCCCTTTGGAACTCCAAAATGGAGAAGTTATCTAGGGAAAAGGTGGTGAAGATAAGGAGAAATGGAGGTAAAGGAATAGTTAATATAGAAAGATTTTTGTCTATTAAGTACGTGAGTGTATGTGTGGTTATGAGTATGAAGGAGAATGTAATGGGCTGTATGATAAGATATGCAGCGGGACATATATTGCGAAAATATAATGTATGTCAGATCTTATTTGGCACCATGGTTTTATATGAGAATGGATAGGTATGTTAAAAAATATGAGTTGACAGAGATACCTGTGTGTATGTGGAAAGATGGGAAAAAAGTAATACATTCTATTGAAAGTAAAGAACAAATGGAAGGTATAGGAGGTTTATCTTTTGTGGAAAGCAAAGAAGTATGGAAAAAGGTAAATGACAATAGTTTGATTAACAGACAAAAAGATCTGTGTTGGATGAGTGTTCATGGCTGTTTGCCAACTAGAACTTTCCAGAGAAGGAGAAGATTGGTTGATAGCGAAATATGCCCAAGGGAGGGTTGTGGTGGTTTGGAGAATGTTCCTCATGTTTTCTGGGAATGTTCCTATGCTAAAAATGTATGGAAGAAAATATGATAAAGGGGTTAACCCGGAATACAGATACTGTCTTATAATATGATGTTATATGGTTTATTTGGAGGGGATCAAGCAAAAGCAAGAATTTTGTGGCTTATTATTAATTGTATTAAAGGGAATCTGTCATTATTTTAAACTTCTTTTTTTTTTTTTTTTGCATTTTTATAAAAAACACACATCCATAAACACTGTCTGGCAAATAAAATGTTAATCCACAAATCCATGCATAAGTTATTTTAGTTTGTATTTTGTCATGGGGGCTTCCATTTCTGCTCATTACACATTCATCCTGTGCTGCTCTAACAGCAGGCACAGCATTACCTGTGTGCTTGGAGGCAGCCACTCTGTAATGAAAAGCCAGGTCGCACTACGACATGAGAATCTAGCTGTACACTCCCTCTCCCCTCTCTGCCCATGCGTGTGATGTTTGGAGGAGAGAGGTTACAATGTAATTATCCTACCGCACACCTGTAGTTCACCAATCCTGCAAGCTGGTGGTGCGTTCCTTCCGTTGACCCGGCCGGGTCCCTTAGCAACCAATGTGTAAAAGAAACGAAAATGTTTGGTGGCTGAATAAAAGGGGATAATCCCCAACTGCACTAATCGGTGTGTGTGCGGATCCGTTTCTTTTACACATTGGAGGAGAGAGGTCACATGGTTTGCAGGGAAGCAATTACTTTCACTTTCCTATGTTCTGCTCTACAGCTGCACTAGCAGCCCCTCCTCCCACAGACACTATCAAAGCTCCTGCCGTTCTGTAAGTTTGATCTCTGCTTTCCTTTGGAGGGGGGAACTTTCTCTCCTTGCTGCCTTCCTAGTTTGTTTTACTGGTTACTAGATGAGGTAAAGGAGCTGTGAATTCCCTCTGCTATCCACCTCACACAGACCTTGCTCCTTTCCTGCCTGCAATACTTCTTTTTACATTAACTACTTACTGCCTCCTTTCTCCTGAGCTATTTTAACCCTTCCTAGACTTCCTCCTTTCTCCTGAGCTATTTTAACCCTTCCTAGACTTCCTCCTAAGTTTTCCTGGTTTTCAAGTATGTCCTCCTTATTTTATCCTTTTTTTCTATTCCCTGTCATCAGTCCTGGGAGTGTACTCCTGTGTTTCTGCCATTCATTTTTGTGTAAACAAATATAATAAACTATCTATATAAAATATTTTTTCCAGTGCCCAAAATGAATTGTGTGTGTGTGTATATATATATATATATATATATATATATATATATATATATATATATATATATATATATATATATATATATATATATATATATATATATATATATATATATATATATATATATATATAGAAAACGTAATGACGGACAGAACTCGCTTGTAATGCTCAAAAGGTGTCTTTATATCAAATATTAAAAGATGACATCACCATATGTGTGCACATATAAAAGCGACGTTTCGAGCCTATATAGGCTCTTTATCAAGCCATGTGAAGCTGATAACACACTCTTGATAAAGAGCCTATATAGGCTCGAAACGTCGCTTTTATATGTGCACACAGATGGTGATGTCATCTTTTAATATTTGATATAAAGACACCTTTTGAGCATTACAAGCGAGTGCTGTCCGTCATTACGTTTTCTATATTGTGGAGGACCGACCGGAATCCCCAAGGGACGTGCACCGCTGAACTTGCGGTAAAGCGTGAGTGCTGTTACTACTTCTTCTTTGTGTATATATATATATATATATATATATATATATATATATATATATATATATATATATATATATATATATATATATATATATATATATATATATATATATATATATATATATATATATATATATATATTTTTTTTTTTTTTTTTTTTTTTTTTTTTTTTGAAACGTAAGTGGGGGCATTGATCACAGGACTAACTTATTTCAGTCCTTCTGAAGTGGTGTCAGTGCGAGCTTATCTTGATACCTGCCTATTGTTCAATTGACAGGCTCAGCAGATAAGGCTCTATTTACATTACAGCAGCTTGTAGGAGGGAGGGGTAATGACATCACTCCAACTTGCAGTGCAGCAGTAAAGTGTGACTGAGTTTATCAGAGCACAAGTCACATGACCTGAGGGCAGCTGGGAAATGTCAAAATGTCTAGCCCCATAGCAAATTTTAAAATTAGATATAAAAAAATCCATTTCTTGTTTTGAAAAACGGATTTCAATGCAGGATTCTGCTGTAGTAGCACTATTAACTGATACATTTTGTAAAAAACATGTTTTTCCATGACAGTATCCCTTTAAGGAAGCCTTATGGGACACAAGAAATATGTGTGTCTTTAGGGAAAAATTTATTGATGAAGTAGATTATTCCTGTATGTTCTGTGTGATAGGAAAAAAATGGGAAATGAAGATGCAGAGGGCATATGGAAGTTTAAAAAATGGAGATTTTGGATTTAATTTCTAAAATGATAAAGTGATGTTAAACTTTTGAGTTTGAAATGTTTTAAGTTGATATGTTTATGACTTTGTGTTGTACATTTTTTGTACTTTTTGTAACAAAAAAATCAAAAAAAAATCTGTTCTTATCAGTTTAATATCTGATACGTCCCCTATCTGGGGAATATTTATATAAAATGGATTTTTGGAACAGGGAGATGAAAGAAGAGCTTGCTCTGTCCACTCCACGCATCGACCTGGTATTGCAGTACCTCCAGGACCGGTGCACTTCTCTTACTCAGTTTGAAAAAGCAGAAAAAGAAATAAACAAACGAGCTGCGGGGAAAAGAAAAGCCCAGCAAGAGCAGCCCAAGCAAGCAAAGTTTGGGAGGACAAGCAGTGCTGGAGACAGAGAGCCGTGGAGCAAGGAGGAAGCCGACGGTGGTGCACAATGCGTGGCTGCAGCATGACAGGCCAGCAGAAGCACAAGAGAGAAGCAGGCAGGCAGGCAGTCGTTTGGTAGTTGTTGTCGTCTTGTGTTGTCGTCTTGTGATCCCGGCTGTGTTCAGCTGTGAGTTGTTGCAGGAACGAGCTGATTGCATCAACGAGCTGGTTGTGGCCGTCAGAAAGAGGCGGGGCTATGCAAATAAGGTGTGCCGGGGCAGTTGGGAAGGTGCTGGGAGGCTGCGGGCCTCAGGCCGGCGAGCCTGATGAAGGGGCGAAACAGGGCCGGAGCCAGAGAGGGCCTGGGGCTG
This sequence comes from Xenopus laevis, assembly GCF_017654675.1. NCBI lineage: Eukaryota > Metazoa > Chordata > Amphibia > Anura > Pipidae > Xenopus > Xenopus laevis. The sequence continues at coordinate 111,572,045 of NC_054385.1, read as the reverse complement.
GGAGCCCCCGCGGCCAGGCCGACTGGATGTGGTGTTGCCTGGATGTGGTGTGGGCTTGGGCCGGAGGTGTGCTACCTGCCGGGGCCCAGCCCTCCCTCTCCCCATGGAGGCATCTCTAGCCTGGCTCAGAGGCCGTCTGCGCGCGCCTCTCGAGTTATCGCTTCTCGGCCTTTTGGCAAAGGTATACTGTACTTGTGCAGGAAAGCCTTTGCTGAATAGCATATGGAGACCCCCCCTCTTCTGCCTTCGCAGGATTGCCCACTTAAGTGTGGACTTCACCTGCCTGCTGCAATTGGAGAGGGGGCATTCCTCTAGAAAACGAGTAGCGATCACCTAGGTGGACGGCTTGACCGACAGCTTGAGGGAGTTCATGATTGATTTTTGAACTACCTAGTGCCACTGGATTTGCTGGAGCTGCTTTTCTGGTTCAGGACCCCCCTCGATTTGCCTGGGGATATCGTCTCTCTTGAGAGGCTTCAGTCCCTTGCTCTATTACGTGGGGCCAATCCTGGACTTTGAGAGATGACTTTGGTGGAGAAGGCGGTTCTGGGTGGAGAAAAGATTTTTCTTGTTCTCTTCTTGGGTTGGAAGCAAGTGAAACTATGCCATACTACTTCGATTTTCCAACCGGGGAAACCCGAGTAAAAAACACCATTCGTATCGAAGTAGAGGAGAACTACAGAGGACTGAAGAACTTCAAGTTCATCGTGATGGAGATCAACATCAGAAACGATGAAATACTGTGTCTTCAGGATCAAGAACGGAAAGGGCTATACACTGTCACCTTCTTTTCCCTTTCCAGTTGCGAGAACATTTACGCAATGCTCGCAAATAAAGATCTGAAAGAGGATAGACTTGAAGGCCTTAAGTTTATCCTTTTATATGGGTCAGAGGACGTCCCGTTGGTCGTCCATATGCACAATCCATTTGTAGATACCGCAGATATTTCCACCTTCCTGCAGCGGTATTGTGAAGAGGTTCGCTTTTCACATATTGTTAAAGGACCAGTAACATCAAAAAAAATTAAAAAAAATTTGTTAGTATACATCAAAAAATATACACCAACCCAAATAAAACTTTAAAATTACATAGCCTTTATTAAGAAATAACTTACCGAAACTCCACTTCTGCTCCTGTACAGAAAAGGCGACGCGACGATGATCCATCTTGCGGCGCTCTATTTCTTCTCCCTGGCTATCGCCCATATTGTACTGACAGCGTGTGAAGCTGCATTGTGCATTTCGGATACCTCGATGTACTGTATGAAACAGCCTGAATGAAAAGAATCCCAGGAAAAGCACAGCCATGGAAGGACTGAGTGGGAACTGTGCAAGCAGCCACTGTCTGGATTTTATCTCTCACCCGGCTCTGGGGCGCCATTCTAGTGCGATTGGATTTGGATCTCACCAAGGACCTCTGTACATGGACATTACCTCTCTAGAAGCTGCGAGGCAATGCACGGCTCCCCTGTCTTCTTCCAGCGGGTCCTATGGCTGCACGGCTGCCTGTTATCTCAGTAAGTAGTATCCATCTGGGCGCACATGTATTATGTTTCATTTCCAGCAGCCCTAAAGACTAGATACATTAAAGTGTAGCTTTGGTAGGCGAGTGTGTTACAATGTAACTAATTATACATTCTTGTTGCAATACAAGCAGAAGATGTTACTGTTACAAATGAGTGTCCAAGTCCAGGGACCTGCCTGATAGGAACTGGTAAAACTGGGATAAAATGCAAATTCCTTCGCCCTGGAGGAGAATTCTTCGCTGGGCAAGGGGTTGCTGGGCTCTGGGTATTTCTCGGCCGGATGATAAAAGCAAGTTTTCTGATGTAAATTTATGTTGTGGGACTGAGATAACCGGCAGCTGTAGCCAAAGGACGCGCTGGAAGAAGACAGGGGAGCCGTGCATTGCCTCGCGGCTTCTAGAGAGGTAATGTCCATGTACAGAGGTCCTTGGTGAGATCCAAATCCAATCGCACTAGAATGGCGCCCCAGAGCTGGGTGAGAGATAAAATCCCGACAGTGGCTGCTTGCACAGTTCCCACTCAGTCCTTCCATGGCTGTGCTTTTCCTGGGATTCTTTTCATTCAGGCTGTTTCATACAGTACATCGAGGCATCGGAAATGCACAACGCAGCTTCACACGCTGTCAGTACAATATGGGCGATAGCCAGGGAGAAAAAATAGAGGGAGAAAAAATAGAGTGCCGCAGGATGGATCATCGCCGTGTCGCCTTTTCTGTACAGGAGCGGAAGTGGAGATTCGGTAAGTTATTACTTAATAAAGGCTTTGCAATTTTAAAGTTTTATTTGGGTTGGTGTATATTTTTTCATGTATACTAATGAATTTTTAAAAAATTTTTTTTGATGTTACTGGTCCTTTAAAGGCAGCTTCGGTCATTGGAATGGAAAGAAAACTTTTTTGTTAAATTCCGGAGAGACCCAGAGGGAATAGGAGGGTTTATGCATCCTCCTTCAAACTTCCTCATTGGCAGGAACAGAGGATACCTATTTTATTTGGGTATGCCTCTGTACTGCAGAAACTGTTTGCGATTTGGACACACGAGTGAGACCTGCACTGTGGAGAAAGTGACCCGGTGTAATAAGTGCGGTGAACTGGGTCATTTAGCGGCATCATGCCCTCTTCAAAAGGTCTGTAACCTATGTGGGCAGGCGGGCCCCAAGGCTGAGGGGGAAAAAACTGCTGTCATTGAGGAAAAATCCAAAATGGTGCCTGTAGCTAAAGGAAAACCAGGGTTAGAGAAGGCTAAGGTTATATTGCCAATAACTCAGCCAACGATGAAGACATTAGAACGTCCATAGAAAGTCAATTACGAATAATGAGCCAGTGACTGCCGGGTCATCTGGCTCAGGAGAGGCACCAAGCGCATTGTCGGAGGGGTTGGAGCATAGTGCGAGGAAAACCCCAGGTGTAGAAGGAGATACAATGTCGGAACAGACCTTCGCTGTGCCATCAGCAGTAGAGTCTGGGAAGACCTTCGCTGTGCCATCAGCAGTAGAGTCTGGGAAGACCAGTATAAACACCAGCCGCCGGTCATCATTAAAGGAACCTGAGCCGAGACAGTCACCACCTGAGAGTCCGGTTATGACGGCTTCTGATGACTCCTGCGGAGGCGAATGGATATATGTTGATGGACAAAAGAAAAAAGTTTCCAGAAAGCACCTTCGACAGAGGACGAGGTTTCCAGAGACGACAGCGATGGAGGAGTCTATTGGGGGAGTAACTGATGTCCAGAAGTCCAAAGTCGGAGAGATCGTATTGAGTGAGGAAGAGAGTCGGCGACCTGCAGAGAAAAGAATGAGAGGCGAGGAGAGCAGCATCCAGAGGAAAGCATCGTACTCTAGCTCCGGTGAGGGGGGGGCCAGGATTCATGCGGACCCACAATATGTGTCTGCATCGGATCCAGTAAACATCGAGGATCCCGTGTCCCCTGTTCAAGGGGAGATGGGTTCTCCAGGTATCTCCAGCTGGGGCAGTGAGGAATTGGATATGGATGCTGCGCCCTCAGGACTCTAAGTAAGACTATGACCGAGCTAAAAATTGCCTCACTCAATGTGAGATCGCTAAAGAGCCCTAACCGTAGGGCAGCTTTATTTTCTTATTTGGAAACTTTTGCAGGAATGCGCAATAGACAGCAGTATAGACTACAGAGACTTGAAAAAGGACTGGAAATTGGGACTATCTTTTTGGTCAGGCTCAAATGACCTTAAATCTGCTGGGGTGGGTATACTCTGCCGGGGTCCATACTTTTCACTACAGTCAGTGACCGAAATTGTACCTAGCAGAGCCTTGTGTGTCCATATGTTTTTTAAGGGTCTTTTAATACGGATTTTAAATGTATATGCTCCTCCTGATAAGCAAGAGAGAGCAGAGTTATTTGAAATTTTTCCTTTGTTTTGCGTGGGTTCATCTCCCTGTTGGTAGGAGGTGATTTCAACTGTGTTTTATAAGGAGAAACTCTACAGGGGGGTGACCCAAACCGAAAAGACAGAACCTCTTGCCTGCTTAAAAATTTTATATCTGATTTTAAGTTAAAAGATGTTTGGAAAACTCTCTCCACAGACCCAGGTTTTACCTGGACAAATGGGAAAATTGAATCAAGGATTGATTTTATTTTTTTATCTGATACTTTTAACCCTTTTAAATGCGATATTTTAAGTAATCTTTTTTCTGATCATAAAGTTTTAATTTCACAAGTTACAATGTTGGGGAAAAAAGGGTAAACAAAGGCCTCTGGAGACTCAACACTCAGCTCCTAGATGACCCCCAAATATTCAAGGATTTTGTGCGGACTTACCAGAGGTGGCACGATAAACGAGACCCCCACAAGCCTGTGCTACTCTGGTGGGAGGGTACAAAGTCTAAAATTAGAGAGTTTTTTATTAAAGCAGGTAAAGAGGTTGCAAGAAAGATATAACAGTACTTTTATTATTTAAATCTACGTTTACAAACCCTTTTTAAATTAAGAGACGTGGAAGTGGATGTCGAAAATGATATTTTAATGTTAAAAGCTGAAATAATGAAGTCTTAAGAGCAAAAAGGAAAAGAAATAATTTTTAATTCCCATGTACAGCACTTGGAGGAAGGGAAAAGAAATAATTTTTCATTCCCATGTACAGCACTTAGGTAAGACTTCCATTAATGAAATTTTAGACATGGCTTTTAACTTTTATAAATATAGATGCGTCTCTTTTAAAGGATTGTATTAATGTTTTAAACTATAAGTTAAGCTCTTTAGAACAAGAAACTTTATCCGAAAATATCACAATGGAAGAGTTATTTTAAACTATAAGTTAAGCTCTTTAGAACAAGAAACTTTATCCGAAAATATCACAATGGAAGAGTTATTTATTGTTTTTAAGAGTTTTATGCCTTTTAAATCCCCTGGTGAAGATGGTTTGCCAATAGAATTTTCTCTTAAATTTTTGGAGATTTTAAAAGATGATTTGTTTTTATTGTATAAAGAGGATTTTATTACTGATATTTTACCTCCTTCATGGAGAAGGGGGATTATTTCATTCATTTTTAAAAAGGGAGATAAGGAAAAATTAGAAAACTATAGGTCCATCACCCTACTTAATGTAGATTGTAAAGTTATGGCCAAACTTATCTCCCTGCGATTAAAGCCTTTTTTAAATAAATTGATCAATCCTGACCAGGTATGTGAGGTACCTGGAAGAAGTATAACAGAATCCCTTAACATAATACGTGATACAATGTAGCCATTTTATCACTTGATTTTGAAAAAGCATTTGACCGTGTCTCGCATGAGTTTCTTTTTAAAATTTTAAAAGAAATAGCTTTACCTGATTTTATATTGAACGGTATTAAAGTTTTATACAGATCTTGTTTTAACCAAATTTCAATCAATGTTTTTTTAACTCAGAAAGTGTTTTTAAAGTCGGGGGTAAAACAAGGATGTCCGTTATCCCCCATACTTTTTATTTGTTCATTAGAACCGCTTTTATGTCTTTTAAGAAATGATAAAGTTATTAGAGGCATCCATGTTCCGGGTTGAGGAGGGCGTAAGGTAAAAGTATTGAGCTATATGGATGATGTAACTATTATAAGCTCTACTGCCTATTCTTTAAAAAGGGAACTAATGTAAACATCCTTTTATTGTGGAGCCTCAGGTTTTAAGTTAAATGCACACAAAACAAAATGTCTGGGTATAGGGTCTTGGGAAAATCCCTTGACCCCAGAAATTACCATTCAACAAGATCAAAAAAAATTTTTAGGTATTGTTTTTAATGCAGAGAACACGGGAAATTTTAATTGGGATTCTGTTTTAGAAAAAATTGAAAAGAAGGTGTCAATGTGGAACCTACGTAATCTTACAATGGAGGGAAAAATTGTAATTATCAAAATGATTTTATTACCAATAATGCTGTACGTGGGTATGGTTTTTCCCCCATCAACTCTGTATATCAAAAAACTTACAAGAGTATGTTTTAGGTTTTTATAGGGTTCCAAAATGGAGAAGTTAAAACGTGATTATATGTAAAAGAAAAGTTAAAGGGTGGGAAAGAAGTCCCCAACCTTCTTTTACGTGAAATATTTCTGTTTTAAACTTTTTAATGGGGAAGGCATTTTTAGTTGTTTTTTAAAATACTCAACAGGTATGCTGTTTAAACATTGGTTTCGTCCTCCTCTTAACACACCTATGCTTTTAACTACCCCTAAGCACTACATTGTTTTAGAAAGGGCCAGACTCTTCTCCCTCAAAGGAGTAGAAAAGGGAGTGCTAGGTGACCAAAAGAAAACCACTATGATTATAAGACATGAGGAGGATGTTTTAACTGTTTCCAATTTCTCACAAACCAGGTCAAAAAAGGTATGGAGAAATGTTTATTGGAATTATCTTGCCAATGTGCATAAAGACCTAGCCTGGGCAGCCATTCACCAGTGCCTCCCTACAAGGGAATTTCAACATAGGAGAGGACTGGTGGCAGAGAGCAAATGTCCCAGGGAAATGTGTTGTGTGGACGAGAATGTTTTACATTTATTCTGGAACTGTCCTTTTGCCCAACAAGTATGGAAAACTGTTGGGCCCCTTTTTAAACACATGGGAAACCTCAAAAGTTTTAATCATGAAATGGTTTTATTCTGTCTTTTTACCTGTCAATCTTTTAAACAATTTACTGTATGTTGGATGATGATGAATTGTTTTAAAAATGCCTTGTGGAAAACCAGAAATATTTTATTATTCAAAAAAGATTTTATTGATGTGAAAAACTGTATGTATGTCTATTTTCTAAGAGACAAAAAGCAATATGGAATAACAGAAGCCTCCTCATGGTGGAGGCCAAATGAATGGTATAGTATTGTAAAATGATGTTTTAAAGGGCCTTTTATTATATAACTTATTGGCCTGACAAGCAATCCTCTCGTTTTATGTTTTTCCTCAAATTTTATCAATACGTTAAAAAAAAAATTTACTTTTATTTTGTGTTCAATAAATTATTGTTGAAACCTTATCTGTTCTTATCAGTTCTTATCAGTTTAATATCTGATACGTCCCCTATCTGGGGACCATATATTAAATGGATTTATGGAACAGGGAGATGGAAGAAGAGCTTGCTCTGTCCACTCCACGCATCGACCTGGTATTGCAGTACCTCCAGGACCGGTGCACTTCTCTTACTCAGTTTGAAAAAGCAGAAAAAGAAACAAATGAGCTGCGGGGAAATGAAAAGCCCAGCAAGAGCAGCCCAAGCAAGCAAAGTTTGGGAGGACAAGCAGTGCGGAAGAGAGAGTGGCGGAGCAAGGAGGAAGCCGACGGTGGTGCACAATGCCTGGCTGCAGCATGACTGGCCAGCAGACATGACAGGCCAGCAGAAGCACAAGAGAGAAAAAGGCAGGCAGGCATTTGGTAGTTGTTGTCGTCATCTTGTGATCCCGGCTGTGTTCAGCTGTGAGTTGTTGCAGGAACGAGCTGATTGCATCAACGAGCTGGTTGTGGCCATCAGTAAGAGGTGGGGCTATGCAAATATGGTGTGCCGGGGCAGTCGGGAAGGTGCTGGGAGGCTGCGGGCCTCAGGCCGGCGAGCCCAATGAAGGGGTGAAACAAGGCCGGAGCCAGAGAGGGCCTGGGGCTGGGAGCCCCCGCGGCCAGGCTGACTGGATGTGGTATTGCCTGGTGTGGTGTGGGCTTGGGCCGGAGGTGTGCTTCCTGCCGGGGCCCAGCCCTCCCTCTCCCCATGGAGGCATCTCTAGCCTGGCTCGCCTGTGAACACTGGGGGAACTTAAAGAGACTCCAGAGAAATCTCCATTCCCTTCAGGACATTCAGCGGTGTGGCTGGGAGGTGAGACAGGATCTGGAGGAGACCAAGGAGGGCCTGAAAAGGCACTTTGAGGAGGAATCCAAGCGCATCATCTTACGTTCAAAAGTGGAGACTCTAGAGAAGGGGGAAAAGTGCAACTCCTTCTTCAGGAAGATTCACTCTGGCCACACACCCCTGACAGAACTTCGCAAAGAGACCGGCCCCCTCCAGTCAGGAAAGGAGGGAGTGATGGGAGTGGTCACCGACTACTAGAGCTCCCTCTACGCAGAGAAAGAGACGGACGAGACATCGGCTGATAAGTCCCTGTCAGGTATCACTAACAATATTGATTCCGCAGGTCTGTCAGCCATCAATGCCCCCTTGGCATTGGAAGAGATGCACTCTGCCGCTAAATCCTTCAAGCAAGACAGAACTCCGGGCAGCGACGGCCTCCCCGTGGAGCTATACGTGGCTCTGTGGGATCTCATCGGCCCTGACCTGCTCGAGCTGTTTGAGGAGATGGTGGTGGAGGGTAGAATGCCCCAGTCGCTGAGGGAAGGAATGATCACCATCTTGTACAAGCAAAAGGGGGAGAGAAGCGACCTCAAGAATTGGCGGCCCATCTCTCTTCTGAATGTGCACTACAAGATCCTCGCCAAAGTACTAGCCAACCGGCTGAAGACTGTCATCGGGCAGATCGTCGACCCCGACCAGACTTGTGGCATCCCAGGGCGCCGGATCGCAGACAGCCTTGCTCTCATTAGGGATATGGTGCATTACATCAAAGATCCCGTGTTCACACGGCCCTGGTCAGTCTTGATCAGGAAAAAGCCTTTCATCGTGTGTCCCATGTCTTCATGAACAAGGTCCTCTGCAAGTTTGGATTGGGGGAAAAGTTTTGCTCTTATGTAAGTCTCATGTACCGTGATATTGTCAGTCTGGTGTTGGTGAACGGCTGGAAAACTGACCCATTTCCAGTTTTGTGTGGGTTCAGACAAGGCTGCCCTCTCTCACCTCTTCTTTTTGTTTGTTGTATAGAGCTCTTTGCCGAGTGCATCAGACAGAATCCAGAGATCAGAGGGATCACCGCACCAGGACTTTCCAGATCCCAGATCTGGAACACCCCTTGGTTTTACCTGGATGTTACAAAGTTTGTGAGGAAACACCATCTGAAGGGAGTCAAGCCCGACTTGTGGAAACCAAAGAAAATCCACAAGTTGATCAGAGCAAAAGATGAGATGGAGTCTATTCCAGTGCTCCCTGAAGACACCGCAAGGACTGTTTGGGGGAATGTTTCTTCAGACAGACTGACCAACAAGCACAAGGACATAGCATGGATGGCTATTCAGGGGGGTTGCCTCTCAGGACCTTCATGCATGCCCGCAACCTGTCTAGATACCGCCACTGCCCACGCTGCATCATTCATGAAGAAACATCTATGCACATCTTCTGGGATTGCAGATTTACACAGGTCCTGTTTGATGCCCTGGAACACGAGCTCAAAGACTGCATGCCAAGAAATCTCCTTACACACCACGCAATGTTGTATGGACTGTTTCAAGGCACACACACGGAAGGGGCAATTCAGGAAGCCTGGCGCCTTATGAACTCTATTAAGGACGTTTTGTGGTTTTCTAGGAATCGCCTCATCCTTCGGAGAGAGAGGACAAGCATTCAAGACTGCCGCAGGCTGATCCACAGTCTGCTGCGCGACTACAACATCCGTGACAGCCTTGAAGAAGAAGAGGACTAAACCCCCTCTCCTTCCCCCTTATCCTCCCCTCACTGTCTGTTTAAGTGGAAAATAAAGCTTCGGGCAATTCAAATTCCACTTTTCCCCTCCCTATTCCACCCCCCACCCACCCCCCCTCACCCCCGTTGCTTTATCTGATATACAGTATTGTACCACGAAACAGAACTGAACCTGTAAATGTTTGTTTTTTATATATTTATATTATATATATAATAAAAGTATATTTTTCAATAAAAAAAATCTGTTCTTATCAGTTTAATATTTGATATGTCCCCTATCTGGGGACCATATATTAAATGGATTTTTGGAACAGGGAGATGGAAGAAGAGCTTGCTCTGTCCACTCCACGCATCGACCTGGTATTGCAGTACCTCCAGGACCGGTGCACTTCTTTTACTCAGTTTGAAAAAGCAGAAAAAGAAACAAACGAGCTGCGGGGGGAAGAAAAGCCCAGCAAGAGTAGCCCAAGCAAGCAAAGTTTGGGAGGACAAGCAGTGCGGAAGAGAGAGTGGCGGAGCAAGGAGGAAGCCGACGGTGGTGCAGAATGCCTAGCTGCAGCATGACAGGCCAGCAGAAGCACAAGAGAGAAAAAGGCAGACAGGCAGTCGTTTGGTAGTTGTTGTCATCTTGTGATCCTGGCTGTGTTCAGCTGTGAGTTGTTGCAGGAATGAGCTGATTGCATCAACGAGCTGGTTGTGGCCGTCACAAAGAGGCGGGGCTATGCAAATAAGGTGTGCCGGGGCAGACGGGAAGAGGCTGGGGCCTCAGGCCGGCGAGCCCGACGAAGGGGCGAAACAGGGCCGGAGCCAGAGAGGGCCTGGGGCTGGGAGCCCCCGCGGCCAGGCCGACTGGATGTGGTGTTGCCTGGATGTGGTGTTGCCTGGATGTGGTGTGGGCTTGGGCCGGAGGTGTGCTTCCTGCTGGGCCCAGCCCTCCCTCTCCCCATGGAGGCATCTCTAGCCTGGCTCAGGGGCCGTCTGCCCGCTAAGATCAAGTGACTTACTTGGACTGGTTCTGAAGGTGCTTTCAAGACCCCCTGGCTTTGCCTTCTGAGATCGCCCCTTTACAGGGACTTCACCTGGATGCTGCTTTTGGGTCGGGGGCAAATCCCGGGGCAACGTGAAGGCGATCAACTTGACGCACCGAATACAGTTAGGCTGTATTTTCCGACAACGAAGAAGGATGTCTACGTGTTGCATCGAATCCAGATCGTAATTATCGAGGAGTTATTGGGAATGGATTGCTCCAGCATTTTCTCTTCCTGCAACAGGGATTCTACGATGTTACGTTCAACACTGCCAGCGAATTGAGGACTTGCTACGTGAGAGCTCAGGAGAAAAGTGACCACCCCGATCTGGTGGATATTAAATTCGTGGTGAATGAGACCAGAAACAGAGTTCCAATTGTCGTCCACATGTATAATCCCTTTGTAAGGGATGAAGAGGTAAGGGTGTTTCTTGGACGGTATTGTAGTCATGTATCACCCGTGGAAAGAAAACCAAATGTATTTGGAACTTTTAATGGCGATAGAAGATTCTGGGTTGAATTCAAGAGAGATCCGGAGGGGATTGGAGGGCTATCTCACCCTCCGCAGACTTTCGCTATTGGGAATAATAAAGGCTTTTTGTTTTACCCCAATCAACCCAGTTTCTGTCGCAACTGTTACAGTTTTGGTCATCAAAAAGCAGACTGTAAAAAAGAGTTTTGTTGTAGGAACTGTTTTAAGCCAGGACACAGAACAACAGACTGCGAGGTGGCGAGGAAATGTCATCTGTGTAACTCCTCGGAGCACCTTGCAAGGCAGTGTCTGACAGTTCCTGGGTCTGCAATGCCACGGTCGTATTCAGAGGCGGTGAGAAGTGGTCCGGCAGAGGAAAGAGCAGTAAACCTGCCTCCAGAGAAGGAGCCAAGTCAGGCTGGCCAGGAGGAGGAGGAGGAGACAGGTGATGTGGATATTCCTGATCTTTTACAGGCAGAGGGAGATGATTCTCCACAAGTGGAAAGTGGTGGAAAGGAGATGGCAGTGGACAATGCCTCTCTAAAGAGGAAACCAGATGGGGATGCTGCATCCTGGAGTGAGAGAATAGAGGAGTTCTGAAGTCCCGAAGGTAGTCAAGGGGAGGACTCTTCTGTAATAATTGACTCGGACTCTTCTGCTCCAGCAGCAAGTTTTTTGGATCAGGAGGAGGTGGAAAAACTAGCTGAGACTATGAACATTGTTAAAGGGGATGAGGACTATAAAAACAAAAAGAAAAAGCCAAAAAAATGCTCTTGCTCACAGAGGGCTTAAGGAGATGAAAGGAGTACAGCCTGAGGTTTCCTCTGATGGTCGCCCGCCTCCAAGGGCGAGAGCAAGAGGTATTCCAAAAAAAGACAAGTTAAAAAAAAAATTTTCTCCTGTTGTTTTTTTTACTTTTCTTATAGATGCCACTTAAATTGGGTTCTTTAAATGTGAGAAGCATCAAGTCGGTTACCAGAAGAGCTGCTATTTTTAAAGTTTTAGCATTGCTTAACTTAAATGTGCTTTGTTTGCAGGAGTGTAACCTGGATGAAGAACCCAAAAAAGTGAAGTGGGATTTGGGGCCTAGTGTATGGTCTGTGAGTAAAGAAAGAAATGGAGGAGTGGGGATATTATTTAAAGGTCATGATTTTGTTTAAAATACATTTTTCATGTTGTCCAAGGGAGGGCTCTAATGGTTTCTTTTGAATTTTTGGGAGTAATTTATAGGATTATAAATGTATATGCTCCAAATGGGAAAAAGGAGAGAATGGATCTTCTTGAAAGGATAAGGTTGTTTTTGGGAGGAAGAGATAATATAATTTGGGTTGGGGATTTTAAGTGTGTGTTGGGTGAGGGGGATAGGGTGAGTACGAGTGGGGGAGGTGGAAGGAATATGGACAAAACTGGGAAATTCCTAAAGGAAATCGTTTCTTTATTTAGTTTTAAAGATGCATATAAAGAAGCGGGAGATGAGGCAAATCATTTCACGTATTTCAGTGATAAAGGGAATGTGTCTTCCAGGATTGATTTTTTTTCATAATTTAAAGATTTTGAGTTATGGTGTTAAAAGATTTCCGTTTACAGATCATGGTTGTTTGGAATGCGTGTTTAGTGTGGATGGAGAAAGGGTTTGAGAGAGGGGTGTGGAAATTAAATAATTCCTTATTAGAGGATGAAATTGTGAAAAACAAGTATAAAGAGTGGTAAAGAAATGGCTTAAGAGAAAATGGGATTTTGCAAATATTTGTGAGTGGTGGGAATGGGTTAAAAATGAAACAAAACTTTTTTTTGTGAAAATGGGATGTGAGATGGCAAGGGAAGAAAGGAGTAAGTATGAGAGATGGCAGATCAGGCTAGGATATTTGGAGGAGTTAAGAAAAGAGGGAGTGAATGTAACTGTTGAAATTGCAGAAGCAAAGGAACAAATAAAGGTTTTTGGAGAGGGAAGGAAAAAAATAATTGCACAGTCAAAGATGATTGTGAGAGAAAATGATGAAAAATGCACTAGGTTCTTTTTCAAAAAAGTGTTTGGAAAGAGGGTGGAAATGTCTTCTGTTTTGAACAATGAAGGGGTGAAAGTGTCTGGCAGAGTGAAAGTGTTGGAAACGGTGAAAGAGTTTTACGAAGGTTTATTTTCTGTGGGGAAAAGGGATGAGAGTTTGGAAAAAGAATGTTTGGAAGTTATTGAAGACAATTTATTGCAAGAAGATAAGATAAGGAAATGTTGTGTGATGAGATAAGGAAATGTTGTGTGATGAGATAAAGAGTGAGTTAGAGTGTTGTGTAAAAAGTATGAGTTAAGGGAAAGTGCCGGGAAGTGATGGTTTGTCTGTTGAGTTTTTTCGTGTGTTCTGGGATATAATTGGTCATGTGATGTTGGAAGTATGTAAAAGTGTGTTAGAAAGAGGGTATTTAACAAAAAGTATGAGTGAAGCAGTGATAGTGTTGCTACATAAAAAAGGTGAAAAAGAAAATTGAAAAAACTGGCGACCTATATCGTTGTTAAACGTCGATTATAAGATCATTGCAAAAATTATTGCTAATCGTTTTAGAGGCGTCATTGGAAAGATGGTGGGGCAGGAACAGGTGTGTGCTGTTCCAGGGAGGCAGATTTGTGAGCATTTGGTGTGTTTGCATGATATACTTTGGTATGAAAGGGAGAGAAAGTATGGCTGTAGTAACGATTGACTTTGAAAAGGCGTTTGATAAGAGTAGTACATGGTTTTATGTTCAGTGGGTTGAGGAAAATGGGTGTACCGGTGAAGATGCTGGAGTGGGTGATGTGTTTGTATAAGGGAATAGTGAGTAGAGTGTTGGTGAATGGTTTTTTGACTGAGGAAGTATGTGTAAGTGCGGGTGTTAAACAAAATTGGTGACAAGGGGCAACCTTGTCTATCTGCGTAATGGAACCTTTGATTCGTGCTGTGATGAAAGATAAAGTGATGCGTGGTGTAGAAGTACCCGGGAGTGATGGAAGAGATTTAAGAATTATGGGCTATATGGACGATGTGTCAATAGTGTGTAAGTCTCAAGCAGGTTTAAGGAGAGCTAAATTATTGATAGAACTTTTTTGCTTGGAGAGTGGTTTCAAACTTAATGTTGGTAAGAGTGTGTGTAAGGTGTTTGGAGATTGAGTTATGCGGTTGGCCAGTATGTGGGAAAGTTTTGGAAGTGTTAGGAGTTGTTTTTGATGAAGATATGAAAGGGAGTGAAAGTTGGGGAAAAGTGGGTGAGAGAATTAAAAAGAAATTGGATTTTTGGTCTTTGAGATCTTTGACTATCGAAGGAAGGGTGTTAGTACTTAAATCTGTAATAATGCCAATTTTATTATATTTGAGCGTTTTTTTCCCACCATCAGATCAGACTCTTCGTAAAATCATCAGAATGATGTTTTGTTTTCTTTGGAATTCTAGGATGGAAAAACTAAAGAGAGAGAAAGTGGTGAAAATGAAGGAGAATGGTGGGAAAGTAATGGTGAATGTGGATCGATTTTTGGCAGTAAAATATGTAAGTCTGTGTGTAAAATTGAGTAAGAAAGATAGTATGGTTGGATGTATGGTAAGATATGTTGCAGGTAATGTGTTGAGGAAGTATGGATTGTATGAGTTGGATTTAAGAATACCAGTGTGTTTTCAAGCACCCTGGTTTTACGTAAGAATTGATCGATGCATAAGGAGGAATAAATTGGAGAATGTGAGTGAAGAGATGTGGGGTGATGGTAAGAAGGTATGTACGTTATTGGATGAAAGAGAACAGATGGAAGAAATTTGTGGGTTGACTTTGAAGGAGAGTAAGGAAGTGTGGAAGAAGGAGGGGGATAAGGAGCTGAGTAATAGACAAAAAGATTTGTCGTGGATGTGTGTGCATGAGTGTGTTCCAACAAGAGTATTTCAGAGAAGGAGGAAATTGGTGGATAGTCAGCAGTGTCCAAGGGAAGGTTGTAATGGATGTGAGGGGTTAGTGCATGTGTTTTGGGAGTGTGGATATGCTAAGCAAGTATGGGCAAAGATGAAAGGTTTGATTAAAGGTTTGACAGGAGTGGAATTATTGTCATATGGTATGATGATGTATGGTTTAAGTAAAGTGGAGTGTGAGAAAGGAAGAGTGTTGTGGTTTGTGGTAAATTGTGTTAAAGAAGCATTGTGGGATTCAAGGAATGTGGAAGTGTTTAGAGGGAATGAGATGAAGGTGGACAGCTGTGTGGCATTGATTAGAAGTAGAATTTTCTTATATGTACTGAGTGACAGGAAGAAATTTGGGGATGATGCCGAAGGTATATGGAAATACCGAAAATGGAAGTCATGGTTTTATATGCCCTAATTTAGGGATCTTATGATTTTGAACTAAAATGATGTTATTTCCTTGTAATTTGTGTTGAAATTTTGTGTGGTTTTGTGTTATGGAAAAATATTTTTGTATTTTGTAATAAAAAAAAAAAAAAAATCTGTTCTTATCAGTTTAATATCTGATACGTCCCCATCTGGGGACCATATATTAAATGGATTTTTGGAACAGGGAGATGGAAGAAGAGCTTGCTCTGTCCACTCCACGCATCGACCTGGTATTGCAGTACCTCCAGGACCGGTGCACTTCTCTTACTCAGTTTGAAAAAGCAGAAACAAACGAGCTGCGCGGAAAAGAAAAGCCCAGAAAGAGCAGCCCAAGAAAGCAAAGTTTGGGAGGACAAGCAGTGCGGAAGAGAGAGTGGCGGAGCAAGGAGGAAGCTGACGGTGGTGTACAAAGCCTGGCTGCAGCATGACAGGCCAGTAGAAGCACAAGACAGAGAGAAAAAAGGCAGGCAGGCAGTCGTTTGGTAGTTGTTGTCGTCTTGTGATCCCGGCTGTGTTCAGCTGTGAGTTGTTGCAGGAACAAGCTGATTGCATCAACGAGCTGGTTGTGGCCGTCAGAAAGAGGCGGGGCTATGCAAATATGGTGTGCCGGGGCAGTCGGGAAGGTGCTGAGAGGCTGCGGGCCTCAGGCCGGCGAGCCCGATGAAGGGCCGAAACAGGGCCGGAGCCAGAGAGGGCCTGGGGCTGGGAGCCACCGCGGCCAGGCCGACTGGATGTGGTGTTGCCTGGATGTGGTGTGGGCTTGTGCCGGAGGTGTGCTGCCTGCCCTCCCTCTCCCCATGGAGGCATGTCTAGCCTGGCTTTGGGCCCGTCTGCGCGCGTGCCTTTCGGGTTATCGCTTCTCGGCCTTTTGGCACGATCAAGTGTCAAGGGTTTTGCGATAGCATGTATCCTCTCGGCCTTGGGACATCGCCCCTTATTTTAAGTCCCCTGCTGCTATAGGGAGGAGACCTGTGAAAGCAACCGGAGTGATCGCCTGAGAGGGCCTCAATGCTATTTGCAGAGGGGTGCCTATAAAGGTCTTTTGGAGGATGGAGTTCGTTGGAGATGACGATGGGGCGGCCAGTCCGGCATGCTATAAGAATACTGTGAAGAGAAACGTGGTCCTAATGGAGTGGATATAATCGTGGAGCAGATGGTGATGAAGATTGCTGGGCTTTCGCCTAAAGAGATCTTTAGTTTGCCTGAATATCCAAGAAGAGGACTTTATGAGATTGTTTTCTTTTCAACAGAAAGCTACAGGAAGTTTCAAAGAAAATATAAAGAAAATATGGGGCACGAAGTGTTTAGAGATGTGGAGGTAAAATTCATGCATTCGGACACAACTCATGTTGTAACAGTGCAAATGTACAATACCTATGTGAGAAAGAGATGTGGAGGTAAAATTCATGCATTCGGACACAACGCGTGTTGTAACAGTGCAAATGTACAATACCTATGTGAGAAAGGAAGAAGTGATGAGGTTTTTGGAGAAACATGCAGATGAAGTTGTGTTTTTTTAAATCTTTGAACAATCGCTTTAGAGTCAAGTTTCATGAAAGTGAGGCTTTTGATGATGGCATCCAGCATCCACCTTCGAATTTTCGTTTGGGTCCGGAAAGGGGTTTCATGTTCTACTCGGGGATGCCAAAATATTGTCAAAGATGTAATGAGTTCGGTCATACTCCACAGGACTGTAAAGAAAGGAACACAATATGCCCAAATTGTTTGCAATATGGTCATGAGGCAAAGGATTGCACGAATGAAAAACAGTGTACTTTGTGCTCTAATTATGGACATATGTATTGAGAATGGACATATGTATTGAGAATGTCCAGAAAGAATAATGAGTTATGCTGATAAGGCAAAAATGAATATAAAGCATGGAGAGGAGGTGGAACGAAGAAGAACGGACCCGGAAGCAGAGAGTGAAAATAAAAGACGGAGAGCGGAGAAGGAGAAGGCTGAAACTGAGAAGAAAGTTGAAACTCAAGTAGAAGAAGAACCTAAAGAAGTAATTGTGACTGATGAGCCATTTGTGGGATCAACTTTAGGTGATGATCTGATGTTCTCTGGTATGAGTGTTTTTGAAAAAAATACAACGGAAATGGAAAGTGACAAAGAAGAAGGAAGAGAAAGAGAAACAGAAGGTGAAAGTGAAGAAGAAAGGGAGGACACATTCTAAAAGATGTAGAAGGGATTCTGATACCGATTCTTTAAAGATGGTGGAAGAACAAGAAGATTTGGATTCTGATACCGATTCTTTAAAGATGGTGGAAGAACAAGAAGATTTGGATCAAGAAGATGCAGTATCCGATGTATCAGGTGGTGTAATAGCTAAAAGGAGTGCTCCTTTTGGTGAAGAGAGACTGAGTTTTACACCTGATTTGGGAAAGTATGCTGAAGGTGGGAGTGGTGAAGTGACTTGATGGCGTTAAAATTGGTTTCCTTGAATGTAAGGAGTATTAAAGGAAAAGCTAGGAGTGTGGTTATTTTTGATTTTTTATCTTCTCTGAAAGCTGATTTTGTGGCTCTACAAGAGTGCGGTTTAAGCAATGAAGAAGATTGGAAGGATGGGATTATCTTTTGGTCAGGAAGTACAGAGTGTAAAAATTCTGGAGTTGGTTTTTTAGTTAATAATCTAACATGTGATGTTTTTTCTTTCTTTGTAATTGAACCAGGCAGAGCAATTTTGGTTAAAGTTTGCTATCAAGGTATAGTATTTAAGTTTTTGAATATATATGTCCCTGTGGAAAAGGAGGCTAGAGCTGAATTATTTAATAACATTTATTTCTTTTTATCTGGAGTAGAGCCGGTTATATTGTGCGGTGATTTTAACTGCATTTTACAGAGAGGAGATAGAAAAGGGATAGCAGGATTAGACGTCAGGTATATTGCAGAATTTGAATTTAGATTTTTCTTTTTTTGATTTTTGGGTAAAGTGTAAAAAACAAAAAGAAGGTTTTACTTTCGAGAGTAGTAAATGTAAATCTCATATTGATTTTGTTTTTGGATCATCAGAGTTTGATGTTAAGGATTTTAGTTTGGTGAGTAATTTATTTTCAGACCATAAATTGTTATGGGTAGTGTTTAGTATTAAAGGGAAAAACCTTATAAATAAGAAAAGAGATTGCAGGATAAAGAAATTGTTGAAGGTTTTCTAGTAAAATATGCTAGTTGGAAAAAATGTAAAAAAAATTTCTCTACGGTTAAATTATGGTGGGAATGGGTAAAAAAGGAGATTAAAAATTATTTTGTGAAAGCGGGAGTGCGAAGCAGTAAAAAAAGGAAAAGAAAATACAATGATTTAAATGTGAGATTACAGACAAAGGTAAAATTAAAGGATAGAGGTTATAATGTGAGTGAAGAAATAATTAGTATTAAAGAAGAAATTAAGAAATGGATACAGGATAGAGGTAGACAAATTATTTTTAATTCTAGAGTTAAAGATTTAGATGAAGGTGAGAGGTGTACAAGGTATTTTTTTTTAAAAAAAGTGTGGGTAAGAAAGTATTTATTGAAAAGATTGGCAGTGAAACTGATGGTATTTTAAAGAAAGTATTCAATTTTTATGATAATTTATTTGCTAAAAAAGAGTGTGATTTTAATGTAGCAGAAGTTTTTATTGCATTGATTGAAAATAAAATAACAAAGGAGGATAAAATATGGATGGATAAGGAAATAAAATATGGATGGATAAGGAAATAGATGCTGAGGAAGTTCAAATGGTTATTAATTCATTTTCAAAAGGAAAGTCACCGGGGTGTGATGGCTTGACAGTAGAATTTTATCAAAGGTTTTGGGAAGTTATTAAAGATGATGTTTTGGAAATGATTAATGAAGTATTAAAATCAGGTGAGCTTACTGCATCTAAAAAAAAAAGGGGTGGTAACTATTATTTATAAGAAAGGTGATAAAGATCAAATTAAAAATTATAGACCTATTACACTATTAAATTTGGATTATAAACTAATTGAGAAAATGTTTCTAATCAAGTAATTAATCCAGGACAGGTGTGTGCGGTACCTGGACAAAGTATATGGGAAAATTTATTTATAATAAGGGATGTTTTATGTGATGTAATGGATAGGAATCAAGGGGTAGTATTATTATCGTTAGATTTCGAAAAGGCGTATGATAGGGTGAATCATGATTTTATGTTTAAAGTTTTAGGAAAATTTGGTTTTAGTAAGGATTTTATTGATAAAGTTAAAATGTTATACAAAGAAGTTAGTAGTGAAATATTAGTAAATGGTTTTAAAACAACCTATTATAGTAAAATCAGGTGTGCGACAAGGATGCCCCTTGTTGCCGATATTGTTTATTTGTACAATAGAACCGTTGTTATTAGCTCTTCAAAAGGATAAAATTATTAAAGGGATAACTATACCAGGAAAAATGGAAGCTATAAAATCATTGGGGTATATGGACGATGTAGTAATTATGTGTACAAATAAGGAATCAGTAAATAGAACTATTTTATGGGCGTAATGTTTTAATAGTGCTGCGAGTTTTAAATTAAATTTGGATAAGTGTGAATGCAATGCATATGGTAAATGGGATGATTTTAAAGATTGCAAGGTTGAAATTAAAAGAGGGAATACCAAAATACTAGGTATTATTTTTTCACAGAATTTATCTGGTGAATTAATTTGGAAGGAAAGTTTTGAGAAAATGAAAAGAAACATTATGGAAATTAAGGAATTTGAAGATATCTGGAAAGATTTTGATAATCAAAGCGGTGATTTTACCTATTTTATTGTATGTAGGATTGGTGTTTTTACCTAATTTTTTATGGATGAGAAGATTTACTAGAGAAATATTTGTATTTTTATGGAATTCAAAAATGGAGAAATTAAAAAGAGAAATAATGTATAAAGATATTAAGAATGGGAGTAGAGGAGTTCGAAATATTACACAATTCTTAGAGTTAAAATATTTTAGGGTTATTATAAAATTAGCATTTGAGGAAAAGTGGGTAAACTTTTTTGTGAAATATAATGCTGGGTGGATTTTAAATAGATACAAATGGTTTAAAATAGATTTTAAAAAAACAGTTGCATTTAATAGTTCAAAATTTTGTGTGATTTTAGATAAAATTATTAAAAAATGGGATTTGTTTAAATATTCAAATATAGAATTATTAAATATGAATAACATTTGTAAAGAATGGAAAAAATTAGAAAATGTGTGTATGGTGGAAAATTATAATAGTACTGTATCAAAAGAGATTTGGAATATGGTGGTAAATACAAATCTAACTAAAAGTCAGAAGGACTTAGCATGGGCAGTGGTACAGAGGTGTTTACATGTAAAAGATTTTCAGTACTGCAGAGGTTTGTTAAGAAGTGCTAAATGTCCAAGAGATAATTGCAATAATAGTGAAACATGTTTACACCTGATGTGGATCTGTAATTTTGCACAAGAGTTATGGAGAAGTGTTGGAGTTATTCTGAAAGCGTTAACTGGATTGAGGAATTTAGATTAAGAGATGGTTATGTTTGGGTTGGGTATAAAATGTAATAAGAATCAAGTTAATGTTGTGTGTAAGATTATTAATATTGTAAAAGAAGTATTATGGAAAGGAATTTAAAAGTGTTTAAAAATGTGATTTTGGAAAAATGTAAAAAAATTATTTGTGCTGGAATGTATTTACAATTTTTAAAAGATAAAAAAAGTAAAGGAGAAAAAGCTGATACAGATTGGAATATTAAAATATGGAATATTGAATAATTTTTATCTACAATGATGTGGTTTTAAAGAATAAGTGAATGAACATGAATTTCGTTAAGTGAACTGAGTAGATAAACTAAGAACAGATTTTTATTTTATTTTTTATTTATTTTTTTAATATCTGATACGTCCCCTATCTGGGGACCATATATTACATGGATTTTTGGAACAGGGAGATGGAAGAAGAGCTTGCTCTGTCCACTCCACGCATCGACCTGGTATTGCAGTACCTCCAGGACCGGTGCACTTCTCTTACTCAGTTTGAAAAAGCAGAAAAAGAAGCAGCAAATGAGCTGCGGGGAAATGAAAAGCCCAGCAAGCAAAGTTTGGGAGGACAAGCAGTGCGGGAGACAGAGAGCCGTGGAGCAAGCCGACGGTGGTGCACAATGCATGGCTGCAGCATGACAGGCCAGCAGAAGCACAAGAGAGAGAAAAGGGCAGGCAGTCCTTTGGCAGGCGTTTGGTAGTTGTTGCCTTGTGATCCCGGCTGTGTTCAGCTGTGAGTTGTTGCAGGAACGAGCTGATTGCATCAACGAGCTGGTTGTGGGCATCACAAAGAGGCGGGGCTATGCAAATAAGGTGTGCCGGGGCAGTCGGGAATGTGCTGGGAGTCTGCGGGCCTCAGGCCGGCGAGCCCGATGAAGGTCCGAAAAAAGGGCCGGAGCCAGAGAGGGCCTGGGGCTGGGAGCCCCCGGGGCCGGGCCGACTGGATGTGGTGTTGGCTTGGGCCGGAGGTGTGCTGCCTGCAGGGGCCCAGCCCTCAGGGGCCCAGCCCTCCCTCTCCCCATGGAGGCATGTCTAACCTGGCTTTGGGCCCGTCGCTTCTCGGCCTTTTGGCTTCGATCAAGTGTTGTGCTGATTGGTCATGCGATGAGTACATCTACTCTTGGCCTTGAGACATTGCCTCCCTAGAAAAGAGGCTTAAGTCTGATGCTGCTTTTGGGAGTGATCTACAAATCGTGAGGAGGGATCGCCTTGATGGGGCTGGAGGGCTGTTAACCTGAAGGTTCCCTGAAGGGTATTTTCCTTGGATACGATGAAAAGATTACGAAATGGCGAAAGCAGATGGCGGTGGAGCAGATGCGTCACGCTACAAAAATACAGTTCGTATTATATTGCCGGAAGAGAAACATGGCCCTAATGGGTTGGATATCGTGATGGAAGAAATGGTCATGGGGATTGCTGGACTATCTCTGAAATCGATTTTCTGTTTGCCAGAATACCTGAAGAGAGGATTATAAGAAGTGGTGTTCTATACAACGGAAAGCTATCGAATCTTCCAAAGGAAATACAAAGAAAACAAAGAACACGCAGTTTTCAAGGATGCGGAGGTACATTTTCTTCATTCAGATAGATTGAAATTTGTGACTGTCCTAATGTATAATCCATATTATAAAATGCAGAATGTGGTTAATTTTCTTAGAAGGTTTGCAGAGGAAGTAACCTACTTGAAAGATGTAGCCAATCGATTTGGAGTTTGGAGCAATAAAAGGCTTTTCAAAGTGATAGTTTTGAAGATGGTATCTTTCATCCACCATCAAATTTCAGAATTGGAGCAGAATGTGGCTTCCTCTTTTATTCAGGAATGCCAAAGTTCTGTCAGAAATGTAATGAGTTTGGACATGTTCCACAAGAATGTACCTTTGCAATGGGAATGTGCTCAAATTGTGGTGAATTTGGGCATGCCGCAGAAGGGTGTGAGAAAGGAAAAAAGTGCACTCTTTGCTCAAGTTATGGACATGTGGAAAGTGATTGTCCTGGGAGAAGTTCTGATTATGTGGCCGCAGTAAAACAAGTGATGAAAAGACAGAATGTTGAAATAGTAGTGGAAAAGGAGGTGGAGGTGGTTGGGGAAGAAGTGGTGGAGAAGTTCTGATTATGTGGCCGCAGTAAAACAAGTGATGAAAAGACAGAAAGTTGAAATAGTAGTGGAAAAGGAGGTGGAGGTGGTTGGGGAAGAAGTGGTGGAGGCAGAGAATGTGGATGAAATGGAGACAAGTAAAAAAGAATCAGAAGTAAGAGAAGAGTATCAACAAGAAGTACAAGAGCTGGTGCAACAAGTGGAAATCGTCCCTTTTGTAGATTTAACATTTGGAGGTACGCTCCTAATGTCTGGATTAAGTGTTTTTGGACAAAGTGAAGAAGAAGGAGACGAATTTGAAGAAGAATAAGATAAAAAAAGTGAAGAAGGAGCATCAGAGAGTAAAAGGAAGAAAACGGATTCAGATAGTGAGTTGTTAAAAATAGCAGAGAATATGGAAGAATCTGATGAGGTGTCTTCTGATGTGTCTGGAGATGTGGTGGCTAAAAGAAAACCGCCATCATATGAAGAAAGATTAAGTCAAACACCGGTTTTTGATGAGACTTGATGGATATAACTCTTGCTACTTTCAATGTAAGGAGTGTAAAAGGGAAAGTAAGAAGAGCAGTTGTGTTTGATTTTTTATTTTCTTTACAGGTTCATTTTATTGCTCTTCAAGAATGTGGATTTAGTAGTGATTTTGAATGCGAGATTGCTAAGAAAGACTGGAAGGGTGGTCTTTCCTTTTGGTCCTGGAGTCAGGAGTGTAAAAACTCTGGGATAGGTTTTCAGTTTCGTAATAATTTTTGTTAATTTGTTTGGTTTTAAAACTAAACAGATAGAAGTAAAGTCAGGGGTAAGGCAGGGATGCCCGTTGTCTCCCATTTTGTTTATCTGTTCTATTGAACCACTGTTATTAGCCATACAAAAAGATAAAATAATTAGAGGAGTCACAATACCAGGAAAAAAAGAAAATATTAAATCATTGGGTTACATGGATGATATAGTTATAATGTGTAGAAATAAGGAATCGATAAATAGAACTGTCTTATGGGCTGAAATTTTTAATTGTGCTGGTTTAAATTGAATTTAGACAAATGTGAGTGTAATGCTTATGGAGAATGGATGGATTTTGAGGATTGTAAGGTAAACATTCAAAGAGGTACTAGTAGAATTTTAGGTGTCTTATTTTCACAAGATTTATCAGGTGAACCGGTTTGGAAAGAGACTTTAGGTAAAATCCAAAAGAAACTATGTGGAGATTAAGAGATTTAACTATAACTGGGAAGGTATTAATTATAAAAGCTGTAATTTTACCAGTTCTTCTGTATACAGGATTTGTATTTTTACCAAATTTTATATGGATGAAAAGATTTACCAGAGAATTATTTTCATTCATCTGGAATTCTAAAATGGAAAAATTAAAAAGAGAGTTTTTATATAAAGACCCTAAAAATAGAGGTAAAGGAGTACCGAATATTCAGGAATTTTTACAATTAAAATATTTAAATTTTGTATTAAAATGAATATATTCAGATAAATGGGCAAGTTATTTTGTAAAATATGGTGCAGGTTTTATTTTAAAGAGATATGGGTGTTTTAAAATTGATTTAAAAAGCCCAATGGCATTGTTTGGAACTCGGTTAAACCAATTTTTAAAAAATGGAATTTAAAAAGATATACTTATGTAGAATTATTAAATGATACAAAAATAAAGAAGGCGTGGAAGAAGAAAGAAATAGTATGTATGGTTGAAAACTACAATAGTAAAATATCAAAAGAAATATGGAACATGGTAGTGAACAAAAATTTAACTAATAGTCAAAAAGACCTTGCTTGGACAATAGTGCTTAAATGTTTGCCACTGAAAGATTTTCAATATAGTCGGGGATTATTACGAAGCCCTAAATGTCCTAGAGAGGAATGTGTAAGTAATGAAACATGTATGCAATTTGTGTGGAATTGTGAGTTTGCACAGAAAATATGGAGGAGTATGGGGAAGGTTATAAAAAGGATAATGGGTTTGGAAAATATGAGTTATGAAATGATTGTTTTCGGTATTGGTTTAAAATGTGAAAGTAAGATAAATATTGCATGGTTAATAATTAATGCGATAAAAGAAGTACTTGGGAAAGTACGAAATTTGTGTGTATTTAAAAAAGTTATTTTTGATGTAAAACAATGTAAAACATTAATTTTAAAAGATAAAAAAATAAAAGGTGGAATTGCAGATAAAGAGTGGCAGATAAAAAATTGGAAATAATTATCTACAATGATGGAATAAGAAATAAGAAATTAATGTTTGAACAAATCTTTGGTTATTTGTTAAAATTTCTTATGAATACTGAGTAGATAAAAAAAGAAAAAAAAAATCTGTTCTTATCAGTTTAATATCTGATACGTCCCCTATCTGGGGACTATATATTAAATGGATTTTTGGAACAGGGAGATGGAAGAAGAGCTTGCTCTGTCCACTCCACGCATCGACCTGGTATTGCAGTACCTCCAGGACCGGTGCAAAGTGCAAAGTTTGGGAGGACAAGCAGTGCGGGAGACAGAGAGCTGTGGAGCAAGGAGGAAGCCGACGGTGGTGCACAATGCGTGGCTGCAGCATGACAGGCCAGCAGAAGCACAAGAGAGAGAAAAAGGCAGGCCTTTGGTAGTTGTTGCCTTGTGATCCCGGCTGTGTTCAGCTGTGAGTTGTTGCAGGAACGAGCTGATTGCATCAACGAGCTGGTTGTGGCCGTCACAAAGAGGCTGGGCTATGCAAATAAGGTGTGCCGGGGCAGTCCGGAAGGTGCTGGGAGTCTGCGGGCCTCAGGCCGGCGAGCCCGATGAAGGTCCAAAACAGGGCCGGAGCCAGAGAGGGCCTGGGGCTGGGAGCCCCCGGGGCTGGGCAGACTGGATGTGGTGTTGCCTGGATGTGGTGTGGGCTTGGGCCGGAGGTGTGCTGCCTGCCGGGGCCCAGCCCTCCCTCTCCCCATGGAGGCATGTCTAGCCTGGCTTTGGGCCCGTCTGCGTGTGCGCCTTTCGGGTTATAGCTTCTCGGCCTTTTGGCTAAGATCAAGTGTTGTGTCAGAAGCCTTTGCGACTAACTCGCTTCCTCTTGGCCCTGAGACATCGCCCCTATTAAGGGGCTTAAGTTTCCTGCTGCTTTTGGGAGGAGCCAGTGAAATCGTGGGAAGGGATCGCCTCGAGGACCCTCGGGACCTATGAAGGTTTTTCAATAAACAGAGAGCAGTGTCGTTGAAGATGGAGGAGGAGGAATCTGGGAACCCGTCGCTCTTTAAGAACACAGTGCGAATTACTCTCCCAGAAGAGAAACGTGGACCGGATGGCGTTAATCTGGTTATGGAAGAGATGGTGATGGAGAGTTGGAGAGTTGCAACCTAAAGACATCTTCAGTCTGCCTGAGTACCCACGAAGAGGCCTATATGAAGTTGTATTTTTCAAAACTGAATCTTATCGCCAATTCAAGTGGAAGTGTAAGCAGCACAAGGATGATCCAGTGTTCCAAGGGCTGATGTTGAAATTTTTGCATTCTGATCGTTTTAGAATTGTCACCATTTAGATTTATAACCCATATGTGCCAGTGGCTGAAGTGGCAAATTATCTGAAAAAGAATGCAGAAGAGGTCGTGTTCCTAAAAAACCTAAACAATCGGTTTGGTGTGTGGAACAATAAGAGGTTGTTTAGAGAGTGACCTGTTTGATGATGGCATCTTACATCCGCCATCCAATTTTAGGATGGGCGCAAAGTGGGGCTTTTTGTTTTACTCTGGCATGCCCCTGTATTGTCAGAAGTGTAATGAATTACACTTAATTCATTACATAAAGTGTTGAGTGCACTTGTGCAGGAGATACTTAGCTGGATAGGGTGATTCTTGGACAGAAGGTGGCTTTTGGTGGGTTGGGAGTTTTTCTTTTTCTCTTTTGGGTGTCGGAAGCGAGTTTGAGATGCCATTCTCCTACGAATTTCCATCTGGGGAGAAACTAAAGAACACCATAAGGATTGAGGTGGAGGAAGAACACAGAGGACAGAAGGACCTGCGGTTCGTCATGAGGGAGATACTCCTGAGAGTCTTCGCCCTCAAGAATGACGACATCCTGTGCCTCCAGGACCAGGAGAGACATGGAACATATACCATCACTTTCACGTCTCTTGCATGCTGCGAAAACATCTACGCAGTACTCTCGAAAAAAGAGCTTAGAGAGGATAGGCTGAATGGCCTGCATTTTTTCCTTTTATATGGGTTGGAGGACGTCCATTTGGTCGTCCATATGTACAACCCTCATGTCGATACCGCTGACGTGGCCACCTTTTTACAGCGGTATTGTTCCAAAGTCTGCTTTTCCCATTTTGTCAAGGGTGGACAAGGCCATTGGAACGGGAAGCGGAAGTTTTTTGTAAAGCTTCGCAGAGACCCGGACGGAATTGGGAGCTTCATGCACCCTCCATCCAATTTTTCCATTGGAAGGAACAGGGGCTATCTTTTTTATTCCGGGATGCCCCTGTACTGTCGCAATTGCTCACGGTTCGGGCATACGAGCGAGACATGCCCTGAAGCCAAGTTGGCCCGGTGTTATAGATGCGGTCAGCCGGGCCACATTGCAACATCGTGTAAACTTCAGAAGGTGTGCAATATGTGTGGGTAGGAAGGCCACATATATAATAACTGTCCCCCAGAAGGCAAAAAAGAAGGGAGCCGAGGCTGAGCGGACAAAGCCCAGTCCAGGGTTGGAGCAGAGGCCAACAGCGGTTGCTGGCTCAGCTAAGATGACCCTGGAGGTTTCAAGTGAGCAGTCCATGCAATTGGTAAATAGGACACCGATTAAGGAAACAGCCGTGGTCGAGAGAAGGGGCTCGTACGGACCAGAGAAGACTTGTCCAGAGCCTCCACAGATGGTCGCTGGCGAATTTAGGACAAGGGTCTGCTTTCCCAATAGTGACCCTTGTACCTATCGACACGGCTTGCACATGGGCGGTGGGACCGGAGCATAGTGCGGTGAAGGTCCCAGGTGCGGTAGCGTTTGCTGTACCGTCAGCAGTCACGCCTGCGAGGAAGGGCGAGAGCACCAGCCGCCAGGCATCAACATCGTCATTAAATGAATTGGAGCAAGAGCTCAAGACATTTTCAGCCATGAGCTCTGCCAAGACAATTCCTGATGCCTCCGAGGAATGGGTCACAGCAGAGGACAAAAAGAAGGTGCGGAGGTCGGAGGTCACAAAGACGCAGACGGGCGGAAGGGTCATCTGCGGCGGAGGAGTCTGGCGGAGGATCCAGGTTGTCGGAAGCCCAAGGAGAAAGCGACCGGAGCATCTTGGGGTAAGAAAGAGGAAAGTCAGCGACCGGTTTAAAAGCGGCCAAGTAGTGATGAGGAGATCATCATGCTCGAGCAAGGGAGATTTCCGGAGGATGGTCGACCCACAACACGTGTCGTCATCTGATCCGGTTAACATCGAGGATCCGGCTTCCCCTGAACAAGGGGAGGGGGGTCCCAGGTAATTTCTGGTGAGAGCAGTTCGGACTCCGATATGGACAGTGTTGTTTCCTAAGACTGTATGATGACGTCACTCAAGGCCGCCTCACTTAATGTGAGGTCTTTAAAGAGCCCTAGTCGTAGGGCTGCTTTGTTTTCTTACCTCGAGACATTGGACTGTGACATTTTCCTTTTACAGGAGTGTGCAATAGAATGTAGCATGGACTATACTCACTTGAAAAAAAAACTGGAAGCTGGGATTGTCTGTGTGGTCCGGCTCTAACGATGCAAAGCCTACTGGGGTGGGAGTTTTGTGCCGTGGCCCACACTTTACAATACAAAACGTGACTGAAATCATGCCCGGACGTGCAATTTTAATTGATATGTTTTATAAGGGTATTTTAAATGTTTATAAGCAGGAGAGAGCAGAATTGTGTGAAATCTTGCCTCTATTTTGCATTGGGTCATCTCCTCTGCTAGTCGGTGGAGATTTTAACTGTGTTTTTCAGGAGAATCCCGACTTGGAGGTGACCCTAATAGAAAAGATAGAACTTCTTGATGTTAAGTTGAAAGACGCTTTTAAAATGCTTTTTACAAAACTTGGTTGTCTCTGATTAATGCTACGTGAACCCCCCGGCTTGGCCCTCTGGGATCGCTCCCTTGTGGAGCTTAACCCAGCTGCTGCTTTTGGGCTGGAGGCATTTCTCCTAGCAACGTGAAGGCGATCCCACTACGCAGATGGATGCTACCGTGCCTCCAGAAGCCCCCTTTACAGTTCGGCTGTATTTCCCGAAAGAGAGGAAAAACGACTATTTGCTTCATCACGTCCAGATGGATATCGTGGAAGGAATCCTTGGCATGGACTGCTCGATCATCTTCTGTGTCCAAACCTTTTTGCAACAAGGTTTTTATGATATCTCTTTCATCAACGGCAGCGAATTAAGAACCTGCTATTTAAGGAGCCAGAAAAAGTCTTCTGATCCAGCTCTAAAGGATTTGGTCTTTGTGGTCAACGAAAACAGGAACCGTACCCCTGTTTGTGTACACATGTACAATCCTTTTGTTCGGGACGATGAAATTAGAGCCTTCCTTCGACGTTATTGCCGCTATGTATCTCCTTGCGAAAAGCGGAAAAATGTCTTTGGGACTTTTAATGGACTGAGACGATTTTGGGTCGAATTTAAACGCGATCCGGATAGAATTGGTGGTCATACACATCCACCCCAGAACTTTTCAATTGGCAATAACAGGGGGTATTTGTACTATCCGGGACAACCTGTTTTTTGCCTCAACTGTTACTGTTTTGGGCAGACAAAAGCGGATTGTACGAAAGATACCTGTTGTAAGAACTGCTTTAAAACAGATCACAAGACTGCAGATTGTGGAAGTGCTCGCAAATGTTACCTTTGCAGCTCGCTAAACCATCTGGCACGGCATTGTCCTTTGGTGTCCGGAGCTCCAGTGGTTTGTGATTATGCGGGGGCTGTAAAGGGTGGAAAATCTGATGAACGGAGGGATGACAAGCGAGATGATGCCCTTGGAATGATATCAGCGGAGGATTTGGAACAATTGGATCCTCTGGAGGATTCTGTGGAGGATCCTGGGGAGGTTTCTGTGGAGGAGGAGGTAGCGCCAGACATGCTGAGTGCTGAGGGGGATGAAAATGATCCTGTTCCTGCAGAGACTGATGGAATGGATGTGGATAAGGCATCCTTGAAAAGGAAACCTGATGATGGAGGTGAAAGTTTCTTGGAGTGAAAAGATTGAAGAGTTTTCTAGCCAGGAGGGGAGGAGAGAGGAGGACTCTTCGCAAGTTATTGATTCAGACTCTTCTTGTGTATCTGCTGCTTTCCTGGATCAGGAGGAAGTAGAGAAACTTTCCATGACAATGAACATTGTGGGAGAAGTGAGAGAAAAGAAGGTAAAGAAAGTAAAGAAAGATGGTAGAAGCACAACGGAGATGAAGGGAGTTAAAGGTGATGAAAGACCTGACGAAGGGCCTCCTCCAAGGGCCCGTGCTAGAAGTAGTTCTAAACTGAAAAGACTTTTGAGTTTTTTTTCTTTCTTTCTTTTATAAATGCCTATTAAAGTAGGTTCCATTAATGTGCGCAGCATCTGTTCTGTAACCAGAAGAGCTTTTATTTTTGATGTTTTGTCTTCTCTTGCTCTTGATGTTTTTTGTTTGCAGGAATGCGCTCTGAAGGAAGAGCCGGCAAATGTGAAATTGAACCTTGGGCCAGCTATTTGGTCTACCTCCAAGGAGCAAAATGGAGGTGTAGGTTTTTTATTTAAAGGGCAAAATTTTGTGATTAAACAAGTTTTGCATATTTCACAAGGTAGAGCTCTGCTAGTTAAAGTGGAATATAATGGTTTAATTATAAAAATTATAAATGTTTATGCTCCAACATGTAAAAAGCAGAGAATGGTTCTTTTTGATAAAAGCAGAGAATGGTTCTTTTTGATAAAATCAGATTTTTTCTAGGTGGAAAAGAAAATATTATTTTGACTGGGGATTTTAATTGTATTATTGAAGATGGGGAGAGGGTGGGTGGTTGTGGTGCGGGTAGAGATAAGTCTGGTAAAGTCTTGAAAGAATTAGTTTCTTTTTCCGTTTTCAGGATGTTTATGCTATTTCGGGTAATCAAGAAAACCAGTTTACCTATTTTTGTGATAAAGGGGATATTAGATCAAGAATTGATTTTTGTTTTACCGCTAAATCCTTCGAGATTTTGAATTTTGAAGTTAAAAAAGACTGCCTTTTTCTGACCATGGTTGCTTGGTATGTAGTATGTGTGTTAATGGTGAAAGAGTATGGGAGAGGTGTGTGGAAATTAAACATTTCACTATTGGATGAAACGGAGATAAAAGAAGAGTATAGAAGTTGGTTTAAAAAATGGAGATTTTTTTAAAAAAAAAGTTGTGAAAAAGCAAAATTGAGAAGAATGGAGTTTGAGAAATGGCAGAAAAGGTTGGAATATTTGGGGGAGTTAAGAGATGTAGGTGTGAATGTTATAAATGAAATTGAGGAAGCCAAGAGGAAATATATGGAAGTGAGGGGTAAAGCCATTATAGCTTTAGCAAGAGTAAATGTAAAAGAGTGTGATGAGAAATGCACTAGTTTTTTCTTTAAAAAGGCTTTTGGGAAAAAGACTGAAATGATGAGTGTATAAGGAGAGTAATGAAGTTGATGGTAAGAATGAGATTTTGGGAACAGTGAAGAATTTCTATGAGTGTTTGTATATGGAAGGGAAAAGAGAAGAAAGTTTATTGGATGATGTTTTGGGTGAAATGGACAAGCAGTTGTGTGATGATGATGCAAGAAGTTTAGCGGATGATTTACGTAAGGAGGAGATTGAGAGATGTGTTAAAAATATGAAAGGTGGAAAAGTGGCTGGATGTGATGGTCTTCCAGTTGAATTCTATTGGATCTTTTGGGACTTGATAGAGGAGACTATTTTTGAGTTATGTAAAGAGGTATTACGAAAAGTATGAGTGAAAGTGTGGTTGTACTATTATACAAAAAGGGTGATAAAAAGAATCTTAAAAATTGGCGTCCGATATCTTTATTGAATGTTGACTATAAAAATTATTGCGAAATTGATTGCAAATCGGATGAGTGAAGTGGTGGAGAAAATGGTGAGTGAGGAACAGTTTTGTGCGGTGCCTGGTCGTCAAATTAATGAAAGTCTTGTTTGTTTGAGGGATGTGTTATGGTATGCTAAGGAAAGGAAACAGACTGTAGCAGTGGTAGCAGTTGATTTTGAGAAGGCATACGATCGGGTTAGTCACTTTTTTATGTTTAAAGTACTGGAAAGAATGGGGGTTCCAGAACGAATGATTAAGTGGATTAAAACCTTGTACACTAATATTGTGAGTAAAATTCAAGTAAATGGTTTTTTAACAGATAAAGTAGAAATAAGATCTGGTGTAAGACAGGGGTGCCCCCTTTCTCCAGTTTTGTTTATATGTGCAATAGAGCCTTTATTGTGTATAATAAAAAAAGACAAAGTTCTAAGGGGAATAGAAGTACCTGGTAGTAATGGAAGAGATGTAAGAGTGTTGGGATATATGGACGATCTAACGATGGTATGTAAATCTATTGGGAGTTTGAGAAGAGCTAAATTACTGATTGGATGGTTTTGTACGGTGAGTGGTTTTAGACTGAATGTGGAGAAAAGTGTGTGTAAATGTTTTGGGGAATGGAAGGAGGTGGAGTTGTGTGGATGGCCTGTGTGTAGTGGCAGGATTGAAGTGTTAGGTGTGATTTTTGATGAAGATTTGAGAGGAAGTGAAAGTTGGAAGAAAGTTAGTGAGAAAATTAATAAAAAATTTGAGTTTTGGTCTTTAAGATCATTATCAATTGAGGGGAGAATAATGATTTGTAAGGGGATGGTGAATGTTGAATGTTTTTTGCTTATGAAATATGTTTGTTTGTCTTACTAAATTTTACACACATACAATTTGACAGGGTATATTATACGATATGCCGCTGGTAATGTACTAAGGAAATTTGGGTTCATTTTGATTGACCTTAAAAAACCTTGGTGTTTTTCTGTGCCTTGGTTCTATGTAAAATTGGAAAAGTTTATCAAAACATATAGTTTAGAAAATGTAACTGTTGAAATGTGGTGTGAAAAGAAAAGAGTTCAAAAATTAATTAATGCTAAAAAAGAGATGATAGTGGTGGGTGGCTTGATGGAGTCTGAATGCAAAGATGTGTGGAAGAATGTTAATGATAGTTCTTTAGTAAACAGACAAAAGGATCTTTCCTGGATGTATGTGCACAATTGTTTACCAACAAGAATGTTCCAGAGAAGGAGGAGGTTAGTAAATAGTCAAAGATGTCCAAGAGAGGGATGTTGCGAAGATGAAAATATTTCTCATGTACTATGGGAATGTTTTTATGCAAAGAACATTTGGAACAAAATGGGCAATTTGATTAAAGGAATAACAGCAATTGAATATTTATCGTACAAAATGATGTTGTATGGAATTTCAGGGAAAGATCAAATGAAAGCAAGATTGTTATAGCTGATTGTAAGTTGTGTGAAGAAGCGTTATGGGACACAAGAAATATGGGTGTCTTTAAAAATACAAATGTTGATGAGGCAGGATGTATAGCCTTGATTCGGAGTAGACTGTTTCTTTATGTACTGTGTGATAGGAAAAGACTTGGCAATGATGCTGAAGATGTGTGGAAATTTAAAAAATGGAGATATTGGATTTCTTAAAAATTTGTACAAATGAATTGCAATATTTCTTGTTTTTGAGATTTTGTCTTTTTTTTTTAAATTGTTTTAATAAAAAAATGAAAAAAAAAAAAATCTGTTCTTATCAGTTTACTATCCGATACGTCCCCTATCTGGGGACTATATATTAAATGGATTTTTGGAACAGGGAGATGGAAGAAGAGCTTGCTCTGTCCACTCCACACATCGACCTGGTATTGCAGTACCTCCAGGACCGGTGCACTTCTCTTACTAAGTTTGAAA
The DNA here is from genome assembly GCF_017654675.1 of Xenopus laevis. NCBI lineage: Eukaryota > Metazoa > Chordata > Amphibia > Anura > Pipidae > Xenopus > Xenopus laevis. The sequence continues at coordinate 111,538,175 of NC_054385.1, read as the reverse complement.
AAGCAGAAAAAGAAGCAGCAAACGAGCTGCGGGGAAATGAAAAGCCCAGCAAGCAAAGTTTGGGAGGACAAGCAGTGCAGGAGACAGAGAGCCGTGGAGCAAGGAGGAAGCCGACGGTGGTGCACAATGCAGCATGGCAGGCAGGCAGGCAGGCAGGCAGGCAGGCAGGCATTTATGTGGTAGTTGTTGTCTTGTTGCCTTGTGATCCCGGCTGTGTTCAGCTGTGAGTTGTTGCAGGAACGAGGTGATTGCATGAACGAGCTGGTTGTGGCCGTCACAAAGAGGCGGGGCTATGCAAATAGGGTGTGCCGGGGCAGTCGGGAAGGTGCTGGGAGTGTGCGGGCCTGAGGCCGGCGAGGCCGATGAAGGTCCGAAACAGGGCCTGAGCCAGAGAGGGCCTGGGGCTGGGAGCCCCCGGGGCCGGGCCGACTGGATGTGGTGTTGCCTGGATGTGGTGTGGGCTTGGGCCGGAGGTGTGCTGCCTGCAGGGCCCAGCCCTCCCTCTTCCCATGGAGGCATGTCTAGCCTGGCTTTGGGCCCGTCTGCGCGCGCGCCTTTCGGGTTATCGCTTCTCGGCCTTTTGGCTGCGATCAAGTGTGTCAGAAGCCTTTGCGAATAACTCGCTTCCTCTTGGCCCTGAGACATCGCCCCTATTAAGGGGCTTAAGTCTCCTGCTGCTTTTGGGAGGAGCCAGTGAAATCGTGGGAAGGGATTGCCTCGAGGACCCTCGGGACCTATGAAGGTTTTTCAATAAACGGAGAGCAGTGTCGTTGAAGATGGAGGAAGAGGAATCTGGGAACCCGTTGCGCTTTAAGAACACGGTGCGAATTACTCTCCCAGAAGAGAAACGTGGACCGGATGGCGTTAATCTGGTTATGGATAGAGATGTCGCGAACTGTTCGCCGGCGAACTTGTTCGCGCGAACATCGGGTGTTCGCGCGCGACGTTCGCCATTGTTGGCGCTTTTTTTTGCCCTCACCCCAGACCAGCAGGTACATGGCAGCCAATCAGGAAGCTCTCCCCTGGACCACTCCCCTTCCCTATAAAAACCGAAGCCCTGCAGCGTTTTTTCACTCTGCCTGTGTGTGCTGAAGAGATAGTGTAGGGAGAGAGCTGCTGCCTGTTAGTGATTTCAGGGACAGTTGAAAGTTTGCTGGCTAGTAATCGTTTTGATACTGCTCTGTTATTGGAGGGACAGAAGTCTGCAGGGGTTTGAGGGACATTTAAGCTTAGGTAGCTTTGCTGGCTAGTAATCTACCTTCTACTGCAGTGCTCTGTATGTAGCTGCTGTGGGCAGCTGTCCTGCTTCTGATCTCATCTGCTGACTGCTGCAATAACAGTAGTCCTTGTAAGGACTGCTTTTATTTATTTTTTTGTTGTTTTACTACTACTACTACTACTACTATAAGAGCCCAGTGCTATTAGTCTAGCAGTGTTGGGGAGTGGGACTGGTGTGCTAATCTGCTGCTCCTAGTAGTTCAGCAGCACCAACTTTAATTTTTTTTTTTTTAATATTCATTTTTTTTTATTTTACTTTTTTTTATTTTACTACCGCTGTAGTAGTGTATAAGTTGACCTTTTAGGCATTATTTGCCCTGTAGGCATTATTTGCACACTGTTTTCTTCAACCCGCCATCTAGCTGTGTGACCTTGTTCACATTCTGTCTAAATATCCATAATATTACCGTCTCCAGAAAAAACACCGGAGTGACTTTTTTCAAGCAGCCATAATATATTTTACGTAATCCGTATCCACCGCTGTAGTAGTGTATACGTTGACCTTGTAGGCATTATTTGCACAGTGTTTTCTTCAACCCGCCATCGAGCTGTGTGAGCTTGTTCACATTTTGTCTAAATATTGATAATATTATCGTCTCTAGAAAAACCACTTGAGTTACTTTTTTTCAAGCAGCATTCATATATTTTACGTAATCCGTATCCACCGCTGTAGTAGTGTATACATTGACCTTGTAGGCATTATTTGCACACTGTTTTCTTCAACCCGCCATCTAGCTGTGTGAGCTTGTTCACATTTTGTCTAAATATTGATAATATTATCGTCTCTAGAAAAACCACTTGAGTTACTTTTTTTCAAGCAGCATTCATATATTTTACGTAATCCGTATCCACCGCTGTAGTAGTGTATACGTTGACCTTGTAGGCATTGTTTGCCCAGTTTTTTTGGCCGCAGCCACTGAAGCACAGAGGCCAGAAAAAATATGCCATATAAATGCTGAAAATAGTCATTTTTTGCCATACGTTGACTCAACGTATATGGCAAAAAATGACTATTTTCAGCATTTATATGGCATATTTTTTCTGGCAACTGTGCTTCAGTGGCTGCGACCAAAAAAACTGGGCAAACAATGCCTACAAGGTCAACGTATGGCAAAAAATGACTATTTTCAGCATTTATATGGCATATTTTTTCTGGCAACTGTGCTTCAGTGGCTGCAACCAAAAAAACTGGGCAAACAATGTCTACAAGGTCAACGTATGGCGAAAAATTACTATTTTCAGCATTTATATGGCATATTTTTTCTGGCAACTGTGCTTCAGTGGCTGCGTCCAAAAAAACTGGGCAAACAATGCCTACAAGGTCAACGTATGGCAGTTGTTTAAAGAGAACAGTAGATTACTAGCCAGCAAAGCTACCTAAGCTAAAATGTCACTCAAATCCCTGCAGACTTCTGTCCCTCCAATACAGAGCAGTATCAAGCAGATTACTAGCCAGCAAACTTACTATCATCTGTCCCTGAAATCACTAACAGCTCTCCCCCTACACTATCTCTTCCAAGCACACACAGGCAGATTTTTCAGATACATTTTTGCCCTTGATCCCCCTCTGGCATGCCACTGTCCAGGTCGTTGCACCCTTTAAACAACTTTAAAATCATTTTTCTGGCCAGAATTTTTTTTTTTAGATGTTAAAGTTCGCCTTCCCATTGAAGTCTATGGGGTTCGCGAACCGTTCGCGAACCGCTCGCATTTTTGCGCAAGTTCGCGAATATGTTCGCGAACTTTTTTTCCGACGTTCGCTACATCCCTAGTTATGGAAGAGATGGTGATGCGAATTGGAGAGTTGCAACCTAAAGACATCTTCAGTCTTCCCGAGTACCCACGAAGAGGCCTAAAATTACTTTCCTCAAATGTGAGGAGTATTAAAAGTAGAGCACGACGTGTGGTTATTTTTGATTTTTTATCCTCTTTGAATGCAGACTTTATTGCTTTACAGGAATGTGGTTTGAGTAACTCTGATGAATGTGAGCAACTAAAAAAAGATTGGAAATGGGGTGATTCTTTTTGGTCTGGGAGTGTGGAATGCAAAAACTCCGGAGTAGGTTTTTTGTTATGTAGTATGCAATATGATATTATCTCTTGTTTTGTAATTGAACCGGGAAGGGCAATTTTAAAGTTAATTATCATGGTACAGTTCTTAGGTTTCTAAATGTTTATGCCCCTATTAAAAAAGATGAAAGAACTAATTTGTTTAATAAGCTCTATTATTTTTTGACAGGAGTAGAACCACTGATTTTGTGTGGGGACTTTAATTGCATTCTGAAAAGAGAGGATAGGAAAGGTGTGGCCGGATTAGATGTAACGTCCGGTATTCTTCAAAATTTAATTTCATATTTTTCGCTAGGTAATTTTTGGGTTTTGAGTAAGAAACAAACTGAAAGCTTTACTTTTGAAAGTAAGAAATGTAAATCTAGGATTGATTTCGTTTTGGGTACATCTGAATTCTATGTTAAAGATTTTGTTTTAGTTAGTAATGTTTTTTCGGATCATAAATTACTGAAGGTAGAGTTTAACCTTAAAGAAAAAAGTATTAAAAACAAAAAGAGAGATTGGAAGTTGAATGCTCAATTATAAGAAGATGAAGAAGTAGTTGAACTATTTAAGTTAAAATATGCTGTGTGGCAAAAACAAAAATTAAATTTTTCTTCAATTAAAATGTGGTGGGAATGGATTAAAAAAGAAATTAAAAACTTTTTTTTATAAATATTGGTATTAAAAACGGTAGAAATAAAAGGAGAAAATATAATGAGTTAAATATTAAATTGCAAACAATGTTAAGATTCAGAGAGAAAGGTTTGGAGGTGACGGAGGAAATTAATAATTTAAAGGAAGAGATTAAAAAATGGATAGAAAACAGAGGGAAGGAAATAATTTTTAATTCTAAAATAAAAGATATAGAAGAAGGTGAAAAGTGTTAGTGATATTTTTTTAAAAAGGCTTTAAGTAAAAAAGTACTTATTGATAAAATAGATGATGAAGAGAGTATAGATGGAGTTTTAAAAAAGGTATATGGATTTTATAATAATTTATTTAAAGAAAGGGAAACTGATTTAAATATTGTGGAAGATTTTATTGAATTAATTGTGGATAAGATATCAGTAGATGATCAAGCGTGGGTGGATAGAGAAATTGATTTAGAAGAAATATATGCGGTGGTGACATCCTGTACAAAGGGGAAGTCACCAGGTTGCGATGGTTTAATAATAGAGTTTTATTTGAAATTTTGGTATGTATTAAAGAATGATTTTTTAGATATGATAAGAAAGGTTCTTTTAACAGGTGAATTGACTTTATCTCAAAAAAAAAAAAGAGTGGTAACGTTACTTTATAAAAAAGGCGAAAAAGAGAAAATAAAAAATTATAGGCCAATAACTTTGTTAAATGTCGATTATAAAATTATAGCTAAAATATTTGCAAACAGAATGAAAAGTGTAATACATCAAATAATTAATCCGGGACAAGTTTGTGCGATACCGGGAAGGAGTGTGTGGGAAAATTTATTTATTGTTAGAGATGTATTAGAAGATGTAATGCAAAGAAATCAAGGTGTAGCAGTTTTATCCTTAGACTTTGAAAAGGCGTACAACAGAGTTAATCACAGTTTTATGTTCAGAGTGTTAGAGAAATTTGGGTTTGGTAAAAAGTTTGTCAAGAAACTTAAAATTTTATATAATAACATCACTAGTGAGATTTTAGTAAATGGTTTTAAAACAGAACCTATTGATGTGAAGTAGGGAGTGAGGCAGGGTTGCCCTTTATCGCCAATTTTATCCGTATGTTCAATTGAGCCTTTATTACTAGCTTTTTTTAAAGATAAGCTTATTAAGGGGGTATCAATTCCTGGTAAAAAAGAATGTATTAAATTATTGGGCTATATGGATGATGTTGTAATTTTTTGTTCAAATAAGGAATCAGTAAATAGAGTGATTTTATGGGCAAATATTTTTAATAGTGCAGCAAATTTTAAGTTGAATGTAGAGAAATGTGAATGTAACATATTTGGAAAATGGGAGAGTTTTATTGATTGTAAGGTAGATTTAAAAAGAGGTAATAGGGGGCGTGGCTACATGGCATGCTGAGCAGTCGCAGGGAACGGACTCTCCCGACCCAAGCCAGCTGAAACGCAGATTAAAGCGAGACCCACGGTCTGTAACCATGGGGAAACACCACAAAAAGTCGGAGCAACCATCCCAGAACCAGACACAGAGTGCTCAAAACACCATGTCTCCATATCTGGGTAAGAAAGTTGTGCAACGCGTGGAAGCCCGAGATTCCAAGATGGCGGGCGCAGAGGCCCGCAGCCCGGCAGGCTCTACGGCTTCCAGTTTTAGTACCGCACCTGCACCGTCTGATATCCGGGCCATGCTTGCTGCTTTGCCGACCAAAACGGATCTCAGGGCGATGGCGAAAACTTTGCAAGAATCCCACAAGGCAGACATAGCCGAGATGAAAGCTGAACTACGCAGTTTATGTAAGTCGCAGAGCAAACTCGACACGCGTTTGGGCAAAGTTGAAGTGGCCACAACCAGCTTACCCACAGGGCTAACGACCACCACAGGTACATTTACCTCCTCTGCAAACACATGGAAGACCTGGATAATCTGGGACGACGCAATAACCTTAGGATCCGGGGCATTCCTGACTCGGTGCCTCCAAATGAACTGCGCAACACGGTGAGTGCCATTTTCAATACTATTTTGGGGAAAGATCCCACCACCCCCTGGAGCTGGATCGGGTTCACCGTACTCTTGGGACTCCCAGAATTAGAACCGAACACCCTAAAGACGTTATTTGCTGCGTCCATAAGTTCACGATAAAGGAGGACATAGTTCGTGCTCTGCGCAACACAGACAAATACCAATATCAGGAATATGAAATCTCCATTTTTCAAGACCTAGCTTGGCTGACTATACAGCAACGCCGCACCCTTAGACCTTTCACCACAGTCCTAAGGGCCAAAAACATTGCCTATCGTTGGGGCTTCCCCTTTTCCCTCACCATTACAAAGGACGGGAGACAGCATAGTCTCAGAGAACCAGACGGCATAGAGGAGTTTTGCCATCACCTCGACCTGCAGTACCTGATATCAAGGACTGGAGGGACTTGGCGTATAATGGTGATTTGTTAGAGGCTTTGGATGTCGACCATTGGGAATGTAAGAGTAGAGCCCAGAGGCCTTCACGTCAAGCTACCCCGGAGCCCACGAATTAACATCCACGCCAGGACAATAATCCTGGGAGGCGTCTGGTTTACACTGCATTTGTTTTGACTTCCACAGTACTTGGCTTATTGAGCCACTCTTCTCCTCTGCATTGGGAGATTGTTGCTGGATCATATTCCCTTTATTGGCCATGACTCCCGTATTTTGTCCACGGACACTCTTGAAGGGTCTTTAACCTGCCGAACTTTGTCTTCCCTATGGATCGGCCACCATTGGACACCTACCTATTCGTCCCAGCTTTCCGGGCCCCTGTAGGTCTCCACGGTCCACTTCCAGGCCCTGGACATTGGCCTTACTTACCTCTTCGTGGTCCTCTGCGAGACTCACTAAGTGCCACTCGAAGTGATGATAAGATGGAGCCCAGAGGTCTTTGCGCCACGCTGCTCCTGAGCCCACGACTCATTCCCTAGAACGGGACGATGGCCTCATGAGGACTCTGGATTTTGCTGCACATTTTTCTACTTATACAGTGGCTGGCTTTTTGTGTCACTCGCCTCCTCACCGGCTTTGGGACTACTACAAGATTTCACTCCTTTTACTTTCCATCACTCCCGTATTTCGGTCCCAGGTCTTCCCTAGAGGGTCCCAACACACGCAAGACTCTCCTCTCTCACACAGATCGGCTGATTTTGGGCACTTATCCTTTTTGATTTACCTTCAGAGACCTCAGCTACACAGATATCACACAGCAGATCCTTTAGTTATAAGTATCTTAATTATTTCTGTTTGTTATTCCTTTTTTACCATGATTGGAAGACTTTCCATGTTTTACTTTTAGGTTTTCAATGCTGGCCTTAACTACTTAAATATGGCCGTTAGCACAGTTTACTGTTTACAAGGCTTGATTTTTTGATTCACCTTTGTCCTTGCATTTAGCATTATTACCCACCGACTGTACTTAGCGTACTTCTACAATGTCCTGTTGTTCATGTCTTTACCCAGGTCTTTCCACTCCCACCTATATACTTCTATGATTAGCCTTCCTAGGGAGGTAGGCTCCGGTTCCGCAGGTGGCGAATTAGGGGGCAGTGGTTATGGAGGAGGGGCGCTGAGGGGGCGGATGTATTAATCAGGTAAACAGAAAAAAAAAAATAGTACAACATTTCTAAAAACAAACACTATCCCTCAGCAATAAGGTTGTCATAGTGCTTATCCGCTACTCCCTCCCCCCCCTCAGGCTTCCCTGCTACTCACATTTCAGCCCACTTCGTGACGCTGACATGTTATCCTCGGCTAGACCATAGCCCCCACCTCTTGCCCCTCTAACCCCATTCTAGTCCCATTGGGATAGGTCTCCGGTTAGGTTATAGAAGTTGGCTGGGGATCGGGGGGTCTACTAACCCACTCCAGTGCGCCAGACCCACGTTCCCTCACCTCAGGACCATTGGGTTCACTTTTGATACGATTTGGGTAATCGTATTGACTGTTTGGTCATGTTCTCTCTGTGTATGTTGCACAATAGTTCTGTTATTCTATGTCTTTCTTTACTGCTTTCCTTTCCTTTAGCTTTCCTTTCTATTCTTGACAAACTGACTGGGACTCTGATGCTTTCTCTCTTTATCACATTTAGCTTACCCTTGGGTCGGGGCCTCCTCCGCGACGTCGGCGTTCTCAGTAGGAATCATGGCTGACATACGCATTGGATCCATAAACGCCAAGGGGCTTAACTCCCCCATCAAAAGGTACAACCTTACACGTGACATAAAGCGGCTTCGGCTAGAAATTGTATTTATCCAGGAGACTCATTTCAAAAAACAGCAAACCCCTCTCCTCAGGTTCAAAGGCTTCTCCACTATCGCTCACAGCACCCCCCTTGACACAAACTAGGGGAGTGATGATCTTGGTGTCTGATTCCATAGGCTTCACCCCCATAGAGATTAAAACAGACACTCTAGGAAGATTTGTTTTTCTTAAAGGCACCATAAATGGTCTTAAACACACATTGGCCACGGTTTACCTCCCCCCCACTGAACAACAACAAGCCTTAACTCAGACGCTTCAGGCTCTGACACTATTTGAGAAAGGCTTGCTTATTCTGGGTGGGGACCTTAACATGACATTGGAACCGGTACTAGATTCGTCTACTGGCAAATCTAGCATACCTCATAGAAAAATTGAAACCTTCAGGAAACAGCTCAGGGATCATACTTTAGTAGACACCTGGCGACTCATTAATCCCACTAAACGCGATTACTCCTTCTACTCCCACCCTCACAATACTTATAGCAGATTGGATTATATTTTCTTTCGCCATGCAGATTTTAGTCTACTCAAAGGCGCTATGATCGAGGCTATTACTTGGTCCAACCATGCCCCAGTCACTTGTACTCTTACACGCCAGACCCCCTCCGGCAAATCCAGGGTTTGGAGACTAAACGATTCCCTCCTACGTAACATAGCTGATAAAGATGACATAATACAGAAATTACGCAACTATTTTAATGAAAATAAATCCGAACACACCAATCCTTGGACGGTCTGGCTAGCACACAAGTGTGTGATAAGAGGGGAACTTATCCAACTGGGGGCCAGGAAACAAAGGGAACGTAATGCCACTTTACAACGATTGATAGCTAAAATCCATATCCTAGAAGCACAACACCAACATTCTAAATTTGCGCACATATTAGAAGCCCTTACACAAGCAAGGAAATAACTACGCGACACTTACTCTGCCTTCATGTCGCGAGCGATTGACATACACAAGAAACTGTATTTTGAGCATGGCAACAAGTGTGGCCGCTTACTGGCTGCCACCCTCAAAAAGAAACAATTGAGAAACCACGTTACCAAGATCCGATCCCCGGACGGCAAATTGCTACAAACTACTACGGAAATAGCTGAAGTATTCCGCCAATATTACACTAAGTTATATCAGCTTCCAATCTCAGGTTACTAGACACAGTAAATCGCTAAACAGGGAACAACTGGGGAAGGATTACATTCGCAGTTCTCAGATCTCGAGCCTCTCAAATGAGGCCAAAACTGTCCTAGACGCACCTCTCACTAAGGAGGAATTTTTGTTAGCTATTAAGTCGACTAAGGCGGGCAAAGCCCCTGGGCCCGATGGATTCACTATAGCTTACTATAAGGAATTGAGCGGCCATATTGTTCCTTATCTAGTGGAGGCTACAAATTCTATCTCAGCATCTGCGGCGATCCCTAAAGAAGCCCTCGAAGCTCACATTACGCTGATACACAAGAAAGGCAAAGACCCCACGGACCCGGGCAGCTTTAGGCTGATTTCCCTCCTGAATACAGACACTAAATTGTACGCTAAAGTCCTCGCCACCAGGCTCAATCAGGTACTGCCCTCCCTTATCCACCCTGAGCAAGTAGGCTTTGTCCCACACAGAGAGGCTCGAGACAACACAAACAAACTGTTCAGCATCCTTCATTATTGTAAGTCCAAATCCATCCCTGTCATGCTCCTATCCACAGACGCCGAAAAGGAATTCGACAGGGTGGACTGGTCTTTCCTAAGAAATACTCTACAAGTATTAATCTTGGCCCTAGAATGCTATCCTGGATTTCAACTCTCTACACTTCTCCCACTGCGAAATTACGCGTTAACGGTGAATTCTCACAACCCTTCCGCATAACAAACTGCACCCGTCAGGGCTGCCCGCTCTCTCCCCTTCTGTTCATCCTATCCATTGAAGGCTTTCTTAATAAAATTAGACATAATCCGGATATCAGTGGCATTTCGGTTGGTCTGAAAGAACACAAAACAGCAGCTTACGCTGACGACTTACTCTTCTTTCTCAGGAATCCCAGAATTTCCCTCCCGAATCTATTAAGAGAGCTGGATGACTTCCACCTCGTAAGCAATTTTAAAATTAACTTAACGAAATCTGTAGCCTTAAACATCTCGATTCCACAAGACGAATTCTCAGCAGTAACACACTCATTTCCCATCATGGTTTCCAGCACTTACCTTACCTATCTAGGCTTGAAGATATTTCCAAATGTACAACAGACTATTAGTAGAAATTACACTGATTTCCTACAATCCATTAAAGCAGATCTGGGACTCTGGTCTGGCAAAACGCTCTCCTGGCTAGGGCGAATTAGCACTTTGAAAATGAACATTTTGCCCATTTTCTGTACATCTCACAGACCATCCCCTATCCCCCTCCTAAAGGAACGTTTCAGTCCATGTACACGCTTACAAAGCGATACATTTGGGCAGATAAAACCCCCAGAATTGCGAGAGCCACACTGAGTGCAGTGAAATCTGATGGCGGTCTTGGCCTCCCAGATTGGAAGAGTTACCACCAGGCCGCGATACTATGTAGATGCTTAGACTGGTCCTTCCACAGAAAATCCAAACTTTGGACGCGTATTGAACAGGAATCCCTAGTGACTCCACTTTGGGCTGCCCCATGGCTACAGCCGACCAACAGGTGCTACAGGGACAGGACAGACTCTAAATTGAGATACACCTTAGACACTTGGGATGCCCTCTCCAAATCCGGTAAATGGACTAACTCTCCAACCCCTCTCCTCCCGGTCATAGGCAACCCGGCATTTGGCCCAGGTTTAGACCTTGGAAACTACAAAGGGTGGAATATTTTGCTTCATTCTGGTGCTAATTATTTTTATAACCAAAATGGGGTGAAAGATTTTGAGGAGATTCTGGGTGACAAAGTTCCTTCAGATCTCGACAGATTTAAGTTCCGACAAATCAGACACTTTATCCACACCTCGTTCCCACCTCACAAAGATAGACCGCCTCTCACGAGCATAGAACAGACATGGTCTCAGATAGAAGCCCCTAAGAAAGCTGTCTCCTATTTTTACAAACAAATTATGGATCTCAAAACAAGTCCCAGATCCTCCCTCAGAGATAAATGGCAAAAAGACCTGAGCTCTACCATCACTGATAAACAGTGGGCCAAAATCACAAACCTCACCAATCTTCCCAATTCGCCAAAATTCAGGAGCTTAACTACAAATTGCTCACCAAATGGTATAGATACCCCACGAAGCTGAACAAAATATATTGAGCAGTTTCACCCAACTGTTGGCGATGCGGGAAACTCCCTGGTACCCTTCCCCACATATTTTGGGATTGCCCCTCACTATCAGCATACTGGGGCACTATACGCCAGATTATCAAAACAGTCACTGACATCGAGATTCCCAATGACCCATTAGCCATTCTCTTACACGATTCTCCTCTCTCAATCCGGGCATATAAGAGGTCGTTAGTACCTGTCATGCTGGACATGGCAAAGTCGCTTATCCCGATTAAATGGAATCAGACTTCCAGTCCCACTGTGAGCGATTGGGTACAAAAGATGAAGGAGATTCGGAGATTTGAGGAGTTGAAAATGGATTCATCAACTGATTTTCAGAATTTTACAAAAAAGTGGTTTTACTGGATACAATTTCTGAGTTCGGATTTATATAAGGATATGTCCCGTGTAGGATTGTTTCAAATCCAGGGTTCATATACTTTACTGAATTCTCCCTCTTCTCACATGATTGCTGGATCCACTGCTATCGATCAGAGACCCCGACCCAAACATGAATGGTGTTTTTAAGGTCAGTTACCGCAATTTCGGACTAACCCATTGCTGCTTGGGTAATACATTTTCGGATTCTGAGTTTTCCCAGTCAGGTGCTTCTACCTTTACTTTCCACTTCTTTCATTCTACCTCTCTACCCTCTCATGTTCCTTCTTACCCCACTTCTTCCTAACTCTTCCTCCCATCTTACCTCGTTTTACTTCCTATTCCTTTCATCCTTCTCTTTTCCACTACCCCTGTTTCCCTTTTTGTTTCTATAATACTCTGCAAGTGGATTCTCATCATGGGCTTCCTAGGTTCTTCTCTGCTTTCCTTGGTTTAACATACTGTCTAGATCAACCATGTCTTGCATATTGTTATATGTGTCTCATGTGCCGCTTTCTGTAATCCTGCTGTGAGTTTATTTTTTCCAAAACCAATAAAAATTATTTAAAAAAAAAAAAAAAAAAGAGGTAATAGTAGAATTTTGGGGATAACGTTTTCACAAAATTTAACAGGTGATTTAAGTTGGACTGAAGCTTTAGATAAAATTAAAAAGAAATTATCAATGGGGAAATTAAGAAGTTTGACTATAACAGGGAAGGTTTTAATTATAAAAGCAGTGATTTTACCGATTTTATTATATGTCGGGTTAGTGTTTTTACCTAATTATCTATGGATGAGAACATTTACAAAGATGGAAAAGTTAAGAGAGTTGATGTACAGAGATATTAAAAATGGAGGGAAAGGAGTACCTAATATTCAAGAGTTTTTACAATTAAAATATATACGTTTTATAATAAAGTTAGTTGCTCAGGATAAATGGGCAAGTTATTTTGTGAAGTACGGTGCTGGGTGGATTTTAAATAAATACAAATGGTTTAAAATTGATAATAAAAAACCAATGTCTTTTGATGGAACTAGGTTTTATAATGTCTTAGATAAAATTATTAAGGTATGGGATTTAGGAAGATATTCTGATATTGAAATAATGAATATTAATGTGGTGTGTAAGAAATGGCGAAAACAAGAGCCAATGTGCTTAGTAGAAAATTTTAATAGCAAAACTTCAAAAGAAATTTGGAATATGGTTGTTAATAAAAATTTGACAAACAGCCAGAAAGATTTAGCGTGGGCCATAGTACATAAATGCTTACCTGTGAAGGATTTCCAGTACCAGAGAGGTTTGCTAAGAAGCCCTAAATGCCCGAGGGAAAATTTTCAGTATAATGAGACATGTATGCACTTGATATGGAATTGTGATTTTGCACAGGTGATATGGAGAGATATGGGAAAGGTATTGAAAGCAATAGCTGGTTTGACAAATATGAATTATTATGCAATTGTTTTTGTTTCCGAATTAAAATGTGCTAAAGATAAAATTAATATTGTGTGGGTAATAATAAATATAGTTAAAGAAGTGCTGTGGAGAGTTAGGAATTTGTTAATTTTTAAAAACCTGCTGGTGGATGTAAAACAATGTAAAAAAATGATATATGCTGAAATGTATGTTCATTTTTTAAAAGAAAAAAATTAAAAAAGAGATTGCAGAAAAAGATTGGAATATAAAAATATGGAATATAAGAACAAATTGATTTTACTATGATGTGTATTAAGTGGATTATATAGATTCATTTCTATTTAAGATCCTGAGAATATCACTGAGAGTGTCTTAGTCATTGGGTGCCTGGAGACTGGTCCTTTTAAGAGCTAACTTTTCCAGGCAGCGAGTAGTGATCACCTACTCCAGTGGGAACCCAAAGCCAAGGGGGACGCTGGGAGTGATTGAGCTGAACACAAGAGCTGTGACACGAGGCTAAGATGGCGTTGGAAGAAGTCCCTGCTTATGCAAGGATTAAGAACTCGGTGCGCATCATAGCGTTGGATCCTTCGAATGAAGGGAAGTGGTTGGATTATGTCATGCGGATCATTCTGTATGATCTCGGAAAGTTGTCTAAGGAGGAAATCCTCGCCTTGCAAGATTATCCAAGGAGAGGGATATACGATGTCACTTTTGAAGAAGAGTTATTTTTCCGGCGGTTCTTGAAGATCCTAGGAGCTAATTAGATGGATGTTCATTTGGAGGGTTTCAAAGTGTTCCCTCATTTTGACCAGGAGGAAGTGGTGGTGGTTATTAAAACCTATTCACCTTTTGTGAGACTGAGACTGTGATAAGTCATTAATGCAAGAAGGTAACTTTTGCGGGGAAGATCTTTAACGAACATGGATTATGGACTTCAAAGTACAAGTTTAGAGTCGTGTTTTTAGAGTGGAAGGTTCCCCCAGCGAGATTTAAACTTGGGTAGATGAACTTTGACATTTTTTTTGCTGGAATGCCGGTTTTCTGCAAGAAGTGCAAAATTTATGGTCACATAGCTGAAAATTGTGCAGTTTGTAAGTTTTGTGGCGATCCTTCTCATGAAGGAAGGGATTGCAGAAGACAAAAAAAGTGTAATTTTTGTTTTAAATAAGGGCATTTGTATGGTGTATGTCCTATGAGAAATACTAAAGAAGTGGAATTTGTTTTGGCGGTGGAGTAAGAGAAGATGGTGGAGGAGAAGGTAGAAGAAAGTATTGTCCTGGAAGAACTATTGGCGGCAGTTGAGTCGCCTAGTGTTGCTGAAGAGATTGCGGAACTGGAGAAGATGAGGGTAGAGAGTCAATCTGAAGAAGTTTGATGTGGAAGTGAGGAGTTCATTGTGAAACGAAAGAAAAAGAAGAAGGATAAAGTAGTGGAGGAGAAGGAGGAGAAGGAGGAGGAGGAAAAGGTGAAGAAAAAAGGAAAAATAGAAGAAGAAGTTGAGGAGAAGGAGGAGAAGAGTGAGGAGGAAAAAGTGAAGGAAAAAGAAAAAACTGAAGAGTTTTTAAGGTGGAAATCGCTTGGTGAAAGAAATTTTTATGAAAGTCTAATGAAGAATTGAAAGAAGAAGTTTCGAAGTGGCCAGAGGAGAAGAGAGTAGCTCTACAAAGCCTTTATGATTTTGAGAGTATTCCAGATTATATAGCCAGAAGAAAGATTCTGGAATTCATAAAATTTTGGGATTAATTTTTTGTTGCTTTGTTTTTGTGTGTGTCGTTTAAAATGTAAAATTAAAAAAAAAAAAAAGAGAGAGAGAGTGAAGAGTTTCCATATGATGCGAGAAGAAATGGTGGATGGGGTTTTTCCTCTTTTCATTATTCTCAAAGGCTGAATTGGAAAAGAATAAAAAAAAATATATAATTTCTTATCAGTTTAATATCGGATACGTCCCCTATCTGGGGACCATATATTAAATGGATTTTTGGAACAGGGAGATGGAAGAAGAGCTTGCTCTGTCCACTCCACGCATCAACCTGGTATTGCAGTACCTCCAGGACCGGTGCACTTCTCTTACTCAGTTTGAAAAAGCAGAAAAAGAAACAAACAAGCTGCGGGGAAAAGAAAAGCCCAGCAAGAGCAGCCCAAGCAAGCAAAGTTTGGGAGGACAAGCAGTGCGGAAGAGAGAGTGGCAGAGCAAGGAGGAAGCCGACGGTGGTGCACAATGCCTGGCTGCAGCATGACAGGCCAGCAGAAGCACAAGAGAGAAAAAGGCAGGCAGGCAGTCGTTTGGTAGTTGTTGTCGTCTTGTGATCCCGGCTGTGTTCAGCTGTGAGTTGTTGCAGGAACGAGCTGATTGCATCAACAAGCTGGTTGCGGCCATCACAAAGAGGCGGGGCTATGCAAATAAGGTGTGCTGGGGCAGTCGGGAAGGTGCTGGGAGGCTGCGGGCCTCAGGCCGGCGAGCCCGATGAAGGGCCGAAACAGGGCCGGAGCCAGAGAGGGCCTGGGGCTGGGAGCCCCCGCGGCCAGGCTGACTGGATGTGGTGTTGCCTGGATGTGGTGTGGGCTTGGGCCGGAGGTGTGCTGCCTGCCGGGGCCCAGCCCTCCCTCTCCCCATGGAGGTATCTCTAGCCTCGCTCAGGGGCCATCTGCGCACGCCTCTCGAGTTATCGCTTCTCGGCCTTTTGGCACGATCAAGTGCTAAGAGGTTTAAGGAGAGTACACTCAGCTTCGGCCTTGGAGCATTGCCCCTTTTTGGGGCATAAGCTCCTCGCTGCTATTGAAGAGGAGTGGTGATCGCTTTGATGGGGCCTGTTCATTTTTAATGAGCAGGTGCCTGTGAAGTTCGTCGACATGCAGATGCAAGGAGATGCAGCGGCCAATCAGGCGCGCTTTAAAAATACCGTAAGGATTCTATTACCGGAAGAGAAATGTGGACCTGATGGACTTACATTCGTTATTGAGGAGATGGTGAGGAGGATGGCTGGTCTTGGTCCTAAGGACATTTATAGTCTTCCAGAATTTCCCAGAAGAGGATTGTTTTCTTTAAAACTGAAGCCTATAGAGTGTTTCAAAGAAAATATAATGAAAACAAAAACCAGGAAACCTTTAAAGATATAGAGGTCAGTTTTATGCACTCAGACACGATAAGGATAGTCACAGTGCAAATGTATAATACATATGTTGGGTCGGCTGAAGTGGCTAAGCATTTGGCAAAATATGCGGAGGAAGTAGTTTACTTAAGAAACATTACAAACCGATATGGGAATTGGAACGGAAAAGAGACTTTTTCGTATTAAGTTCTATGAGGACCGGGACTCTGAAGATGGAGTCCTTCATCCCCCTTCCAATTTCAGGATAGGTCCGGAAAGAGGGTTCATGTTTTATTCCGGCATGCCAAAGTTTTGCCAAAAGTGCAATGAATTTGGACATACACCTGCTGAATGTGTGGAGGCATTGGCAAGGTGTTCAAATTGTAATGAGTTTGGCCACAATGCAGACCAGTGTGAGAAAGAGAAGATTTGTACTTTGTGCAGTAAGGTGGGGCATGTGTATAGAGACTGCCCAGACAAAGGTAAAGCATATTCCGAAATAGCGAAAGGAAAAAAAATAGAAGAAGAAAGAAGAAATGAAGAAAGAAGAAAAGAAGAAGAAAGACGAAAAGAAGAAGAAAGACGAAATAAAAGTGTAGAGAGTGAGCCAGAACTACTGGTTGAATTACCTGGAGGCTCTGGATTGGATCAGAGAGAGGTACATCTGGTATCTGGACTGTATTTTGAGGATGATTTGGTCCTGTCAGGTGTTGAAGTGATAGGAAAAGAAGAAGAAATGGAAATAAATCAGGAAAAAAGGGAAGTAGTGACAAAAGGGATAGTAGTGACGAAGATGAAGTGATAGTGAGGAAAAGACAAAAATCTAATTATGACAGTGATGACTTGCAGATTGCTGAAGAGCAGGAAGATGTTGCTTCTGATTTCTCGGGGAATGTGTCCATTAAAAGAAACGTTACTACTACAGAAGAAAGGCTAAGTCAAACACCAATATTAGATATGACGCCATTAAAAGAAAAAGGCGATGAAGTAACCTGATGGCACTCTTTTTAGTCTCCTTTAATATAAGGAGTGTTAAAAGTAAAACCAGAAGAGCAGCAATCTTTGATTTCCTGTCTATGTTAAATGTTGATTTTATTGCTTTACAAGAATATGTTTTAGTTACTGATTATGACTGTGAAAATGCTAAAAAAGATTGGCAGAAAGGTTTTTCTTTTTGGTCCTGGAGTTCTGATAGTAAGAACTCAGGAGTTGTTTTTTTATTTTGCAATGATAAATGTGAAATGAATTTTTCTTATGTTATTGAACCAGGGAGAGCAATTTTGGTTAAAGTTAATTTTCAGGGAAATGTAATTAGATTTCTAAATGTTTATGCCCCAGTGAACAAGGAACAAAGAAGTGATTTGTTTAAAAAGCTTTATATTTTCCTACCAGGGGTTGAACCGTTAATTTTGTGTGGAGATTTCAATTGTATTTTAAACAGGAAGGACAGGAAGGGAGTCGCAGGACTAGATGTGTCTTCTGGTGTACTTAATAATTTAATTTCAGATTTTTCCTTACATGATTTCTGGGATTTGAGTTTGAGTAAGTCAAAAGAAAGTTTAACTTTTGAAAGTTCAAAGTGTAAATCACGTATAGACTTAATTTTGGGTGATTCAAATTTCCAAGTTGAAAATTTTGAGTTGATTAAAAATATTTTTTCGGATCATGTTTTATTAAAAGTTAAATTTAATTTAAAAGAAAGTAATGTAAAAATTAAAAAACGAGATTGTAAATTAAATGTTCTATTGTTAGAAGATGAGCAAATAGTAGAATCTTTTAAAAGTTATTTTTCTTCAGTAAGGGTATGGTGGGAATGGGTTAAAAAAGAAGTAAAAACTTTCTTTATAAAAGAGGGTGTGAGAAATAGTAGAAAAAATAAAAATATTTATAATAGTTTAAATATAAGATTACAGACTATGTTAAAATTGAGAGAAAGGGATTTTGAAGTAAATGATGTAATTGAGGATATTAAAATTGAAATTTAAAAGTGGATAAATGAAAGAGGAAAAGAAATTGTTTTTATTTCAAAAGTAAGAGACATAGAAGAGGGAGAACAATGTACTCGGTACTTTTTTAAGAAAAGTTTTAATAAGAAATCTTTTATTGAAAAAATTGAAAACGAAGATAAAATACAAGGTATTTTAGATAATGCATATGCTTTTTAGATAATGCATATGCTTTTTATAATAATTTATTTGCGGCTAAAAAATGTGATCTTAAAAGTGTGGAAGATTTTATTAACTTAATGGATAAAAAAGTTTCAAAAGAAGATCAAGAATGGTTAGATAGAGGAATTGGAATAGAGGAAATAAAATCTGTGATGTTGTCTATGCCTAAGGGAAAGTCGTCTGGGTGTGACAGATTAACAATTGAATTTTATGTTAAATTCTGGCAGGTAATAAAAGATGATTTTTTAGAGATGGTGAAAAATGTATTAATAGAAGGAGACCTTACCTTATTGCAAAAAAGAGGGGTAGTGACTCTTATTTTTAAAAAAGGTGATAAAGAAAAAATTAAAAATTACAGACCGATAACATTATTAAATGTAGATTATAAAATTATAGCTAAAATTTTTGCAAGTCGAATGAAGAATGTGATAGTATTATAAATCCTGGTCAAGTTTGTGCTATACCAGGTAGATGCGTATGGGAAAACTTATTTATTGTACGAGATGTTTTAGAGGATACAAAGGAATGCAGGTATTGCAGTACTATCATTAGACTTTGAAAAAGCTTTTATGTTTAAGGTCTTAAAGAAATTTGGTTTTAGTGAGTCTTTTATTAATAATATTCGTGTCTTTTATAAAGAAGTAACTAGTGAAATTTTGGTAAATGGTTTTAAAACAGAGTCAATTGAAGTAAGGTCTGGTGTAAGACAAGGGTGCCCGTTGTCACCGATCTTATTTGTGTGTGCCATTGAACTTTTGTTACTTGCATTTCAGAAAGACATGGGAGTGTTTTTACCAGGGAAAAAAGAAAGTATTAAAACTTTAGGCTATATGGATGACGTGGTTATTATGTGTACAGATAAAGAATCAATAAATAGAGCAATTTTATGGGCAGAGATTTTTAATGGTGCAGCAAGTTTTAAATTAAACTTAGATAAATGTGAATGTAATGTATACGGAAAATGGATAGATTTTAGTGATTGCAAAGTTAATATTCAAAGAGGGACCAGTAAGATTTTAGCACGAGTGTTATTTTCACAGAATTTGGAGGGTGGACCAAATTGGATGGAAGTGTTAACTAAAATTAGGAAAAAATTGTCCTTGTGGAGATTAAGGAATTTGACAATAACGGGGAAAGTTTTAATTATTAAAGCAGTGATTCTTCCTATATTGTTATATATGGGGTTAGTGTTTTTTCCTAATTATTTATGGATTTGAAAATTTACTAGTGAACTATTTCTTTTTATTTGGAATTCTAAAATGGAAAAGTTAAAAAGAGATATAATGTATACAGATGTTAAAAATTGTGGAAAAGGAGTCCCAGATATACATGAATTCTTGAGTTTAAAATTTCTAAAAAATTTTTAAAGCTCTCTTCTCAAGATAGATGGGCTAGCTATTTTGTAAAATATGGCGCAGGTTTTATTCTTAGAAGATATGGGTGTTCTAAAATTTTATAAAATGTTGTTCCGTTTAATGCTGTTGGGCTTCTTAAATCAATTTTAAAAGTTATTTTAAAAAAAATGGAATTTAGATAGATATACTTATATAGAATTGTTAAATGATAAAAAAATAAATAATGAATGGAAAAAGCAAGAAGTAGTGGTTGGAAATTATAACTGTAAAATGTCTAAAGAAATATGGAACATGGTGGTAAACAAAAGTTGTGCATAATTGTTTACCAGTGAAGGATTTTCAGTATAGACGTGGTTTGTTAAGAAGTCCTAAATGCCCTAGAGAAAAATGTATTTTTAATGAAACTTTTATGCATTTTGTGTGGAATTGCGATTTTGCACAGGAAGTATGGAAAAATATGGGTGCGATTATAAAAAGGATAACAGGGCTGGAAAGAATAAGTTATGAAGTTGTTGTTTTTGGTATAAGGTTAAAGTGTGAAAGTAGCAAAATAAATATGGTTTGGCAAATAATAAATGTGATAAAAGGAGTACTTTGGAAAATAAAATTTATGTATGTTTAAAAGTTTAAGCTTTGATTTAAAACAATGTAAAACTCAAATTTTTGCAAATATGTATACATATTATTTGAGAGATAAAAAAAATAAAAGGTGAAATAGCCAATAATGAATGGCAAATAAAAAATTGGAGATAATTATCTACGATGATGTTATAAGAAATGTTATAAGAAATGTTATAAGAAATAAAAGTTGAACAAATCTGTGGTTTTTTAAAAAGAATCGTTTTCTTATATACACTGAGTAGATAAAAAAAAAAAATCTGTTCTTATCAGTTTAATATCTGATACGTCCCCTATCTGGGGACCATATATTAAATGGATTTTTGGAACAGGGAGATGGAAGAAGAGCTTGCTCTGTCCACTCCACGCATCGACCTGGTATTGCAGTACCTCCAGGACCGGTGCACTTCTCTTACACAGTTTGAAAAAGCAGAAAAAGAAACAAACAAGCTGCGGGGAAAAGAAAAGCCCAGCAAGAGCAGCCCAAGCAAGCAAAGTTTGAGAGGACAAGCAGTGCGGAAGAGAGAGTGGCGGAGCAAGGAGGAAGCCGACGGTGGTGCACAATGCCTGGCTGCAGCATGACAGGCCAGCAGAAGCACAAGAGAGAGAGAAAAAGGCAGGCAGGCAGGCAGTCGTTTGGTAGTTGTTGTTGTCGTCTTGTGATCCCGGCTGTGTTCAGCTGTGAGTTGTTGCAGGAACGAGCTGATTGCATCAACGAGCTGGTTGTGGTCATCAGAAAGAGGCAGGGCTATGCAAATAAGGTGTGCCGGGGCAGTCGGGAAGGTGCTGGGAGGCTGCGGGCCTCAGGCCGGCGAGCCCGATGAAGGTCCGAAACAGGGCCGGAGCCAGAGAGGGCCTGGGGCTGGGAGCCCCTGGGCCGGGCCGACTGGATGTATTGTTGTCTGGATGTGGTGTGGGCTTGTGCCAGAGGTGTGCTGCCTGCCGGGGCCCAGCCCTCCCTCTCCCCATGGAGGCATCTTTAGCCTGGCTTTGGGCCCGTCTGTGCGCCTGCCTTTCGGGTTATCGCTAGCAGGCATCGGTGGCATTTACCATCTTAAGCCTCTTGCTGCTTTAGGGGAGAGACCTCTTCTGACAACGGGTGGCGATCACCCTTCTCCAGTGGAGTCCTTTACGGTGAAGCTGGGAGTGACCTGTCAAGATAGATTTGGAGGAGTGCCTGGTCACGGGCTATGCACTCGATTCAAATAATCGTCCAGGAGGAGGTGAATCACGATAAGCTACTGCTGTATATCGCAGATGTTATCTTGGAGCAATTCGGAGGAGTTCTGAGGAATGAGATCCTTGCCATCCAGGATTACCGAAAAGGGGAGTCTATGATGTTACTTTTCGACTTTCGATTCTTGAGAGCCTGGAAACAAAGTCCAGAGGATGATCGGCTTCTCCGATTTAGGGTTGTGCAACATTTTCCAGATGAGGAAATAGCCCTGATAGTGAAGTCCTATTCTCCATTTGTCCAGCTGAGTGAAGTGGAACTTTTCTTACGGAACCACAGCAAGAAGGTACTGTTTGTGGGAAAGGTTTATAATGAAATTGGTGTATGGGCTTGTAAATACAAGTTCAAAGTGACTTTCAAGGAAAACCTTTTACCCCCTGCAAGATTCCGTTTGGGGAATGTCAATTTTGATGTGTTTTTTTCAGGTATGCCTAAATTTTGTTAAAATTGTAGAAACTATGGACATACTGCAGATGTGTGTAATATATGTACTAATTGTGGCAGCAACATGCATTTTGCTAAAGACTGTTCTGAACCAAAGAAATATAATCTCTGTCTAGGGGTTGGACATTTGTATTTTGCATGCCCTCAAAGGGAAAAAAAGACTGTTCCTGATGATGCTAATGAGACTGTCCCAATGGGGGAGGGGGAGGCAATTTCAACAAGGAAAGAAGAGGCTGTTTCATCGGGGGAGGGGGTGGCTGTTTCGGCAGAAATAGTGCCAAATTTACCCTTTCTTTTGAGGATGTTTTCTTTGGTGGGTTGGAAAGTCCTGTCCAGGAAACAGACGAAATTGGAGAACCTGTGGCCAAGAAAAAAAATCACTAAAAGAAAAGCAAGTCAAGAGAAAACTGTAACAAAAGGTG
Source organism: Xenopus laevis (assembly GCF_017654675.1). Lineage (NCBI taxonomy): Eukaryota > Metazoa > Chordata > Amphibia > Anura > Pipidae > Xenopus > Xenopus laevis. The sequence continues at coordinate 111,515,509 of NC_054385.1, read as the reverse complement.
ATATGCTATTTGAATACTGGAAAGACAAAACTGATGATGAAATTAAAATGTTTTTTGAAAGTTGGTCAGATGAACAAAAAAGAGCATTCAAAAAAAAGAGTTGATGTAGATAGAATTTCTGCAAAAAAAGTTAGACAGAAAATCCTAGACTTTGTAAAAAAAAATGGAAATAAAGATGGGAATTTTGATATGTAAATGACATGCAAATAAAGTCTGGGAAATTTTGTTCAATATGTAATGTTTGTGAATGAAAAATGTTGTATCTTTATGTTGATTTGATTATATATTTTATCTTTGCTTTTATATAAAGCCGGGTTCAATAAAATTTTTGTTGAAACCTTATCTGTTCTTATCAGTTTAATATCTGATACGTCCCCTATCTGGGGACCATATATTAAATGGATTTTTGGAACAGGGAGATGGAAGAAGAGCTTGCTCTGTACTCCACGCATCGACCTGGTATTGCAGTACCTCCAGGACCGGTGCACTTCTCTTACTCAGTTTGAAAAAGCAGAAAAAGAAGCAGCAAACGAGCTCCGGGGAAAGGAAAAGCCCAGCAAGCAAAGTTTGGCAGGACAAGCAGTGGGGAGACAGAGAGCCGTGGAGCAAGGAAGAAGCCGACGGTGGTGCACAATGCGTGGTTGCAGCATGACAGGCCAGAAGAAGCACAAGAGAGAGAAAAAGGCAGGCAGGCATTTAGTAGTTGTTGTCTTGTGATCCCGGGTTCAACGAGCTGGCTGTGGCTGTCAGAAAGAGGCGGGGCTATGCAAATAAGGTGTGCCGGGGCAGTCTGGAAGGTGCTGGGAGTCTGCCGGCGAGCCCAATGAAGGGCCGAAACAGGGCCGGAGCCAGAGAGGGCCTGGGGCCGACTGGATGTGGTGTTGCCTGGATGTGGTGTGGGTTTAAAGTCTTTAAAGGTGGAGGGTTTTCAATTGAGATGTTTTCCTTTTATGGACCATGCGTGCATTGAGTGTAATTTCAGTGTGAATGGTGAATGCGAATATGGAAGAGGCTTATGGAAATTGAATATTACGTTATTAGAGAATGAAGTAATTAAAAGTGAGTATGTTGAATGTTTTAAAAAAATGGGAGAACAAGAAAGTGAGTTTTGGAGATGTGGTGGAATGGTGGGAATGGGTAAAATTTAAAACAAAGTGTTTTTTCATAAAAAAAGGTTGTGAGAAAGTAAAGTGTGAGAGAAGATTTAGAAAGATGGCAGTTAAGATTAAATTATTTGGGAGAACTAAGGAAGATGGGAGAGGAGGTGTTTCAAGAAATTGAAGATGCTAAGGAGAAAGTTAATCAGTATTTGGAGATAAAAGGGAAAAAATTATAGCACAAGCAAGGTTGGTTGTAAAAGAAAATAATGAGAAATGTACAAAATTCTTTTTTAAGAAAGTTTTTAATAATAAAACTAGTATGTCAAGTGTATTGAAAGTACAAGATAAAAGGCTGGCGGAGGATTGTGTAAATGAAATAAAGAATGTCTTAGAGCATCGGGATTGTGAAAGATTGGAGGAGGATATAAGAAAATGTGAGATTGAAGAATGTTTATAAAGATTATAAATTAATTGCTAAACTAATCGTTTAAGGGGAGTAATTCATAAATTGGTGGGGGAAGAGCAGATTTGCGCTGTTCCAGGGAGGCAAATTGCAGAAAGTTTGATTGTGTTAAGGGATGCGGTTTGGGATAGTAAAGCAAGGAAGGTGCCGGTAGCAATTGTGCCAGTGGACTTTGAAAAAGCCTACGATAGGGTAGGTCATTCTTTTATGTTTGATGTTTTAAAAAGAATGGGTGTGCCTGAGAGAATGTTGGTATGGATTAAATGTTTATATAAAAATATTATTAGTCGAGTTCGGGTGAATGGTTTTGTTACTGAGGAAGTGATAATAAACTCTGGGGTGAGACAGGGTTGCCCCTTTCACCTATACTTTTTATTTGTGTTATAGAGCCATTATTATGTATGCTGCAGAAAGATAAGCTGGTCAGAGGAGTAGAGATACCAGGTAGTGGGGGCAGAGATCTTAGATCTATTTGTTGTATGGATGATGTAACCATTATTTGTAAATCTTCGGTGGGTTTGAAAAGAGCAAAATTACTAATTGATTTATTCTGTATGGCTAGTGGTTTTAAATTAAATGAAGGGAAAAGTGTATGTAAATTGTTTGGTTGTTTTAATGAAGTTGATATTGGTGGATGGACTATAGAAAGAAAGGGGGTGGAGATCTTGGGAGTTTTTTTTTGGAGATGAGCTAAAAGGAAGTGTGAGTTGGGAGAAAACTTTCAATAAAATAAAGAAGAAGATAGATTTTTGGTCGCTGAGAAGTTTAACAATTAAAGGTAGAGTGTTAATAATAAAAGTTGTATATAAGTCTTGTTTTTCCAGCACCAGATAAGTGTCTTCATAAAGTTTTAAGAATTATATTTTTATTTTTATGGAATTCAAAAATGGAGAAATTGAGGAGAAGTAAAATTATAAAGAGAAAAGAAAAAGGTTTAATGGATATTGAAAGATTTTTAGCAATTAAATATGTAAGTATGTGTGTAAAAGCTTGTAAAAAGGATAATTTAATAGGATGTATGAGATATATGGCGGGTAGTGTTTTAAGAAAATATACATTTTTAACTGTGGATTTGAGAAGACCTATATGTTTTTATGCTCCGTGGTTTTACATTCGTATAGAACGTTGCATAAGGAGAAATCATCTTGAAAATGTACCCATAACAGAATGGGGTGATAGTTAAAAAGGGTTGAAAGCTTTATAGATGAAGGAAGAGGTAGAAGTGATAGGAGGTTTAACAGAGGTGGAAAGTGAAAAAGTATGGAAGGTGGTTAATGGGAAAGAAATAATTAATAGACAAAAAGATTTGAGCTGGATGGCCGCGCATTGGTGTTTACCTTCGCGTGAGTTTCAAAGGAGGCAAAGATTAATTAATAGTGAGGTATGCCCTAGAGATGGTTGTGGTCAAAGCAAAGTTTGGGAGGACAAGCAGTGCGGGAGACAGAGAGCCGTGGAGCAAGGAGGAAGCTGACGGTGGTGCACAATACATGGCTGCAGCATGACAGGCCAGCAGAAGCACAAGAGAGAGAAAAAGGCAGGCAGGCGTTTGGTAGTAGTTGTCTTGTGATCCGGGTTCAGCTGTGAGTTGTTGCAGGAACGAGCTGATTGAATCAACGTGCTGGCTGTGGCCGTCAGAAAGAGGCGGGGCTATGCAAATAAGGTGTGCGGGGCAGTCGGGAAGGTGCTGGGAGTCTGTGGGCCTCAGGCCGGCGAGCCCGATGAAGGTCCGAAACAGGGCCGGAGCCAGAGAGGGCCTGGGGCTGGGAGTCCCCGTGGCCAGGCTGACTGGATGCGGGGTTGCCTGGATGTGGTGTGGGCTTGGGCCAGAGGTGAGCTGCCTGCCCTCCCTCTCCCCATGGAGGCATGTCTAGCCTGGCTTTGGGCCCGTCTGCGTGCGCGCCTTTCGGGTTATCGCTTCTCTGCCTTTTGGCACGATCAAGTATCTTGTCATATGGTGATAAAGAGAGCATGCTCCCTCTCCGCCTTAGGGACATTGCCCACATTGGGGGCTTAAGTCCCTTTGCTGCTATTGGGTTGGAGACTGCAATCTTGGAGGAGGGATCATTTTTTCAGGGTCATTTGCTGATGCCTGTTTAAATTTGCCTGAGTCATGCAGATGTCGGGAGACGCAGCGGCCAATCTGGCGCGCTTTAAGAATACGGTCAGAATTCTTTTGCCTGAAGAGAAACGTGGACCAGATGGGCTTACCTTTGTGATGGAGGAGATAGTGATGAAGATGGCTCATCTTGGTCCGAAGGATATTTACAGTCTACCGGAATCTCCCAGAAGAGGCTTGTATGAAGTCGTTTTCTTTACAACGGAAGCCTACCGAATTTTTCAGAGAAGATACCAAATAAATAAAGATCAGAAAGCTTTCAAGGATGTTGAAGTCTCCTTTATGCATTCGGATACAATAAGAGTTGTGACGGTGCAAATGTACAACACGTATGTTTCTACAGCAGAAGTGGCAAAACACTTAGCAAAGTATGCAGAGGAAGTGATCTATCTGAAGAATATAACAAATCGGTATGGGAGTTGGAATGGGAAAAGACTTTTCCGGTTAAAGTTTTATGAGGAACCATGTTCTGAAGAGGGTGTTCTTCATCCTCCTCCTAACTTCAGGATTAATGTTTTATTCTGGTATGCCCAAATTTTGCCAGAAATGTAAGGAATTTGGACATACACCAGCTGAATGCGGAGAAGAGCTAGCAAGGTGTTCAAATTGTAGTGAGTTTGGGCATAATGCAAGTCAATGTGAGAAGGAGAAAATCTGTACATTGTGCAGTAAAGTGGGACATGTGTGCAGAGACTGCCCCGATAAAGGGAAAGCTTATTCGGATGTTGTGAAAGAAAAGAAAAAGGAAGAAAGAAGAAAAGAAGAAGAAAAGAAGAAGAAAGAAGAAAAGAAGAAGAAAGACTAGACGGTGAACCAGATGGTGAACAGAATGATGAACTAGATGGTGAATTAGAAGTGACAGAAGAATTACCTGGATTTTCTGGTTTGGACCAAGGGGAGGCTCGTATTGTAACGTCACTGACTCTGGACGATGATTTGTGTTTATCCAGTGTTGATGTAGAAATGGAAAGTGGAAAAGAGGAAGAAATGGAAATTAATCAAAGTGGTCAAGGTAACAGTGATGAAGAAGTAATTGTGAGGAAAAAACACAAAAGACACAAATCAAATTATTACAGTGTTGCTTTAGAGATAGCTGAAGAGCAAGAAGATACGGCTTTGGATGTTTCAGTGAATGTATCTATTAAAAGAAGTGTTTCTGTAACTGAAGAAAGACTGAGTCAAACACTGGTGCTGGAAATGATACTATCAAGGGAAAAAGGAACACAAAATGTTTAACACCAATACTAGAGATGGAGCTGTCGACGGAAAAGGGTGATGGTGTAACCTGATGGCTCTTTCTTTGGTCTCATTATATAAGTAGTTGTAAAAGCAAAACTAGAAGATATGTAAGTTTTGATTTCCTGTCTTCATTGAATGTCGATTTTATTGCTTTGCAGGAATGTGGTTTAATTAATGATTTAGATTGTGAAAATGCCAAAAAAGATTGGCAAAAAGGTTTTTCTGTATGGTCTTGGGGTTCTGACTAAGAATTCTGGGATAGGTTTTTTATTTTGTAATGACAAATATGATTTTGTTTCATTACAGATCAAAGGTGTGATCTAATTAAAAATGTTTATTTTTTCTTACCTGGTACAGAACCTTTAATTTTATGTGGAGATTTTAATTGTATTTTGAATAGAAAAGACAGGAAAGGAGTTGCAGGATTAGACATTTCTTCTGGAATACTTAATAATTGAGTTTAAGTAAACCAAAGGAAGGTTTTGCAAGTGTAAATCACACATCGATTTAATTTTGGGTCATTCGAATTTTCAAGTTAAGAATTTTGAGTTAAAGCAAAACCTTTTTTCAGATCATGAATTATTAAAAGTCGAATTTATTTTAAAAGAAAAAAATATTAAGATTAAAAAGCGAGATTGGAAATTAAATAGTTTATTGCTTGAAGACGAAAAAGTAATAGAATTATTTAAAATCAAGTATAATTTATGGCAAATGCAAAAGAATTCTTTTTCGACTATAATGAGATGGTGGGAATGGGTTATAAAAGAAATTAAACAATTGTTCATAATAATTTAAATATTAGATTGCAAACTATGTTAAAATTAAGAGAAAAAGGATTTCAGGTATATGATGAAATTGATAAGATTAAAAATGAGATTAAAAAGTGGATTAATGAAAGAGGAAAATAAATAATTTTTAATTCTAAAATAAGAGATATAGAAGAAGGAGAACAATGTACGAGATACTTTTTCAAAAAAAGTTTGAATAAAAAATTATTTATTGAAAAAATTGGTAATGAAGAAAAAATTCAAGGTATTTTAGATGTTGTATATGATTTTTATAATAAGTTATTTGCGGTTTCTGAAGATTTTATTAATTTGATTGAAAAGAAAATATCAAAGGATGATCAAATATGGTTGGATAAAGTCTGTAATTTGGTCATTTCCTAAAGGAAAATCTCCTGGTTGTGATGGATTAACAGTTGAATTTTATGTAAAATTTTGGGAATGAATTCAAGAGGATTTTTTAGAAAAAGTTAAAATGGTTTTAAAAATTGGTGATCTTACTCAAAAAAAAGTGTGGTAACACTTAATAAAAAAAAAAAAGGTGATAAAGAAAAAATTGAAAATTATAGATCAATAACATTATAAAACGTAGATTATAAAATTATTGCTAAAATTTTTGCTAATCAGATGAAGAAAGTGATAAGAGTATTATAAATCCTGGGGAGGTATGTGTAGTGCCGGGTAGGTGTATATGGGAAAATGTATTTATTATTCGTGATATTTTAGAAGATACAATACAAAAGAATTCAGGGGTGGCAATACAAAGGAATTCAGGGGTGGCAATACTGTCTTTGGATTTTGAAAAGGCTTACGATAGAGTTAACCATGATTTTATGTTTAAAGTTTTAGGAAAATTTGGTTTTAGTGAGTCTTTTATTAGAAATATCCGTGTTTTATATAAAGCTGTAACAAGCGAAATTTTGGTTAATGGTTTTAAGACAGATCCAATTGAAATCAGATCAGGAGTAAGGCAAAGGTGCCCCCTGTCACCTATTCTATTTATTTGCACAATTGAACCTTTGTTATTGACATTACAGAAGATAAGATAATTAAAGGTGTTTTTATACCAGGGAAAAAAGAAAATATTAAAACATTAAGCTATATGGACAATGTTGTTATAATGTGCTCAAATAAGGAATCCATAAATAGAACAATTTTATGGGCAGAAATTTTTAATGGGGCAGCAAGTTCTAAATTAAATGTTGATAAATGTGAATGTAATGTATATGGCAAATGGACAGATTTAAGTGATTGTAAAGTAACTATTCAAAGAGGGACTAGTAAAATTTAGGTGTATTCAAAGAGGGACTAGTAAAATTTAGGTGTTAGATTCACCTGACAAATTCTGTGAGAATAAAACTGTTTCAAAGCATTGAATAAAATTAAGAAAAAATTTAGAGAATTAGCAATAACAGGGAAAATTGAGAGAATTAACAATAACAGGGAAAATTGTAATTATTAAGGCAGTTATTCTTCCTATATTGTTATATGTTGGATTGGTGTTCCTTCCCAATTATTTGTGGATAAGAAGATTTACAAGAGAATTATTTATTTTTATTTGGAACTCTAAAATGGAAAAGCTAAAAAGAGATATAATGTATAAAGATGTTAAAAATGGTGGGAAAGGAATGCCAAATATTCAAGAATTCTTATATTTAAAATATTTAAAATTTGTTTTAAAATTAGTACAATCAGATAAATAGGCGAGTTTTTATGTTAAATATGGAGCTGGTTTTATTTTAAGAAGATATGGATATTTCAAAATTGATTTGAGATATCCAATAGCTTTAAATGGAACTCGTTTTTATAATATTTCAGAATTTTTTTTATAAAAAGTGGGAATTGCATAAATATTCTTTTTTTAGAGTTATTCAATATAAAAAGCATTTGTAAAGACTGGAAGAAGGAAGAGAGTTTGTGTTTAGTAGAAAATTATAATAGTAAAAAATTTGACTAATAGCCAAAAGGACTTGGCGTGGGCAATAGTTCATCAGTGTTTGCCAGTTAAAAACTTTCAATACTGTCAAGGTTTGCTAAGAAGTCCAAATTGTCCAAGGGATAGGTGTAATTTGAGAGAAACTTGTATGCACCTTTTTTGGAATTGCGATTTTGCACAAACTGTATGGAAAAGTATGGGATTAACTTTAAAAAGAATTACAGGTTTAGAAAATATAAATTATGAAGTTATGTTTGGAATCAGTTTAAGATATGCACAAAATAAGATTAATATTGCTATGAAGATAATTAATACGGTTAAAGAGGTTCTGTGGAAAGTACGGAATCTGTTGATATTTAAAAATGTAACTTTATCTGTGAAGCAATGTAAAGATATGATTTTTGATAATATGTATGTATATTTTTTAAAGGATAAAAAAGTTAAAAGTAAAATAGCAGAAATTGAATGGAAATTTGAAGAATGGAATTTAAATTTTTTTTATCTACAATGATGTGTTTTTTGAAAAAGAAAGAATAGTTTCATAAATTCTTTAAGTGAAATTTCTTTTAAATACTGAGTGGATAAAAAAAAAATAAAAAATCTGTTCTTATCAGTTTAATATCTGATACGTCCCCTATCTGGGGACCATATATTAAATGGATTTTTGGAACAGGGAGATGGAAGAAGAGCTTGCTCTGTCCACTCCACGCATTGACCTGGTATTGCAGTACCTCCAGGACCGGTGCACTTCTCTTACTCAGTTTGAAAAAGCAGAAAAAGAAAGAAACAAGCTCCAGAAGAAAAGAAGAAAGAAGAACAGAAGACAGAAGAACAGAAGAGGGAAGAAGCAAAGACGGGAGAAGGTGGATCTAAGGAAACAGCTGGAAAAGGAAAAACACAAAAGGCTTTTAGTCAAGAAAGTGTTGTAATGACTGAGTTTTGGAGATGGTTTGAGGTTCTCGGGACTTAGTGTCTTTGAAGAAGAGATGACTATTGGTCAAGAAGAAACAGTGGAAGAAGTAGATGGTTTTCAGGCTGTAAAGAAAAGGAGGAAAAAAGATAGGAAAAGTGAAGTAATAGAGCAAGTGGTGTCTGGTGATACAAATGTCAATGACGATGTAAACATAAAGAGAAGGACAGCTGTGTCCGAAGAAAGACTTAGCCAAACACAAGATTTAGAGAAAACTGAAAAAATAAGCAAAGAAGATGTAATGTTAGACGAGCAGTCATATATGATTTTCTTTTTTCCTTAAATGTTGATTTGATAGCTTTGCAAGAATGCGGTTTAAGTCATGAATATGAGTGTGACAAAGCTAAAAAAGAGTGGAAACATGGGATTTCAGTTTGGTCAGGGGATACGGAATGCAGGAATTCTGGAGGTTGTTTTTTATTGTGAATTGTTATCTTTTTTTTTTAAATTGAGCCATACCAGGGATGAATGCAAGACTGAACAAGTTTGCCGAAATTGTTTTAAACCAGGACATAAAACCGCAGACTGTAAAGTCTCAAGAAAATGCCATTTATGCGGTTCTGGTGAACATTTGGCTAGACAGTGCCCAACAGTTAAATCATACGCGTTGGCACTGCGAGGCCCAGTACAAAAGGAACAGAAGGAACAGAGGAGATTGCTGTGCCTGTTGTAGAGGTGGTGGAGGAATCAGTGGGGCAATTGGAGCCAGCTGGGGAGGAGTTAATGATTCCAGACTTATTTGCTGCAGAAGGTGAAGGCACTGTGCAAACCGTTACAGAGACAAATGAAATGGAGGTTGAAAAACAATCTCTAAAAAGGAAGAATGATACTGAAAGTGTTTCTTCTACTCCATGGAGCGAACAGGTAGAAGACTTTTCAAGTTCGGAGGAGGCGCAGGATAGAGAGTCTGCAGTTATTTATGACTCCGATTCATCGGCCATTTCTTCTCCTGGTTCTGTACCTTTTTTGCTTTTTATAGTCAGCACTAACCCACTTATTAACCTCTTAATGATTCAGGCGGTGCACGTGTCCAGTGGCCCACTGTCCAACCGACTTCACAAAGTATTCCAATATATGACACAGCTCCAGTCAAGATAATAGTCTACAGGTGAGCCCGAAATGTCATGTTTGTTGCAGATCTTGAAGCCATGTGCTAATAAAGGCTTTTTAGACTATTATCTTGACTGGAGCTGTGTCATATATTGGAATACTCTGTACCTTTTTTGGACACAGACAAAGTTGAGGAATTAACAAAAACTCTTGTCTTTCAGGAAAATGCGAATTCAAATAAAACTAAAATGGAGACTGTGACTAAGATGGATGCAGGGGGTGGGGTTGAACAAATGAGAGGAGTGGCTGCACCTGAAAAGCCAAAACCAGAAGGCTCAAAAGCTAGAGCAAGAGGGGTGTTAAAAAAAAAAAAAAATAATTGTTTTTTTCCTTGAAATGTGTTGATTGCTTTTTCTTAGAAATGTATTATTTCTAACTTGACTATAAATGTCTTTCAAAATAGGCTCCATAAATGTTAGAAGCATGAAGTCAATTTCCAGAAGAACTGCTATTTTAAATAACTTGGCTGTTTTCAATCATGACATTTTATGTTTGCAGGAGTGTTCTCTAACGGAGGAGCCTAAGATCATCGGATGGGAAGATGGACAGTGTATATGGTCCACTAGTAGTGAACGGAATGGAGGAGTTGGAATTCTGTTTAAAAATAAGTCATATTATTTCAAAAGTTTTTCATATTTTACAAGGGAGGGCTCTTTTGGTTTATTTTCAAAAAAATGAAGAAACCTTTAAGTTGATAAATGTTTATGCTCCTACAGGGAAAAAGGAGAGAATTTCTTTACCTTCGAGAAAAAATTGTAATTTTTCAAATAGAGAGAGAAAACAATAGTCGTGGGAGACTTTAATTGTATTATAAATAAAGGTGATAGAGAAGGGGTTAATGTAGATAGCGGTGGTGTGGATATATCAGGTAAAGAGTTAAAAGATATTAATACTTTTGGGTTGCAAGACGCATTTAAAGTGTTTAATGGGAAAAAAGAAGGAAAAGGTTTCACATTTTAGTGACAAAGGAAACGTTCAGTCACGTATTGATTTTTGTTTTTTGTCTAAATCTTTAGAAATTCAAGATTTCAACATCAGAAAATTACCATATTCAGATCATGCGTGCATGGAGTGTGTTGTAAGTATAAATGGTGAGTTTATGTTTGGAAAAGGTGAATGTTACCTTGCTAGAGGATGATGGGATAAAGGCGGAGTATGTAAATTTCTATGAGAGATGGGAAAAAAGAAAGATTCTTGTAGCATTAAAGACTGGTGGGAGTGGGTAAAACTGGAAACCAAGAGATTTTTTGTTAAAAAGGGTTGTGAAAGGGTCAGAAAAGAAAAAGAGGAGTATGAAAGATGGCAGTTACGTTTGAATTATTTGGAAGACTTGAGAAGGTTGGGAATGAATGTAAAAGTTGAATTGGAAGAGACGAAAGAAAAAATTAAGAAATGTATGTAAGAAAAAGGGAAGAAAATAATTGCCCAAGCAAAATTAGTCATTAAAGGACCACAGTAACATAAAAAAAAAATGTAAAAAAATTTGTTAGTACACATCAAAAAATAAACACCAACACAAATTATACTTTAAAATCACAAAGCCTTTATTAAGAAATAACTTACAGAAACTGCACTTCCTGTCCTGTACAGAAACGGCGAAAAGGTGACCATCGATCCTGCTGAGCTTGATTTCTCCTCCTGGCTACTCATGAATGTGATGCAGTGACTGCCCGGGCCCCCTTCCTCCTCCTATATGATGGATGATGTCGCTGATGAAGAGAAGCGGCAGCCAGCGCAGGGGGGAGTAGTTATGCGCTGCCTGGGGCCTAATGAGACCACCTCGGGCACAATATTTAATGGTTTCTTAGTCCCGCTACTGCTCTGTAAATCCGGTTGTACGGGGGATCTGTTGTACGGGCATCTGTTGTATGGAGGAATGGTAAGTAAGATTCAAGTGAATGGTTTTGTAAGTGAAAGCATGCAAGTTAGATCAGGAGTTAGACACGGTTGTCCTTTGTCGGCGATTCTGTTTGTATGTGTGATAGAACCTTTAATATGTATGCTAAGAAAGGATAAAATGGTGCGTGGAGTAGAGATTCTTGGGAGCGGTGGAAGAGATCTGAGAACGATTGGCTATATGGATGATATTACAGTAATATGTAAGAATAAAGTGGGTTTAAAGAGAGCAAAATTCTTGATTGCAATTTTTTGCATGATAAGTGGTTTTCGTTTAAATGTTAAAAAGAGCGTATGTAAGGTTTTTTGAAGTATTGGGAGTTATATTTGGTGATGATTTGTATGGAAGAGATAGCTGGGAACATGTTTTTGTGAGAATTAAAAGTAAAATAGATTTTTGGAACCTAAGATCGTTGACAATGGAAGGCAGAATTCTAATCATTAAATCTGTATTAATTCCTATTTTGTTATACATAGGCAATGTTTTCCCAGCTCCTGACAAATGCTTAAGGATAATCTTTTTATTCCAGGATGGAGAAACTAAGCAGAAAGAAAATTACTAAAAGAAAAATGAATGGGGCAAAAGACTTAATGGAAATTGAAAGGTTTTTGGCTGTAAAGTATGTAAGTATGTGTGTAAGATTGAGTAAAGATGAAAGCCTGAATGGTTGTATGGTAAAGTATATGTATGGTAAAGTATATGTATGGTAAAGTATATGGCTGGAAGTGTGTTATGTAAGTATAAATTAAACGCGGTGGACCTGAGAAGGCCAGTGTGTTTTAAAACACTGTGGTTTTATATGAGAATAGACAGATGTATCAGAAGAAACAATTTAGAGAGTATTACAGTGGATACGTGGCATGAGAGTTTCTCAAGAGAGAAAGTTGAAATTATTAGTGGATTGTCAGAAAGAGAAAGTGAAAAGTGTGGAAAATGGTGAATGAAAAAACACTAACAAATAGACAAAAAGATATTGCATGGGTGGCTGCTCATGGATGCCTGCCAACACATGAGTTTCAAAGATGAAGGCGACTGATAGTGAAATTCGTGAAAGAGAAGAATGTAATGGAGTGGAGAATGTTACACATATTTTTTATAAAAGTTTTGACTGGTGTACAATTACTAACGTTTAATATGATGTTGTATTGATTATTTGATTTGGAAAAAAATAAAGCAAGAGTGTTATGGTTGATTGTTAATTGTGTAAAAGAGGTTCTATGGGATGTAAGAAACATCCTAATCTTTGATAAAAATAAAGTTGAAATAAAAGATTGTAATAATATGGTCCGGGGAAAATTGTACTTATATGTGTTATGTGATAGCAAAAAAATAGGAACAATAGATGCGGAATAGATGCGGAATGGATTCAAGAATAAATCTTTGTCATTTTTTTGTTTGTTATTTTGCTGTATTAAATAAAATGAAAATGTGCATGTAATTTGCATGAAACAATTCAAATGTAAACATTGCAAAGAAAATTTTCTTTTAAATGCATTTTATGTATGAACTTTTATAATAAAATTTTTTTAAAAAATCTGTTCTTATCAGTTTAATACATGATACATCCCCTCTGGGGACCATATATTAAATGAATTTTTGGAACAGGGAGATGGAAGAAGAGCTTGCTCTGTCCACTCCACGCATCGACCTGGTATTGCAGTACCTCCAGGACCGGTGCACTTCTCTTACTCAGTTTGAAAAAGCAGAAAAAGAAGCAGCTCCTGGGAAAGGAAAAGCCCAGCAAGCAAAGTTTGGGAGGACAAGCAGTGCCGGAGACAGAGAGCCGTGGAGCAAGGAGGAAGCCAAATGTGGTGCACAATGCGTGGCTGCAGCATGACAGGCCAGCAGAAGCACAAGAGAGAAAAAGGCAGGCAGGCGTTTGGTGGTAGTTGTCATCTTGTGATCCCGGGTTCAGCTGTGAGTTGTTGCAGGAACGAGCTGATTGCATCAACGAGCTGGCTGTGGTCGTCACAAAGAGGCGGGGCTATGCAAATAAGGTGTGCCGGGGCAGTCGGGAAGGTGCTGGGAGGCTGCGGGCCTCAGTCCGGCGAGCCCGATGAGGTCCAAAACAGGGCAGGAGCCAGAGAGGGCCTGGGAGCCCCCGGGGCCGGGCCGACTGGATGTGGTGTTGCCTGGATGTGGTGTGGGCTTGGGCCGGAGGTGTGCTGCCTGCCGGGGCCCAGCCCTCCCTCTCCCCATGGAGGCATCTCTAGCCTGGCTTTGGGCCCGTCTGCTCTCGCGCCTTTCGAGGTATCGCTTCTCGGCCTTTTGGCTAAGATCAAAAGTATCTCCTTGGTCTCCTCCAGATCCTGTCTCACCTCCCAGCCACACCGCTGAAGGTCCTGAAGGGACTGCAGATTTCTCTGGAGTCTCTTGAAGTTCCCCCTGCGTTTACAGGCCTGGCGCCTGCCTTTAACCTGAAAGAAACAATGCAATTTTACCTTAAGAAATTCCCACCAGTCACTGACATGTTCAAAACAACATTTCTCATTCCTCCACATGATGTAGGCATCCCTCAGCTCCCCCATAACCTCCTCCCTTCCCAGCAGGTCACAGTTCAGCTTCCAGGAGCCTGGACCTTGAGGAAAACCACAACCCAGGGACCCCTGAAACCGAATGGCCCTGTGGTCAGAGAAAAAGCAGGGGCCATGGAACACCCAGTCTGCTTGATGGTCCGGGAGGTAAACACGAAGTCTATCCTGGAACGCACTGAGCCATCAGGGCGGCACCAGCTGTAATTCACGGTGCCGTTCCCGATGGACCCAACAGCATCCTTCTAGGATGCTTCAGTCACCATCTCTTTGAGCAGCTTGGAGGTCACATCCAGTTTCGTACCGTTGCTTGAGCTGCGCCCGTCCTCTTCTATGGGGCAGTTGAAATCACCCCCAACACTACTGCTCTGGTGGTTGCTAACTGGGCCCGCACGGTCTGGAAAAGTTCCAACCGTTCGCCCTACACAGGAGAGGCATACACGTTGATAAGCCTAACAGGCTCCCCTGCCCAGGAGCCGTCCACGACCAGCAAGTGGCCGCAGACTAACTCAAGTACAGAATCAACCGTGAAGAGGCCCCCCTGATCAGGATTGCGACCCCCACGGACTTACAGCTATTACCCCCAGACCAGTAGGAAGGGGCGTGGGTCCACTGCCGGATCAGATGTTTGTAGGACCATGTTGCAGGAATGGCACATTCCTGCAACATGTACAGATCACAAGGCTGGCTGTCAAGAAATGCAAAAACAGTCTGCCGTCTCAACTGATCCTTAATACTCCTCACATTAATGGTGAATAAATTGCACGACACCATTAGTAAGAAGAGTCCATTTCGAACAGCTTTACATTATACGTTACCACTCCGGTCGGGCTGGTCCCCTTCTCCCACATCGCTTGGGGGTGGACTCTCCTCCGGAGTTTCTGTGCTTGCTGGCTGTAGCGGTGAGGTGTCATCATAATCTTGGGGCTTGATGGTTTCCACAGTCCCCAATGCTACTTCAAGGAGCTTATCAACCATGTTTCAGCTTTTGCTTCTGACTCCTCATCTCCTTCTGAGCCTGTTTCCAACAGCTCTATCTCCTCTAGCTCTGCTTCCAGCATCTCGGATTCTGTCAGCTCTGCTTCCGCCAGCTCTGTGTTCACCTTCTTCCTCTCCTGGGAGTCTGTTGCTGGGCTCTCCTCTAGCTTCCTCTTTGCTGCGCCTGTAGGGGGAGAGAGGGTGGGGGACTGGGGGGGGTGGGCAGGGGGGGGAAAGTCCTCCTGGGATAGACCTGCTGCCACTGGAGGGGGGTCAATGTGGCAGCAGGGGGGAGAGTGGGGGTGATGGGGGCTGGGAGAGGGGTGGGAGGGCGCTGGGGAGGAGGAGAGGCTGGGGCAGCTGGGGGTTTGGCTGCCACAGTGGGGAGAGGGGGGTTTGTCTTACCAGTCCTGGGTGTTGGTTTTGAAGGTTTTCTCGGGGCTTCCTTCACTGCTGCCGCATAGGATCTCTCTCTCTGTGGGCAGTCTCTGTAGACGTGCAATGCCAGGCCACAGAGGTTACAGGTCTTCTTCCTGGGGCAATCCTTGGTTTCATGCCCCACTGCCCGGCAGATCCTGCAGGCAGTTGACTTGCAGTCCTTCCCTGGTGTCCCATTTCTCCACATTTCCTGCAAGTCTGCGGCAGGTATGGGTAGAAGATGATGCCCGGGGAGTTGCAGAGGGAGAAACTTTGGGGCAGGTGTCGGAGGCCGTCGGGTGAGTTGTCTTCCTTCTGGAGTTTCACCAAGATGGACCACTTGCCACACCAGAACCCGTTGGGGTCCAGGATCCTGGATCCTGGCAGGGTCTTTCAGGACGGTACAGAAGCGGCTGAGGAAGGTGGAGATGTCCTTTGGTGGTGTAGGGGGGTTCCACATTGAGACCGTCACCCGCCTTTCCTCCCTTTGAATAGGGCAGTTGCCCACAAAGCGAGAGAAAGGGGATTCGGGGCTCGCCACCTTTACCCTCTCCCAGTACCTTCTGCTTATCAACCATCTGCGCCATTGTTTCAGCTTTTGCTTCTGACTCCTCACCTCTTTCTGAGCCTGTTTCCAACAGCTCTATCTCCTCTAGCTCTGCTTCCAGCATCTCAGATTCTGTCAGCTCTGCTTCCGCCAGCTCTGTGTTCACCTTCTTCCTCTCCTGGGAGTCTGTTGCTGGGCTCTCCTCTAGCTTCCTCTTTGCTGCGCCTGTAGGGTGAGAGAGGGTGGGGGTGAGAGAGGGTGGGGGTGAGAGAGGGTGGGGGTGAGAGAGGGTGGGGGTGAGAGAGGGTGGGGGAGAGAGGGTGGGGGAGAGAGGGTGGGGGAGAGAGGGGGGGAGAGAGGGTGGGGGAGAGAGGGGGGGAGAGAGGGTGGGGGAGAGAGGGGGGAGAGAGGGTGGGGGAGAGAGGGGGGGGGAGAGGTGGGGGTGAGAGAGGGTGGGGGTGAGAGAGGGTGGGGGTGAGAGAGGGTGGGGGACTGGGGGGAAGTCCTCCTGGGATAGACCTGCTGCCACTGGAGGGGGGTTAATGTGGCTGCAGTGGGAGAGTGGGGGTGGTGGGGGCTGGGAGAGGGGTGGGAGGGCGCTAGGGAGGAGGAGAGGCTGGGGCAGCTGGGGGTTTGGCTGCCACAGTGGGGAGAGGGCGCTAGGGAGGAGGAGAGGCTGGGGCAGCTGGGGGTTTGGCTGCCACAGTGGGGAGAGGGCGCTAGGGAGGAGGAGAGGCTGGGGCAGCTGGGGGTTTGGCTGCCACAGTGGGGAGAGGGGTGTTGGTTTTGAAGGTTTTCTCGGGTCTTCCTTCACTGCTGGAAGCAAAGGTGATGTAGAACAGCCCCCCAATGAATCTCTGAATACTCAGGGTCTCCGAGGGGGTGAAGCCCTGCTCCAGGACCATCTTCTTCCCAAACACCTCAGAGGTCAGGTCCGGAGTCCTGCCCTCTAGGGATGTAGCGAACGTCGGAAAAAAAGTTTGCGAACATATTCACGAACTTGCGTCAAAAATGCGAACGGTTCGCGAACGTCGCGAACCCCATAGACTTCAATGGGAAGGCGAATTTTAAAAGCTAGAAAAGACATTTCTGGCCAGAAAAATGATTTTAAAGTTGTTTAAAGGGTGCAACGACCTGGACAGTGCCATGCCAGAGGGGGATCAAGGGCAAAAATGTTTCTAAAAATCCATTGTTGACACAGCGCTGCGTTTTGTGCTGTAAAGGGCAGAAATCACACTACATTTCTAAACCTGTGTAATAAAATGCTTTAAAACGTCCGGCGTCTACATGCCAATCAAGTCGTGTAAAGGTTACAGCCTGTTCACACGCAAAGACGAAACGCGGTGCTTACTGCAACGCAAAAAGACGCAAAGAGCTTTAATGAATGATACCGTCAAGTGAGCAAATAATAGTTTTTAATTACTAGTTGCTTCTCACCTCCAGGATGTTCGTCCTGTTGGTGGCAATATTTCTGTAGTGGTGTGTTTAGCAGTCACCGTGCTTGTGCGCACGTGCACGGTCAGGCAGAGGTAATTCAATGTACAGTGAAGTGAACCAAAAAACACTGATTCTGCAGTGTGGGCCCAGTTTTGGTCTACTTTATTGATCACCTGCGGTGACCATAAAAGATGCGATTTTGCCACTGTTGCAGAACCCTGAAAAATTAGGCATGTGTACTTTCCTGAAAAATTATGTTTTTTTTGTCGCAGCCACTGAACCAGAAGTCCAGAAACAATATGCCATATAAATGCTGAAAATATTAATTTTTTTTGTGGCAGCCACTGCAGCACAGAGGCCAGAAAAAATATGCCATGTAAATGCAAACAATATTAATTTTTTTTTGTCGCAGCCACTGCAGCACAGAGGCCAGAAAAAATATGCCATATAAATGCAAACAATATTAATTTTAATTAATTAATTAAAACGTCACTCAGGTGGTGTTTCTGGAGACGGTATTATTATTGATATTTAGACAGAATGTGAAAAAGCTCACACAGCTAAGTGGCAGTGGTTTGAAAATGAAGAACACACTGGGCAAATAATGCCTGCAAGGTCAACGTATACACTACAGCAGTGGTGGATACGGAATATATTATTGCTGCTTGAAAAACGTCACTCAGGTGGTGTTTCTGGAGACGGTATTATTATTGATATTTAGACAGAATGTGAACAAGCTCACACAGCTAGATGGCCACTGGGCAAATAATGCCTGCAAGTGCACTACTATTGGTGCACTACTATGAAGAACAGCAAACAGCACTGGACACCTTAAAGAACAGTAAGATAAGTAAAATAAAAAAAAAATTATATGTATATTAAAAAAAATTTCTCGGGTTGGTGCTGCTGAACTACTAGGAGCAGCACAGTAGCACACCAGTCCCACTCCCCAACACTGCTAGACTAATAGCACTTGGCTGTTAAAGTAGCAAAGTAAAACAACAAAAAAGAAAATAAAAGCAGTCCTTACAAGGACTATTGGGTTATTACAGCAGTCAGCAGATGAGATCAGAAGAGATCAGTGCCCACAGCAGGCAGCTACATACAGAGCACTGCAGTAGAAGGTAGATTACTAGCCAGCAAAGCTACCCTAAAATGTCCCTCAAATCCCTGCAGACTTCTGTCCCTCCAATACAGAGCAGTATCAAGTCGATTACTAGCCAGCAAACTTACTATCAACTGTCCCTCAAAGAAATCAGTGAAATCAGTAACAGCTCTCTCCCTACACTAGCTCTTGCAAGCACACACAGGCAGAATGAAAAAACGCTGCAGGGCTTCAGTTTATATATGGAAGGGGAGTGGTCCAGGGGGTGTGGGGGTGGTCCAGGAGGGAGAGCTTCCTGATTGGCTGCCATGTATCTGCTGGTCTGGGGTGAGAGGTAAAAAAAAGCGCCAGGTAAGGCGAACCCAAAATGGCGAACGTCGCGCGACGTTCGCGAACATTCGGCGAGCGCGAACAGCCGATGTTCGAGCGAACAAGTTCGCCGGCGAACAGTCCGCGACATCCCTACTGCCCTCCACCTCCTTCAGCACAGTCTGCCTCATCCATGGCTCCAGGTTTGGGGACTGGATGGCCTTGGGAGGCAGGACCGGGGCCCCAGCGTCAGGGCTGGTGTAGGCGTCAGACGGGGTTCCTTTGGCCCGGACGGTGTTGGTCTGAGCGATCCTGGTCTTCGGGGCTCCCTTCTGATTTGGGGCGACGTCCTTCGCTTTTGTCATCTTCCTTGCCTTGCCTGCTATCTTCATCCTAGGGGAGTAAGGGTGCCCAGAGGAGAGAAGCAGCAAAGAAAAGCAGAGAAAAAGAGAAGGAGAGGTGGAAAAGGAAGGGAGAATGAGAGAGTGGAAAGAGGAAAAGAGAGGTGGGCGGGGTTATGCAAATGACCCCAAGGGTCATCCTTCGGGAGCGAGTTTTGACCCCGAGGGTTGTCCTTCGGGAGCAAGTTATGACCCCAAGGGTCATCCTTCGGGAGCGAGTTATGACCCCAAGGGTCGTCCTTCAGGAGCGATCGTGTTAGCTCTCACTACCGGTTTTTACCCTTGGCTTCGGGTTCCCACCAGAGTGGTTGATCGTTCTCGTTGCCAGGAACTATAGCCCTTAAAAGGACAAAGTCTCAAGGCACCTAATGACAGATACTCGTGTTTCCCTTTGGAACTACTTGGTCCTCTGGCTGACAAGACCAAAGAGGAGTATCTGTTCTAATGATCCTATCTGAAGAACGGAGAAACCATTGGTCCTCTGGACTAGGCTGACAAGCAGAAGCTTGATGAAAGCTGGGTCGCTGTGCTCCCATGAGGGTGGCCCCTGACTTGCGGTTTAAGTCAGGGGAGATGCACATGCTCCCATGCTTAATCAAGCTTCACTTCCTTTGCTCTTACCATTAGGTGGGCGGGAAGTCTTATCTTTTTCTGGCTGCCAACCAGAGCCTTGCAAAAGGCAACCAATGACCTTGCACCTCCCACTACAGCACCTTTTTTGTGTCTGATTTGAGCACCCTGGATGGGGGTCACGGTCTTTTGGCTGGACTCGCAGGCCATGACACGCCCTGGGGGAAGCTTCGGCAGAACCCAGGGTAGACGAGACTCCCCCTAGCTTTGGTGAAGGGGAGTCCAAACATCCCCAAACCCCTTCGGGGGGTGGGGTGGTGGGCCCTCCCTAGCTTCGGCGAAGGGGGGCCCACCCGTTCGAGCTGTTCAGTGGCGGTAGCTGGGAACAGCTTGGGCAACGGAGCCCATGCCTTCGGGTAGGATGATTCAATATCATCTGTTCTTATCAGTTTAATATCTGATACGTCCCCTATCTGGGGACCATATATTAAATGGATTTTTAGAACAGGGAGATGGAAGAAGAGCTTGCTCTGTCCACTCCACGCATCGACCTGGTATTGCAGTACCTCTAGAACCGGTGCACGTCTCTTACTCAGTTTGAAAAAGCAGAAAAAGAAACAAACAAAAGCGCTCCGGGGAAAGGAGAAGTCCAGCAAGAGCAGCCCTGAGGATTTTATTAATAGAATTAAAATTTTGTATAATAATGTTTTTAGCCAGATTCAGGTAAATGGGTGGTTAACTGATAAGATACAGATTAGATCAGGAGTAAGGCAGGGATGCCCTTTATCCCCATTACTTTTTATATGCACAATTGAACCATTTATTCAGATGTTAAAGCAAAATAAGATGATCAAACAAATTATGGTTCCGGGAGGAGATGGTTTGAGTATAAAAACTTTAGCTTACATGGATGATGTAACAGTAATGTGTGCAGATTCTTCTTCGCCTAATATAGTGGTGCTTTTAGCTGAGTTTTATGGATCTGCCTCAGGTTTGTTTTTAAATTTAGATAAAACTGTGTGCTGTACTTTTGGAAGCTGGGTTTATGATGTTTATTGTAAAATTCAAAAATATTCAGATAATATTAAGATTTAAGGAGTTGAGTTATTTTTAATAAAGATCTTGATGGGATTCCTAATTGGGAAAATACTCTTGTAAAAATTAAAAAGAAAACAACATTTTGGAATTTAAGGAAACCAATAGAAGGTAAAGTTTTAATTATTAAGGCTGTTTTGTTACCTATGCTTTTATATATTTCTTTAATTTTTTTACCAAATAGTCTTTATATGAGGAAGTTTGTGAGAGAAATTTTTGTGTTTTTATGGGGAACTAAGATGGAAAAGGTAAAAAGGTTAGAGATGTATAAAGAAAAAAGGTAAGGTGGAAGAGGGGTTCCGAATATTGAGATGTTTTTGTCTATAAAGTATATTGCTTTTATTATAAAACAGTCATCTTAAAAAAAATTTACTTCCTACTTTGTAAGATATGGTGCAGGTTGGATTTTAAGGAAATATAAGTGGTTGGTTTTAGATAGAAATAAACCGGTTTCTTTTGATCCTTTTAAATTTTATATATTAATAGAAGTTCTTGTTTAAAATTAAAAAAGAGGAAATGTTAAAAAGGGAAGAATTTTATAGTACTTAAGTTAGTGAGAATATATGTAACTTAGTTACGAATAAAAATTTAACAAACAGTCAAAAAGACTTAGATTTTCAATATTCTAGAGGACTGGTAAAGAAACCTCAGTGCCCAAGAGAAGGTTGTGCAGGTAATGAGACAGTTCTTCATGTTTTTTGGAATTGTAGGGTAGCACAAGATGTTTGGAATTTGTAACAGGGCTAAGTGTAATTAATTAATCATGAAATTGTCTTATATGGTGTTAAAATGAATAGTAGTAGCGTGGATAAAACAATTAAAACTTGGCAAATTATTAATTCTGTTAAAGAAGCCTTGTGGAAGAGTAGGAATTTGTTGTTATTTAAGCAAGTTTCACTTACTGTGGATGAATGTTTTTCTTTGTTTTTGAATATTGTTTATGTTTATTATTTGAAAGATAAAAAATGTAATGCTGATAAAGCTTGAAATTTTGAAGGTCCATGATGATGTGATATAAGAACTATAGACGTTTCAAAGAAAACTTTTAGGACTTTTCCTTTGTTCTTTTACTGAGTGGACAAAAAAAATCTGTTCTTATTAGTTTAATATCTGATACGTCCCCTATCTGGGGACCATATATTAAATGGATTTTTGGAACAGGGAGATGGAAGAAGAGCTTGCTCTGTCCACTCCACACATCGACCTGGTATTGCAGTACCTCCAGGACCGGTGCACTTCTCTTACTCAGTTTGAAAAAGCAGAAAAAGAAAAACGAGCTCCGGGGAAAGGAAAAGCCCAGCAAGAGCAGCCCAAGAAAGTTTGGGAGGACAAGCAGTGCGGAAGAGAGAGTCGAGGAGCAAGGAGGAAGCAGACGGTGGTGGTGCACAATGCCTGACTGCAGAATGACAGGCCGGCGAGCCGGATGAAGGGCCGAAACAGGCCGGAGCCAGAGAGGGCCTGGTGCTGGGAGCCCCCGCGGCCAGGCCGACTGGATGTGGTGTTGCCTGGATGTGGTGTGGGCTTGGGCCGGAGGTGTGCTGCCTGCCGGGTCCAGCCCTCCCACCCCCCATGGAGGCATCTCTAGCCTGGCTCAGGGGCCGTCTGCGCGCGCGCCTCTCGGGGTATCGCTTCTCGGCCTTTTGGCTAAGATCAAGTGTACTTATACAGGAGTTCTTAGCTGGATAGCATTCGGAGACCCCGCGTCTCTGCCTATGCAGGATCGCCCAACTTCGGTTGGACTTCACCTGCTTGCTGCAATCGGGTTGGGGGCATTCCTCCGATAAACGGGTTGCGAACGCCTGGGCGGACGGCTTTGCCGAAGGCCTGAGGAGGAGTTAGGAGATTTTTGGGCTGCCATTGCTGGTGGGACAAGAGTTTTTCTATTCTCTTCTTGGGTGTAGACGCTTATCCGAAATGCCATTTACGTTCAAGTTCCCATCCCGGGAAACCCGGATAAAGAACACCATCCAGATTGAAGTTTTGGAGGGACATCGCCAAACGAAGGACCTTGGATTCGTCGTGAGGGAGATTCTGATGGGAGTCTTCAGCCTGAGCACCGATAAGATCCTGTGCCTTCAAGACCAAGAGAGACGAGGAGTGTACATGGTCACCTTTACCTGTTAAATTTTGCTATTGGAAGCAACAGAGGCTACCTTTTTTACTCCGGTATGCCTTTATACTGCCGCAACTGCTTCCATTTCGGGCACACGAGCGAGTCATGCAAAGAAGCTAAAATGGTCCGGTGTAATAGGTGCGGTCAACCGGGCCATACCGCTGCAGCGTGTAAGCTTCAGAAAGTTTGTAATATGTGTGGGCAGGAGGGCCACATATACAAAGATTGCCCCAGTAAGGTGGAAAAAAAGGGAGTAGGGGCTGAGCGGACAAAGCCTAAGCCGGGGGCCGGGGCAAAAGTCAGTAGCGGTTACTGACTTAGCCAAGGCAAGCTCGGGAGAGTCGGGTGAGCAGTCCATGCTGTCGGTACGTAGGACACCGGTAAAATCAACCGTACTTGCGAGAAGGAGCTCTGTAGGACCGGAGAAGGTTTCTGCCGGGTTGCCCACGGCAGAGCCTTCCATGAAAGCCCAGAGCTCCCGTAGAAGGTCGGTAGTGGATTTGGGACAGGTGCCTGCCTTGGCTACGGTAGACCCTGCCCCTGGCAAGATGGTGAGCACACTGGCGGTGGGAGCTGAGCAGAGTGTGAGGAAGGTCCCGGGTGCCGTAGAATCCAAACAGACCTTTGCTGTGCCATCAGCAGTAGGGTCTGTGAGGAAGGGCGAGAGCACCAGCCGCATCAGCTTTCGAGGAATTAGAGCAAGAGCTCATGGCACTGTCAGCCAGGAGCTCTGCCAAGACAATTCCTGATGCCCCCTGCGATAAGGAGGAATGGATCGAATTCCAGGACAAAAAGAAAGCCAAGAGGTCCAGACGCAAAAAGGCGAAAGCGACGGGGTCGACCGTGATGGAGAAATCTGACATGGGTGATCCTGATGAACGGAAGCCTAAGGAGGGTGCGATGAGAGCGTCTCTGGAAGGAAGTCAGTGACCAGCTGAAAAGAGGCCAAGAAGCGAAAGGTATGGAGTCCAGGAAGAAACATCCGAGGGGGAAAGTCTGAGAGAGGTGGACCCGCAGTGTGTGTCGGCTTCAGATCTGGTGAATATCGATGACCCAGCCTCTCCTAATGAGGGGGAGGAGGGGTCTCCGTTAATTTCTGGCGAGAGCAGCCTGGACTCGGATATGGACAATGTGAACTTTAAAAAATGACTTCGCTTAAAGTTGCCTCACTAAATGTGAGGTCCCTAAAGGGCCCTAGCCATAGGGCCATTTTATTTTCTTTCCTAGAGACTTTGGACTGTGACTAGTGATGGGCGAATTTGCGCCGTTTCGCTTCGCCGAAAAATTCGCGAAATTCGCGAAACGGCGAAAAATTCGCGAAACGGCGCCGGCGTCTCGTTTTTGACGCCGGCGCCCGTTTTTGACGCCGGCGGCCGTTTTTGGCGCCGGATTTTCGCGGGCGTTTCGCGAATTTATTCGCTGGCGGCGAAACGCAAATTCGCCGCAAATTCGCCCATCACTAACTGTGACCTCTTTTTCCTCCAGGAGTGTGCAATAGAGAACAGTATGGACTATGCAAACCTTAAAAAGGACTGGAAGCTGGGCTTGTCTGTTTGGTCAGGCTCTAACGAAACTAAGCCTGCTGGGGTAGGGGTTCTCCTTTGGGGTCCACACTTGCATCAGGTCATCTCCTCTGCTGGTTGGAGGAGATTTTAATTGTGTTTTTACCGGCGAAAAACGACAAGGAGGTGACCCAAACAGAAAAGACAGAACTTCTTATTTATTGCAAAATTTTACTGACGATCTAAAGTTAAATGGCAAAACTGATATGAATGACATTTTAAACCTAACCTTCAATTTTTATCAACTTTTTTAATGAAAAGCAAATTGACTTCTCTGTTTTAAATGATTGTCTTAAAGTTTTAGAGTGTAAGTTAAGTTTTTTAGACCAGGAAATGTTATCTAAAGATATTACCATAGATGAGCTTTTACCTGTTTTTAAAAGTTTTTTATTTGGTAAATCTCCTGGTGAAGAGGGGATTGTTTTTTTTACTGTACAAAGAGGCTTTTAATGTTAATATTTTACCCCCCTCCTGGTGAAGGGGGATTGTTTCTATGCTTTTTAAAAAAGGTGATAAGGAGCGTCTTGAAAACTATAGGCCTATCACTCTCCTAAATGTTGATTATAAAGTTATGGCTAAATTAATTGCAATACGTCTTAAACCCTTTGCAGATAAACCAATTCATCCCGACCAGGTCAGTGGGGTGCCTGGAAGGAGTATGGCCGAATCCCTAAATGTGGAAAGAGATGTAATTTGGTATTGCTAAGAGAGAAGCCAACATTTAGCCATTTTATCTAGATTTTGAAAAAGCCTTTGATAGAATTTCGGCTAAGATCTCATATGGTCTTGCCTTAGGCATTTGCGGGCCCCTTTGCTTGGCCTTGTGTTCCTTCCTGCGGGTTGGAACCTTGCTGCTATCAGGTACTTGGCAGTTCTCGCAAAATACCAAAGGAACCCTGCCCTCTGCCTTCCTCCCTTTCAGTCCGGTTGGGAGGCATGCTGCAATTGGGGACCAGGTATTATCCCTCACTACCGAGGTAATATGGCGATACCTCCGGAAGCACCAAACACAGTACGGCTGTATTTTCCTAAGGAGAGAAAAGAAACATATTGTCTTCGGCATATCCAGAAAGACATCATCGAGGAATTATTTGGAATGTAAGTTTTTCAACAGCAAGGATTCTTCGATATATATCCTTTATCAACGCAAGTAAATTGCGAACATGTTACATGTGGAGTCAGGAGAAGTCTGCTTATCCTGCTTTAAAGGAAATTACCTTTGTTGTTAATGAATCCAGAAATAGGACCCCTGTGATGGTCCATCTGTATAACCCTTTTGTACGTGACAACGAGATTAGGATCTTCCTGAGTCTATACTGTAGTTATGTATCCCCAGGAGAAAGAAGAAAAAACATCTTTGGAACTTTTAATGGCTTGCGGAGGTTCTGGGTAGAATTTAAGAGAGATTCTGAGGGGACTGGCGGATATGCTCACCCTCCACAGAACTTTTCTATTGGAAACAACAATGGCTATTTATACTACCCAGGCCAACCTCTGTTCTTTCTGTAATTGTTTCCAATTTGGTCACACAAAATTGTAATGTGATAAGGATTTTTGTTGCCGCAATTGTTTCATGCCGGGCCACAGGATAGCAGATTGCCCAGTGGCACGAAAATGTCACTTAAGTAATTCAGTGGAGCACTTGGCCGAACAGTGTCCGACAATGATGTTGGTTGCCTCTGGACGGCTTTTTTCTGAGGTGGTGAAAGGGAAAGAAAAGGTAACAGAGGCAATTATGAAGGCAGTTCCTCCTCCTCCAGCATCAGAGACTCTGGTGCAGGTCGATCCTTCAAAAGTGATGGTAATTAAGGATGTGCCTGATCTGTTGAGTGGAGAGGGGATGACGTGGTACCGAGTGAGGTTCCCCCCAAATAAATGGAAGTGGACAAAGCTTCTTTGAAAAAGAAAAAAGACATTTCTTTACAATGGAATAGACAAATTTTCAAGTTCAGGAGAGGGAGAGGGTGGGGAATCTTCGGTGGCTAAAGACTCTGATTCCTCAGCTCCCTCAGCGGCTTTTTTGGATCCAGAGGAAGTTGTTAAACTAACAGAGACAATGAAAATTGTAAAAAGTGACTAAAGAGGATTCAAAAAGTAAAAAATCAAAAAAGGGTGTAGAAGAGATGAAGAGAGTTAAACATGATGATGATGCTCTTACTTCTGCTCCTAGAGCACGGGCTAGAGGTGGGCCAGCTAAGACGAAACCGGGGACTTAATGTTTTGAAAATATTTTTCTTCTTCCTTAAATGCCATTTAAGATTGGCTCCTTAAATGTTAGGAGTATAAAATTGGTTAATAGGAGAGCTGCTGCTATTTTTAAGATCTTGTCTTTGCTTAACCTAAATATCTTGTGTTTACAGGAATGTAATATCTCAGAGGAACCGAAAAAATGTTAAATGGGATCACGGACCAGCAGTGTGGTCTGTAAGTGGAAAAAGAAATGAGGGTTTGGGAATTTTGTTCAAAAGTTATGATTTTGTGGTTAAGGAAATTATTCCAATTGAGTTATTTTTGAATATTTGTGGTGTACAAGTAAAATTGTAAATGTATATGCTCCTGCGGGAAAAAAAGAGAGAATTGATCTCTCTGAAAAAATTGTTTCTTTTTTTGGGTGGGAAAGAAAATGTAATTTTAGTGGGTGACTTTAATTGCATTTTAAAGAGAGAGGATAGAAGTAATCAAAGTAGTGGGGATGTGGATAAATCGGGAAAAATGCTAAAAGATTTAATTTCTTTATTTAAGTTACAGGATGCATATGAGTTAAAAGGGAATGGTGACAATCGTTTTACATATTACAGTGATAGTGACAAGGTTTTGTCAAGAATCGATGTTTTTTTTCAAAATCTTTTGATATTCTGAATTTCAGTGTGAAAAGACTGCTGTTCTCGGATCATGGATGCATAAAATGTGAAGTAAGTATAAATGGGGAGAGAGAGTATGGTAGAGGTGTGTGGAAGCTGAATATTGCTTTGTTGGAAGATGAAAATGTGAAAAAATAATATAAAGTATGGTTTAAAAAATGGGAAAAAAAGAGAATTGATTTTGGAGATGTGTGAGTCAAAATGATTCTTTTTGGAGAGTTTTTATTCAGAAAAACAGAGAGACTGTGTATTAGAGAAAGAGTGTTTGGAGGTTTTGAATGAAGGACTGCAGTATGAAGATAAAGAAGTGTTATGTGAAGACTTGATGGAAAGTGAGGTGAACGATTGTGTAAAAAGTATGAAGAAAGGGAAAGTACCAGGGAGCAATGGCTTGCCAGTTAAATTTTATTGTGAATTTTGGGAAATACTTGTAAAATATGTGCTAAAGTATTGAACGATGGAAGATTGATTATTAGTATGAAAGAAAGTATAATTGTGTTGTTGTACAAGAAGGGTGATAGGAGAGATTTGAAAAATTGGAGACCTATCTCATTATTGAATGTTGATTATAAAAGTGTAGCGAAGATAATTGCAAATAGATTGAGGAGTACGAATGGTTGGAGAAGAACAAAATTAGTGAAAGTTTGTTCTGTTTGGGTGATGTATTGTGGGATGTAAAAGAAAGAAAACAGATGGTAGCGATGGTCGCCATTGATTTTGAAAAGGCATTTGACAGAGTAGTGCATGATTTTATGTTTAATGTGTTGAGGAAAATGGGTGTACCAGAATGTATGATAGGATGGATTAAATGCTTGTATGGAGGAATTTATTGTAGAGTGCAAGTCAATGGTTTCTTTACAAAGAAGGTACGTTTGGAATCGGGTGTGAGATAAGGATGTCCTCTTTCGCCAATTTTATTTATATGTGTGATTGAACCTTTAGTGCGTAGTATTATGAGGGATAAAATTGTACGCGGAATAGAAGTGCCTGGAAGTGATGGAAGAGGTTTGAAAGTTATTGCATATATGGATAAAATTACAGTAGTATGCAAGACACAAGCAAGTCTGCAGAGAGTGAAAATATGGATTGAGTGTTTTTGTATGGCCAGTGGTTTCAAGTTAAATGTGGATAAGAGTATGTGTAAGATATTTGGTGAATGGAAAGAAAAATAATTGTGTGGGTGGCCTGTGTGTAAGGAAGGAATTGAAATATTAGGAGTTGCGTTTAATGAGGATATGAGAGGCTGTGAGAGCTGGGAAAAGGTAAATGGCAGAATGAAGCAGAAAATGGATTTTTGGACACAGATCATTAACAATAGAGGGAAGGATTCTGGTTATTAAGTCGGTTATTATGCCTATTTTACTGTATTTGAGTATTATTTTTCGACCTTCGGATCAGGCCCTGAAGAAAATTATTCGTTTAATTTTCTGTTTTCTGTGGAACTCAAAAATGGAAAAATTACAGAGAGGAAAAGTAATGAAAATGAAAAAAAATGGTGGAAAAGGAATGGTAAATGTAGAATTGTTCCTAATGGTAAAGTATGTAAGTTTATGTATAAAAACAAGCAGAAAAGAAAATATAACTGGATGCATGGTCAGATATGTGGGAGGAAACGTGTTAAGAAGATATGGGTTATGGATTTGAGAAAACCGATGTTTTAATCCTCCATGGTTTTATGTAAGAATTGGGAGGTTTATAAGAAGAAATAATTTGGAAAATGCGAATGTGAATGAGTGGTGTGAAAGTCAAAAAATAATGGAAATTTTTTGTAGAAGGGAAGAGATGGAGGCAGTGGACGGTTTGAATGTAAGTGAAAGTAAAGAAGTGTGGAAAAAGGTGTGTAGTAAAGATCTAATAAATCGGCAAAAAGATCTAGCCTGGATGTGTGCACAGGGCTGTTTGCCAACGAGGGTTTTCCAAAGGAGAAGGAGGTTAGTTAATAGTGAAAATATTATATATGTCCTTTGGGAATGTAACTATGCAAAAACAATTTGGGGGAGAATGGGGAAACTAATAAAGGGTTTTACAGGAATTGAATTATTAACATATAATATGATGTTGTTTGGCTTGTGTGGGTTGACTGAGGAGAAAGCGAGAGTATTGTGGATTATTGTAAATTGTATTAAAGACGTTTTGTGGGATATGAGGAATATGTGTGTTTTCAGGAACTGTGAGATTGATGAGGATGGATGTGTGGCATTGATCTGCAGCAGAATCTTCTATGTCAGGGGTCCCCAACCTTTTTTACCCGTGAGCCACATTCAAATGTAAAAAGAGTTGGGGAGCAACACAAGCATGAAAAAGTTCCTTGGGTGCCAAATAAGGGCTGTGATTGGCTATTTGGTAGCCCCTATGTAGCCAGGAATTCAAAAATAAACACCTGGTTTGAGGACACTGGGAGCAACATCCAAGGGGTTGGAGAGCAAAATGTTGCTCACGAGCTACTGGTTGGGGATCACTGTCCTATGCGATAGAAAAAAATATGGTATTGAGGCATAAGGGATAGTGATGGGCGAATTTGCGCCGTTGCGTGATTCGCCGCGAAATTCGCGAAACGGTGAAAAATTCGCGAAACGGCGCCGGCGTCTCGTTTTTGACGCCGGCGCCCGTGTTTTCGAAGCCGGCGCCCGTGTTTTCGAAGCCGGCGCCCGTGTTTTCGAAGCCGGCGCCCGTGTTTTCGACGCCGGCACCCGTTTTTGGCGCCCGTTTTTGATGCCGGCGCCTGTTTTTTCGGAAATTTTTTTTTGACGCCGGCGAATTTTTGCCGCGAATTTTCACGAGCGTTTCACGAATTTATTCGCTGGCGGCGAATCACGCAAATTTGCCGCGAGTTCGCGCCTGGCGAATAAATTCACCCATCACTAATAAGGGATATGGAAATACAGAAAATGGAAATTCTGTTTTTTTCATCTTTAAGAAAATAAGTTTGTTTGTTGGAAGTTATGATAAATCAATGATGTCAATGTAAATGTTAAAAATTGATTTTATGTTTCTTGATTTTTTATAATACAGAATAAAAAAAAATCTGTTCTCATCAGTTTAATATCTGATATGTCCCCTATCTGGGGACCATATATTAAATGGATTTTTGGAAGAGGGAGATGAAATAAGAGCTTGCTCTGTCCACTCCACGCATCGACCTGGTATTGCAGTACCTTCAGGACCGGTGCACTTCTCTTACTCAGTTTGAAAAAGCAGAAAAAGAAACAAACGAGCAGCAAGAGCAGCCCAAGCAAGCAAAGTTTTAGAGGACAAGCAGAACGGAAGAGAGAGTCACGGAGGAAGCAGACGGTGGTGCACAATGCGTGGCTGCAGCATGACAGGCCAGCAGAAGCACAAGAGAGAAAAAGGCAGGCAGGCGTTCCGTTTGGTAGTTGTCTTGTGATCCTGGGTTCAGCTGTGAGTTGTTGCAGGAACGAGCTGATTGCATCATCGAGCTTGTTGTGGCTGTCAGAAAGTGGCGGGGCTATGCAAATAAGGTGTGCCGGGGCAGTCAGGAAAGTGCTGGGAGGCTGCGGGCCTCAGGCTGGCGAGCCCGATGAAGGGCCGAAACAGGGCTGGAGCCAAGGAGGGCCTGGGGCTGGGAGCCCCCACGGACTGGAGCCGGACTGGATGTGGTGTTGCCTGGATGTGGTGTGGGCTTGAGCAGGAGGTGTGCTGCCTGCCGGGGCCCAGCCCTCCCTCTCCCCAATGAGTCATCTCTAGCCTGGCTCTGGGGCCGTCTGCGCGCTCGCCTCTCGGGTTATCACTTCTCTGCTTTTTGGCTGTGATCAAGTGTAAAAACTGAGGAGCTATACGTAGCTCTGTGGGATCTCATCGGCCCTGACCTGCTCGAGCTGTTTGAGGAGATGGTGGTGGAGGGTAGAATACCCCCAGTTGCTGAGGGAAGGAATGATCACCATCTTGTACAAGCAGAAGGGGGAGAGAAGCGACCTCAAAAATTGGCGGCCCATCTCACTTCTGAATGTGGACTACAAGATCCTAGCCAAGGTACTAGCCAACCGGCTTAAGACTGTCATTGGGCAGATCGTCGACCCCGACCAGACTTGCAGCATCCCAGGGCACCGAATTCGCAGATAGCCTTGCTCTCATTAGGGAGACGGTGCATTACATCAAAGATCGCCGTGTTCACGCGACCCTGGTCAGTCTTGATCAGAAAAAAGCCTTTGATTGTGTGTCCCATGTCTTCATGAACAAGGTCCTTCGCAAGTTTGGATAGGGGGAAATGTTTTGTTCTCATGTCAGTCTCATGTACCGTGATATTGTCAGTCTGGTGTTGGTGAACGGCTGGAAAACTGACCCATTTCCAGTTTTGTGTGGGGTCAGACAAGGCTGCCCTCTCTCACCTCTTCTTTTTGTTTGTTGTATAGAGCTCTTCGCCGAGTGCATCAGACGGAATCCAGAGATCAGAGGGATCACCGCACCAGGACCTCCCAGATCAAGTGTTTGCTGTACATGGACGACGTGACCATCTTCTGCGCTGACCAGCCGTCGGTGAGAGCTCTCGTCCAGACCTGCGAGGACTTCGGCAAAACTTCAGGAGCTAAAGTCAACTGTGGAAAGTCAGAGACCCTGCTCTTCGGAGAATGGAACCTGACTTCGGACTCTGTCCCCTTCTCTATCAAGTCGGACTTCATCAAGATTCTTGGAGTTTGGTTTGGTGGCGAGGGCGCTGCCCTGAAGTGCTGGGATGAAAGAATGGCTAAAGTACGACAAAAGATTGGCCTCTGGAGCCTCAGAGACCTCACCATCGAAGGGAAGACACTGGTGCAGTGGAATGAGATTCTTCCTGTTCTTCAGTACATGGCTCAGGCCTGGCCTCCACTGGCTACGGTCTGCAGGGCCATCACAAGGACAGTGTTTCACTTCATCTGGGGCTCCAAGATGGACAGAGTAAAGTGGTCAGTTATGTACAAGGAGCCCTGCAAAGGTGGGAAAGGTGTCCTCGATATCCCCACCCTGCTGAGAAGCTTCTTTGTGTGCAACTGCATCCGACAGAGCATCACCTGCAAAGACAAGGACTCTGCAGGCAGCTCTATGTCTCGCTTTTTACTGTTGCCACTCTGGCGCGTGCTAGGGTGGTACAAGTGGGACATCTCCTACCCATTCAACTTGAACACCCCATGGTTTTTCCTGGATGTTACAAAGTTTGTGAAAACCATCTGGAGGGAGTCACCTGGCCACCTTTATTGAGTCCCCTGTGAGTCTTCCTGAAGATGTTTTGCGCATTTTGTAATTTTCCTCTGTTGAATCTGAAAGAGAGGAGGAGATGCAGGTTATGAGACAAAATGTTGTAAAGGAGAAGCAGAGTGAGGGCGGAGGGTGTGCCAAGAAACAGAGAGTTGAGGGGCCACCTGAAAGTTCATCTGAAAGACCACCAGAGATGTCAGATATGGACTCTGAACCTTCTGAGATTGTGTATGACTCTGGGGTAAAATGAATGAATGAGTCTGTAAAACCACAAATCTTATGAATGGCTTTAAGGCTATTATCCCTTAATGTAAGGGTCATCCATTCGAAAGTAAGGAGAGCGGCTGTTTTTGATTTTTTTATTGTCGCAAGATGCGGATATTTTATGTTTGCAAGAATGTGGTTTAAAAGATGTTCCGTTAGAGAATGAATGGCCATGTGGTGAAGCTATTTGGTCTGTCGCAAATGTAAATAAAAATAAGGGAGTGGGTGTATTGATCAAAAATAAGAATGTTAAAGTAATTTCATATACTGTAATAGTCCCTGGTCGAGTAATGCTGGTTGACATCGATTTTTTTGGAGAACAGTTTCAGTTATTTAATATATATAAAAAAAAATGAGAGGTTGGAAGTTTTTGAGACCTTGAGATTTTGGTTACACGGGAGGGATCCTATTATTATTTTGGGTGATTTTTATTGTATCTTGTCTAGAGATGGGAGGTCAGGGTCTATGAAATCAGAGATTGATGTAACTGGAAAATTGATTAATAATATAATGGCAGATTTTGATTTAAAAGAGGTTTCTAATGTATTAGGTTTGAAGGATGTGGATTTTACCTTTTTTTCTGACAAAGGGGGTATTTTTTCTAAGATTGATTTTATTTTTGTGTCTAAACATTTTTCAGTTGATAATTTTGAAACTAGACCAGTGGATTTTTCTGATCATGTGGGGTTGTGGTGTGGGTGTACTTTAAAAGACGGCATACAGTGTGGCCGGGGTATCTGGGTATCTGGAAAATGAACTTAAAGTTGTTGGAAGATGAGTCTATTAGGGATTCTTTTGTTGGTTACTACAAAAAATTAGTAAGAAGGAGAAAGGAATTTGGGGATATTTTGAAGTGGTGGGATTGGGTGAAGAAAAAAATCTGTTGTTTTTTTTTAAAGGAAAAGGGTATGAAAAAGCAAAAGAGAAACGGGTTTTATATAATGGGTATCAAAAGAGATTGGTGTTCCTAGGTAAATTGAAAGGAATGGATATAGAAGTAACTAATGAAATTGCAGAAATTAAAAAGATTAGTGATGGGCGAATTTTTTCGCCTTGTTTCGCTGAAAAAAATGACACCCATAGACTTGTATGGCGGCGTGCGTCAGAAAAAAAAGACGCACTTCGAAAAAAATTTCGCTGCTCGACAATTTTTTTTTTGACACCCATAGACTTTAATGGGTGTCTGCGACAATTCGCCGGTGGCGAATTTTTGGCAAAACTAAATGGCTCAAATTCGCCCGTCCCTAAAGAAGATTAGAAGGTTTTTGGAGGAAAACTATTATTTATCAATCTAAAGTTGAGCATTTGGAATCTGCATCCACTTCTTTCCAACTCCTCCTCCCATCTTACTTCATTTTCCTTTCATCCTTCTCTCTTTCATTCCCCGTTTCCTTTTTGTTTCTTTAATACTCATTCAGTAGATGCTTAGCAGGCACTAACACATGGTTCATATTGCGTCAGAGAAATTTTGCCTGAACTTGAGATCCTCCCAGATTTGTGCCATACTTTGGTATTACCAGCAAGCGGATTTTCATCTTGGGCTTCCTATGTTCTTCTCTGCTTTCCTTGGTTTAACATACTTTCTAGATCAACCATGTCATGCATATTGTCATATATGTTTCATGTGCAGCTTTCTGTATTCCTGCTGTGAGTTTTTTTTTTCAAAACCAATAAATATATTATTTAAAAAAAAAATATTTTGAGTAGTATGAAAAGAAATAAGACACCTGGTGATGATGGTATTCCTGTTGAATTTTAGTTGAAGTATGTCAATATATTTTTAATACAGGTATCATTTCAGAATCGATGAAAGGTGGTGTAGTTACTTTGATGTTAAAGAAAGGAGATAGAAGGGAATTAAAAAATTGGCGACCCATTTCTTTACTTAATGTTGATTATAAATTAATAGCGAAATCTAGTCGGTTAAGCGGGGTTATAGATCAGGTGATTGGAGAAGAACAAGCATGTGCAATTCCGTGTAGATGCATTTCGGAGAATTTAATTTTGTTTAGAGATTTAATTCAACATGTAAAAGATAGGAATTCTACAGTTTTGGTGTCATCAATTGATTTTGAGAAGGCGTACGATCGAGTTTAGCATGAATTTTTTTTTAATGTGTTAAGTAAAATGGGGATTCCTGAGAATATACTGAAGGTTATTAGAGAATATACTGAAGGTTATTAGAGGGTAGTGATGGGCGAATTTATTCGCCAGGCGCGAATTCGCGGCAAATTTGCGCGTTTCGCCGCCAGTGAATAAATTCGCGAAACGCCCGCGAAAATTTGCGTCAAAAACGGGCGCCGGCGTCAAAAATGACGATTCGTGAATTTTTCGGCTAAGTGAAACGGCGCAAATTCGCCCATCACTATTAGAGGGTTGTATATTAACGCGTTTAGTAGAGTTTTGGTTAATGGGTATGTAAGTAGTAGATTTTATGTTAAGGCGGGAGTACGACAGGGTTGCCCAATGTCTCCTTTAATGTTCATTTTTGTTATTGAAACTTTAATTCGTTTGATTTGGCAAGATAAAGTTATGAGGGGTATAGAGATACCAGGGAGTAATGGAGATTCCGTAAAAGTGTTAGCTTATATGGATGACGTTTGTATTATTTGTCCATCTTTTATGGCTATGAGAAGGGCCAAATTATTGGTTAGATATTGATATAGAAATAGTAGATGAAGAAATTGAAATTCTAGGTGTTATGTTTAGTGATAATTTAAAAGGAGTGAAAAGTTGGGACAAAATATACAATAAAATTGTTAAAAAACTGATTTTTTGGAATATGAGGCTATTATCCTTAGCTGGAAAAGTGTTAATTATTAAGGCAGTTATTCTACCAATTATTTTATATTTGAGTAATGTAATTCCTCCATCTAAATTGATGGTAAGGAAAATAGATAGGTTGTTATTTATTTTTTTCTGGGGGTCAAAAATTGAGATAGCAAAGAGAGAAATTGTGCGTAAAGGAACAAAAAATGGTGGATGGGGCTTTCCAGATGTAGAAAAATTTATTATGACCCATTATTCTGTGTTAATTATTAAATCATTAGATAAAAGTAATAAAATGTCTTTTATGGTTAGATATTTGGGAGGTTGGATGTTTAGAAAACTGAGTTTATGTGAAAACATTTTGAGTCATCCCATTGCTTTTTCAACGCCTCAGTTTTATTTAGGTATTGAGCAATTTTGGAAGCAAAATAAGTTGTTGGGTAAAGAGGTATTATGTGATAAAGAAAATTCGTAAAGTTTTTGAAGAAAGAGAGCAATATAGTGTTTGAATAATAATCAAGCTGTGTAAGTATGGAAAAAAAATAGACTGTAAAGATTGTGTAAATAGAAGGACATAGTAAAAATGTCTGTGCACAATGTACTTCCAATTAGAGAAGTGAAAAAATGTGGTGGAGTAGAGAGTGCACTTCATGTGATGTGGAGTTGTGATTTTTCAAAAAATGTGTGGCAATCTATGAGTGCATTAATAAGAGAAATAACTGGAGTGAATAGTTTGTCCTGGAGCGTAGCTTTTTTTTGGGTTGTATAAATTAGATAAACTAAAAGCCAGGATATTGTGGTTAATCTTATGTTGCGTCAAAGAAGTATTATGGGATGCACGAAAGGATGCACTAAATATTTTAGTTTTCAAAAGACAGGAGCTTGATGATGTGAAAGACTGTGTAAATATTATTTTGAGTAAAATGTATGTATATTTTAAGTTTGATGGTAAAAGGATGGGGTTTGATGATGCGGAAGGAATATGGAAGGCAAAAAAATGCTGACATTTTGTGTAAACTGTTTTTTTTTGTTTTTTTTGGAAAAAAAAGTAACTATTATGATGAAATATTACTCATACAGTTGTATGATGGAATAACTGGTTTTAATTGGAGTAATATACCTGAATGGTAAAAAAAATAAAAAAAATATGTGATCAGTTTAATATCTGATACTTCCCCTATCTGAGGACCATACAGGGAGATGGAAGAAGAGCTTGCTCTGTCCACTCCACGCATCAACCTGGAATTGCAGTACCTCCAGGACCGGTGCACTTCTCTTACTAAGTTTGAAAAAGCAGAAAAAGAAGCAAACGAGCTCCGGGGAAAGGAAAAGCCCAGCAAGCGCAGCCCAAGCAAGCAAAGTTTGGGAGGACAAGCAGTGCGGAAGAGAGAGTCGTGGAGCAAGGAGGAAGCCTACGGTGGTGCACAATGCGTGGCTGCAGCAAGACAGACCAGCAGAAGCACGAGAGAGAAAAAGGCAGGCAGGCGTTCCGTTTGGTAGTTGTCTTGTGATCCCGGGTTCAGCTGTGAGTTGTTGCAGGAGCAAGCTGATTGCATCAACGAGCTCATTGTGGCCTTCAGAAAGAGGCGGGGCTATGCAAATAAGGTGTGCCAGGGCAGTCAGGAAGGTGCTGGGAGGCTGCGGGCCTCAGGCTGGTGAGACGATGAAGGGCAGAAACAGGGCCGGAGCCAGAGAGGGCCTGGGAGCCCCCGCAGCTGGGCCGACTGGATGTGGTGTTGCCTGGATGTGGTGTGGGTGGCGTGGGCTTGGGCCGGAGGTGTGCTGCCTGCCGGGGCCCAGCCCTCCCTCTCCCCATGGAGGCATCTCTAGCCTGGCTCTGGGGCCGTCTGCACGTGCGCCTCTCGGGTTATCTCTTCTCTGCCTTTTGGCTGTGACCAAGTGTTGCAAACAGAGGGTCCTTTATACTGGTGTGCCCTTACACCATCGGTATTATACCTTAAGTTGTATTCTGCTTTAGGGGGTGAACGTATCTTCAGGAACGAGCAGTGATCGCGTCTTGTTACGAGACGATTCATCATGGATTTTTCATCGAATCAGTGTGGAAGAGCTGGAGATCAAGGATTTGGTGGTGTTGGTGGAGAGAGACCTGGATTTGAGGAGAGGAAGAGGAGATAATTTTTTTCAAAGGACCTCAGGATGAAGGACACTATTCGTTTTGAGGTGGAGCCAGAAGTACATCAGGAGAAGGAGAAGGAGTATTTTTGTTTTCAGGAATTTCCTGCTTGTGGTGTTTATGATGCCACATTCACAAGTGAGATTTGTGATAAGATTTTTGATGTGTAACTTTTGCACAAGTATGATGCTGCATTTAAAGGGATAAAAGTTTTTCCTTTATTTCAAAACAAAGAAAGGATGGTGACTGTACACATATACAATCCTTTTGTTTCTTTCCAGGATGTGGAAGCTTTTTTGTTTACTTATTGTTAGAAAGTGACTTTTAAGAGTGAGGATCCCAATACTTTTGGAGTGGGAAAAGGAGACACCTTGTGACTCTTAAAAAAGACCCTGATGGCTATGGGGGTCAAAAACATCCTCCTCCTGTAATCTATGTTGGTGAGAGTAGAGGTTATCTTTTTTATGCAGGAATGCCTTCCTTTTGTAAAAAGTGTAAGGAGCATGGACATACGGAACAAGAATGTAAGCATTGTAAGGAGTGTATGAGTGCTTATCATAAAACGGATGAGTGCCCAAAGCTCTTTTGTAAAAAGTGCAAAGTACAAGGACATAAAGAACAGCAGTGTCCAAATCTTTTTTTGCAGTTGAAACAGGAGATTAATATTGTGGAGCAAGCAAAAAAGCCTCTGGAAACAAAGGTGATTGAAGCTGATACTACTCTTGAGCAGATTTCTGAGGATACCTGAGTCGATTCCTGAGTCGATTCCTGAATCGATTCTTAAACCTCTGGACTTAAACAATGAGACAGTTATGTCTGAGGAAAGTGAGGAGACAGAAGAAGAAATGTATTTGGAATTAAAAAGTCTGAAAAGAGGTGTTGAAAGCAGTCCAAAGAAAATGGGAAAAGATGAGCAAAAGCGTAAGAAAAGAACGAAAAAGAAAGCAAGTGTTGAGTATTCTCCGATTTTGTCTGGGGAGGATGAGTACAGAATTGAGGAATTTCCTTCTGGCCCACAGGATGCTGCAAATGAGTGCGGTGATAGGGGAGGAGTGTGTCCTGGTTTACAGGTGTCAAGGAAATAATTTTGAAAAATGTGTATAAATTTTTAAAGTTAAGCATCACTTAATTTAAGGAGTATAAAGTGCTCAATGAAAAGGGCCACTCTTTACAATTTCCTTGAAGGTGAAAATTATGACAATGTGTTGGAGTAGGAATTCTGTTAAAAAATAATGGGTTGAAGAAATAGTTCTGGGGAGAGCATTAATGGTCTCAGTAAATATGAATAGGATACATTTTAAATGTCTATGTGTATATGCTTCAACAGAAAAAGAAATGCGTGTGGAATTGTTGGAAACTCAAACTTTTTGTTGACAGGGTCAGAACCATTTATTATTGGGGGTGATTTTAATACCTCATGGTCAGGAGAAAAAGGGGACGTATGTAAGGATAAATCAGCCATGTGTTTAAAATCATTAGTTGTGTCTTTAAAATTGAAGGATGTTTGGATGGAAAGTGGAAACGACCTTTCTAAAATTGTGAGGAGAATAGATTATTTTAATTGTTTTTCTGATCATAAATTAATAACATGTTTAATTAAAATTTCAGAAGGTAATATTTTAAAATCAAACTATTGGAAATTGAATGTTACATTATTAGAAGATATTGATGTTAGAGAAGGATTTGTTAGATCTTATAAAATATGGAGGGAATCTAAAAAGAATTTTAAAAGTATTCTATTAAAGTGGGATAATATGAAAACATTTTTAAAGATTTTTTCATTCAAACAGGTAAAAAGAAGGTAAAAGAAAGGAGGAGACTGTATAGATCTTTAATTACGCAATTACAAATACTGTTACTGAGAAAAGTAGGGATTGATACAAGAGAAAATATGGAAGAAACTTAGAAGGAAATTAAAAAAATCTTGGAAGAAAAAGGGAAGCAAATTAAAAAGGTTTTATTGATACAATGGAAGGAGAAAGTTGATAAAAATGCTCTTAAAAATTGGAGACCTATAACTATTAAATACAGATTATAAAATTTTTGCAAAGTTATTAGCATCAAGATTAAAACAAATTATTTCAAAGGTAATAGAAGAAAATCAATATTGTGCAGTTCCAGGTAGGTCAATTACTGAAGCATTGTCCTTGATAAGAGATATTATTTGTGATACAAGAGAAAGGAATCAGAATATAATGGTAACATCTTTTGATTTCGAAAAAGCTTACGATAGAGTGGCTCATCATTTTCTTTTTAAAGTTTTGGATAGAATGGGTGTACCCTCTTTTTTTCTAAATCAAGTTTAAAGTTTATATAGTAAAAGTGTTAGTAAAATTTCAGTTAATGGATTCTTATCAAATGAGGTAAAATTGCTTTCTGGTGTAAAACAGGGATGCCCTTTGTCTCCAATATTATTTATTTGTGTTATTGAACCATTACTAAGAAGTATATGTCAAGATAAGGTTATTAAGATGGATGATGTTTATGTTATACTGAAAGATACAATAAGTTTTAGGAGAACATTAAGGTACATAGATTGGTTCAGTTGTGTATCTGGTTTTAAAGTTAATCTTGATAAATCTAGTAGTTTGATAATCGGGAAGTGGATTTTTGATTTTGAAATGAATTTACAGGTATCTAGAGAAATTAAAATTTTAGGTGTTTGGTTTTCAGAAAATGGTGATAATGTTAAAAATTGGGAGTCTTTATTGGAAAGAGTTAAATTGGGAGTCTTTATTGGAAAGAGTTAAAAAAAGCTATGTTTTTGGCGTCTAAGGGAATTAACCTTTGATGGGAAAATTTTAGTTTTAAAACAAGTAATTTTGCCAATCATTTTATACGTGTCAATGGTTTTTAGTCCTCCTTTTATATGGTTGAAAAGGTTTATTAGAGAGTTTGTCTTTTTGTGGGGTGTTAAAATGGAAAGATTAAAATAGTAAAATTTTAGCTTTTTCTCTTAAGACAGTTCTGTTTTCAAAATCGATTTTAGGGACTTTTATCAATTAGGTTTCTTATTAAAAAAATATAATTGGATATCTTTAGATCTTTCTAGACCATATGCAGAAGTTTTGCCTAAGCAATATATCATTTTAGAAAAGATTATATGTGATTGTAATTTAAAAGATTTATCTATTGAGATTTTGTCAAATCATAAAAAGATAAGTTTTTTAAAGAAACAAATGAGGTGGTATTAGTTAGCAATTATACAAGTGAAAAATCTATAAATATATGGAAAAATATTTCTACTATATTGATAAATGAACAAAAAGATTTAGCTTGGATAATTCATGATTGTTTGGTGACAAGGCAATTTAATCATAGAAGAGGATTGATTTGATTTGCTACATGTCCTAGAAATTCATGTGTTGTGGATGAGACTCCTATACATATATTTTGGAATTGTAAATATGCACGATTGGTATGGAAAAAAGCTGGTGTTTTTTTAAAATGGTTCAGGGGTTTACAAAATTTTTAAGTTATGAAAATGTGTTATATGGTATAGGTATCCCAAGTGAGAGTTTTAGATTAAGTTGGTTATTTATAAATTGTCTTAAATTTGCAATATGGAAAATAAGTAATTTTTTTTGTATAAAAGAGAATATATTTCTTCTGTTGAATGTATAAGATTTAGTTTAAGCTTCTTGTATATCTATTTTTGGATAGATGTTAAATATAATGGTATTGATGTTGCAGAGGAAAGATGGAAAACAAAAGAATGGAATAAACATTTTTAATTAAGAAAAAAAAAAAAATATATATATATATATATATATATATATATATATATATATATATATATATATATATATATATATATATATATATATATATATATATATATATATATATATAACAATGAAAAAAAATATATTTCACAATGATGGATTAAGGAATTTTAAGATCTACAGATTTTAACTACTCTGATCTGAGTGAAAAAAAAAAATCTGTTCTTATCTGTTTAATATCTGATACGTCTCCTATATGGGGACCATAAATTAAATGGATTTTTGGAACAGAGAGATGGAAGAGCTTGCTCTGTCCACTCCACGCATCAACCTGGTATTGCAGTACCTCCAGGACCGGTGCACTTCTCTTAGCAGAAAAAGCAGAAAAAGAAGCAAATGAGCTCCGGGGAAAGGAAAAGCCCAGCAAGAGCAGCCCAAGCAAGCAAACTTTGGGAGGACAAGCAGTGCGGAAGAGAGAGTCCCAGAGCAAGGAGGAAGACGACGGTGGTGCACAATGCGTGGCTGCAGCATGACAGGCCAGCAGCAGAACAAGAGAGAAAAAGGCAGGCAGGCGTTCCGTTTGGTAGTTGTCTTGTGATCCAGGGTTCAGCTGTGAGCTGTTGCAGGAACAAGCTGATTGCATCAACGAGCTTGTTGTGGCATCAGAAAGAGGCAGGGCTATGCAAATAAGGTGTGCCGGGGCAGTCAGGAAGGTGCTGCGAGCCTCAGGCCGGCGAGCCCGATGAAGGGCCGAAACAGGGCCAGAGCCAGAGAGGGCCTGGGACTGGGAGCCCCCGCGGCTGGGCCGACTGGATGTGGTGTTGCCTGGATGCAGTGTTGGCTTGGGCCGGGTGTGCTGCCTGCCAGGGCCCAGCCCTCCCTCTCCCCATGGAGGCATCTCTAGCCTGCTCAGGTTATCGCTTCTCGGCCTTTTGGTGAAGATCAAGTATCTGAAACCTCTAGGTGTCTGGAAACGTTGTCCCTTGGCCCTGTGGCATCGGCACTTAGTGTCTTAAGCCACTTGCTGCTATAAGGGGGCTTCCTATTCTGGACAATGAACGACTTTCCCCCCCGTCTCAGTTTACTCCTTGGATTTACTGAAGGCAATCCTTTACGATTATGGACGACAATCCTGAGATCGTGCCAGCCTATGCAAGGTACACCTCATCTATGAATGTGGTGCCATCGTGCCAGCCTATGCAAGGTACACCTAATCTATGACACGGTACACCTCATCTATGACTGTGGTGCAGACAACGTTCGAGGTCTGAAGTACATTGCTGTGGACGTGTTGAGAGACATCTTCTCCATCCAGCTTAGAGAGATACTGGCAGTACAAGACTACCCAAAACGAGGACTCTATGATGTTACCTTCACTGGTACAGGAATCTTTTTGGACTTCATTAAGAAAGCCAAAGATTTAATAGATTATTCCAGGGATAAAGATTGTTCAACACATCCTGGAGGAGACCCGAACGGTGGTGGTAAAAATGTATTCCCCCTTTATTGCCGAATCAGATGTAGCCATATATTTATCCGCCTACTTTAAAAATGTCAAGTGCTTGGGAATAATTTATAGTGAAAGTCACTTGTATCAAAGACTCTAATGTAATCGGCGGTGTACGCTTGCCTCCTGTCTGTTTTAAGTTGGGGAATGTGAATGGAGACTTTTTTTTCCCAGGAATGCCACCATTTTGTCGTTTCTGCAAAAAATATGGACACGAAAAAGAGAACTGTGTAGCAACCTGTCCAAATTGTGCTAGTACAGAGCATTTTTTGGAGGAGTGTCCAATGGATAAAAAAACGCAGGCTTTGTTTTCGTGTTGGACACCTTTATGCAAATTGTCCTCATCGAGCTAAGAAACAAGCAAAGCCAGCAGAGCAAGCCAAAGCTCATCAAGATACTGCTGCAAATTCTTCCAGAGATTCTTTTTCAGCAGGAGGAAAAGCAGCAGAAATAACAGCAAAGAAAGTTTCTTCCTTTCCTTCTTCAAATACTGCAAAGACATCATCAGAACCACAGACTTCAGAAGAAAAGAATGATGACTTTGATGAGCAACTCAACACCAGACAGCAAAGACGTTTGAATCGTCAAAATATCTTCACCAAAAAACAGCCTTCTGGGAAGAAAGAGGAATCAGATCCAAAAGTTTCTGAAAAAAAGTGAAACTATGTCAGTAAAGAGACAAAGGGTTCAGACGGGTGTCAGCTATGCCGAAACGGTAAAGAAAAACTCCTTTGTCCTCAGCCGAATTTGTTCCTGAAACAACAGACTATGTCTATGGAGGTTCCTGATGTTATACTTGACCCAGAGGGTGTTCCTACAAAAGGTCCAGAGGGAAAGGTTAAAAAAAAAGGCTGAGACTTTTGAATGCACGATATGGTCTCCAGGAGAAAATCAGGATGAAGAAAATGCTGAGGCCCCATCTATTTCTTTTCCTACTTACAGTATGTTCCTCTTCCCAGAGATGAAATAGAACCATGTGAAGAAGAATGTTCTCCAGTTTCCACGCTGTGTACTGTGGATTCAGGATACCTTGTATTTGGCTGGTAGAGAAAATTTATCTGTATTTGAGGAAGATTTGTGAGGTTTTTTTTTCTCTCTTTTTTTTCTCTCCATGTCTTCCATCAAAAGAATTTTAAAAGCAAAAGTGAGAAGAGCTGCCCTTTTTAGTTTTTTTATCAACATTAACTACTACAGTCCTTTTCTTACAGGAATGTGGCATACAGCACAATTTAAATTACAAGAAATATGAAGAAGATTGGAATTTTGGCCCATCAGTTTGGTCAGGAACAAACGGGTCCACCTCAGCTGGTTTAGCCATCCTTTTTAAAGGAAATGTTCGTATCGATTTTAAACAAGAAATTTTACCAGGAAGGATTTTATTGGTGAAAGCTTTTATTGATAGTTTTAAGTGGCAATTTTAAAATTTTTATGGGTCACCAGAATAAAAAGAAAAGAATTGAGATGTTAGAAATGTTACCTTTTTTTATTGACGTTTCTTGTCCTTTGATTTTATCTGGCGATTTTAACTGTGTTCTTAAGGGGGAAAAGCGTTTTACTCAGACAAAAAGTTGAAATTATGATAAATCATGTTATGCTTAAAAATATTATGTCTGATTTCCATTGATGTTTTTAAACACTAACAAAAATCTAAGAGAAGATGAAGGTGTTACT
The DNA here is from genome assembly GCF_017654675.1 of Xenopus laevis. Lineage (NCBI taxonomy): Eukaryota > Metazoa > Chordata > Amphibia > Anura > Pipidae > Xenopus > Xenopus laevis. Next base: position 111,470,707 of record NC_054385.1, on the reverse strand, counting down.
TGGAGTAACAGTTCCTGCAGCTCCAGGATAGATTATGTATTCTCCTCTTGCCATACTGAACCTATTTTTTGTAAGCTGTTAACTAATATTTTCTCCGATCATAAACTTTTATCCTTTTCTGTTAAAACAGGTTTTAAAAGATTAAGGGGGAAAACTTCCTGGGAAATGAATGTTTCCTTTTTGGATGATCAACAAATTGGTTAGATTTTATTGATTTTTATCTAAATTTTAATGGAAATAGAGATCCAAATGTGCCGGTTGGTATATGGTGGGAACAAATGAAAAAAAAATTTAAGGTTTTTTTCATGAGAGCAGGAGTTAAGAAAGCCAAGAAAAACTGATTTTTTTTAGTGTTTTAAACTGTTGTTTGCAAACCCTATATAAGTTTAAAAAACATGATATTGATGTGGAAAATGACATCATTGAATGCAAGAAGGAAATTGAAGGTTTTTTAAAACAAAAAGGTAAAGAGGGTTTATTTTTAATTCAAAGGTAAAACATGTAGAGGAAAATGAAACATGCTCCAGGTATTTATTTAAGAAGAAAAAAGAAAATCAGGTTTTTATTGAAAATATTGATGGTGAAAAAGATATTCAAAGTATTTTAAAAAAGGTGTATGATTTTTATTCTGATCTTTTTAATGGAAAAAAGGTTGATGAAAGTTGTATTTGTGATTCTTTAAAAAAGTGTATTAGAATTTGAAGATCAATTTTTCCTGTCAAAACCACTAAGTGAACAAGAAATTTTAGAAACAATTAAGAGTTTTAAAAATGGTAAAGTCCCCAGGGACGATGGGATAGCCATCGGATTGTATATTAAGTTTGATGATGTTTTTAAGGATTCACCAAGGATTTACCACATTCATGGAAAAGAGGTGTTGTCTCTCTTTTATACAAAAAGGGAGAAAAGTCAGATCTAAAAAACTGGAGACCGATAACATTGTTAAACTGTGACTATAAAATTCTTGCCAAGATATGTGCAAACTGCTTGAAAAAGGTGATTGAAAAGGTTATCCATAATAATCAAGTATGTGGTATCCCTGGAAGAAATATTTGGGAAAATTTAAATCTTATTAAGTACATCATTGAAGATACGCAAAATAGAAATTGTATACTTTCGGTTTTAAGTAGATTTTGAAAAAGCATTCGATAGGGTTTCTCATTTTTATTTGTTTCGTGTTTTAAAAGCAATGGGTATACCAGATTTCTTTTTATTGTCTTTGAAAGCATTTTATGAAAATTATACAAGCAAAATTTTAACTAATGGTTTTATGACACAAGAGGTTGAGTTAAAATCAGGTGTAAAACAAGGGTGCCCTCTCTCTCCTTTGCTCTTTGTGTGCGCGTTAGAGCCCCTATTGTGTGCTATCATAAAAGACAAACAAATTAGAGGAATTCCTCTGCCTGGAAGCAGAGGTCTGGAAGCCAAGGTTTTGGCCTATATGGATGACGTGGTCTTTTTCTGTAGGGATACTCTTTCAATACAAAAAGTCTTAAAACAAATGGAATTTTATTATTGTGCTTCAGGTTTAAGGGTGAACTTAAACAAAAGTGCTATTTTAAATCTGGGTCAAATGGATCTGAGGGATGTACCGGTACCGGTGTCGAAAAAAATAAAAGTTCTAGGTGTTTGGTTTGAAGAATCAAATTATGGTTTAGAAAACTGGAACATGGTGACAAACAAAATAAATAAAAAAATCTGTATGTGGAACCTGAGAAAATTAACAATGGAGGGAAAAATTTTGATTATAAAAATGGTAATACTACCAATCCTGTTATACTTAAGTTTGGTTTTTCCTCCTCCAATGATTTTAATAAATAAAATCACTAAAGCATGTTTTACGTTTTTCTGGAGCTCTAAAGCTGAAAAGCTGAAAAGAGAAATTGTGTTAAAATCTAGGTAAAGAGGAGGGAAAGATTTTCCGGATTTAAAGGCATTTGATTTAATCAGATTTTTTACCTTGTGTCTTAATGCACTCTCTGAAAATTATTTTTGGTCATTTTTTATTTGTTATAATACTGTTTTTTTATGCAAAGAAATGGATGGTTTAAAACAATGTTAAGTAACACATATGCTTTTGAACTTCCAGTAAATTATAACATTTTGGAAAAAATAATGGTTTTGTATGATCTTAAGGGAAAAGATGTTAAAGATTTAAATGATGGAAAAAAGTTTGAAAATGAGTTCTGATGTTTGTACTGTGGGAAATTTTCCTGAAGCCAAATGCAAAGAAATATGGAAAATGATAAAGCTACCAAGATGTTTTAACTCTCAAAGATTTTTCTTGGTGTTGTGCACAACAATGTCTACCTTGTAGAGCATTTCAACATAGAAGGGGTTTGGGAAATTCCGCTATGTGTCCACGTGAGAAATGTGGTGAAGATGAGACAATTTTACATTTACTATGGACTTGTGACTTTGCAAAACAATTATGGATTAAAATTGCCCCTCTTTTATTTCGAATCGCTGATGTCAAAGACTTAAATTTGTATAATATTTTATATGGACTTATAGAATGCTCATCAAAAGATGGAAAAATAATCATGTGGAAAATAAATTGTTGCAAGGAAGCAATTTGGAAAGCTAGAAACATTTTGGTTTTTAAAAAAGATGTATTCACTGTAAATGATGTTTTAAAATTGGCTTTTAGTGAAATGTATTTATATTATCTTTTAGACAAAAAACAAAATGTACTTTTGTCAAAAAAATGGCTTTTACATCAATGGACTTTAAATCTTCATCAATGTTTTCATAACTTTAAAATGTTTGTATTCTTATCAGTTTAATATCTGATACGTCCCCTATCTGGGGACCATATATTAAATGGATTTTTGGAACAGGGAGATGGAAGAAGAGCTTGCTCTGTCCACTCCATGCACTGACCTGGTATTGCAGTACCTCCAGGACCGGTGCACTTCTCTTACTCAGTTTGAATAAAGCAGAAAAAGAAGCCGCAAACGAGCTCCAGGGAAAGGAAAAGCTCAGGCGTTTTCCATTTGGTATTTGTCTTGTGATCCCGGGTTCAGCTGTGAGTTGTTGCAGGAACGAGCTGATTGCATCAACAAGCTTGTTGTGGCCGTCAGAAAGAGGAGTGGCTATGCAAATAAGGTGTGCCGGGGCAGTCGGGAAGGTACAGGGAGACTGCGGGCCTCAGGCCGGCGAGCCTAATGAAGGGCTGGATCCAGAGAGGGCCTGAGGCTGGGAGCCCCCACGGCCAGGCCGACTGGATGTGTTGTTGCCTGGATGTGGTGTGGGTGGTGTGGGCTTGGGCCGGAGGTGTGCTGCCTGCCAGGCCCAGCCCTCCCTCTCCCCATGGAGGCATCTCTAGCCTGGGTCTGGGGCCGTCTGCGTGTGCGCGTCTTGGGTTATCGATTCTCGGCCTTTTGGAAAAGATCAAGTGTAGAAATACAGGAGATCGAAACCAACAAAAAGGTGTATCTCGAGACCCCCCCCCTGCTTGGCCTGATGGGATCGCCCTTCTTCGGAAGGACTTCGCCCGCCTGCTGCTATCGGGAAGGGGGCCAAACTCGGTACAACGCGCAACGAAAAAGAAAAAGAAAAAAGGGCAAGTGGTGGCCAGTGGATGGGAATACCTCCCCTTGAAAAAGGGGTAGATGGGAAACCGGAAGAAGCTGAACCAGCCATCTAGAAAAAAAAACAAGTAGCAGACCAATTGGGCAAAAGGCAGAAAAGCGTCGGAAAACTGAGGGGATCCAGCAGATGGTAGTATCTCATAAGACAGCAAAAAGAGAGAAACCAAAAGACGCTGGAGAGGAGAAACAGGGAGGGAAAGTCGTTCCCTCCTTGATAAAGGTGGGAGAAGGACTAGAAATCCCTGTTTCAAATGTCTCAGAGACGCCAGAAATCTAACAAGAAGGTCCTTGGGAAGCAAGCAAGGAACAGCCGAACCTGGGAAGCAAGCAAGGAACAGCCGAACCTGGAAAGCCCCCTGATAGGTGGCTTAAAGGCTGAGGCTGGGAAAAGCATAGCTCCATCGACATTAGAGGAAAAAGACCCTGTTAATCTGGAATTCCAGATCGGTTTGCCAGTTTTTTTGCCTAATCCCTCCATGTTGGAGGAAGATTTGAATATGAAGTGAAGGAGGAAGTTCTCCATCTGCATTATGGACTGTTGAAGATGTAGAGGATTTCAGCTCCGGAGACATGGACTGTCTGGCCGGTAAAAATTATATATCAAGTTTGTTTATTTGATAAATTGTTTTTTAAACCATGCATTTTATAAAGGGTCTATCTTTTAATGTGAGAAATCTAAGTGGAAAGACAAGAGCAGCTTTTTAATTTTTTATCGACTTTTACTGCAACTGTTCTCTTTTTACAGGAGTGCGGAATCCAGCATAGTTTAAGTTATATAAAATATGAAAATGAATGGATATATGGACCATCAGTGTGGTCAGGTTAAAATATATCAAAATCTGCAGGTACCGCTATTCTTTTTAAAGGGAATTTTTTAATTGACCATGTACAATAGATTGTACCAGGAAGAATCTTATTGGTTAAAGCTTTTATTGGTGGTATGAAATGGCAGTTTTTAAATTTTTATGGGTCACCGGATAAGAAGGAAAGGGCAGAAATGTTGGAGATTTTACCCTTTTTTTAGATTCCTCCTGCCCTTTGATTTTAGCCAGAGATTTTAACTGCATTTTAAAAGGTGAAAAACGTTTTACGCATTCAAAAGAGAGAGATTATGATAAAACGTCCATTATGCTTAATAACATAATTGTGGATTTTAAATGTTGTAATAAAAATACACCCGAAGAGGAGGGAATAACCTGGAGCAATAAAAATTGTAGCTCCAGGATTGATTTTGTCTTCTCATCCCAACAAATAGAACCAATTAAATGTAAGCATTTAACGAATATAAAATAAATACTGGTAAATCCAGAGATAAGGTAACTTGGAAATCGAATACTTCCCTTTTGGAAGATCTGCGAGTTATAAAAAATGTAGTACTTTATAAAACAATGGGTGTATGGTGGGAGAAAATGAAAAAGAAAATAAAGAAAAGTAAAAGAGAGAAAGCAATTTTTTTTTATAATTAAAATTGCCAATTACAAACTCTGTATAAAATGAAAAATTATGATATATAAGTGGAAAAAGAAATTCAGGAATGTAAAAAAGAAATGAAAAAACTATTAGAAAAAAAGAGGAAAATAAATAATTATTAATTCTAGAGTTAAACACCTAGAAGAAAATGAGAAATGCTCCAGATATTTTTTTAAGAAAATAACAGAAAAACAAAAATCTATTTAAGAAATAGATGGTGAAACCACCATACAAGGAATTTTAGAAAAAGTTATATGTTTTTATACGGATCTTTTTGATGAAAAGAAAATAGATAAGACTTTTTTTAGATGACCTCTTAGAAGGAATTACCCTGACTTTTAATAATGAATCAAATTTTTCCTTTTTAAAGCCTATAGTAGAGGATGAAATTTTAACTACTATTAAAAGTTTTAAATCTGGAAAAGTTCCAGGAGAAAATGGTATACCTATAGAAGTTTATGTCACCTTTTATGATATCTTAAGACGATTTGTATTTTATTTTTATTGAAGTTTTTAATGCCAAGTCCATTCCTGAATCTTGGAAAAATGTTATGGTCTCTTTGTTACATAAAAAAGGGGATCGAAAAGATCTAAGAAATTGGAGACCAATCACGCTATTAAATTGTGACTTTAAAATTATTGCAAAAATTTGTGCAAATCGTCTCAAAAATGAAATATCACATGTTATTCATGACAACCAGGTTTGTGGAATACCTGGGAGAAATATATGGCAGACTCTTAACCTAGTAAAAGATATAATAGAAAATGTAAAAGACCGTAAAGGTAAGATGGCTATATTGTCACTCGACTTCGACAAAGCCTTTGATAGGATCTCACATTTTTTTCTTTTTAAGGTTTTAGAAAAAATGGGTATACCAGAACAGTTTTTACTATCTCTTAAAGCTTTTTATGATGGACGTACAAATAAGATTTTAGTCAATGGTTTTAAGACACAGAACATTATGTTAAGATCTGGAGTAAAACAGGGATGTCCACATTCCCCTTTGCCATTTGTTTGTGCATTAGAACCTCTTTTGAATGCATTAAGAAAAGTTAAGCAAATTAAGGTAATTCCTTTACCAGGTGGAAGAGGGCAGGAAGTAAAATTGATTAGCTACATGGACGATGTGGCAGTTTTTTGTTCAGATGCACTCTCCATCGGAAAAGTTTTAAAACAAATTCAATTTTATTCAGAGGTCTCAGGTTTTAAATTAAATGTTAATAAGAGTAACATTTTAAATATCGGTGAAATAGATTTGAAAGATATAACTATACCGATAACTGAAAGTATTAATATTTTAGGGATACATTTTGATGAAGAAAATAAAGGAAATGAAAGTTGGAATATGGCATTACAAAAAGTGAACCAATAAATTAGTATGTGGGGATTGAGAAAGTTAACAATGGAGGGAAAGATCTTAGTCATAAAGATGGTGATCTTACCAGTTTTGTTGTATTTGAGTTTGGTCTTCCCTCCATCCACGGATATTTTAAATAGAGTAACAATAACATGTTTTATCTATTTTTGGGGATCAAAAATGGAAATATGAAAAAGAGAAATTGTAATGAATCCCAAAGAAAAGGGAGGAAAAGATTTCCCTGATTTTAAGGCTTTCCTTTATATTAAATGTTTTGTTTTATGCCTTAATACCCTGTTTAAACAAAATGCATGGTCTTGTCTTGTAAGATTTAATACTGATTATTTTATGAGAAGAGGGGGATGGTTTAAAACAGTTTTAAGTTCTTATGCTTTTAACCTCCCAAAAAATTATGTAATTTTAAATAAAATAATGACTTGGTATGATTTTAAGGGGATCGATTTAGAGGTTTTATGTGATAAGAAATTGTACAAAGTTTAAAAACAAAGAAAAATGTCATTAGTTGGAAATTTTAATGAAAATAAATGTAAAAAAATATGGAAATGGATACATTTGCCAGAAATTTTCAATTCACAGAAAGATCTTACCTGGAATTGTGCCCACCAATGCCTACCGTGTAGGGCTTTTCAACACAGGAGGCGCTTAGTGAGGACAGCAAAATGCCCCCGTGAGGACTGTTCAGAAGAGGAATCTGTCTTACATGTATTATGGACTTGCAAATTTTCAAAGACTATATGGACAAAAAATGTTCCATTATTATAAGAAATGACAGAAATAGCAGTTTTGAATTTTTATGTGATATTATATGGATGTGTTGAGTGTCCCTCTAAAGCCCAAAAAATTATGGCATGGAAAGTTATAAATGATAATAATAAAAGGAGTCACTATGGAAGGCACAAACATTTTATTGATTTTTTATCTGTGAATGAGGTTTTAAGTTTAACTTTTAGAGAAATGTATCTATATTTTTTATTAGATAAAAAGTATGATGAAATATTATATTTTTTAACTAAATAAAGAGAGCATACCTAGAAATGTATTGCTATTAAAAAACAAAACAAAAAAAATCTGTTCTTAGTTTAATATCTGATACGTCCCCCATCTGAGGACCATATATTAAATGGATTTTTGGAACAGGGAGATGGAAGAAGAGCTTGCCTCAGGCCGGCAAGCCTGATGAAGGGCCAAAACAGGGCCAGAGCCAGAGAGGGCCTGGGGCTGAGCCGACTGGATGTGGTGTTGCCTGGATGTGGTGTGGGCTTGGGCCAGAGGTGTGCTGCCTGCGGGGCCCCAGCCTTCCCTCTCCCCATGGAGGCATCTCTAGCCTGGCTCTGGGGCCGTCTGCGCGCATGTCTCGGCTTATCGCTTCTCTGCCTTTTGGCTAAGATCAAGTGTACTTGTACAGGAGATCTTAGCTGAATAGCTTTCGGAGACCCCCCCCTTGTTGGCCTTAGCAGGATCGCCCAACTTCGGTTGGACTTCACCTGCCTGCTGCTTTAGAGAAGGGGGCATTCCTGTGATAAACGGGTTGCGATCGCCAGGTGGACGGCAATCGAACGGCCGGAGAGGATTGGAATCTTCCTTTTTCTCTTAGTGTTAGCAAGCGAGTCAAGATGCCATTCTCCTTCGATTTCCCCCCTGGGGAATCCCGTTTGAAGAACACCATCCGGATCGAAGTCGAGGAAGAACATCGTGCCCTGAAGGACCTCAGATTCGTCGTGAGGGAGATACTCCTGGGAGTCTTTGGCCTAAGGAATGACAACATCTTGTGCCATCAGGACCAGGAACGGTGAGGAACATATACCATCACGTTCACGTCATTGGGATGCTGTGAAAACATCTACGCAGTCCTATCCCAGAAGGATTTGAGAGAGAGGAGAGGCTAGATGGTCTACATTTTGCCCTATTGTATGGGCAGGACGACATCCACCTGGTCGTCCATATGTACAATCCCTTCGTGGATACCGCTGATGTTGCCACCTTTCTATGGCGGTATTGCACGGAGGTCCACTTTTCCCATCTTGTCAAAGGTGGACAAGACCATTGGAATGGGAAGCAGAAATTTTTTGTAAAGTTGCGACGAGACCCTGACAGAATAGAGGGCTTTATGCACCCTCTGTCAAACTTTGCAATAGGCCGAAACAGGGGGTACCTATTCTACTCAGGTATGCCCCTGTATTGTCGTAATTGTGCTCGATTCGGGCACACAAAAGATACCTGCCCTGAAGACAAGCAGGCCCGGTGCAATAAGTGTGGGCAACCGGGCCATAACGCAAGTGCTTGTAAACTCCAGAAGGTATGCAATATGTGTGGGCAGGAGGGCCACATATATAAGGATTGCCCCCAGAAGGAGAAAAAAGGGGCAGGGCCTGTGCGGACAAAACCCGGTCCAGGGTCTGAGCAGAGGCCAGCAGCGGTTGCTGACCCGGCTAAGATGACCCTGGAGGTATCAGGTGAGCAACCCATGCAGTCGGCAAGTAGGACACCGACCAAAAAAACAGCCGCAGTCGAGAGAAGGGGCTCGTATGGACCGGAGAGGACTTCTGCTGGTCAGGAGCCTTCTGTGAAAGTCCAGAGCCTTCGTAGAAGGTCAATGGCGGATTTAGGTCAGGGGTCTGCTTTGCCACCGAAGCAAAGTGCGGTTAGGGTCCCGGGTGCCGTAGGGTCCTCACAGGCATTTGCCATTCTGATGCCTGTGAGGAAGGGCGAGAGCACCAGCCGCCGGGCATCCACATCATCTCTAAAGGAATTGAAGCAAGAGATAAAGGCATTGTCAGCCGGAAGCTCTGCAAAAACAATTCCTGATGCCCCCTCCAAGATGAAAAGAAGATCCGGAGGTCGCTACGACGTGGACGGGCAGAAGCTGCGAGGTCATCTGCGGCAGAGGAGTCTGGAACGGAGGATCCTGCTAGTCGGAATCCCAAAGAGAAAGCGACCGCCGGTGTGTCTCGGGGTAACTGGGATGGAAGTCAGCGGCCAGCTGAGAAGCGACCAAGGAGTTAGGTATCCGGAGTCCAGAAAAAAACATCTGACTCGAGCGAGGGAGAATGCCGGAGGATGGTCGACCCGCAGTTGTCGTCTGATCCGGTAAATATTGAGGATCCAGCTTCCCCTGAACAAGGAGAGGAGGGGTCCGAAATTATCTCTTGCGAGAGTAGTCTGGACTCTGATATGGACGATGCTGCTTTATAAACGTAACTATGAACTCACTCAAGGTCGCCTCACTCAATGTGAGGTCTTTAAAGAGCCCTAGGCGAAGGGCTGCTTTATTTTCTTACCTAGAGACACTGGACTGTGAACTTTTCCTCTTACAGGAGTGTGCTATTGAAAAAAGACTGGAAACTGGGTTTGTCTGTGTGGTCCGGCTCCAATGATACCAAGCCTTCTGGGGTGGGAGTTTTGTGCCGTGGCCCACACTTTTCTATACAAAATGTGACACAGATTATGCCCGGGCGAGCAATTTTAATTAATATGCTTTTTAAGGGTCTGGTTTTACGTATTATGTCTATGCCACTCCTGACAAACAGGAGAGGGCAGAACTGTTTGAACTTTTGCCTCTATTTTGTGTTGGGTCATCTCCTCTGCTGGCAGGGGGAGATTTTAACTGTGTTTTTACAGGAGAAAGTCGACTTGGAGGGGATCCCAACCAAAAAGAAAGAACTTCTTGCCTTTTAAAGAATTTTACTGATGATATTAAGTTAAAAGGTGCTTTTAAAATGCTTTCTAATAACCCTGATTTTACCTGGTCAAATGGGAGAGTTCAATCTCATATTGATTTTATCTTTTTATCAGATGGTTTTAACCCTTTTAAATGTGAAGTTTTAAACAATGTGTTTTCAGATCACAAAGTTTTAATTTCGCAGGTGGAAATGACGGGGGAAAAAAGGGTGAACAGAGGCCTTTGGAGGTTGAACACCCAACTCCTTGAAAACCCCCAAATCAGTGATAGGTTTGTGCGGACCTACCAGAGTTGGCAAGATAGGTGCAACCCCCGAGAGTCTATGCTGCTCTGGTGGGAGGGTACAAAACCTAAAATCAGGGATTTTTTTATTAAAGCAGGCAAAGAAGTAGCTTGAGGCAAAAAACAGTACTTTTATCTTTTACATTTACATTTGCAAACCCTTTTTAAGTTGAGAGATACTGATGTAGATGTTGAAATCATCTTTAACTCCCACGTGCAACACCTGGAGGAAGGTGAGAAATGTTCCCGTTTTTCATTAAAAAGGTTATGGATAAAAAAGAGTTAATTTTATCCGTGGAAGGGAAGACCGCAATGTGATATTTTAAATGTGGCTTTTAACTTTTACCAACTTCTTTTTAATGAAAAACAGGTTGATGCATCTCTTTTAAATGAATGTCTCAATGTTTTAAACATTAAACTGTAAGTTAAGTTCCCTAGATCAAGAGGTTTTATCTAAAGATATATCTATGGAAGAACTTTTTACTGTTTTTAAGACTCTCTCATTAAACAAAGCCCCAGGAGAAGACAGTTTACCGGTTGAGTTTTATTTACACTTCTAGGAGCTTTTAAAAGATGATCTGTTTTTACTGTTTAAAGAGGCTTTTATGAATGATGCTTTACCCCCTTCCTGGAGAAGAGGGACTGTTTCTTTGATTTTTAAAAAAGGAGATAAGGGAAGTCTAAGTAATTATAGGCCAATTACACTCCTTAACTTAGACTATACAGTCATGGCCAAACATATCTACTTACGTCTTAAGCTTTTTTTAAGTGTTTTAATCCAGCCCTAACAGGTGTGTGGGGTCCCTGGACGGAGCATGGCAGAACCCCTCAAAATTATTCGTGATGTTTTATGGTATTGCAAAGAAAGAAAACAAAATGTGGCTATTTTATCTCTAGATTTTGAAAAAGCCTTTGACCGTGTTTCTCATGATTTTATGTTTAAAGTTTTAGAAAGAATGTTTTTACCCATTTTTATCCTTAAAGGTATTAAGGTTTTATATACATCCCATTTTAGCCAAATCTCTATCAATGGCTTCTTAACCCAAAATGTGTTTTTAAAGTCAGGGTGAAACAAGGCTGCCCCGTTGTCCCCCCTTCTTTTTAGCTGTGCAATAGAACCGCTTTTATATTTTTTAAGAAATGACAAAGTTATAAGAGGGGTGCAAGTGCCTGGTGATGGTGGCCACCAGGTAAAAGTTTTAAGCTATGTCGATGATGTGACAGTTGTATGCACTACCTCTTATTCATTGAAGCGTGTTTTTAATCAGGCATCTTTTTTTTTGTGGTGCCTCTGGTTTTAAATTCAATGCACAGAAATCAAACTGTTTGGGCATGGGGTCCTGGGATGCTTCCCTGACCCCTGAAATCACGATAAGAAGGGGTGAAATAAAAATTTTGGATATTGTTTTTAATGTTCAAAACACAGGAATTTGCAATTGGGATTCTGTTTTATTGAAAATGGAAAAGAAGGTTTTAATGTGGAATCTTAGAAACTTAACAATGGAAGGGAAAATTGTAATCATCAAAGCTGTGCTTTTACCAATAATGTTGCATGCGGGTATGGTCTTCCCCCCTTCCTCTCTTTTTATCAAAAAACTAACAAGAGTATGTTTTAGGTTCTTATGGGGTTCCACAATGGAAAAATTAAAACGGAATTTTATGTACAGGGACAAAAAAAAGTGGTGGAAAAGATGTCCCTAACCTTCTTTTATGTGAAGTATTTCTGTTTTTGTTTTAAAATGTTTAATTCGGATGGCATATTTAGTTGTTTTTTAAGATATGCGACAGGTATGCTAATTAAACACTGGTTTCGCCCTCCTCTTAATCCAATTCTTTTAACCCCCTAAGCACTATGTGGTCCTTGAAAAGGCTATAAGAATGTTTTCCCTCAAAGGAGTGGAAATAGGGGTGCTAGGTGACCAGAGGAAAACAACTTTATGTGTAAAACATGAGGAGGGTGTTTTATCTGTCAACAACTTTTCACAGGAAAGGTCTAAAAAAGTTTGGAGAAATGTGTTTGGGAGGTTTTTAGCAAATGTACATAAAGACCTTGCCTGGGCAGCCGTCCACCAGTGCCTCCCTACAAGAGAGTTCCAACATAGGAGAGGACTGGTGGCAAGAGGCAAGTGTCCCAGGGAATATTGTTGTGTTGATGAAACAGTTTTACACTTGTTTTGGAATTGCCCTTATGCTCAGAAGGTATGGAAAACCTCTGGGCCTCTTTTTAAGAGTATTGGGAACCTGGGACATTTTAACCACAAAATGGTTTTATATAGTCTTTTTACCTGTCCTACTTTTAAGCAACATTCTATTTGTTGGATGATAATAAACTTTTAAAAATGCCTTATGGAAAGTCCGAAATATTTTACTGTTTAAACATGATTTTATCAATGTATAAACTGTATTAAAATGGCTTTTAGTGAAATGTATGGCAAAAATAAAGCACTTACATTATGGAAGCCAAACGAATGGAATAACATTGTAATGTGATGTGATGGTGTACATTGTTATTTTAGAATGAGGCCTTGTTTTTTATTCTGTACGACCAGAAAGCTATTTTACCTTTTTATGCTTTGTAAATTTGCTTTAAAATGAGACCTTGTTTTTATTCTGTAAAAGGTTCTCATTTTATTCTTTGCAAAAGCTGTTTTAAAATAAGGCCTTATTTCTGTAAATGACCTGAAAGCTATCCTCGCATTTTAATGCTTTTTATGTTCTTCCTCAAATGTGATGGTGTTCTTTTATTTTCTGTTCAAATTTTTTTTATTGAAACCTTACCTGAATTGTCAGTGGGGGGTGGCAGTCCCTTCTGATGAACTGGGGAAAAAACTTGATCCTCTGGCCAGGGGAAGCCCGGGGCATAGTGCCCTCCTTCAGGGGCAGGGGTGCCTGACTCACTGATGGGGTCAGCACAGCGCACTTTTGCACCTCACGCTTTTCAATTTGCTTGCACTTTTCTCCACTGCGCCTTTTGGCCGGGCCGGAGCCTTCGGCACTCCAAGCACTTATTTTGCACTTATTTTTTGCACGTTTGTTTGTCTTGTTTGTCTTGTCTCAAATCTTTACACAGGTTTTGGTGGCATGAATAGTCCTTTTGGGCTCTGCTACCAGGCCAAAGATCTTGTGCTCCTGGTAAAGCTTCGACGGCCCCCGGGGTAAAGGGGATATCCCTAGACGTAAGGCGAAGGAGATCCTAGCCCCCTTGTGCCTTTTGGTCGGGGAAGACGGGGCCCACCCTAGCTTCGGCGAAGGTGGCCCAACAACTTGAGTAGACGTCAGTGCCTTGGCCTGGGGCTCTTAAGTAACACGGAGTCTAAGCCCTTTGGGGTAAGACTCAGGGAACACCTGCACTTTGCACTTGCACTGTGCACTATGGGTGTTAGAAAGCACGATCCCGGGCTTTCAATAAAAAAACTAGGCTGGCAAGCGGAAGCTTGATAAAAGCTGGGTTGCTGTGCTCCCATGAGGAGCCTTACTTAAGGCAATCAATGGCCTTCCACTGCACACTCCAGCACCTTTTTTATGTTTGGTTTGAGCACCTTGGATGGGGTCATAGTCCTTTGGCTGGACCCCAGGCCATGACACGCCCTGGGGGAAGCTTTGGCAGAACCAAGGGTAGATGGGACTCCCCCTAGCTTCGGCGAAGGGGAGTCCAAACTACCCCAAACCCCTTCGGGGGCGGGTATTGTGGGCCCTCCCTAGCTTCGGCGAAGGGGGATCCATCCGTTCAAGCTGTCCACGGGCGGTAGCCTGGGACACTTGGGCAACAGAGCCCATGCCTTCGGGTAGGACTCGGAAGGATGATTCAATATCATCTGTTCTTATGTGATCCTTTATGGAGAAGTGCTTGATCCACCTTTTTTGGGTCTTCCATAATACATGTGCTTGCTTAATCTTGCTTCACTTCCCATATCCCCAGCTGCTTGGCTGGGGGGGGGGAATCTTCTCTCCACTAACACTCCTTTCCTCTTCTTTCTTTTTGCCGGACGTCAGCCGGAGCCCTAACAAGGCAATCAATGGCATTGCACCACTCTCTCCAACACCCTTTTCGTATTTGGTTTGAGCACCCTGGATGGGGTCCTAGTCCCTTTGGCTGGTCTCGCAGGCCATGACACGCCCTGGGGGAAGCTTTGGCAGAACCCAGAGTAGACGGGACTCCCCCTAGCTTTGGCGAAGGGGAGTCCAAATGACCCCTTTGGTGGTGGGGATGGTGGGCCCTCCATAGCTTCAGCGAAGGGGGACCCATCCATTCAAGTTGTCCACGGACGGTAGCCTGGGACACTTGGGCAATGGAGTCCATGCCTTCGGGTAAGACTCGGAAGGATGATTCAATATCATCTGTTCTTATATGTTTGCAAAAAAACATTTGGGAAGAGAAAAGGTGACTATGCAGAAAGTGAACGGAGGAAAACGTATGATGAATGTAGAGAGGTTTTTGGCTATAAAATATATGAATTTGTGTGTGAAAATAAGTAAAAAAGAAAATTGGACTGGTTGTATGGTAAAATATGCTGCAGGAAATATATTGAGAAAGTATGGATTATGTGTGACAGATACAACTAAACCTGTATGTTTAATGCACCATGGTTTTATGTGAGAATCGAAAGGTGCATTAGAAGAAATTGCTTAGAGAATGTAACTGATGTGGAGTGGATGGAGTGTAAGAAAGTTTCAAAAATATTGTATATGAAAGAAGAAATGATAGGAATTGGAGGTCTGACAGTGAGTGATAGTAAAGCGGCATGGAGCAATGTGTGTAACAAAGAGGTGGTTAACAGACAAAAAGACTTCGCATGGATGGGTGCTCATGGGTGTATACCAACGAGAGTTTTTCAGAGGAGGAGAAAATTAATCAATAGTGAACAATGTCCACGGGAGGGGTGTAATATGTGTGAGAACATAACCCATGTGTTTTGGGAATGTTCATACGCAAAGGGGGTGTGGAGGAGATTGGGTAAATTAATTAAGGGAATAAGTGGGATTGAATTGTTAACATATAACATGATGATGTTTGGGAGGAAATAATAAAGAAATTGCAAGGGTAATGTGGTTCATTATGTTCTATGTAAAAGAAGCAATGTGGGATACTTTGAATGTGTGTGTTTTAAGAAAGCATGTAATTGATGAAGAAAGTTGTGTAGCCATGATCCAAAGTAAACTTTTTTTGTATGTTTCAAGTGATAGAAATCGCCTTGGAAACGACGCTGAAGGAATATGGAAATTTAAAAAGTGGAAAGCATGGTTAACTTAATGCTTGTTTATTGAATGTTGCTTTTTGAAATGATTTCAATGAAGTATGGAAATATTGTTGAAATATATTTTATTTTAATGTTTTTTTTAACTTTTGAAGTTTTCTAATGGTGGGTGGTGTGTGCTTGGGCCGGAGATGTGCTGCCTGCCGGGGCCCAGCCCTCCCTCTCCCCATGGAGGCGTCTCTAGCTTGGGTCTGGGGCCATCTCCGCGCGCGTCTTGGGTTATCGCTTCTCGGCCTTTTGCCTAAGTGTTGAGTGCACTTGTGCAGGAGATACTTAGCTGGGTAGCATTCGGAGACCCCCCTTCTTTGCCTATGCAGGATCACCCAACTTCGGTTGGACTTCACCTGCTTGCCGCAATTGGGTTGGGGGCATTCCTCTGATAAACGAATTGCGAATGCCTAGGTAGACGGCTTTGCCGAAGGCCTGAGGAGGAGTAAGGAGAATTTTTGACTGCGAGATTTCTGGTGGTTTCTTCTTGGGTTCCGAAGAGGTTAAGAATGCCATTTTCCTTGGATTTCCCGAGCAGGGAAACCCTACTCAAGAACACCATCCAGATCCAAATGGAAGTAGAGGAGGAACATCGAGGCCTGAAGGACTTAAGATTCATCGTGAGGGAGATTTTGCTTGGTGTCTTCAACCTCAGGAATGATGAGATACTTTGCCTTCAGGACCAGGAGAGAAGGGGAGTATATACTATCACCTTCACCTCCCTGCATTGCTGCGAGAACATCTATGCAGTTTTGTCCAAAAAAGATTTAAGAGAGGATAAGCTCAATGGCCTATAGGTTTGTTTGCTATATGGGTTGGAGGACGTCCATCTTATCGTCCACATGTTCAACCCATTTGTGGATACCGTGGATATTGTCACCTTCCTTCAGTGGTACTGCTCAGATGTGCGCTTCTCCCATCAAATCAAAGAAAACATTTTTTGTCAGATTTTGGAGAGACCCTGACGGAGTTGGTGCGTTTATGCACCCTCCGTCAAATTTTTCGATTGGCAGCAACAGGGGGTACCTTTTTTACTCTGGTATGCCCCTATACTGCTGGAACTGCTTATGTTTTGGGCATACAAAAGAGTCGTGTGCAGAAACAAAAATGGCCCGGTGAAACAGGTGCGGTCAATACTGCTGCGGCTTGCAAGTCGCAAAAAAAATGCAATATGTGTGGGTAGGCGGGCCTACTAAGCCTACTGGGGTGGGAGTACTCTGTCGTGGCCTTCCCTTCACATTACAAAGCGTGACAGAGATTATGCCTGGATGTGCAGTTCTTATCCACATGTTTTACAAAGGTCTTTTTATCCGTGTTTTAAATGTTTACGCCTCTCCTGACAAACAGGAGAGGGTAGAATTGTTTGAACTTTTACCATTATTTTCTCTGCTGGTTGTAAGAGATTTTGATTGTGTTTTTACTGGCGAAAAACATCAAGGAGGTGACCCAAACAGAAAAGACAGAACTTCTTATTTATTGCAAAATTTTACTGATGACCTTAAGTTAAAAGATGCTTTTAAAATGTGTTTTACTAACCCTGGTTTTACATAGTCTAACAGGAGGGTCCAATCCAGAATTGATTTTATATTTTGTTCTGAGGCTTTTAACCCTTTTAAATGTGATCTTTTAAGCAATATTTTTTCTGATCACCAGGTTTTAACTGCTAGTTTTAAAATCTCCAGGGACAAAAGGGTTAATGGAGGTCTGTGGAGACTAAATGTACAATTGCTGCGTGACCCTCAAATATCTGAAAGGTTTAGGCGGACCTACCAATGTTGGCAAAATGAACGAAATCCCCAAGACTCAATGCTACTTTGGTGGGAGGGCACTAAGCCTAAAATTAAAGTTAGAGTTTTTTTACTAAAGCTGGGAAAATAGTTGCAAAAAAGAAAAAACAATGGTTTTATATGTCTAATGTATGCTTGCAAGCTCCTTTTAAACTTAAGGATGTTGGAATTGATGTAGAAGATGATATATTCTCTCTGAAAGCCGAAAATTAAGAAGTCAATTGAACAAAAAGGAAAATAAATCATTTTTAACTCACATGTACAGCATTTAGAAGAAGGTGAGAAATGTTCACGATTTTTCTTTAAGAAGGTTATGGATAAGAAAGATTGTATTATGTCCCTAAATGGCAAAACTGATATGAATGACATGTTAAACCTAACCTTCAATTTTTATTAACTCCTTTTTAATGAAAAGCAAATTGACTTCTCTGTTTTACATGATTGTCTTAAAGTTTTAGAGTGTAAGTTAAGTTTTTTAGACCAGGAAATTGTATCTAAAGATATTACCATAGATGAGCTTTTAACTGTTTTTAAAAGTTTTTTATTTGGTAAATCTCCTGGTGAAGATAGACTGCACATTGAATTTTACTTGCACTTTTGGGATATTTTAAAAGACGATCTTTTTTAACTGTATAAGGAGGATTTTAATGTTAATATTTTACCCCCTCCTGGTGAAGGGGGATTTGTTTCTATGATTTTTAAAAAAGGTGATAAGGAGAGTCTTGAAAACTATAGGCCTATCACTCTCCTAAATGTTGATTATAAAGTTATGGCTAAATTAATTGCAATACGTCTTAAACCCTTTGCAGATAAACTAATTCATTCCAACCAGGTCAGTGGGGTGCCTGGAAGGAGTATGGCCGAATCCCTAAATGTGATAAGAGACGTAATATGGTATTGCAAGGAGAGAAGAGAAAATTTTATCTATAGATTTTGAAAACGCGTTTGATAGAATATCTCATGCTTTTCTTTTTAAGATTTTAGAAGGAATGGCGGTACCTGATTTTATTCTCAACAGTATTAAAGTTTTATATAGATACTGTTTTAGCCAAATTTCCGAGAATGGTTTTTAACCCAGCCTGTAATTTTAAAGTCAGGGGTTAAACAGGGGTGTCCTTTGTCCCCCTTTCTTTTTATCTGTGCCATAGAACCTCTTTTAATAATATTAAGGTCTGACAAAGTCATCCGGGGTATCCCAGTCCAAGGAGGAGGAGGTCGGCAAGCGAAAAAGTGTTGAGCTACATGGATGATATCACCATTCTCAACCCCCTTCTCCCATTCTCTTAAAAGGGCTTTGTTTCAGACTTCTGTTTTTTGCACTGCCTCTGATTTTAAACTGAATAAGCACAAATACAATTGTCTGGGTATTGGGGTGTGGGAAGAAACTCTAACCCCTGAAATTTTAATTCAACAGGATCAGATAAAAATTTTAGGAATTCATTTTAACCAAGAAAATTTAGGTCAATTTAATTGGGATTCGATTTTAACAAAAGAAGGTATCAATGTGGAACTTGCCATACCTCACAATGGAGGGAAAAGTTTTAATCATCAAAATGATTTTATTGCCTATTATGTTACATGTTGGCTTGGTTTTCCCTCCATCAAATCTATACATCAAAAATCTTACTAGGGTTTGTTTTATGGGGTTTGTTTTATGTTTTTGTGGGGCTCAAAAATGGAAAAACTGAAAAGAGACCATATGTATAAAGAAAAATCAAATGGTGGGAAAAGTGTCCCTAACCTTCTTTTATAGGTATTTCTGTTTTTGTTTTAAACTTTCTAATACTGATGACATTTTTAGTAGTTTTCTTAAATATGCAGTGGGTATGCCTTTTAAACACTGGTTTAGAGTTCCTTTAAATTCACCTGTGCGTTTATGTCCCCCCAAACATTATGTGGTTTTAGAAAAAGCAATTAAGACTTTTTAACCTCAAAAATGTTGATGCGGAAATGTTGGGTAATCAAAAAAAGGTGACAAAAGTTTTAAAGCAAGGTGAAACTGTTTTAACTTTGGCAAACTTTACCCAGGAAAGGTCAAAAAAGGTATGGCGTAATATCTTTGGAAAATTCCTTGCCAATGTACACAAAGATCTTTCCTGGGCCATAGCCCACCAGTGCCTCCCTACCAGAGAATTCCAACATAGGAGAGGACAGTTGGCTAATGGAAGGTGTCCCAGGAATTCATGCTGTATAGATGAAACCATTTTACATTTATTTTGGAATTGTCCTTATGCGCAAGAGGTATGGAAAACAGCAGGGTCTCTTTTTAAGGGGTTTTAAATTTTTAATCATGAAATGGTTTTATATGGTTTTATTACATGTTTAACTGCAAAACATTGCACGATTGTAAACTGTTTTAAAAATGCCATTTGGAAAACCCACAATATTTTACTGTTTAAAAAAGACTGTATTGAAGTGAAAGACTGTGTCAAAATTGCCTTGAGTGAATTGTTTTACTATTTAAGAGACAAAAAATACTTTGGTCACAAAAAAGCAAGCTCCATTTGGGGCTTTGACCATTGGAATGAAATCTTAATGTAAAATTGTATCATTCCTCCTCTCTCAACGAATTTGTTATGCTTTTATATAATGTAATTTTATGTAAATTATGTATTTAATGATGTTACTCCTTTAATGGATGGTGTTCTTTTTTATTTCTCGCTTTCAAATAAATATTGTTGAAACCTTATCTGTTCTTATCAGTTTAATATCTGATACGTCCCCTATCTGGGGACCATATATTAAATGGATTTTTGGAACAGGGAGATGGAAGAAGAGCTTGCTCTGTCCATTCCACGCATCAACCTGGTATTGCAGTACCTCCAGGACCGGTGCACTTCTCTTACTCAGTTTGAAAAAGCAGAAAAAGAAGCAAACGAGCTCCGGGGAAAGGAAAAGCCCAGCAAGAGCAGCCCAAACAAGCAAAGTTTGTGAGGACAAGCAGTGTGGGAGAGAGAGTAGCGGAGCAAGGAGGAAACCGACGGTGGTGCACAATGTGTGGCTGCAGCATGACAGGCCAGCAGAAGCACAAGAGAGAAAAAGGCAGGCAGGCGTTCTGTTTGGTAGTTATCTTATGATCCCAGGTTCAGCTGTGAGTTGTTGCAGGAACGAGCTGATAGCATCAACAAGCTCGTTTTCATCAGAAAGAGGTGGGGCTATGCAAATAAGGTGTGCCGGGACAGTCGGAAAGGTGCTGGGAGGCTGTGGGCCTCAGGCAGGCGAGCCTGATGAAGGGCCGATGAAGGGCCGGGAGCCAGAGAGGGCCTGGGGCCGGGAGCCAGAGAGGGCCTGGGGCCGGGAGCCAGAGAGGGCCTGGGGCCGGGAGCCAGAGAGGGCCTGGGGCCGGGAGCCAGAGAGGGCCTCGGCCATTCAACATCGGCCTTTGGTCTAAAGTTGATTGCGCTATTGGGGGAGATCTTTCGAGGAGGGATCAGCGCTGAAGACCCAGAAGGGGGCTTCATTCCCTGAACTAGAAGTCGAGATACCGGAATTGAAAAGGGGTAAACAGGAGGATTGTAAAGGACTTGTTGGATTTTTGTGGGATAAAGCCAGCAGACATGTTTAGCATTCTATAATTTTACAACCGGGGAGTGTATGGGCTTATCTTTAAAGATACTGCTTTGTATAGGACTTTTAAGCAGAATTATCTTTTGAAAAAAGATGACCCAAGAATTGCAGGATGTGAGGTGGAGTTTAAGCACAGGGACAATATTAGGCTGGTCACAGTCTATATGTATAATAATTACGTGGAAGATACCAAAATTCTTTTTTACCTGGACAATGTGTTGCATAAAGTGGAAATGATTAAAAAAAATTCAAATAATTACAGTGTCTGGTCCGGAAAAAGACTGTTTGGAGTTAAGCTGCGTGATGATGAAACAGCAGATGATGGTTATCTGCATCCACATCAGTTAATAAATATCAGCGGAAACAGAGGTTTTATTAAATATAGCGGTATGCCGATTTTCTGCTGGAAATGTAACAAGTTGTAACATGTGTCTCAAGATTGCCAAGTTAGGAAACAATGTCGTGTTTGTTTTGAACTGGGACATGACGATGAAAATTGTAAGAATGTTGTTAAATGTTCCAACTGTGGTAAAGAAAGTCATAGATCTAGAGACTTCACAACTTATGCAGAAAGACTCAAACTAGGATCTCCCCCAATTGATTAAACATTTCAGGATTTCCCTGCACTATCGGACCCGCTTGGAAGTAAAGTGGAGAATCCAGCAGAGATTTCTTCTAAAAATGAAAGGATGTCTGTTTTGGTGGGGCCAAAGGAGAGAAGCGAGGAAAAATGTTAAAAGCCTGCCCAAGATAAGAGCAATCGAGGTGGCGGAAGAAGAGAGGTCTGAGGTTCTTCAAACTGTAACTAAGAGGAGTGATCCCTCAGGAGAGGACTTGGTGGATATTCCAGTGGAAAAGGAGGCCAAAGATAAGGAGTCCTTGGAGTCGGAAGATTCATGTAATCTGTTTATGGAGACAGAAGATACGGGTGAAGTGGATCTCAGTTTGTCACCGATTTCTGAGTTTGTAACTAGAGTGATGAGGGGGAGACAGGCTTAGTGAAACACCTGTCTTGCCTATATTTTCTTATAAAGAAGATGATTCATCTGCTGGAGTGGGTATTTTGGTAAAAGGGCATTTTTTCAAGTTTAATTCTTTTGAAACTGACCCAGGTAGGGCTATTTTGCTTAAAGGGGAATACAGAAGTGTAAGGATTAAAGTTTTCTGTGTTTATGGGTATGTAGAAAAGAATGATAGATTCAATCTTTTTGAAAAGATTACTTATTTCGTTTTTGGATCAGAACCGATTATTATGTTTGGGGATTTCAATTGTGGGATTGATCTGTGTGAAAAGAAGTTAGATAAGTCTGCTAAAATACTTAAATATTATTCTAGATTTTGATTTAGTTGATGTTTGGAAAGAAAAATTTAAAGAGGATAAGGGTTATACGTGGGAAGGGCAAAACTCAATCTAGAATTGATTATGGTTTTTGTTCAAAGCATTTTTTAGTTAAGGGAGTTAAGTTGATCCCAAAACTTTATTCTGATCATAAAATGATTGAATGTGTTTTTGAATGTAAAAAGGGTGTGCAAATGGGAAGGGGGCTTTGGTTGATTGTTTATTATTGGAGGAGCCTGACGTTAAAACATGTTTTACTATAAAATATAAATATTGGCAAAGTTTAAAAATTAAGTTTTCTTCGGTAGGGATTTGGTGAGAATGGGTAAAAAAAGAGATACAAATGTTATTGGTGAAAGCTGGGATTAGCAGAACAAAAAGACAGCTATCGAAATATCAAGATTTAAATATACGGTACCAAAATATGTTGAAGTTTAAATCTTTGGATTATGAGGTGGATAAAGAATTGGAAAACATTAGGAAAGATATTAAAGTATGGATAAAAGAAAGAGGGAAAGAAGTAATTTTTAATTCTAGAGTAGTACATTTTGAAGAAGGAGAGAAATGTACAAGATATTTTTTGTAAAAAATTAAGAAAAAGGGGGGGGCGGAGCCAACTACGAGACATGGCGGAGGTGTTTTAGACCAGCTCCGTGTTACATGAGGGGATATTCGGCCTTTAGCCCACCATAGCCAAATTTATTTACCGACTACGAGTGCTAACCACGGTGTTGAATCAGTGCAGCCGACTCTATGGCTCCGAAAGCGAAGAAAATCGACTGCTTCTGACCTGCGCCTCCTCTTCCACCCTAGCCAGAAAGACCAAGATGGCGTCCAAGCTGGGGAACAGGTGGACGGCTAGGAAGCTGAGAGTATCACGAAGCAAGATTTGCACCTGCTCTTCCAGAACATAGAGAAAATGGTTAAAGCAGAACATGCTAAAACCCACTAAGGAACTCGCAGCGGAAATCACTACCCTGAACAACCGGGTTGATGATCTCGAGAACCATGTGGACAGCTCTGTGGCCTATCTCCATCAGGTTGATAACGACATCTCAGCTATTCATTCGCAGCTTGAACACCTGCAATACGCCCAAGAAGATGCCGAAAACCGCTCCCGTCGTAACAATATCCACTTGAGGGGGATACCGGAGACGGTGACGGATCTTCACACACTGCTTACTGATATGTTCCAGGAGGTTTTACCAGACACACAGCCGGAAAGGTTGGAGATGGATAGGGCCCATAGGGCTCTGCGGCCTAAAACGGGTCCGGAAGAAAGGCCGAGAGATGTTATTGTACGTATGCATTACTACAAGACCAAGGCGGATATCATGCAGGCTGTTAAACCTACGTGTGAGCTGGAAGTGGAAGGCCATAAAATCGCTCTTTTCCCGGACATGGCACCTGCGACTCTGGCTAGACGTCGGGAGTTCAAACGGCTTACGGAGCTCCTGCGACAGCACAAGATTGTTTATCGCTGGGGATTTCCTTTCTCCTTACAAGCATCTCACCAGGGCCGCACCTACACTATTCGACACCTGCAGGATCAAGACAAGTTTTTACGGGCCCTGCACCTTCCGCATGAGCTACCACCCTCGGTTAGACCGACTCGACTGAAACCACCACAACTGCGCCAGAGCGCTGAGTGAACCTTCTACTTTCCATGGACGGTAATGTAATAGTTATACTGGTTTGAAATTTTGATCCCTACATCATGGTCTGCTGGGCATATCTATGGGAGACTCTGCATTTCTCCTCATGTTAGGAGTTGGGGAAACACCTTAGCCGTCCGAGTGACGACTCCGGAATTTCATCCCCCCCCCGGGGCCCACACGTCTATAGACGGCCCCTACGGGCACGATAGTTGCCTGACCTACCCTCTTGTGGACTTTTGTTTTTGAGACGGGAGGTCCCCAAGTTATATTTGAAACGTATTTTTTTTTATTTTGTCTTATTTTATATTTGTATTGTATTTACTCTTGCTTTCTATGTCTTCTGTACTCTATACTCACCCTACCCAATCCCTTCCTAACCCAGTGGGACTCTCGCCTGTTGTGATCTCCACCTCTGCTATACCTCACTCCAGCTGTGACACTAACCGCAGACCCTCCATAGCACCACAATCTGATCTTAAAATAGCCACGCTTAATTGTAAAGGACTCAATACACCAGTTAAACGCCGGATGGCCTGTCATGATTTATTGTCTACAGGGGCACATATCCTTCTCTTGACTGAAACGCACTTAGTGCGCAGAAAAGAACCTAATTATTGGCATAAAAATATCACAAAGTCATTATTATCCTCTGCTAAAAACAAAACCAGAGGTGTAGGAATTTTGTTGCATAAAAATTGTCCCTTTGAGATATCGGAATCTCGCTCTGATTCTGACGGCCGAGTTTTGTTACTGCTGGGTAACATTGGCAGTATGCCCTTGACGTTGGTAACTATTTACGCCCCTAACGAACGGCAATCTGAATTTTTCAGTACCTTGGAATCCTTTGACAAACACAGGCGTGGAGAGCTTATAGTGGCTGGAGATTTCAATTCTGTGCTTGTACCCAATTTAGATAGATCTAACACCTCCTCACAACAACCCCACCCTACTCCCAAAGCGACCAAAAGTTTGTGCCTTGGCAAAAGCTCAGTCCCTCCTGGATACCTGGCGAGTCAAACCCAGACAGTAAAGATTATACTTTTTATTCTACTCCCCATGATTCGTATAGCAGGATAGATCTTATTCTGGCGTCTACCATACTCGTAGATAGACTGCTAAAAACTGCAATTATCCCCTGTACATGGTCTGATCACGATATCATGCTGTCTGTATTCCTAATGGGTGACTCTAGGCCTAGAGGGGAATGGAAATTGAATGAACAATTACTTAATGACGAGACAGTTATCCAGGAGTTGACGCACGCTATTCCACAATATTTTTCTGAAAATGGTAATGGTGAAGTTACTAAAGAGCTGGTCTGGGCCGCACACAAGACAGTAGTGAGAGGGTTACTCATGCAACACGCATCCCGTCTTCGGAAACTTGAGAGATTGTAGGGTTAAACAGCTTAAAGTTGATATCCTTCAGTTGACTACCTCACATAAGATAGACCAAGACCCTGACGTACTTAAACAACTGATTGCTAAACAGGGAGAACTTAAAAATATCCTGATTGAAAAAGCTGAGAAGGCTCTCACTTATACAAGACGTCTGTTTTATGAAAAAGGGAATAAGGCAGACTCCATGTTAGCTAAACTGTTATCCAGAGGGCCCTCCTCGACTTCTATCAGATCTCTGAGGAGCTCTAAAGGGAAAATTCTTCATAGATCTGATGATATTTTGGGGGAATTCACTCACTATTATTCTAAACTCTATGATGGGACAACTATACCACGGAAAGATAGAGATGCCGCGAAGGCTAAAGCGTACTTAGCCGAATATGCCCTGCCAAAATTGACGCCTGAAACTGCCCAAGCCCTCCAAAGAGACATTACTGGAGAGGAGATCATTGAGCTGATTAAGCAATGTAAACCCAGAAAAGCCCCGGGGCCTGATGGCTTTACTATGCTATATTATAAACAATTTACAGATGTTGTACTTCCCCATATGCTCTCTCTTTTTAACGACTTGTTACAGACTAAAAGCCGCTTTCCTGCTGATATGCTTAGAGCCAATATTGTAGTTATACCCAAGCCCCCGAAAGATCCTATTCTTTGCCAAAATTACTGTCCGATTTCTCTTACCAACACTGATGTTAAATTGTATGCCAAAATTTTGGCTAATCGATTGGCACAAGTGCTGCCGCAACTGATTCACCCTGATCAAGTGGGCTTTGTGTTGGGGAGAGATGCGGCGGATAATATCAGGCGGACGACGCACCTACTCCACCATGTCGAAAGCCTGCAGATCCCCAGTGTCTCTTTCCCTAGATGCGGAAAAGGCTTTCGACAGGGTGGACTGGATATTTCTGAGAGAGGTCTTAGATTCTGTAGGCTGCACTTCTCAATTTAGGGAGGCTATCATGGCCTTGTATGACAACCCCACAGCCAGAGTTTGTACTGCAGGTCACTACTCGAAACCTTTTGCTATTCAGAATGGGACGCGACAAGGCTGCCCTCTGACACCCCTGCTCTTTGCATGGAACCTCTAGCTCAGAAAATCAGACTTAACCCTGATATCTTCGGGATTAATGTGGGGCTTGACACTTATAAAATTGCCCTCTTTGCGGATGATACTCTACTTTCACTTACTCGCCCACAGACCACATTGCCTAATCTATTTAATGAACTGCACAAATATGCTGCGGTTTCGGGTTTTAAGGTTAATAACTCAAAGTCTGAGGCACTGGCGCTTTCGTTAACTAATCCTGTTCTGAAATTACTGGAGTTGAGATTAGACCTCCGATTGTATCTACTAACCCTATCTTGAAACATACCTCCATGTTGTGGGATCGATTGAAACATAAATATAGGGTAGGGCTTTGCTCGAATCCGTCCCCATTTACTCCACTATTCTGTAACCCAGTTTTTCCTCCAGGACAGGATTTGCTTTCTTTCAGGTGGTGGATAGACAATGACTTTCTTGATATCAATAGCCTTACTCCACTTGGCAAAATTATTACTTGGGAGGACTTGAGATCCAAATACTATATTCCTTTGCGTGAACATTATCGCTATCTGCAACTCAGCCACTTTCTCCGGACACACAGAGGTACAACTTCGAACCCGAAAACTTTTTTTGAATTTCTCTGCGCCCACCCTCACACTAAGGGCCAAATTTCCTTGATTTATGCTCACTTCCGCTCCTCTGCCACTCCAGATAAAAACAAATATATGGAACGCTGGGAAACGAGACTTAATAAGGTACAGGAGAAGGCACAATGGGAACGAGCCTTTGACAATATCAGGAAAGCATCCATTAACATCATTATCAAAGAAAATGCCTATAAGCTACTATATGATTGGTACCTTACCCCAGTAAAGCTACACCGAATATGCCACTCTGATCCTACTTGCTTTAGAGGCTGTGAAGCACTTGGTGATGATTTACACATGTGGTGGGAATGCCCACTAGTTTCTGCTCTTTGGAAAGACATATTTGCTCTTCTGAGTGATATCTTACACAAACAGATCACGCCGGATCCTTGGCTTGCTCTTCTTACCTTTCCATCTACGTCTCTTTCTAAGATGGAATTTAAACTCTGCTCACATATATGCTTGGCTACCAGATGTGCTATTGCCCGAAAATGGAAAGAAGGTATTCCCACAATAATGGAAATCAAACGCAAAATATGGTGGGTGTCCTCTATGGAAAAGCTTACTGCAATGATCCAACATAACATGGACAATTATGCTACTATTTGGAACCCGTGGATGCTCTGGACTGAGACGGACTTACGAGTTCCATCCAACTTGCCAGCAACTGTGGTGTGACTGTCCTTTGATAATGTCTTTTATGAGGTTCAGTGATAATTGTGAGGTTCCTGGTGCAACTTGAAGTGATATGTTTTCCACATATCGGCATGCTGTATGTTATCAATTGGCGAGAGTCCTACACCCTTCCCCCCCCCGTGCTTTCCTCTATCACTCTTTTCTTTTCCTTTTTCTTTCTATTGTATTTACTCTTTGTTATATGATACTTTCACGGTCCACCTACCTCTACTTGCCAGGAATTTCTGATTTCCTGTGGCCTGCCTGCTGTATTACCTGACTGGATTGTGGAAGTAATAAATAAAAAGTTGAAGAAAAAAAATTAAGAAAAAGGAGAATATAAAAGAACTTGAGGGTATGAAAGATAAAGAAGGAATTCTTAAGGTTGTTTATGGATTTTATAATAATTTATTTAATGAGGAGAAAGGAAATAAGAGGTAATTAAAGAAGTGGAGAGACTTTTAAATGAAGAAGAAAGTGTTGATGCTGATTGCATCAACAAGCTCGTTGAGGACATCAGAAAGAGGTGGGCCTATACAAATACAGTGTGCCGGGAGGCTGCGGGCCTCAGTCCAGCGAGCCTGATGAAGGGCTGAAACAGGGGCCGGAGCCAGAGAGGGCCTGGAGCTGGGAGCCAGAGAGGGCCTGGAGCTGGGAGCCCTCGCGGCCGGGCCAACTGGATGTGGTGTGGGCTTGGGCCGGAGGTGTACTGCCTGCCGGGGCCCAGCTCTACCTCGCCCCATGGAGGCATCTCCAGCCTGGGTCTGGGGCCGTCTCCGCGCACGCGTCTCGGGTTATCGCTTCGATAGGTTTGTTAATTGATTGAAGTCAGGTGGTTCTGTGCACTGTCGTACCTTTGGCCCTCTGACATCGACAACATTGTTGTCTTAAGTCGGTTGCTGCTTTTGCAGGTGGACGCATTCTACAGAAACGAGTAGTGATCATACCTGTAACAGGTGGATTTGGATTATCTTTTTTTTTTTTGCCGAGATGGAGAATCAAGATGGAAGAAGAGTGGAGATTGCGGTGGAAGGAGGTTTTGAGGAAAGAAAGAAGGAGTTTTTTTCTGAGAATTTGAAAATTAGAGACACCATTCGTTTTGAAGTCGAGCCGGAGTACAGGCAAGGTAAAGACTTAAGATTTTTGGTTATTGAGATTTTGGAGAAAAATTTGAAAGTGGAGAGAGAGAGCTTTATTTTTGTCTGCAAGAATTCTACACAAGAGGTGTGTATGATGTCACTCTCGTAAATGAAAAAAAATGAGAATGCTTTTGAGTTATATTTCATTTTCAAAGGAGACCCTGCATTCAAGGGCATAAAAGTCTTGCCGCTGTTTCAAAACAAAGAAAAAAACTGTTTACAAATTCATATGTATGATCCCTTTATTTCATCACAAGAAATTGAGGCTTTTCTTTTTCGTTATTGTGATAGTTCTTATAAAGGGGAAGTATTGAATTATTTTGGTATATGTAATGGCAAAAGAAGATATTTGGTTACTTTCAAAAAGGATCAAAAGAGTTATGGCGGACTTTGTAGGCCTCCTCCTATTAATAGGAGTCGAGGTTTTCTTTTTTACGCCGTATGTAAATGTAGAGAATAGTAGAAAATTGCATTAAATTTGCCTTAAGTTTATTATATGTAATTTTTGGAAAGATGTTAAGATTTTGGGTTTTTCTGTTGCTGAAAATATTTGGAAATCAAAAGATTGGAAAAAGATTATTTTTGGTTTTCATAATAATTTGAGACCTTGAGAACCTTTTTTGATCCTATGAATTTGAATTTATGGATTTATGGATTTTCTGAGTGAAAAAAAAAAAAAAAAAAAAAAAAAAGAAGGTTAAGGAAAAAGAAAAAAAAACCCTGTTCTTAGTTTAATATCTGATACGTCCCCTATCTGGGGACCATATATTAAATGGATTTTTGGAACAAGGAGATGGAAGAAGAGCTTGCTCTGTCCACTCCACGCATCGACCTGGTATTGCATTACCTCCAGGACCGGTGCACTTCTCTTACTCAGTTTGAAAAAGCAGAAAAAGGAGCAAATGAGCTCCGGGGAAAGGAAAATCCCAGCAAGAGCAGCCCAAGCAAGCAAAGTTTGGGCTTGGGCCGGAGGTGTACTGCCTGCCGGGGCCCAGCCCTCTCTCCCCACGGAGGCATCTCTAGCCTGGGCCTGGGGCCGCTTGCGTGCGCCATTCGGATTATCGCTTCTCGGCCTTTTGGCTAAGATCAAGTGTAGTACCTTTTGGGAAACACGAGTATCTGTCATTAGGTGCCTTGAGACTTTGTCCTTTTAAGGGCTATAGTTCCTGGCAACGAGAAGGATCAACCACTCCGGTGGGAACCTGAAGCCAAGGGTAAAAACCGGTAGCGAGAGCTAATACGATCGCTCCTGACAGACGACCCTTGGGGTCATAACTCATTCCCGAAGGACGACCCTTGGGGTCATAACTCGCTCCCGAAGGACGACCCTCGGGGTCATAACTCACTCCCGAAGGACGACCCTCGGGGTCATAACTCACTCCCGAAGGAAGACCCTCGGGGTCATAACTCACTCCCGAAGGAAGACCCTCTGGGTCATAACTCACTCCCGAAGGACGACCCTCGGGGTCATAACTCACTCCCGAAGGACGACCCTCGGGGTCAAAACTCACTCCCGAAGGACGACCCTCGGGGTCAAAACTCACTCCCGAAGGACGACCCTCGGGGTCAAAACTCGCTCCCGAAGGACGACCCTCGGGGTCAAAACTCGCTCCCGAAGGACGACCCTCGGGGTCAAAACTCGCTCCCGAAGGACGACCCTCGGGGTCAAAACTCGCTCCCGAAGGACAACCCTTGGAGTCATTTGCATAACCATGCCCAACTCTCATTTCCGATTTCCACTCTCTCCTTCTCCCTTCCTTTTCCACCTCTCCTCTTTTTCTCTGCTTTTCTTTGCTGCTTCTCTGTTCTGGGCACCCTTACTCCCCTAGGATGAAGATAGCAGGCAAGGCAAGGAAGATGAAGTGAAGGACATTGCCCCAAGCCAGAAGGGAGCCCCGAAGACCAGGATCGCTCGGACCAACGCCACCAGACCAAAGGAACCCCGGCCAATGCCTACATCAGCCCTGATGCTGCGGCCCCGGTCCTGCCTCCCAAGGCCATCCAGTCCCAAAACCTGGAGACATGGATTAGGCAGAGAAGATGGTCCTGGAGCAGGGCTTCACCCCCTCAGAGACCCTGAGTATTCAGAACATCATTGGGGGACTGTTCTACATCACCTTTGCTTCCATGGCGATCTGCAGAAGGTACTGGGAGAGGGTAAAGACGGCGAGCCCCGAATCCCCTTTCTCTCGCTTTGTAGGCAACTGCCCTATTCAAAGAGAGGAAAGGCGGGTGACGGTCTCAATGCGGAACCCGCACACATCACCAAAGGACATCGCTACATTCCTGAACCATTTCTGCACCGTCCTGAAAGACCCTGCCAGGATCCTGGACCCCAATGGGTTGTGGTGTGGCAAGTGATCCATCTTGGTGAAGCTCCAGAGGGAAGAAAGCTCACCCGACGGCCTCTGACACCTGCCCCAAAGTTTCTCATTCGGCAACTCCCCGGGCATCATCTACTACCCAGACCTGCAGAAAATGTGGAGAAATGGGACTCCAGGGGAAGGACTGCAAGTCAACTGCCTGCAGGATCTGCCGGGTGGTGGGGCATGAAACCAAGGATTGCCCCAGGAAGAAGACTTGCAACCTCTGTGGACTGGCATCGCACGTCTACAGAGACTGCCCCCAGAGAGTGACGTCCTATGCGGCAGCAGTGAAGGAAGCCCCGAGCAAAACACCAAAACCAGCACCCAGGACTGGTAAGACCAACCCCCCTCTCCCCACTGTGGCAGCTAAGCCCCCAGCTACCCCAGCTTCTCCTCCTCCCCCATGCCCTCCCACTCCTTCCACCCCCATCCCAGTCCCCTCCACCCCCACTCTCCCCCCTGCAGCCACATTAACCCCCCTCCAGTGACAGCAGGTCTATCCCAGGAGGACTTCCCCCCCTCCCCACCCCCTCTCACCCTACAGGTGCAGGGAAGGGGAAGCAACAGGAGAGCCCTGCAACAGACTCCCAGGAGAGAAAGAAGGTAAACACAGAGATGGTGGAAATAGACCTGGAAGAGTTAGAGCTGGTGGAAACAGACCCACAAGAAGATGAGGAGGCAAAAGCTGAAGCGCTGTTTGAGAACATCATGGAAGTAGCATTGGGGACTGCGGAAACCATCAAGCCCCAAGATTCTGATGACACCTGACCGCTACAGCCAGCAAGCACAGAATCTCCGGAGGAGAGTCCACCCCCAAGCAATGTGAGAGAAGGGGACCTGCCTGACCGGAGTGGTAACGTATAATGTAAAGCTGTTCGACACGGACTCTTCTTACTTCCCCACTAATGGTGTCGTGCAATTTATTCACCATTAATGTGAGGAGTATTAAGGATCAGTTGAGACGGCAGACTGTTTTTGCATTACTTGACAGCCAGCCTTGTGATCTGTATATGTTGCAAGAATGTGCCATTCCTTTCTCTAGGTCCTACAAACATCTGATCCGGCAGTGGACCCACGGCCCTTCCTACTGGTCTGGGGGTAATAGCTGTAAGTCCGCGGGGGTCGCAATCCTGATCAGGGGGGCCTCTTCACGGTTGATTCTGTACTTGAGTTAGTCTGCGGTCACTTGCTGGTCGTGGACGGCTCCTGGGCAGGGGAGCCTGTTAGGCTTATCAACGTGTATGCCTCTCCTGTGAAGGGCGAGCGGTTGGAACTTTTCCAGACCGTGCGGGCCCAGTTAGCAACCACCAGAGCAGTAGTGTTGGGGGGTGATTTCAACTGCCCAATAGAAGAGGATGGGCGCAGCTCAAGCAACGGTATGAAACTGGATGTGACCTCCAAGCTGCTCAAAGAGATGGTGACTGAAGCATCCTTAAAGGACGCTGTAGGGTCCATCGGGAACGGCCCCCGTGAATTACAGCTGGTGCCGCCCCGATGGCTCAGTGCGTTCTAGGATAGACCGTGTTTACCTCCCGGACCATCAAGCAGACTGGGTGTTCCATGGTCCCCTGCTTTTTCTCTGACCACAGAGCCATTCAGTTTCAGGGGTCCCTGGGTTGTGGTTTTACTCAAGGCCCTGGCTCCTGGAAGCTGAATTGTGACCTGATGGGAAGGAAGGAGGTTATGGGGGAGCGGAGGGATGCCTACATCATGTGGAGGAATGAGAAATGTTGTTTTGAACATGTCAGTGACTGGTGGGAATTTCTTAAGGTAAAATTGCGTTGTTTCTTTCAGGTTAAAGGCAGGCGCCAGGCCTGTGAACGCAGGGGGAACTTCAAGAGACTGCAAAGAAATCTGCAGTCCCTTCAGCGGTGTGGCTGGGAGGTGAGACAGGATCTGGAGGAGACCAAGGAGGGCCTGAAAAGGCACTTTGAGGAGGAATCCAAGCGCATCATCTTCCGCTCAAAAGTGGAGACTCTAGAGAAGGGGAAAAAGTGCAACTCCTTCTTCAGGAAGCTTCACTCTGGCCACACACCCCTGACAGAACTTCGCAAAGAGACCGGCACCCTCCAATTAGGAAAGGAGGGAGTGATGGGAGTGGTCACTGACTACTACAGCTCCCTCTACGCAGAGAAAGAGACGGACGAGACATCGGCTGATAAGTTCCTGTCAGGTATCACTAACACTATTGATTCCGCAGGTCTGTCAGCCATCAATGCCCCCTTGGCCCTGGAAGAGCTGCACGCTGCCGCTAAATCCTTCAAGCAAGACAGAACTCCGGGCAGTGACGGTCTCCCTGCGGAGCTATACATAGCTCTGTGGGATCTCATCGGCCCTGACCTGCTCGAGCTGTTTGAGGAGATGGTGGTGGAGGGTAGAATGCCCCAGTCGATGAGGGAATGAATGATCACCATCTTGTACAAGCAGAAGGGGGAGAGAAGCGACCTCAAGAATTGGCGGCCCATCTCTCTTCTGAATGTGGACTACAAGATCCTCACCAAAGTACTAACCTACCGGCTGAAGACTGTCATCGGGCAGATCGCCGACCCCGACCAGACTTGCGGCATCCCAGGGCGCCGAATCGCAGATAGCCTTGCTGCGATATGGTGCATTACATCAAAGAACGCCGTGTTCACGCGGCCCTGGTCAGTCTTGATCAGGAAAAAGCCTTTGATCATGTGTCCCATGTCTTCATGAACAAGGTCCTTCACAAGTTTGGATTGGGGGAAATGTTTTGTTCTTATGTCAGTCTCATGTACCGTGATATTGTTAGTATGGTGTTGGTGAATGGCTGGAAAACTGACCCATTTCCAGTTTTGTGTAGGGTCAGACAAGGCTGCCCTCTCTCACCTCTTCTTTTTGTTTATTGTATAGAGCTCTTCGCCGAGTGCATCAGACGGAATCCAGAGATCAGAGGGATCACCGCACCAGGACCTTCCTGATCCCAGATCAAGTGCTCGCTGTACATGGACGACGTGACCATCTTTTGCGCTGACCAACTGTCGGTGAGAGCTCTCGTCCACACCTGCGAGGACTTCGGCAAAGCTTCAGGTTCTAAAGTCAACTGCGGAAAGTCAGAGACCCTGCTCTTCGGAGAATGGAACCTGACTTCGGACTCTGTCCCCTTCTCAAGTTGGACATCATCAAGATTCTTGGAGTTTGGTTTGGTGGCGAGGGCGCTGCCCTGAAGTGCTGGGATGAAAGAATGGCTAAAGTACGAAAAAAGATTGGCCTCTGGAGCCTCAGAGACCTCACCATCGAAGGCACTAGTGCTGCGGAATGAGATTCTTCCTGTTCTTCAGTACATGGCTCAGGCCTGGCCTCCACTGGCTTCTGTCTGCAGGGCCATCACAAGGACAGTGTTTCATCTGGGGCTCCAAGATGGACAGAGTAAAGCAGTCAGTTATGTACAAGGAGCCCCGCAAAGGTGGGAAAGGTGTCCTCGATATCCCCACCCTGCTGAGAAGCTTCTTCGTGTGCAACTGCATCTGCCAGACAATCACCTGCAAAGACAAGGACTCTGCTGGCAGCTCTATGTCCCGCTTCTTCCTGTTGCCACTCTGGCGCGTGCTAGGGTGGTACAAGTGGGACATCTCCTACCCATTCAACTTGAACACCCCATGGTTTTACCTGGATGTTACAAAGTTTGTGAGGAAACACCAACTGGAGGGAGTCAAGCCCGAATTGTGGAAACCAAAGACCATCCACAAGTTGATCAGAGCAAGAGATGAGATGGAGTCTATTCCAGGGCTCCCTGATAACACCGTAAGGACTGTTTGGGGAAAAGTTTCTTCCAACAGGCTGACCAACAAGCACAAGGACATCGCATGGATGGCTATTCAGGGGGGGTTGCCTCTCAGGACCTTCATGCATGCTCGCAACCTGTGTAGATACTGCCACTGCCCACGCTGCATCATTCATGAAGAAACATCTATGCGCGTCTTCTGGGATTGCAGATTTACGCAGGTCCTGCTTCATCCCGTGGAACAAGAGCTCAGAGACTGTGTGAAAAGGAATTTCCTTACACACTACGCGGTGTTGTACGGACTGTTTCAGGGCACTCACACGGAAGGGGCAATTCAGGAAGCCTGGTGCGTTAACTGTGTTAAGGACGTTTGTGGTTTTCTAGGAATCGCCTCATCCTTCGGAGAGAGAGGACAAGCATTCAAGACTGCCGCAGGCTGATCCACAGTCTGCTGAGCGACTACAACATCCGCAACAGCCTTGAGGAAGAAGAGGACTAAATCCCCTCTCCTTCCCCCTTATCCTCCCCTCACTGTTTAAGTGGAAAATAAAGCTTCGGGCAATTCAAACTCCACTATCCCCTCCCTATTCCACCCAGGAAAAGCCCAGCAAGAGCAGCCCAAGCAAGCAAGGGCACGAATGGCCCGAAACATGTTGTGTATGGTAGTCAGTGAATAAATACCTATTCACAGCATATTGCTTTGAAGTGCTCTCCTTGAAACTATTGTTTAAAGAGCAGCCGAAGCATCAAAGTTACGAGGACAAGCAGTGCGGGAGAGAGAGTCGCGGAGCAAAAAGAAGCCGATGGTGGTGCACAATGCGTGGCTGCAGCATGACAGGCCAGCAGAAGCACAAAAGAGGAAAAGGCAGGCAGGCGTTCCGTTTGGTAGTTGTCTTGTATTGCATCAACGAGCTCGTTGTGGCCGTCAGAAAGAGGCGGGGCTATTCAAATAAGGTGTGCTGGGGCAGTTGGGAAGGTGCAGGGAGGCTGAGGGCCTCAGGCCGGAGGGCCCGATGAAGGGCCGAAGCCAGAGAGGGCCTGGGGCTGGGAGTCCCCGTGGCCGGGCCGACTGGATGTTGCCTGGATGTGGTGTGGGCTTGGGCTGGAGGTGTGCTGCCTGCCGGGGCCCAGCCCTCCCTCTCCCCATGGAGGCATCTCTAGCCTGGCTCTGGGCGCCTCTCGGGTTATCGCTTCTCGGCCTTTTGGCTAAGATTGAGTACACTTGTGTAGGAGATCTTAGCTGGATAGCTTTCGGAGACCCCCCTTCTCTGCCTATGCAGGATCGCCCAACTTCGGTTGGACTTCACCTGCTTGCTGCAATCGGGTTGGGGGCATTCCTCCGATAAACGAGTTGCGATCGCCAGGCGGACGGCAAAGCAGACGGCCTGAGAGGATCAGGAGTATTCCTTTTTCTCTTAGTGAGTTAGCAAGCAAGATGCCATTTTCCTTAGATTTCCCCACTGGGGAATTCCGGATAAAGAACACCATCCGAATCGAAGTGGAGGAGGAACATCGTGCCCTGAAGGACCTTGGATTCATCGTGAGCGAGATACTCCTGGGAGTCTTCGCCCTCAGGAACGACGACATCTTGTGCCTTCAGGACCAGGAACGGCGAGGAACTTATACCATAACGTTCACGTCGTTGGGATGCTGTGAAAACATCTACGCAGTTCTATCCCAGAAGGATTTGAGAGAGGCTGGATGGCCTACATTTTGCCTTATTGTATGGGCAGGACGACGTCCACCTGGTCATCCATTTGTACAATCCCTTAGTGGATGCCGCCGATGTTGCCACCTTTCTACGGCGGTATTGCACGGAGGTCCACTTTTCCCATCTCGTCAAGGGCGGACAAGGCCATTGGAATGGGAAGCGGAAATTTCTCGTAAAGTTGCGACCAAGACCCTGACAGAATAGAGGGGGCTTTATGCACCCTCCGTCAAATTTTGCTATTGGCCGAAACAGGGGGTACCTATTTTACTCGGGCATGCCCCTGTATTGTCGTAGCTCGGTTCGGGCACACAAGAGATACCTGCTCTGAAGACAAGCAGGCCCGGTGCATTAAGTGCGGGCAACCGGGCCACATCGCAAATGCTTGCAAATTTCTGAAGGTATGCAATTTGTGTGGGCAGGAGGGCCACATTGCCCCCAGAAGGCGAAAAAGGGGGCTGGGCCAAAACCCAGTTCAGGGTCTGAGCAAAGGCCAGCAGCGGTTGCTGGCCCAGTGATGACGATCCCGAAAAAGGCTAGTGAGCCGTCCATGCTGGCGATGAGAAGGATGCCAATTAAAAAAGTTGTGCCTGAGAGGAGAAGCTCAATAGGGCCAGAGAAGGATTCCACTGCTTCGGCAGAGGCTACTTCAAGGAAAGCCCTGAGCCTCCGCAGAGGGTCAACAGGGAAGACAGGACAAGAGGTGGCCTTATCAACAGCAGCCCTTGTTCCTAGCAGGCCAGCTGGCACACTGGCGGTTGGACCAGAGCCTAGTGCGATGAAAGTCCAGGGTGCGGTAGAACCCGAGCAGGTATTTGCTGTGCCATCTACAGCAGTACCTACGAGGAGGGGCGAAGGCACCAGCCGCCTGGCATCGGAATCATCTTTAAAGGAATTGGAGCAAGCGATCAAGGCACTGTCAGCCGGGAGCTCTGCCATGACAATTCCTGATGCCCCCGAAGAATGGATTACAGCAGAAAACCAGAAGAAAGTGCGACGGTCGCAAAGGTGGATGCTCAGGAATCGTCTGCGGCAGAGGAGTCTGGCGTGGAGGATCCTGAAGGTTGGAAACCCAAGGAGAAGGCGGCCGGAGCAGCTCTGGGTAAGAGAGGCAAGCAAACGCCCTGCAGAAAAAAGATTGAAGAGTGAGGTATCTGTCAGAGTCCAAACGATGTCATCGTGCTCGAGTGAGGGAGAATGCCGGGAGATGGTTGACCCACAACACGTGTCGTCGTCAGACCCGGTAAACATTGTGGATCCAGCCTCCCCTGAACAAGGAGAGGAGGGGTCCCTTTTAATCTCTTACGAGAGCAGTGTGGACTCTGATATGGACACAATTGCTTCTTAAAGTGACTTTATGATGACCTCACTCAGGGTCTCCTCACTTAATGTGAGGTCGCTAAAGAGCCCTAGTCGCAGGGCTGCTTTATTTTCTTATCTAGAGACTTTGGACTGTGATCTATTTTTACTCCAGGAGTGTGCCATTCAAAGTTGCATGGACTATGTTCATTTAAAAAAGGACTGGAAACTAGGGTGGGAATACTGTGCCGTGGCCCGTATTTTACTATTCAAAGCATTACTGAAATAATGCCCCAGACGAGCTATTTTAATTCATTTGTTTTATAAGGGTGTGTTTTTACGTATTTTAAATGTGTTCGCCTCTCCTGACAAACAGGAGAGAGCTGAATTGCTTGAACTCTTGCCATTGTTTTGTGTTGGGTATCTCCTCTGCTGGTCGGAGGAGTTTTTAACTGTGTTTTTACATGGGAATCTGGTCAAGGAGGTGACCCCAATTGAAAAGAGAACTTCTTACCTGCTCAAAAATTTTATTGAAGATTTAAAATGAAAGATGCTTTTAAAATGCTGGTTTCTAACCCTGATTTTACTTGATCAAATGGGAGGGTACAGTCACGTATTGATTTTATTTTTTTATCTGACAGTATTAACCCTTCGAAATGTGAAGTTTTAAATAATGTGTTTTCTGATCACAAAGTTTTAATTTCACAAGTTGAGATACTGGGGGAAAGAAGAGTTAACAAAGGCCTATGGAGATTAAACACCCTACTCCTGGGCAACCCCCAGATAAGTTTGTGCGGACCTACCAGAGCTGGCAAAATAGGCGAAATCCCAGTGAGTCTATGCTGTTCTGGTGGGAGGGCATCAAACCTAAAATCAGGGAATTTTTTTTATTAAAACAGGTAAGAAAGTGGCAAGAGAAAAAAGACAATATTTTTACCTTTTATACTTACGTTTACAGACCCTTTTTACGTTGAGAGATGCGGAAGTTGATGTGGAAAATGACATTTTATTGCTATAGGCTGAAATCCCCAAAACGCTGGAACAAAAAGGTAAAGAAATTATTTTTAATTCCCATGTGCAACACCTTGAAGAAGGTGAAAAATGTTCCCGTTTCTTTTTTAAGAAGGTGATGGATATAAAAGACTTGATTTTATCTCTGGAAGGGAAGACCAAAATGGATGAAATTTAAAAGAAGCCTTTAACTTTTACCAACTTCTTTTTAATGAAAAACAGGTTGATGCATCTCTTTTAAAGGATTGTATTTATGTTTTAAACTGTAAATTAAGTTCTTTTGACCAAGATGTTTTATCCACAGATATATCTATGGAAGAACTTTTTACTGTTTTTAAGAGCTTTTCTTTTAATAACGCCCCAGGCGAAGACGGCTTGCCGGCCGAATTCTATTTACATTTTTGGGAGCTTTTAAAAGATGACTTGTTTTTATTATTTAAAGAGGCTTTTTTAACCCTTTAAGTGCCACAGAACGTAGAATCTACGTTCTGTGGATCAAAGGACCAAAGTGCCACAGATCGTAGATTCTACGTTCTGCAGCACTTCCGGGTTTGCGAGCGGAGGAGCGGCTGTTAGAGCCGCTCGCTCCGCTCCTTCACGATCCCCTGCCCCTAGACAACGAGCAGAGCAGGGGATCGAGTGGCCCCTGGGGCGCGATCGCCCAGGGGCCCAAAAACAGCAGCAGGCACGTGTTACTTACGTGTCCTGCTGCTGCAGCCTACACCGCGCCGTCGATCTCCGCCCCCACAGCACAGAGACAGGAACCACGTCGCAGATGTCTTCCAGGGGCTCTTCCTGATCGCCTGCAACAGTCTCCAGCGACTTTTTCAGGTTAGTGCAACAATTACACACACCAACACACACTTATTACAGTAATACACACTTAGATTCACACTTACACACACTTACACATACATTTTTGGGGATTGGGGGGGGTCACTTACACTCACTGCACTTACACACACGTGCACACGCGCACATAACATGTAATTTACCATTTGTACACACGCACATACATGGCATTGTGGCTTTTTTTTTTTTTCTTATCGCATCGTCTTTTTTTGGCTGAAAAAAATGTTTTATTGCCATTACGAATAGCGTATTCGCTAACCGTACTGTGCAATATCTTTTGTATGTTATTTCGGTGATTATATTGCAATTTTGGGTATTTTGGTGCATTTTTAGCCATTTTATTGAATTTTTAGCCATTTTATTGCATTTTCAGCTCTGCGTATGTTGTGTTCACTTGTTTCTAGCCGTATAACCTGTTTGGCCCAGCTAAAATATTCAAACTGTGATTCTGACGGCCGATAACACTAGTCTGGAAAAAAAAACATAGATTTTTGTGGTTTTATTGGATTTTTTTGCATTTCACTCTTTACTGCCTTATTTTGTTTTGCCTTGTAAATTTTATCTACTATATATCCATTTGGGGGTCTCTGTGCGCCACATAGTTTGGTATATCTATGCATATTGGGCATCAAAGTGTTCAGTAGACCCCTGGTGTTCATATTTAGGATGTTTTATGCTGATAAGTTACGAAATGTGTGGCATATAATGGGGTAGAATTCAAGCTTTGTGACGATTTTCAGAAATTTGATAAAAACCGTTATGTTCAGCATTGCTTTGCAGTTTGGCAGTTTGCAGTAGAAACACTTATTTACCCATATTGGATTTGTCAGAATGTGTACTTTCTGAAAATATATGGTTTTCTGGGGTCTCTGTACTGTTAGGTGGTCTAATGTTGCATAATACACACACCAGGTGGTTATATTGAAGCAGCCAGCGCGTCAGCCGTGAAAATGTCTATACATATTGTCATTTGGGGGTCTCTGTGCGCCACAAAGTTTGGTATATCTATGCACATTGGGCATCAAACTGTTAAGTAGACCCATATGTTTATATTTAGGATGCTTTATGCTGGTAATGATACATGGACAATACGATGCTGGAAAGTTGAAGCTTTGAGGCAATTTCCAGATATTTCACCAAAACCGCCAAATTTGGCAAAGCCTTGCGACTCAGTAGTTTGGAGCAGAAAGGCATGGGTAACCATTTTAGATTCTGTAGAATGTGTACTTTCCAAAAATATATGGGGTTGGGGGGTAAACATATATTTCTGTGTTTTTACCCTACAAAAATGCAGTCAATGTGTTGATTTTTCATTAGATAAAGTTACCCACAGGACAATTTGTATGTGCTAACTTCATTTTGGGGCCTCTAAATGCCATATACTTTGGTAAACTTATGAACAATGGCCACCAAAATGTTCAGAGGAACCCTGGCAATCATATTTAGGGTGCTTTTTCTTAGTACGTAATGACACATGGGTGATATGGTGCTGGGAAGTTGAAGCTTTGAGGCAATTTTCAGATATTTCACCAAAACCGACAACTTTGGGAAAGCCTTGCGACTCAGTAGTTTGGAGCAATAAGGCATGGGTACCCATTTTAGATTCTGTAGAATGTGTACTTTCCAAAAATGTATGGGTTTGGGGGGTCAACATGTATTTCTGTGTTTTTACCCCACAAAAATGCAGTCAATGTGTTGATTTTTCATTAGCTGAAGTTACCCACGGGACTGTTTGTATGCGCTAACTTCATTTTGGGGCCTCTAAATGCCATATACTTTGGTAAACCTATGAACAATGGCCACCAAACTGTTCGGAGGAACCCTGGCAATCATATTTAGGGTGCTTTTTCTTGGTGCATAACGATACATGGGTGATATGGTGCTGAGAAGTTGAAGCTTTGAGGCAATTTTCAGATATTTCACCAAAACCGACAATTGTGGGAAAGCCTTGCGACTTAGTAGTTTGGAGCAGAAAGGCATGGGTACCCATTTTAGATTCTGTAGAATGTGTACTTTCCAAAAATATATGGGTTTTGGGGGGTAAACATATATTTCTGTGTTTTTACCCCAAAAAAATGCAGTCAATGTGTTGATTTTTCATTAGCTGAAGTTACCCACGGGACTGTTTGTATGCGCTAACTTCATTTTGGGGCCTCTAAATGCCAGATACTTTGGTAAACTTATGAACAATGGCCACCAAAATGTTCAGAGGAACCCTGGCAATCATATTTAGGGTGCTTTTTCTTAGTACGTAATGACACATGGGTGATATGGTGCTGGGAAGTTGAAGCTTTGAGGCAATTTTCAGATATTTCACCAAAACCGACAACTTTGGGAAAGCCTTGCGACTCAGTAGTTTGGAGCAATAAGGCATGGGTACCCATTTTAGATTCAGTAGAATGTGTACTTTCCAAAAATGTATGGGTTTGGGGGGTACACATATATTTCTGTGTTTTTACCCCACAAAAATGCAGTCAATGTGTTGATCTTTCATTAGCTGAAGTTACCCACAGGACTATTTGTATGCACTAACTTCATTTTGGGGCCTCCAAATGCCAGATACTTTCGTAAACCTATGAACAATGGCCACCAAACTGTTCGGAGGAACCCTGGCAATCATATTTAGGGTGCTTTTTCTTGGTGCATAACGATACATGGGTGATATGGTGCTGGGAAGTTGAAGCTTTGAGGCAATTTTCAGATATTTCACCAAAACCGACAATTGTGGGAAAGACTTGCGACTCAGTAGTTTGGAGCAGAAAGGCACGGGTACCCATTTTAGATTCAGTAGAATGTGTACTTTCCAAAAATATATGGGTTTGGGGGGTAAACATATATTTCTGTGTTTTTACCCCACAAAAATGCAGTCAATGTGTTGATTTTTCATTAGATGAAGTTACCCACAGGACTATTTGTATGCGCTAACTTCATTTTGAGGCCTCTAAATGCCAGATACTTTGGTAAACCTATGAACAATGGCCACCAAACTGTTTGGAGGAACCCTGGCAATCATATTTAGGGTGCTTTTTCTTGGTGCATAACGATACATGGGTGATATGGTGCTGGGAAGTTGAAGCTTTGAGGCAATTTTCAGATATTTCACCAAAACCGACAATTGTGGGAAAGCCTTGCGACTCAGTAGTTTGGAGCAGAAAGGCATGGGTACCCATTTTAGATTCGGTAGAATGTGTACTTTCCAAAAATATATGGGTTTTGGGGGGTAAACATATATTTCTGTGTTTTTACCCCACAAAACTGCAGTCAATGTGTTGATCTTTCATTAGCTGAAGTTACCCACGGGACTGTTTGTATGCGCTAACTTCATTTTGGGGCCTCTAAATGCCAGATACTTTGGTAAACTTATGAACAATGACCACCAAAATGTTCAGAGGAACCCTGGCAATCATATTTAGGGTGCTTTTTCTTAGTACGTAATGATAAATGGGCGATATGGTACTGGGAAGTTGAAGGTTTGAGGAAATTTTCAGATATTTCACCAAAACTGACAATTTTGGGAAAGCCTTGCGACTCAGTAGTTTGGAGCAGAAAGGCATGGGTACCCATTTTAGATTCAGTAGAATGTGTACTTTCCAAAAATATATGGGTTTGGGGGGTAAACATATATTTCTGTGTTTTTACCCCACAAAATTGCAGTCAATGTGTTGATTTCTCAGTAGCTGAAGTAAAGTCCTGAACAATTTGGATGTGCTAACTTCATATTGGTGTCTCTAAATGCCAGATACTTTGGTGTACTTTTCAAAAATGTATGGTTTTCTGGGGTAAACCTACGGTTTCAGGATTTTTTGCCTTGGAATCTAAAGCATGCCGTTTTCTGCCTTAGTGCTTTCAAAATTCGGTAATATACTGCCGGGAGTTTTTGCTGTACAGAAATCCTAAATCTCCCTAAAACTATACATATCTGGTATTGGCACGTTCGAGAGACATAAGGCTTTCCAAATCAGTTGGATTTTCATCCGTAAAATGAAATATTTTTCTGGTATAAATTGATATACGATGAAAAATGGTAATTTTTCATTTTTTTTGGTATTTAGCACTATAAATTTTTTTGCACAGGTGGAAATACATGAAAACTCAGGCAGATTTAGAAAGCTCAGTTTCTACCGAAAAAAACAATGTATAGTTTTCCTAGGTAAACTATAGGTTTCCCCTCAGAAAATGCCCCTAAAGTGAGAGAGCACAAAATGTTTCAAAAACGGCTGGCATTTCGCGTAACCAAAATGTGAAATTCTGCTGGCACTTAAAGGGTTAACAGACGTTTTACCCTCTTCCTGGAGGAGAGGGATTGTTTCTTTGATTTTTAAAAAGGGAAATAAGGGAAGTCTAGGGGATTATAGGCCAATCACGTTACTTAACCTGTCCTAGACTAAAGTAATGGCCAAACTTATTTCCCTTCGTCTTAAGCCTTTTTTAAACAATTTAATTCAGCCCTAACAGGTGTGTGGGGTCCCTGGACGGAGCATGGCAGAATCCCTAAACATTTTACGAGATGCTATTTGGTATTGTAAAGAAATTAATCAAAATGTGGCTATTTTATCGTTAGATTTTGAAAAAGACTTTGACCGTGTATCTCATGATTTTATGTT
This sequence comes from Xenopus laevis, assembly GCF_017654675.1. NCBI lineage: Eukaryota > Metazoa > Chordata > Amphibia > Anura > Pipidae > Xenopus > Xenopus laevis. The sequence goes on along the minus strand of NC_054385.1, from coordinate 111,426,216 downwards.
TAAAGTCTTAGAGAAAATGTCTTTACCCAGTTTTATTCTGAACGGTATTAAGCTTTTATATAAATTCTGTTTTAGTCAAGTGTGTATTAACGTTTTTTTAACCCAAAAAGTGATTTTAAAGTCGGGAGCGAAACAAGGTTGCCCGTTGTCCCCCCTTCTTATCTGTGCAATCGAACCTCTTTTATGTCTTTTAAGGAATGACAAGGTTATCAGAGGGGTACAAGTGCCTGGTGGTGGTGGCCGCCAGGTAAAAGTTTTAAGCTATGTGGATGATGTGACAATTGTATGTACCACCTCTTACTCCATTAAGCGTGTTTTAACTCAGGCATCATTTTGTGGTGCCTCAGGTTTTATATTAAATGCACAGAAATCCAAATGTCTGGGTGTCGGGTCTTGGGATGCTTTCTTGACCCCAGAAATCACAATTAGACAGGATGAGATTAAAATTCTGGGTATTGTTTTTAATGCAGAGAACACGGGTTTTTGTAATTGGGATTCTGTTTTAATTAAAATGGAAAAGAAGGTTTTAATGTGGAACTTAAGAAACTTAACAAAGGAAGGTAAAATTTTAATCAACAAAGCTTCTTTACTACCAATTATGTTGCACGTGGGCATGGTCTTCCCCCCTTCCTCTCTTTTTATCAGAAAGTTTACAAGAGTATGTTTTAAGTTTTTATGGGGTTCCACTATAGAAAAATTAAAATGTGATTTTATGTATAGTGACAAAAAAAGTGGTGAAAAAAAATGTTCCAAACCTTTTTTTATGTTAAGTATTTCTGTTTTTGTTTTAAAATGTTTAATTCGGACGGTCTTTTTAGTTGTTTTTTAAAATATGCAGCAGGTATATTGTTCAAACATTGGTTTCGCCCTCCTCTAAATTCACCCATGCTTTTAACTCCTTCTAAACACTATGTGGTTCTAGAGAAGGCCATAAGAATGTTCTCCCTGAAAGGGGTGGACATGGGGGTGCTGGGTGACCAAAGGAAAACAACTGTGTGTCAAACAAGAGTAGGGTGTTTTGCCAGTCTCCAACTTTTCCCAAGTCTGGAGAAATGTGTTTGGAAAATACTAAGCTAATGTACATAAAGACCTTGCCTGGGTAGCCGTCCACCAGTGCCTCCCTACAAGAGAGTTCCTACATAGGAGAGGACTGGTGGCAAGAGGCAAGTGTCCCAGGGACAATTGTGTAATTGATGAAACAGTTTTACAATTGTTTTGGAATTGCCCTTATGCTCAGAAGGTATGGAAAACCTCTTGCCCTCTTTTTGAGAGTATTGGGAACCTGGGACATTTTAACCACAAAATGGTTTTTATATGGTCTTTTTACCTGTCCTACTTTTAAACAATATGAAGTCTGTTGGATGATAATAAACGGTCTTAAAAATGCTATGTGGAAAGTCCGAAACATTTTACTCTTTAAACGTTATTTTCTTGATGTAAACAATTGTATTAAAATGGCTTTTAGAGAAATATATATTTATTTTTTACGTGACAAAAAATGTTATGATGATGCAATCTTTGTATGGAAACCAAATGAATGGAATATGTGTGAAATTTTATGTACATTTTGTTTTATTCAGGCCTTAAGTTGTTTTTATTCTGTAAAACTGAAGGCCGGAAAGCTATCCTCTCTATTTTTCAACAAATCCTTTTATGTTCCTCCTTTGTTTTTTATGGTGTTCATATTTATTGTTTAATAAATTATTATTGAAACCTTATCTGTTCTTATCAATTTAATATCTGATACGTCCCCTATCTGGGGACTATATATTAAATGGATTTTTGGAACAGGGAGATGGAAGAAGAGCTTGCTCTGTCCACTCCACGCATCGACCTGGTATTGCAGTACCTCCAGGACCGGTGCACTTCTCTTACTCAGTTTGAAAAAGCAGAAAAAGAAGCAGCAAACGAGCTGCGGGGAAACAAAAAGCCCAGCAAGCAAAGTTTGGGAGGACAAGCAGTGCGGGAGACAGAGAGCCGTGGAGCAAGGAGGAAGCCGACGGTGGTGCACGATGCGTGGCTGCAGCATGACAGGCCAGCAGAAGCACAAGAGAGAGAAAAAGGCAGGCAGGCATTTGGTAGTTGTTGTCTTGTGATCCCGGGTTCAGCTGTGAGTTGTTGCAGGAACGAGCTGATTGCATCAACGAGCTGGTTGTGGCCGTCACAAAGAGGCGGGGCCTCCACCAGCCCTGACCCTGCGGCCCCAGTCCTGCCTCCTAAGGCTGCCTCCCCCAATCTGGAGCCTTGGATGAGGCAGACTGTGGTGCTTAAGTTGAAGGGGGTGGAGGGAAGGACCCCAGATCTATCCACGGAAGTTTTCGGGAAGAAACTGGTCCTGGAGCAGGGTTTCACTCCATCCGAGACCCTGAGCATCCAGAGCTTCATCGGTGGGCTCTTTTACATCACCTTTGCCTCCATGGTGATCTGCAGGAGATACTGGGAGAGGGTAAAGGCGGCGTGCCCCGAATCCCCTTTCTCTCGCTTTATGGGCAACTGCCTTATTCAAAGGGAGGAAAGGAGGGTGACGGTCTCAATGCGGAACCCGCACACACCACCAAAGGACATCTCCACCTTCCTCAGCCGCTTCTGTACCATCCTGAAAGACCCTGCCAGGATCCTGGACCCCAACGGGTTCTGGTGTGGCAAGTGGTCCATCCTGGTGAAACTCCAGAAGGAAGACAGCTCACCCAACGGCCTCCGACACCTGCCCCAAAGTTTCTCCCTCGGCAACTCCCCAGGCATCATCTACTACCCGGACCTGCCACAGACCTGCAGGAAATGCGGAGAAAACCTTCAAAAAAAAACACCCAGGACTGGTAAGACAAACCCCCCTCTTCCCACTGTGGCAGCCAAACCCCCAGCTGCCCCAGCCTCTCCTCCTCCCCAGCGCTGTCCCACCCCTCTCCCAGCCCCCACCACCGCCACTCTCCCCCCTGCAGCCACATTAACCCCCCCTCCAGTGGCAGCAGGTCTATCCCAGGAGGACTTTCCCCCCCTGCCCACCCCCCAGTCCCCCACCCTCTCTCCCCCTACAGGTGCAGCGAAGAGGAAGCTAGAGGAGAGCCCAGCAACAGACTCCCAGGAGAGGAAGAAGGTTAATACAGAGCTGGCGGAAGCAGAGCTGACAGAATCCGAGATGCTGGAAGCAGAGCTAGAGGGGATAGAGTTGTTGGAAACAGGCTCGGAAGGAGATGAGGAGTCAGAAGCAACAGCTGAATCAATGGCACAGATGGTTGATCAGCTCCTTCAAGTAGCATTGGTGAAGGAGGAAACCATCAAGCCCCAAGATCCTGATGACACCTCACTGCTACAGCCAGCAAGCACAGAAACTCCGGAGGAGAGTCCACCCCCAAACGATGTGGGAGAAGGGGACCCGCCCGACCTGAGTGGTAACGTATAATGTAAAGCTGTTTGAAACGGACTCTTCTTACCCCCCCACTAATGGTGTCGTGCAATTTATTCACCATTAATGTGAGGAGTATTAAGGATCAGTTGAGACGGCAGACTGTTTTTGCATTTCTTGACAGCCAGCCTTGTGATTTGTACATGTTGCAGGAATGTGCCATTCCCTTCTCTAGGTCCTACAAACATCTGATCTGGCTGTGGACCCACGGCCCTTCCTACTGGTCTGGGGGTAATAGCTGTAAGTCCGCAGGGGTCGCAATCCTGATCAGGGGGGGCCTCTTCACGGTTGATTCTGTACATGAGTTAGTCTGTGGCCGCTTGCTGGTCGTGGACGGCTCCTGGGCAGGAGAGTCTGTTAGGCTTATCAACGTGTATGCCTCCCCTGTGGAGGGCGAGCGGTTGGAACTTTTCCAGACCCTGCGGGCCCAGTTAGCAACCACCAGAGCAGTAGTGTTGGGGGGTGATTTCAACTGCCCCATAGAAGGGGACGGGCGCAGCTCAAGCAACCGTACGAAACTGGATGTGACCTCCAAGCTGCTCAAGGAGATGGTGACTGAAGCATCCTTAAAGGACGCTGTTGGGTCCATCGGGGACGGCACCGTGAAATACAGCTGGTGCCGCCCCGATGGCTCAATGCGTTCTATGATAGACTTCGTGTTTACCTCCCGGACCATCAAGCAGACTGGGTGTTCCATGGTCCCCTGCTTTTTCTCTGACCACAGGGCCATTCGGTTTCAGGGGTCCCTGGGTTGTGGTTTTCCTCAAGGCCCAGGCTCCTGGAAGCTGAACTGTGACCTGCTGGGATAGGAAGAGGTTATGGGGGAGCTGAGGGATGCCTACATCACGTGGAGGAATGAGAAATGTTGTTTTGAACATGTCAGTGACTGGTGGGAATTTAAGGTAAAATTGCGTTTTTTCTTTCAGGTTAAAGGCAGGCGCCATGCCTGTGAACGCAGGGGGAACTTCAAGAGACTCCAGAGAAATCTGCAGTCCCTTCAGGACCTTCAGCAGTGTGGCTGGGAGGTGAGACAGGATCTGGAGAAGACCAAGGAGGGCCTGAAAATGCACTTTGAGGAGGAATCCAAGCGCATCATCTTCCGCTCAATAGTGGAGACTCTAGAGAAGGGGGAAAAGTGCAACTCCTTCTTCAGGAAGCTTCACTCCAGCCACACACCCCTGACAGAACTTCGCGACGAGACCGGCACCGTCCAGTCAGGAAAGGAGGGAGTGATGGGAGTGGTCACCGACTACTACAGCTCCCTCTACGCAGAGAAAGAGACGGACGAGACATCGGCTCATAAGTTCCTGTCAGGTATCACTAACACTATTGATTCCGCAGGTCTGTCAGCCATCAATGCCCCCTTGGCCCTGGAAGAGCTGCACTCTGCCGCTAAATCCTTCAAGCAAGACAGAACTCTGGGCAGCGACGGCCTCCCAGCGGAGCTATACGTGGCTCTGTGGGATCTCATTGGCCCTGACCTGCTCGAGCTGTTTGGGGAGATGGTGGTGGAGGGTAGAATGTCCCAGTCGCTGAGGGAAGGAATGATCACCATCTTGTACAAGCAAAAGGGGGAGAGAAGCGACCTCAAGAATTGGCGGCCCATCTCTCTTCTGAATGTGGACTACAAGATCCTCGCCAAAGTACTAGCCAACCGGCTGAAGACTGTCATCAGGCAGATCGTCGACCCCGACCAGACTTCTGTTCTTATGTCAGTCTCATGTTCCGTGATATTGTCAGTCTGGTGTTGGTGAACGGCTGGAAAACGGACCCATTTCCAGTTTTGTGTGGGGTCAGACAAGGCTGCCCTCTCTCACCTCTTCTTTTTGTTTGTTGTATTGAGCTCTTTGCCGAGTGCATCAGACGGAATCCAGAGATCAGAAGGATCACCGCACCAGGACCTTCCAGATCCCAGATCAAGTGCTCGCTGTACATGGACGACGTGACCATCTTCTGCGCTGACCAGCCGTCGGTGAGAGCTCTCGTCCAGACCTGCGAGGACTTCGGCAAAGCTTCAGGTGCTAAAGTCAACTGCGGAAAGTCAGAGACCCTGCTCTTTGGAGAATGGAACCTGACTTCGGACGCTGTCCCCTTCTCTATCAAGTCGGACTTCATCAAGATTCTTGGAGTTTGGTTTGGTGGCGAGGGCGCTGCCCTGAAGTGCTGGGATGAAAGAATGGCGAAAGTACGACAAAAGATTGGCCTCTGGAGCCTCAGAGACCTCACCATTGAAGGGAAGACACTGGTGCTGCGGAATTAAATCCTCCCTGTTCTGCAGTACATGGCTCAGGCCTGGCCCCCTCTGGCTACGGTTTGCAGAGCCATGACAAGGACAGTGTTTCACTTTATCTGGGGCTCCAAGATGGACAGAGTAAAGCGGTCAGTTATGTACAAGGAGCCCCGCAAAGGTGGGAAAGGTGTCCTCGATATCCCCACCCTGCTGAGAAGCTTCTTTGTGTGCAACTGCATCCGCCAGACCATCACCTGCAAAGACAAGGACTCTGCTGGCAGCTCTATGTCTCGCTTTTTCCTGTTGCCACTCTGGCGCGTGCTAGGGTGGGACAAGTTGGACAGCTCCTACCCTTTCAACTGGAACACCCCTTGGTTTTACCTGGATGTTACAAAGTTTGTGAGGGAACACCATCTGGAAGGAGTCAAGCCCGACTTGTGGAAACCAAAGACGATCCACAAGTTGATCAGAGCAAGAGATGAGATGGAGTCTATTCCAGGGCTCCCTGAAGACACTGCAAGGACTGTTTGGGGGAATGTTTCTTCAGACAGACTGACCAACAAGCACAAGGTCATCGCATGGATAGCTATTCAGGGGGGGTTGCCTCTCAGGACCTTCATGCATGCCCGCAACCTGTGTAGATACCGCCACTGCCCACGCTGCATCATTCATGAAGAAACATCTATGCACATCTTCTGGGATTGCAGATTTACACAGGTCCTGCTTGATGCCCTGGAACACGAGCTCAAAGACTGCGTGCCAAGAAATCTCCTTACACACCACGCAATGTTGTATGGGCTGTTTCAAGGCACACACACGGAAGGGGCAATTCAGGAAGCCTGGCGCCTTATGAACTCTATTAATGACGTTTTGTGGTTTTCTAGGAAACGCCTCATCCTGCGGAGAGAGAGAACAAGCATTCAAGACTGCCGCAGGCTGATCCACAGTCTGCTGCGTGACTACAACATCCGCAACAGTCTTGAAGAAGAAGAGGACTAAACCCCCTCTCCTTCCCCCTTATCCTCCCCTCACTGTCTGTTTAAGTGGAAAATAAAGCTTCAAGCAATTCAAATCCCCTCCCTATTCCACCCCCCACCCACTCCCCCTCACCCCCGCAAGCTTTATTATTGTACAAAAAATACACCTGCATAAGAATATCGTAAAGATTGTTTGTTTTTATATATTTATATTATATATATATATATATATATATATATATATATATATATATATATATATATATATATATATATATATATATATATATATATATATATATATATATATATATATATATATATATATATATATATATATATATATATATATATATATATAATAAAGTATATTTTTCAATAAAAAAAATCTGTTCTTAGTTTAATATCTGATACGTCCCCTATCTGGGGACTATATATTAAATGGATTTTTGGAAAAGGGAGATGGAAGAAGAGCTTGCTCTGTCCACTCCACGCATCAACCTGGTATTGCAGTACCTCCAGGACCGGTGCACTTCTCTTACTCAGTTTGAAAAAGCAGAAAAAGAAGCAGCAAACGAGCTGCGGGGAAATGAAAAGCCCAGCAAGCAAAGTTTGGGAGGACAAGCAGTGAGGGAGACAGAGAGCCGTGGAGCAAGGAGGAAGGCGACGGTGGTGCACAATGCGTGGCTGCAGCATGACAGGCCAGCAGAAACACAAGAGAGAGAAAAAGGCAGGCAGGCGTTTGGTAGTTGTTGTCTTGTGATCCCAGGTTCATCTGTGAGTTGTTGCAGGAACGAGCTGATTGCATCAACGGGCTGGTTGTGGCCATCACAAAGAGGTGGGGCTATGCAAATAAGTTGTGCCGGGGCAGTCGGGAAGGTGCTGGGAGTCTGCGGGCCTCAGGCCGGCGAGCCCGATGAAGGTCCGAAACAGGGCCGGAGCCAGAGAGGGCCTGGGGCTGGGCCGACTGGATGTGGCGTTGCCTGGATGTGGTGTGGGCTTGGGCCGGAGGTGTGCTGCCTGCCGGGGCCCAGCCCTCCCTCTCCCCATGGAGGCATCTCTAGCCTGGCTTTGGGCCCGTCTGCGTGCGCGCCTTTCGGGTTATCGCTTCTTGGCCTTTTGGCTATGATCAAGTGTACTTGTACAGGATACCTTAGCTGGATAGCATTCGGAGACCCCCCTTCTCTGCCTATGCAGGATCGCCCAACTTCGGTTGGACTTCACCTGCTTGCTGCAATCGGGTTGGGGGCATTCCTCCGATAAACGGGTTGCGATCGCCTAGGCGGACGGCTTTGCCGAAGGCCTGAGGAGGAGTTAGATTTTTGGACTGCCATTGCTGGTGGGACAGGAGTTTTTCTATTTTCTTCTTGGGTGTAGAAGTTTATCCGAGATGCCATTTACGTTCGACTTCCCATCCCGGGAAACCCGGATAAAGAACACCATCCGGATTGAAGTTTTGGAGGAACATCGCCAAACGATGGACCTTGGATTCATCGTGAGGGAGATTCTGATGGGAGTCTTTTGCCTGAGGACCGATGAGATCCTGTGCCTTCAAGACCAAGAGAGACGAGGAGTGCACACGGTCACCTTTACCTCCTTGTCTGCCTGCGAGAACATCTACGCAGTTTTATCCAACAAAGAGTTGAGAGAGGAGAGGCTGGATGGCCTAAAGTTTTTCCTTTTGTACGGGTTGGACGATGTCCCGCTGGTCGTCCATATGTTCAACCCGCACGTCCTTACCGCTGACATCACCACTTTCCTTAAGCGGTATTGTACAGAGGCTCACTTCTCGCATATTGTTAAGGACAGCCTCGGGCACTGGAACGGCAAAAGGAAATTTTTTGTTAAATTCCAGAGAGACCCGGACGGAGTGAGTGGCTTTATGCATCCCCCGTCAAATTTTTCTATTGGAAGCAATAGAGGCTACCTCTTTTACTCTGGTATGCCTCTATACTGCTGCAATTGCTTCCGTTTCGGGCACACGAGCGATTCATGTAAAGAAGCTAAAATGGTCCGGTGCAATAGGTGCGGTCAACCGGGCCATACCGCAGCAGCGTGTAAGCTTCAGAAAGTTTGTAATATGTGTGGGCAGGAGGGCCACATATACAAAGATTGCCCCCCAGTAAGGCGGAAAAAAAGGGAGTTGGGGCTGAGCGGACAAAGCCTAAACCGGGGTCTGAGCAGAAGTCAGTAGTGGTAACTGACTTAGCCAAGACGACCTTGGAAGAGTCGGGTGAGCAGTCCATGCTGTCGGTACGTAGGACACCGGTAAAATCAACCGTACTTGCGAAAAGGAGCTCTGTAGGACCGGAGAAGGTTCCTGCCGAGTTGCCCGCGGCAGAGCCTTCCATGAAAGTCCAGAGCTCCCGTAGAAGGTTGGTAGTGGATTCGGGACAGGAGCCTGCCTTGGCTACGGTAGGCCCTGCCCTTGGCACACTGGCGGTGGGATCTGAGCAGAGTGCGAGGAAGGTCCCGGGTGCCGTAGAATCCAAACAGACCTTTGCTGTGCCATCAGCAGTAGGGTCTGTGAGGAAGGGCGAGAGCACCAGCCGCCGGGCATCTGTTTTCGAGGAATTGGAGCAAGAGCTCTTGGCATAGTCAGTCGGGAGCTCTGCCAAGACAATTCCTGATGCCCCCTGCGATAAGGAGGAATGGAGCGAATGCCAAGACAAAAAAAAAGCCAAGAGGTCCAGACGCAAAAAGGCGAAGGCGGCGGGGTCGACCGTGATGGAGAAGTCTGACATGGGCAATCCTGACGATCGGAAGCCGAAGAAGGGTGCGACGAGTGTGTCTCAGGAAGGATGCCAGCGACCAGCTGAAAAGAGGCCAAGAAGCAAAAGGTATGGAGTCCAGGAAGAAACATCCAGCTCGAGCGAGGGAGAAAGCCGGATAGAGGTGGACCCGCAGTGCGTGTCGGCTTCAGATCCGGTAAATATCGATGACCCAGCCTCTCCTAATCAGGGGGAGGAGGGGTCTCAGGTAATTTCTGGCGAGAGCAACCTGGACTCGGATATGGACATTTTGACCTTTAACCAATGACTTCGCTTAAAGTTGTCTCACTAAATGCGAGGTCCCTAAAGGGCCCTAGCCGTAGGGCCGCTTTATTTTCCTTCCTAGAGACATTGGACTGTGACGTCTTTTTCCTCCATGAGTGTGCAATAGAAAACAGTATGGACTATGCAAACCTTAAAAAGGACTGGAAGTTAGGCTTGTCTGTTTGGTCAGGCTCTAACGAAACTAAGCCTGCTGTGGTAGGGGTTCTCCTTCGGGGCCCACACTTCTCGCTGCTAGGGATGTCGCGGACTGTTCTGCGGCGAACTTGTTCGCGCGAACATCGGCTGTTCGCGTCCCCCGCAATTCGCGAACGTCGCGCGACGTTCGCCAATAGGCGTTCGCGTCAAAATCGTTCGACCATTCGGTCGCTAAAATCGAACGATTTTCGTTCGATTCGAACGAAAATCGTTCGATCGAACGATTAAAATCCTTCGATCGTTCGAATCTAACGATTTTCGGATGTTCGAAGTTCGCGAACTGTTCGCATTTTTTGCCGGTGTTCGCGAACGGCGTTCGCGAACACATTATCGGCGGTTCGCTACATCCCTACTCGCTGCAAAGCGTGATGGAGAATGCCCGGATGAGCAGTTTTAATTCATATGTTTTATAAAGGTCTTTTTATGCGTGTTTTAAATGTTTACGCCTCTCCTGACAAACAGGAGAGGGCAGAATTGTTTGAACTTTTACCGTTATTTTGCATCGGGTCATCTCCTCTGATGGTTGGAGGAGATTTTAATTGTGTTTTTACCGGCGAAAAAACGAAAGGAGGTGACCCAAACAGAAAAGACAGAACTTCTTACTTATTGCAAAATTTTACTGATGATCTTAAGTTAAAAGATGCTTTTAAAATGTGTGTTACTAACCCTGGTTTTACATGGTCTAACAGGAGGGCCCAATCCAGAATTTATTTTATATTTGGTTCTGAAGCTTTTAACCCTTTTAAATGTTATCTTTTAAACAATATTTTTTCTGATCACCAGGTTTTAACTGCTTGTTTTAAAATCTCTGGGGGAAAAAAGGGTTAATGGAGGTCTGTGGAGACTAAATGTACAATTGCTGGGTGACCCTCAAATATCTGAAAGGTTTAGGCGGACCTACAAATGTTGGCAAAATGAGCGAAATCCTCAAGACTCAATGCTACTTTGGTGGGAGGGCACTAAGCCTAAAATTAAAGAATTTTTTACTAAAGCTGGGAAAATTGTTGCAAAAAAGAAAAAACAATGGTTTTATATGTCTAATATACATTTACAAGCTCTTTTTAAACTTAAGGAAGTTGGAATCAATGTAGAAGATGATATTTTATCCTTAAAAGCCGAAATTAAGAAGTCAATCGAAGAAAAAGGAAAAGAGATCATTTTTAACTCACATGTACAACACTTAGAAGATGGTGAGAAATGTTCACGTTTTTTCTTTAAGAAGGTTATGGATAAGAAAGATTATACTATGTCCCTAAATGGCAAAACTGATATGACATTTTAAATATAACCTTCAATTTTTATCAGCTCCTTTTTAATGAAAAGCAAATTGACTTCTGTTTTAAATGATTGTCTTAAAGTTTTATAGTGTAAGTTAAGTTTTTTAGACCAGGAAATTTTATCCAAAGACATTACCATAGATGAGCTTTTAACTGTTTTTAACCCTTTAAGTGCAACAGAACGTAGAATCTACGTTCTGTGGAAAAGTAACTTGAAATGCCACAGAATGTAAATTCTACGTTCTGCAGCACTTCCGGGTTCTGGGGCAGAGGAGCGGCTGTTAGAGCCGCTCGCTCCGTTCCGCTTCGATCCCCTGCCCCTAGGCAACGAGCAGGGGATCGAGTGGCCCCTGGGGCGCGATCGCCCAGGGGCCCAAAAGCAGCAGCAGGCACGTGTTACTTACGTATCCTGCTGCTGCAGCCTACACTGCGCCGTCCAGCTCCACCCCCACAGTACAGAGACAGGAATCACGTCGCAGATCTCTTCCTGGGGCTCTTCCTGATCGTCTGCAACAGTCTCCAGCGACTTTTTCAGGTTAGTGCAACAATTACACACACCAACACACACTTATTACAGTAATACACACTTAGATTCACACTTGCACATACATTTTTGGGGATTGGGGGGGTCACTTACACTCACTGCACACACACACGTGCACACGCGCACATAACATGTAATTAACCAATTGTACACACGCACATACATGGCATTGTGGCTTTTTTTTTTTTCTTATCGCATCGTCTCTTTTTTTGGCTGAAAAAATGTTTTATTGCCATTACGAATAGCGTATTCGCTAACCGTACTGTGCAATACCTTTTGTATGTTATTTCGGTGATTATATTGCAATTTTGGGTATTTTGGTGCATTTTTAGCCATTTTATTGAATTTTCAGCCATTTTATTGCATTTTCAGCTCTGCGTAAGTTGTGTTCACTTGTTTCTAGCCGTATAACCTGTTTGGCCCATCTAAAATATTCAAACTGTGATTCTGACGGCCGATTACACTTGTCAGGAAAAACATTGATTTTTGTGGTTTTATTGGATTTTTTTGCATTTCACTCTTTACTGCCTTATTTTGTTTTGCCTTGTAAATTTTATCTACTATATATCCATTTGGGGGTCTCTGTGCGCCACATAGTTTGGTATATCTATGCATATTGGGCATCAAAGTGTTCAGTAGACACGTGGCATTCATATTTAGGATGTTTTATGCTGATACGTTACGAAATGTGGGGCATATAATGGGGTAAAATTCAAGCTTTCTGACAATTTTCAGAAATTTGATAAAAACCGTTATTTTCAGCATTGATTTGCAGTTTGGCAGTTTGCAGTAGAAACACATATTTACCCATATTGGATTCGTCAGAAAGTGTACTTTCTGAAAATATATGGTTTTCTGGGGTCTCTGTACTGTTAGGGGGGTCTAATGTTGCATAATACACACACCAGGTGCTTATATTGCAGCAGCCAGCGCGTCAGCCGTGAAAATGTATATACACTATTGTCATTTGGGGGTCTCTGTGCGCCACATAGTTTGGTATATCTATGCATATTGGGCATCAAAGGTAGACCCCTGGCGTTCATATTTAGGATGTTTTATGCTGATAAATTACGAAATGTGGGGCATATAATGGGGTAAAATTCAAGCTTTGTGGCGATTTTCAGAAATTTGATAAAAAACGTTATGTTCAGCATTGCTTTGCAGTTTGGCAGTTTGCAGTAGAAACACTTATTTACCCATATTGGATTCGTCAGAATGTGTACTTTCTGAAAATATATGGTTTTCTGGGGTCTCTGTACTGTTAGGGGGGTCTAATGTTGCATAATACACACACCAGGTGCTTATATTGCAGCAGCCAGCGCGTCAGCCGTGAAAATGTATATACACTATTGTCATTTGGGGGTCTCTGTGCGCCACATAGTTTGGTATATCTATGCATATTTGGCATCAAAGTGTTCAGTAGACCCCTGGCGTTCATATTTAGGATGTTTTATGCTGATAAATTACGAAATGTGGGGCATATAATGGGGTAAAATTCAAGCTTTGTGGCGGTTTTCAGAAATTTGATAAAAAACGTTATGTTCAGCATTGCTTTGCAGTTTGGCAGTTTGCAGTAGAAACACTTATTTACCTATATTGGATTTGTCAGAATGTGTACTTTCTGAAAATATATGGTTTTCTGGGGTCTCTGTACTGTTAGGGGGGGTCTAATGTCGCATAATACACACACCAGGTGCTTATATTGCAGCAGCCTGCGCGTCAGCTGTGAAAATGTATATACACTATTGTCATTTGGGGGTCTCTGTGCGCCACATAGTTTGGTATATCTATGCATATTGGGCATCAAAGTGTTCAGTAGACCCCTATGTTTATATTTAGGATGCTTTATTCTGGTAATGATACATGGACAATACTATGCTGGAAAGTTGAAGCTTTGAGGCAATTTTCAGATATTTCACCAAAACCGCCAAATTTGGCAAAGCCTTGCGACTCAGTAGTTTGGAGCAGAAAGGCATGGGTACCCATTTTAGATTCTGTAGAATGTGTTCTTTCCAAAAATATATGGGGATGGGGGTAAACATATATTTCTGTGTTTTTACCCCACAAAAATGCAGTCAATGTGTTGATTTTTCATTAGATGAAGTTACCCAAACGACTATTTGTATGCGCTAACTTCATTTTGAGGCCTCTAAATGCCAGATACTTTGGTAAACCTATGAACAATGGCCACCAAACTGTTTGGAGGAACCCTGGCAATCATATTTAGGGTGCTTTTTCTTGGTGCGTAACGATACATGGGTGATATGGTGCTGAGAAGTTGAAGCTGAGGCAATTTTCAGATATTTCACCAAAACCGACAATTGTGGGAAAGCCTTGCGACTCAGTAGTTTGGAGCAGAAAGGCATGGGTACCCATTTTAGATTCAGTAGAATGTGTACTTTCCAAAAATATATGGGTTTGGGGGGTAAACATATATTTCTGTGTTTTTACCCCACAAAAAATGCAGTCAATGTGTTGATTTCTCAGTAGCTGTAAAGTCCTGAACAATTTGGATGTGCTAACTTCATATTGGTGTCTCTAAATGCCAGATACTTTGGTAAACCTATGCATAATGGGTATCAAACTGTTCAGTGGCAATCATATTTCAGGTGCTTTTTCTTGGTACCTAATATAGTTTGGGATATGCGGAGCAGCAAAATAAAACCTTTGAAATGATTTTTCAGAATTTTGAATTTTTTGTTGAAAAACCGCTATGTTCAGACAAGCTTTTATGTTTGGTAGTTGGGAGTAGAGAGACAGTTACCCATTTTGTAATCGGCAGAATGTGTACTTTTCAAAAATGTATGGTTTTCTGGGGTAAACCTACGGTTTCAGGATTTTTTGCCTTGGAATCTAAAGCAAGCGTTTTCTGCCTTAGTGCTTTCAAAATTCGGTAATATACTGCCGGGAGTTTTTGCTGTACAGAAATCCTAAATCTCCCTAAAACTATACATATCTGGTATTGGCATGTTCGAGAGACATAAGGCTTTCCAAATCAGTTGGATTTTCATCCGTAAAATGAAATATTTTTCTGGTATACGATGAAAAATGGTAATTTTTCATTTTTTTTCCTATTTAGCACTATAAATTTTTTTGCACAGGTGGAAATACATGAAAACTCAGGCAGATTTAGAAAGCTCAGTTTCTACCGAAAAAAACAATGTATAGTTTTCCTAGGTAAACTATAGGTTTCCCCTCAGAAAATGCCCCTAAAGTGAGAGAGCACAAAATGTTTCAAAAACGGCTGGCATTTCGCGTAACCAAAATGTGAAATTCTGCTGGCACTTAAAGGTTTAAAAGTTTATTTGGTAAATCTCCTGGTGAAGATGGACTACCCATTGAATTTTACTTGCACTATTGGGATATTTTAAAAGACGATCTTTTTTTACTGTACAAAGAGGCTTTTAATGTTAATATTTTACCCCCCTCCTGGCGAAGGGGGATTGTTTCTATGCTTTTTAAAAAAGGTGATAAGGAGAGTCTTGAAAACTATAGGCCTATCACTCTCCTAAATGTCGATTATAAAGTTATGGCTAAATTAATTGCAATACGTCTTAAACCCTTTGCAGATAAACTAATTCATCCCAACCAGGTCAGTGGGGTGCCTGGAAGGAGTATGGCTGAATCCTTAAATGTGGTAAGAGACGTAATTTGGTATTGCAAAGAGAGAAGCCAAAATTTAGCTGCCATTTAGATGGCATTTTTAGTTGTTTTCTTAAATATCCAGTGGGTATGCTTTTTAATATATGTTCTTATGCTGTCATGCATTGTGATTTAAAACCAATAAAAATATGGTTACAAAAAAAATTAAAAAAGTGTGTGAGTGTGTGAGTGTGAGTGTGAGTGTCTAAAAGCCATTTAAAGACCATATAAACCATTTCATGGTTAAAATGTCCCAGATTTCCAATACTCTTAAAAAGAGGCCCAGAGGTTTCACATACCAGCTGGGCATAAGGGCAATTCCAAAATAAGTGTAATACATTTAAATCAATTACACAGTTTTCCCTAGGACACTTGCCTCATGCCACCAGCCATCTCCTATGTTGGAACTCTCTTGTAGGGAGACACTGGTGGATGGCTGCCCAGGCAAGGTCTTTATGTACATTGGCTAAAAATTTCCCAAACACATTTCTCCAAACTTTTTTGGACCTTTCTTGCGAAAAGTTGGATACAGATTACACACCCTCCTCATGTTTTACACAAACAGTTTTTCTTTGATCACCTAGCACCCCCATGTCCACCCCTTTGAGGGGGGACATTCTTATGGCTTTTTCTAAGACCACATAGTGCTTGGGGGGGGGGGTTTAAAAGCATAGGTGAATTTAGAGAAGGGCAAAACCAATGTTTAAAAAGCATACCTGTCATATCATATCAAACTAAAAATGCCGTCCGAATTAAAAAGTTTAAAACAGAAACAGAAATACATCACATAAGAATAAAAGAAGGTTAGGGACATCGTTACCACCAGTTTTCTTGTCACTATACATATATTCTCTTTTCAATTTTTCCATTGCGGAACCCCATAAAAACTTAAAACACAATCTTGTCAATTTCTTGATAAAAAGAGAGGAAGGGGGGAAGACCATACCCACGTGCAAGATAGTTGGCAGTAAAACAGCGTTGATTATTAAAATTTTCCTTTCCATTGTTAAGTTTCACATTAAAACCTTATTTTCTATCTTTATTAAAACTAGGGATGCACCGAATCCAGGATTCGGGCGAATCCTTCTGCCTGGCCGAACCGAATCCGAACCTTCATTTGCATATGTAAATTAGGGCGGGAGGGAAATCACGTGACTTTTTGTCACAAAACAAGGAAGTAAAAAATGTTTTTGGTCGGTATTAGGCCAAATCTTTCGCAAAGGATTTGGGGGTTCGGCCATATCCAAAAAAGTGGATTTGGTGCATCCCTAATTAAACAGGATCCCAATTGCAATTATCCGTTTTCTCAGCATTAAAAAAAATACCCAGAATTTTAATTTCGTCCTGTTTGATTGTAATTTCTGGGGTCAAGGAAGCATCCCAAGACCCCATACCCAAACAGTTGGATTTCTGTGCATTAAGTTTACAACCAGAAGCACCACAAAAAAAGGATGTCTGAGTTAAAACACGCTTTAAAGAATAAGAAGTGGTACATAAAATGGGGACATCGTCCGCATAGCTTAAAACTTTAACCTGGCGGCCGGCACCACCAGGTACTTGCACACCTCTTTATCATCTTAAAAAACATAAAAGTGGTTCAATAGCAAAGATAAAAAGAAGGGGGGACAATGGGCAGCCTTGTTTCACCCCGACTTTAAAAACACATTTTGGGTTAAAAACCGTTAATGGAAATTTGGTTAAAACAGGATTTATATAAAATCTTAATTCCATTAAGAAAAAAACTGGGTAAAGACATTTTTTCTAAAACTTTAAAAAGAAATTCACGAGAAACATGGTCAAAAGCTTTTTCAAAATCTAGAGATAAAAAAGCCACATTTTGGTTTCTTTCTTTGCAATACCATATAACATCTCATATGACATTAAGGTATTCTGCCATGCTCCACCCAGGTAACCCACACACCTGTTCGGGCTGAATTAAAAAATTTAAAAAAGGCTTAAGACATAAGGAGATAAGTTTGGCCATTACCTTGTAGTCTAGGTTAAGGAGAGTGATGGGCCTGTAATTCCCCAAACTCCCCCTATCTCCTTTTTAAAAAATCAGTGAAACAATCCCTCTTCTCCAGGAAGGGGGTAAAACGTCAGTTAAAAAAGCCTCTTTAAACAATAAAAACAGGTCATCTTTTAAAAGCTCCAAAAAGTGCAAATAAAATTCTACCGCAAACTGTCTTCACCTGGGGCTTTGTTAAAAGAAAAACTGTTAAACAGTAAAAAGTTCTTCCATAGACATATCTTTGGATAAAACATCTTGGTCTAAGGAACTTAATTTACAGTTTAAAACATCAATACAATCAATCAGTTAAAAGAGGTGCATCGACCTGTTTTTCATTAAAAAGAAGTTGGTAAAAGTTAAAAGCCACATCTAAAATATCACTCATTGAGGTCTTCCCTTCTTAGGATAAAATCAAATCTTTTTTTTATAAATGACCTTTTTAAAAAAGAAACGGGAACATTTTTCTCCTTCCTCCAGATGTTGCGCATGGGAGTTAAAAATTCTCTTTACCTTTTTGTTCCAGCATTTTTGTGATTTCAGCCTTTAACAAAAAAATTTAATTTTCAACATCAACTTCTGCATCTCAACTTAAAAAGGGTTTGCAACCTTAAATTTAAAAGATAAAAATAGTGTCTCTTGCCTCTTGCCACTTCTTTGCCTGCTTTAGTAAAAAAATCCCTGATTTTAGGTTTGGTACCCTCCCACCAGGGCAGCATAGACTCATGGGGTTTGCGCCTACCTTGCCAACTCTGGTAGGTCCGTCCAAACCCATCGCATATTTGGGAGTTTCCAATGAGCTAGGGTTAGTAAAAAGCATTTTAAAAGCGTCTTTCAACTTAACATAATCAGTAAAAATTTTCAGCAGGCAAGAAGTTTTCTCTTCTATTAGGGTCACCTCCAAGTTGGGATTCTCCTGTAAAAATAGTTAAAATCTCCACCGACTAGCAGAGGAGTTGACCCAATGCAAAACAGAGGCAAGATTTCAAACAATTCTGCCCTCTCCTGCTTGTCAGGAAAGGCATAAACATTTACAATACGTAAAAAGACCTTTATAAAACATATTGATTAAAATTGCTCGTCTGGGCATGATTTTGGTCACATTTTGTATAGTAAAGTGTGGGCCACGGCACAAAACTCCCACCCCAGTAGCCTTTGCATCGTTAGAGCCAGACCATACAGGCAATCCCAGTTTCCAGTCTTTTTTCAAGTGAGTATAGTCCATGCTACTTTCTGTTGCACACTCCTGTAAAAGGAAAATGTCATAGTCCAAAGTCTCGAGGTAAGAAAACAAAGCAGCCCTATGACTAGGGTTCTTTAAAGACCTCACATTGAATGAGGCGGCCTTGAGTGACGTCATTATAAAGTCTTAGGAAACTACACTGTCCATATCAGAGTTCGGACTGCTTTCACAAGAGATTACCTGGGACCCCTTGTTAAGGGGAAGCCGGATCTTCAATGTTAACCGGATCAGATGACGACACGTGTTGTGTCCATTGGCAAGGAATTTTCCAAAGACATTACTCCATACCTTTTTTGACCTTTCCTGGGTAAAGTTTGCCACAGTTAAATCAGCTTCACCTTGCTTTAAAACTTTTGTCACCTTTTTTTGATTACCCAACATATTCGTTATCAACATTTAAAAAGTCTAATTGCTATTCTAAAACCACATAATGTTTGGGGGGACATAAAAGCACAGGTGAATTTAAAGGAACTTATCCACCTGTTTTTCATTAAAAAGAAATTGGTAAACGTTAAAAAGTCACATTTAAAATATAATTCATTGTGGTCTTCCCTTCTAAGGATAAAATTAAATCTTTTTTTATCCATGACCTTTTTGAAAAAGAAATGGGAACATGTTTCTCTCTCCTCCAGATGTTG
This sequence comes from Xenopus laevis, assembly GCF_017654675.1. Lineage (NCBI taxonomy): Eukaryota > Metazoa > Chordata > Amphibia > Anura > Pipidae > Xenopus > Xenopus laevis. The sequence goes on along the minus strand of NC_054385.1, from coordinate 111,407,003 downwards.
CACATGGGAGTTAAAAATTCTCTTTACCTTTTTGTTCCAGCGTTTGTGATTTCCGAAAAAAATATTTTCAACATAAACTTCTGCATCTCAACTTAAGGGTTTGCAACCTTCAATTTAAAAGATAGAAATGCTGTCTCTTGCCTCTTGTCACTTCTTTACCTGCTTTTATAAAAAAAAGTCCCTGATTTTTGGTTTGGTACCCTGCCACCAGAGCAGCATAGACTCATGGGGTTTGCGCCTATCTTGCCAACTCCGATAAGTCCGTACAAATCTATTGCATATTTGGGGGGTTCCAAGGAACCTCCAGAGTCCTCTATTAACCCTTTTCTTCCCCAGTATTTCAACCTGTGAAATTAAAACTTTGTAGTCTGAACACACATTGCTTAGAACTTCACATTTAAAAAGGGTTAAAATTATCAGATAAGAAAAAATCAATTCGGCATTTAACCCTCCCATTTGACCAAGTAAAGTCACGGTTAGTAAAAAGCATTTTAAAAGCATCATTCAATTTAAGATCAGTAAAATTTTCCAGCAGGCAAGAAGTTCTATTTTTCTATTAGGATCCCCTCCAAGTCTGGATTCTCCGGTATAAACACAGTTAAAATCTCCTTTAACCAGCAGAGGAGATGACCCAACACAAAACAGAGGCAACATTTCAAACAATTCTGCCCTCTCTTGCTTGTCAGGAGAGGCATAAAATTTTAAAATATTTTTAAATTTGCTCGTCCGGGCATAATTTCAGTCATGTTTTGCTTAGTAAAGTGTGGGCCATGGCACAAAACTCCCACCCCTGTAGGCTTGGCATCGTTGGAGCTGGACCACACAGACAAACCCAGTTTCCAGTCTTTTTTCAAGTCCATGCTACTTTCTATGGCACACTCCAGCATCTCTAAGTAAAAGAATAAAGTAGCCTTATGGCTAGGGCTATTTAAAGACCTCACATTGAGTGCGGCGACCTTGAGTGAGGTCATTATCAAGTCTATGAAACAACAGTGTCCATGTCAGAGTCCAGACTACTCTCGCAAGAGATAACTTGCGACCCCTCCTCTCCTTCAGGGGAAGCTGGATCCTCAATATTTACTGGATCAGATGATGGCACGTGTTGTGGGTCGACCATCCTCCTGCACTCTACCTCGCTCGAGTCAGATGTTCTTCTATGAACTCCAGATCACTTACTCCTTGGTTATTTCTCAGCTGGCAACTGACTTTCATCTCTCTTACCCCAAGACACACCATCACTTTCTCCTTGGGCTTCCGACTACCAGGATCCTCCACGCCAGACTCCTCCACCACAGATGACCAGGAGCTTCCACCCATCTGCGTTGTAACAACCTCCAGACCGTCTATTTAACTTGGACTGTTATTCACTCATTGACCTTACAGGGGTCATCAGAAATTGTCTTAGCAGAGCTTCCAGCTGACAATGCCATCATCTCTGGCTCCAATTCCTTCAATGATGCCCGGCAGCTGGTGCTCTCACCTTTCCTTACAGGCACTACTGCTAATGGTACAGCAAATGCCTGCTCAGACCCTATGGCACCCAGGACCTTCACCGCGCTCTGGTCCCACCACCCCTGTGCTAGCCGTGTTGATAGGTACAAGGGCCACCGTTGGCAAGGCAGACCCCTGTCCTAAATCTACCATCGACTTTCTACAGAGGCTCTGGGCTTTGATAGAAGACTCCTGACAAGCAGAAGTCTTCTCCGGCTCCAACAACGGCTTTCTATTTGATTGGTGTCCTATGTACCAACAGCATGAACTGCTCATCTGATACCCCCAGGGTCATCTTAGCTGAGCCAGCAACCACTTCTGGCCTCTGCTCAGACCCTGGCCTGGGGTTTATCCACTCAGCCCTAACACTTCTTATTTGCTTTCTGGGGACAATGTTTATATATGTGACCCTCCTGCCCACACATATTGCATACCTTCTGAAGCCTACACATCACAACAGTGTGGCCTGGCTGACCGCATCCATTACACTGGACCAACTTGGCATCAGGGCATGCCTCTTTCATGTGCCCTAACCGAGAACAATTACAGCAGTACAGGGGCATCCCAGAATAGAAAAGGTACTCCCTGTTCCTAACGATTGTGAAATTTGATGAAGGGTGCATGAAGCCACTGACTCCATCAAGGTCTCTCGAGGTCTCTCCAAAGGTCCATGAAGCTAAGGCAACTGTAGCCTATGCAGATTTTGTGAATGGTGTAAAGCCTGTTGGCAATGCAGATCCTGGGTGGCTCAACTGTGCCTGCTTTGGGTCCAGAGCAGATCAAAGAGGACTTGGTACAGGGTGATCTGGCTTAGGACTCTGATGAGGAGGTGGCTCCTGGTTTATTGAGTGCAGAAGGGGATGATTCTTCACCTATTCCAGAAACTCAGGAGGAGGTGCAAAAAGCATTTCTGAAGAGAAAACCGGAGGAGAATTGTAAGAGTTATATTCCTTGGAGAGAATGAGTTGAGTATATTTTAAGCTCTGAGGATAAAAAGGACGATGACTCTTCTGTTATTATAGACTGACTCCTCTGTCAGCTGCGTTTCTGGATCAAGAGGAGGTTAAAAATAACGGTCACTAACAATGAGTTGTCAAAACTGACAGAAAAGAAAAAGTATTTCATAAGAGTACTGTGGTGGAGAATGTGCTTGATCTGGAAAATGTGCTTGAAGTGGAGAGGGGGGATGATTGGGCACAGGAGGTGATTCCCCCTACTGAAATGGAGGTTGATAAAGCTTCTTTGAAAAGGAAAAAGACTGAAACAGTGCTGCAATGGAGTGAAATTTCAAGTTCAGATGAGAGAGAGGGGGGAGGGAGAGAGAGGGGGGAGGGAGAGAGAGGGGGAGGGAGAGAGAGGGGGGAGGGAGAGAGAGGGGGAGGGAGAGAGAGGGGGAGGGAGAGAGAGGGGGAGGGAGCGGGGGGGGAGAGTCTTCTGTGGTTATAGACTGACTCTTCGGTCCCCTATGCTGCCTTCTTGGATCCTGACCAAGTGATAAAAGTTGACAGAGACAATGGTTGACAGAGAGAAATTAACATTGTAAAGGAGGATCCAAAAGAGGACTCGAAGAGCAAAAAACCTAAGAAGAGTGCAGGACGAATGAAGGGTGTGTAACAGAGTGGTGATGGCCCCCCTTTTGCACCCAGGGCACAGGCCAGAGGTGGGCCCAAAAAAAGATGAATTTATAACCGAAAATGTTTTGTTTTGACTTTCTTTTTTTCTAAATGGCAAAGAAGTTGAATTTGATGAGGAAAATTATATTTTATTGCTATACGCTGAAATTAAGTCTTTTGAACAAAAAGGAAAATAAATAATTTAACAACTAGGGGAAATGCTCACATTTTTTTCTTTAATTAGGTAATGGATAAGAAAGAGTTGATTTTAAGACTAATTATTGAGATTTTAGATGTTGCTTTTATCAACTTCTATATCAACGTATAGATACATCTCTTTTAAACGATTGTCTTAATGTTTTAAGCTGTAAATTAAGTTAGAAATAATGGAAGAATTATTTATGGTTTTTAAGAGTTTCACGTTTTCCATTGCCCTAGGTATAGATGGCTTACCAGTCAAGTTGTATCAAAATTTTAGGAGCTTTTAAAAAATTATTATTATATGTTTTTATTGTATAAGAGGCTATTTTCTTTTTTTTTTTACAGATATTTTACCTCCTTCCTGAAGGGGGATAGTTTCATCGATTTTTAAAAAGGGAGATAAAGGAAAACTAGAAAACTATATCACCCAACTTAATGTAGACTGCAAAGTAATGGCCAAACTTATCTTCTTACAATTAAAGCCTTTTTTAAACAAGATGATACATCCAGACCAAATATGTGGGGTACCTGGGAGGAGTATAACAGATGCACGAGATACGGATATGGTATTGTAATGAGAAAAAGTAGAACTTTACTACTTTATCACTCAACTTTGAAAAAGCTTTTGACCGTGTTTCTTACAAATTTCTTTTTAAAGTTTTAAATGAAATAGTTTTACCTGATTTTATTCTGAATGGTATTAAACATTTGTATAAGTCCTGTTTTAATCAAGTTTCTTTTAATGGATTTTTAACCCAGAAAGTGTTTTTAAGGTTGGTGGTGAAACAATGATATCCCTCAAAGTGATAAGAGGTATTCATGTCCCTGGCGGCAGGGGCCGCCAGGTCAAAGTTGTAAGCTATATGTATGATGTAACTACTTTTTGCTCTACTTCCTATTCTCTGAAAGGAGCATTAAGTCAGATGTCATTTTATTGTGGTGTCTCGGGTTTTAAATTGAATGCACATAAATCTAAATGTTTGGATATAGGGTCTTGGGAAAATTCCTTGACCCCTGAAATAACAATCGTTATCAAAATGAATTTATTGCCAATAATGTTGTACATGGGTATGGTTTTTATTCCATTATCATTGTATATTAAAAAGTGGACAAGAATATGTTTTACATTTTTATGGGGTTCCAAAATGGAGTGATTGAAAAGGGATTATATGTATAAAGACAAGTTTAGCAGTGGTAAAGATATCCCTAACCTTTTTATTTTTTTTATGTGAAATATTTCTGTTTTAAACTTTAATTCCAATGACTTTTTGTTGTTTAAGGTATGCAACAGGAATATGCAATTGGTTTAGCCCTCTTCTTAACTCACCTATGCTTTTAGCCCCCCCCCCCCCAAACACTATGTAGTCCTCAAAAGGGAGATCAGACAGGAGTTGAAAAGGTGGTGCTAGGTGATCAGAGAAAAACAACTTTGGTTTTAAGGAATGAGGAGGGTGTTTTACTGGTCTACAACTTTTCACAAGAAAGTTCCAAAAAAAGTATGGAAAAATGTGTTTGGGAAATACCTAGTCAATGTACATAAAGACCTAGCTAGCTGTTAATGTATCATTTCTATGTGACTGATGAAGAGATTATCTATTCCCTGATCTTTTTGAAGAAGTGGAGGTAGTGAAAAGAGCAAAGTTTAAATATCACAAGAGCTCAGACAATGGTTTGCTGTACCCACCACAACGGATTAATATTATGGGGAACAGAGGTTTCCTAAAATACAGCAGGATGCCAGTATTCTGGGCATTGTAATTAAAAAATATATCTGGAACGGTCCAATTCCTATGACGGACGAATGGCTAGTGTCAGAGGGTTGATATTTGTCACCCCGAACTCTATGACGCCATAACGCTATAGGGCCCAAGGCAGGATGGACTATAAGGGCTAATGGTCTTCTGTGGACAATGGTCACTCATATAGCTTATACTAGGCCATACAAACAAAAGATCACTCTGTTACTTAAATTCCAGAGTGTCAGCATAACGCCAGCCTGTCTGGTGGGGCCCCTTTTTGCAGATGTGCTGCTCAAATTACTGGAAATACCACAATGGCCTTGGTTAGCCAATAGCTGATTGCGAGGTTGTGGACCGTTGGAGCTAGGCACAGTATGTTACAACATTCTTTTGATAACATGTAAGACTAAGTAAATCATTTAGACATTAATTGTACAAGGAGGAGTCAGACTATGTATGGTATTGGCATACTCCCATTTGTTATCACCCCCATCTATGACATCAAAATGGGTATATAAACTTATGTTATATGGGAGTATCCTTGGTAAGCATTCGTGTACCACCCAGGTGACACACGACTGCTTCCCCAGGCAAAACCTATTGTCTTGTATTTTGGACACAATAAACTACCTCATTGTATTTGAACTTGCACTATTTCGTGGTTTTGCTTTACGTACGAGGTCATAGAGGTACAAATATAACAACATTTGGTGACCCGCCGACTGTGATATTCCCGGACGCTGGACGCCCAAGTTTTTCAGTCGGATCTTCAGGCAAGTTGAGAGCTCCTGCTGCTACGGGCGACAGGAGACTACCCGTGAAGCTTTACTCATGGATGGATGATACACGCGCGGAAAGGCTCTGATATAAGGTGAGCATCAATGTACTTTTCTAGTCTATTTGACTGCTTATTATTGTGTTAAGTGTTGTACTAACCAGTTCTGATATTCTGCTGTTCATGATAGGAATACGCTTTTTTCCTTACTGTTTTTGTAATTTGTACGTACCTAGTTCCTCATCATGAGCAGTTAGATTAAGAAAAAAAATTCTGTCATAGCAATTACACATGCATGTTGATGTATGAATGACAAAGGATCCCTGACTGTTGTGATTGAAACTGGAACCCACACCCTCCGGAATCAACCGAGTGCGTTAATAACTTTAGCTTAATCGTAAATTGTGTGTGTGTCCATAAGGGAATCCGTGACTCTATCTCAGAGTCTGCTTGCTGTTTAGGAGTTTTTCTGCGGTTCCTGTTTATAGGGCGACCTAACAGGCCAGAAAACGGAAAACTAGGTTTTCTGAAGGAAATTCTTTAGCGTGTGGTGTGTGAATCACTTTCCTGTCTGTTTGAATCTGCATATGTCAAAAGAGAGCCCTAGAAGCATCTAGGTGTTAAACGTCTGCAGCTTCAAATCTATTTTCTCCCCTTACACTCAGTTTGTAAGTCCCACACTGTAAAAACACTACAGACACACTCCCACTTTCTTTGTTAGGGAGATTTCTTATGCCTTCAACAGAAGAAGATAGTAATTCTTCCAAGTACAACCTAGCGTTTGAAGCAATCTTATTTTTTTCGCCTTGTTAAATTTGGTTCTTCTTATTTACTATTGGAGGCGATATGTTCAATATGCTTAAACCTAAATCTCCTCCAGAACTTCTGGCTAAGGTGTGTGCCCAAAACCCCTTATGTCGTAAGCTTCTTGTAACTTGTCACAAAGCATGGGTTAAGTAGGGTACAAGTAAGGATGCCACGTTTTCCTGGCCAGAAAACTGCAGCATTCTCCCTACAGATCTAGCTAGCCTGTTAGAACAGATCAATGTTAAATGTAAGGGCAAAGAATTAATAGCACATACCGCATGCCATGATGTCTGGCAAGCATATGCTCAGCAATACCCAGAAAAACCACCTGCATATGCCCCAGCTGAACAAGCCAACATAGACACTGCTCCGAGTTCAGCCAAATTATATCCCGTCCTTAACATGGACGCACAGGAGCAATTAAAGACTGCCCTAAACACGCCTATTGGCAATCCTAGGGTAGCACAGGGCTATACTGCCCCGGCACTTCCCCCACCAACAAACTTGCAGACAGTGCCACATGCCAGTAATGAGGACTCATACTGGGCAGACGTCTCAGGGCGTCTTAAGCTTAGCAAAACCAACCCCTTTCGTCCTATTGAGGATGCTGCACACCAAACCCCCGTTAACACAGCACCTCCTCGTCAGGGTTTTCAGACTCCTACGGGAAATCGCCCTGAAGTCAGGGCACCTACACCTCTCACTAACATGTCTTTTGACGAGGAAGAGGATGAAATGCCCATATTAGAAGATGCGGAAGCCCCGACAACTAGAGTCTTGGCAACTATTGTTACAAGACCAAAAAACACCACTCCAAAACAAAATTCCTTCTCCCCAAAGGATGTAGTAATCCGAGGAGAAGGGGGGGATAGCACTTTTGTAGATCCATGGGTTGACAATCTGGCCGGCTGGTCAGAATCTTTAAACCTAATGTTACCCCATTTCCTAGAGAGGGAGCTCTGGACACCCGTAACTTGAATACAGCACGCCTCTGTATCCGAGGAGGCATGGGAGATCCAAATTGGGATAGACAATACATGATTAATGGTCTTAGCATTTGGGAGAAATATGAAAATCTGAGCGCACTTGCTAACATTGTCTCACCCAAACAGATGTATCCTCTTATGCATACTACCAAAGGACTTAAATATGTCCCTTGGAACTTTGCCGATGTGGAAGGGATAATCAGGGCTCTGCCGCCTCTGTTAAGGGGGGCAGACCCCTGGATATCTAAATTTGAAATTCTAACTGCCGACATGTCTCTATGCTTAGGCGATCTAAAAGCATTACTAGCTCAAATTCTTGGACGCTCAGCGCAGTCCATATGGAACGAGGCAGGACTTCCTCATATTGTTCTGTCCTCAGATTCTCACGACGGAGCTGAATTTAACCCTTACAGACCTAGAATTTTTGCAGCTCTCAGAGTTTGTTATCCCACTCACAAGGATTTCGGGAAACTAATGAATACTTCTCTCCCTGAAAGTGCAGACATAACTAAACACATTTCAGAATTCTTAGATCAATGGGCACAAGAAACAGGAATGGATCCTTACGAACCAAATGTAGTGCCACTTGTTTATCAGGCCCTCCGTAAAGGTTTCCCAGCCGCCTTATAGAAAAAACTAGATGCTATAGTCGGCTTAGATGCCAAATCATGGAAGGAGATTTATACTCATATCCTTCACTACCATAAAATCTATGAGGAAGACAGTAAAAAGGCAGAGAAGGATTTCAAAAACACCCAGCATAAACTCATGTCCTTGCAAATTAAGTAACTCCAAGAGGGAGAAATCAAGCCCGAAAGCAAGCCTGCAGAACAAACACCAGAACCAACACCCACCACTGAGTCCTATTCTTTCAGGGAATTTTTAAAAGATTTCCCTACCTTTTTTGCAAATGTTCAGTCCGGTGGTCAATTTAACAACCCTAATAGAGGGAAATCTGGTGATTTTAAAGCTAATAACACACCCAAGGGTGTCTGTTTCAACTGTCACAAGCCAGGATATTATGCCCGTGTATGCCGTAGCCCAAAACGATTTGGCAATCAGTATAACTCTCCTAACTTTCAATCTCGCAACAATTCCAATGTTCAATCTTTTCCTAATTGGTCTCCACCCAGGAACCAATCGCAATGACTGTCTATGCTTTTACGGGTCCCCATGTCCACGGAAGAACCTTTTCTCACTGTTTCTATAGCAGAAATGCCTACATGTTTTTGCTTGACTCAGGCGCTACAGTATCTGTTCTCTCTGTACTTCCTGCTGGTTTAACCCTTTCTTCCCAAACAGTCTCCACTACAGGATTTGATGGTAAGCCTCAGCTAAACCAATTAACCTCTGAAGTTCCAGTGAAAATTGGAAATATCACCTGTCTAATTGCTTTTGTCTATGCACCTGCATGTCCTGTCAATTTGCTAGGCAGAGACCTGTTAACCAAAGCTAACATCATTCTTGATTTTACGGTCTCACGTCCAACTGTATTGTTTGCAACTACTGTCCCTTCTCCTGCAGATTCAGTTGATCCATTTGAAGATATACCTAAAGCAGTCTGGGCCACACCCGAGTCACCTTTTGGTAAGGCCGTTTCAGTTGAAGAGGTGCAAATTAATTTAAGTCCAGGGTGTGATGGCCCCAAGGTACCACAGTACCCACTTAAAGCCCAGTCCATTCAGGGTGTGGCAGATGAAATTAATCTACTTTTGCAACACGGCATAATTGAACCAAGCGACTCTTCCTTTGTACCCAGTACAGAAGCCAAATGGCTCCTACCGTATAGTCCATGACTTACGGAAGTTAAATGAAGTAGTCACAGCAGAGTTCCCCGTTGTTGCCAACCCTGCCACCCTCTTACAAGACAACCCCTTAAAGGAATATAATTCAGTTTTGGATTTATCCCAAGCATTTTATTGCATTCCTTTATCTCAACAATCCAGACCACTTTTTGCATTCACCTACAACAATAACCGTTACCAGTGGACCCGCCTCGTAATGGGCGGAGCTGACAGTCCCTCGATCTTCAGCCGTGTACTCGCGACTGATCTGCAAACTTTCACTGACCTTTTACCTACTTCTGTTTTTCTAATACAGTATGTTGACGACCTTCTGCTTTCTGCAGACACTGCTGAACTGTGCCTACACTACACTCGTGCCTTACTTTTGCATTTGCATACATGTGGTTACAAGGTCAATCGTTCAAAGCTGCAATTTTGTCAAACCTCAGTTACTTTTCTAGGCATGACACTCAGCAAGGGAGCCAAACTCATGGGTCCCCAGGTGCTCACTGATGTCCAACGTATGCATCTACCTACCTCAGTCAAAGAATTACGCAGTGTTTTGGGTCTGTTTAACTTCTGTCGCTTATGGATTCCTGCTTACAGTTCTCGCATACTTCCTTTCAGAAAATACCTCAAAGGCAATCCTCCTGGCTATGCTTCTGTCTCTCTGTCTCAATCTGACTCTACAGCTCTTGAATGTCTAATGTCTGATATTTTGCAGGCCCCACAACTCCATTTGCCGAACAGCTGTGAGCCTATCTACATGTACGTTTTTGCAAACGCAATCTGTTGGGCGGCAGTAGCCACCCAACAAGAGGGATGTATTATAGGACACTTTTCAGGAATTTTTACACCCATAGAACAAGCTTTCACTTCCTGTGAACCTAACATGTGCGCTTGTGCAGCATCTGTAGAAAAACTCTATTCACATGTGATTGTTCCCAGTGTTATCATATACACCTCACATGACGTGCCAGCACTACTCAAAAGTAATACATTACACTTTGTGCCTGCACGTGTACGACAATGCACGGCTGTGCTCCTACGAAGTCACATTTCTTTCAAAGGAATGCCTCCAACTAATCCTTTCAATAATCTTAAAGACTTAATGTTGTTCTCGGCTGAGAACCATGATTGTACCTCTGAGGAAATTCCAGAGGAACGTCCCTTTATGGGTATTGTCCCAGTAACAGATTTACCACCGTCACATGTTGTAATTTTCTCTGACGGTTCACAGACAGAAACACATACGGGCTTTGCCGTGTGTCAGATAGATCCTGACACCAAAGAAATTATACAGAAAAAACAATATGCATTACCACCAGATACATCAGCCCAATTAGCAGAGATAGCCTTAGAAGGTTTCCGGCTCATGAATGACAAAAACTGAGTTCTGTATACAGACTCTGCTTACGTCACTACCACCATACATACAAATGCATCTAAATGGCACAAGAGAGGTTTCGTTACAGGAAAAGGAACTCCACTACATCATGACACGATTCTTGCTATAATGGAAGTACTACAGGAAAGACACAAGAAAGGTTTAAAAACATCCTGTGAATGGGTAAAAGCACACCAACATAATGTCACAGATATTGTCGCATACGGCAATCAGATAGTCGACGAACTAGCAAAACAAACCCCAAACCCACTAACAATTTTTGTACAAACACGAGCTAAGAAATATCTTTCCAGTTCTAATCCCTTTGCACCCATCAGAGTAATGCAAGAAAGTGCCACTGAAACAGACAAATGGGTGGCTAATGAGTGCTCTCATTACTATCACAATAACGAACCTCCATATATTTGGATGCACCCTTCAGGTGTACCAGCATTACCCATAGGTGAGTGCCACCTATTGGCCCACCAGTTACACTACGGGTCACATATGCCAACAAATGACTTTATCAACACTATACGGGGAATGTACTGGTGCCCAGATTTAAAAGATATTTGTAAAGCTGTGGTCAATACTTGTAATGTTTGTTTTACCAACACCAGTCATCAAACTCCAAGGATTCCTCCTGGAGCGATTCCAAGGCCTGCTGGCCCCTTCAGAGAATGGCATATCGATTTCACGGACATGGTAACTCCTTGCAAAGGATACAGGTATCTTTTGGTCATGATTGACCCGTACTCTCAATGGTTAGAAGTTTTTCCATGTAGGAAGGAAACAGCTCTGGTTGTACTTGATAATCTATACAATGAAATCTTTCCCAGACATGGAATTCCCAAGTCCATTGTTTCTGACAATGGAAGCCATTTCAAAAATCAACTTTGTGAGACATTTGCAAATTGTACTGATATCAAGTGGAGGTACGTGTCTGTGTACAAACCAACCTCCAATGGCATTGTGGAAAGAGCTAATGGTCTCTTAAAGACACAACTCAGAAAATTGACAGCTGCCACAAATGGCTCATGGCTGGAATGTGGACGTTGTGGACTTACCCCATTTGAAATCACTACCGGTAGACGTATGTCTCTTATCCACACCATCAGTACACGTCCACTTCCTAATGCTGACAGCCCATACAATCTCATACGGTGTCTCCAGTTAGCACACCAAATGTCTGAAGTGAATATTTCCAAGGCACCTGTTGTTGTCACTCCTTTTCTTTTCCAGGTCGGAGATCTAGTCTACAAGAGAAACTTTACTCGTAGCCGTTGGGACCAACCTATATATTCCGGTCCTTTTAAAATACAACAGCTCTCCCCCACTGCCGTATTACTTGAAAACCACGGGACATGGATTCATCTTCGAGACTGCTTGCCTTGTCCTTCTGTGTTTCCTACTTCCTCTCCACCCCCATAACAGCATTATGGACCGACAATGAACTTTTAAGACTGCACAGTACTGCTGCCGCTATTGAAAATAAGACTGATTGTTGGGTTTGCTCACATATTCCTACTCACAGCCTTGGTACCCCTATCCTTGGGGTCCCCTTTACATGGACTGATTTTGAAGACAGATATGTGATGGACTTTTCAACTCTTGATCCAGAATTGTCTAAATATAGGGAAATTTCTGGTAAAGGTGATGAAATAATGAAAGCACCCCCAGCTCTTATTTTGGCAGGAATAGTACGCCATCCTTCAGTATGTTTCACTGTTTTTAGTAGAAAAACACGGGTGACCATTAATGGTAAACATATAAGGATTCCTAAAATCCTTATAGGAGAAACTACATGTAATTCAACTGATTTAAATATTACTCAGGTACCCACACATTATGAAGCAGCCACCACATATGCACATTGTGTTGATGAAACAAAAGTATCTTCTACTATTGAGCCCTGCCTTTCTTGGGCCAATAAGAGTTTAGAATGGGATTTAGATTATATAGATGGTCCTGCTCACTATAACATAAAATTTTTTAACGCTTCAGATTAGAAATCAGGGTTTTCACCGCCCCATGGTGCTTCCTTCAGGGACTTATTACATCTGTGGTAAGAAAGCCTATGCATGGTTGCCCATGGGAGCTGAAGGTAGATGTACTATAGGAAATGTAGTCCCAGCTGTTAGAACTAGAACAGAATTATCTGCTACCTCGCTTATTGACACACACTCATCCGCTGTTTTAAATCTTAAGATACAGAAAAGTGAACTTTTTAATGATAAAATAAGGCTTGGGCTTTCTTCCCTGCCTGGACAGGTTGGGGAATAGAAATGATGGTTCGCCTTAATATGCTTCCCTTCTTGACCGCATGATTAACAACACTGTAATATAGGTCCTTGCAATTAATGTAGAACTAGCTCAGATTTGTAAAGTAGCTCTTCAGAATAGAATGGCCCTAGATTACTTGTTAGCTGAACAAGGTGGGGTCTGTGTTTTAGTAGGAGAAGAATGTTGCACTTACATTAATGATTCTGAATCGCTTGTTGAATCTCATATGGCCAAGGTTTTCGAATTGCAAAAACAAGCCAGGGATATTTCTAAAAATGGTTTTAATCCCTTTACATGGTTAGGTAATATTGGTTGATGGTTAAATGATTTCCTTGGAAGTTTCTTTAAACCCATCCTAGTTATTTTAGCTCTGGCCCTTGGTCTGTACCTTGTTGTTAAAGTAATGATATGCGCCATAAGCCGCTGTACCTCCTCCCCAGCTTCTGCTCTACTTTGATTTACATTTATATGATATAACTTTTATCAGCCTTATAGGGGAGGTTTGACCAAAAAAAAAAAATATCTCTATTATTATTACTACTAAGATTGATTTTAGCATTTTTAGCTTCATTTTAGTATTTTTCATTTTTAATAATCTTCATTTTTGCATTTTTACATTTTTTAACTTTGATCTTAACATTTTTAAATTTTAAAATTTTTCATTTTGATTTTTATTTCCATTTTTTATCTTAATCTCAGGGTATTTTTGGGTCTTACTTGACTTTTTACCTTAATGAAATCAGTATTATTTTACAATATCAGTATTATCTTACTCAGGATGATTATTACTATGTCTTATTATCTCTATGTAATGATGTTTTATTATCTCTATGTAATGCTTTATTTTGCTTTATTTTGAAACCTAAGTTCACTATAATCATATATTTGCTTAAATCTTAGGCTACATGTTATATTCAGACATCTCTTGTTTTATTGTACGGTTCCAGCGGTTCCTAGTCAAGTTAGTTCCTCAAAACAGGACATATCTCTAGCCCCCTAGCTTCCTGTTTTCTTTGTTTTCACTCATTACAGCTTTTCAGCTACACTTCTGTATTGGTGCTGCCACGACAGTTGAACTGTAACTCACAACAGCATACACCACTGTCCCATTTATAATAGACCTCCCTTGTTCCTGGGGGTCCTCTCAGCACTCTTACTGTGCCTGTAATTACTAATGTGAAACATATTTAAATGTTTCAAGAGAGGTATGTTATGAAAATTATATCTGGAACGGTCTAAATCCTAAGACGGACGAATGGCTAGTGTCAGAGGGTTGATAGTTGTCACCCCCGCCCTCTATGACACCATAACGCTATAGGGCCCAAGGCAGGATGGACTATAAGGGCTAATGGTCTACTGTGGACAATGGTCACTCATATAGCTTATACTAGGCCATACAAATAAATGATCACCACTCTGTTACTTAAAATCCAGAGTGCCAGCATAATGTCAGTCTGTCTGTGGGGCCCCTTTTTGCATAAGTGTTGCTCAAACTTACTGGAAATACCACAATGGCTATGTTTAGCTAATAGCTGATTGCGAGGCTGCAGACTGTTGGAACTAAGAACAATATGTTGCAATATTGTCTGTAAAACTTGTAAGACTAAGCAAATCATCTAGATATTAATTGTACAAGGAGGAGTCAGACTATGTATGGTATTGGCATACCCCCATTTTTTATCACCCCCATCTATGACATCAAGATGGGTATATAAACTTATGTTATGTGGGAGTATCTTTGGAAAAGCATTCGGGTACCACCCAGGTGACACACGACTGCTTCCCCAGGCAAAACCTATTGTCTTATATTTTGGACACAATAAACTACCTCATTGTATTTGAACTTGCACTATTTCGTGGTTTTGCTTTACGTACAAGGTCATAGAGGTACAAATATAACAACAGTGTCCTATGTACCAACAGCATGGACTGCTCATCTGATACCCCCAGGGTCATCTTAGCTGAGCCAGCAACCACTGCTGGCCTCTGCTCAGACCCTGGCCTGGGGTTTATCCACTCAGCCCTAACACTTCTTATTTGCTTTCTGGGGACAATGCTTATATATGTGACCCTCCTGCCCACACATATTGCATACCTTCTGAAGCCTACACATCACAACAGTGTGGCCTGTATGCAGATTTTGTGAATGGTGTAAAGCCTGTTGGCAATGCAGATCCTGGGTGGCTCAACTGTGCCTGCTTTGGGTCCAGAGCAGATCAAAGAGGACTTGGTACAGGGTGATCTGGCTTAGGACTCTGATGAGGAGGCGGCTCCTGGTTTATTGAGTGCAGAAGGGGATGATTCTTCACCTATTCCAGAAACTCAGGAGGAGGTGCAAAAAGCATTTCTGAAGAGAAAACCGGAGGAGAATCGTAAGAGTTATATTCCTTGGAGTGAATGAGTTGAGTATATTTTAAGCTCTGAGGATAAAAAGGACAATGACTCTTCTGTTATTATAGACTGACTCCTCTGTCAGCTGCGTTTCTGGATCAAGAGGAGGTTAAAAATAATGGTCACTAACAATGAGTTGTCAAAACTGACAGAAAAGAAAAAGTATTTCATAAGAGTACTGTGGTGGAGAATGTGCTTGATCTGGAAAATGTGCTTGAAGTGGAGAGGGGGGGATGATTCGGCACAGGAGGTGATTCCCCCTACTGAAATGGAGGTTGATAAAGCTTCTTTGAAAAGGAAAAAGACTGAAACAGTGCTACAATGGAGTGAAATTTCAAGTTCAGATGAGGGAGCGGGGGGGGGGGAGAGTCTTCTGTGGTTATAGACTGACTCTTCAGTCCCCTATGCTGCTTTCTTGGATCCTGACCAAGTGATAAAGTTGACAGAGACAATGGTTGACAGAGACAAATTAACATTGTAAAGGAGGATCCAAAAGAGGACTCGAAGAGCAAAAAACCTAAGAAGGGTGCAGGACGAATGAAGGGTGTGTAACAGAGTGGTGATGGCCCCCCTTTTGCACCCAGGGCACAGGCCAGAGGTGGGCCCCAAAAAAGATGAATAGATAACTGAAAATGTTTTGTTTTGACTTTCTTTTTTTCTAAATGGCAAAGAAGTTGAATTTGATGAGGAAAATTATATTTTATTGTTATACGCTGAAATAATTAAGTCTTTTGAACAAAAAGGAAAATAAATAAACAACTAGAGGAAAGGGGAAATGCTCACATTTTTTTCTTTAATTAGGTAATGGATAAGAAAGAGTTGATTTTAAGACTAATTATTGAGATTTTAGATGTTGCTTTTATCAACTTCTTTTTAATTAACAACGTATAGATACATCTCTTTTAAATGATTGTCTTAATGTTTTAAACTGTAAATTAAGTTGGAAATAATGGAAGAATTATTTATGGTTTTAAAGAATTTCACGTTTTCCATTGCCCTAGGTATAGATGGCTTACCAGTCAAGTTGTATCAAAATTTTAGGAGCTTTTAAAAAATTATTATTATATGTTTTTATTGTATAAGAGGCTATTTTCTTTATTTTTACAGATATTTTACCTCCTTCCTGAAGGGGGATAGTTTCATCGATTTTTAAAAAGGGAGATAAAGGAAAACTAGAAAACTATATCACCCAACTTAATGTAGACTGCAAAGTAATGGCCAAACTTATCTTCTTACAATTAAAGCCTTTTTTAAACAAGTTGATACATCCAGACCAAATATGTGGGGTACCTGGGAGGAGTATAACAGATGCACGAGATATTGTATATATATATGTGTATTGATATGGTATTGTAATGAGAAAAAGTAGAACTTTACTACTTTATCACTCAACTTTGAAAAAGCTTTTGACTGCGTTTCTTACAAATTTCTTTTTAAAGTTTTAAATGAAATAGTTTTACCTGATTTTATTCTGAATGGTATTAAACATTTGTATAAGTCCTGATTTTATTCTGAATGGTATTAAACATTTGTATAAGTCCTGTTTTAATCAAGTTTCTTTTAATGGATTTTTAACCCAGAAAGTGTTTTTAAGGTTGGTGGTGAAACAATGATATCCCTCGAAGTGATAAGAGG
This sequence comes from Xenopus laevis, assembly GCF_017654675.1. NCBI lineage: Eukaryota > Metazoa > Chordata > Amphibia > Anura > Pipidae > Xenopus > Xenopus laevis. The sequence continues at coordinate 111,389,911 of NC_054385.1, read as the reverse complement.
TATTCATGTCCCTGGCGGCAAAGTTGTAAGCTATATGTATGATGTAACTACTTTTTGCTCTACTTCCTATTCTCTGAAAGGAGCATTAAGTCAGATGTCATTTTATTGTGGTGTCTCAGGTTTTAAATTGAATGCTCATAAATCTAAATGTTTGGATATAGGGTCTTGGGAAAATTCCTTGACCCCTGAAATAACAATCGTTATCAAAATGAATTTATTGGCAATAATGTTGTACATGGGTATGGTTTTTCTTCCATTATCATTGTATATTAAAAAGTGGACAAGAATATGTTTTACATTTTTATGGGGTTCCAAAATGGAGTGATTGAAAAGGGATTATATGTATAAAGACAAGCTAAGCAGTGGTAAAGATATCCCTAACCTTTTTTTATTTTTTTATGTGAAATATGTCTGTTTTAAACTTAATTCCAACGACATTTTTTGTTGTTTAAGGTATGCAACAGGAATATGCAATTGGTTTAGCCCTCCTCTTAACTCACCTATGCTTTTAGCCCCCCCCCAAACACTATGTAGTCCTCAAAAGGGAGATCAGACAGGAGTTGAAAAGGTGGTGCTAGGTGATCAGAGAAAAACAACTTTGGTTTTAAGGAATGAGGGTGTTTTACTGGTCTACAACTTTTCACAAGAAAGTTCCAAAAAAAGTATGGAGAAATGTGTTTGGGAAATACCTAGTCAATGTACATAAAGACCTAGCTAGCTGTTAATGTATCATTTCTATGTGACTGATGAAGAGATTATCTATTCCCTGATCTTTTTGAAGAAGTGGAGGTAGTGAAAAGAGCAAAAGTTTAAATATCACAAGAGCTCAGACAATGGTTTGCTGTACCCACCACAACGGATTAATATTATGGGGAACAGAGGTTTCCTAAAATACAGCAGGATGCCAGTATTCTGGGCATATTTCCAATGATTGCAATGTTAGGAAACTTTTCCAGGTATGTAATGATTTGGGTCATGATAACTGTCAAAATGATCTAATCTGCTCAAGCTGTGGGGAAGTTGTCAAAAAATCCGACAAAAAAGAGAGCTATTGTTGTCACTAGCTATTCTGCTTTCACAGAAAAGGAAGAAGCAAATTCAAATTAGAGAATGTAAACATTAAGCCAAACACCAAAGTTAGAGAGTATTGAAAGTAGAAGCAAAGAATATGTAACATGAGGGATCTTAGATTGTCCTCCTTTAATGTAAGGAGCCTGCAAAGTAATGTTAGGCAAGCAATCAAATGTTGATTTGATAGCAATTGCAAGAATGTGAATTAAATAATGAATATGAGTGTGAAAAAGCCAAAAAAAGTGGAAGCATGGGCATTCAGTTTGGTCAGGGGATGCGGAATGTAGGAATTCGAGTTGGCTTTTTATTTTATAATGATTATGAATTGTCATTTTTTGAGATTGAGTCTGGTAGGGCGATGTATGCCCCTGTGGACAAAGAAAAGATGTGATTTATTGAATAAGTTGTATTTATTTAACAGGAATAGAACCGATGATAGCGGCTGGTGATTTTAATTGTATTTTGGATAGAAAGGACAGAAAAGATTTAGCCAGAATGGATAAATCATTGGGTGTAAAAGGCTTTACATGGAAAAATACAAAATGTAAGTCATGTATTGATTTAGTTCTGGGAATAGAAAATTTTGGAGTTAAAACTTGTTTTATTAAATAATTTATTTTCGGATCATAAGTTACTAAATGTAATTTTAAATATTAAAGAATATATTAATAAAAAAGGAGAAAAGCCGGGCTGTCTGGATGTGGTGTGGGCTTGGGCCAGAGGTGTGCTGCCTGCCAGGCCTAGCCCCCCCTCTCCCCATGGTGGCATCCCCGGCCTAGGGCCATCTCCATGCACATAGTTACATAGTTAAATTGGGTTGAAAAAAGACAAAGTCCATCAAGTTCAACCCCTCCAAATGAAAACCCAGCATCCATACACATACCCCTCCCTACTTTTAATTAAAATTCTATATACCCATACCTATACTAACTATAGAGTTTAGTATCACAATAGCCTTTGATATTATGTCTGTCCACATGTTGTAGGTTATTGCTTCTCGGCCTCCTGGATACATTGAATGTAAAAATACAGGAGATCTTAGTCAGACAGCATCCGGAGACCCCCCTCTTCTGCCTTGCAGGATTGCCCACATTTGGTTTGACTTCACCTGCATGCTGCCATTGGTAATGAGTTGCGATGGATAGGTGGATGGTTCTCATGCGGCCTAAAATGGTAGAAAACCTTAGTTTTTCTTTCATCTGACCCACGGTTTGTTGTTTCTTGGGCTGACCAGGATGAAAGTCTTGGTTTAGGTATCCAGGTACCCCCTTCACTTGGCCATCGGGTCATTGCCTCTTCTGACACTTCAACCCCATGTTGCTATTGAGTGATCTGTTCGTGGAAGTTGTCGGTTGTGTTCCATATAGGTTTCTGATCTCTGAGGGTCCCAATGTTTCCAGAATGCTGTACTCCTATGATTTTCCATTCGGGGAGTCCAGATTGAAGAATACAATCAAGATCGAGGTGGAAGAGGAACATCATCCACAGAAGGACCTGAGATTCATGGCTCAGGAGATTCTGTTTGCAGTCTTCAACATCAACAGCGAGGATATTCTGTGTATCCAGGATCAAGTACACCAGGAAATATACATTGTCACCTTCACACCCCTGGCTTGCTGCTGTAACATCTATGCAGTACTTTCACAAAGAGTTGTAGGACAGCAGGCTTGATGGTCTTCGGTTCCACCTGCTGTATTAACAAGAGGATGTGCACTTGATTATTCATTTGTACAATCCCCACATTGAGACGGCCGATATTGTCACCTTCCTTGAGTAATATTGTTTGGTAGTCCATTTTTCACATTACCGGAGGAACGAGTAAGGCTACTGTAATGCCAAAAGAAAGTTTTCCTTTGGTTTCGGCATGATCCAGACGGAATAGGAGGTTTTATGCATCCACCTTCAAATTTCCTCATAGGCAGAGGTGCAGAGGTGCATTACATGTCAGCTTGGAATCCAGTCAAAATATGCAAGTTTGTTGTAACGATCTGTTACCTGGGATCCCGGAGGAGGACAGCTGGTCCTAGGTGGACAGATGGCAACTGGAATTCCTCTATGGCTCCGTTCTTCACCGACGCCCTTTTGGGGCCCCGGACTTTCTGCGGCGGAGTCAGCAAAGGAGCCAAGCGTGTTAGCCAAAAGCGAAGTATCCAGGGATCAGGCAAGGCGTAGTCAATTACAGGCAGTGGTCGGTTTCAGGAAGCAGAGAAGCGAAGTACCAAGGGATAAGGCAAAAGCGTTGTCAAGTTCAAGCAGTGGTCGGTCCGGGCAGCGAAGGTACAAGGTTGAATTAACAGGCCAAGGGTCGAATAAACAGAAAAGCAGGCAAACGGGGCTTGGGCAGGAACTGTGGAAACAGAAGCCAGCTTGGGCAATGTGAGGAGGAAGAGGAAGGTATTTCAAGGGACAGGAACCAATCAGGAGCAGGCTGAGGATGACAGACAGATCAGGGACCAATAGAAAGCCAGGCGCCCAATTTAGAGGTCATAGCTCCTCAGTGTTTTGGCGGGAGCATCCATTTTGGCATGCACCATCCATTTTGGCATGCACCGGTGTTTATGCGCCGGCACCTAAGTTGACGTGCTCCAGCGTTTATGCGCTGGCGCGCTGCCGGTGTTACATTTGTATCCCCTGGACAGGGGGACTTGGAGTCACATGGTGCCTCAGACAGAGATGGATGATAGGATGATATCTTCTTAAAACTGCAAAGTGATAGACTACCTAAAAATTGCTTTGCTAAATGTGAGGACCCTAAAGAGCCCTGCACATAGGGCTGCTTTATTCTCTGTTGGCTGATATTTGTTGTCTACAAGAATGTGGCATCGATAAGTAATGGACTACAACTTTTTAAAAAAAGACTGGACATGGGACTCTTTAGTGTGGCCTGGGTCTAACGAAAACAAAGCCGCTGGGGTGGGTTTACTATGCCGTGGCCTTTCTTTTCCATCCAGTGACTACGATTTTGCTCGGCAGAGCTGTTTTTAACCCATCTAAATTTTAATGGACTGTGTTTTAGGATTTGAATCCAGTCAAAATATGCCAGTTTGTGTCCCCTGGACAGGGGGACTTGGAGTCACATGGTGCCTCAGATGGAGATGGATGATATCTCTTTTCTTAAAACTGCAAAATGATAGACTACCTAAAAATTGCCTCGCTAAACGTGAGGACCCTAAAGAGCCCTGCACATCAGGCTGCTTTATTCTCTTTTGGCTGATATTTGTTGTCTACAAGAACACAGCATCGATAAGTAATGGACTTCAACTTTTTAAAAAAAGACTGGACATGGGGCTCATTAGTGTGGCCTGGGTCTAACGAAAACAAAACAGCTGGGGTGGGTTTACTATGCCGTGGACTTTCTTTTCCATCCAAACAGTGAATAAGATTTTGCACGGCAGAGCCGTTTTTAACCCATCTGAATTTTAATGGACTGTGTTTCAGGATTTTAAAAGTGTATGCTCCTGTCAAAAAACAGGAAAGAGCCGAACGGTTTGAAATATTACTTTATTTTGTGTTGGTTCTACCCCCTGTTGGTAGGTGGTGATTTCAGTTGCGTAGGAGTGGGCGAAGCCTGACTTGTAAAGACAAAACTTCTTACCTTTTATAGAATGTTATTACATTTTTTAAGCTTAAAGATGCTTGGAAGGAATTGTTTAAGCAGATACTGGTTTTACATGGTAAAATTTCCGCTAGGATTGATTTTATGTTTTCATTGGATGCGTTTTACCCTTTTAAATGTATGCTTTTAGATAACCTGTTCTCTGCCCATTAACCTTTAAGTTGTCATTTAAATGTGTTTAAAGAAAAGAAGGCTCAAAAGGGTATATATAGAGATTATATGTGCAACTTCTAGACTCTAGAGGATGACCATATTTGCAAAAAGTTTGTGTGGACCTACCGGCAGTGGCAGATTTTGCAAAATCCCCACGAATCAATGCTATGCTGGTGGGAGGGCATTAAACCTAAATTAAAAATGCCTTTATTTAAGCAGGTAAGAAATTAGTTTTTTTTTCATCTTAATACATGGTCACAAACCCTTGTTAATTTTAAGAATGCTGATATTGATGATATTATAACTTTAAAGTCAGAAATTAAGAAATGTTTAGAGTTAAAAGGGAAAATTTATTTTCAATTTATGTGTGAAGCACTTGGAGGAGGGGGAAAAAGTTCTCAAGGTTTTTCTTTAAGAGAATACAGTAAAATAAAACAAATTTTAACTCTAAATGCTCTAACAAGTATGAATGATTATGTTTTTTAATCAGCTTTTTAATCATAAAAATATTGATGCATTCCTTTTAACTGTCTGTTTTAGATTCAAAATCGAGTGTTTAGACCAGGAGGTTTTTATCTAGAGATTTAACAATGGAAGAACACATTGTTTTAAAAGTTTTTTTTTCTGGGAAGGCCCCTGGGGAAGACGGTCTGACTATTGAATTTTATTTGCATTTCTGGGATGTTTTAAAAGTTTATTTTTATAGTATAATATTTGTATAACTGAAGAACTAGCGCCCTCTTGGAGAAGAGGGATCGTACCTTTAAATTTTAAAAAAGGTGATAGATAAGTTAGAAAACTATAGGCCCCATTACATTACGTAACGTAGACTACAAGGTGATAGCAAAGCTTATCTCGATGCATTTAAAACCTTTTGTTAATAATTTAATTCATCCTAATCAGGTATGTTGGGATCTGGGTAGAAGTATGGCGGAATCCCTAAATGTCATTTGTGATGCAATTTGATATGCAAAAGAAAAAACAAAACCTTGGTATTTTATTATTAGACTTTGAAAGGGCTTTTGATCCTTTATCACATGAATATCTTTTTATAGTTTTACAGAAAATGGCATTTCCTGATCTTATTTTGAGTCGTATTAAGCTTTTATATAAATTATGTTTTAGCAAAATTCCAAATAAATGGTTTTTTTCAACACAAAAAGGGTCTAATATCTGGGGTAAAAAGGGTGCCCTTTGTCCTTTTTATTTGTGCAATAGAACCCCTTTTAATTGCTTTGAGGAAAGATAAGGTAATAAGAGGAGTCCCGATCACCCCTAGACCAGATGGCCATCACGGCGTTGGGGTTGGATTTCTTCTCACCCCAAATGTAGGTTTCAAAATCTAACCACACCAACTTCTCTCACCTTCACTTCTTTTGAAGTCCATAGCATTCATTTGTTTTCACCAATTTCTCTGCATGTCGCTGTCATACTGTATATCGCCCCCCCTGGTCCCTACTCTGTCTTGGATCACTTTGCTGCTTGACTTCCATACTTTCTCTCCAGTGAAACACCTGCTCTGATTTTAGGTGACTTCAACATTCCACTTGACAACTCTGCTTCTCCTGCCACCTCTAAACTCCTCTCTCTAACAACTTTTGGTCTCCCTCAGGGGACCAACTCACCTACCCAAATTGAGGGTCATGCTCTTGAGCTTATATTCTGCCACTCATGCCACCCATCCAACCTTACTAATTCTCCTTACCCCTATGTGACCATCCCCTACCCTTTCAGATAATTTCACCTGCACTATCACAACCAAATTTCTTGGACACCGGCGCATTTTTGCCAGCAAATGTTACTCAAATTTTTTGCCATTTTGCAAATTTCGTGGAAAATTCGCGAATTTTTCAGCAAAGCAAAATGCCCCAAATTCACCCATCACTACTCAATTTTTTGGAACCTGAAGGTCATGTAGCAAATGTTGTAAAGTTCCCAGATTGTGTTGAATTGATTCAACCATCTTTGTAATCACCATCATACTAAGCTAATTTAATATACTGCTTACAGTATCAGAAGATTTTATCATTGAAGTTCACTACTTCATTACTCACGAGTTAAATCAACTCAAATCAAGACCATAGACATATATTTAAATTCCACAAAGACTAACAGGAAATATAAAATCAGCACTTTTTTTTATCATTCTTTATTTATTTTTTTATTTTTATACAGAAGGCAAGTGGGGTGGGGTTTACATAAATTGTATTACATATTATAGCATAATGATGAAGTATTAACAGCAGGTTGATATCTGAGTAAGTTACACAAACAAATATTAATAGTCACATTATTTATAGCCTAACTTCCAACAGATACACCTTTATTTCGTACATTATGAATCTGCCTACCCTGTAATGGGGGGTGGTGTTTTTAGGAAAGAGAGCCAAGGCTCCCATATTTTTTAGTATCTATAGCTTGTGTTATGGAGCATATGTGTAATCTATTCTTATTTCTTTATCTCCTCTACTAGGTTTGGCCATTCACTATGTGTTGGAGGAGCAGTCTTCTTCCAGTGTCTCGGTATCAATGTTTTGGCTGTGTTCAGCAAATGTAAGTTAAGTATATATGATAAGCTATTCCTCTCTACTAATATTTAGTAGGATTAGGTGTAGATCCATTTCTTTAACGGTTATTTTTGTGACTCACTATGGGCCAAATTTACTAAAGGGCGAAGTGGCTAACGCTAGCGAAAATTCGCCAGCGTGACGTCATTTTGGCACTTCGCCGATTTACTAATGGTCCCTGGTATAAATTCACTATCGAAGTAGACAGACTCTAGCAGTACTTCGTACCCTTTCGACAGGCGAAGTTGCACTCTGGTGAAGGGACGTAACTACGCTAATTCAAGTGGCGGATTTTACTGAACATTACCCTCGTGCCAGACTATATACTCCGCTAGCTCAGACCAGGCAAAGTGCAATAGAGTAGATAGGAGTTTATCTAAAAATAGTTTAAATTTTTTCTAAGTCCAAAAAAAACGCTGCTGTCTTTTTTTTGGGGGGTACCCTCCTTCCTCCCTACATATGGCACCTAAACTATACAGTGGGCACATGTGTAGGGCAATATAACAACTCTTTTATTTTATTAAAGGTTTCCCAGGCTTGTGTAGTATAATTTATTTGCTGCAGCATATACGTCCATTGTCCATATTGTACTTTTACTTGGCGCCGCATGCAAATTAGGCATTGCTATCGTAACTTCGCTTTGCTTGACTAACGCTAGTGCAACTTCGATACCTTTTGGCTCCCTGGACGCAACTTAGAATTTTAGTGAATTTGTGCTGCCCTGGCTAATCTACGCCGGGCAAAGTGTTACGAAGTGAGCAAAGCCGTCGCAACTTCACAGCTAAGTAAATTTGCCCCTATGTCTTAAATCTCCTTTCAAAGTTTTCAGCAAGTATACCAAATATGGACATGTGTGTCCCTATCCTGTTCACACCTACAGCATCTTAGAGCTGTTTGGAAATTTTATTTTGTTTAGCTGGTGTTTAGTGCCACCTCGTGGCCAAATTGTAGTTCATTTTCCTAACTTTTACAGCCCTGGATGATTTATGAATTGCTGCCAGCAGTATTTAAGTCTCTTTCCCGTTCTTTGTGAGCAGATTGTTTTTGGGATTGTTCAGTTTCCTAATAGGATCTTGTAGTATGTTAAGATTGGTTTGCTACCAATATCTGGTTGTTCTATCATGCTTTCCCAATCCCAATTTGTTGGGGGTCAGTTCCAGTCTGCGTCTTTTGTTTTTTGTATAAAGTAGTGCAGTTGGTTGTAGTTCCAAACATCTCTAGGATGGAGAGTCCATCTATTTTGAACTTCTACTAATGGAATTACTTTGTTGTTCTTTATAAAGTCGGCTATTTTAGTAGGTCTTCCGTTTATCTGTTGCCATCTACTAAATGCTCCTGGTTCTATACTTGATTTAAAAAGTGGGTTATCTACCAAATGGTTCCAAGATATATGGATATTTTGTGAGAAGACGTGTCCCTATTAAACAAAAATTTGAATGTGGGCTCTATTACTGGGTTTAATCTTGCTGTTTTGGAGAGTGTCTCTGGCATGGTCCAGAGATAATTAATTAGGAGTATATCCAAATTGATTAGTTCCAGATCAACCCAATCCTCCTTTATGTATTTGGAAGCCCATGCGTTTATGCGTGCTAGGTGCATTGATATAGCACTGAGCATCTGGTAGAGTTAAGCCTCCATTGTCCCTTGGTAGGATTAATAGCTGATATTGTAATCTGTAGGGTTTGCCAGCCCATATAAACAGTTATTAATGCTTTAATTTCTTAAAAAAAGAGGGTGTGTGTTTCTGGTAAATTCTGCATGAAATATGCCATTTTAGGCACAAGTATTTTTATAGCTTGGATTCTACTCATCCAAGATAAGTTCAGTTTCTTCCATGCATCTGTCATATGTTGAATGGAGCAAAGTAGGGGTGTGTAGTTACTTTTATAGAGCTCACTGAAATTAGGACATTTTTATTCCTAGGTATTTGATGTCTTTAGTCCATTTAAAAGGGAAATTTTGTTCTAGTGAGTTTACCTTATCAGCTGAAGCAAATTGGGTAAGGAGATTGTTGGGTTAGTGATGATCATAAGATCATCTGCATATGCAATTTTCTATTCATTGTTTTTCACCTTAACCCCTTAAGTGCCACCCTACGTAGAATCTACGTTCTGTGGGAATGGCACTTGAAATGCCACAGAACGTAGATTCTACCTTCTGTAGCATTTCAGGGTTAGGGAACAGAGGAGTTGCTTTTCAAGCCGCTTGCTCCGTTCCTCTTCGTTCCCCAGCCCCCAGGCAATTAGCAGGGGCCGGGAACAAGTGGCCCCTGAGGCTTGATCGCCCAGGGGCCCCAAATGCAGCAGCAGGCAAGGGCAAACATTGTGCCCTGCTGCTGCTTTCACTTGCTGATTCGAAGCTCCGCCTCATCACAACGGATCTTCATGGGAGATGCAGCATTTTCTTCCACCAGCCCTGCAGAACGATCTGGACCTGCTTCCCCCAGGTTAGTGCCCATCCACACACAGAAACACACACAAATACACTTACATTCACACTTACACACAATCACATACATTTTTGGGGGATCAGGGGGGGGTCACACATTCACAGCACCCCCACACACAACATGCAATTGGTCAGTTGTACACACACATACAAACTTACACTATGTTGTGTCTTTTTTTTTCTTATTGCATCGTATTTTTTTTTGCCTGAAAAAATGTTATTGCCATTGCGAATAGGGTGTTCACTAATTTCACTGCACAATACCTTTTGTATGTTATTTTGGTGATTATACTGCAATTTCGGTGATTTTGGTGCTTTTTCAGTCATTTTATTGCATGTTTTGCCATTTAACTACATTTTCAGTTTGCAAAGGTGTTGTTCTCTATTTTCTGTCTGTAAAACCTATTTGGCCATGCTAAAATAATCAAACATTGATTCTGACTGTTGATTACAGTAGGCGGGGAAAAAAAGCATTGATTTTTGCGGTTTTGTTGGATTTTAGAAATTTTGCCTGCTATTTAAGCATTTGGAGGTCTCTGTGTACAAAATAGTTTGGTAAATCTTTTCATATCAGGCATCAAACTGTTCAGTACACCCCTGGCGTTCATATTTAGGATGACTTTTGCTGGTACGTAACAAAATGTGGGGTACATAATGGGTAAAATGCAAGCTTTGTGACTATTTTCAGAATTTCCATAAAAAGCGTTATGTTTAGCATTGCTTTGCGGTTTGGTAGTTTGCAGTATTAAGATGTAATTACTTGCTTTAGATTCATCTGAATGTGTATTTTTGGAAAATATATTGTTTTCTAGGGTCTCCATACTGTTAGGGGGTCTTATGGTGCACAATGCACATACCAGGTGCTTGCATTGTAGCAGTCAGAGTGTTATATGTGAAAATTCATATGTACTATTTTCATTTGGGCATCTCTGTATGCCACCTAGTTCGGTAAATATTTTCATATCAGGCATCAAACTGTTCAGTACACTCCTGGCTTTCATATCTAGGATGACGTAGTTTGCAGTAGAAAGATGTAATTACCTGCTTTAGATTCGTCTGAATGCGTACTTTCGGAAAATATATGGGTTTCTAGGGTCTTCATACTGTTAGGGGGTCTTATGGTGCATAATGCACATACCAGATGCTTGTATTGTAGCAGTTAAGAGTTACAAAATGTGGGGTATATAATGGGGTAAAATGCAAGCTTTGTGACTATTTCCAGAAAATTAAAAAAAAGCCTTATGTTTAGCATAGCTTTGCGGTTTGGTAGTTTGCAGTAGAAAGTTGTTAATTACCTGCTTTAGATTCGCCTGAATGTGTAATTTCAGAAACTTTATGGTTTTCTAGGGCCTCCATACTGTTAGGGGGTCTCATTGGGTGCTTTTGTTGTAGTAGCCAGAGTGTCATACCTGAAATTTCATATGCCCTATTTGGATTTGGGGGTCTCTGTATGCCACATAGTTTGGTAAATCTGTTTATTGGGTATCAAACTGTTTAGTAGACCCCCGGCATTCATATTTAGGATGCTTTATGCTGGTAAAGATACTTGGACGATACAATGCTGGAAAGTTGAAGCTTTGAGGCAATTTTCAGATATTTCACCAAAACCGACAATTTTGGGAAGGCCTTGCGACTCAGTAGTTTGGAGCAGAAAGGCATGGGTACCCATTTTAGATTTGGTAGAATGTGTTCTTTCCAAAAATATATGGTTTTGGGGGGTAAACTTATATTTCTGTATTTTTACCCGACAAAAAATGCAGTCAATGTGTTGATTTTTCATTAGCTGAAGTTACCCACAGGAATATTTGTATGCGCTAACTTAATTTTGGGGCCTCTAAATGCCAGATACTTTGGTAAACCTATTAACAATGGCCACCAAACTGTTTGGAGGAACCCTGGCAATCATATTTAGGGTGCTTTTTCTTAGTACATAATGATACATGGGTGAAATGGTGCTGGGAAGTTGAAGCTTTGAGACAATTTTCAGATATTTCACCAAAACCGACAATTTTGGGAAAGCCTTGCGACTCAGTAGTTTAGAGCAGAAAGGCATGGGGACCCATTTTAGATTTGGTAGAATGTGTACTGTCGGATTTTCAAATAAGATGAATATTAACTATAAGAATATTCAGGTTTATCAATGATAACGTATGATTATTTTACTCAATAGAATACATATTCATGATTGATATGCATATTTGATTAATCATATAATGTTGAGTAATAAATGTTATATTTTGTTTTATATAAATTAATGTTTAGTTGGTAAGAAACTTCTGTTCTGAAAAGGATGTTTTATCAGACTCGTAACACAGGTGTATAACCTTTGTGCTTAAAGCAAATCTCAAAGGTTGTATAATCCTTGGTGTGTGTGAATAAGATGAGAATACCTTGAAGGATTTTACAAACTATCCACAGTATAGAGCACACCTGTTTGAGAGGATAATAATTAATCAAGGGCAGACCAACTTTGAATGGCTAGTGTGTTCACAAGTATATTGTATGTGTACTGAAGGTATTAAGGAGTTACACAGCATTGTTCTAGTCTGAAGCAATGTCAACAATAATGTGTAACATCAAATTAAGAAAGGTCAAAGGCTATTTTATATTTTCTGAATATTTCTCAGGCCACAATATTTGAGGAAACAGTGCCATCTACAGATGGTGGAGGACATCACGGGTCCAGAGGTCACTATGACAAATATTTAGATCAACTGGTGATAGTTTAACTTTAAACACTATCCTTTAATGCCAGTCGGTTAGTTGATAAATCCCAGGGGTGGAGTTTTAGATAGAGATGTGGGATAAGTTAGGAGGACTAGAAGGAAAAAGGAGGATAAGAAAAAGAGGGCTGACTGGAGGAAAAGAACTAGAAAAAGAAAGATAGAGAAGGAAGGAAATCTAAAAACTACTTGGAGACTCTCAACTATAAGAAGACTCATTCTCCAACTAAAAAGAAAAGAACTAGATGTTTTTAAAGATCCAGAAAGTGAGATCAGGGTGACATCACAGGCCAGTGAAAACTCTACATCTGGTAAATATAAATTTTTGTTATACTTTTTCTCGATTAAGTTGTATGCTTGGATATTTATTATTCCTATGTGTATTATAGTCATACCCTAAACATTGACTTTCCCAGAATTGCAAACTGGGAATAATCTGTTTAATTTGGGTCCATTTTTCATTAAATATATATATATATATATATATATGATATCCAAGTTAACGATTTAATGGGGAAATAAGAAAATTTAAGGACAGAATTCCTTAGCAAATCAGAATCAGTTATATAATCCTCCTTTGATTCTAATCTATATAATACCTTGTTATTAAGTATTAAGAAGTGAAAGTATGTATTATCTTGTGGATGCTTGCCGTTTATTAAGTAATATCTATTGGTCAATTTTCCTTTTGATTAATCATTGAATGTATATCAGGGAGTGTTTAATAGATTTTTTGTAAGAAGTAATTTCATTTTTTTGTCATATTCATATTTAAATAAATTAATTATTTTATTAAATAATTGTCATGATTTTTTAACCTTTGTACCAATTGATTGGGAAAGCTCGATATCGAATTCAGAGTTGGGCATATATTATTTAAGACTCCTCCTCTTTATTACTAATAAGGAGCCTTAAATTCTTTTAAATAATTTTATATAATTTTATATAATTTCATTAAATATTCGCACAATTAGCCCGACAGTACTTTCCAAAAATATATGGTTTTGGGGGGGTAAACGTATATTTCAGTGTTTTTCCCCCCCAAAAAAATGCAGTCAATGTGTTTATTTTTCAGCAGCTGAAGTAAAGTCCTGGACAATTTGGATGTGCTAACTTCATATTGGGGTCTCTAAATGTCAGGTACTTTGGTAATCCTAAGCACAATGGGGATCAAACTGCTCAGTGGACCCCTGGCAATCATATTCAGGGTGCTTTTTCTTGGTATCCAATATAGTGTGTGATATGCGGAGCAGCAAAATAAACCTTTGAAAAGATTTTTTAAAAATTTTGATAAACGCTACTTTCAGACAAGCTTTGATGTTGGTCGTTAGGAGTAGAGAGACATAGTTACCCGTTTTGGAATCGGCAGAATGTGTACTTTCCAAAAATATATGGTTTTCTGGGGTAAACATACGGTTTCAGGATTTTGTGGCCTTGGAATCTAAAGTATGCCGTTTTCTGTCTTCTGCTTTCAAAATTCGGTAAAATACTGCCGAGAGTTTTTGCTGTACATATGTCCTAAATATGCCTAAAACTATACATATTTGGTATTGGCATGTTCGAGAGACATGAGGCTTTCCAAATCAGTTGGATTTTCATGCGTAAATTTAAATATTTTTCAGGTATTAGTTCATATATTGTGAAAAATAGGATTTTTTTTTTCTTTGTATTTAGTACTATCAATCTTTTTGCAGAGGTGGAAATACATGAAAACTCAGTCAGATTTTGAAAGCTCAGTTTCTACCGAAAAAAACAATGTATAGTCTTCCTAGGTAAACTATAGGTTTCCCCTCAGAAAATGCCCCTCAGAAAAATGAGAGAGCACAGAATGGCATTTCGCGTAACCAAAATGGTCAATTCTGCTGGCACTTAAGGTTAAACCCAAATATTTCAGGGATTAACCCTTTGTGACAAAAGTGTTTCCATATCCATAATGAATAGTAAGGGGGACAGTACTGTCTTGTATCATACCGTTGACTCTTATTCTAGAATGAGGCTCTTGGTATAGTGCTAAAATACGGTATATCATGTCTCCTTGGCCGAAGCCAGTAAGAAAGCTTTTAAGACCCAAGAAACTATCAAATGCCTTCTCTGCGTCAGTGGTATCAATAAGGGTCTTGTTAATTTTAGCTAAGTGAATTAAAGAGATTACTTTGTAAACATTCTCTTTATCTTCCCTTTTAGGTACAAAGCCCGCTTCGTCATCATGAATTCAATCTGGTAAGTATCGCTTCAATGTGTTTGCATATACAGTATCTTTAGATAAATTTGTGAAATTGGTCTATAACTGTCGCATAGTTGTGGATCTTTACCAGGTTTTGGAATAATTGTCATATGTGCCTCTTTTGCTTGTTTATAGAACCCTTGAGTGTGGTTTATAGCATTAAAAAATAGGGCACAGAAGTGATCACAGTTCTTTCCTGTATATTTTGTAGTATAGAACACTGAATCCATCTGGCCCTGGACTTATCCCTGTTTTTAAAGAATCTCTATCTTGCTCAGGGAGAATCGAAGGTCTAAAGCACCTTTATTGTTCTGACAGGGTCCTCAAACTGGATTATGCTATAAATTGGTCTATGACTAGTGATGAGCGAATTTATTCGCCAGTCGCGAATTTGTGGCGAATTCCCGTGATTTGTGCATTGGCGTCCGAAAAAACGGATGCTGGCGTCAAAAACGGACGCCAGCGTTGTTTTGAGAATTTTTTGCTGTTTCACGAATTTCGCGGGAAATTCGCAAATTTTTCGGCATAGCTAAATGGACCAAATTCGCCCATCACTATCTATGACCTCTTATCTTTCCTCGTTTAAGCCAGCCATCTTTAGTTCATACAGGGTCTGATAATATTGCCGGAAGGTAGTTGCTATACTCTGTGTATAGTAATACATTTTTTGTTCTTTATCTTTTATGGACGTAACATGAGCTATGGGGTTTAGCTTCTTTAGTGTGTGAGCAAAGTCTTTTACATTTTTCTTCCAGTTTGTAAAACCTCAGCTTGCTATTCATATAAGCTTTGTAGGTACGTAGATCTGAAATTGCCTTCAATTGTAACGTTTTATTTTCTAGTTGCAATTGAAGGTCTTTTGCCACATTTGCTTTATGCGTTTGTTCTAGGGCAGTGATCCCCAACCAGTAGCTCGTGAGCAACATGTTGCTCTCCAACCCCTTGGATGTTGCTCTCAGGTTCCTCAAAGCAGGTACTTGTTTTTAAAATCCAAGCTTCAAAGCAAGTTTTAATTGCATAAAACTTAGTATAGTGCCTAAGTACAGCCTCTTGTAGGCTGCCAGTCCACATAGGGGCTACCAAATAGCCAATCATAGCCCTTAATTTGGCACCCCAAGGGCCTTTTTATGCTTATTTTGCTCCCCAACTCTTTTTACATTTGAATGTGGCTCACGGGTTAAAAAGGTTGGGGACCCCTGTTCTAGGGTATATGTTTCTTGTAGGAGGGTGTTAATTTCTCTTTATCCTTTTTCAGATTGCTGCACAGAGCCCAGAGATCAGTTGACTCCTGAACACATTTTTTGTCTCCCAGTGTAACAGGTGAAATATCGGAATAGGAGTTCTTATGATTTGTTGAATCATCATGTCTCCTATCTTTGTTTGTGTGGCTTTTTTTTATCTAAAACAGTATATTTCCAAGAAAATTCCCTTGCAATTGTCTGAGGAGTTTTAAACTAAAGGGTTAGAGGGGAATGCTCTGAATGCAGTCTCCTTCCATTGATGTCTGGCATACTAGTTGTAACCCCTTTTGCAACTTTTATGATGAATATGTAGTCTATTAACAAATACATTTCATAGGTCTTTGAAAAATGAGTATAATCATTATCTCTGGGGTGAAAAGCCCTCCAGCTATGCACAAGGTATGTGTCCTCCTGATTTTGTTTTAACTTCTTAAGACCTTTGAAGGGGATATGACTTCTACCATTTGAGGAATCTGCGTATGAGTTTAGCGTTGTGTTAAGATCACCTCCTAGAACGATCAGCCCCTCTGAAAAAGTTTCCAATTCGTTCAAATTTATTTAAGAAGTTTGATTGGGGTATATATATTTGCAATGGTCAATTTCAGGTTGGCAATCTTTTCTTTTAAGAAAATAAATCTTCCATCTCCATCAGATCTCATCTCTTGTAAATTAAAGGTAAATCTTTATGTATTTGTGTCATTACACCTGTTTCTTTTTTCAACAGGTTATTACTATAGTAAATTTGAGGATTGTGCTTTAGTGCTATTGTAGGGGGAATATCCTTCCTTAAAGTTTGGTTTCTTATATTGGTATAATGCTAGCTTGTAGCTTCCTGCAAATCTGGAAGAATGGTCTTCTTTTGACTGGTTCATTCAGTCCATTAATTAGCAATTTTTAGTTTATGAAGTTTAATAAAAAATAGAAACTTGTGATTCTAGGAGAGATTATCTGAAAACTATACAAGAACTATACAAGAACTTTGATGGGTTTGATTCTCCCATAAGAGGAATGTTTGGCATGCAGCCACAGTGTCTGGATTTCTTGGTTGTTGTGTAAATATATTACGGAGATTTAGCAGAAGTCCTTTTAGTTAGTGACACTAATTCAAGGCAAATTTCAGCATTTCGCCGCAAGCAAATTAATTCGCAAAACTGCAACAACAATTTGACGAAAAAAATCCGCCACATCAAAAAATAAAAATTGGCATGTGTCAAAATTATTCGGACGCCCATTGACTAATGCATTTGGACCAAGTAGTTGCGCGTTTAAAAAATTATTGGCGTTAAAATTATTTTGACGCCCAATGACTTCAACATGTTTTGCACATTTTTTGCTGTTTCGTTAATTTTGCGGTAAATTCGCAAATTTTGCAGCGAAGCTGCACAGATTCACCCATCAGTGTTTTGGCATCTTAAAAGGGAAAATCAAAGCAGTTCATAACTGCCCACTTAACATTGCTGCCCTCTCTTCCCCACTCGTTACAAGTTTACATACTCATTCAAGACTTTGCAAAGGCTTAACACATTCTCTGGAATACTCCCCCATGTTCTGTTAGATGGTCTAAATTTCTTCTTTCTGCCTTCATCTCTTAAAGCACTTTTTAGAGAAGCTTACAATCAAGCCTAACATGGCATATAGTACTGACTAAAGCTGCTAAATGCAATAAACACCACAACTCTTTACTTGCCAAATCCTCACACCCTGTCTCATGCCCCCTCTTTTTAGACTGTAAGCTTGTTTGTGCAGAGCCCTCTTGAGCTCTCACAGCCTTTGTTTGTGTTTTATGTAGATCTGTATGTTCAATGTATAAGCCTATTTATTGTACAGAAATAAGTTGGGAGATTTAATGAATAAAAATAATGGGTTACTTCAAGTAATTCCACTTCTCCACACATTCAGGGGGTTATTTATTAAAGACTGAGTTTGTGAGGTTTTATTCCTACCTCAAACTCACAATTTAAGCAAACTTATGTTTGCTTATTTAAGAAAAAAATCTGAATGTTTTCGAGCGAAAATCATAAAGGCAAAAAACATCTCCAAATGGTTAAAGGGACCTCTGCCATTGACTTTTACATGCATTCAACGGGTTTTAGCTGGAGTATTTTAGGATTTGGACTTTAAGCAGCTTCGAGGATTAATAAATCTCAAAAATTCTAATTTTTTTAAACCTGAAAAATTCAAGTTTTGAATATGATCTTTAACAAAGAACCCCCTTAATGTGTAACTTATTTCATTAGTAAAGGAATAAAAGTATGAGTGTTTAACATATTAGAGCAAAATGCTAGCATTGCTGTTATTGTGTTCTTCCTTTACGATCCATATGTTATCCAGAATGCTCTGGGCCTGGTGTTTTCCGGATAACTGATATTTTTGTAATTTGGATCTTCATACCTTAAGTCTACTAGAAAATCATTTGAACAGTATATACAGTAAACCCAATAGGCTGGTTTTACCACCAGTAAGGATTAATTATATCTTACTTGGGTTCAATTAAAAGTTTCTGTTTTATTATTAGAGAAAGGAAATAATTGTCTCTATGGGAGACAGCCTTTCCATAATTTGGAGCTTTCTGGATAATGGATGCTATATAATTATATTGCTTTTCTCAAGTATTCCACCTTCAAGACAGAGCAATGGTCAAAGTAGACGGCCCTATCTTGTTCCATTATTTGTACTGATCATGCTGGAATGTCATTGACTGATTTATAGAAGTACATTATTAGAGTCCAGAAGATTTTTTTGTATTCCCCAGTCAATTTTTTTTCTGATTTAGTTGGCAAAACCTGAGCAAAATGTATTAAATTGTTCATGGTACAGGCCCTTAATTTTCCAACCATGACAAAGCCCATGGGTGAAAATGTTTAGTCTCCAAACAAGGATTTTTGTGTATCATTTAAAATAAACATTTAGAAGTGATACTGTCCTGTAGACTGTTCAGTCTAATAGGATAACACGTATTAGCTTCAAAAAGGACAGGTGGATTAATCTGATTAGATGCTTTCAGTAGTCTATATAAGAAAAGGGATTTTAAACTGTTTATATTCAGCCCAGAAGATGGCTATTTTTCTCTGAACATTTGAAGTGCCTACCTTCTTCAAATATTGTAAAAGCAATTTGAATATGCTTAATATTATGGAGCGATAATAGTTCCCGATATTCGGGAAACCCAATCCCTTCATGTCTTTGGCCTATAAAAAAAAAAAGTATAGGCGATAGACGATTGCCGTCTTTGAGTTAATGGCCAGAACATAGTCCGATTTGTTTCGTACTTTAATTTATCTGCATGGTTAGTGGTAGGTCAGAAGACTGCAACAAACGATCATGCATCAGACATAGGGATACATGCGTCAGACATAGGGATATATCTGCATGTCTATGCCTAGCTTTGCACCCAATTTGTTCAATGTAAACTATGGTGAAACAAATCTAAGTAAAGCCATTTAACAGCATATGGGATGTTTTTGCCCAAGTTTCTGACGTACTGCACACACATCCCTTGCACTTTGCAACTTTCATATCTTAAAGTTTATGCAGTAAAGACCACAATTGTCACATAGACATGATTTGCTCCAGAACAGAATGGGAGGAATGTTACAAAATTGCAGACACTTTACACATCATTCACATCAGTCCCTGCCCCAGGTGAGCTTACAAGCTGTGGTCCCTATAACATTGTCACACATGCCAATTAACCTGCTTTTTTTTTTTTTTTTTTTTTTTTTTTAGGAGTTTGGGAGGAAACGAGTTACAACAGTGTTTTTTAAAAAAGTTTTTACTGTACAAAAAAGGACCCAGATGCCTTACAGGACTGTAAACTTCATTGGTACACAAACAAAAAGGTTCTGTAGCAAACACCATTAGTGTAAAAGATTTGAAATGTATAACCTTATACTATCCTCATTTATACTCTATACTCACAAGTATGGATGTGTGCCAGTATTAAAAAATGCTGTTGTGTTTGTTGTTTACAGATAAACAGTTTTGTTCATTTGATGTATGTAGTATGAGTATTTGTGGAGGTGAGGGGAAGGCATCCCAATGACAATTGTATTGTTTTCAGCCTAAACATTTAGTGAAGTATTGAAGTTCTGCAGATGTGGAATATCAGCTTAATAAAATAATTTAGTCTGCTTCTGATCTATTTACAGTTAAGGGATTATATTCAACAGGCCTTAAAATAGTTCAATAACCGTGTCCTATGAATTTTATATTCCAGCCCTAGCACACAGACTACTGTTTATATAGTAGCACATTTGCTCAGTCCTTAAAGGAGAACTAAAGCTTAACTAAAGAAGTAGGTAGAAATGTTGCACATTATGTTTTGAGTTTCTGTACCAGCCCATGGCAAGCACAGCCTTTGAGCAGGGAAGATCTGTGCCTCCAAAGATGCCCCAGTAGCTCCTCATCTTTTCTGTTGCATATATTCTGTGCTGGTCAGTGACAGCTTAGAGGCCGACTCAAAACATACAGTACACAGAATATAAATTTCACAATATATGGCTGATTAATAATACAGATTACTACATGGCAGCTCAGAAACAAGTGCAGCAGAATTCAATAATCAACCTTGTAGCATCAGCTTATATTACAGGCCAACCTAATTTTCTGCTTGATATTTTGCGACAACCCCTAAGCTTAGCTTCTCAAAGCTGCTCAGAGCCCACTGAGCATGTGAGTGTCACAGACAATTTCCAAGATGGTGACCCCCCCCCGTGACAAGATTGAAGTCCTGAATGCTTGTTGCTATTGCAAAGCTGATGCAATAAGCTCTGTATATAAAATATGGCATTTTAGCCACATCCATTTGTAGGGTTTAGTTTTCTTTTAACAGAAACACTAACATGGCTACACTTAAAATCATTTTGTCAAACATACAACAAATCAAAGAAAACAGATAATGTGAAGTACAAAAAAATACAGATATATAATTCCATTTGTCATGTCCACAGATCACTAAAAGATGTATATAAGATGTATATGCATGATGTTGCATGCTTTAATTAGTAATAAATTAAAATTCCCTCATTTCCATGTTAAATTCTTGATTTCCAGTGCTACCCCCCCGGCCTAGTCCCTTGAATGTACTTTTTATCATCATCTGTCGCCTATTTATTGTCTTGGTTCCCCTAGGGTTAGGTGGTTTATAGTTCAATTAGTAGGTCTCTATCTACCAAGATGTTAAGGATAGATAGTGGCAGCGAGTTAATTTGCTGGGTGTTAGTATGTTTTGGTGCATCTGATGCTAGTCCAAACTGTGTGTAAGGTGATTGACTGAGTGTATCCCCTTGTAACCAACCCAAAGTCATGTCTGGTTGAGCGTCCCTGTTTTCAGGACACCCGTATTCCCAACCACCTTAAGATTGAGATCTCTTTACCCAGGGCCTCCTTCCAACGGGACATATATTTATGAGGAGTTTGTGTGAGATCGGTCTTATTAATGGTGACATAGCTCCATGAGATTCTCTTTGTTGGGGAGTTTGCCTGCATAGTTCCAATATTGCATGAGGGAAGTCATAAGTCTGGAAAAACTGACTTTGCGTAATGTCTCAATTGCAGATATAATTTTTAGACACTCCATTGGCTCTCTCCAATTCTGCCATTTCTGCTATTTTGGTGTACGATTTTAGCTTGTCACCTGAGCTTCTAAAGAGAAGTTTGGCTTCTGCTAGTATCTCTTTGATAGGGGAGTTAAGTCCTGGGAAGAATTCTGGGGTTTCAAACTTACTTGGGTGAACACTATTCCAGCAGCCAGCTCAGGGCCATTTTAAGGCCTTGGTGGGCCCTGGGCAGAGAGGCAACTGGTGGGCCCCAATACGCGCGCCAACTTTTGGCCACACCCCCTACATACCACAACAATTTTAAAGAGTATACTACATTTACTACAAACATGGATAGTTAGCATATTAACCCTATTAACCATAGCTACTCCTTCATTGGAACTGCAAAGGCTCTTTTGTGCACTTAGGAATACTCCTCCATAGAGCCAAGATCTGGGATGTCACCTCTTCAACGGACTTCTGACCAGAGCCATATTTTCAAACTCCCTCACTCCCACAGTTTAAGTAAAGTGATTTATAAGGTGGGAGGCAGGCAGAGAATTTCACATCCTTAATAAGAGCTGGCTACAAACCAGTGACCCTCCCACTCCTCCTCCAGGAAAAGTTGCATTAATCATTAAGGCATCAATCACTTTTTTAAAAAAAAAAAAAAAAATATTACCAGAAGGTTTGGGGAGATGGACTGTCTGTGTGTAAGAGGCCACACACAGAGCCCTATCGCAGGCTCGCATTGCTTCCTCCATCCACCTATTCATACTTCCGGTTTCCTGCACTGGCCATTTCATCGGTGCGCAGGGGGGTGTATGCAAGGGGATGTGGCATTATGGGGGGTGTTGCGAGGCGATGGGGGTGTTATGAGCAGGTGGGGGGGGGGGAGCCCAGACTCTGGCACCTTCTATTAATATGCTATACATATGCATGCATGTGGGAACATCATTTTAGACAAAAAAAAAAACAAGCTCAGAATATAACTACTTATTTTTCCTGAAAGCAAATAAAATATACATCTATTAATCTTGAAAGAGACAAGAGTAACTAATGTGAACATGTTTGCGAGGGACGTGTTTGTTCATGCCTAATTCAGGCCTTCAAAAGTTGACAATTCTGGTTTGCTTTACACAATTTGCATGGTATGAATTTAATTAATTATTAGCTGGCAGCTCTAGAGAAAGGCCTATTTATTTTATTATGGTTTATAAAGCACTTCATTACACACACTCCGGCCCCTCGCACCTAAAATATGCTCCTTCCAAATAGCACCTATTGGAGAAACTCATTTATACAAAATATATTTTACATGATTAAGTGTAAAAAAGTTAAGACTTTGTAATTATTTCCTCACTGGAAACAAATAGGAGAATACAGACCAGGAATCGGTATTACAGTTAATGTACTTGAACAGGAATGGAAACCTTATGGTCTGTTCTTTCCAACATACACTATTTTAGAACTCTGGTATCTTGTTGCTCAGTTTACACTTGATGTTTGTTTTTAACAGTATCCAGTACAATCCCTTCAGCAATAACATTTGCTTTGTGCAATTATAAACCTAGATATGTATATTTTATATATATAATTCTAAGTTGAGTTTTATTTTTGAGGTTCATTTTAAGCACTGTCCAAAACCAGTATTAATGGGGTGGTTCCCCTTTACATTAACTTTTAGAATGTTACAGAATGGCTAATTTTAAGCAACTTTTCAATTGGCCTTCAAAATCAGTTTTTTTTTTTATAATTTGCATTTTATTTGACCGTTTTCAAATCTAAAAATCAAATACTGTTTTAGGCTACAAATGTATTTGTTATTGCGACTTTTTTTTTACTCTTTCTATTCAGGCCCTCTCCCATTCATATTCCAGTCTCTCATTCAAATCAATGTATGGTTGCTAGGATAATTTGGAACCTAGCAACCAGATTGCTGCAACTGAAAAGTGTAGAGTGGCTGAATAAAGAGCTAAACAAAAAAAAAACCATGAAAACCAGTTACAAATTGTTTTAGAATATTCACAACAACCTTCTAAAAATTATTATGAAGGTGAACAACCCCTTAAATCAACGCTAATTGAACAAGAATCTCTGCACATTATTAGCATTATTTCACAAGGTAAACTGCACTCTAACCCTTTAAGTGCCACAGACCATAGAATAAACATTCTGTGGATAAAGGTGTTGAAATGCCACAGAACGTAGATTCTACATTATGCAGCACATCCAGGCAGGGGAGTGGAGGAGCTAAATGCGGGGTGTTATAATAAGGTGTAATGCAAGCTTTGTGACTATTTAGAAATTTTATAAAAAGTGTTATAATTAGCATTGCTTTGCATGTTGGTAGTTTGCAGTAGAAAGATATACCCGTCTTAGGTTTATCCGAAATGCAGAAAGTATATGGTTTTCTAGGGTCTCCATACTGTTAGGGGGTCTCATGGCACATACTACACATACCAGGTGCTTATATTGTGGTAGCCAGCGTGTCATATGTGAAAATTCAAATGTATTTTAATTTGGGAGTCTCAGTATGCCACTTAGTTTGGTAAATCTTTGCATACCAGGCATCAAAGTATTCAGTAGACCCCTGGTGGTTCATAATTAGGATGCTTTATGCTGGTAAATTACGAAATGTAGTGTACACCGAGGTAAAATGCCAGCTTTGGTTGATTTTCATGATTGTTATACAGGTATGGGATCCAGAAACCCATTTTTCAGAAAATTCCAAATTACGGAAAGGCCATCTGCCATAGACTCCATTGTATTCAAATGATCCAAATATTTAAATCTGATTTGTTTTTTCTCTGTAATAAAACAGTACCTTATACTTGATCCAAACTCAGATATAATTAATCCTTAACAGAACCAGCCCATTGGCCTATTTAATGCTTTCACGATTTTCTTGTTGACAAGGTATAAAGATCCAAATTACGGAAACATCCAGGTCCCGAGCATTCTGGATAACAGGTCTGTATGATCCTGTGTGATCATATTTAGGGTGCTTTTTCTTGGAACTTAATGATACACAGGCAATATGATGCTGGAAAGTTGTGTACTTTCCAAAAATATATGGTTTTGAGGGGTAAACATTTTTCGGTGTTTTTACCGCACAAAAAAAATGCAGTACATGTGCCGATTTTTCAGTAGCTGAAGTAAAGCCCTGGATAATTTGGATGCACTAACTTTATTTTGGGGCCTCTAAATGCCAGATACTTTGGTAAACCTTTGCTCAATGGGTATCAAACTGTTCAGTGGACCCCTGGCAATCATATTCAGGGTACCTAATACAGTGTGGGATATGCAGAGCAGCAAAATAAAAACGACAAGCTTTTATGTTTGGTAGTTAGGAGTAGAGAGTTGACCATTTTGGAATCAGCAGAATGTGTACTTTTCAAAAATATCTGGTTTTCTGGGGTAAACCTCAGATTTTTTGGCCTTGGAATCAAAAGTATACAGATTTTTGCTTACGTGCTTTCAAAATTCGGTCATATACTGTACATATACATATGTACAAGTTATCGCAATGACCTCTGAGCGCATCGCTGTTTAGTAAACTTAGTCGCTGCGAATATTCTGGCGGAAAAATGTTCTCAGCAATAACATGCGGAATTTACCGCACTTTAGTAAACGGACCCCTTAGAAAGCTCAGGTTCTCCGAAAAAAAAAAAACTATGTATAGTTTTTCTAGCTAAACTATAGGTTTCCCCTCAGAAAATGCCCCTAAAGTAAGAGCACACAATTTTCAAAAAACGTCTGGCACCGAGTGCAAATGAAATGCAGAAATTCTGCCGACACTTAGAGGGTTAAAAGTTTAGGCATATACGCCTGTGTATATTTTTTTTTAAACTGGAAAAATATAATGCACACATTCATTTATGTATGCCAGCATCTCCCTTAAAGTCAGTTGTACTAAAATAACACAAATGGCCAGTTTGTGAAGCAACAGTGGCAGCAGGTCTGTAATGTGCAGTTCTTTTGATTTGTGACTCATTTGAGGCTGCTCTGCTTTGACGCAGGATATACATTAAAGGAGGCAGACAAGGTTAAGACACGTTTTTCAATTTGTATGCCTTCCGTTATACAGCAATAGTGTAATATAGAGTACATATATACTGAATGCAGAAAAGCTGCAACTAACAGTGATTAATGCAATGCAAAGTGTTACAGATCAAAATTCTACAGTTTCTACAGTAAATTGTTGCTTACAGAACCTAGGTGACCACTAAAAGTTAAAACTTCCGCTACTAAACGCAGTACTTTTACTACTTTAGTACACATTTTAGCGTTACACACCCAAGCACAGCCAGGCCCGGACTGGCAATCTGTGGGTTCTGGCAAATGCCAGAGGGGCTGCTATAAGGTCCCATAGAAAGTCAGTATTTAGTGGGCTGGTGGGGGCTGTTTGGGCCTCTATGTGGGCTGATTGGGCCTCTGTGTACCTGAAATGCCAGGGCCTATTTAAATTCTCAGTCCGGACCTGAGCACAGCTGTATTAGGGGAATCGTTATCATTTTAAACCTTGGTCTTTTGGTAGAGAGAGACTACCAGTGAATGTTCAACTAACACTTTTGCTGAAAAACTGCTATGTAGCAAGGAATACGGGTTGAATTAGTAGGATTGTCAGTTGTTTTAACCAAGTAGGTTTTGAGAGAGACCATTAAGTTGGAAAAGTTCTGTGAAAAAAGTTTTTTCTTTTTTAATAGTTTGGAAATTACAGCTTATACATGTTACAGGGCAGCCCCATTCTTTATAAATACATATCCTAACTGTGGCCTGCCAAGAAAACCTGTCCCTGGGCTACCGCTTTAAACAGAGCAAGAATGTTTTGCAGTCTGCAGGCTACTTTTATTATGAAAATAATTCAATGTGTTTTTTTAAAAACACAGAAAATTTCACTTATCACAGCAGTGCAGCAGGTGTGGCCACAGAATGCCTGTCATTTTATATAAACAGGACTTTATTTCAAAAAGTACAAAATGTTAGCTGCAGAAAATCCAGAAAACAAATCACTTTGGAATTTTCCACATTACTCAAACATTCCCCCCCAAACATGGCTCTGGTGGGAAAAAAATCAAAATGTACTTTGACTTGCCCTTTTATAAGTAATTGCTATTGTACAGATAGGATATATTTTTTGTGAAACCAGTTCTTTGCACCCCCACCCAAAGGACATTATAGCCCATGCACCAGCAGCAGTTAGAACAGCCCTTATATAAAATAAAAAGCTTTACAGCTGCCTTTTCTCCCCATACAGAAGCAGACACTATACTTGGTTAACAGTGTGAGGCCTACAACTTTTCAATTAGAACAGTATCAAGTTGCAGCCTGTGCTCTGTAACAAAGAAAAGCTGGTTTCTGTCTGTAGGCATTAATGTACTAGTTCTCAGTCTGTCTGGCTTTACTAACAGAAAGTGGCTTTCATTACCTATTTCTGGCTATAAGTAACAGATTTCAATTGTTTTCACTGCCTAGTATTCATTTTAATTTTGTAAAGTTTCTTTTCTTTCTGCCCAATTTCCCAGCACCCATTCTCTCCCCCTCCCAAACAACCCAGCAAACCTGAACTGTTTCCCAGGACTGCCTTTTATACTCTTAATTAGGAAACTGATTGAACCTGCTGCTGTTCAGCTAAGCCACGCCCCCAACCCTCAGAAGATCAGAAGGTACTTAACCCTTTGCCATCTGGGAATTAGAGTGTACCGGCACTCTGAATAATTTTCCATTTAATTTAATTTCAAAAAGACCACTTTAACTTCTAACATTAGTAATGAGATGTGGAGAATTATGCTGAAGAATCACACTGCATGGCGTGATTTGGTTTTGAGTTTTGCCCAGTGGAAATAATATTAGTATGTGCAACTAGCTATAAGTCCCATTGACATTTTCAGCAAGGAAAATATAATAATTAGTGACGGACGAATTTGAGGCATTTTGCCGAAAAATTTGCGAATTTCCAGTGAAATTCGCGAAACGGCATAAAATTTGCGATACAGCGCCATCGTCCATTTTTGATGCCGGCGTCCGGTTTTTTGATGCTGGCGTCCATTTTTTTGACGCCGGCGTCCATTTTCTTGGCGACAATGCGCCGGCATACATTTTCTTTGACGACGGCAAATTTTCGCATCGGTTTCGTGAATTTATTTGCCGGCGGTGAATCGCGCTAAATGGCGAAAAATTTGCCATACGACGCCAGCGTCCGTTTTTGACACTGGCGTCCGTTTTTTTGACGCCTGCATCCGTTTTTTTTACGAGTGCGTCCATTTTGCTGGCGAAAATGCGCCGGCTTCCATTTTTTTTGACGACGGCGAATTTTCACATCGGTTTCACGAATTTATTCGCCGGTGGCAAACTGTGGGAATTCGCCGCAAATGCCTGCCTGGCAAATAAATTCGCCCATCACTAATAATAATGATGCAGACTAAAGTCTAATCAAATAGCCCATGTGTCCCTCACTTTGTTTCTGTCTGTATTCTTTTCTTAATAGATTGTAAGCTCTTCGGGACAATGACCCCATACCAACAGTGTATTGTGCTCTGGCATAGATATTACTGTATAATAAAACTCCGGTTTCTGTTGACACCTTGTAAATCACTGTGTACTATTATACTATATAAATAAATAGATACATGCGTTTTGGTGCGCTCAAATGAGAAAAATACACCAGTGTGTATTTCCATGGGGTGATTTTTTTTTATGCATCTTATCTTTCAAGAAAACAGAAGCTGATGCACCCCAGTCTCCTCTAAGTGGATTGTACTCATGGGAGTGCACAATAATGCAGGTATTAAAAAAATTGCCATTTTATCTGTGTAAAGTGTTTTAGTGCGCTCATGTTGTATACAGGCAACATAGAGAAAGTTGGGGTTATTTAAAGCCAATGAAAGCCAATACTACTGGGGTGCACACCCCCAGCGACTTTAATTACTAATCTTATACCCCAAGCCAGTCCTCTTTTGTTTTTTAAATGTACCTGTCTGGGGAAATCTTTCCAGGAATATCTTGCACCATGTCAGATTTGGAACATTTGCATTCGCAAACTTTGCCAAAAGGTACCAGCTACATTTTTTTTCTCTCTTGACCTCTTCTCTTCATCCAACACACATTCTAACAACTGTTAATTTTTTAGGTTCACTAGGACCACATAATGCCAAAATGAAAAAATCATCATCTGTCATCTGTCTTAGTGTAGTGGCCAATGGGAAGATTTCTCGCCCACAATTATTTATGTGCAACTGCGGATGACACAACGGAAATAACTGAAATCACTGGCGGTAAAACCAACATATCGCAAAATTACCTGAAGGCGACTTCGCAATATTTTGGTTTTACCGCCAGTGATTTCAGTTATTTCTAATGGAGATGCATTTTCTGGAGATTGTCACTCACAGTCATGCATAAATAATTGAGGGCGAGAAATCTTCCTGTCGGCCACCGCCCTAAGAAACGTGTATACAGGTCAATAACATTTATTTGAAGTGGAAAAATACCTTTTGACCCTCAAATGCATCTGAAAGTTAATGGAAAGTAGACCTAACTTATGTCTACATTTAGTCAGTCAGTCAGTACAACTAGTCAGATCAAACTCATTCTATTTCTATAGTCATGCACATACCGCAATCAAACTGTATGCTGTATGTCAGAATGAGTTTTTGTCTACTGCACCTTGAGTCCAATTTAGTTGCATATACAGTTAGAATCACATTTCTTTCGATGGAGTCAAACTGGGCTCCCTAGTGACTAATAAAATGGTACAGGTATAGGATCTATTATCCAGAAACCCTCTATCCAGAAAGCTTTGAATTACAGGAAGGTCATCTCCCATAGACTCCATTTAAAGTAAATAATTAGCAATTTTTAAATTGTTACCTTTTTCTCCATAATAATAAAACAGTACATTGTACTTGGTTCCAACTAAAATATAATTAATCCTTCTTGGAGGCAAAAAAAATCCTATTGGGTTT
This sequence comes from Xenopus laevis, assembly GCF_017654675.1. Taxonomy (NCBI): domain Eukaryota; kingdom Metazoa; phylum Chordata; class Amphibia; order Anura; family Pipidae; genus Xenopus; species Xenopus laevis. The sequence continues at coordinate 111,360,364 of NC_054385.1, read as the reverse complement.
AATTTAAGTTAACATTTTATTATGGTAGATCCAAATTACAGAAAGATTCCTTATCATGAAAACCCCAGTTCTTGAGCATTTTGAATAATCGTTCCCATACCTGTACTTTCTTTTCACACTTAATGTAGTCTTTTTTTAGACTTTTATACAATTTGCATGCAATTATGGCCTGACCAACTGTCAAAAATAATGGATACCTTGTTCAGAGTAAAGATTCAAGGGAAATGATATATAGTTTCATTCCACAGTGTGAAAAAATGTTTGTCTAAATAAAACCTATGTATAGTAACAAAACATTTAATAGCCAGACCCTAAACAGTATAATGAGAATTTTTCCGGCTCCTTTCTTCTTTCAATGGATACACTTCTGTTTACTACTTCACATTAGTTCGAGATATATTTTGAGATAGTTTGTTTATATCAGTCTGTCCATCAATAAAATGTTTCTGCTAGTTCTTTATTTCTTCTCTTATTTACTTCTAAATGTTGCACATGTATTATGTAAATTTCTTTATATCAGTGTTACTTAGGGGGTTATTTATCAAAGGTCGAGTATTAGAGGTTTGGGAGTTTTTTTATACCTCGAATGAACTAACAACTTGAAAGTTTTCTGATTTAAGAAAAAACTCAAATGTTAAAAACTTGAATCAATGAATTTGGGGTGAATAACCCGAAAACTTGAATTAATCGAGTGTTCAGTGAGCCCCCCAAATCCCCCCCCCCTTAATGTTGACTATTTGGACACAATAAAACTTTGGAAGTCTTTCTTTATTTCATGGAAGTCTTTATTTCATGGCTGAATAGATGTGAAACTGTAAAGATGAAGGCTAAATTAAAGATGAACAGGCTTACAGTTATTAAGTAGTCAATTCACTGGAAAAACAAAATCTCCATCATAAAATATTCTGCAAAACACAGAAATGCTATTAAAGTTTGTACAGGTGTACAATATATGCAAATTAGAAACTATATCAATACAGTGTAATTTACAAAAACATAAACATGTGGAATAGCCTATACATTTAAACAGCAAACATAGGGTACAGTAGGTACGTCTAGTAGGTTTAAATTTCCAAATAGTTGCTATATGGTATTATACACCACAAATAAAGTAAATACTGCTGATAAATGCTGGAGACGCAACCAATATTAAATTATGATCACAAAAATAACTCTCCATAACTTAAATATACACAAATACATTTGCACAACTGCAAATACCAAACAATTGGAATCAACAGATACCCCCCCTCCATTCATGAATTGTTGAAAATGGTTTAAAAAATAAGATTGATGGAATAAACAGCACAGAAACAAGTTCAATCAATCAATAAAAACTGTATCGTCAATATACTTTTCAGTATATTGAAATTTCCATTCCACCCAAGACCCCCCCCATGGTGCAATTTGGCTGATAGGCAAATTGTAGTGGGTCTAGTTCTTGAGAAAGTTGTACCTTCGTGTGCTTCATTACCAATCTCTCAATGCACTTTGGGATACTAGGCCTGAGTGCTATTGGCCTATAGTCATTTAGACAGAAGATAAATTGACTTTTTTGGCACTGGGATAATTCTAGTTGTTTTAAAACATGCTGGTACCACAGCTAGACACATTAAAGATGTCAGTAAAGACCTTGCTCAACTGTTCAGCTCAGCTATGGAGCACCTTACCAGGTATATTATCAGGTGCCCCTGCTTTCCGAGTATTTACTCTATGTAGGATTGTAGGATTGTTTTCACATCCTCATTGAAAAGATGGAATACCTGGTCATTTTGAGTCAAGATCATTTTCAAGATCAAGATGAGTCAAGATCATTTTCTTTTCAGGTTTGCTACCTTCAACCTCAAATCGTTCAAAAAAACCATTAAAATTATTTGGTAAGCCTGGATCATTGTTGCTTATAACTTGTAATAGACTGAATACCTTGCCACATACACTTTGTCTTTTGAAACCTTACAATTTTATGATTGAAGAGCATATTTGAGAGCCATGACAACTCTTTATAAAGAAAAACTGGTTGCCTTGGTTGATTCGTGAAAATTTAAAATAATACAAGCTGTGTAAACAGGTACATTTACATTTTAAAGTGAGTCTGTAGGTCTGTTATATTGTCTTAGCAAATATACACATGCAATATTTAAATGCTATAAAATGCTTTACAAACAAAACCTGAGAAATAGACTTAATACTATGGACTGGTCATAAAGATATCAATGATATATTTCAGTAAAGAAAGCTTTTTTAAAGGAAGTTATAGACATGTTCCCTCAAGCACGTCACCCCATCTTTCCTTTACAGCAAGGTTTAACCCCATCAACCAACTTTAGGTGTAGTACAAACTAATGGCAATTATGAGACACCCATTAGGAACGTCTCCCTTACTACAATAGTAGCCCTTTATTCTTTGTTTATTTATTCTTTATATGTTATTCTTAATTATTATGTATAACGTATGTTAAGTAAAGGCTTAAGTTTCCTAGTATGTACTATCTGGGAAATCTCTGGCCAGTTTGATTTGAAACTAAACTCTAAACAAGTAGGCAAACAATGTTGTAAGTGTAGTAAACGGGAAGAAAATACTAAAATAAAATTAGCATTTCACAATGTAATATTCTTTGTAATACAGTTGTTGCATTGCTAATTTTAATTGCAAATTGCATAAAATTTGAGTTTGGTAGTATTGATATTGTAATAATCAAGCTTTTCCAAAGCTATCTAGTATTTGTTGGAGGGCAAGTAAGGCTTCATTTCATTTAGAGATATATAAAATTATATCATTAGCCAAGGCCAATTTTGGAGTAAAACAGACTTCTCAATAGAAAGTTTTATTACATACACTATACACTAAACAATCACAAAGGTATATTACATTTGTGCACTTATTCCCTATGTTTATTATTTTCTGTGCCAAAGATTTACTCACATATCTTATCAGTTATCAGAAAATTATAAACAAACTCAGCTCTTGCATATAATGAAATTTACAACAAGAGTGTAATTTGGTTTGTGAATGGATATCTAAAAATAAATCCTGCTAAGGTACTTTCTTTGGAAGAATTTCAATGTTAAAATGTCTATGCATTAAGCAACAGCCATGAGAAATAAATTGATTATCCAAGTGCTATAAAGTGATTAGTGTGACACACCATCCCAAAATTAATCTTATGCTGAAATGGTAACAACAACTTGGAAAAAACACTCTGCTAGGGCAAAATCCATGCATGCTGAAATAATTCGCTCATCACTAGTAGTCCTGTAATTGTATTACAAAGCTGTGGGAAAAGCTTTTGCAAGTTTTGCAATGGCTGATAAATGCATACCACCATCCCACAAAAGGTTTTATTACTGAGGTGACCATGGGTGAAATATGACATAAAAGTATGTCACTTATGAAGAAGCAACTACAAGCCACACAATGTGTAAAGATCATTGCATGCTCCAAAATATTACAGTGCTTTAAGTTTTAGAGTGTTACATATATTAAACGAGAGAAGAAGATATTCGGGTGTGAAAATGGCATACTTGGAAAAATGGATACTTTTAAGAAAAAAAAACATTTTAAACAGTGAAAACATTAAATAGGTTACCTGTTTATTATAAGATATTCTTTAGATTTTTCACAATTTGCAGACATTTTATATTGCTAATAATGTCTGTCCCTCCTGAGCTATTTGCAGTGAAAGTTTGTTAATTAAACAGTATGCATGTTCAATGGTCTTGTAAGTGTTTTTAAGGGATGCTCTTTTACGGCAGTCCCAGGGTGTGATAGTTTTATCAAGCAAATGAACATAATTTGGATGAAATAACACTATTTTGGTCAGTTTTTTTTCAATTTTGGACCACAAGACCAAAGACTGTCTAAACCTAAAAGCCTGTATTTTAATGAAACAACAATTCATAAAAAAACTTAATAAGAAGAGTTGTACATCACCAACAATAAATCAGAGAGATATTACCCATGGTATTAATATATGTAAAACAAGATACACAAGCATTGTCACAAGCTGATTATAAGACTGAAGAAAATGTTAACAGACAAAGACATAAACTTAACATAAGAAATTGCTCATATTGAGTGATTGGTAAACCTTTAAAATAAGTATCGCAGTAGCCTTGGATATTATACTTGTCCAAGAAATCATCTAATCCACTCTTAAAAGCATTAACAGAATCAGCCATCACAACAACACCTGGCAGTGCATTCCACAATCTCACTGTCCTCACTGTGAAGAACCACCTACACTGCTTCAAATGAAAGTTATTTTCCTCTAGTGCTTCTGCAAATTGTTGCGCGTCAAAATAATCTTGAAGCAGAACTTCAAAATAATTTTGATGCCAATGACTTCAATGCGTTTTGCAAATTTTTAACCATTTTACAGATTCAACGATCACTATTTACAAACCTTTCTGTCTTAGCAATCCCGATACCCCAGTCAATGTTTGGATAATTAAAGTCACCCATAATAACAAATTGACCGAGTTCTGCTTCTATTTGTAAAAGAAGCTGGGCTCTTCATACGAGGTGGTTTGTAGCATACACAAATGATAATTTTCTTTGTAATCTTTTGCCCAGTCTTAATCTCTACCCAGAGGGATTCCACACCTCTGGGTAGATCTCAGTGGATGAATTTAATATAACATTAAATTCATGGTGTTCAGTCTTTCCACATTTGCTAAGCTTTTTGAATGTTTCTTTTTTCATGTAAATAAATTAGAGTAGCAATTTCATATTCCAAATTAAAGGATACTACCTTTAAAGTTTGGATAATTTTTGTAATCTGATGTGGCTTCAAATGTCTAGCTATTCATAATCTTCAAGATGTTAATAAATAGAAATTTAATATATCCAGGATTATTCTGAGTAAGTTCCACACAGAGCAAGTAAATATATATAGAGGTTATGTATCTACAAGGGGTGTAATACCAACTATAAAGTATTTTGTAGTAATTTTCTTGAGAAGTTTTTGAGTTCTCAGAATGGCTCTCTTCCAGTGATTTGTAGTTTAACATTTTCCTATATCCACTTCCCATATCACAATGGCAGATATTTTGCAAAAACAAATTTGGTGTCTGTTAAATATTGAAGCTTAATTTTTTTCATAGATTGTCAAACATCTTAAAATGATCCTAATAGTCCAATCTTTAAGATTTAATGTAAGTACTGGTTCTAAGACAAAAATCAAAGCTATTGGTGAGGGAAAAAGCATTCTAACGAGGTTTTAACGTGACCACACCAAATTATTAATGCTTTGGTTGCTTTGGCAGACAGTTGAATAGAACATTTATGCAAATATTTTCTTTAGTCTAAATTAGGAAATTTGGTGTATACCATTTCTATTTTTGACTACTTTTTTTGACTATTTTTTTCAGGAATCAGATGATTACAGTTCTTTGGTTTTGTGGATTATATTGGCAATATTTTTTAATATTTGGTACACCTAGGCCTGCTAAGTTTTTAAGTCTCTTAAATGTATCACTGGCAACTCTGGACCCTTTTCTATTCCATATGAACTGGTTGAATACTTTATGGATTTTAGAGAAAAGAAATAAGTGTAGGTATGGATCTTCCTTGGCACTTAGACATGCCCCCACCAGAAAGTTTTATATACTATTCATATACATAAAAAATCTGTACAAAAGTATTCAATCTCAACATATACCAATCTCAACATATACAAATACATTAAAGTGAAAAAAATATTGGCACCTTTTAGAAGTTTTAAGGAATATTTTGATTTCAAAGAAATGATTTTGCTTTCATTTGTAAGAAATTCCCTGTAGTGCTAATTGTACTATTAAGCTCCAAAATTGCAGTAATATAAGGAAAGAAAAACCCACACAATATGGCTTACACATAATATTTTACTAAATAAAATGACTATGACAACCCATCCTACATAATACACACAATGCTTCTCTAAATGTATGTTTTTAATAAAACAGTTGTAACAATACTTTGCTTTGTTTAGGTGGTGAAGTTTAACAGAGGTTTCTGAAGAGCTGCAGACTTTCCATGAAGTTAGATTCCTGTGGGCCTTTGGTCAAAGTGGCCATCTCCAATGCACTCACTTGTCAAGACATTAAACATGGAGAAAATAAAAGCACAAAACTGTCTAAGGCCTTCAGAACAGGAACACGAAGCTTATTGGTGAATCTCTCTAAAGGGGATAGTGAAACTCACCTGTCTGGTCACGTGTTGCAACAAGGGATCCGCTGAACCACTCTGGCTGTGGCATACAATATAATCAGCAAAACATAATGGCAACAATGGATCCATATCAGCTCCAGTCAACCACTATAAATAATTCATCAAACCACCACCTTTATTGAATACACTCATGCAGCAGGGAGAGATTCAGATAACACTTTTTTTCCTTAGAATCTTCTGAGGCAATGGCTATCTACAGCCACTAAACACATTAAGCCTGAGCTTAACCAGCAGATTCAATTTGAGCTGGGGGGCTCTATGCTTGTAGACTGGAAAATATAAGTAAGCCCAAATAACAAAATATGCCTAACTAAACCAGGCATTAACTCAAGGGATGAAAACATAATTATGCCTCTTTATAGGTCCCTGGTGAGGCCTCATCTGGAGTATGCAGTGCAGTTTTGGACTCCAGTCTTTAAGAGGGATATAAATGAGCTGGAGAGAGTGCAGAGACTTAGTGCAACTAAATTGGTTAGAGGGACGGAAGACTTAAATTATGAGGATAGACTGTCAAGGTTGGGGTTGTTTTCTCTGGAAAAAAGGCACTTGCGAGGGGACATGATTACACTTTACAAGTACATTAAATGACATTATAGACAAATAGCAGGGGACCTTTTTACTCATAAAGAGGATCACTGTACCAGAGGACACCCCTTTAGACTAGAAGAAAAGAACTTTCATTTGAAGCAACGTAGGGGGTTCTTCACAGTCAGGACAGTAAGGTTGTGGAATGCACTGCCGGGTGATGTTGTGATGGCTGATTCAGTTAATGTCTTTAAGAATGGCTTGGATGATTTTTTGGACAGACATAATATCAAAGGCTATTGTGATACTACGCTCTATAGTTAGTATAGATATGGGTATATAGAATTTAATTAAAAGTAGGGAGGGGTGTGTGTATGGATGCTGGGTTTTCATTTGGAGGGGTTGAACTTGATGGACTTTGTCTTTTTTCAACCTAAGTATGTAACTATGTAACTATGTAAACCAAAATCCATCTGGCAGAATTTGTGTGTACACATTAAATTAGAAATCTTTCATAAAATATAAAATCTATTTTTTTTAGAAAGAAATGTATTCTGCCAATATTTTTGACCACAGCACTAAACAAATATTAATACCTGCCTTTTTTTTTTAAATGGAGACTATTTAGACATAATAGACATGATAGGCAGAACAGACATTTATAACTGTAATAATTAAATAACCTCATGGCTCTGAGAAGTAGAATTGACATCTGAACTCTGAAGTAAATTTCACAAGCTTTAAATTCCCATAATCTCACTCAAAGCTTGGGTTCCCAGTGTGTTCCAATACTTTACAAGTCATCTTGACTGTACTTCCTAAACTCTTTAAAGGAATTATGTTGCCTTCTGCCATAGAGCATTATACCTTTTTCGTTTTTTCTATTTTAGAAAGAACCTCTCTATATGTTAGTACAAATTAAACCAAGTTGTCTCTCTTTGTTTAACCTTTTGGGTTATTTTCTATTTAGATCTCCTAGAATTATAATAGCCTCTATGCACAATGCCTCGTATGAGGTGATCTCAATATGTGTCTTTTTGCCCAGTAAAAATGTGTCTGATGCTTCACTTTGTATTAAAGGAGAAGGAAAACTCCAAGACAGTTTATTGCCAACATATTAGCCACAATAGTGCAAGCTAGAATGCTATATTTATTCTGCAGAATGCTTTACCATACCTGAGTAAACAGCTCTAGACACTGTCTCTGTTTGTTTAGGATAGAAGCTGCCATATAACCTTGGTGTGACATCACTTCCTGCCTGCGTCTCTCCCTGCTCACTTACAGCTCTGAGCTCAGATTACATCAGGGATGGGAGGGGGGAGGGGGAGAGGAGCAAACTGAGCATGCTCAAGCCCTGCCCTGGAGGTTTCAGCTGCAAACAGGAAGTCTGATACAGAAGCCCATGTGTACACAATAGAAGGAAAGAAATGTGGTGTTTCTTTTGACAGAGGACTTAGAGCATTACTCTGAGGGTTTACTGGTGTATTTATGTAGACCTTTCTGATAAAGCTTACTTCATTTTAGCTTTTCCTTCTCCTTTAACCCTATATGCCCACTAACAGCTAGGCGATATTGGGTGAATCGGAACGTTTGGCCAATGTGGTCCTGGATCGTAGAAAAATCAAACTTGACTGTTCGATATTTACCTGATTTCTGGCCAGATATCGATCAGGAGGACCCATCAGGAGCCCCCACACATGGGCAGATAAGCTGTCGAATCAGTCTAATGGACCGATACCAGCAGCTTTAATCTGCCCGTGTATGGCCATCTTTACTTGATCACGTTCTAAAAGTTGTTCCATATCATACTAAATGGTATGTTAAAAAATGTGTACTTTGTTAAATATTTTACTGATTTTGGAAGACTGTTTATTTATGTTGCCCATAGTGTAAAGAATTTAGTAGTATATAGTACTTTATTAGTTTTTCCCGCTAACTAATATGATGTTTTTTGTTTGACTAGTAGTCAATTAAGGAACCTTTCATTCATTAGTTCCTCAGTTGTGTAAACAGATGAAAAATATTTCAAATAATAGAGTCCACACTTTATTAGAGAGGAAAACAAAAGCATTGGTAGTAGCAAGAGCTTTACTATGCAAGTCCACACTGGAAAGGAGCTCTTTGTGCAGATAGCCATGTCTAGTCACACACGTGTTTTATAAGAAAGTATATGTTATTTGTTACCTGCACCTTCCTCACTTAATTTAATTGCAATTGTGGTTGACTTCTGTTCATTTGCATGAAAACAAAAATAAAATTAACAGAGATCCCATTAAATACATGTTTCACCATTTCACGGGAGAAAGGATATGTGATAAATAATAAAACAACTTTATATAAATAATCCAATTAAAAATATCAAATGTCATAATTAAAAGTAGCAGGAGTTAATGTGTATACCATTGGGTATTTTCAGGAAATTAACAAGTAAGCTGTGAAAGGGAAAGTCTTTTCACAGGGTTAAACACAGAAGAAAAATGGGAAGTCTTTAAAATGCTGCTTAATAAATATACATGCCAGTTTATTCCTTTTGTAAGCAAGGAAAGTCATCAACAAAGCAAAACCTTTGTGGCTTGACAGAATTGTTGGTGTCGAGGTCAGTAAGAAAAGACAAGCTTTTAAGGTTTGTAAAGTTAGCCAGGACAGCTGAAACATATGTCAGGCATAAGGAGGACAATAAATCATTTAAAAAAATCTATGAGACAAAATAAAATCAATATGGAAAAGGGCATTGCAGCAAGAAGTAAAATGAACCAATATTATTTTTTAAATATGTAAATAGTAAAAAAATTAAGCAGTATGGCTGGGACCATTGTTATCAGAGCGAGGTCAGTTGATGAGAATAGAGATAAAGAAGATATTATGAACTGTTATTTTTCATCTGTCTACACAAAGGAGGAACCAAGTAATGAAGGTTTCCTTTTAAATAGTCTCAATTCGATTACTTCAATAAATGATGCATTCAAGATTCAATGAGGTCTGGCATGGTGCCAAGAGACTGGTGAATTGCTAATGTTGTGCCACTATTCAGAAAAATGGATCACATTCTCAAAATTATAGGCCAGTTAGTCTGATGTCAATGGTAGGAAGCTTTTCAAAGGGGTATAAAGGGATAAAATAGTTGACTATATTGCAAATCATAATATTATGAGTTTGTGCCAGCATGGTTTTATGAATAACCCATCTTGTCAAACAAATTTAATTGCCTTTTATGAGGAGGTGAGTAGGAACCTTGACTCTGCAGTGAATGTAATCTACTTGGACTTTGCTAAAGCATTTGATACAATACCACAAAGAAGTTTAATGGTTTATTTGCCTGGAACATAGTATTTGTAATTGGATAGAGAACTGGTTGAAGATAGATTACAAAGAATGGTGTTAAATGGAACATTTTCTGATTGGACCAGTGTTGTCAGTGGAGTACAGAAGGGTCTGTGTTGGTTCTTTGCTTTTCAGCTTGTTTATTAATGACCTGGAGGTGGGCTATGAAAGTACAATTTCCATTTTTGCTAATGATACTAAATTGTGCAGAACTATAAGTTCCATGCAGGAACTAGATTAGAAAACAGCAGCAAGTCACAACATATTTTACAACAGGAGCTGAAAAAAGGTGGATTAGCCTCTCCTGCCATTGCGCTTTATCATAAAGCAATATTACTGGATCAATTAGCAGAATTAAACCTGCCGAAAGGAACCAAGCAATGGGTGGATATAGAAAACTCATGCCTACACCCTTGGTCCTCAAACCAAATCTTTAATTCCAATAATCCAGTAACGTTTTGTAACCCGTGATTCATTCCGCCCCACCTTTGGTGGATAATCAAGTATTGGCACATACAACTTTCTCACCAGTACCGTGCTGATTGGTCCAGGACTGTCACATGTCAGTCGTGTGTGTTCCCTGGCAGCGGAACTTCCTTCACAACATCAAACGTAGAAAAACTAACGGCATGCTGCTGATGAATTAAAGCTTTATTTTACCAAATATTACAGTGCGTATTGTCCATTACTACTGACGCGTTTCGTGCCCTTTGGCACTTCCTCAGAGTATAAAATTTATTTTTCAAACATGAAACTTTATAGCTGCACACAATATTGACACAGCATTCTCTATCAGTGCTTAAAGGGACATGCCCTCAAATCTTAAACACCATATTGAATCAATTAAAAACATATAAAATAAATGAAGAGCTATAGATGCAATATACAATTTGAGATTTATCCATTCTCTACAAATTAGAGTTTCCAATAGTATATCAGTATTATTTCTCTGTCTCTATTAGTTACCCACTCTACTCAATGTAGTGTTTAATTTCAGAATCTTTATTAAGGCCACACGGCATTTCTGTCTGTAACGTAAACATCCACCATGCTTCTCTCTTATTCAATAATTTCTCAAGATCTCCTTATCTCTATCCCAGCTTCACATGCTCAATACCTTGAAAGGATATACAGCTATCATTACCATTGTGCTTAGCTAGAATATGTTCAGCAATTGAGGAGGATCTATCTTTTCTACCAATACATGCTATATGTTCCAAAATCCTATCTTTCATTCTCCGCTTAGTCCTCCCTACATACTGACGTCCACATATACAAGCTGCTAAATATACAACATAAGCTGTTTTACAATTTATATAAGTTCTGCAGTCATACTCTTTCCCAGTAACTGTACTCTTACATTTTTTCGATATATTAATATAACTACAGGCTTTACAAATTCTTGCTCCACATTTATATGTGCCCAAATAACGTATCCAACTGGATGTCTTACATTCCATTTTATCTGGTAACATACTAGGAGATACATGACTAGGGATGTAGCGAACGTCGGAAAAAAAGTTCGCGAACATATTCGCGAACTTGCGCAAAAACGCGAGCGGTTCGCGAACGGTTCGCGAACCCCATAGACTTCAATGGGAAGGCGAACTTTAACATCTAGAAAAGACATTTCTGGCCAGAAAAATGATTTTAAAGTTGTTTAAAGGGTGCAACGACCTGGACAGTGGCATGCCAGAGGGGGATCAAGGGCAAAAATGTATCTGAAAAATCTGCCTGTGTGTGCTTGGAAGAGATAGTGTAGGGGGAGAGCTGTTAGTGATTTCAGGGACAGATGATAGTAAGTTTCCTGGCTAGTAATCTGCTTGATACTGCTCTGTATTGGAGGGACAGAAGTCTGCAGGGATTTGAGGGACATTTTAGCTTAGGTAGCTTTGCTGGCTAGTAATCTACTGTTCTCTTTAAACAACTGCCATACGTTGACCTTGTAGGCATTGTTTGCCCAGTTTTTTTGGACGCAGCCACTGAAGCACAGTTGCCAGAAAAAATATGCCATATAAATGCTGAAAATAGTCATTTTTCGCCATACGTTGACCTTGTAGACATTGTTTGCCCAGTTTTTTTGGTTGCAGCCACTGAAGCACAGTTGCCAGAAAAAATATGCCACATAAATGCTGAAAATAGTCATTTTTTGCCAAAAAAAGTGACTCCGGTGTTTTTTCTGGAGACGGTAATATTATGGATATTTAGACAGAATGGGAACAAGGTCACACAGCTCGATGGCGGGTTGAAGAAAACAGTGTGCAAATAATGCCTACAAGGCCAACGTATACACTACTACAGCGGTGGATACGGATTACGTAAAATATATGAATGCTGCTTGAAAAAAGTGACTCCGGTGTTTTTTCTGGAGACGGTAATATTATGGATATTTAGACAGAATGGGAACAAGGTCACACAGCTCGATGGCGGGTTGAAGAAAACAGTGTGCAAATAATGCCTACAAGGCCAACGTATACACTACTACAGCGGTGGATACGGATTACGTAAAATATATTATGGCTGCTTGAAAAAAGTGACTCCGGTGTTTTTTCTGGAGACGGTAATATTATGGATATTTAGACAGAATGTGAACAAGGTCACACAGCTCGATGGCGGGTTGAAGAAAACAGTGTGCAAATAATGCCTACAGGGCAAATAATGCCTAAAAGGTCAACTTATACACTACTACAGCGGTAGTAAAATAAAAAAAAGTAAAATAAAAAAAAATGAATATTAAAAAAAAAAATTAAAGTTGGTGCTGCTGAACTACTAGGAGCAGCAGATTAGCACACCAGTCCCACTCCCCAACACTGCTAGACTAATAGCACTGGGCTCTTATAGTAGTAGTAGTAGTAGTAGTAGTAAAACAACAAAAAAATAAATAAAAGCAGTCCTTACAAGGACTACTGTTATTGCAGCAGTCAGCAGATGAGATCAGAAGCAGGACAGCTGCCCACTGCAGCTACATACAGAGCACTGCAGTAGAAGGTAGATTACTAGCCAGCAAAGCTACCTAAGCTTAAATGTCCCTCAAACCCCTGCAGACTTCTGTCCCTCCAATAACAGAGCAGTATCAAAACGATTACTAGCCAGCAAACTTTCAACTGTCCCTGAAATCACTAACAGGCAGCAGCTCTCTCCCTACACTATCTCTTCAGCACACACAGGCAGAGTGAAAAAACGCTGCAGGGCTTCGGTTTTTATAGGGAAGGGGAGTGGTCCAGGGGAGAGCTTCCTGATTGGCTGCCATGTACCTGCTGGTCTGGGGTGAGAGGGCAAAAAAAAGCGCCAACAATGGCGAACCCAAAATGGCGAACGTCGCGCGACGTTCGCGAACTTCCGGCGAGCGCGAACACCCGATGTTCGCGCGAACAAGTTCGCCGGCGAACAGTTCGCGACATCTCTATACATGACTCGCATCAATCTATTTTTCTAAATGTGAACCTAGGTTTTTCGAGTAAAGGAACCGAATTAATCAGATGCCAATGTTTATGGACTATTTTTTTGATTAAACATGCCTCTTTGCTATAATCTGTCACAAAGTACATATTATTTTTACCTCTCTTATTTCTTATCTGTTGTTGTCTATGTCTATCCTTTACTCTCTCCTTCAAAAGTACCTTGCGATCACTAAGTACTGCACCTTCATATGCTCTTTTAAAGTAGGTATACTATATCCTCTCGCACTCAGTCTATCCCATAAGTCCATAGCAGCCCTCTGGAAGGCATCCCAAGTGGAACAAACTCTCCTCAACCCTAGGAATTGTCCAATCGGGATACCCTCCAGAAGGGGTTCAGGATGACAACTACTCCGTAATAAAAGGGAGTTTCTACTGATAGGTTTCCTGTATACATCCATTGTTATAACCCCCTTCTCCTGGGAAAACAATATATCTAGAAATTCTATACATTTATCATTTGTTTTATATGTAAACTCTATACCACAATCGTTACTATTACAGAATGTCACAAAGTCCTGCACCTGATCAACACTACCTTTCCATATTACAATCAGATCGTCAATAAACCTATAATAACGAACAATATGCTTTTTCCAGATCGAACTATCTCCAAAGATCAACCCATCCCATGAATAAGTTTGCATAGGATGGTGCAAACCGCGCCCCCATTGCAGTGCCACACCTTTAGAGATAGTAACGTCCATTATACAAGAAATAGTTATGACACAGGAGGTACTGAACCGCCTCAATGATAAATTCACTTTGTTCATCTGAGTAGATTTTGGAACTGGCTAACCAGAATTGTAATGCTTGTAAGCCCAAAGAATGTTCAATTGAGGAGTACAAAGCTGTAACATACAGTGTAACCCACACCATATCCTCATCCCATTTAACATCTTGCAATTTATTAATGACATCACCACTATCTTTCACATATAACTCTAAATTCAAAACTATGGGCTGGAGCAGTTTGTCAACATATTCTCCCAATTTTTCATTTAAGGACCCATTCCCAGCAATTATAGGTCTTCCCTTAGGATTATCCAATCCTTTATGAACTTTGGGAAGTGTGTGAAAAATTGATATCCTCGGATTTTCACACCATATGTAATCAAATTCTTTTTTATTTAGAATCCCCATGGTTTTACCAAATTCCAAAATTTTTCTCAATTTTATTTGGAATGCTTTTGTAGGATCGTGTTCTAAACATTGGTACTGTTTCTGGTCCTGAAGCTGTCTCTTAATATCATTATCATAAAACTCCCTATCCAATATAACAATGGACCCACCTTTATCTGATTTGCGTATTACAATTTTGTCATTATCCTTTAAAGATTTCAATGCCTCGAATTCTTTTTTTGTTGTTAAATTATTTTGCTCATATCTGTTACTATTTATATATTCTTTATTTTCAATTCTATTAGATAAAGTTTTCAAGTCATTACATTCCAATGTATAGAACCTATCCAAAAAGGGACCATTCTGGTTACTTGGGTAAAAAGTTGATTTAGGTTTTAAATCTGTATGTACTATATTGTGATCTCCCACATTACCATACTCATCCCATTCAGTTAATTCACGCATCACCTCTTGTGTAGGAAAATTCTCTAAGTAATCCTCATCCACCAAATTCAGTACCTCCTGAGTTCCCTGTGTCACATCAAATTCAGTACTATTACTGCTATCTTTAGTAAAGAATCTTCTAAGAGACAGGGTTCTAATAAATCTATTCAGATCAACAACTGTCGAAAAAAGGGAAAAATGACTTGATGGACAGAACGTTAAACCATTATTCAAGAGAGTTTTTTCATTTTCTGTCAAAATATACGATGACAAATTAATGACAAGATCTTCATTAGTAAATTCTTTCTGTATTTCATTTATCTCTTTCTCTTTTGCATCTCTAACTTCTTTAAAGTAGTTCCCTTTTTCAGTCTTTCTTTTTTCTCTCTTCTTATTATTGGTTCTTCCACCTCACTTTCTTCTTCTATCTCTTCCTCTTGTTCCTGTATCCTTCTCCCTTTCTTTGCTCTGCCTTTTCCAAAGGTGTTTTCGCGTATCTCTCGACTCGTCTCCACCTCGCTGTCCGTTGTTACTAAAAAAGTCACCCCTTGTGTCTCATCCAAATCTCTATCAGGAGTCGAACTTCTTTTAGGTAGTTTACCCCATTTGTTTTGTTTTAATATTGGTTTAATTCTCTACCATCTACCTCTTTCTTTATTGAGTTCCATTCCCCAAGAGTAGACTCTTTCATTCTCATAGTCTCCTTTGTCTCTCAGGAATTTCTGCTGTTTACTATCCATAGTTTTTCTTTCCATAGTTTCCAAATCTTCTTTCAGCTTATTATCTCTATCTTTGTATTCTGGTATAATTTGATATTCAGTCAGATGTCTTTTGACTTCTTCAATTTCAATATTTAGTCTCGTCTGTCCTTTTTTATAATTTCTTATAATCATACTCATTAAATTAAAGGAGCACTCAGATAGAGTCATATACCACTCCTGCATAACATCAGTATCTTGCAAGTCAAAAGCTGGAATTTTTTTTATACGTAGGCCTCTAGGTACCCGTTCTACTTCTAGGTAGTTCTCTAGTGTCGAAATCTCCCGCCAAACCTTCAATTCTTTAAATTGCAGTTTTTGGAGTTTTTTAAAAAGTTCAATCATATTTCCTGATTTATCATCGATTCCACTCGATTCCATGGCTTCAAGTCCTTTTTCCCATATCAATATTAAAGAGTGCTTTAGCTCTCTGTGACCTTGCATTACAAGTAGAGGTATTGCTTAGCATACTTGCATCAACATCATTATCACACTGGCCCGTTGCCATCTTTTTAGAAAAATATATATAATTCAGCGTTAGGACTATTGGTAATATTAATTATATAATATAATCACTTTATCATCAAAAAATTGCAGATTTATGGGAAAAAAACACAAAAAAACGCTATTAGCTTTTTCCAGGATAGTTTCTGTAGGTCCACTTATAGGAAATGTTTCCAAATTGATGAAGATAAAGGGTTAGATATATATATCCTTGAATAATCACTTGTATGTGAATGCGAAAACAAAAGTCCTGTATCAATATCAGGATCCAATAGCATAGGCACTGAACATATATACTTCAAATCCCATATGCAAAGATATGATCATCAATTGAATAGATTGAAAGCTGTGTGTCACATGTGATAGTCAAAGACATATAATAAATATTCTTCCGCTCACTGGTGCCACCTATTGCTCCTCCTTATTATTCCTTTCTCCTATTTCGGGTATACACACGTACTTCTCTTCAATATAACATATGTATCATATTCATATACATTCACTTTAAGGGACCTTAGTTCAAAAGAGATACCGGACAAACGGCCCAAAATACATGGACTGAAGTTTTCGATTTTCATTTCTATCAATACTTCATTCTGATAGTTTTTCTCTCAGTCCCATATCTCTTATCTAAGATCAAGAATCAAGAATTGGCGTTTGATATGGAGATCCAAGTATATCTTTCCCTTCCCATCTCCATTTCTGTCAATAGATACAATCTCTATGGACATACCATCCTTCAACTTAATACATGGCTTATGAAGGGTGTACATTTTCTTTCACAACTAATGGAAGGTCGGTCATGTATTTAAAATGTTTGCTTCTATCCATAAAGAATTTGGTCTTTCGAGTACTGAGTTTTATAAATATTTGCAGATTCGCCATTACTCGTGTAAGTGTATTCAACATGTTAACAGATTACCTACAGTTTGGGAAACGCTCTTCCGCACTCCAAACCTAAAGAAACGAGGTACCTCAGTAATATATAAGCTATTATTACTCCAAACGATCAGCCTAAATATGCATTTATGCTAAAATGATAAAAGGATCTACAACAAATTTTCACAAGTCCTCCAGTCACCTCTTCAATACACCAAATGTACCAACCATCTTGAGAATGCTAGAAAACTAACTTATCAATGGTATTTAACACCAACTAAATTACACAGGATGTATGGTACTCCAAATAGATGCTGGAGGAATTGTGGTGCCTCAGGTAGTTTTTTTGCATGTTTGGTGGTCATGCCCGATTATACAAACACTATGGAAATTGGTAGAAAAGATGATCCAAAAAATTACTAAAATAAATATTTGATTGACTCCGGCTTTAGCATTATTAGGATTAATAGATTCAAAGGCAATAATACAATACAATAAAGCTCAATTGTATTTATTATACCACATATTGTTTGTAACTAGAATAGCAATAGCAAGGAAATGGAATTCTCAAGATATTCCATCAATACAAATAATCGAGCATGAACTTAACCAAACTGCAAACTACGAATGCACCATAGCACGAACGCTGGGGACGATTTCCAAAATTGAAAGTTACTGGCAATATATGTATGCATACAATGATTCATGATCTTAAAGGCTGATTACTTACTAAGAACATATTCTCAAAGTTAAACAATATGTATGCACATATTTCCCAGAGTCAGGCTCTCTTTCTCTCCTTTTTTTTTCTTTTTTTCTTTTCTTTATGTTTTCTTTTTTTACCTGTGCAATTGGTATATATTGTAATTTTATGTTTTGGAAATAAATAAAAATTTAAAGAAAAAAAAAGAAAACAGCAGCAATTAAATTAGGTTCAATGTTGATAAATGCAAGGTTATGCACTTTGGCAGAAATATTATAAATGTAAGCTATACACTAAATGGCAGTGCGTTTCCTTAATTGAGAAAGATTTAGGGGTTTTTATAGATAAGTCTAATTCCAGGCAGTGTCATTCTGTGGCTACTAAAGCAAAAATAGTGCTGTCTTGCATAAAAGGGCATTAACTCAATAATGAAAACACAATTTTGCCTCCTTATAGGTCCCTGGTAAGGCCTCACCTCAGTCATCGCCAGTGTAGAGTGTATGTAAAAAATTATCTTACTGAAAAAGTTGTTTTCGCCAAGCCTGCTGTCAAACATGATGCAGAATTAAAATTCACAATAAAATAACAGTTTAATGAAAAATATTACATTGCAAAATGCAACTTTTTATTCTTATTTGTATGAATTGGTTATCTCTTCAGATCTACAATTGGAAAAATGCTCAAGTTTTTTGTGGAATCAGTCATCGATATATATATATATACAAAATTGTACAAATATTTACAATTTCCACACCTGTACATGCAACTTATTTCTTTAGAAATAGAAGCTGAACTTCTAAAATCAATGGATACATGCTTGTCCTGAAGATTGGGAACCCATTGACAGCATGTCCTGTGAAAATTTCTTACATATTTGCTCAAGCATGTATCAGTGTTAAGAACATGCCAGCGTTTTTAGTATAGAGAAAATGGAAAGCTACTTGTTATTATAGGTGCTAATGTACCTTATTGCACCCTCTGTTATTGCCATGTTAACTCCATTGCCCATTTCTTAAAGGTGAAAGAACAGTTCTGTTTTTAAATGTATGAATTTCCCAATTGGGCAACAGCTGTCATAATGTAAAATAGAATTAAAAAAACAGAGAAAAAGGAAAAGTACCCCACTAGCGGGGTACTTTTCCTTTTTCTCTGTTTTATTAATTATTTTTTGAATTATTTTCTCTGTTTTTTGAATTATCAGTACTGACTTAGGTCAGACCTCTGCTTCAATCTTAGGATAAAAACTTGTAATACTAGTAAAGGGATCGTCAGTGTGTTTTATTGTAAAATAGAATTATTTATCAGTTTTCTGTAGAGATCAAATGAATATTAATGGGAAGTCCGGCTTCCAAACTAAAATTTGATAAAGATGCCCACATAACACAGAAACCCCTAATATACCCATCACAGTTACCTGTTTCTTCAAAAAGTATGAATAATACATAACCCACAGTGCACTGCACTGCGATGTTCTGTTCCTTATTGAAATCACAGGGGGGGGGGTTGGAGGATGCAGGCTGAGGACAGATGGCTGTAGATACAAAGTAACAGTAGTCAGCCAGCTCAGCAAAGTAGTCAGACAGATCAGCAGGAGAGCAGGGGGCTAGGCTTAGGGAACTGTTCCAAACCATTAAAAATCATGAAAAGTTTACATATTTTTTAATTGATGTATATTGCAAACTTGTTTGAAATTATCTTGACTTTGAAAAAAGCATAAGTTATGATTTTGTGGAGTTCCCCTTTAAGAGAATTGCTGTTTGGAGAAAGTGACAGATTGGATGTACTGGTCCATCAGAAAATAAAATCATCAAGGTACCAAATTCATTCTGCCATATACTTTGTATATTTTTCTGTGTTGCCGGTAGTTATTCAGTTAGCCTACCACTAACTCAATTTTGAAAAACATTTGCAAAACAAAACCAAAACTGAGTCAAATAAACCAAAATGGCCATTTATTTGAGATCCAACTCATGGTCTCAACAAATCTTGTACTACTTTTGTGGGTAATGTTTTCAGCATTATGAAAACTAGGATGGTATTGGTTTCAACCTGAATATCTATTTTCAACATTAGATTTTGTTATAAGTAGGTAGATTACATACAAAGTATCTGTTCATTAATAAATGTAGATGTTTGCCTAAATTTCCATTGCCTGATATTACTGGTTTACCCAGGCTTTTTTTGATAAATTCTTATGTACTTATGGGAGCATGTAAAATTTCATGGACAGCAGCTGCAACTGTCCATGTGATTAAACCTGTATGGAAGCCATCCTCAATCAACATATATTGTTTCTTATATATCAAAGTAGGGTCACTGTATGGTTTAGTAAACTTAGTATCAGACAGTTGTATTCACAGCTCAGTTATGTATACTTTAGTTTCAACCAGCCATATAATCACATTTTACTCTTTATCAGACTTTTATCCATCTCATCATTACAATGTTGACATTGTTGGCAAATATTTTGTATTGATTCAAATTAAAGAGTTCTTTATCTGGTATTTAGTGATGGGTGAATTTATTTGCCAGGTGCAAATTTGCGGTGAATTTGCGCGTTTCGCCGCTGGTTCCGACGGTTCAGACCCATCACTTGTGCGATTAACCGATGCCCATTGACTTTAATGATGCCAGCGCCCATTTTGATGAATTGTCTCCAGTGTCAAAATCGCTGTTTTGCAAATTTTTCATCAGTTTCATGGCGAAACGGACCAAATTCGCCCATCACTACTGGTAATTATGAAATAATGAACAGTTCTCCAAATATTATGAAAGTCAAGCTAGTATCCTTAGGTGGCATAAACTTGCTCTTCGGCTTGATAACTGATATATAGTGATGGGCGAATTTGCAGCGCTTCGCCGAAAAATGTGCGAAATTCGCGAAACGGCAAAACATTCTCGAAACGGCGCTGGCGTCTCGTTTTTTTTCTGACGCCAGCGAATTTTTGCCGTGAATTTTCACGGGCGTTTTGCAAATTTATTCGCTGGCGGCGAATCGAGCAAATTCACCGCGAATTCGCGCCTGGCGATAAATTTGCCCATCACTACTGATATAGAATTACTACTTTCTAAAATCAAATCTTTGTTTGTTAAATAGCCATTTTCATATTAGAGTAAATTAAATCAAATAGATTATCCTTCTCAAGAGTAACAAGTAGTAGGGTACTCTTTCACTCAAATGTGAACTGAGGTCCGAAGGTTTTTTTTACATAAAAGCTTTCTACAGAAAAAGGTCTCTGTATAATTCAAAGGTTATGACTGGGCAAAAAGGATAGACTGTATGAGTGTACCCTAACCTGGCTTCTGTAAATACATGGTCACTGAAATTATGTTCACTAATGGTGCCCCCATTTTGTCATCCTCCCACCCATTTTCCAATGTTTCTGATGGGAATAAGGCCACTTCTCTCTGAGTTTACAGTACACCCATATATATTCTCTTCTTTCTAAAAAAGAAGCAGTGAAGGAGGCAGAAGTGGGTGGTAGAGACAGATCCCCAGCATGACTCTTCAGACCAAGAAAGCAATGGCAGTGAGGAACTTGATCCACAAACTTTCCTCACCACACTTCCTATGAAGGCTCATATAAAAAGACTGCTCCAAGAAATGACGTAGATGCTAACGGAGGAACTGCAGGAAATAGAGATATGAATTTTTTAGCCACAACAATTGACAAAGTAGAAACAAATCAAAGTAAGTTTATACAGTATATCATCAAAAGCTTCTCCACAATCACATACAGACACAAAATGCTGTTATCATACATACAACGCCAATTAAAAAAGCTAGAAAACCGAAGGAGGCGCAATAATATTAGAATTAGAAGGGTCCCGAAGAGCATAAAGTCAAAGGAAATACACATCTCCAGATCTTCAGTAGCATATTAAATAGAGATCATGACACAGAGATCACAATTGATCAGGCCCACCAAGTACCCAAACCAAAAGCAGTGCATCTTAATGCTGCTGCATTCATGAATTAGGAAATACTTAAAAAAGATAAAGAAGTCAGCAATACTTCTTTTAAAGACAGTGACATTAAACTATTCCAAGATGTAGGCCGGGCAACTCGACTTTAAAGAAAAGTCCTCAAACCACTTACTAACTATCTAAGAATTAATAATATCCAATACAGGTGGTGTTTCCCCTTCGCACGCACTGTATCAAAAGATGAAATGCAACTCAGCGCATTCCAAATTAAACTGAAAGTTCTTTCCAAAGAAATCTCCTTCCTTTATCTTGATCCCAATGCAACTCCTCAGTTGGATCAGAATCTTCAAGGAGAAAGGACACAGATGATGAAACCAAAACGCACTCCCCACACTCTCAAACTAAAAGAAAACACACTTTCAAGAAGGGAAACTCCCTAAACTGGAGACAAGACATTTTCCTACAGTTTACAATAATAATAACCAATTGAAAAAAACTTAGGGGTTATTATAATGCTTCATAATGATCTGCTTTCCAAAAAAAAAAAAGAAAAAGAAATAAAGTATCTTCTAGTGGAGATATGAACATTAGAACAGACAAACAAATAGAAGCTAGCTTAACAAACGTTTATGATTTTAGAAAATAAACGCCTCCAACTGAAAGCATTGCTGCACCAATATACCTATAAGGCCTATATGAAAAGTACACATATATACTATGAAAGTGTACACACATATGAACTATGAAAGTGCAACAAGCATTGTTTACAGAATATTGAAATGACTGCACCCTATCAAGCAAATTACTTCCATTAAAGATAACCAACAAAACACTCACTTTGCCCCCACCAAGACTGCTGATTGCTTCCAGCAATATGATCAATTCTTGTACAGATTACACAAAGGAAAACCCTTGTTTCAGAATTTGTGAAGTTAAAAACTATCCGTAATCAATGAAGACTAGATATCCTTTTACTCTTGAAGAAATACATACCACTATCTCTTCTTTAGCATCATTGAAGAGTCGAGACCCAGATGGCTATAGAACCTTATACTACAAAGATCTACAAAGAAGAAGTATCTTCAGAGACAAATAAGTATCTTCAGAGACAAAAAAAAGTGGCCACACAAAAAAAACCCTCATTGAATAATGCATTTGGAGAAAGAATTTTGTTGTATGTAAAAATAACAAATAAAAAAACAAACAAATACAAAAAGTTTTGTAGAAGTGATACCTATATTGGCTAACAATAAAAAAAAAAAAAAAAAAATACATTGCAAGCTTTCAGAGCTCCAAGGCCCCTTCGTCAGGCAAAATACAAATGAAAGCTAGAAAGGCACAGCATATATACTGTTAGATCAGTGAAAGGTATTCATGGGCAATAAATTAGGACATTACAGATAGAGATCAAATGTAGAGATAATACAATGAATTAGGGTGGTATGTAAATAGTCCAGGAGTCTGGATTCAGTCAGGTCACACAGTGTGACATGAAACCTGACCCTAAATTAAGGCCCTGTCTTAATGTGTTAAATAACTCCATACATTTGAATTCATAAATCTTCCTTTCCCGTTCAGTTTTAAAGTTCCCTTTTAGAATTAAGACCTGCATGTCCTGAAGACTGTGATTTTAACTGCAGAAATGTTGCCCCACTGGTGTATCACAGTGTCTGTGACGGTTCATCCTTGGGCACAAATTTTGTCCTATTTCACCAATGTATATGCCTCTTGTAGAGCACCTAGTACATGTAATCATGTATACCACATTGGATGAAGCACACGAATAGTGGTCCAGAATGGTGTAGACTTTTTGTGTATTAGGAATTGCAACTTGATCTTTGCACAGGATGTGTTTGCAGGTTTTGCATATGTTGCTGTTGCAGGGAAATGTACCTGCTTTAGTTGTTTTAGGAAGAGCACTTCTGACAATCATTTTCCTCAAATTAGGTGGTTGTCTATAAGACAAGAGAGGTAGTTCCGGGAATATTTGTTTTAGTTGGGTATTTGTATGGAGCATGGGTTGCAGGTCTCTGGCTATTTTTCTAATAATGTTCAGTTATGGGCTGTAGGTAACTACAATAGGTACCCTGTTGTTTTCTGTCTTTTCTTTGTAATCCAACAGTGTGTCTCGGGGTATTTGAGTTGCTCTGTGGATTTGATCATCAATAACCTGTGGATGGTATCCCTGATTAACAAAAGATTTCCGTAAGGAATGGAGATGTTAATTTCTGTCATCAAGGTTTGAGCAAATCCGATTGTATCTCAGAGCCTGGCTAAACACAATTGATTTTATTTTTTTTTTTTTGTGAAGAGGATGAAAACTGTCCCACATAAGACATGCAGGATGGCTTGTTGGTTTTTGGTATAGGGATGTTTGTATGGTTCCATTTTTGATTTAGATGGTTGTATCCAAGAAGTTGATGTGTGAGTAAGAGTGGTTAAGGGTAAGGTTGATGGTGGGGTGGAATTGGTTAAATCTTTGGTGGAATGCCAATAGTTATTTTTCTGATGCTGTCCATATGATAAGTATGTCATCTATATACCGTAAATAGGTTAAGGGCCTGGTGTTGCAGGAAGCCAGGTCATTTTCCTCTAACTGGGCCATAAACAGATTGGCATACTGAGGTGCCATTTTGCTTCCCATAGCACTTCCCATCAGTTGGAGGTATATGGCATCCCCTAAAGAGAAGTAGTTGTGTGTCAGTATAAATCTGATCAGTTGTAGAGTTGGTACTGTGGGCATATGATTTATTTCTAGGAAATGCTGGCAGGCTGCAATACCTTCTTCTGTTGTATGTAAAAAAAATGTTTATGGCTATTGACTTTAATGCGTTTCACAAATTTTTCAATCATCACTAGGCAAAATTCCTTAATGGAAAAATAGGCACTTCTAAAATCTCTATACCAACAAACCCCAGCCTTTGAAGATTAGAGGTGCAGCTACAGTTTTTTTTTTTGTTTTGGCAACATTGAATTCAGGTAACCGATAAAATAAAGTGCTACTTATTGTAGATAATTGTTTCTAAAAGCACAATGTGGGCAATAAAGAGTGATTGACGTTTATCAGAGCACATCTCACATGACTGGGGGCACCTGGGAAACTGACAACATGTCTAGCCCCATGTAAGATTTTAAATATACTTCTACAAGATTAGTCTTTAAATATGGTCAGTATAGTGTATAAATGCTTTAACCAAAATTACAGTACTATATGCTAATGAAACTGGATGGCAATGTGCTTTGACAAGATCAAAGCACCATCAGATATGTGGAGTCGTAGTTCAGGTTCCATGTTTTGTTCTATAAAAGGTAGCTTACATCGCTGTAAGTAGGACTGTGTGAATGTGTGTACTGTGTGAATGTGTGTAAAATGCCACAGACATAATGCTTGGTACTCTATCCCTCTCCGAAATACTTTGCAGAACAAAGAATGTGATAGGCTGAATGCCACCAAATCATCAGTGTGTGTTTCTGAACAGGTTCATATCCATTTGCTTGATAAATCTTGCTGCCCACATCTTAAAAATATTACAAGCATATGTCCCTTTCTCACTCAGTAATACTAGTTCATCCATAAATCATCTCTTGCTTAGACTATTGCAACCCGATCTACAACTAACTTGCTTATCCACTCTACAATCCATCCAGAATACAATTGCAAGACTCATCCACTTTACCTGCAAAACCTCAGCTGCAAATCCCTGCACTGCACTGGCTAACACAACATCCTCAAATACAAATTTAAACTCTGCACCCTCAACTACAAAGCACATTTCAAACCTCAGCTTATATTCTCCAACTTAACCACTTCAAACCATTAATGATCGTAAACTTTCTTCTGTCCTAGTAACTTCCTCATAGGAATGCCTCCAAAATCCACAGCATCAGACACTCCCCAGCCCTACAGAGTTCTTAAATGTTTCCTTCATATGAGTGGCAGACCTCAGATAAGTGGCCCCTGCTATGTGCATTTGGATATGAGTAGCAGAGCCCAACCCCACAGCTGCTGTTGCACACAGACTGATAGGAGAAGTACGACCCACACCTTGCCCTCAGACAAATGTCCCTTGTTATATATATGTGGATGAGTAGCAGACCCCAGAACCATGGCCCCAGCTGCATGCACTTATGAGTAGCAACATCCAGTGGCCCCTGCAATGTGCCTCTTGATAAAATATGTGTCACAGGGTCGCAGAGAGGAGCTTCAGGAGCTGCAGCAGCCCTGTCCATACCATCTGCCCACACAGTGTAAACTCTTTTTTTTTTTAAATATAGGGACCTATAGGATCTATTAGGCTCTGTAGAGTTAATCCCCTACCTTTCTTGTATCATTCCCTATAGCTGTTGTTTATTGGGCAAAAGCCCTTATGACATGTAAGTGTTATAGCTATAGGCCAAAGGGTGCAATACCATTTGCTGCCACAGTGCTATATAGTGTTGTGCAGGGAGTGGCCTCTTCCTCTTTGGCTCCTGTGTCTTCAAGGCTAGGTGTTCCCATTGAGCCTGGGATCACCAAGGCCCCAGTAAAGCCATCTAACCCCAAAGGGACCTGTACCTTTGGTGCTGAAGTCGGGAACCAGGCAATCCCATGAATGAGGTTAGATATCATTAGGGCAGACCTGTAATAGTCTCTCTAGGAGAGAGAGAGATAGTCAGTTTTATGTAGTCATGAGCAGCTGTGTGCTCCATCAAGGATAATAGCAGGGAGCAGCTTCCCAAAGGCTTCTTGTTTGCCTTTTGAGCAGGGAACTCAGTGATAGGGAATCTAGGTTAGCAGAGGACTGGCTGTACCCTACCTGATTGATCCCGATCCCCTCACTGGTATATCGGTCTTTGGGACAGAGGTATTCTTCTTGACTATTTGACTATGGGAGTCTACATCATGCTGCATCATCATTCTGCTATCCTTCCTCCTCTGTGACATGCTATATCTGCACCAACTCCTGCGTGAGTAAACCTGTGGTCACTTGCATTTGCATATGTTACAATAAACCATCTGTTTTTCACCATCAAGAACCTCCTGGCGTCCAATCAATCCATTTTTATATGCAGAAGCTTTTCCCCATATTTGTACATTTTTATTGCACTCTCTTTCACTTATTTAGGAGCAGCCTGATAGTCTGGAAATCTCTGCTATATGATTTTAGTACCTCTTATAACATATTTTCAATATTGCCACAAAACAGTTGATTAAGTACCACATGTGCCATTCAAAGATGTGCCTTTCTGACTACATTAAAAGCAGTGGAAAGTGATTTTTGGCTTGTTTGGCCCATTTGTTCAGGTTACTTAAAAACATAAATAATAGAATTCCCAAATTCCCTTATGTGTCACTGCCCTAAAAACTAATGTAATACTTTATGTAAATGAAAGATGCAATTTATAAATAGTCAAACCTCACTTTCCTTCTTAAGTTGGCCATAGATATAGCCATAGATATAGCCATAGATGTCGCCAAATGAGCGGATCTCTCCCCGATATGCCCACATTGAAGTGGGCGATATCCGGCTGATACGAATGCGGGCCCTAGGGCCCAACGATCGGATCGTAGTGGATCCGATACGGGCAGTCGGATCAAGGGACCGCATAGATGCGGCCACAATCAGACGGGATTTTTTAACCTGCCAATCGAGATCTGGCCCACTTTTGGCAAGATATCGATCGGGGAAGCCCATCAGATGGCCCCACACACGGTCCAATAACCTGCCGTCTTGGTCTGTCGGCAGCTTTTATCAGCCCGTGTCTGGGGGCCTTTAGATATTGGGAAATTGCAGCAATGTAACATAAGAGATTTCATGCAACTGCATCAGTAATATGAAGATAAAACGGGTGCATAAGATAAAAAAAAATGTGACCAGATGGTGCCCAGCAAAGGGGTTGTCATTGTCAATTAAAAAAGTCTAGTTGAGTACAAGAGTTTTGGGACCACTATAAATAATGAAGAGCTATTTAATGCTACCTTATATGAGTTTTTATCTAGTACAGCAGTTACTTTCAGGAAATAATCTTAACTGTGACCTTTTTAAAGGGGCATTTCTGTCCAGTTAGGATAGGGGTTAATGGTATTTTTGCCTCATCCAATCAGCTGCTACAGGAGGCTTTTTAAAGTCCCCCGCCCACTCAGGCCTCATTGCCTGAGCAAATATATTGTAGTGTCTTATATCTTGTAGTGTTAGGGTGCTCTTGAAACCAACTTAGTTGCTAAATCTTGGCTTGCCTGACTTTGTTCTTGTTAAATCCTAGGTTGGTACTATATTAGGGATCTCATGTGTATCAGCCGGCCTGCATTCTGATTTGGTTAACTACCTTGCTTTCCTGTGCAAGAGCAGTCAGCACCTAGTCTCTGAAAGCAGATTTTGGATTATTTACGGAAAGACCAAAACCTCAGACATTGCATGCTTCATGTTTTCCTATGGGTTATGATAGGGTTTTTTATATGTTAAGTATGTAATCGTTATATAGTTTCAGCCTTTGTGCCAGAGAGTTTAGCATAGCCTTGAATGCTTATTAGGAGAAATCGGATACAGGAGAAGGAAAATAAACAAAAACAAAGGACAGATTGGGAATGTTTCTTTTCTGGGTAGAAACTTCAAAATAAGAATAACATTATTTTCTTTCTGTTTTAAAAGTCAGGATGTAGCACTTGTAAATGAAAAGTGAAATTTACATGTTACTGTGTTTGTGTCTTCAATTCATGACCTGGCCCACTGGCTCTGCTAACATTCAGCCTGCTGTTTATAAGGTATAATCATCAGGCTAGTTGCCTCTAACTGCTAAGCTTGCATAATTGTGTAAGTCTGGCAGCATGCCAGAAATCTACATTTCTATAGGTCATTATTCAGCCCTGCTCTCTGCTTTGTTCAATCATTAGATCTCAGACAATTTTTACTATAGATTTTTAGTGTCACCCAGCCACATGGATTTTATAAATACAAAAAAAGTGTTTTAAAGAAATCAATTTAATGATTATGAACTTTCTCATGTCCTAGTAAATTCCTCATAGGAATGCCTCCAAGGTCCACAGCATCAGACACTTCCCCAGCCCTACAGAGTTCTTAATGTTTCCTTCATATGAGTGGCAGACCTCAGATAAGTGGCCCCTGTTATGTGCATTTGGATATGAGTAGCAGAGCCCAAACCCACAGCTCCTGTTTCATACAGACTAATAGGAGTACAGACCCCAAACCTTGCCCTCAGATAAATGTCCCTTGTTTTATGTACTAGGATGAGTAGCAGACCGCCGAACAGTGGCCCCAGCTGCATGCACTTATGAGTAGCACAGACCACTGGCCCTTGCAATGTGCATTTTTAAAAAAATATCTGTCGCAGGCAACTTGCCTGTAAATCTACCTTTCTATAGGAGATCATTCAGCCCTGCTCTCTGCTTAGTCCAATCATTAGCTCTCAGATAATTTTGGCTATAGATTTTCAGTGTCCCCCCGCCACATGGATTCTATGTTTTACCTTAAAGGAACAGCAACACCAAAAAGTGTTTTAAAGTAATCAAAATGTGATGTGCTGTTGCTCTATACTGGTAATACTGATGTGTTTGCTTCAGAATAACTAATACAATGTACATAAACATGCTGCTGTGTAGCTATGGGGGCAGCAATTCAAAGTTGAACAGGCACAGGTTTGCATAGCAGATAAGCTGTGTAGAATACATTGGAATTTATTTTCCCTGGTCCTGGTTTGCACAAAAATATTTTTTTTAACTTTTTGGTAAAGTTAGGAGCAGAAGCAATGTT
Source organism: Xenopus laevis (assembly GCF_017654675.1). Lineage (NCBI taxonomy): Eukaryota > Metazoa > Chordata > Amphibia > Anura > Pipidae > Xenopus > Xenopus laevis. The sequence goes on along the minus strand of NC_054385.1, from coordinate 111,330,767 downwards.
GGCAAGGTGTATTGTTGGGATAGTAATTGTGTTATTTTTGTTCCCTGGTCAGAGCTCTAAGTAGAAAAAAAAAAGAAAACAATAAATATAATCTTGGTCTAATATCAGGAGCAGTGGTTCTGACATGTATTGTTGGCAAGCAGGAACAAAGCTGTATTTTTGTTTGATGGCACAAATAATGAGGCATACATGACAAGGCAAGACATGACAATTGTGACAAATGCCACTTTGTTACAATATTCATGTTTCAAGAAAAATGTATGGCTGTTTAACATTGACATGAGTCCATGTACTTCCCAGGGTCTGGTAAGATATTTGACAAGTATTCGAAATAAATGAATCAAAGTGTCAAGTATTCATGACTCTCTGGTTTATTGTTATAATATGTATGTATATATATTTTTATTTATATAGTGTTATAATAGTGTTACTTGTGTATGTTGAACTGTACAGCATATTATAGATTAAAGGAGTGGTTCACCTTTAGGTTAACTTTTAGTATGTTATAGGATGGCTAATTCTAAGCAACTTTTCACTTGGACTTCATTATTTCATTTATCTATAGTTTTTGAATTATTTGCCATCTTCTTCTGACTCTCCAGCTTTCAAATGGGGGTCACTTACCTCATCTAAAAACAAAAACTACAAATGCTACTTTTTTATTACTCCCCTTTCTATCCACACCCTCTCCTATACATATTGCAGTCTTTTACTCAAGTCAGTGCATGGTTGCTAGGGTTATTTGGACCCTAGCAACCAGACTGCTGAGAGTTCAGACTGGATAGCTGTTGAATAAAAAGCTAAATATAACCAATTGTCGTAAAATACCACTCTTTAAATCATACTAAAGGTGAACAACCCCTTTAAGAGAAAAGTGTCATAGACAAGAGGAAAGAGATCCCTGCCCTGTAGAGTGTGTAACTTACAGGCACAAATAGAAGACTATAATACAGGTATGGGATCCGTTATCCAGAAAGCTCCAAATTATGAAAAGGCTATCTCCCCTAGGCTCCATTATAATCAAATAATCAGTTATTTTTAATGTATTTCCTTTTTCCTCTGTAATAATAAAACAGTGCCTTGTACTTGATCCAAACTAAGATATACATATTCTAATTGGAAGTAAAAACAGCGTACTAGGTTTATTTAAAATTTACATAATTTTCTTGTGGACTTAAGGTATGAAGATGCAAATTACTGAAAGATAAAACCCCAGGTTCCGAGCATTCTGGATAACCGATCCCACACCTGTACCAACCAAAATAAGTCTTGAAAGTGATTTCCCCAGTTGTCTTGTCCTAAATTGGCCCTTTTGTGTCCTTCAATAGTAAAAAATATGGCCCTATTTTGCAAATAAAAAGAAATTCTCTGATGCCAGAAAAAAAATCTATTTTGGCCAATTTTCATCTCTTAATTGTGACGCAGGCTTCAAGATTGTAATTGAACTGAATAAAAAACGACATTACATCCGACGTGACATGACTGTCGGATGTGGATGTACAGCTTATTATTGCATCACCCTCTATCCCTGCTCGGAACTCCTCCAATGCGGCTATGCACCATGTCATTGCACTTATATAGTAGATTTTCTTAACGGTAAATCCCTTTTGCGTAGGCCCGTACTTATCAGTGCAGGACGTCTGGGGTTTAATGTTCTCCCCTCTAGAGGCAGGTCAAACATAATCTTTTTTCCAGCTCCTCCTCTGATAAGTTTTTTATAAAGTCTGTGAGTGGAGATTCTGATTAACTTCTAAATATGGTACGAAAAAATTGTGGGATCTGCAAAAAAACTGGGTTGGATGCTGCAGTGACTGTATGGGCCTACGCAAAAGGAATTTACCGGTAAGAAAATCTCCTTTATGCGGTCGGCCCTACCTGTCAGTGCAGGACGTCTGGGGATGTCCCAAAACCATGCGAAAAAGGGAGGGAACAAACTATGTACAAGTATTACTGCTTGAACTGTTGTAGCTGCTTGCAGCACCACTCTGCCAAAATTTGGAAAATTTGGAAAATCTGGAACTAACCACAGAAAATTGCATGAGAGTGCCGCTATGTCTGACACCCTTTTCGCTAAACAGATTGCGAACAGAAAAACTGTCTGCAATATAAGGATTTTGAGGTCCACATATTAGATTGGTTTGAATGGGATCCCTAACAGGGGGGTGTAGTCTGAGCATAGCCTGAAAGAAAAGCCTGAACTCCGGTAATATGGCCCATTAGTGATGAAATAGAGCTGCTAATGCGGAGAGCTGCACCTTGAGTGAAGAAACACTGAGCTGTTTATCTGCTCCCTCTTGGAGCAACTGCAGGATCTGAGGTGAAGAACATGACTTCCATTCAAGAAAATGGTGTGAAAACCCTTTCAGAAGCCAGGTTTGTGGTTGTCCAGGAACCAAATTGGTCCTTGGATTAGCAGGTCTGGTCTGAGAAGTAATGTGAGTGGTTTGTCCACTGCCATGTTTATAATCTCTGCGAACCAAGTTCGTCTCGGCCATGCCAGTGCCACAAGTATTGTGGGAACCTTTTCTGTGTGGATCTTTGATAGCAATCTGGGAATCATTGGAATGGGTGGAAGTCAGAAGGTCCAAGGTGTAGTTAAGGTGTCTACAGCCTTCGCTAGGGGATCATAGACCCTGGAGAAAAATAGTTGGCATTGTGTATTGAACCTGGATGCCATAACATCTACACATGGGACCCCCATCTGTTGACCAGCATTTGAAACACATGGAGCATCCATTCCCCCGGATCGATGGTGTTCCGAATGAGGTTGTTTGCCTGCCAGTTCAGTATGCCTGGAATATAGACCGCTGAAATGTGAACCTGGTGTGCTTCTGCCCAGGATAGGATTTTTGATTTTTCGGACATGGCTCTTTTGCTCTTTGTGCCCCCTTGTCTGTTGAGGTAAGCCACTGCTGTTCCATTGTCCGCCGGTATTCGGACATGCAAACTGTAGAGGAGATGCTGCCAAAAGAAGAAAGCACTTCTGTAGATGGGCCTAATCTAGTATCTGCTGACACTCTGAATTCTGTCAGTAACTTACAAAGTGAACTCTCATCACCGGGTGTCATTTATAAAAGAATAAATAAATGGGGGAACATCACCCATCCCTTCACCTTTCCTGCCTTGGGCATTTGGTTATTGCCGAGTCAGAATGATAGGGGCATTTGTTATTAGACTATTATTCTTACACTCTGACACATAACCATTTGTCCGTCATTGGAATAGGCTGTTCTCATAAAAATGTGGTCATATAAAAAATATATTATCAAACTAGTCACAAGCCCTAACTATATAGTAAACTAATGGACGTAATTTTGCCTCCCTGTGTCTGCTTTTAACAGATAAAGAACTGCAAGCCTGACGGACAGTTGTAAGCGGGAAACTATTTTCAGTGCAATATCTGTAGCTAAGAACATTCAGTCCTCTTCAAACATTTTGGGAGGGTTCAAGTTATATAACATATGTATGTGTATTTTAATCTATAAAAGCTTGTGAAAAGGGGAGTGTCTTTGGCAAAATGCTCATGGTACACTTCGGTGTAACATAACTGTTTTCCCAAGGCAAAACCAAAATATTCTTTGTTAAACTCAATAAACCTCATTCCATTTGAAATAGCCTTATCTCGTTTTGCTTTCCATATAACGAGGTCATAGCAATAAAATTATCAACAAGTTCTATATAGTGGACAAGAGAGGGAATATTGCGTGCACTCTACAGGGACGTTGCAGAAATCGTATGTGGGGCTGTATATGAATATCTGTCCTCATTTATCCACCCCTCACTGAAGTTCAAGTCATTGCACCTCCAGAAAGGGATAAATACTTTTGCACAGGGAGCATAGGGAAAGCAGATTATGGTACACACAGGGAGCATAGGACAGGCAGAGTATGACACACACAGGAGCATAGGACAGGTAGAGTATGACACACACAGGGAGCATAGGGAAAGCAGATTATGGCACACACGGAGTATAGGACAGGCAGAGTATGACACACACAGGAGCATAGGGAAAGCAGAGTATGGTACACACAGGGAGCATAGGACAAGCAGAGTATGACACACACAGGAGCATAGGACAGGTAGAGTATGACACACACCGGGAGCATAAGGAAAGCAGATTATGGTACACCCAGGGAATTCTAGAGGAGAGGGCTTTTTTATCACAAAAACAAAGTTTTCTTTAAAATATGTGACTTTCTGCTTCATTTAATAAGAAAAAGCACATTGATACAGTTTGTTTTGATAAATATAAAATATTTTCTGAATGTTGGATTAAGAAATTAGAATTGCGTGCTCCTTAGTTTACCTAAGCATGCAGAGTCACAAATACAAGTGAGCAGCATGGGACGTTTGTTAAATTTCTTTTTGTACCCTGTGATGTTTTATATATTCACTCGGCTCCAAAACTTGAAACAAACAGATATAATATTTGTCATAGCATCCCTCTGGATGTCAGGCACCACTGCTAGAACAAAGTGACCTTCTGAACATTTTTTTTTAACAGAGGACATCTCTAATATTAGGAAATTGCAGTTTTATGTGTGTGTTGACCTGGACCTTGGAAACACCTGATGTGTAGTGGCCTCATTTGTACTTTATCAGGATGGTGCCAAACAGAACTGATTTGTCCAACTTGAGCCTCCCAGACTGCATGTGACCCTCCAAAAGATTTTTATTGCCCTTTGTTGAGTTCTATCAAACTCTTTATGGCATCATCATTTTATTATATTATTATCTGAACCCCACACATGTTTAGTAAATAATGGGTCCACTATATGGAAACATGGAAGAAATAGCTGTGCCTTGAGCTCTGAAAGACCAGAAATACTGAAACTCAAGGGAAGCATAAAACCTTCAGCCACCAGATGGCAATCTTTAACTCTACTTGATCAAATCAAAGGACAGTTCATTTACGTCTTTACTAGGGCAAGTAGAAATACCTTGTTCATGTCTTAATGGGCTTGCCAACATTTTTAAAGAAATGAGAAAGGGTTGGTTTATGTTAATGCCTTTTCATTATATATTATAATGAAATTGAAAAGCAGAAATATGTGTGTGTGTGTGTAGTGCTATAGTAAACTGACTTTACTGTGGTCAGTTTTAGCAACTTTCAGTGTGGAGTAATACCACAAATGAGGCCCTCTCTCTCAGGGGTAAGCCCTCACAGCGGGGTGGAGGCAGGATGAAGTGTAACTGTCACGGTCGGCACCAAACACCAGAACAAACACCAGGCACCCTGGTCTCATGCTTCACCAGTAGTGTGACTGCCTTTGGGCCTCAGGAGGAGCCCTCGGCTTACTTGGATGCCACTTGGACTTAAACGAGAGGTGCAAGATGAGAGTTCTGGATAAGCAGAGGGGCACGACTGTAGAGCAAAGTCTTTGGACAGAAGGTCGGGTCGAGCCAGGCAGAGAATAAACGTAGTCATGCAGACAAGGGTCAAACCAGGAAGTCAATCAGAGGGTTAAGCAGAAGAGGTAGTCTGTATTCAGGCAAAGGTCAGGATCCAGAAGTCAGAATAGTCAAAAGCCAGGCAGGGGTCACAACAGGAATCAAAAACAGGTTCAGACAGATATAGCTTAAGCTCAGAAGCACCAGGAACAAATACTATCACAGGCAATGAAGAATTAGCTGAGCCCCCTTAAATACCCATTTGCATTTTGCGCGTCTGCGCACTGGCGTCATCACGTCTGCGCGCTCAGGTCTATAAAGCCCATGAGACGCAGGTGCGCGCGTCCTAAGTAGCCACAATGGCGGCCGAAGAGGAGCGGGCGGGCGTCCCCGCCGCACCACTAGACCACCAGGTAAGTTCCTCGCAGTAACCAGGTGCAATCGCACAATAATTGGGTGCCAGTAGTTCTTTAATGCTTAACCAGAACAGTATATTTATTTAACATATAGCACAAATCCACAAAGGAGTATTCGAAACAATCAGATAGCATAAAGGAAGCAAATACTCACAGCACCATGCATTGGGCTGAATCCCTACAGGCAAGGGTTCATGTCAGCTTTCAGGATCTCTTTAGTTGGCATCTAGGGGAATTACTATCATCCCTAGTCTCAGCACTTTGTCCCTACTTCTGGGCTATTAGTACCCGGGATCTGAATCCCTCTAATGTCTCCTTGTTGGAGCTTTGAGCTGCTCAGCTACCTAAGCTATCTATCACTCAAAGAGTGGTCTATTACAGAGTATGCTAATCTATTTACTAGGGCCCATTCCCTTCCAACGTGCTTGGTTGGGCTAAAGTGATGGACCCAGACCTCATGGTTCCCAAGACCTTTATACTACTGCACAGTGCCATCTAGTGTACACTGTGAGAACTACAGGTCCCCATAAGGACCCACTTAGGCATCCATATTACTAGGGATGTGCCTGTCAATAATGTGTAAGGGTGTCTAAATGTTCACATCCCTATCTATCTATCTATCTATCTATCTATCTATCTATCTATCTATCTATCCTAAAGCCAGGAATATGAGATCTGTTATGCAGAAGAGATGCACATCATTGGGTTTATTGGGTTCTCTTAATTCTTAGAATAAAAATTGGGCCTGTTTGGGGAGTTGTATTCATCTTTGTTTTTTGTTTTTCGTGTAACTTATAATTTTTATTGAAGTTTTTCATCACATAAAATGAAAAAAAAAATAATAAAAAAGGTTCAAAAGTAGTGATGGGCGAATTTGGGGCGTTTTGCTTCGCTGAAATTTCGTTTTTGCATCGTCCTTTATATTTTGGGAAAAGTTTTGCCAAATATAAAAGTTGATATGTTCTTTGATATAGGTTGGCCTAAAACTGAGCCAAGGAGCTTTGTCACCTCCTCCCAATATGATTTGTATTCATCTTTGTTGATCCTAGGTATATCCAGTACACTTCAGCACTTGCCATGTATTTTAAATACAGATATTTGTATTCACGATCAACGTGTTATACGAGATGCGGAAGCATTTGCTGAAATGGTGAATAGGATCATTTGTTAAAGAAAGGCAGGGATATCAAAGAAATGTTTCTGTATCTTGTTACTGTAATATTGATAGTATAAGATTGCTATATCACGTCTTTGAACCTTTCAGACAATGATCTTATTGTTATTGGCTAGAGATATGATAGCTACCTTTTCATCTATATCATATATTTTACACCTGCTTAACTACTATGCAGTTTGACCTTTGCCACCTGGCTGGTATGTTACTTACCCCCAAAGAAACTGTGCTTTACTGCGAGGTTATGAATAGGGAAGAACATTATTAGTGATAGGAAGGCTGTTTCCACCAAGAAAATACTGCAAACCTACTTACTACCTAACTGGAGTCAATTATTGTTTGCATTTTCCCTTATACTGAACATCACACAAATTTGTGGTTGAAATTTAATACAGTATATATTGTTATGGTCTTCATCAAATGGAACTATGCAGCCTTGGACGTCTCATGTATTTGTGGAATTGTGTTGACAGTTAACCTAAATTACAAATTTACTCTGTGCCTTTCTCGCAATATAGCAGATAGAAATACAATATAAGTAAGTTAAATGTATCACTCTTAGTTAAAGGAGAACTTAAGCCTAACAAAGAACTATACAATGCTAAATATGCTGCACATTATGATTTAAGATTCTGTACCAGCCCAAGGCAACCACAATCTTTTAACAGTAAAGACCTGTGCTTCTGATAAATCCCCTAGTAGATCCCTTTCTTCTTTGGTTAGTTTCCTAAGTGCCCTCAGCCATGTGAATTGTGCACAGTCAATCTTATTGGGTCAGGAATACAATTTTAAATGATAGAATTCATAATTTGCAATGTACACAGTGTAATCTAGTAATAAAAACTATTGCTTTAAAATAGTCTTGATATCACCTTTATGCTTGCATTCTACCTTGACTATGGATACCAGCTAATGGTCCCTTTTCCAGCAGCAAAGGTTTCTGCATTGCCTACATGTTTAATACTCTTCTAGCTATTAAGAGCTGCTAACTGCTAATATCCAGTGTGAACAGTGGATAAGATATTCTGGCCACTGATCAGACGGGTGGGGCACGGGCGGGGGTTGGGAAGATTCACAGAAGTGGAATAAATAGAAACTGAAAATAAATATTTTATGTGTGTCTATATAAATTAATTTTAAAAATGTAGCGTCAAATTTAGAGGTTATTTCGGGGAAAGGTATCATTTGGTCTGTAGGTAAAGCAAAGCAGCAGTCTTCACCAAAGCCATAAGTTTAACCCTCAGCCAATTATATTATTTCACCATACAGGAAAGTAAATAAAATTGGCAAAAGAAACTCTTGCCAGTTTGGCGCCATCTTAACAACAGCTTTCATCAGTAAATATTTACAAAATCAGTATACACTTGAATTGAAATGGTATATTTTGTGTGTTGTGCTTTTTTTTCTGTCGAGGATTCAGCTCAACTTACAGCATTTCTGATTTTCTGCAACTATTCCCTTATTGTTTTTTCTGCATTGAGGCTGCTGAACATTTTATGGCTTTTAAGGGCAGAACTATATGGGCGATTTACATGCGTTCCGACGAGATGCAACATACAGCGTCTGCATCCGACAGTTGTGTTGGATGCACGCTGCAGCAATACCTTACCTTATTTTCGGCACATCCGACTTGACACTAACGTTTCGTCACCTAACGTCGGAACACATGTAAATCGCCCATTTAGTTCTGCCCTAACTCTGGATCAGAAAGTGACTCATTAACTGATGAGCCACAGGTTAGTGGATACAATGACAATGGTAAATGAGGAGGAGGCCAGAAGGGCTTAAGGTGGTCATACACGATAAGATCTGCTGGTTTGGCAAGATCTTAAACCAAAATGCCCACCAAAGGCAGGGCGATATCTGGTTAATCCAATCGTTCAGCCATGGCTGATGCTGTCCTTGATCACCAAGAAAAATCAATAGTGTTGGGCGAAATTATTCGCCAGGCGTGAATTTGCGGCAAACAACCGTGTTCCGCCGCTGGCGAATAAATTCGTGAAACTGCCACGAAAATTCGCCGGCGTCCAAAAAACCTGGATGCCGGCGTCTGTTTTTTGGACGCCAGCGCATTTTCACAGGCGAATGTAAGCTGGCATCCAAAAACGGACGCCGGCAGACAGGTTTTTTGGACGCCGGCGAATTTTCGCTGTGTTTCGCAAATTTATCGATGAAGCAAAACAGGACAAATTTGTCTATCCTTAACAAACCTGTCTGATCGATATCTGGCCAACCTAAGGGAGATTTTCCCATTTCTTGAATTAACTGGAGTCACAATAGACAGCGCTTATTTTAAAATAATACTTTTCTGATGTGTTCATTACAGAAGGCATTCTACAGAATATAAGGGCTCATTTACTTACACAAGTGCAAAATGGAACAAAGTATGTGTACCTAAAGGGGTGGTTCACATTTAAGTTAACTTTTAGTATGTTACAAAATGGCTAATTCTAAGCAAATTTTCAATTTTTTAATAGTTTGCCCCTTTCTTTGGACTCTATCCAGCTTTCCCCCACCAAACTCATTAGCATGCATAGTATGTCGTACAAACCATAGACTAGCCCTCACTGATCATCTGCCAGTTCACTTTGAGCATATGTTGTCATCTTCCTCACAGTGACACTTTCACTGTTTACTGCCTCTGGGTGCTTAAGTCTAAAGCTGGCCATACATGGGTAGATAAAAGCTGCAGCTTATTGGCCCTTGTGTGGGGCCCTCCAACAGGCTTCCCTGATCTATATCTGTCCGAAAGTCGGGCAGATGTCGATCAGGCAGGGTTAAAAATCCCGTTGGATCTGTTTGATGATGCAGTCCTGCGATCCGACCACCCGCATTGGCTGCATTATGATTTGATCAATGGGCCCTAGGGCCCACGATTGGATCAGCACAATATCGCCCACCTTAATGTGGGCATATCTGGGTGAGATAGATAGATGGATGGATGGATGGATGGATGGATAGATAGATGGGATCTGTTATCCCATAGACTACAATATAGTCAAATAACACAGATTTTTAAAATTGATTTTCTTTTACTCTGTTATAACAAAACAGTCCCTTGTACTTGATCCCAGCCAAAAAAAAAATGGCGAAACAACGAAAAATTAAAATGCGAATTTTGATGCACAATTTACACTTTGCACCAGCTTCTTCCTGCTCTTTCTCCCTTACTGAAAGTTGCAGGTGACTAGTTTTATTGGAACCTATATTGCAAAGGGATTTTCTTTAAAATGCTGCTGGTTTAAGGATTAGGCTGGAGAGCTACTGGCCAGGTGGCCACTGTGACTTAGACACATCGTTCTTCTGCAGCAAATGATTTGCTGCCACTCAATATATTTTTAATGTCAATCCCAATGTCATTGAAAAGCAGGCAGAGAATGTGATGCAAGGATGTACTGTTCACTAGAAAAAGGGCATCCCCACTGCAGACGCGAGATAGCTACAGCAGCAGAGGAGTTAATAAAGGGAAGCAGCTTATCACAAGAGAGCATGTGCGGATGGACTGCATGTATAAAATGGGTGGCAGGCTGATTTAATCTACAGTACAGTACCTGCCATACCAAAGAGGGAGAGAATAGAAAGCGGAGCAACATCCACGGACTGCCCCCACCATGGCCCTGCACTGAGGTAGGTGCGCTGTTAGGCTGCATGGTGCATGGTTATGTGATGATGCCGGATGTGTAGCACTGCATTTTCTACAACTGTCGGCAAGCAGCTTGTGTTACGGCTCTTGTTTTTAAACACATAAAAAGAGGAAGAGGCAGGGAGAAGTACAAGGGAAGGGGAGGGGGATGATATCTGTGCTGCCTTGCATGGGAATGCATTGTATTAGGTCAAGGAACAGGGCCAATTCTATTGACTGGCACAGAATATGGGCATTAATGTGGCCACATGAAATAAAAGGATAATCAGCTGCCCACTTTCTACTTACGGCAACAAATGTGAAAGAGCTCCAGGGAAAGGCTGGGAAGCACTGCGGCTGTGTGCAGGGGGGGACTGCAGTGAGGATGTGCTGCCGCCGGATGACTAGGGAAGCTTTAGCAGCCGCACACCAAGTGCTGCAGGGTTCTGCCTGAGAAATACTGCCAACTCTTCTATGTTTCATTGTAATACAGAGCCCGTTGTTATACATATAAAGGATGCTGCACTTAGCCTATTCACCGTGAAATCAGACCCGTCAAAGGGCTTCGAGGACAGAGAGGGGTAAGATGCTGCAGTGTAGTAAAGAAAAAAAAATTCAATAGGTGATGTAGCCCTCCCCACCATCACTCTGCAGTGGGTTTTATGTTAAATGCTGAAGAGCAGCGGAATTGGAATTTGCTCCTACACAGGCTTTTACACAGGAAAAAAGCACTATGGCCTGTTCACTGGGCTTAACTGTTGGACTTGAAACATTTTTTAACCTTTCTTTTCTTTACTTAAACCATCAGAAATGTGGGTAGGGCATTCTGTTTTGTCATATGTAAAGAGTAGTAAAGGTCAGCCAGTAAAAATGAAAAGAACCGTACGTATAAGATTATACCCACAGAATACTGTTGAATGAAAGCTTGAACACACAGGTTTTTTTCTGCGTTTACACATGCCCGCTGGCTTGAAAAAACACAAATATTCCATTGAATGCACTTTGCCTTCATATATTCATTCAAATAAGTGCATAAGTTCCAACAGCTGTCGCTAAAACTATTATAAATGTAGAAGGAGGCACAGGTATGGGACCTCTTATCGGAATGCTCAGTGCCTGGGGTTTTCCAGATAAGGAGTCTTTCTGTAACTTGGATCTCCATAACGTATGTCTACTAAAAAAAACATTTAAACAATAAGGATTAAGTATATATTAGCCGGGATCAAATACAAGGTACAGTATTATTATTACAGACAAAAAGGAAATCTTTTTTTAAAAAAAATGTAATTATTTGATTAAAATTAATGGATCCCATTTTACATTTCTGTTGATCTAACGCTTGTAAAATGTTATATATCATAGAGCTCTTGGCCAGTTGCCTGTACGTTATACTGTTAGGGCTTTGCTTGTGGCTTTCCATTTTTTTGGTGATCTTTCCTTTTCCACTTGATTTCAGCCAGGTCATGCCAAGGGGAAAGTTTCAAGAAAGGGGATTCTGGGTAAAGTAGATGCACAAATATAAGCTGCTTATTCCTGTATATTAGTCCCATTCTCTCTTATTTTCTGTAGGGTCATAATAACTATAGTGTCGCCATGGCCGGAAAGATAATGAGTTGCACCATTCAAGAGAAGACTCGCACAGATCAAAAGTTTTAGAGCCTATACACACGGGTGTTTGTTCTTGAACCCATCCTGTGATTAATATTCATACGATGCGTCCCAACTGTGATTGCCGCTTACATGCATCGTAATGAGTTCAACCCACTCAGGAAGCATTAGCTGTATTTATTCCTGTGGTCCTCAGCAATGCAAGGCATGAAGGATTAACCACAGGGGCCCGCAGGAACAAGCACCCGTGTGTAAGGGCCCTAACACTAGCATCTCATCTTTATTAAATATAGACAGCACTCACTTTCAGAAATAATCCTGGTGCACGTCAAATGGTGTCCACTTCAAACAGCACCATCAAAGGATGTGTTTGATAAAGGGCCACATATTGGCTTGAAACGTTGTCTGTCCAGACCATAAAGCCATGAGAAGCAACGGTTTTATTAAATAATCATTAGGGATGGGCAAATAGATTTGGCAGGTGCAAATTCATGTTGAATTTTTGCATTTTGCCGCCGGTGAATAAATTAGAGAAACTGCAGAGAAAATAAGCCAGCGTCAAAAAAATGCAGACGCGCCTCGGAATAGTCTCTTGCATCAAAACTGTCACGCATCAACGTTATTTGGACAGCCATTGACTTTAACGCCGGCATCAAAATTGATGCAAATTGACACAGTCAAAATTCGCGTTTGGCTAATTTTTTGGGAATTTTTTGCCAAGCGAAATGGGACAAATTCGCCCATCACTGATAATAATTTACAGTGTGAATATTTATAGGAAAAATAGTCACTGAATGTTGAAACACGTCCCAGCAATTCATTTGGAATCACAAGCCCTACATTTCTCAGAAGGCAACATGTAGCGAAGGTGAAAAATGTAAAAAAAAAAAATAGTGTTACCTATGATTTACTACTTAAGCATTATCATTTTTAGACGCTATGGGGCTGACAGAAGTGGCAACAAGTTGTTACAAGTTATAGGAAAACAAAGGGGCTGATCACAGTGATTATACTCACTCCTCTCAGACATTGGTTTGGAATTGCACTTTGCTGGAAAATGCACTGGCCTGAGGTTGGATTTGAGTGACAGCCACCATCTTTTTTTCCTGTCCCCAATATGGTCCAAGGCTGTGCTCACACAGTTGGCTTTTGGCATCCAGGTTCCAGCTTTACTCTACTGTGCATGCATACAGCACAAGGGATCCCTGAGACAGACGAGAAGATGGCGGTACAATATTCAGTAGAATACTTGTTTAAATGTATTACTAAGGGGCACATTTACTTAGCTCGAGTGAAGGAATAGAAGAAAAAATACTTCGAATTTGAACATTTTTTGGGCTGCTTCGACCATCGAATTGGCTACTTCGACTACGTCATCGACTTTGATTCGAACTAAAAATTCGACCATTCGATAGTCAAAGTACTGTCTCTTAAAAAAAAACTTCGACCCCCTACTTCGCCAAGTAAAACCTACCGAACCTCAATGTTAGCCTATGGGGAAGGTCCCCATAGGCTTTCTAAGATTTCTTTGATCTAAGGAATTTCGTTCGATCGATGGATTAAAATCCCGATGGATTAAAATTAGACCTCGATATTCGACCCTTAGTAAATGTGCCCCTAAATATAGATTTGCTGTCTAACAAACCTCCAAAATGACATTACCCAGAATGCTCAACAGATCCACATATTAATGAACTACTATAGTGTAGTCTTTCTGTTATGCCTCTTCCCCGGTTGCAATTTAAAATGCTGTCTGGTGGTTGTGGTTGAGCAGCAGCAAGTAGTCAGCACAAGAAATTTCCAACTTCAGCGATGGTGCAGATTTTCCCAGTAGCCCCTTTCATTGGTGTATACAGCATTTGATATAGAACAGTGCTACTCGATTTCTTTAAATTAAAAAATGCCTTTATTGCATTATCTTCCGGGCATTACAGCTTCAAGTTTCAGGCACTTCCTTGGCCCTTTATCAAGCTTGTGGTTGTGATTGAGCACCCATGGGTGTAGTTGGTCTGGTGGGGTCTGAGAGAGACCTGTACGACCTTCTCCCTGGGTCTGAACCCCCTTGTAGTTAAACCTAACATATCAAAATTCCTAAACTTGCAGTATCGGGGTACTAGATCATGCTTCATTATTTTTGCTCTATGTTCAACAAACCTCATTTTTAATCTTCTATATATATTTAATATTTCTATTAAAGAATGAGAAAATGAACAAGAATATATCATTATAAACACAAACTCAATTCTGTAGATTTTAACAAGCAATATGTCTCACAAATGTCCATGTAACATTCTCTGTACTTGGGTTAGTTTTGTATACAGAATGTATTTGGCACCCCATATACAGATCATGCTTTTTAAGCAGTTTCAATTATAATCTATGCTGCATGGTTAGTTTGCAGTGACCTGCACTGCGGGATACACTGTTTTTTTTTTTATACAGCACATATACATTTAAAGGTCTAGAAACCATCCCTTTATGAAACATATCTAATATAGGACTGCATAGGTTTTACACAACCTTGGAAATTCTAATGCTTTGTTCACTGATCTAACCTTTTTAAAAAAAAACAGTATGCTTTCAAACGCAATTACTTTGGAGTGCCCCCTGGGTATGAATAGTTGCTCTCACATCCCGTTCCCAAGCCAAGGTACATATGGATTAGAGACAGCTCATATTCGGCTGGAATCCATAATCCTGCAGCAAAATGTGGCTGAAACCAAGGAGAAGCATGTTAGGAAACGTTACCAAAATGTATAATAATAAGTGATAAAAACCAAAACACATAGATGACACTTACAATGAGCTACATGGTTATTTAAAAAGTGTCAGACTTGCTTTAACATCTTGGCTGTTATATCATTACCTGACCCTGGTGCAGAACATAAACATGGGGTCCCCTGGAGCCCATGTCCAGCAATGGAAATTGGGAGCCCATATTAACCCAAGAGAAAAGAAGGCAATGGGAACTTTTCAAAACAGAAGTCACTTATTTATTTCGCAAATTAGATTAGATTGAAAAGTCTATACATAATTAACCAACAGATTAAATAGTTTATATCATAAGTGGCTTATTAAAGAATCATACCAAACTGGAATATAGATATCTGTAAATATTGCCCTTTGACATCTTTTACCTTGAGCCACCATTGTATGAAATCTCTGTGCACCCTCACAGCTCACTTAACCATAAATAATGGAGCTCTAAATCCATTAATTGACTCGTGACCTAACATGTATGCGTGCCCTTGGTTTGTTTGAGTGCACCGTGAATCGTATGGTCCCAGGGGTCAGCCTTAGTACAAAAAAATTATTTATTTTTTTTTAAAAAAAAAGTAGTATTACTCAATGGCACATACTACTAAAAAGGTATATTTTCATGAAAATGGTTTATTTAGATGAACCATGGTTTTACATATTAGCTGTTTTATGCAAAATAACTTTATAGAGTCCTACGTTGTTCGGGGGTATAGTTCTCCTTTAAGACTTGATAAAAAGGGAATAAGAGCTGTATTATTACAGTGCCCATTGCCCCATAAACAGTGGTGAGACCAAAACAAATGTGTTAACACTTCCCATCATAAAGGCTGAAGGGAACTTGCTGGCTAAATGCAAAGGTGGTAGTACAGTAATATTCTAATAAATAATTTTAAAACCTCTGTCATGTGTCCTACTCTGGGCTTCAGTTACCAGTAGACGAGTAAGGGGTGAGGGGTTGCAGATATTTGTGAAGGGATTCCTGTTCTGTGTAACTCTAGTCCACCAAGGTAGCCATACAGGCAATGTTCACGCTGAGCTGTAACACACAGTAAATTGTAAATGGCCTCGAAAGTCAAAAGCAAACATAAAATTTAGTTCTTATTTGGATCAGTCTTTACACACATAATTGTCATTTACAATTGCTAGCAAATTTAGGGTTGGCAGTAACACAGAAATCCCATTCATTAAAGGTACTTGCATTAAAGGTGCTCTTTGCATTTCTGTATAGTTGTGCTCAGGCAGCGCCGATCCGCGCCTTTATGCCGCCTGAGGCGGCCTTCCGTTGCCGCCCCGACCCCTCCTCAAGGCGCTCACATTTTCTGCGCAGAAGGGGGTCGGGGCGCTGCACTAGAAGAGACAAATTTTCCGGGTTGAAATCCGGAAATTCGGCTCTTAGTTACCAGGAGCGGCATTTTAGCCTCATTGGTGGAGCGCCCCTGTGCTCAGGGGCTTCCTGCCTCCCACTCAAAATTGAGCACAGTTGCGCCTGTTTATGGAGAGGAACCCTGGAGCTACTGAACCACAACTAAACCAAGCGATAGCTCCAGGGTTCCCACAGTGGCCTTTGTCAATTGCAGTGTAGTTTCACCAAAAAGATAGGCACACATGCACACTGAATGCCAGAAATTATGCCAATCTTACTATTTCAGTGTAGTTGCGACTGATTTCCATCAAAGTGCGAGTGCAATTGTGCTTATTGTAATGCATCGCCTTCTATGGCGATCTCCATTGATACCTTTAATGATGCTGGAATCATTGGGGGGAAAACACTGCATTGTGCATAAAAAACATGGTGATTGTGCACAAAATGGAAAATAAATGTTGATATTTTGTATACCAAAACCTCATTTTATAAGACAAAACTCAGAGAGAAAATTCTTCAACAATAATTGAGGTCTTTTATTAACCCAACAAGTCAATACCCAAAAGTGGGGCACCTAGGTGTAACATGAGGGCTTGCCAAAGTAACACCTCTTTGACACAAGCTTTTATACATTTTACAGGGCAAAAAGGTACACAGACATGGCATATATGGTCAAAGCCCTCCTTCTACATTGGAAGGCACAATATATTTTACAATACCTATAGCATCAGATAATGTTTTCTTGATACAAAAGGCACAAACCTGATGAACTTTGTCTGCTAAACACAGACTGGGATAAGCATTCGTAGTTCAAGACAACACTTCAATCTCGTTTATGAGATGTTAAATATGTGTCTTCTGTCTGCAGGCTCCTGGCCTTTGGTCAGCCTGACTCAATATTCTTATTTCGAACCACTATTTACTTTCCTCACCCATCTGCCTTAGGTCAGCCTTTGTGTATCAGGGAACTGGGGGTCTTTAAAACTGATATTACTTTTATATAATTTGTCCCTGTATACAGGCTTTTACCTGTCATAGATGGGTGTTCTTGTTAATTTTATCATCAGAAATTGCTATAAATACCCAATACATCTGAAAAGTAGTTACATAGTTAAATTGGGTTGAAAAAAGACAAAGTCCATTAAGTTCAACCCCTCCAAATGAAAACCCAGCATCCATACACACACCCCTCCCTACTTTTAATTAAATTCTATATACCCATACCTATACTAACTATAGTAGTGATAGGCGAATCTGTGCAAAACATTCGCGAAACATATTGAAGTAAATTTTTATACGCACGGCTATTTTGTCTAAATGCATTAAAGTCAATGGGGGTCCGGATAATTTTAATGCGTGGCAATTTTATGCGGTTGCAGATTTTTTGCCAGCAAATCTTCGCCGCAGTTTCACGAATTTATTTGCTGGTGGTGAAACGTGAAAATTCCTGCCAAATTCATTCGCCCATCACTACTGAAAAGTTATGACCAAAATTCCATGGGCTTACAGGGGTCCTGACTAGTCAGAAGGGTGCACCTTAAAACCAATATTGGTGATTGTGTGATATATTATCTGCCTGTCCATGTCATTATTTCTTTTTACATGATATGAAAAGCTTGTGTTCATATGAACCTTGTCTTTAAATAAGACTAGAAAATACTTTGCCCATTCACAGGTAATAGATAATCTATTTACACAATTTTTCCCTGCCATAATCAACAGTGACAACATCTCTCTCTTAGGATATGTCTGGCCAAAGCTTCTGTAAGCAGATTATCCCCTGTCAATGAACCATCTGTTGTCAGATTCCTTGTTAGCCTGGATTCACCAGCTGTGGACTTCCAGGTACATTTCATTGAAGATATAACATTTATGTCTAAAGCAAAGGATGGGTTCAAATATGTAATAATGCAAAGGGAACCTAGAAAAGATTTTATCTAGAAAACAGATCTAAATGCTCCATGTATATACTGTACCAAATGGTATATACTGGAATTGTTATTTAAAGAGGTTGTTCACCCTTAAATTAACTTGTGATGTAGAGAGTGATATTTTGAGACAATTGGTTTTCCTTGTTTTATTATTTGTGTTTTTTGTGGTTATTTCGATTTTTATTCAGCCGCTCTCCAGTTTGCAATTTCAGCAATCAGGTTGCTAGGGTCCAAATTACCCTAGCAACCATGCACTTATTTGAATGAATAGTAGAGGGTCTGGATAGAAAGACAAGAGAACCCATTTGAAAGTTGGGAAGAGTCAGAAGAAGAAGGGAAATAATAAAAAAAAAACTAAAACAAATAAATAATGAAGGCCAATTAAAAAGTTGCTTATTATTGCCCATTCTATAACATACTACAAGTTAACTTAAAGGTGAACCACTCCTTTAAAGTGATCCTGGCATAAACAAATCTTCCCTATTCACTGAATAGAAATTCAAAGGATTTAATGAGCAAAATTGGACAACATTATATTTCCTTCTGTCTAGGTCTATGTAATCTTTTTGGTGTTTTACTCGGTGTGAGCCCTGAGTCTTTTTCTGCTTTTGGGCATTCAGTTTTAGTCATCTATTTTGTAATGATGGCATATATCAAAAATATCCGTAGAATAGTAATTCATATTTGTCATTTCCAATAAGGTGAATTTTATTTTAAAATTCAGCTTTTGTGCAAGTTAGTACCTGCTGTGTTTATAAACCAGCCCCATAACATCTTATTGCATATATATCATGATATCACTCCAACAGTACAGCAGTATAGAGTGATTGAAGTTTATCAGTGTCAAGACCGCCGGGAGCGCGAGGAGTCGCGTCCGCTCCCGGCGGCGAAGAATCCAAAATGGCGGCGCCCAGGCAACCCACATGGGTTCCGACGCCGGTGCCGTGACGTCAGCGCGGCGCGACGGTCGCGGGCGCGCTGACGCTGGCGCAAGGGCGCCAAATTCGAATATAAAAGGACGCCTGAGGCGCCAAGATGGCGCCCGAAAATAGGATTCTGTTCCCTGAGTATTCCTGGGTTCCCTTGTTGTTTCCTCTGCTTATCTTCCTGATTCCTTGTTGTGACCCCTTGCCTGGACCTGGACTTCGCTGATTCTCTGCCTGCCATTGACCCCCTGCCTGGCCTTGGACTTTGTTTGTATTCTGCCTGTCTTTTGACCTGTGCCTGGACTTTGATTATTCTCTTGCCTTACCCCTGGATACCACGACCCTGATTCCTCGTGAGGGGCTTCCTCCTAGATCCGGACTACTCCCCAGAGGGGGCTCCCGGCTCCCTGACATTATTTTCGGGCCATGGATCCTTCTGAGGAAGCCACACCTCATGTCGGACGAGCGCTCCGCGGACTGGCATCCCGCATGGAGGACTACGAAAACCAGCAGGTTCGCATTGGGCAAGCACTCGATGTCCTGCTAGCTCAAGTGCCTTCTGCGCCCTCCACTGCTCCACCTACTGGAGATCCCCCCATGGCGGCAGCCCCTACGAACACAAGCTACCCGACAGGTGAGCCTCGCATTCCACCTCCCCCTCGTTTCAGTGGGGACCCACAAGCCTGCAGGGGATTTGCCACGCAATGCCAAATTCAATTTGAGTTCCAACCCACACAGTTTCCAAGTGAGCGTTCCAAGGTGGGGTATGTGATGTCTCGATTGGAAGGCAAGCCACTGGAGTGGGCAACGTCTCTTTGGGAGAAGAATTCCCCGCTGACTTTTGATGTTAAAGACTTTCTCCAAGCTTTTCGTATAGTCTTTGATGCTCCAGGTCGGGTTACGAACGCCCCTGCCCGTCTCTTGCAGCTCCGGCAGGGAAGCCGCAGTGTCAATGAGTATGCTATAGACTTCCGAACACTGATGGCGGAGACTTCCTGGTGTGATGACGCTTACAAGGCTGTATACTACCAAGGCCTATCCATCCGCATCAAAGATGATCTCGTCTCCAGAGAGACTCCTGACACCCTGGAAGGGTTGATCGCTCTATCCATTAAGGTGGACACTCGTCTCAGAGAGCACCAGGTGGAGAGAGAGCGCAGCAGACGATTTTCTCCCATGTTGGCCCCTCGCTTTCAAAGGCCGATTCTGCAAACACCCGCTGTTCCTGTGACTCATGTGTCGACGTCTCCCTTGGAGGAACCTATGCAAGTAGGAAAGACTCGCCTCTCCGAGCAGGAAAGACTGTTTATACTGTGGTGGGCATTCCCATTTTGCCAACGCCTGTCCTGCCAAAGCCAAGAGTTTTGTACCCCGAGGTATGTCTCAGGTTTCTCATGTAGGGGGCATCACTCGAGGTCCTCAGGAGAAGTATCAAGAAAATTCACGCAGACTTCTCCTTCCTTTGCAGATTCACCTGGCAAGTAAGTCTATCTTCGAAAGGGCCTTCCTCGACTCCGGAGCGGATGGCAATTTCATGGATGCCTTTTTTGCCGAACGCATGAAGATTCCCCTGCTTCCATTGTCTTCACCCCTGCGAATTACCGCCATAGATGACAAACCCCTGGAGTTTGAATTCGTCACAAAGTTCACGGCGGAACTATCTGTACAAGTTGGGGCGCTGCATCAAGAAAAACTTTCATTCTTCATCATCCCCTGTCCTTCTACTCCAGTAATATTGGGTCTTCCGTGGTTACGTCTGCATAACCCCACCATAGACTGGTCCACTGGGCAGATCTCTCGTTGGAGTTTATTTTGCCTGCAACATTGCCTTCCGCCAAAACCCCTCGAGAAGGTGAATGTCTCCTCTGCGGAATTAAAGACTTTGCCCTCCACTTACAAGGGATTTTCCGATGTGTTTTGTAAAAAGTCTGCAGAGTTCCTTCCCCCACATCGCTCCTACGACTGTCCGGTTGAACTCCTGCCAGGAGCTATGCCCCCCAGAGGGCGCACCTACCCTCTCTCTCCTGCAGAGACTACCGCTATGAAGGAGTACATCCAAGAAAATCTCCAGCGGGGTTTATCCGCCCTTCTACCTCTCCTGCAGGGGCTGGGTTCTTCTTTGTGGAGAAGAAGGACGGAGGCCTTCGGCCTTGTATAGACTATCGGGGTCTGAATAAGATCACCGTGAAGAACAGGTACCCCCTGCCCCTGATTGCTGAGCTCTTTGACCAGCTGAAAGGGGCAAAGATTTTCTCCAAGTTGGATCTCCGAGGGGGCCTACAACCTCATTCGCATCCAGGAGGGTGACGAATGGAAGACGGCATTCAACACTCGGGATGGGCACTATGAATATCTCGTTATGCCCTTCGGCCTATGCAATGCCCCTGCCGTCTTCCAGGAGTTTGTTAATGATGTGTTCCGAGATCTCCTAGGAAGGTTCGTAGTCGTATACTTGGACGACATCCTGATCTTTTCCAAGGACCTTGAAAGTCATCGCTCCCAGGTGAAGGAGGTACTCTCTCGTCTGAGGAAGAACTCTCTCTTCGCCAAGTTGGAGAAGTGTGTCTTCGAGGTATCCAAGATTCCCTTCCTAGGATACATTATCTCTCCAGAGGGATTTGAGATGGACCCCGTGAAAGTGTCGGCCATCCAGGAGTGGCCTCTCCCTTTGAGTACCAAGGCAATCCAGAGATTCATCGGATTTGCTAATTATTATCGACAGTTCATCCGGGGGTTCTCTTCCCGCATTGCACCTATTCTGGCCCTCATCCGGAAAGGGGGTAAACCCGGCCTGTGGCCTCCATCTGCCATAGAAGCTTTTCAGTCCTTGAAAGAGGCCTTCACTTCCGCTCCTGTTCTCCGACATCCCAATCCTGCACTACCCTTCTGCATCGAAGTTGATGCTTCTGAAGCCGGAGCTATCCTGTCTCAGAGACACTCCACTGATGGGAAATTGCACCCCTGTGCGTTTTTCTCCAAGAAGTTCTCATCCGCAGAGCAGAACTATGATGTCGGGAATCGGGAACTCTTGGCAGTCAAGCTTGCCCTTGAAGAATGGCGTCACCTCCTGGAGGGCTCTGAAATTCCTGTCCAGATTTTCACAGATCACAAGAATCTGGAGTTTATACAGTCCCTCAAGAGGCTAAATCCCAGGCAAGCCAGGTGGGCCCTTTTCTTTTCCCGATTTAACTTTGTTTTGACCTATCGCCCAGGTTCCAAGAATCTGAAGGCCGACGCCTTGTCTCGTAGCTTCACTCCGGTGGACCGTGACCCTGAGAGGCAAGAACCAATCATTCCACCAGTCAAAATCATTGCCTCTCTGTATCCCCCAATTTGCCGACCAGATTCTGGCTGGGCAGTCCTTGGCTCCTCAAGATACTCCGATTGGCATGGCCTTCGTCCCTCCAGAACTTCGCCTGGCCATCCTACAACAAACCCACTGCTCCAGGCAAGCTGGACATCCTGGTCCAGCCAAGACCCTTGAACTCTTGAGGCGCCTAGTCTGGTGGCCTGATATCCGCAAGGATGTAAAGGACTTTGTGGCTGCTTGTAATGTCTGCGCCACTTCTAAGCCTAGCCATTCCCGCCCCAGCGGGTTGTTACAGCCTTTGCCGGTTCCCTCTCGTCCATGGACGCACCTCTCTATGGACTTTATTGTCGAACTTCCTCCCTCCGGTGGGAACACTGTGATCTGGGTTGTTATTGACCGCTTCAGCAAAATGGCCCATTTCATTCCTTTGAAGAAGTTACCCTCTGCGGTGGAATTATCCCAACTCTTTATTAAGTACATCTTCCGCCTGCATGGTTTCCCGGTGGAGATCGTCTCCGACAGAGGCACCCAGTTTACCGCCAAGTTCTGGCGTTCCCTATGTAAAGATTTGGGAATAACACTTCAATTTTCGTCTGCCTACCACCCGCAGACGAATGGGGCAGCTGAACGTGTGAACCAAGCCTTAGAACAGTTCCTGAGGAACCACGTGTCTCTTTGCCAGGACGATTGGTCTGACCTCCTCCCGTGGGCGGAGTTTGCTCATAATAATGCATGTCATTCCTCCACAGGAAGGTCTCCGTTTATGGTGGTGTATGGACAGCACCCTCAAGCCTTTCCTCAGGACTTCGTGTTGTCGGACGTCCCGGCTGCAGATGATCTGGCAGCCCATATGCTTGCTATTTGGGCTGCAACCAAGTCTAATCTGGAGAAGAGTGCTCTAGTCCACAAGACTTTCGCGGATCGCCGTAGAAGGCCCTCTCCTCCCTACAAGGTGGGTAATAGTGTCTGGCTCTCTTCCAGGAATATTCGCTTGAAGGTGCCATCTCCCAAGTTGGGTCCGAAGTTCCTGGGTCCGTTCCCCATCTTGGAGATAATTAACCCTGTAGCCATCAGACTTCAACTCCCACCAGAGATGAGAATCCCCAACGTGTTCCACGTCTCCCTGGTGAAGCCCACCATCTCTAACCGTTTCTCTGATGTCCAATCTCCTCCTCCTGCCGTCTCTGTGGAGGGTCAACAAGAATTCGAGGTGGAGAGAATCCTTGATTCCAGAATCTCCAGAGGGTCCCTTCAGTACCTCATCCATTGGAAGGGCTTTGGCCCCGAAGAATGCTCTTGGGAGGGACACCGTGATGTGCATGCTCCTCGTTTGGTAAGAGACTTCCACTCCAAGTTTCCCCAGAAACCAAGTCCCGGTGGTCCTGAGGCCCCCCGTGAGGGGGGGGGGGTACTGTCAAGACCGCCGGGAGCGCGAGGAGTCGCGTCCGCTCCCGGCGGCGAAGAATCCAAAATGGCGGCGCCCAGGCAACCCACGTGGGTTCCGACGCCGGCGCCGTGACGTCAGCGCGGCGCGACGGTCGCGGGCGCGCTGACGCTGGCGCAAGGGCGCCAAATTCGAATATAAAAGGACGCCTGAAAATAGGATTCTGTTCCCTGAGTATTCCTGGGTTCCCTTGCTGTTTCCTCTGCTTATCTTCCTGATTCCTTGTTGTGACCCCTTGCCTGGACCTGGACTTCGCTGATTCTCTGCCTGCCATTGACCCCCTGCCTGGCCTTGGACTTTGTTTGTATTCTGCCTGTCTTTTGACCTGTGCCTGGACTTTGATTATTCTCTTGCCTTACCCCTGGATACCACGACCCTGATTCCTCGTGAGGGGCTTCCTCCTAGATCCGGACTACTCCCCAGAGGGGGCTCCCGGCTCCCTGACAATCAGAGCACAAGTCACATGACTGGAGGCAGCTGGGAAACGAACAATATGTCTATCCCCATGTCAGTTTTCAAAATTGAATATAACAAAATCTGTTTGCTCTTCTGGATTTCAGTGCAGAAGTCTGCTGGAGTAGCACTATTAATTGATGTGTTTTGAACAAAAACATGTTTTCCCATGACAGTATCCCTTTAATGTTTTGCAACTTTAGTACAATAAGCTGTATTTGATCATTTTTTGATCTCAGACTCTGGACTTCTGTATAACTTCAATAGAAGTCATTGGATGCAAGGGCCACTTTAATGATGACTTGCACGTGTTCTGACTGCACTCAGACATTATGAACACAGGTGCTAAATTGCACAAATGCACTTTTAATAGCAACCAATTAGAAATTAGTTTCAATCTGAAGTTGGAACTGCTAATGGCAACGGCACTTGGGCAATTTAGAACTATGTTGGTATAAATAAACCCTATTGCTCTGCAGGTGCAGATGGCTGTTGCAAGAAGCCAAATAACATTAAGTTTTGTGCAAGTCACTAACAAAGAAAGTGCTACACATTTATAACAGAAGGAAAATAATACAGTTTGGTCTAATGTTGAACTGAAAAACAGACTTCTATTGTTAACTCTCTGTTCCATTTTAATGCATTATACTATTCTTGTGCACTTCACTTTATGAAGTCGGGTAGCTGTACACTTACATAGAAAAAATATGGGCAGCAGCCAGTTTTCCAATAAAAATATCATTATTTGCTCAGCTTTAGTGATGGGCGAATTTATTCGCCAGGCGCAAATTTGCAGCGAATTTGCGCGATTCGCCACCAGCGAATAAATTCGCGAAACGCCGGTGAAAATTCACATCAAAAACGAGACGGCTGCGCCGTTTCGTGAATTTTTCGCCATTTTGCGAAATTTGTGAATTTTTCGGCGAAGAAAAACGGCGCAAATTCGCCCATCACTACTCAGCTTAAAAACATCAGAGGTCTAATGCCTTACAAAGGAAACCTCAAGCAAAAACCTTACCTTTGGTGCTGACTTGTAACATGGGAATGGATGTTTTTATAAAATAGTTTTTTTGGGAATCATATAAAGCATGCTTATACCTAACAAAAACCAGTACTGGGATTTCTTTGAAAGCTGTGTCTATCTAAACATTAAAAATCTCCCTCAGCCATTAAAGTAGTTCAATCAGGAACATTATGCTTAGGACATAGAAGAGATGTCTGTGCAATCACAAGAGGAAGATTAAATATTTTCTTTAACACCTTAATAGTGGCGTGTCATCTGTACGGCAAATATAAGTTAAGGTAGGTGGGATCCATTATCCAGAAACACCTTATCCAAAAAGTTCCAAATTATGGAATGGATGTCTCTCATAGACTCCAATATGACCAAATAATCAAAACTTTGAAGAAGGATTTCCTTTTTCCTCTGTAATAATAAAACAATGCCTTGTAGTTGATCCAATCTAAGATCAATTCTGGATAACAGGTACCATAGCTGTACATTACTTTTTGTAGGAATATTCAATAGTAGTAGTGATTAGAGCTAGTGTTTCCTTGAGAGCCAGGTTTTAATTGAACATGTATGTGCATCTATATGATAACACTCTGGATATAAAGGTGGCCGTACACGAAAAGAACTTGAGGTGGGCGATATCGGGCTGATCCAATCATGGGTCCTAGGGCCCAATGATTGGATCACAACTCTGGGAATGCAGGCAGTCAGAGCAAGGACCACATAAACGGACTAATGTGGTTCTCGATCCGATGATATTTTTAAACCTACATCTGCCCAATTTTCAGACAGCTATCGGTTGTGGTCAGCCTGTCGGAGGGCCCCATACACTGGCCAATAAGCTGCTTACTTGCTCTATCAGCAGCTTTTATTGGTCCATGTATGGCCACTTTAACTCCCTGTGCTTCTCTTTTCCCTACAGCTATATATACCCCATCACCAGTCCCATCAGTGATAACTGAGTAGACCTGATCCTCTCCTTTTTCTGAAGTAATTGAGGCAGAACATTGGGTTGCAGCTGGGTCTTGAATTAAGATGGTGAATCTGTTTGAGGGAAGCAGTTAATTTCCTTTAGCTAATAATAAAACTTTAGGACTATGTCGCACATGCTGTTTTTAAAAAAAAAAATGTGGCAGCCACACTGTCTGTAAGCAGTCACTGCACACAGGGGGCAGATTTCAGCCTAAACTTCAATTTACTTGAGAAGCTATACACTGACTTCACTGCATGTGTTTTTTATTTATTTATTTAAATGTATCTCATAGGACACAAAGGGGCAGATTTATCTTGGGTCGAAGTGAATTCGAGGGAATTTTCGAAGCAAAAACATTCTAAATTCGTAGTAATTTTTTGGATACTTCGACCATCAAATAAGATACTACGACTTCGACTTCGAATTTGATTCGAAGTAAAATCGTTTGAATATTTGACCATTCCATAATCGAAGTACTGTCTCTTTAAAAAAACTTCGACTGCAATACTTTGCCAAATTAATCGAAGTGCCGAAGTTCTAACTTTTTTTTTGAAGTCAAAGTAAAATCGTACGATCATACGATAAAATCGGTCAAATCGTTCTATTCAAAGGATTTAATCATTCGTTCGACCGACCACAGAATACCCAAATTCGATG
Organism: Xenopus laevis; assembly: GCF_017654675.1. Taxonomy (NCBI): domain Eukaryota; kingdom Metazoa; phylum Chordata; class Amphibia; order Anura; family Pipidae; genus Xenopus; species Xenopus laevis. The sequence goes on along the minus strand of NC_054385.1, from coordinate 111,303,727 downwards.
AAAAAAGTTTGAATTCGAATTCAAAGTATTTTAATTTGATGGTCGAATTTCGAAAGTATTTTTTACTTCGAAATTCGACCCTTGATAAATCTGCCCCAAAGTGTTATGTAGCAGGTCATAACAATGCCGTTCTAAAGTCCATTTCTTAATATGAATGCTTTCTTACAGTGATGGACACAGAGGTGACCCAGAAGCAGTTGTGCAAAACAAATGGTTGCCAACAAGACTCCCCACGACTGTTTAAGAAGTAAGATTTATCTCTTGAATTTTCAAATTGCCATTATGTAGCATTATGAAGCATTCTTTGATGGGTTTTTGGCGTGTTATTAAATGTTGTATAGTTTAACAGCAGCTGAATTTAAGGACCCTATTTATGATAACGTAACCTCTGTAATTCCCATATTTTTCAATGAGCTTTTTTTTATGAAGTTTACACTCACGTCTTTTAAAGAAATCCATACTTTAAAGCAGTGGTTGTTGCAACATCGTGTTCTGTCTGCTCTAGGATTTTCCCAGAACATGTAATTGCTTTTAACACCTAAATGCAATATCATGTAAGTAAAGACACTCACCCTGGTGGTCCAGTGGTGTGGCAGGGAAGCCCGCCACGCTGCTCCTCTTCGGCCGCCATATTGGGTACTTAGGGCTCGCGCGCCCGCGTCTCGTTTCTTATATTGACGCTAACGCGAAAATCAAACGCTATATAAGGTGCAATTGGTCTGTTGATCATTGGCCGTTATAGGATTTCTTCCTGTAGCTTCTGAGCATTGTGCTAATCTGTTTATCTGTTTTGATTCCTGTTGTGACCAGGTCTGGACTGAGATTCAAAATAGGCCCTGGCATTTTAGCTACACAGAGGCCCAAACAGCACCTCACCAGCCCACTAAATAGTGCCTGTCTATTGCAACTTACAGCAGCCCCTCTTGCATTTGCCAGTACCCACAGATTTCCAGTCCGGGCCTGGTTGTGACCCTTGCCTGGCTATTGATTATCCTGACTTCTGAATTCTGACCCTTGCCTTATTACCGACTTCGATTCTGCTTAACCCCTCTGATCCTTTCTGGTTTGACCCTTGCCTGCCTGACTACATTTATTCTCTGCCTGCCCCGAACCGGCCTGATCTGACTACTCTATTGCCTAATGCCTTGTACCACGACCCAAAGACTTTGCTTACAGTTGTGCCCCTCTGCCTGTCTAGAACCCCTCGCCTTGCACCTCTCGTTTTAAGACCTGGCGGCATCTAAGTAGCTGAGGGCTCCTACCGAGGCCAAAGGCGGCTGCTACAGGCAGAAGCACAAGCCGAGACCAGGGTGCTTGGCATCGGTTCTAGATTTAGGGTGCCAACCGTTACATATCAGGGACACTATTTTCCCATTTGCACCTCTGGTGCCAACATAGGCCTGTCATCACTTGTTTTTTTTCCCCTCTCCTTTCCTGAGGATGGTCTTTTAGTTTCAGTCCATTACTGTTACACTAGCTATACTGCTAATTCTCATCTTCATCTAACATTAATGGACACCTATGCTAACATGCATTGCAGACACCTACAGTGTTATATTAGTTAATTTTTATATACATTTCAGATCACTGGTAATTTATGTGGGTTTAACATTTTGAAACTAGGGGGCAAATTTATCAAAGGGTCGAATTGAAAATTGAAAATGCTAAATTTTTATGGTCAAAACTGTCAAATTGGCTAAAGAGTTTCGAGTTTTTTTTTTTTTTTAAAAAAAATCGAATTTGATTTTTGAGATTTGTCATACTCTGGCCACATATTTGCCACATAAAACCTGTGGAATTGCTGTTTAAGTAAATGTGAGAGTTCCAGGAATCAATATGGAGTTGTTTGCAGCCTTCCTGACATTCAAGTTTTTTTCGGAGAAAAACTTGAATCGAGTTTTTTATAGGGATGCACCGAATCCAGGATTCGGCCATTTTCAGCAGGATTCAGATTTGGACGAATCCGTGTGCCTGGCCAAACCGAATCCTAATTTGCATATGTAAATTAGGGACGGGTAGGAAAATCACATGACTTTTCGTCACAAAAGAAGGATTTTTTCCACTTTTTCCTTTTCTACCCCTAATTTACATATGCAAATTAGGATTCGGACGAATCTTTCACAAAGGATTCGGGGATTCGGCCCAATCCCAAATAGTGGATTCGGTGCATCCCTAGTTTTTTAAATTCAATTTGATTCAAGTTTTAGGGTCAATTTAATTCATCCGAGTTTTAAAAATTAGATTTATTTAAATTAATTTTGATTGGTCCAATTTCAAATTTATGGGAGTTTAGGGGAGTTTTAAAAACATGAATTCGAAATTCGTGCTTTAAATTCCCTGCTAAATTCTGATTCATTGAGGTTAATAGGCTAAAAAAAGTTCTGTTGTATTTCTCTGTACAGGCTCTTAGAAAGCTTAGCGAGTTATGTCTGCTATTAAAGGAGAACTAAAGCTTAATTAAAGCAGTAGCTAGAAATGTTGTTCATTATGTTTTGGGCTTCAGTACCAGTCGGAGGCAACCACAGCCTTTTAGCAGTAAAGATCTGTGTAATGCTCTAAAATTTCCTGCTATATCATGTTACAACTTCTGGTTTTAGGCTGTTATTTGGTTCTGTAGTATGGTGATATAGTCTAATACAGGTATGGGATCCCTTATCCGGAACCTGTTATCTAGAAAGCTCCAAATTATGGAAAGGTTGTCTCCCATAAATAATAAAACAGTACCCTGTACTGGATCCAAACTAAGAGATAAATAATCCTTATTGGAAGCAAAACCAGCCTATTGTGTTTATTTAATGTTTACATGATTTTCTAGTAGACGTAAGGTATGAAGATCCAAATAACTGAAAGATCCATTAAACCTGAAAAGTGCAGGTCCTGAGCATTCTGGATAACAGATCCCATACCGTATTGGATTTGCCTTTTCTACCACTGTACCATTCATTTGCTGCTATCGTTATTAGGGATGCACTGAAACCACTATTTAGGATTCGGCTGAATCCTTCACGAAAGGCAGAAGGATTCCAAATCCAAATCCCAAACTGAATCCTGGATTTGGTGCATCCCTAATCGTTATACATTATTGTTGACCTTAAATAACATGATCTTTAACCGTAATAAGTAATACCTTGTGCTCTGTCTCTTCTGTTACACTTAACTTAAATGTATTTACAATAGGTATAGTCTGAGAAGAAAATAAATGTCATGTAGTCATGGGCGAATAAATTTGCCAGGCACAAATTCATGGCAAATTTCCTCGTTTCGCCACCAGCAAATAAATTTGTGAAACTGTGGCAAAAATTTTGCTGTGTCAAAAAAAAAAAATTGCCAGATATCAGAATAGCCATGCGCATAAAATTTGTCGGGCTACAAAATTATTGACACCCATTGACTTTAATGCATTTGTACAAAATAGGCGCGTGCATAAAAATTGACGCGGGCATCAAAAATTGACTTGTGTCAAAATTATTTTGATGCCCATTGACTTTGATGCATTTCGTGAATTTTTCACCATTTCGCTAATTTTGTGGTAAAATCGTGAATCAGCGAAACAAATTCACCCATCACTAGTCATATGTCAATTAAAATGCTAAACGCTAATTGTAATAATAACAAAAGGATAGGTTTTATAACATGGACAGGTGATTGTACCAGAGCCCATTGTTTCTTTTTATTATTACTCTCATGGTAATTATAAAAGAGCCTTTCAAGATAATTAGAATTTAAGCACTCATATCATTTCGATCCCTCTAAGTGCAGTTTGCTTTTGCGTATCCCGTAGTGTAGTCAAGAAGCACTCTGTGCCTCTGCTTCTTGCTCTAGATGAGTAACAAAGGTACAAGCGGGGAAAGGATCAAAATGTTCCTTCACAGCACTACTATAATGGGTAGACACAAGCGAATTGTGCACAAGGGAGTTCTCTCCGTAACCCCTGCTCATAAAAAAAAAAATACAGAATGTGTCAGATTTAACAAGCCATTTCCAAGATAGAATTATTTATTTCAAGAAAATAGCTGGCCTGAATTGTTAATCTTCTGCATAAGATTGCATCAGGAATTAACAGTTCAGAGGGACATTAGAACTCAGCACTGCTAACACCACATAGAACACAATGGTGACAAAAATAACAGATTTATAAGCTTTGATTAAGTTGGCAGTAAATTAAAACACATTTTCTGGGAGTCAGCAAAGTGTTTATGGATGTAATAAAATGTAAACTTGAAATCTTTCAGAATTCCCCACTTCGGTTATATGAAGCCCTTGATCAAAGCTTTAGAGTGTTTGAATGTAATAGAGACTTTTGACTGTAAGGTCAACTGTGGCAGAGACTGAGAAGAATATTGAAAATGTGTATGAAACACTGCATTCCTTATTGCTACTGCCACCCTTAAAACATTTCAAGAGAGGCCTGTGTTAATCGAGGCAGCAAACTTGTGCCTAAAGAATTGGAGGCAGATGTCATTTTAATGCCCAAAATGCTAAGATTTTCAATGTATCTGATTTGCATGGAAGTGCACTTGAAATCATGCTCATTTGACATGACCACAATTATGGGTCAGATTCAGTTCGCTGAGAAAAAGTTATTGTAACCCTAATTTGGTTACTGTCTCTTTAAATCGCAATTAACCCTTGGCAATCCAGGGGCCCTGAGTCAGTTTTGTGTATAAAAAGTACTGGAAACTGGGATTTACAGCACAGTGCCTCAACCTAGGGAACACTGAGGAGCACACCTCAAGGGGGTTCCACTAGGAAAAATAAAACACACAGTTTGCAAATGAAACAGATATAAACTTTATATAAAACAGTAGTGAAAGAACTTGGCCAAACTAATACACAATACACTCCTGCACTGGGGACACGTGGGACCTACCTAACTCAATCAGGTGCCTGACTGTGTCTCCAACACAGTCCTTTTTATTATCAAGGTCCCAAAGTATCTGGAAGGGGTTAATAACCACATAGTTCAGTTCAATTGAAATGTCCCTTCCCCAGAGCTCTCATACCCAGGTAGTGCTACCTTTCCCAAAAGTACCTCTCCCTTTGGAACTTAGCAGCCACTCCCAGGTAGCAGGTAAATGCACAAGACGTGCTCAAATTGGGGCCCCTCCCTTGGGTGGCTCACTCACTGGGATGCTCTCAGAAGCAGTCACACTGGAGATCAGGCACAGACTGGCAATATGCCTGAGGGGCCGTGCTACTTTTTGTTGGTGGGCGGCTCTTGAACAGAGCAGCTGTGTCTTCCCCCCACCCAGGCACCTTAAATGAAGGAAAGAAAAAAAATACCGGCACTACAATAGGCAGCCTGTGTGTGGGGCTGGATTACATCCAGATATCATCAATGTGCTGCTGCTGCTGCTGCACGGAGCATGGGGCGGAGTCGGGCGGAGTCAGAGAAAGGAGCAGGAACTTTGCAAAAATCTCAGGGACTTGCACAGACTTAGGGAACGAGGTAGCTGGGCAGGCTGCAAGAGAGGAGCACAGCACAGTAAGTCTGCTCTAATATGGCATAGGGCCCCTAAAACTTGCTTTTTTTGGGGGGGCCTGTCACAATAAACACTGAAACACTATTTGAATTTTGGCGTGTGTTGGGTCCCCAGTTTTACAATTTCTATTTGCTATCAAAGACACTTGGTGAATTCATGTGATATTTTGATTGAAGACTTATATACATTGTTATGGACTAAGGGAACCTGAAAGAGGGGTTGAACCAACTATGAAAGCTGGAAACATCTGTTCTAAAATAAAAGCATTCTGTGTTATTTTCTAGGTTTCTTATAGCTGTATTTTTCAAAGCATTGTTTTTCTTTTACTAGATTTAGAAAGTCCTTTCTATGCAGATCCAAAGAAAGATAGGCTCAATAAAATGGATTTGCAGTATACAAGATTTAGAATTCATAAGAAAATTCATTCAGGGGATAAATACTGTGTAATTCACATGCCCCTGAAGTCACACAGCACACATGCCTAGTGTAGCAATGCTGGCCAAGCTGTAGCTCCACTTAGCCACAACTGAGTATACTTGTGGTTTAAGGGATAATGTACCCCCTACTGTAAATGAAAAGGATATTAAAAGTCACTGAGGGGTTGTTCTGTGACCATATAAAGGCACAAGGCTTCAGGCTGAGTTATACAGGGAACTCTGAGTATCACTTGCATATCATAAGAAGTAATGTACCCCCTACTGTAATGGTAAACTATTGAATCCTTGTAATTTTAAATAAGATGTTCAGGGCTTATAATAAATGGAAAATCAACAAAATGGTTAAGAAGGATGCACTAGATTTGTGTGGTGCCAGTAAAGAATATTTTACTGTACTATAATGTAATAATAATAGTTAATTAATAACTGTAATATTTTACATTAATTACAGTTAAGAGAGAAAGGCAGTTCTATATGCACATAATTTTTGCAGTTTTACCCCAATATATAAGTACAAAACCATTGTGTGTTTACATGTGGGCTGCTTTGATTTTTGTTGCCCGGGCTGCTTTTTACTCCCAGTCTGGACCTGCTGGACATTACATGCAGCTCTGCAGCAGGATCAATCTCACCAGTGGCACCTTTCACCTCCTGAGTCTCTAGCAGCTTGGCAGGGAACAGGATGGGCTCTCTCTGTACTTCCACAGATGCAACAGCTTGGACAGTCTCACAAGAATGGGTTCTGGTTGGATTTTTTAGCATACAACCCCTGTTAAATTCTTTTGGAGGACCTGTACAAATAGCTCCAAAATCAGGCACTCCCGCTTTCCCAGGGATGCACTGGGGTGTCCAGCCAATCAGATGGCTCTCCAGCCTGTAACTGGGCTGGATTATGTCACAGAAAGGAAACCAGGAGAAGGATTTCTTTGATCCCTACATTATCTTAGGGTTTACCACTTGAAAACTCATGGACGAGATTCAATTGAAGGAGAAAAAAAACTTTCTTCCTAATTCCATTCCAGTTTTTTCCATAGACATTGAGTTTTCACGTGATAATCAGTGAGATAAGTTTTTCCTGAATTGAATAGCATTTCAAATTGATTCTCATCCATGAGTTTTCATGTGATTTCTTTTTCTCGTTGAATTGAAACTGGCCCTATGTTGGAGTTGTGTGTGTGGGGTGTGGAGGGGGGGGCACTGTACTGAAGTTAAAAACCCACAGTGAATTGTACCTAAAATAGTACTTTGCACAAAGTGCTGGTAATTGAATGTTATCATATATTCTACAGAAAAAGAAATGACATATACTAAAGATTATTTTTAGCATTATAAAAAACACATTTGTGTATTGACAGATACCATAAATAGACTTCATCTTGCTCAGTCACAAAAATGCGATGGTAATGCACTGCCTTTAACTCCCTCCTTCTCGCAAGCATAGTAATAATTTTACAGAACTGAAACTGTTGCTGAGATGCCATACATTTTTCCATCGAAACAGTCAAACTCGGTTAAAAAATGCCGTTCCTCCTCTTTCCAATGAATCCATCACTGAACCTGCTAATTGTCTTAATAAGTTTGTTTTGCTGCAAATTCTCCGGAAGAAAAGAAAAAAACATGACATGATGGGTAGTGATGGGTGAATAAATTTGGCAGGCGCTTATTCGCAGCGAACTTCCGTGTTTCGCCACCAGCGAATAAATTTGCAAAACTGCTGCGAAAATTCCCCTGGAGAAAAATTAGCTGTGTCAAAAAAAAAAATTGGTGTCCGTCAGAATAGTCACGTGCACAAAAATTGCCGCTCATCAAAATTGTTCGGACGCCTATTGACTTTAATGCATTTGGATAAAATAGGCGCAATTTTGACGCCCATTGACTTCAATTTGTTTCGCAAATTTTTCGCCGTTTTGTGAATTTCGCAAATAATTCGCAAATTTTTTGGCAAAGTGAAACGGGACAAATTTGCCCATCACTAGCGATGGGGAATTACCAATGTTTATTGTAACTCTTGTGTAATAACTACTGGTTATGGTGACATGAGTGATATTGGATTGATAGGATATGTAAAAACTGACAGGCTGTTAAAACTTAAACAAATTGCTGAAATAACAAACAGTATCAAGAAAAAAGAACTTGGATTCCACACAGTCACTCAAATTGTAGGTCACCCCAGCATTGTAAATTCAGGAATAAGGATGCATGAGCTATTATTTAATACTTTGTATTTTAATCTTTTCTATTAATATATACAGTTATTGGACCTGTTATCCAGAATGCTTGGGACCTGAGGTTTTCTAGATTACAGATCTTTCTGTAATTTGGATCTTCATACCTTAAGTCTACTAGAAAATCATGTGAACATTAAATAAACCCAATAGGTCGGTTTTGCTTCCAATAAGGATGAATTAGTTTGGATCAAGTACAAGCTACTGTTTTATTATTACAGAGAAATTACAAATTTGGATTATTCGGATAAAGTGAAGTCTATGGGAGACAGCCTTTTTATAATTCTGAGCTTTCTGGATAATGGGTTTCTGGATAATGGGTCCCATACCTGTACCTATAATAACGCTGACATTTTTAATATCCTTTGTGGTCTAGATGATTCTAGTTAAGCTCAGGAGGAACTTTATGCCACACATACATATATATCCAGGGCTACTCCTGGGTTTCACATAATTATTCCAATACACAAAATAGGGTAAGACTACGATTTTTTAAATGGTCATCAAAGTCCACGTGTGGCTCACCATTAGGTGCTTTTTGGTCTGGTTGCCTCATGCCCCGGACCTCTCGGAGCCGGCACAGTCTCCCCGATCTTTCCACGGTATACAGTATAGATGAGTTTTACCTTGATACTATTGTGACCTGGGTGCTGCCACCAGCATTTCGGAAGTGCGTAGCCACGAAACGCGTCAGACCTCGAACGCTATGTTTGTGACTCATATATGGAACTAAAGATTGTCTGCTTTTACCTGTGATCTGGAATTGTGCGGTTATTTAAAGTTATTTCCGGAGTGCGCTGCTCAAACGACCGCTGTTCAAGAGGAACTTTAGACCCAGGCTCACTCTGAGTATTTTTATTAAAACAAATTAATATATCCCAATGGATTATACATTGAAAAAACAACAAAGGATATTCAGACCTGAAGAAATTGAGGCAGTACAATGTGCGCTATTGATTTATCTGTACCTATATAAAAGGTATCGGTTCTATCTGATACTGATTTTTGTGTTTTCTGTTCACACACAGCAAAGTGTTTGTAGAATCTGTAGAATTACATTGCAGCATTGCAGTGTTATGGTATTCATTTTGATTCCAAACAGAGCTCTATCTGCAGTGAGTTTGTATACTCACTCCATTCTTACTTAGGGTTGCTTTAGGTACTCAGGTTTCCTCCCACCTCTAAAAACGTACTGGTAGGTAAATTGGATCCTAAAAGTTAGCCATAGTGTGTGTGTGTGTGATAGGGACTTTATATTGAAAGCTCAACTGGGACAGGAACTGAATGTGGTGTGTACTCTTTGCAAAGCATTGCAGAATATAGCTGTGCTTTATAAATAAAAGATGACAATAATCTATACAAAGGGACTGCAGGAAATTGATATTCTTGTCTATCACTTAAGCTTGTCATACACAGGAAGATCCAAGGTTGCAAAACAAGCACATCTTTGCCTTATTCAGCCCCTGTGCCAGCAATGAAGTCACACCGGGGCATTTGCGGACAAGCCAAGCGAGGAGACGTCTTAGGTTACTTGCTTCATGGGATTTTTCAGATTTCATAGCGATATACTGTATATAATTGAGGACATTGAGCCTTTCTTACACCTTATATAATGGCCATCATTGTGTTAACAAAATTAATCTGCTGGAATCAAGCCTCTGTGTGGAAGTTGTAAGTAGTGCATGCTTAAGAAATGAAACAAGATTGTCCACAGTTCTCATAACTTTTGCTTTAATGAAACACACAATTATCTTTTGGGCTGGGCCCTCTGCAACTCTTATATCAATTATTAAATAATTTTTTTTTGTATGTAATCTGTTTGTTCACTGTATGTGGTCATTTTTTGTACAGGTATGAGATCTGTTATCCAGAATGCTTGGCACCTGGGGTTTTCTGGATAAGGGATCTTTCTGTAATATGGATCTCTATACTATGTCTACTAAAAAAATCATTTAACCATTAATTAAAGCCAATGGAATTATTTTGCTTCCAATAAGGAAAATTATCATATTATAATATTATTATTATTATTATTATTAATTATATCTTAGTTGGGATCAAGTACATGCTACTGTTTTAACATTACAGAGAAAAAGGAAAAGTGGAGTCCATGGGAGATGGCCTTCCTGGCGTTTTCTGGATAACAGGTTTCTGGATAATGGATCCCATATCTGTACAGTGCTGCAGAATATGATAGGGCTTAATGATTACATGTTAATAATAGCATTGGGTATTATTTACTAACAATGGCTCAAGTTCTAAGTGTAAAAAGCAGCATAGTATACTATGATTTTTATGATTTTTTCCCCCACAATGAAGTGTTTCCTCCAATTCCATTTTTTTTGCTTGCCTTAAGGCGCAAGCAGTGTGTAAATGCTGGCATCAAGTTTGCATCCCTTTGTATGTTGTTAGCAACATGCATCACATTAGTATGGGCAACACATAGGCATTGCATGGATATTCTTTTACATACCTCTTACATCAATGACCTATTTGGCTGGTGCAAAAAAACAGCAGTCAGGGTTTCTTTGTGCATATAGCAAAGTTCTTTACTAGAACATTGTCAATAAACACGACAGTGGCATGGCTTAAGTGCTTTTTGTATGACAGAGGTATAATGAGATTTGTTGTCTATATGAAAGTCTAAAAAAGTGTAAGGTAAAAATAGATGCAGCTGTGTGCATCTATTTTACAAGGGTTAAGATTTAATTGACGTCCAAAAATTTTCTGTCTTTGGCAAGATATATAACTATTTTTCTGGGGTACATAGGGACACATCAGGGCAGATTCACTAAAGTGCGAAGTGGCTGACGACGCTAGCGACTACTGGCCAGAAATCCCATCCACAGGGACATCATCAATTCACAGGCGTAAAGGACAATTCGCTAGAGAACTAGACCATCGATAGTGTGTGTTCACACCCTATCGCCTTTTCGCTCTGGCGAACGGTCGTTACTCCGCAAATTCACTGAGATACAAATTTTACTGACCGAAGCTACATCTTCCTCAATCTTATGTCAGTGACATCATATCCTGTATGCCGGAAATGCATTAAAGTTGTAAATAACGCTGGCGACTTTTCTTTCTTCAAGACTTCATTCGGCTGCTGAGACGCAACTTTGCATTTTAGTGATTTAGCGTACTGGTAACAAATTTGCGCCTGGCGATGTCGCGGAGTGCGGTGAAGCAGACGCTGGTGAAAATTCGCCCCTTTAGTGAATTTGACCCATTATATTTGCAGCCAATGTGATTCGGCATTAACCAAAAACGGTATTTTCATGTAGATCATTAGAACAGATTGCAAAGATATTACAAGTCATATTTATAACAAAATTTGGCAAGAATGCAAGTGCAAAAACAGATGCAAAGTACCCTGTTTTTTTGCCATTTGCATCTTGATTATTTGATTATTAAAGATTATTTGAAGGTTGAGGAGCAAATGTTAGTGCTTCTATTATCTAGTGCAAAGGAGTGGAATGTGGGAAGCATACAAGCAACCCTTGGAATGCCCATAGATTCCATTTCATTCAGAACATGTACAGGACTCAGTTGCATCTGCCAGTGCTGTGCTTTGCACTTTATGTTGGCTTTCTAATCCAGGGCAGGGTGCAGAGAGCAGAAGCAACGCCAGTATTAATATGTGCAAAAGCTTACTTCATGAAGCTCTAAAGCAGCAGCTTTGTGAACTCAAGACATCCTGCTCTTATGCATATCCCTTTGTATATGGGTCGTACCATTGCCATTGGTAAGAGTGTCCTAAAATTACCCCAGAATTAACCTTATGCTGAAGCCCATCCTTCCTAAAGGAACACGCAAGTGTCCGAGACTGGACAAATAAATCTAGATACACTAAAACTTTATGTCATCTGTCATGTATTAAATAAGATGTTGCAAGATGTAGATTACATATGATTTTTGGCATGAACAAGCATTTGTTAATTTGTTTATATATGGTTCAAAAGTATATTGTGTGACAAAAATGTTTTGACGAAATGTATGGAGCTTGGGACTGATATGATTTTTTGTCATCATTCTGCAATAAAAAATCTCTAGCTTGAGCCTCCTGCTGTCATTCTGTGCTTCACACCATAATTTTATATTTAGTTCTACAGTATCCTGGCCTCTTTTTCTTTTTTTTTTTAAAGCACTAAAATTATGTAAACAGTAGATTCCCAATTTTCCTTCCCCCGATTTTAATGTTTTCTGGGAATTTACGCCGGAAACAGTATGTTAAAAATCTATAAATGTTCTAAATTGTAGCTTTCTGTATAGTATCCACAAATACATTTTTTGCCACCCTGTCCATTTTGAGTGGCACTGTCATCACATCAACATTATTAATGACCTGGAGGTGGGCATTAAAAGTACTGTTTCTATTTTTGCAGATGATACTAAATTGTGCAGAACTATAGGTTCCATGCAGGATGCTGCCACTTTGCAGAGAGATTTGTCTAAACTGGAAAACTGAGCAGCAAACTGGAAAATGAGGTTCAATGTTGATAAATGCAGGTTATGCACTTTGGCAAAAATAATATAAATGCAAGTTATACACTAAATGGCAATGTGTTGGGCGTTTCCTAAAATGAGAAGGCTCTTTGAGTTTTTGTAGATAACAAGTTGTCTAATTCTGGGCAGTGTCATTCTGTGGCTACTAAAGCAAATAATGTTCTGTCTTGCAAAATAAGGCCATTAACTCAAGGGATGAAAACATAATTATACCTCTTTATAGGTCCCTGGTGAGGCCTCATGTGGAGTATGCAGTGCAGTTTTGGACTCCAGTCCTTAAGAGGGATATAAATGAGCTGGAGAGAGTGCAGAGACTAAGGGGCACATTTACTATTGGTCGAATATCGAGGGTTAATTAACCCTTTGATATTCGACTTTCAAAGTAAAATACGTTGAATATCGAAGTCGAAGGATTTACCGCATTTCCAATGATCGAAGGAAAAATCGTTCGATCCAACGATTAAATCCTTCGAACCGAATTATTCGAAGGATTTTAATCCATCGATCGAACAATTTTCGATCTTCGATCAAAAAAAGCTAGGAAAACCTATGGGGACCTTCCCCGTAGGCTAACATTGGTGGTCGGTGGGTTTTAGGTGGCGAAGTAGGTGGTCGAAGTTTTTTTTAAAGAGACAGTACTTCGACTATCGAATGGTCGAATAGTCGAACGATTTTTAGTTTGATTCGTTCAATTCGAAGTTGTAGTCGAAGGTCAAAGTAGCCAATTCGATGGTCGAAGTAGCCAAAAAAATACCTCGAAATTCAAAGTATTTTTTATTCTAATCCTTCACTCAAGCTAAGTAAATGTGCCCCTTAGTGTAACCAAACTGGTTAGAGGGATGGAAGATTTTAGACTGTAAGGATTGGGGTTGTTTTCTCTGGGAAAAAAGGCGCTTGCGAGGGGACATGATCACACTTTACAAGTACATTAGAGGACATTATAGACAAATAGCAGGGGACCTTTTTACCCATAAAGTGTATCACCGTACCAGAGTCCTCCCCTTTAGACTAGAAGAAAAGAACTTTCATTTGAAGCAACGTAGGGGGTTCTTCACAGTGAGGACAGTGAGGTTGTGGAATGCACTGCCGGGTGATGTTGTGATGCTGATTCAGTTAATGCCTTAAAGAGGCAATTGTGATACTATTGACTATTGTGATACTAAACTCTATATTTAGTATAGATATGGGTATATAAAATTTATGTGAGTGTATGAAGGGGTGTGTGTATGGATGCTGGGTTTTTATTTGGATGGGTTGAACTTGATGGACTTTGTCTTTTTTCAACCCGATTTAACTATGTAACTATGTATAAAACATGTCACTGCGGAAACTTCCCTTGAAAAAAGATGATTTTTACCCTAATCTGTTCCACGTTGCGCTAAATTTGGAGAAAATGCAATACTGATTTATCATATCATCTGGGTTGTACTGTAGGTTTCCTTCATGTCCATTACTTTAACTTGAGCCATTGTTTGAGAATTTCTCCTTCCACATGATCCCTTCTGAAGGGTTTATAGGTAACAAATTTGTTTTAAACTGATCAGCTTTTGGAACAATATTTTTGGTTGTTAGATTCCAAATTTTTGTTAATGCATTTACTCCCCATCCTTAGTTATTTTAGTGAACTTTAATTTCAAAATTACTAGGGATACACCGAATCCAGCATTCGGTTCGGGATTCGGCTTTTTTCAGCAGGATTCACATTCGGCCTAATCCTTCTGCCCGGACGAACGGAAGCCAAATCCTAATTTTCATATGCAAATTAGGGACAGGAAAGGAAATTGCATGGCTTTTTGTCATAAAACAAGGAAGTAAAAAATGTTTTCCCCTTCCCACCCCTAATTTGCATATTCATTTGCAAATTAGGATTCAGATTCGGTTCAGTATTCAGCCGAATCTTTTACAAAGGATTTGAGGGTTCGGCCAAATCCAAAATAGTGGATTTGTTGCATCCCTAAAAATTACACTGGAAGACCTTCACTTAATCTTCGAGCCTACATCCCTAAACATATTCTTTAAGGTCCTCCATATAATATTTACTTTGTCATTAGTACCAATATGCACTATATAAGACAGCTGTGTCATGCCCAGCCTCACCCAATAATTTGTCTACCTGATCAACCAAATGCCGAATCCTGGCACCAGGAAGACAGCAAAATGTTTGGTTGTAGTGATCCGGACAACAGATTACCCTATCCACTTTCCTAATAATTGAATGCCCTTTAACCACAATCTGTTTTGGCCTAGCCTGCTCTCCTCCTCCCCACTACTAAAGAAACTGGTCTCCCGGCTGTAAGAGAGGTCAGCCCTATTTAGTACTGACAATCCAGAGTTCACACTCACATCTTCTTTACACAATCTGGCAAATCTGTTCAGATGTATAAACCCAGGATCAGCCTCCCTTTTCATTTTGCCCACACTAGATTTTCTGTAACCTGCTAATCATCCTGCTGCTGTTCTTTCCCCCCCTACCAAACTATCTGACCCCACTAGGTCCTGCTCAGTGAGCAAGAGACTCCTCTCAAGATTGTCAACCATGGTGTTGCAAATTGCTGCTCTAGTGCTCTAACACAACCCTCTAAATTTGCGCACAACTGCCACAGAGTTAAGCAGTTTGGAACTCTTCTACGGGGAAAAGCATCCCCTGCTATCTCTCTATAATGTCCTTTAAAGTAATTGTAAAGCCTAAACATCCACAACCTTGAGAGTCTTTACTGATATTTTAAATCTTCCATTCCTATTCCCAGTCTATTTTCACATCTCTACACTCTCTCCAGCTCATTACTATCCTCAGGGCCGGCCTATTGGACCAATTGGGCCCAATAGGGCCCCGCACCTCTGGGGGGCCCCGCACCACAGATAATATTTCCCTCAGCACATGATGCTGCCTGGCCTGCCCCCAACTTTGAGAGTCCAGCCCATCCCCAAATCCATAGGTCTAGCCTGCCCCCAACTCTCATAGGCCCAGCCTGCCCCCAATCCAACCAAGCCTGCTCCCAAGCTGAATCGGCCCAGCCTCCCCCAAACTAATTGGCCCAGTCCACTCTCCTATTTCCTCCCTCTCTCTCTTACCCTGTGTGCCCCTATTATGTGCCCCTATTTCATCCCTCTCACTCTCTTACCTTGTCTGCCCCTTTCCTTTCTATTTTGTGCCTGTATGCCCTTATTTTCCTAAATACTTGGTGTGTCAGTAGCCAGCAACACTTTGTCTAGGGGCCCCGCCAACATGGTTCCAATTGGGCCCCACATTTGATAGGACCAGCCCTGACTATCCTTTTTAAGGACTGAAGCCTAAAACAGCACTGCATACTCAAGCTGAGAATTAGCAACATAGAGTTGTCCTTCAGGAGATAGGGAAACCTAAGAGCAAAGCAAACCATAATAAATTGGAGTGGAGAAATCAGGAAGACAAGGGAATGCTTCACTTGCTTATGTAATTTCACAGTGACCGAGTAACAAATTTTTTATGTATATTCGTTATAAAAAAGTGAAGGAATTTATCTCTGCATGGTCTGGGTTAGTGCATTAAGGCCTAATTTCTTAGCCAATGTGGTTATAATTCTCAGGGTTGTCTACATGTATGTGATTTATTTTGCAGAATGCTTAGGAGCTGGGGTTTTCACGGATACAAGATCTTTTCCATAACTTTGAACTCCATAAATCAAGTCTACTCATAACATTTAATTAATAAATCCAATAGGATGGTTTTGACTGTTTTTTGTTGGGGCCTACAATGTTGGCGCTCTAAAAATACATATGAATAATAATAATAACAACAACTGGAGCCCCTTCTGAAATGTAACAATGAATTTTCCTGTGCAAGTCTGTCAAACATTCCTTAGGTTCTATTACTATTCTTATAACTGACAGGTTAGGTATGTGTGATTATCACTTTTAAAATAAAAACAGGAATTAATAAATGCTGGATGTGTGTGTATGTAGAAGTATGTAAAGTAGGAATCACTGTAAAATGTGGGACTAGAGTAACAGAGTATACAGATTCGAATATTAGAGTAATGTACCTGATATTGGACCTTCCCCATAAGCTTTCTTAGCAATTTCTGATCGAAGGAAAATCGTTCCATCGATGGATTAAAATCCTTCGAATCGTTCGATCCAAATGCGGTAAACCCTTTGACTTCGATATTCGAAGTCGAAGAATTTTACTTCGATGGTCCAATATCGAGGGTTAATTAACCCTCGATATTCGACCAATAGTAAATGTGCTCCTAGATGTGTTATAGACTATAAATAGCTGCTTTTATTGTTTGTCAGTGAGCTTGATAAAAGGCCGCAAGGCCTGAAACATTGCTGTGATGCCCATATGCACTAGTAAAGACTTTTAAGAAATAAGAAAATGATGGTGGTGCTGTTTCAAAATCTTCTACCCATGATGATTCCAATAAAAAGTGGCCATTGAAGTTACGTGCACTGCTTTTATAGAGTTTGATGACTACTTGCTACTACACAAAAACTTACTAACTGGTAAGTTGTGTTAGAGGAAAGTTCTATAAAATGTTTTATTTACCAAACAGCAAAACCTGTTTTTACTTTTAAAGGCACATCATCTTGGATTCTGGGGGCCCAGTGAGGTCCATCATCAACACTGTGCATCAATAGCCCTACATTTTATTGTTTCTGCAAATTTGGTTGAAAGAAACCTTACAAATCTCGAGGGTCACCTGGTAAGTTGCCTGAATTGAGACACAGGGGAAAGCAAAGACTGAGTGCTGATTGTAGGATTTTTCTGGACAGCTGGTCACCACTATAGCATAGGTTAGAGTAATTGCTGGAGATTTCTTTATTTCTTTGGTGCATCGGGGAAACCATGTCCAGTGGCGGAACTACCGGGGGAGCAGGGGGTGCGAGCGGGCCAGGGCCCCCCGGCAGACCGCACGCCGCTGACAAATGCGGCCGCTCGGAGGGGGCAGGCCCAGCTGTGTGTCACGCACCAGGGCCCGCCCCCCTCTAGTGACGCTTCTGACCATGTCTTATACCTGAACTGACACAAAGACTGGGTGTCACACATTCTAGGAACTTGCTAGTTAGTTACAGTATGACCTTGTAGAAAAAGCTTTGCTATCGACAACGTACTACTTTCTTTTCATAATATTTGTATTAAATAAACAGGCCAAATGGTAAGTGTGTCTTTCAGCACTGAAATATTTTGCACAGTTTTGGAAGCACTAAAATAGTATATCGATAAGGGCAAAAAAAAACACGGACAGTTTCGGGGAGATTAATCTCCCTGAACTGCCTTCCCCTGCCTAACTGCCGGCTAGAACGTAAATCGTCGACCGGATAGCACTCGAAGAGCTTAGTTTTCCCAAGTTGCCTCACGACAAAACTTCGGGCGACTTCGGAAAACAAAGCACTCTGAGTGCCATCCAGTCGGTGATTTACATTCTAGCCGATGGGAAGGCGGGGAAGGCAGTTGGGGAGATTAGACGCCACGAAGAAGAGGAGAATAGTCACCGGGCGACTAATCTCCCCGAATATGTCTCTGCCCTAAAAGTGCTTCAAGAACCACCTCACATCTAGTTATCAGTTCCAGCCGTTTGCTAAGCCTTAATCAATAATGTGTTGCTAATCTCTGTGCCTTTGTGTACCGGATTTACTGCTGAATCATTTCATAAATCAGAGGGGAACATGTTCTTGCAGAACTTCTTTGTTTCCTCTTTCTGCTGAACTTTGTTATGCAAACAGCTGGGATCCGTTTTGCAACTTCTTGATTTAATAAAATGTAAATGTATCTCTATGGCTGCTGGGAAAACAATTGATTTCACTACCATAGGAATAGTCAGAATAGCTTCAAATAAATATACTATATAAACATTTTTGGATGCACATGTAAAGACATTTTGGTTACTTTGCCAGCGAATTACCATGTTGTATTACTCTAGGGTTCTACTGCAAATCTACATATTCTGCTGTTGCATGGTTAGCAAAGATTATCTCAAGCCATTATGTTGTATATAACTTCAAATATATTGTTCAGTGCAGCTGATCCTCTGCTTTGTTTATGGTTTTGTTGAGCCCAAGATAAAATGATAAAAGTGCAGACAAGAATTTTTTGGTGCAAGCTCTTTTGTTCTCGTCCCGCTGTAGTTGGTTGTGACCGGGAACTTATTAGTTAATGTAGTTGATTATTAATGTGAGTCTATTTGTACTCATTGTGTGTGTTAACCTTTAAACTGTTTGTTCCCAGTGATGACCAAAAGGGGCTACTGATATCTTTTTTCCAGAAGACCAAAACTTAAGACTTTAATAACAGAATCATTGTAGACCTTGAAGAGAAAATATCTGAAAGAAAAAAGGTAAGGGTTTTTTTTGTAGGGATTTCATTTATTTTCTAACAATATAAGAATTCAGTCAATGTATTTTAGACACTATGGGGCAAATTCACTAACCTGCGGAGTTGCGCTACACTTCGCCAGGGCACTGCTAATTCACTAAAATCTGAAGTTGCGCTCATGGAGGCGAACGGTAGTGAAGTTGCGCTAGCGTTAATTCATCAAGCAAAGCAAAGTTACCCTAGCGTTGCTAGTTAAAGTTGAGTGGAGGTATATGTAGCAGCAAATACATTACATAAGCCTGGGAAAGCTTCATGAAATAAAATAGAGTTGTTATTTTGCCCTATACATGTGCCCAGTGTATAGTTTAGGTGCCATATCTTAGGAAATGTAGGGGGGAAGGAGGGTGTTAGGGATGTAGCGAACCGCCGATAATGTGTTCGCGAACGCCGTTCGCGAACACCGGCAAAAAATGCGAACAGTTCGCGAACAGTTCGCGAACTTCGAACATCCGAAAATCGTTTGATTCGAACGATCGGAGGATTTTAATCGTTCGATCGAACGATTTTCGTTCGAATCGAACGAAAATCGTTCGATTTTAGCGATCGAATGGTCGAACGATTTTGACGCGAACGCCTATTGGCGAACGTCGCGCGACGTTCGCGAACTTGCGGCGGACGCGAACAGCCGATGTTCGCGCGAACAAGTTCGCCGCCGAACAGTCTGCGACATCCCTAGAGGGTGTCCCCAAAAAAATTTACGATCTTTTTCAGCCTATCACCCTTAAAAAAAAGGAAAAGACGCCAGCGTTTTTTGTGACTTTTTTTGAAGCAATCCCTATCTACTCTATTGCACTTCGCCTGGTCTGAGGTGGTGAAGGCAAGTCTGGCGCAAGAGGTAACGTTCAGTAAAATGCGCAAGTTAGTGAATTAGCTTAGTTATGTTGTCCCTTCGCCATAGCGCAACTTCGCCTGGCATAACGGTGCGAAGTAGCGATAGAGTAGGTCCACTTCTCTGGCTAATTTACACCAGCGCCCGTTAGTAAATCGGCGAAGTTACAAAATGACGTCACACTGGCGAATTTGCGCTAGCGTTAGGCGCTTCGCTCTTTAGTGAATTTGTCCCTATTTCTTTGGGTTCTGCAGTAAATTTGATTGGCTTTCTTTAACTGCTTTCTTGTAGGTGTAAACAGATCAAAGGGGTTGTTCACGTTTAGTATGATGCAGAGAGTGATATTCTGAGACAATTTGCAATTGGTTTTCATTTTATTATGTGTGTTCTTTTAGTTATTTAGCAGCTCTCTAGTTTGCAATTTTAGTAATTTGGTTGCTAGGGTCAAAATTACCCTAGCAACCATGTATTGATTTTATTAAAGGAGACATTTTGTGTAAAAATTAAGTACATTTTAGTCATATAGATATAGAAGAATTGTGCTTACAAAAATAGTGTTTCATTGCAGATCGTACGATTTTCAGAGGGAGACTGTCACCAGCTTTGGTCGGACATAACTTTCGTACCATTGCTGTCAGGGGCAGAAGATCGGGCAGCTTAAGTGCTGGGTAAGCGTGAAACGCGTTAGGCTCCATGAGGGGAAATGCTATTTTAATTTGATTTGATAAATTACTTTTTATCAGCATGACTATACGTAGAATAAAATTCTGTTTTTGTCATGTGTTACCTCAATTTGGTCACTAGAGGGCTCTATCATGCTGTATTCTATATACATTACACTTACTAATATAGTATTTATCCACAATTTTTTGAGTACACTGCACTGTAGGACAGGAACCAATCAGCAGCTAGTAGGACCGGATAGGAAACCGAAGCCTGTATTTTGCTGTGTGACTGCAGGACTGTGATTGGCTCTCCCCCTCCGCCAGGACCATTAGGACACACTCACCCCTCATTTGAAACAGCTACAGGGACCAGTGAACATCTATAGGGAGCTCTAATAAAGGGGCTATTTTTAAAGATATTAATTTTTAGCACCATTTAAAAGCAACACCATATATTACTCATAATTGCCCACATAATTAGTTTTTTTTTTTTTGTATTTATTCTATATGTCTCCTTTAAGAGAGTACACTATGAATAGGAAAGGGACCTGAATATAAAGATGAGTAATAAAGTAGCAATAACAATACATTTGTAGCTTTACAGAGCATTGGTTTTTAAATGGGGGTCAGTGGCCCTAATTTAAACGCTGGAAAGAGCCAGAAAAAAAACGAGCAAATAATTCAAAAACTATAAAAAAAAACAATGTAGACCAATTGAAACGTTGCTTAGAATTGGCCGCTCTATAACATACTAAAAGTTAACTTAAAGGTGATCGACTTCTTTAATGAAGGTTTTTGTTTTAATATACCAAATTTAATATACTTAACGGCAGCGTAAATAAATATAGCTGGTTTGTAAATTTGAAAGAGATTTTGTAATTAGAATAATTTGAAACAAAGGTATTAACCCTCAGAGCACTAAAGCAGCTTAATGTTGTGATTATCGGACATATAAACTAAGGTAGTGTATTGCCCTCTAGCGTATTGCAGCTGATCGAGAAGCACCAGAAATAATTGCTCACTTGACTGATAAACACATGACAATGCTGTTACTGGCACGTTTGTTGAAAACAAAGACTCATTCCCAGTGTCCCCTATAAGGACTACCCAAGGCAGGTGAAGATGGAGGTAATATAAAAGTAATATACAAAGGTCATTAAGATATTTTACAAAACTATAGGGGCCTGACACGATAGGGCTGACTAGCTAACTGTAATAAAATCTACTTGCCCTGGTGGTCCAGTGGTGCGGTGGGTGACGCCCGCCACGGCGCTTCTCTTCAGCCACCATTGCAGCTCCTTAGGGCGTGCACTCGTCTCGTTCTAAATATGGAATCGCTGGCGTGATGATGTGGACGCGCAATGGTGCGAAAATCAAACGCTATAGAAGGTTCATTTGGGCTTCTAGTCATTGCCCTTTATAGGTTTAATCCTGTGGTGTTTGAGCTTTGAGCTATCTGTATTCTGATCCTGTTTGATTCCTGCCTGGCTATTCGACTATCCTGATTTCTGAAAGCTGACCCTTGCCTGTTATCTGACTTCGATCCTGCTAAATCCCTTCTGATTGATCACCCGGTTTTGACCCTTGCCTGCCTGACTTTGTTTGTACTCTGCCTGCCTCGACCCGGCCTGATCTGACTACGATTCTGTCTAACGCCTTGTACCGCGACCTTCTGCCCAAAGACTTTGCTTTACAGTTGTGCCCCTTTGTTTGTCCAGAACCCTTCAACTTGCACCTCTCTTTGTAAGACCTGGCGGCATCTGAGTAGCTGAGGGCTCCTCCCAAGGCCAAAGGCGGCTGCTACAGGCAGAAGAACGAGCCGAAACCAGGGTGCTTGGCATCAGTTCTGAGATTAGGGTGCCAACCGTTACTCTAACCCTTCCTCCCATCCATATGCCATTTGCTGTTTGAACAGCTGTAACTTCAGCTGTACTATTTGTAAATGTGGTCATCTATAAATGGCTGAAAGTTTTAGGGAAAGGGCATTTAATGTTGGAGTATATCTCTGTATCAGGTACATAGACTAGAGATAGGTATGAAACATGAACGCAGGCTTTTCCGGGCAAATCTTCCCTATGTTCTACCTGCAGTCAATCTGAAACTGTCCTTTTCAGTACAGATACACAGAGATCTGCTTTTCTCCTATTGCAGAAAAAGGAGAGCAGCGGAGACAAGCATTCTGTGCAGGGGCGTAACTATAGAGGAAGCAGACCCTGCGGTTGCAGGGGGGCCCAGGAGTGTAGGGGGCCCAGTGAGACCCTAATTAATTAGCAATTTTAATATATCTTGGTAAAATAGGCCAACTTATAAATATTTTGGGGCCCTAAATTGAATTTGCTATGGGGCCCAGTAAGAACTAGTTACGCCACTGATTCTGTGTGTCCCTTGTCCGTAGGGTTTCATCTGAAGCTGTTTGTGACATATTTCAGTCATCGTTCTGTATTGATGAAAACTTTCAGCAAGGATCTATCTAGCTGTTTTATAAATAAAGCATTATGCTGAGAATATTGCCTCAGATTCTCTTATCCTCTATAATAAGGTTACAACTCAATATATTTTTTAACTAGTGATAGGGAATAAATTCGCCTGGCACGAATTCGCTGCAAATTTCCGTGTTTCGCTGCCGTGAATAAATGTGCAAATCTCCCGCGAAAATTCACTGGTGAAATTTTGCCAGCGTCAATTTTCGATTTTTTTTAAATTTTCATGATAACGTTCGAATTTCTCGATTTTTTTCATGAAAACGTTCAAATTGCTCGATTTTTTTTCATGAAAGCATTCGAATTGCTATATTTTATAGTGAAAACGTTTCAATTGCTAAATTTTTTAGTGAAAACGTTTGAATTGCTCAATTTTAGTGAAAACATTCGAATTGCTTGATTTTTTGTGAAAACGTTCTAATTGCTTAATTTTTTTTTTTTGTGAAAACGCAGACTTCCCCCATTACTTGACGTACACTTCTGGAAATATTTGGATACATTTGTTTCTGTGTTAATTCCAGTAACTGATTTCACTGTTTCTGTAAAGGCTCCTTCAAGCTCATAAATATCTGACCTACATATCAGAAATTACATTTCCTGCAGGTGATAAGATATTTACAGTATATATACAGTATATATAATTGTATTAAGTTTTTTTTATCCTTCGTCTATTGCTTTTTATTTTATTCTAGGGTTGAACCATATCCAGGATACTATATGGGATTCATCAAATCCCATCTCTGTTTACGTAATACAGCTGAATTTTTAGGGTTTGTATTTCATTTAGTAGAATACTTAGTGATGTGACTGGAAAACTCTGGACAATTCAATTTCCTGTTAAAAATGTATGCTATGTATTCATTTATTTGAATTTTATTTTGTTCTGTATAACAGACTTTGCACAAATTTAGATATGTTCCAAGTAAATTGGTAAAGCGAATGTAACCATTAAACTGAGAGGAAAGACCATCAAAGATTGTTAATGCTGGAGAAAAGGAACGTGCAAGAGTACACACAAATTGAGGACAAATTCGTTTTTTTTTCTTTGAATAGAGGACAAGAGGCTGACTCTTTAAACTAGCCGGAAGGATGTCATCTTGCTTCTTCTGGTTTTTAAGATAACAAACGCTCACAGAATTAGCCTATATATAACTTATACTCAGGGCTTTTTTCTACCAGTCCAAAAAAACATCAGACATATGAATGCGATGATCCAAGTCTCCAAGTTTGTGCCAGAAGATTCCCATCTTTCTTTTTTATGGAAGTCTTTTTTTGTTAAATGTATTCAGTGGATTATGATCATGAAGGCTATAATGTTTTGAATGTAATATAATTGAATAATAATAAATCAATCTTTTGTGGTTTATGTTAGAAACATTGGTAATCTGAATGTCAAGTTTAAACAGGCGACACCCTTATCTCTCTAGAAGCAGACGCCTATAAAACTGCAGGATTTCTGCAAAGCACATGTGAAATAATTATTTTCTACAGAAAGTGAGTTTTGGTTTTTCTCTTAACTTCCTCATAGGTACTAGAAAATCTATCCATTTTTACGTATCACTGTATCTGTGCTGCATAAGCAATCAGTCATTTCTTTAAATGTATGACACTTAGGGGGTTATTTACTAAGCTCCAAATACCCGAAATTCCCTGAAATCCGAAAAATGTGTGTTTTTTTTGTGTTATAAAAGGCTTAAAAAAATTACGAATCTTTTGGAATTTATTAAACCCCGAGGGCTAAAAAGCCCAAATATAAAAACACGGCATCTCAAACTTGTCGAGGTTGCATAAAAGTCAATGGGAACAGTCCCATTGATTTTTGGTTGTGTCGGGGGTTTCAGGCAATTTTACAATGTTTTCAAAGCTTTCGGGTGAAAACTCCGAAAAATTCGGAGCTTTTGGGGAAAATTCACGAAAAAATTGTGAAAATCTGAGTTTTTCCAGCAAAGCAATAAATAATAATAATAAATAAGCATTAAAAACCCAAACTGGTTAGATCGAAGTTTGTAGCAGCCGATATGAGAGATCAATTCGGACCTTGATAAATAACCCCCTTACTGTAGCTTTTTGAAATGCAGCTTTGTCTACAGCATCCATTTGAACTAATTTATATTTAGGAAATCTGACTTTTTATTCAAGTTGACCAGATCAAACCATTAACCAGTAACGCATATAAACGCACTTGCGCTCTGTAGGTTAGCAGTGATTTAAGTGCATGCCTACAGCACTATTTTTTCAGGTCGATGTGCTTAGTGCTACAAGTGACATCAGAGGAATCTGGCTGCATCAGGAAGCTCTAAACAAAAAGATAACCAGATCATCCCCACATCTAGAAATTCTTGAAAATATATCCTCCAGCACTCCAATGACATCCTGACAACACATTTTATTGGCACTCACAGAGGGATGCATAAAAACAGCTATTGTAGACATTTAAGCCGAGGGTTATAAAAAAAAATCTCTGCAGCCGAACATAATGCAATTTTAGACATACTCTTCAAAGTTAAAAGTCGCCATGTTTGTTTTTAAAGTGGTTCTATCGCAACAACAAAAATGTTATATGAGCTTCATCTTGCTGAAATAACAAACATTCTAAATATAATGAATAAAAAATTCTGTACCATATATGAAGGTTCAATTGGATTCACAGTCCTTATGCCGGCTTTTACTTGTATCCCCTCAAGTCCAAACGTAATACCTATAACAAAAGCCAGTGAGAAAGGCACAGGACAAAACAAACAAACATAGGGCAATATTGTTTGGAATAAGTGACCCCTTTTCTTTTATTCTCGAAAGATATTAAGTATAATCACCACTCTAAGGGGCAGATTTATCAAGGGTCGAAATTCGACCATCGAATTGAAAAACATAGAATTCGACGTTTTTTCACCAAATTTGGCAATACTAGGATCAGAAAAAAATCGTTCGAACGATTTTAGCGTACGATCAAAGGATTTTTATTCGATGCGTAAAGACTTAGAAAAAGTTTGTAGAAGGTCCCCATAGGCTAACATAGCAATTCGGCAGGTTTCATTTGGCGAAGTATTGAAGTCAAAGTTTTTTAAAGAGACAGTACTTCGATTATCGAATAGTCGAATATTCGAACGATTTTTACTTCGAATCGAAGTCGTAGTATCCTATTCGATGGTCGAAGTATCCAAAAAATATCTTCGAAATTCGAACTTTTTGGACTTTAAAAATTCACTCGAGCTTAGTAAATATGCCCCTAAGTGTAGACCCTTTGCCACCACCACCATAGGCGATATATACCAAGGATTTGTTTAAAAACTCTCCTTATATTAAACATGCATGTATATAAATCTCTTCAAACTCGAAGCACGCCTCCCAATGCGGGGCTGTAGGATAGATGCAGCAGCAATAGTGTAAAGTTATCTTTTTATTTTTAACAAACAAATTTTTCAAAATGCACTCACATGGCATTCACAATTTGAATGCATATCTATGTGTCGTCCTGTTGAGAACCGCCCCCCAATGTAAGTCTTTTGGCCAGAGCACTCAAAGTGGCTTTAGAACTCCTAGCAGCGTTCTTTTCCTCGTGTTGATCGATGGGGCGCTCTCCGGTGACATCACCAGCCTTATGCGTTTCGTCTGCGACTCTGAGGAAATTGCAATTTTAGACATTTTAGACTGTTGGCTTTCATGAACAATTGAGATTTGCAGTGGGATGAAGCTTGTGTCTTGTTTTAAAGCAATGATCTGGCTTGCAGCGTGTATCTCCATGTACAGTAAATGTAATTGTATTCTGTACTATGGGATTTTTATTATAAGGTGAGAAACCCATGATGCAAATGTGTCTCCTGTTAGATAGAATGGCGATTAGTAATTGTTATTGAGCCACAGGGCTTGATGATTTATTTACTGTGGTTAAGAGCAATACCCTCCCGTTGTGTGCAGCAAGATCATTTTCTACATTTCCATTAAGTATCCCAGGACCTCTGGGTACTGTGAAATAAATGACTGAGAAAATGTATGGGAAAAGATATGGGACCCCAGGGATAGTTTTGCACTCATGAATGTTCACTATTATAATGTTGCAGTGTTTCTGGGCTGACAGAATTATCTTACCCATTGTTCTTCTGTACATCACACATTCTTTACAGTTTTTGTTTTTCTTCCCTTTTCAAGTAAGATAACTGCATAGTTTAAGGGAATTAAGAAAAATTAACAAAAGCAAACAAAACAGGATTTATTAAGTATTTTGTCTCTGTATGTCCTCCATAACATGATAAACAAGATTAATGTAAGTTTTTTGAGTTTATTGTACAAGTTTCCCTTGTTTCTATGCAAGTGTTAGTAGGGCCGGTGCTCCTATCAGCAGAAAACTACACCGACCCAGGGTTCTTCCAATGAGCACCACAGAGCGATCCTCTTCCGTCTTCCTCTTTCTTTGCGCGGCTGCACATGCGCAGTAGAGCGAAAAGGCAAACTTCAACCAAAAACACGCCTATTTCGTTCTACTGCGAATGCGTCTGCCCTGGAAAATTTGAAGAAAGAAGAAGATGGAAGTGTATCGCTCCGTGGTGCTCACTGGTATAACCCCGGGCCGGTGCAGTTTTCTGCTGATAGGAGCACCAGCCCAGGTTTCAGGTAAGTAAATACATTCACTTGGGGGTGCCTAACATTTGGCACCCCCAAGTGCAAGACACTTTGGTGTCATAGAATCACATTGATGAGAAACGCATATCTCCTAATTCAGTTCTGAATTTCCCAATAATACTTCTATTAAGTTTTCATGTCATGATGTATAAGATATATTTTTTTCATTAAGGGGTTATTTACTAAAATCTGAATTTATCTAATATATATATATATATATATATATATATATATATATTATATATATATATATATATATATATATATATATATATATATATATATATATATATATATATATATACAATATATATATATATATATATATATATATATATATACACAAACAAACAGACCAAACAAACCATATATGTTAGGTCACATGTGCCAATTAACGGACTTCTGTATCTTGCTTCCAAACATCTTCCTGTTACAGTTAGAGCTGCATGTATTTCTGGTCAGGTGATCTCTGAGGCAGCACACAGACCATCACTTTGTTTAATTTATATTTTAATATGTCACTTAATATGATATAAACGGTTGCTTAAATATTTATTTTGGGGGTAAAGTTTTAATTTAATAAATAACCCCCTTACTCTCATCTGGTCCATAATCTCTTAAAAATTAGAACTAAGTAATGGCCAAGAAGTTGTGGGAGCTGAGGTTATATGGAAATAGCTGTAATGGAATTAGACAGGAAACAATCCCACTTGCAAAAAAATATCCTATATGGTCAAATAAGGATGAGAAAAAAGTCTGTGTGGTGTCATGAAAAGTCTGCAAGCTATCATACCAGATGACAGTTCTCTTATGATGGGATAGTACAGAGGTAGGGATGGGTGAATTTGACCCATTTCGTTTTTCCAAAAATACGCCGCCGGCGAAATGTCGCCAACGCCCCTTAAAGTCTATGGCCGTCAAAATTTTTTGTAGCGTTGATGTGTCTTTTTATTTTGACG
Source organism: Xenopus laevis (assembly GCF_017654675.1). NCBI lineage: Eukaryota > Metazoa > Chordata > Amphibia > Anura > Pipidae > Xenopus > Xenopus laevis. The sequence continues at coordinate 111,275,171 of NC_054385.1, read as the reverse complement.
CACGACGCCATACAAGTCTATGGGTGTCATTTTTTTGGTGAAACAAGGCAAAAGAATTCACCCATCCCTATTCAGAGGTTTTTTTCTGTATTTTACAACTATATCTGGCTTATTCCTGTTCTACCTGTTAAACTTGAAATGCAAGTTAATTTATTTGAAAAAACTTCTGATAACAATGTTATATGCAAATGTTTCAAAAATTTTTTTAAATGTATTTGAGATAAGGTTTTACTCATGGCATAAGTAGTATTTTCTTGTCTGCATCAGGCACATACAGGTATGGGACCTGTTATCCAGAATGCTCGGGACCTGGGGTTTTCCGGATAACGGATCTTTCCGTTAATTTGGGTCTTCATGCCTTATGTCTACTAGAAATTCATGTAAACATTAAATAAACCCAATAGGCTGGTTTTCCTTCCAATAAGGATTAATTATATCTTAGTTGGGAAGTACAAGCGACTGTTTTATTATTACAGAGAAAAAGGAAATAATTGTAAAAAATTTGGATTATTTGGATAAAATGGAGTCTATAGGAGCCATTCAGTAATTCGGAGCTTTCTGGATATTGGGTTTCCGGATAAGGGATCCTATACCTGTATATTGTATTTTTGTAAAGAATACCAAACACAAAAATGTGGGTTTTTGCCCTTTAAAATAAGAATTTTTTCAAAAAAGAAAGAATGAGCTAATATTTGTTATACTTCTTTTGCAGTTTCTTTAAAGGCATGGCGAGAACTGGAAGCATGGCACCTCCAGAGCCCCTTACAGCCCTGTCCCGTTGGTACCTCTATGCAATTCATGGCTATTTCTGTGAAGTTATGTTTACAGCGGCGTGGGATTTTGTGGTCAACTACAACTGGAAATTTCCTGGAGTTACCAGTGTGTGGGCACTATTTATTTATGGCACCTCTATCCTCATTGTAGAGAAGATGTACTTATATTTAAAAGACAAGTGCAATATTCTAATAAGATGTCTTATTTATACCCTGTGGACATACATCTGGGAGTTCAGTACGGGTCTCATTTTACGGCAGTTTAATGCCTGCCCCTGGGACTACTCACAGTTTGATTTTGACTTCATGGGTTTGATTACCCTGGAATATGCCATTCCATGGTTCTGTGCATCCTTTCTCATGGAACAACTGGTTATCCGGAACACCCTACGTTTACGTTTTGATGAACATGCAGAGCCAGGTTCCCCGGTGATGCCCATGGTTTCTATGGCTAATGGTCATGTTAAATGTAAATAATGATTAATACTGTGAATCAGAAATGCAACACTGTTAAGTCTCAAGGTCTCATTACGCACAACAAATATACTGTAACTCGCATGAAAGTCGCTTTTATTACCATCCATTGATTTTGGCTGCAAGTGAATATGTGTCAGTAGCTTCTTTCTGCCTGTGACATTTATAAGTACATTTTCTGCCTTCTCTTTAATCACCAAAATATAGCCTATGGTGTATTAACCATAAGTTAAGTCTTTAAACATATACCTTTTATTGCCTGCAAAGTCAATACCAACATACCAGACCTTGCCCTGTTTTCAATAAATTTGAATACTTTCCAGAATGAGAGAGAACTTCAAGGCTGATGTTACATAAGGGAATTCTATCGTCATCATGTGATAAATCCAGTAATGCCATTGCTAGTCTGATCATGAAAGATATTTATGCGATTCTTTTTATTCACTGCAAGTTTTGGCAGAGGGATTATGAAGAAGGGGTGTGGGGGTAGACAAAAGCTACAGATTCATGACTCATAAACAGGCTACTGTATTTAAAAGCCCCGAAACACGAGCCGATAGAAGCTGCCAACAGACCAAGTCAGCAGCTTATTGGCCCGTGTGTGGGGCCATCCAACGGGCTTCCCTGATCGATATCTGGCCGAAAGTCGTCCACATCTCGATCGGGCAGGTTAAAAAATCCAATCGGATCGTGGCCGCATCTGTGCGTTTATGCGGCCCCGCGATCCGACCGCCTGTATCGGATGCTTTATGATCCAATCGTTGGGTCTTAGGGACCACGACCAGATCAGCCAGATATTGCTCACATCTATGTGGGCATATCAGGGAGAGACCCACTCTTTTGGCACTCGTTATGACGCCAAACGTGCAGATCTCTACGTCTATGGCCACCTTAATGGTAATACATTGGCAGAACTTTCTAGTAACTATGAATTTTCTGGAGAAGTTTAGGAGCAAGTTCTCATTCCACTCTTTTTTTTACTCTTAAGTTTAACTCGGGTGCAATTTCTGTTTTGAATGAATGCTTCAGAAATTTCATTAGCCTAGCAATTAACAGTGCACAGATAATGTATCATGAAAAAAGTCTTTCACAAAGATGACTTTACAGGGAATTCCAAATAAGGTGCTATAATATCTATTGCAAAAGCAATCTATTGGCTACAAGAGATATTAAGTATTCCTTGCCTTACTTCTTAGTCCAGGAGTGATGGAACCTGAATGTTGGCTGTTGATTTTGGCAACCTTCTTTCTTAAAGAGCAATGGCATACTTAAATTAAAGAAAGACCTGATCATTCTCCATTATTGGTCTTCTACACACACCGCTCATTGGGGCAGATTCACTAAAGGGCGAATTGTCACCAGCGACCACTTCGCACACTTCATATCACTTAGCCAGGCGCAAATTCGTTACCACTACACTCCACAGCAAGTTTTTTTTTTTTTTGGTCGAATAGAAATCCTTCAATCGATCGCTAAAAATCGTTCGAATCGTTCGATTTTTATTCAACCGAAGGATTGCCAAGTTTGTTGAAAAAAATTCGAATTCTTCGAATTTTAATTCGATGGTCGAATTTAAAAGTTTTTTGTACTTCGAAATTCGCCCCTTAGTAAATCTGCCACTCAGTCTCTAAAATGCCAAGTTGCGTCCGGGGCGCCAAACGCTGGCGACTTTTCGCTAGTAAAATTTCTCAGTACGAGCATTAAACAAAATGTTCACACAAAAATCTTTAATAGTTCAGACTTTTGAAAGCAATCCCGCTTTAAAAATAGAAAAGTCGCCTGCTTTTTACACTTTTTATAACTTTCCGGGGTACAGGATACGATACCACTGACATCAGATTGAGGAAGATGTAGCAGTTCGCCTGGTCTGAGGTGGCGAAGGAAACTCTGGCGAAAGAGGTAACTTTTAGTAAAATCTGTGATTTAGTTAATTTGCGGAGCAACAACCATTCGCCAGAGCGAAAAGTCGACTGGCGATAGAGTGCGAACACGATGATCTCTTTTGCTAGCAAATTGTCATCTGCACCTGTTAGTGAATTGGTGATGTCACTGCGGATAGAATTCCTGGTGAAAAGTCGCTAGCGTTAGGCACTTCGCCCTTTAGTAAATCTGCCCCATTGTCTGTTGGTTGAGTTTTAAAAGAAGCTGGGATTTCCTTAGCGCTTATGTTGTTGAGTGTGATACATATAAGGGCTAGTCCACACGAGGATATTCGGGGAGATTTTGTCGCCTGGCGACTAATCGCCTCGTCTTTTGCGCGACTATCTCCCCGAACTGCCTCGGGGTTTTTCCCCATAGGCTACAATGCAAAGTCGCCTGCGCTAATGCACACGCGGCGATGCGTTTTCAATAGTCGCCCGAAGTTGCCTCACTGAGTGCTGTGGAATATGATGACCCTTTATAAATAATAAAAAGGGTCTGCTCTGAACAACAACCGGAATGAGAGTCTTTTTTCCTGATGTGGATTGAGGATATAGAATAATGAGTGAAACTGCATTCTTTTAGAATGACTGGAGGCTTACATTTCCATGTTCCATGTTTTACAGTCTTGTGTCTCACAGTGTGGAAATTGACCATGCAAAATATCCAAAGGCTCCCTTGTATGTACATCACCTGGAAAAAGGCATGCAAACAGTGCATGTTGCTGCTACTATTGTACGTCTTCCTGTCTTGATATTGCTAACTGAATTTTCCACTCAGAATATCAGCGTTGCATGATGATTACCCATAAAATGTATTTGTGTATATTATGTTTTTCTATATGAATGCTAGCATTATCAGTAAAAGCAAAGGCCCAACAGCCAGCCACTCAGGGTTTTCTTAAATCTAATAGGAATTGAAGAATGCTTCAGCATTTTCTCAAATCAGGCAATAGTGAGGGGTAATATTCTTTTGATAAAACCCTTCTAGAAATAGTGTAGCTGCCCTAATACAGCTCAATACATTTCCAAGAAGGGAAATTAAAAAAAGCAAATGTGACATTTTCAATGTAAATTGTCATTAGTAGGAAGGAAAGGAAAAAATGGTTTCTCTTTAAAGGGCACCTACAGTATTAGCATGCACCTCAATTGTCCTGCTAGTTTTTTTTTTTAATATTTAAGGTAAAAATGATTTTTTAGGAGATTTCCTAAACTTAACTTTTTTCTGCATAAAAATACCTAGCCATGCTTTATACAAATATTAGTTTATGCTAGAGTCAGCCACTGAAAAAATGATATGAGAAACTCTTGAATGAATAACTATGAAACATATTAATGCAACTGCTACTGTTTAGCATAAATAATAGGGCTTCAGCATATACATTCAGGGGGTTATTTACTAAACTCCGAATGCAAAAAAACCAAAAATTCCGAACTTTTAGTGAAAATGGTGAGGATGGAAAAGTCTGAATCAGAAAATCCGGCATCTCAGGTTGCATATAGTCAATGGGAGAATTCCTAATGAGTTTTCAGGCAAAAATAATAAGAAATCTGAGTTTTTGGGGGAAAAATCAAAAAAATTGTGAAAATTCCGCAAAATTTGTAAAATTCTTATTTTTCATGTTTTTTTTTTCCTGAAAACAAAATTTTCAGGAAAGTGTATTAATAAATAAGCCAAAAAAACTGTGCGGATTTGGTTGGAGATTTTTTTCAGAAAAAATTGAGATAAATTCAGATTTTGATAAATAACCCCCTCAGTGTAAAATTGCTTTTTGCTTCTTTGGAAACCCAAAATATTGGAGTTTTATTCTTCAGGATGGATGCAAATGATGGTGAATGTACCTGATTTTGTTTTTCATTCTCATTGTATCCATAGTTTAAAGAACATCATGAATGTAGTACATAGAATGGTTTATGCTCTATGGATTCATTTTATTTAAATTGATACTGCCATTTCCTTTTTTTTTTTTAGTAGTCGCCCGTATATATTATTTCATACAACCTTAAATAATGTTGTGTCATTTCCTTTTAAATAAAACAGTTTTTCATACAATGATGTATTTTGAAAGGTAATTTGTTGACTTTCTTCTGCTTGAGCTAATCTTAACGCAGCAGTGCTAGTATTCGATTTAAATGGATAATATCATCCTAAAGACACTTGTTATCACCATCCTAAAGTAAAACAGTGTTATATGACAAAAGGTTTATTGAATTGGTGGTTACATATCAGACATGTTTTCTCCAGACTCAGGAACATCATTGACAATGAGCAACTAAGAGAAGTGATCCAATTGCTCATATGTTCATGCCCGCACCCTGAAGTGTGGATCTCAATGGATAACTTAGAGGTCTCTTTACCAGGATCTAACAAATACACTTTTTGTGTCTCAATGTGTTATTTTTGGGGGCAATTTCCATTTCCGTGACAATGTATTCAACCATGAAATATATTCTGTCCCTATAAAAGCTTTCCCATAGACCATTATAGCAGAAATTATCCCTACATTAAAATATCCTTCTATAAGTTAAATAGAGTTAAAGAGTAATTAAATAAAAGAAGCTTTTAAGAAAAGATGTTGGAGGAGCCACTGGAAATATACACCCACTAAATCTTACTGTTAATATAAATGCCAAGTCTCATCTGGTAAAGTCCTCTCCCAGCTTTATTTATGGAAGTACAACAATGGGAGAGAGTTAAATATTATTGTCTAATTTACCATTAGTCTTAAGAGGCTGCTTTGTTGACCTTGTGTTTATCCCAGGCACACATTAAAACAGAGCTGATTTGTTTTCAATGCGAAAAACACAGACAGAGCCTAATAAATGAGCACCATGCTCTGCCCCATGGCAGACTTTTCCTTTTTTTTTCAGAATAAAACTGCTTTGCAAAAATCTTTTTTTTTTTTTTACATTCTATTGTTTGTATCTAAAACAGCTAAGGGATTATTTATGTTAAAAAAATGTGTTTTATCGGAAATGTTAGCAGAGTTTTTTACCCTGACATGTGTCCTCCATTCTGAATTTGCAAATATGATGTTTTTTGAATTATTTTTGTTTTTACCAAAAGCTGTTTGAAAGGTTATCACTTCCAGCTTTCTGTATTATTGATAGAAGGTCCCCCTATTCCAGTATTGTGTTCATTCTTAATCTTTACAAGCAGGAAAACTGTTCAGAACCCAGATTCATACTTCTAGGCATATTTACTGTATTGCTTTCAGTTCTCACCTGGTGAACTATTATTGTAAATATATAGCATCTTATTATTTACATTATATGCTCCATGATAGTATCCCACATACTTCATTACTTATACATGGGGAAAATCTGCTTGCACAATTACACCAGCAACAGTTTGGCACACAATGGTGTAATTGTGATTCTAATTAAACAGTGTTGACTTGGAAATACTCCTGACTTATTGACACCAAATTTGGCAGCGTTTTGCCGGAGAATATTTGCACACAGCACTTCAATATGCCCCCATGGGTCGGGCAATGGACCTCAATACACAATAGGAACACATAGGTAAAAGTGTGTGCGATGGGCATTGCTCTGAAAAAGTCAACATGTTATTGCCTGCTACACACATATATCCTTTGATATGGATCCTTCACATTCCTCACAGGAGAAATATATTTGCTGACATGCAGATGGAGCAAACTTTGTTTTGACATTGCTCACTATACTGCCCAACACAACATACGCTAATGAGTGATAATGATCTTTTTAAATAGTGGAACATGGTGAGATATCTTGGCCAAACATATAGATAAAGTTTGCTCCATTTTTTGCCAAATAATACAACCACAATGACCTTTAGTTAATGATTTATAATACTTATGGTTGGAAAAAGCATATCAGGAAAACACTTCTCTATCCAAAGTATATACATACTGCAAATAAAAAGACATGCATGGATATGAAGAGAAGATAATGGTTTTTGTGTACATTACATCTACCACTTAAAACATGACTCAATATGGTAAAGATGGGGATTCCAGATCCATATTATTGTATTTTGCTTCAAACAACTTTTCTTTACACTTTCAGTGTAGCAGTTAACAATATTTTCCAAAAAATGTTAAAGTAAAGGGTGTGACTTTGAAATAAAAAAAGCTGTGATAATCCACTGGGCTAAGCCTTGGAGCAACTCATGTTTTAAGTTAAATCTGCTTCTTTTTAGGATAAAAACCCTTTTATGTTTACATTTCAAAGCTTCAAAAAACTGAAAAATAGCAAGGTATCTTTTACATCACTAAACTAAACACACAATTGTATACTTTAGGACACATTGTGTATGAGAAGCAATCTATGATTTTTTTTTCCCGCTATCTTTGTGAAGAAATTTTGCAATTACAAAAGCTAATGTGTGGCATTAGCTCAACAATTCATATCCCATCCGGCACTTAGTCATGTAACAAATTTTGGCCAGGTCCAATTGCCCAGTCAGTTGGCTTCTATCACAAAATTATAAAAGAAAAATTGCTTAGCACATTTGGAAGTGGTTACACCAGGGGCGCTTCGCCAATGAGGCGAGTTGAGGGTGTCGCCTCAGGCAGCAGCGCCCCACTAGGTACCAGGGGCGGCAAAAATGCTGCTCCTAGTACTTTAAGAGCCTAATTTCCGGTTTTCAAACCGGAAATTTGGCTCTTCTAGCGCAGAGAGTGCAGTTAGGCTCTCTGCGCTAGCGTACTGGTCTTCTCTGCCACCCTCGTGGACCCCCCTGGACCCCCACAGGCGCAAAAAGGTAAGTGCACGGGGGGGAGGGGCGGCAGCAACTGCTGCTGCCTCAGGCGGCAGAGGGGCCAGGATCGCCCCTGGGTTACAGCGATTACAAAGTGGGGGCTCATTTATCAATGCGAATCTGCATTTGGGCAGTAACCCATGGCAACCTGCAGCTGATTGAAAAAAAAATAATTTCTAATTGTTTGCTATGGGTTACTACCAAGTCTCAATGAACAATGGCTTAAAGGCTGTTGGCATGGTAGTTGGAAGGATTATTCAATTACGTCTATGAAGGTTTTCATTCATCCAGGTCATAGTATATCTAATATCTAGTAGAAATAAATCTTGAGCAACTGGACTTGCAGATTAATCATTCTTGACCTTTTACTATTCATCCCGGCAGCTTTAGCTAAACGGAAGAAACTGCTTGAATGAGTATTAAAACATTGCCAATGATTACTCAGCAAGTCCAATTGCTCTACTAGATAATATTAAAAAAAATTAGCCTGTGAATATGGCAGGACTGGAAAAAGGAAATATTTGAAAAAAAAAAAAAATAGAATTAATTGTTTAAAATAAATTCTATTGGAGATAGTCTCCCTGTAATTTGCAGTTTTCTGGATAACAGGTTTCCAAGTAGAGGATCCCATACTTACAGCATCATGCTAAACCTAGCAACCATTGAAGTGACTTCAATATCATTAAAGACGGTGGTCAGTAGTGAGAGGACGAAATATTCGTGAAACACATTGAAGTCAATGGGCGTCAAAATAATTGACATGCGTCAATTTTGATGCGCGCAACAATTGTGATTTTTCACGACTTGTCTCCACAGTTTTGTGAAACGCAGAGATTCATTGCGAATTAGTGTCTGGCGAATTTATTTATCCATTACTAGTGGTCAGACAAGTGAACAAAGAGGAGCATGAGTATAAGAACATTAGTAGTATAGCCAAAATTAATCTAATACAGTAATGTCCTGTGAGTTTGCTGGAAAACTGAACGTAACACATTTCTGTTTCTCAAATATGAAAATTATAATTCAGATGTGGTTCAGTATTTGATTTTTTTCTAGTTATTTAGGGTATATAATGTTTACTTTTTGGATGATCGTCTGATCAATTCAAATAGTAAGTACATAGGTTATTAAAGGATCAATGCCAGTAATGAATGCCAGGTTAATATATGATGCAAAATTTTTCATGTTCACTTTATGACTGTTGTTATTTGAAATCTAAACAGCACTATGTTTGATAATTTTGCATTCAGGTCTATTTTGATAAAAAATAATTGGTGGTGTAGGGAGTAGCCGCGGGTGCATACCAGCTCACCTTCATGTTTCCTATGTTCTAATGCTTTAAAACCTAACTCTTTCTACATGTATTTTAACAACATTTATTAAATGTTATAAATACCAAATTTCTCTACAGAATCAATCTATGTGAGCTCTGCAATTAATCTTGTAGCTTTCTCTGTTTACTGTTCCAGTTGATGAGACGTAGCAACTGAACTCAAAGAGGTGATCTTCCCCTATTAACACAAAATGAGAAATTGTGGACTTTATTTGAACAACAGATTTTTGACAATTCAGTATATTAATCCAACATAATTCAATGAGATGTTATTTCTGACTATCAAAAAAATGAAAAACATAATATTATAAAACATGATAAAAAAAAGGTTTACTCAAACAACTACACCAAGGGGCAGATTTATTAAGGGTCGAATTTCGAAGTTAAAAATACTTCGAAATTCGAATTGAAATACTTCTACTTCGAATATCGAAGTCGAAGTTTTTTTCAGCGAATTCGGGTATCCTCTGGTCGTAGTAAAATTGTTCGATTGAACAATTAAATCCTTCGAATCGAACGATTCGAACGATTTCGTCGATCAATCAAATGATTTTACTTCGACTTCCAAAATCTTCAAAAAATGCTCTAGATAGGCTAACATAGCACTTAAGGCAGGTTTAATTTGGCGAAGTATTGAAATCTAAGTTTTTATAAATAGACAGTACTTTAGAATGGTCGAATATTCGAACGATTTTACTTTGAAACATATTCGAAGTTGTAGTATACTTTGATGATCCAAAAAATTACTTTGAATTTCAATTTTTTTACTTCGAAAATTCCCTCGAATTCACTTCGACCCTTGATAAATCTGCCCCCAAGAATGTCACAAAAACGCCAAACTCTAGTATTATAGCTGTACAAGAAATCATTTGTGTGCTTTTATTTTCCCTTTGTCCATTTTACATTGGTTTTTAGCTTAGAACATGTCATTAAGTTAAATAAAGTATTCTAATGTCCTTATGTTGGATGCAGTTATTCCTCTTTTACTAAATATGTTTTACTTTGCATTTGCTTTCCCTTAAAGGGGTTGTTCACCTTTGAGATAACTTTTAGTATGATGTAAAAAATTATATTCTGAGACAAATTGCAATTGGTTTTCATTTTTTATTATTTGTTTTTTATATTGTTTTTTTTGTGTTATTTCGCTTTTTATTCAGCAGCTCTTCGATTTGCATTTTAAGCATGCTGGTAACTAGGGTCCAAATTAACATAGCAACCATGCATTGATTTGACTGGCATATGAATAGGACAGGGCCTGTTGGTAATAAAAAGTAGATTAACAATACATTTGTAGCCTTACAGAGCATTTGCTTTTTAGAAGGGGGGTCAGCGACGCCCATTTGAAAGGTGCAAAGAGTCAGATAAAAAAGGCAAATAACTATTAAACTATAAAAAATAAATATTGAAAACTGATTGAAAAGTTGCTTAGACTTGGCCATTATAACAGAATCAAAGTTACCTTAAAGGCAAACCACCCCTTTAAAGAAAATTATATTCAGTAAGTAGATTATTTTGTTGTTAAACCAACTGTACATGAAAATGTCTTCCCTTGGAACAGAAGAGACAATGGCCTAGTTCTCAACGTGCACAATTTGATCCAACCAGTGGAGACCTTGCCTTCATGTTCATTGCAGACTTTTTGGGTATGTTATCATCTAAATTGCTTGGACCGACCAGAGATTGTCAAGAAAATTATGAGGATTATGATCCCTCTGTGAGAACATGGGAAACAAAGTATTTTAAAATGCCACAGACCCCAAAGTCCAGAATAAAGAAATTTTGATGGCGGTTAAAAGAGTGATGGGAGATATGTGTTAAACAAAATGGCAACTAGATTAAAATACTAGGGCGTTCTTTAAACCACTGCATGTTGACTATATATCCGTAATTTCTTTGGTGATTTTGGAGGAACAGACAATATTTTGAATGCCCAATAAATGAATAAGGGTTCTCTTTTATTTAGTCCTGTTTAGACATTCAATTATTTTAAGAAATTAGTTAATTAGATCTATAATCAAACTCTTTTTCGTTGGATATGACTAAATGTCAGGAGACGCAGGTTTTAAGCAGTCAGGCTTGCCACCATATGATGTATCACAGTGGGTTCGTTTAAATAGTAAGTTCCTTATACGGCTACTTACATTGAGGCAAGACAGAGATCATGACATATGACATAAGAAGCGATGAGCAAATAAATTCTGCTGGCACAAATTCACAGAGAATTTCCGCATTTCGCCGCGGACAAATAAATTTGCAAATCACCTCCGAAAATTCGTCGTCAATTTCCGATTTTCACAATTTTTTTTGTGAAAACATTCGAATTGCTTGATTTTTTGTGAAAACGTTCAAATTGCTTGATTTTTTTTCGTGAAAACATTTGAATGTCACGATTTTTTTCATGAAAACGTTAGAATTCTACGATTTTTTCGTGAACTTTCCGATTTCATGATTTTTGAAACGGGATAAATTGGCCCATCACTAGACATAAGGCAAATACAAGAGGTCCTCTGCACTCAACCCATTATCAATATATTTAAGACAGAGACATTTTGTGCATACTGCTACTAAAAAATGCCTTACCCTTTAAACAACACAGGGATTGTTTGTCCATATATTGCAATATATTTAAGCTGGCCAACTACATCAAAGTCATCCCATATCTGGCCAGTCCTATGCTCAATTTTCATCTGATTCATTAAGAATTCTATTGCTTCATTATACATTTTACAAAGGGACTAGGTTTTACCTGCAACTTACTTGCTGCTCTCAAAGTAAAACTCCCAAACTTGGCTGCCCTTTTATTAGACACCAGTGGGATCATCTGTCTATAGCTGGGAAGGGTGGGAGCAACCAGTGCCGGTCTTAGGCCGATTGGACCGATTGGGCGCAATTGGGCCCCGCACCAATGGGGGCCCCGCACCACCCCCATTCATTTTTCCACATGGAACTGTCCAAGTGAATATATATGTACCTGCGCTGCGTACACGCACACCGCATTGGACGCATGATGACGCATGATGACGCAAAGTGGGACCGTGATGCGTTACCTATACAAGGCGCCGCTGAGTCAGGAATGACTGACCGGCAGTCACAGAAAGTTGGCAACATACATCAGGCACCAGCTGCGCTGGTCAAACTGCCTCAGCCTCGTAATAGCCTGGCTGCACCACCCAACACCAGCCGTTTTGGATATTTGGTTCTTGATCAGCTCCTCTCTCCCTCCAGTAGGTATGTGCTGCACCAGAGCCTCCCTCCATATAACTTCAAGTAGTAAGTCAGGGATGGTCACAGACTCCCAGTCAGTGATTTCTTACCCTACCTCACCTCCCAGTCACACTCCTGGCCTGCTACAGCAACAGACAGGTTAATTGTTTGATAATGTAGATGATTTCTGGTCTGATACTTCCCTCCCACCTAAATGTGCAATAATTAATCACAGTTTTAGTTTCATTACATTTTTTGCGCTTTTGTTTTGTTTTATGCCTTATGTTTTTATTTTAGGCCTTTTTTTTTTCTAGTGCCTTTTCTTTCTAGTTTTCATAAATTCATTATGCATTAAGGGGTTATTGGCTATTTTGGCAATTATTCTACTGGCAAGTCTGAGTTTAATGGAATGCTCATTGGCCAGTTCTGCAGTGATTTAACTGGCATGTCTCAGTTATTGCTAATTGACATTTTTGCTGTAGGTCTTGGTTTTTTAATGATATTTATGGTCATAGTATTTGGCGGCGGGGGGGTAAATTTGGTGCTGCTCTATGTGTGGTAGTTAGCGACTGCCATACTGTTAAATTTTGGGAGGTATGCTGACTACCAATCTGCCACAACTACTTTCCTATTGTGTGTGTAACTGTAATGGTACGGTGATGGTATTGAATAGAAAATCAAGGCAAATCTGTCAAGTGAGGAAAGGTGGATGATTTCAAGGTGAGAGTGGGTGAAATGTGACCAAAGGAAAGTTTAAAAAAGAAAGTGTAAGAAAGAAAAAATATCACATATACAAAGGAAAAGTAAGAGAAGCACAAAAGAGCTGAAATTCTGGAAAAAGATTATTAAAAAATGACATAGTGGAAGAAAGCAGGAGAGAAAAAACTGAGAAAATAGAGGGAGAATCAGAAAAGCAGATCTTATGGAGTAAGAACAACAAAAGAGAAAGTGAGCAACATTTTGCACCTGATATTTTATGTCTATCTGTACTATATATGATTGAGGACCTGTGCCCTGTGTTGCTTATGCAACATAGAAATGCTCTTTTGGCAGTGCAGCAGTGGTAATTGGTATAGCTATGTTTTATATAATCTGACAGCATTGTGTTTCCCAGTAGTAACTGCTCTGTGTATAATATATTTGGTTGTCTAGTACAGACCGAATTTCCTTGTATAACTATTATTTGCCTTTTTATGTAGCAGGGGCTGTCACTGTCTGTCATGAAAACCAGATTAAAGGGGTAGGTCATCGCTAAATTAAATTTGTTATAGAATGGCCAATTCCAAACAACTTTTCAATTGGACTTCATCATTTTTTTTTTTAAAGTTTTTGAATTATTTGCATTTTTTTTCTTCTGACTCTTTCCAACTTTCAAAACAGGGGTCACTGACCCCATTAAAAAAGGCCTTGTCATATTCATATTCCAGTCTTATTCAAATCAGTGCATGAAATTGCAAACTGGTGAGCTGCTGAAATAAAAGATAAATAACTCAAAAACTACAAATAATCAAAAATTAAAACCAATTGCAAATGATCTCCGAATATCACTCTACAATACATCATACTAAAGGTTAACTCAAAGTTGAGCTACCACTGTAAAGGAACAGTAACATCACAAAATGATTTTTTGTATAAAATATTGTGTTTGCATGAAGTAGTTTTGGGGAAAATTTTACTTTCCTTTAGGTAAAATACAGAGAATTTAATATATCCAGAAGGCTCAAGACCTGCGGTTTTCCAGATAACCGCTCTTTCTTTCATTTGGATCATAATACATAAAGTCTACTAGAAAATGTTACTGGCTCTTTAAATCTGGGGGGCCTCACCAAAGTTGCTCCAATTGGGCACCACGGTTGGTAAGACCGGCCCTGGGAGCTACAACATGGAGCTGGTCACTGCTCTTGTAGAACTATAACAAACAAGGGAAATTTGTGCTCACCACTAATTTTTAAAACCATTAGGCGGGGGTGCAATGAGGCTGTGACCAAAAAATACATATAGACAAATACAAGAGGTCAACCAAGTTTGGGAGTTTTACTTTGAAAGCAGCAAGTAAGTTGCAGGTAAAACTTAGTCCCTGTGTAAAATGTATAATGAAGCAATAGAATTCTTAATGAATCAGATGAAAATTAAGCGTAGGACTGGCCAGATATGGGATGACTTTGACGTAGTTGGCCAGCTTAAATATATTGCAATATATGGACAAACAATCCCTGTTTTGATTTAATGGTAAGGCATATTTCAGTAGCAGTATGCACAAAATGTCGCTGTCTTAAATATATTGATAATGGGTTGAGTGCAGAGGACTCTTGTATTTGTCTATATGTATTTTGTGGTCACACCCTCATTGCATCCCGCCTAATTACGGAGACCTGGAGCTGCCCCTTGATTGCTCTTCAGTGCTCTTCAGGAGTATCAAGGGGTAGAAGAGCTTTTTAACGACTGCCCAGGGATATGGTACATGACATTCTACTTGATGATAACTGTTACAAAAAAAAAAAAAAAATCCAGGAATTTATAATTCTTAATTTTTGAGTTAACAGGTGACGATATAATGGATCCCATAATACTTGTGTTTTATACCACCCCACTGTCCAACCTTCCTTATTAACCCCATCTTATTACAATTTATTCTCTGCTACAGAACAAGTTGAACTTTAGCCACAGAAGCTTGCATGGACAATATACTGCGAAGCAGGTGTAAGGTTATAACAGGTAAAGGTTTGTGCAGTTCCAGGAACCCATAGGACATGGGGTGTGAATGCAAACCTCTAATTTGTTGTTATGGGATACTTGAGTTACATCCACTACTGCATCCAACTGTTTCCACCAAGCCAGGAGAACAAAAAGATAGAAGAGAAAGTGAGCTGGATCATGTAACTTTCTAAAACACGATTAAAAGATAATTTTTTTTCCCTAGGTTCCCAAAAATAAAGCAATAGATTACCTGTTATACTAAACCTACACTGTTAAGGGCAGAGACACACGCTGTAATTTGGTAATTAGTCACCTGGCGACTAATCTCCTCTTTTTTGGGGCGTCAAATCTCCCCGAACTGCCTTCCCTGCACTCGGATCGCTTCATTTTCCCAAGTCTCCTGAAGTTTCTTCCGGTGACTTTGGAAAACAAATCGCTCCGAGTTCCATCCTGCCGTTGATTTTCATTCTAGCCAGTGGGATGGCAGGGGAGGCATTTTGCGGAGATTAGTCGCCCTGAAGAAGGGGAGGTTTGTCGCCAGGCGACTAATCTCCCAGAATTGCAGTGTGTCTCTGCCCTTACTGTTTACTTACCTTTATCTGTTTATTTACACACAAAGTTAGCTTTCCTTTTATTCATCACAAATTTCAAATCAACGGTCATCAGTGAATAATACATTTATTTACATATTAAAACAAATGTGGCATTTTAAAATGTACTATGGAAGTGAAAAACATACACACCAAACATCATGATATAAGTGCCAAAATATTAATAAACTAAATGGGAACTATATTTATGTGTATACTATGTATTGTATGTAACTGTCTGTTTGAAGTGGTGCATATGAATGTAAGACATTTCCTCAAGATGGCAGTACAGTATAAGTTTACCCACTACATTATCTATATAACTTTTTTCCTTTGCACGAGAATCTGCAGGAGTCACTCTCTTCTTTTTTAATAGACACATATGTATTAATATTACTATTATGTATTTATAAAGCACCAAGCATCTTTTGATGGACCCAAAAACATGAAATGTATTCATATACAGAGAGCTCAATTCCCCTTCCCTCAAACATCCAATAGATAATTACTAAACATTGCAATGTACTGCCCTGTGGCAACCCATAGTTAAAAACACACATAAACATAGCCAAAAAAATGTAAAAAATAATATATATATATATATATATATAGACAAATACCTTGTTTGTTATATATATATATATATATATATATATATATATATATATATATATATACTACCACCTTGTGGTATAAAATGAGAAGTGCAGCCTACATTAAGGGCAATTAGAAAATACATTACAAGTAGCATATACTGTATGGGGCAGATTTATCAAGGGTCGAATTCCGAGAGTTAAAAAACCCTCAAATTCGACCCTCGAAGTAAAATCCTTCTAATTCGATATTTTAGCGCAAAAGTTTTGATAGAACTTTTCTAGGTTTTTTTTTGATCGAATAAAAATCGTTCGATCGAACGATAAAATCCTTCGAATCGAACGATTCAAACGATTTTAAGCGATTGATCGAATGATTTTTATTCGATCAAAAAGGTTCTGGAAGGTCCCCATAGGCTAACATTGCACTTCGGTAGCTTTAATGTGGCAAAGTCTGAAGTCGAAGTTTTTTTTAAAGAGACAGTACTTAGATTATCGAATGGTCGAATAGTTAAACGATTTTTACTTTGAATAGTTGGAAATGTGAATATTTTTTCATTCGAACTATTCACTCGAGCTTAGTAAGTCTGCCCCTATGTGTGACCTTGCCTTGTGTGTAAGTACAACTCCTCACACGTGCCAAAATGGCATTTTATCAATAAGAGATTTTCTAGTGCCACATATTACTAGAAAAGTATGAAAAGTCTATAACGCCCATTTACATCCACTAAGCAATGTTGTGGTTGTGCAAAGTTAGCTGCAATCATTGTCATTCATTAAAGGTATTTGTGTGCTTGCCACCACTCACTCATTCATCCGTAATTTGGGTCTTCATGCCTTCTGTCTACTAGAAATAAATTTACACATTAAATAAACCCAATAGGCTGGTTTTGCTTCCAATAAGGATTAATTATATCTTAGTTTGGATCAAGTACAAGCTACTGTTTTAATATTCCAGAGAAAAAAAAAATTTGGATTATTTGGATAAAATGGAGTGTATGGGAGACAGCCATTCGGTAATTCAGAGCTTTCTGGATATCGGGTTTCCGGATAAGGGATCCTATAGCTGTACCAGAAAGAGTTCTGAACATCGCACCATCCAATTAATAAATTAAGAATATTATTAGTGAAGTGAAGAAAATACCACTAAACATTTCTATCTGTTAATGTGAAAATTCATTGTCATAAATAACGTGTGTATCATGGAAAAACCTTTGTTTGTTGTTTGTTCAATAACTTGTGTGTTTGAAATTCATGTTTGTGAGAAATTCATTAAATATATACTTTTTGAGACAGTTGATCAATTTATAAAGTGCTCTGGTCACATATGTTCACAATGCACTGATATCCAATTGCTGAGTGGACTTTACTTAAAACTTAACATTTAATTACTTTATTTAAAACAAGAGGATTTCATGTGGGATCATTAATTAGGTTAAAAACAATTAAAAAGTACTCAATGTATATCGATCAGGTATATAGTATCTGGGATGTTCATGGTGCAACACTGTTAGTACACTGACCCCACCGTGATCTTACATCCCTCTTAAAAAAATTTGGTGTATGCAAAGAAAAACGGTCGGAAGATTGCGGTGTGGTGGTATCAAACAAAACCTCGGTGGTGAAAAGTACAATTTAGTAATAAAAAAAGATCAGACATACTGTACGTGTAATGCAGTTGCTTAGTCTGTCTATAATCTTGGCATATAAGGCAAAAAATGAGCCAATAAAAGCGAGTGGAAGATGGACCACTGACAGTACGTGCACCAACTTTCATATAAGTCGGCTGATTTAAGATGACTCAAATAACTTTCACAGGGGAACACTAAAGCTTCAATCACTCCAGGGTTCCAACAGCAGCCTGTGTCAATACACAGCACATTTGTGGTGAACCCTTTAATTGCCACAGAACTGAGGGATGTTCTGCTACACTTCCAGGTCTTCAAGTGGAGAATCGGCTTTTTTAAAGCCTCTCCCTCACAACCCACTCATTCCCCTGCCCCTAGGCAATGAGCAGAGTGGGGGAATGAGTGGCCCCTGGGGTGAGAATGCTTCGGGGGCCCCTACACTGCAGCAGGCATGAGGAAACTGCGTGTCTGCTGCTGCCTCTACTTTCTGTCTCTGACCCAGATCCTGCAGGGTCGTTCCTGCACACTCCTCTTCGTGCCTGATGTCTCCTCATCCTCCAGATGGATTTTCAGCCTGCACACCCCAGGTTAGTGTCACACAATCACACACTTTTTCCACTAATACACACTTGCTTTTACATTTACAAAGACATTTTTGGGGGATTGGGGGTTTCCACACATTCACAGCACTCGCACCTACTTGCACACACGCACACAATATGCATTTTACCAAGTGCGCGCACACTAAGGGGCTGATTTATCAAAGCCAAAGTCAGATGGTGAAGGATAAAAACGTTCATTTTATTTTTCATTATTAAGAACCAAGGCCTGACGTGTTTTGTGTCTATCAAGGACCATTGGAGTAACTAGATATCACTGGGCCCCACAGCAAATTATTTTTCAGGCCCGCAAAATGTTTAGCGATTGACTTGTTTTACCAATATTTATTGAAACTATGTATGAATTAGGGCTCATAGGGCCCCTATACTTCCTGGGCCCCCTTGCAGGGTCTGCTTCCTCTATAGTTACACCCCTGCCAAGGACACTTAGTCATAGTAGATACGAAATGTTTCAGGCCTTAGTTCTTAACTATGGAAAATAAAATGTACGTTTTTAACCTTAACCATCTGACTTCGGCTCTTCTACTTGCTGTGGTCAAGGCTTGTGCAGCCTCTTTTGATGTTTCCTAGTATTTGCTCCCTCTGCTGAAGGTCTGGAGCATGTGCAGCCGGGCCCACCGTATTCAATGGTAAGCTCCTTTAATGTATCCAATGTACTTCATACACTGGTTCCTTATTTTTATATTACTGCTTTATCAAAGGTCTAATGTTAGATTTTTTTTTTTAGTGATGGGCGAATTTGGAGCATTTTGCTTTGGCGAAAAATTCCCAAATTTCCCGTATAACGGTGAAAAATTAGCGAAACGGCGCCGGCATCTCGTTTGACGCCGGAATCCGTTTTTAACGCCAGCGTCCATTTTTTTGACGCTGACGAATTTTCGCTGCATTTCGCAAGTTTATTCGCCAGGGCCGAATCGCGAGAATTCGCAGAGAATTTGCGCCTGGCGAATAAATTCGCCCATCACTTGAATGAACTCGAATGACCTTGAAAACTGGAATGTTATTTTATTTAAGAAAAAGCTCTAACTTCTAAAATTCAAATGTTAAATAACTCTGTCAGGTAGGCTATTGACTTCAAATAGGTCAGCGAACCTCTGCCATTGACTTCTACATGAACTCAGCAGGTTTAAGTTGGTGACCTATAGAATTCGATTTACTTCCAGAGTAGGGGGACGATAAATTTGAAATTTGAGTTTGTGGTTTTAAACTCCAAATTGTGTTCACCAAAAAAAAAACAACTCAAAAATCTTTACGATTCGAACCTTAGTAAATCTTCCCCTAATACCCACTTTCACAAATTTTCTGGCTTTTTTTTTTTTTTTTACCGTATCATGTTTTTTTGCCTGAAAAAAAGTTTTATTGCTATTGTGAATAGCACATTAGCTAACCTCAGTGCGCAATGCCTTTTGTATGTTATTTTCCAATTTTTGGATTCGTCAGAATGTGTACTTTCAGAAAATATATGATTTTCTAGTGTTCTCCCTACATTTAGGGAGTCTTCTTGGCACATAATATACATACCGGGAGCTTATATTGCAGTACCCATTTAGGATTTGGTAGAATGTGAACGTTCAGAAAATATATGGTTTGAGGTTGATTATTTACTTATTAATTTGCCTTTTTACCCCACGGGCAGTATTTATTATAGTAGTAGAAATATATGCTATGAAATGTGTATGGATTGACTTCATGTTGGAGACTCTAAGCACCAGATATTTAGGGGCAAATTCACTAAGCCGCGAAGCGCCGAACGCTAGCGTTAATTCGCTAGCGTTTGGCATTTTCGCTACTGCGCAAATTCACTAACGAACGCTGGCGTAGTTTCGCTAGTGTTACTTCGCAACCTTACGCCAGGCAAATTTTCGCTAGCGACGAAACTACGCAAATTCACTAACTTGCGCAGTGTACTGAACGCTACCTTTTACGCTAGACTTCCTTCGCCACCTCAGACCTGGCGAAGCGCAATAGAGTAGATAGGGATTGTTTAAAAAAAAGTCAATTTTTTTTCTAAGTCCCAAAAAACGCTGGCGTTTTCTACATGATGGCTGATAGGCTGAAAAAGATCGAAAATTTTTTGGGGCTCCCCTTCCTCCCCCCTACATTTCCTGACTCATGGCAACTTACCTAGACAGTGGGCACATGTGTAGGGCAAAATAAAATTTTTATTTGCTGATTTGAAGGTTTTCTAGGCATTTGTAGTGCAGATACGTGTTCCTCCATTGAAATTTAAATTTCGCGCCGTATGCAAATTAGCCTTCGCTAGCGTAACTTCGCTTTATATAGCGAATCAACGCTAGCGCAACTCCGCAACCTTACGCTACCCCTGTGCGCAACTTCGCATTTTAGTGAATTTGCGGAGCCCTGGCGAAACTACGCCTGCCGAAGTGCGGCGAAGTGCGGCGAAGTTGCGCCTGGCGCAACTTCGCATCTTAGTGAATTTGCCCCCATGAGCGCTAAATCTTGCTCCAGAAGTGGTAATACACAAAAAAACTCCTGCAGATTTAGAAAGCTCACGTTCTCCTGACAAAAAGATGTCTAACAGTAGAATATTATCTAAGCTTTTGAGAGAAAATGTAATTTTGATATGATATGTAAAAACATTTTGGAAGTAGGAGAATTTTCCTATACATGTACAATACACCTAAAATAACTTGTATTGTTAACATATATCTGTTATTTTAACATTAGATCAAGATATAAGCTATTTTAGTATATACTGAACTTGATGGCTTTTAAGTAGCTATTAGTAGCTTCAAATTTATTTCAGAAAAGCACTGGGACACAGTTTAACAATACAGTACAATAAAAATATCAATAACCTAAGTTTTCCGTATTTGAGTTCAGTAATTGTTTAAAAAAAGTTACTAGAGAGAAGAAATCAAGAATTACTGAGTTTTGAATAAGATTTTGGAACTTTATAAATACTGGTTATTAATAATATGTTTATAACAGTCCATCAAACAGATACCATTCTACTGTATATACAAAGGTTCGCAAATACATGGCAATGTTGAATCGTGCTGCTAACTGATACTGTGGTGTAACACCGTCCTTGGTAAAGCTTATCTAAGCAATTGAACTACCTGATGACAAGTCAGGAAACAGAAAGTTCAAAGAGAGAACTAGCTCAGTATCAAATAAATGTTGTCTGTGTTCTACTTCTTCCACTTGGTTTCCATTGGCCTTCCCTTCCTGTGGCTCAAACCTTGTCTGTCTCCAAATAATGCCTAGATCTTTAATGACAGTACATGGCATCTTGTATATGACAGCTGAAACACTGCACTGATATTGCCATTTCCCAAACGATATTGTTTAAATAAAAAAAGTCTTTATACTAAGCTGATTCCATTTTCCAGTCTAACATAAGACAAAGTATTGTAACCCAGCATATATATATTTTTTGTACATTTTTATATTTTTTTTATACATATTTGTCATGTGGTCTGAAACTGTAAAAGATCCCTTACCCAAAGAAAAGCTGTCTCCCAAGTATTTAGCGTAACAGGTGCTATGGCTATGTTTTAAGGTGCGCGGGAGGAAAGTTAAGCAAAGACTAAGAAAACATGCAGACTCCATGCAGAACCAAATAAAGGTCCCAGCGTGGCATGTCAGCAGTATTAACTGCACTTCTTCAGTATGTATTTGAACAATTTATACTAGTGTCCTCTTCAGCGCCACTGTTATTGTGTATGTGCAACTCCTAGCACTTCCCAAAAGCTATAGGCTGTTAGTGGGATGCTAGAGCTGAGCTGGAGAGCAGCAGGCTTGATATATATGCCTGAAGCATGTTCCACATTTATGAATCACTCATAACAAGAAAGTATATATCCCAAAGAGACTGTAAAGCTAATGGGTAAAGTTAGTTACACAGAGATAAAAAGTGGTTTGGAGTATTTATGGGACAAGTCCAAATTAATAGACATCCCGTGATAAGGATTAGTTCTCATACTTGATATTATCATAAATAAGGAGAAAGTCTAAAGGGTTACATTACATGGATATGCATGGCAGCCATCAGGGGGGGACAGTTGTAGGGGGCCCTACAACTAAGGGGGCCCTGCCATGGCACACTTACTTGATTAGCCGTACCCCCCATCTTTCTGAGAGCTGCTGACTTCGGGAAGGTATGGATGTTAAAGGGGCCCTGGCCACCAATTTTCTTATAATATGGGGGTGGGGGCCCTGGCCACCAATTTTAGCCACCAATTTTTTTTTCTCATTTGGGGTCCTAGCCACCAATATTTTGTAATGGGGGCCCTGGCCACAAATGTTTTTTTTATGGGGGGTCCTGACCACCAATAGCTTTTTACTTTTTATTAACATGTGGGAACCCTAGCCACCAATATTTTTTTTGTTTTTTTTACTGCGTGGTGGGGGGTGGACCTGTGGGGTGGGGAGGGTGGACCTGTAAGTGGGGCTTGCGGTGGGGGCCCAGGAAATTTTGTCGTATGGGGCCCTGTGATTTCTGATGGCGGTCCTGTGGATATGGTTTACTTAAAACGATCATCCCAAAATGTAGTAACAGTTATAAGTGTTAGAGAGAAAGTTCAAGAAATGTAATGCTTAGGGGAAGCTCAATTATTAGTGAGAAGGCTTAGTAGAATGACTTATTAAGGGAGAATGTCCAGGGAAGGGAATTTTAGTGGTAAGAAATAGCTATTATTATTGGCATGTATTTATTGAGCAACAGCATATTCCGCAGCGTTGTAAATTAAATGTTTTTATACAAAGAACATACAGAATTACATACATAGCGACAAGTACCTATACAAAAGGTGAAGAAGGTCCTGCGCAAAAGAGCTTAGAGTCAAAAAGGGGAGGTAGACACAAGGTGTGGGAGTGGGCAAGATCAGAAATAAGCACGGTGAGAGAAGTAGCATATGGTATTGCATTTGGTAACTAAACTGAAAGGGTAGAAGAATTCCAGAGAAGGGGTGCAACTCTTGTATAGTCTTGAATGTGAGCATGTGGGGAGGTAATGAGAAAAGGGTTGAAGAGCATAGTAAGTGGTTGGGTATCTAGAGATAAGTTCAGAGATGTACGGTGGAGCAGAGTTTTGAACTGCTTTGAATGGCAGGGTCATTCATTTGAATTTTATTCTGAAATGTAGTGGAAGTCAGTGCAGATATTAGCAGAGTGGCATGCCAGGGGAGGAGCGGTTGCTGAAGTGTATAAGCATGGCAGCAGTATTTATTATAGACTGGAGGGGTGGCCATCTCTGCAGGGGAAGGCCAGTAAATAAAGACTTACAGTAGTTCAGACATCATATTATGAGAGAGTGAATAAGAATTTCGGCACCATTCTGGGATGATAACTGATGGTATTTTGGATATGGTCTGTGTGTGAAAATGACATGATTTAATAAGTGACTGGATATGTGGAGGGAAGGACAGGGAATCTAATATAACCCCAAGGCACTGGGCCTGGGGAGCTAAGAAAGAAATACAGGCAATGAAATTCCAGTGTAAGTGATTATATGCGAGAATGTCCAGTTGTAAGAATTAGTTACACAGAAAAGTCCAGGGGGGATGGTAGGTAAGCAGGGAAGAATCAAAGGCAATGGATTACCAGCAGTAATAAAGAAAAATGGTGAGGGTGAAAGTACAAAAGGCATGTTTTTTGCCCCACCATCATTGCCTGTGGGTACAGGACCTTGCTAACATGAATAAAGCACAAAGACCTGAAGACAATGATGCCAGTGTTTGGCAGTGCTGTATTTATGAGGGGCTGATGGAGGAAGCAAGTAAATGTAATGAAATCCAAGTTGTGAGATTTGTTAGGGAGATATTTTAATCGTTCTTTCTATACATTTCTGTGTTATTCTTAACAAAAAACACTTTTTCTCTTGCTGTTTCCAGGGTTTACAGCCATTATTCTGCCATCCTACTGTCTACTGTATATGCTATTCTGCAAAGCTTAGTGCTATTACGGCAGATTTATCTTGTTTTTCTCAACTGTAATCACCTCTTAATGCTATCAATTGGCAAATCAAAAGTAAGAATTCAAAAAGGCATATTTACCTAACACAAATATATTTTTTTTATTTTGATATGCATATGAAACTTGAAGAAATAAAAGTTTATAATATAAATTGGCTCTCACAAAGTTTAACACAATAAGAGCTTTGATCTCTAGCTAGAAGCCATACAAGTTATGCACATTATGTGCTAGGACAGATGAATAGGTGCTAAAGGGAATCCTAAGAGTTCTGTTATGCACAGGTATGCAGGACTCAGAAGGAAGTATTATCAAGGGACTAGTGATTGGCGAATTTGTCCCATTTCCCTTCGCCGAAAAATAGCAAATTTACCGCAAAACAGTGAAAAATTTGTAGTCAATGGGCGTCAAAAATTATTTTGATGCGTTTTAATTTTGACGCCAGCAACAATTTTTATATGCACGCCTATTTTGTCCAAATGCATTAAAGTCAATGGAAATCTGAATAATTTTGACGCATGGCAATTTGTATGCACGTGACTATTCTGACGCACGTCACATTTTTCAAAAGATCAAACAGATTTTGTTATATTCAATTTTGAAATCTGACATGGGGCTAGACATATTGTCAGTTTCCCAGCTGCCTCCAGTCATGTGACTTGTGCTCTGATAAACTTCAGTCACTCTTTACTGCTGTACTGCAAGTTGGAGTGATATCACCCCCTCCCTTTTCCCCCCAGCTGCCTAACAACAGAACAATGGGAAGGTAACCAGATAACAGCTCCCTAACACAAGATAACGGCTGCCTGGTAGATCTAAGAACAGCACTAAATAATAAAAGCCAAGTCCCACTGTGACCTAAAGTGCAGGCACAAGTCACATGACTTGCTGGCTGGGAAACTGGAATCCACTGGAATCAGTGGAGATTTAAATCTTAATTTATTAAACTACCCATAGTTTCATTAATCTATTACTGGTCTGTTCCTCACTTCCCAATGTGGGTGCGATGATATTGCCGACACTGCACCAACGTGGGCACAATGAATGATAAACTTTTATATGTGAAAAAACACTTGGTATGGTAGGTAATATATTTTTATGGCTATGCCTTTCAGTTATGCACAACTGTATTTGTACGCACGAGGCTTCACATTTTTGCAGGTTTAATTGCAATGGAAAGATTCGAACATAAGACAAACTGCACCTATGATAGTTGATTTACTGAAAACAAGGATAATCAAGAGAGAGAGAGAGCAGTTCAGCCTCTTGCAGGCAGCATCTTTTTTCTCTGCACTTTTTATTGTTCACTCTTGACACTCTCGATACTCACAGTGCAGTGGCTGTAAGGTCATTTGTTTCCCACAGCTTTACTGAACAGAGAACCATAAAAAAGGACAATGGTCTCTCAGATGGATGATGTGAATCTGGCTTTATGTTAACTAAGCCCCTGCCTTGACCTGCTTCACTTTCTTTCTAAGGGTTGTTGTTTGGAGGCTTCTTGTACACAGGCTCACAAGAAGATATTGTAAGGATCAATTGAGGAAATGATTTTGCTCTTGTTAACCTCAGTGGTACTGTATAAGCGAGTCTTCATTCGCCCTAATCTATTTTGAGCTGGGCAACTATTATAGAGGCAAGACACAACAGGGGTCTTTGTTTGCCAGGCTTTGCTAACCCAGCTTCCTGTTAATTGCCACATATGTAGTACTGTACATTCCCATATGTGACATAAGAATATTGTAGTGTCTTAATTATAGGGCAACACATTACTGTTAATTATAAGGCCTGGTATAAATGATACTGTATTGAGGCATAGAAATTCCAGTTGTTGGGTTTGGTGTATGGTGGTGTGTGCACGTGTATGTGGGGGGCAGTGTGGATATTCTACATTGACTTCATTTTATTATTTAATTGTGCAAATTAGGTTATAGTTCTTGTGAAGAATCATTTCATTTGAGACCTTGGTTGGTGATGTTTAATGTGAGACCTGTGCTGTTTCTGCATGTAGGCACTGCTGCTTTGTTACTATATCATAAACTGTAGTACTTACAGCGTAAGAGGGTATCTTAGCATTCTTATGATAGTAGGATTGGAGTTCTACAATTTTTGCCATTTCATGGTTCCAGATAACACTTCTAATTCTCACATTCTAATGGAGGCTTTAAAACTAGTTCTTACACTACTAGGACATTACTCAACGCAGTTTCAGTTCCCTCTAAACATTCAGAATGCCCCTAATTGACTTGGGTAGATACTGCAAGCAAGAAAGAATTTCTTGTCCGCAAGATGAAATAATGAGTCTACAATTCTCCTTTTAATAATAAAGGTACATCAATTTAACCCTTATATTTATGTATTTTTCCCTGTACAGCTTGACTCACCTCTTCAAGATTATGCATGATTTCCACGCTTTCCACTACGTGTGATGTAATTTTCACCCTCACTGCCGCAGCTCCGCCACCAGTTTACCTAGGTAATCTCTGGCAACTGGGGAGATTTTTTATTTTTCTTTAAAGGGCATGTAAACCCTCAACAAAATTTTGTGAACAGTCTGTTTGAAATCTTTAAATACAAGCTACTCTGGTTGTGAAGGTTATGAGTAAGGCTGCAGCATCCCCTAAATGATTTAGGATTCCTTCTCCTCCTCTAACCCACACAGCCCCCTCCCTCAGAAATTTGCTTTGGATGTTGGCTACTGAGCGTGCTCAGTTCTCCTCCAATCATATTACTACATACACCCTCCTGTTTATCCACCAATGAAGAGATGGCATTGCTGGTTCCAAGTGAAACTCTGCTCTTGCAGTCTGCCCCATTTTTTTTGTCTCCTAACCTCTTCTCCTGAGCTCAGCTTGAAATTTACAGAGAACATGTTCTCTTTCCAAATGTAAATGTCACTGCTGATGTATTAGAGGGAAGATGGCTGCTGGGTGAAAGCTGCTATTTGTTTAAGGAAAATGCAATGACAATGGTAAATGGAGGTTATATATGCCGTACAAATTATGATATTTGATTGGGGGAGATGTGCCCACCTAATATACATAGATACCTATATAAAAATATGGCCCTGGATCTGGATACCTACATTTATGTTTATGGCAACTCAGCTATGACCCTTTTCCCCAATATTTGCTCAGTCTAATTCCACTATCATCTCTGTGCTTCCCTTTATATACCCAGTGACCTATAAAGTTATTTCTATAACTTTCAAGTCTTTTGCTTCTAGACCTTCATAGGCATCAGTCCCTTTCCCAATTTAGATTTGGTTGTCTCTCTTTTTATTAAATGCTATTAATTTCTCCTGCCATAATCTTTCTTCCTGATTACCCTTTTCTACCATTTTACACATTTATTTATAAAAGTAGTGCTATGTCATGGGAACAATCCATTATATCTAGTTTTGGATTTTTCCAAGTCAGAGAACAGTAAACTTGTTAAAACTGTCAATAAATCATCTACAGGGTTGAACCAATATGCAGAACTCTCCGCATTTCTACTCCCAGTAGTAATTTGTTTAGCCATCAGCAGAATTATTGTACCTGCTGACAAACATATGGGTATGTGCTTCTAAAAGCAAAAATAAATGTAAATTGCCTTTTAAAGGGAATGTCAAAAAATACCTTTTTGCCTAATAAAAGAAAACATAATTCTAAGCAACTTTGCAATATACATTCATTACAGTTTTTCTATGTTGTTATTTGTATATGTAATACTATTGAAAGCAGTGTTTGTCCCTTTCTATTCTCATCCCTGGTGGCTCAGACTGTTGATTAGGGATGGGTGATTTTTTTTGCCTTGTTTCACCATGGAAATGACGCCCATAGACTTGTATGGCATTGTGCATCAAAAAAAAAAAATGACGTCCCCAAAAAAAATTCCGCTGCGCTTTCAAATTTATGGTGAAGCGAAATGGGTCAAATTCGCCCAAGCCAACTCTTGATACAATGCAAGTTGAGGCAGCTGATTAGCAGACCTGTCTTTGCAGGGGCAATGCAACTTTAAACATTGTTTAAAAAGTAACAACCTGGAGATAATTTAAAGGGATACTGTCATGGGAAAAAAAAAAAAAATTCAAAATGAATCAGTTAATAGTGCTGTTTCAGCAGAATTCTGCACTGAAATCCATTTCTCAAAAGAGCAAACAGATTTTTTTATATTCAATTTTGAAATCTGACATGGGGCAAGACATTTTGTCAATTTACCAGCTGCCCCAAGTCATGTGACTTGTGCTCTGATAAACTTCAATCACTCTTTACTGCTGTACTGCAAGTTGGAGTGATGTCACCCTGCTCCCTTTCCCCCCCCCCCCCAGCAGCCAAACAAAAGAACAATGGGAAGGTAACCAGATAGCAGCTCCCTAACACAAGATAACAGCTGCCTGGTAGATCTAAGAACAACACTCAATAGTAAAAACCCATGTCTCGCTGAGATACATTCAGTTACATTGAAAAGGAAAAACAGCAGCCTGCCAGAAAGCATTTCTCTCCTAAAGTGCAGGCACAAGTCACATGACCAGAGGCAGCTGGGAAATTGACAAAATGTCTAGCCCCATGTCAGATTTCAAAATTGAAAATAAAAAAATCTGTAATATTGAAGTGTAAAGTGTAATTTCTCACCTTCTAAAGCAGCTCTGGGAGGGGGGTCGTCAACCCTGTAACTGTTCTAAATTCATACATATAGTTGATACATTTCTTATCTTTGTCCCTGCTGAGCAGAATCCCTGAGTTTCATTACAGGCAGCTGTTAGAATTGATACAATAGTTGCTGATACTCCAGAGATGCTGCTGAGAAATGGATCAACTAAATGTTGCAAAATTGTAACAGTGTCAGAATCTGCACCTGAATTACTGAGCTGCCAGACTGAACGACCAGAGACAGGGACTTTAAACTTTAAACCCAGATTTTGAAAAAATGGTAAAAAAAAGTAATTGGAAAAAAGTCTTTATTTCTGGTGAACAATCTGAAAAAGACTGAACTGAAAAAAGTGTTGGAAGGTGAACAACCCCTTTAAAGTATTTCAATGTGCCTTGCATGGTCTCCTTGTGAATGTATCCAAATGACAGTTTGTGCTGATGCTGAGCAGTTTGTAGATAGAGTCCAGCAGAGAAAAGTAGTTTTGGGTGTGTATTTGTATTATTTTGCTGGACATGTGTGCAGACATTCCCATTCTTTGTTTAGCCACTAATGGTAAGATTACTATCAGTAGTGAAATATTAACAGAGCAGGATTATAGCCCCAGCTTCCAGGGGTCCCAGCCTCAGGAGCAGAAATCCTTGTACACTGTGGGGCTCATTTATCAACATTGGGCAAATTTGCCCATGGGCAGTTACCTATAGCAACCAATCAGTGATTAGCTTTTTAAAGCCAGCTGCAAGTAGAACAATGAATGCAGCAATCTGATTGGTTGCCATGGGTTACTGCCCATGGGCTAATTTGCCCAGTGTTGATAAATGACTGTATGTTTTGGGGGACGACACAAAACAAAAACGTTTGTGTGCATAAAAGAGGTAGTCTTTCTCAGTAAAATTAGCGGAATGAGGAGCATTAAATTATGAAAGGGCCCCATTTGATCTCAACCAACTCATCTATCCATCTATGTATTATATAAAGTTTGTCTCCAAATTCAACTTGCTTTGAAAACCAACACTGCTACTAAAACAAATCCTTTAGAGGGGGTTAATTTATTGTGACCCTCCTTTACAATATTGAAGGCTTGGTTGGGGACGGGGTACATGATGCACATCTGCATCACTAGCCTGAGCAGTTCAATCCACATACTCATAGCCCCAGAAGAACAAGAGGAAGTTCATACCTGGATGGTAAGTTTTTTGGGATTTATCTGTCAACTGGCACAGGGCTGCCATCTGCCTGTGTGTGAACTAATCAACCCCCTAGGAACGAATCAAACCGCAGACTCCAAAGATATGAGGCTGCCATGTTTACTACTGTTCCACAAAGACATTAGGGGCCATTTACTTACCATAGATGCACTTCCAAACTCAAATGTCATTTTCTAAAAATGACATTTGAAGCAAACGTTTGATTGATGATTTTCGGAGTGAGAACGGGTTGTGCACCCGATTCTTTTGGTGCAAATGTGCTATTGCAATTAACAGTGGGTGCTGTGGAAAACCTGAAGATGCCACTTGTTTTGAAGATGATAGTTACATAGTTACATAGTTAAATTGGGTTGAAAAAAGACAAAGTCCATCAAGTTCAACCCCTCCAAATGAAAACCCAGCATCCATACATACACCCCTCCCTACTTTTAATTAAATTCTATATACCCATATCTATACTATTGTGTAGATTTCAGTATGACAATAGCCTTTGATATTATGTCTGTCCAAAAAATCATCCAAGCCATTCTTAAAGGCATTAACTGAATCAGCATCACAACATCACCCGGCAGTGCATTCCACAACCTCACTGTCCTGACTGCGAAGAACCCCCTACGTTGCTTCAAATGAAAGTTCTTTTCTTCTAGTCTAAAGGGGAGGCCTCTGGTACGGTGATCCACTTTATGGGTAAAAAGGACCCCTGCTATTTGTCTATAATGTCCTCTAATGTACTTGTAAAGTGTAATCATGTCCACTCGCAAGCGCCTTTTTTCCAGAGAAAACAACCCCAACCTTGACAGTCTACCCTCATAATTTAAGTCTTCCCTCCCTCTATCCAATTTAGTTGCACTTAGTCTCTGCACTCTCTCCAGCTCATTTATATCCCTCTTAAGGACTGGAGTCCAAAACTGCACTGCATACTCCAGATGAGGCCTCACCAGGGACCTATAAAGAGGCATAATTATGTTTTCATCCCTTGAGTTAATGCCCTTTTTTATGCAAGACAGAACTTTATTTGATGGTAGCTCCAGGGTTCATCTGCATCAATAATCACAACAAACCTAAATTTGGAACAGGAGCAGGCAGTAGCATGGAATGCAAGTAGCGATGGGCAAAACGCATTGAAGTCAATGGGCATCAAAATCATTTTGACGTGTGTCAATTTCGACGCCCTCTGCAATTTTTAGACACGTGCCTATTTTGTCCAAATACTCAATGGGTGTCTGAATAATTTAGACGTGTAACAATTTTTATGAGTGTGACTATTCTGGCGCGCGGCCAATTTTTTTTTTTTGATTTTTCGTCTGTCAGTTTCGATGTATTCACCAGCGGCAAAATGTGGAAATTTGCTGCGAATTTGCACCTGCCGGATTTATTGCCCATCACTAAATGCAAGTGCAAGTAGTGCATGTTTATACAAGAACCTTTAAAGAGAAGAACTTATAGTGTAACTGACTGTGAGGATATATGATGGCCTGCAACTGCTATGCAGTAAGTAAATGACCCCCTATTTTCCCGAAAACCTAAAACCAATGCCATAGTGATTGCATTCTATGTGGATTATTCAGTATGATTAGACAAATGTGTAAGTCACCTGAAATTCAGAGCAGGGCACAAAAGTGAAGTTTAACAAAGACATTTAGTGAATTTACAGCTTACTAGGCAATTCAAAATGGTCAGGATGCGTTTGGGTTAACCTGACTTTCGTGTGTAATGTATGTGCACAACCGCATATCATTAGTGATACCTAGGGATGTAGCGAACGTCGGAAAAAAAGTTCGCGAACATATTCGCGAACTTGCGCAAAAATGCGAGCGGTTCGCGAACGGTTCGCGAACCCCATAGACTTCAATGGGAAGGCGAACTTTAACATCTAGAAAAGACATTTCTGGCCAGAAAAATGATTTTAAAGTTGTTTAAAGGGTGCAACGACCTGGACAGTGGCATGCCAGAGGGGGATCAAGGGCAAAAATGTATCTGAAAAATCTGCCTGTGTGTGCTTGGAAGAGATAGTGTAGGGGGAGAGCTGTTAGTGATTTCAGGGACAGATGATAGTAAGCTTGCTGGCTAGTAATCTGCTTGATACTGCTCTGTATTGGAGGGACAGAAGTCTGCAGGGATTTGAGGGACATTTTAGCTTAGGTAGCTTTGCTGGCTAGTAATCTACTGTTCTCTTTAAACAACTGCCATACGTTGACCTTGTAGGCATTGTTTGCCCAGTTTTTTTGGACGCAGCCACTGAAGCACAGTTGCCAGAAAAAATATGCCATATAAATGCTGAAAATAGTAATTTTTCGCCATACGTTGACCTTGTAGACATTGTTTGCCCAGTTTTTTTGGACGCAGCCACTGAAGCACAGTTGCCAGAAAAATTATGCCATATAAATGCTGAAAATATAAATTTTTTTGGTTGCAGCCACTGAAGCACAGAGGCCAGAAAAATTATGCCATATAAATGCAGAAAATATGCATTTTTTTGGTCGCAGCCACTGAAGCACAGTTGCCAGAATAATTATGCCATATAAATGCTGAAAATATAAATTTTTTTGGTTGCAGCCACTGAAGCACAGAGGCCAGAAAAATTATGCCATATAAATGCAGAAAATATGCATTTTTTTGGTCGCAGCCACTGAAGCACAGTTGCCAGAAAAAATATGCCATATAAATGCTGAAAATAGTCATTTTTTGCCATATACGTTGAGTCAACGTATGGCAAAAAATTACTATTTTCAGCATTTATATGGCATATTTTTTCTGGCCTCTGTGCTTCAGTGGCTGCGGCCAAAAAAACTGGGCAAACAATGCCTACAAGGTCAACGTCGTTGACCTTGTAGGCATTGTTTGCCCAGTTTTTTTGGCCGCAGCCACTGAAGCACAGAGGCCAGAAAAAATATGCCATATAAATGCTGAAAATAGTAATTTTTTTGGTCGCAGCCACTGAAGCACAGTTGCCAGAAAAATTATGCCATATAAATGCTGAAAATATAAATTTTTTTGGTTGCAGCCACTGAAGCACAGAGGCCAGAAAAATTATGCCATATAAATGCTGAAAATATAAATTTTTTTGGTTGCAGCCACTGAAGCACAGAGGCCAGAAAAATTATGCCATATAAATGCAGAAAATATGCATTTTTTTGGTCGCAGCCACTGAAGCACAGTTGCCAGAAAAATTATGCCATATAAATGCAGAAAATATGCATTTTTTTGGACGCAGCCACTGAAGCACAGTTGCCAGAAAAAATATGCCATATAAATGCTGAAAATAGTCATTTTTTGCCATACGTTGACCTTGTAGACATTGTTTGCCCAGTTTTTTTGGTTGCAGCCACTGAAGCACAGAGGCCAGAAAAAATTAAACCAGTAGGGTTTGCACCCTAGTTTGTAACGGTGGCGGAGGGAGGAGGAGGACGCTAAAGGACAGCTGTGTGTGGAGTCATGAGGCTTGAAGAGAAGGACAGCTGCATAGAAGTCAGAACAAGTCTTCCGGCGTGCAGTAACCCTCCGAGATCCACCCCTCATTCATTTTAATAAAGGTCAGGTAATCGACACTTTTGTGACCTAGGCGAGTTCTCTTCTCAGTTACAATCCCTCCTGCTGCACTGAAGGTCCTTTCTGAGAGCACACTTGAGGCTGGGCAAGACAAGAGGTTCATGGCAAATTGTGACAGCTCTGGCCACAGATCAAGCCTGCGCACCCAGTAGTCCAGGGGTTCATCGCTCCTCAGAGTGTCGATATCTGCAGTTAATGCCAGGTAGTCCGCTACCTGCCGGTCGAGGCGTTCTTTGAGGGTGGATCCAGAAGGGTTGTGGCGCTGCCTTGGACAGAAAAACATTTGCATGTCTGACGTTACAGACTGGCCAAAGGGCTTTGTCCTTGCAGGTGTGCTCGTGGCAGGATTACTGGCACCTCTGCCCCTGGAATGTTGATGAGTTCCTGAAGTGACATCACCCTTAAAAGCATTGTACAACATGTTTTGCAGGCTGGTTTGTAAATGCCGCATCTTTTCGGACTTGTGGTATGTTGGTAACATTTCTGACACTTTATGCTTGTACCGAGGGTCTAGTAGCGTTGCGACCCAGTACAGGTCCTTCTCCTTAAGCCTCTTGATACGGGGGTCCTTCAACAGGCATGACAGCATGAAAGACCCCATTCTCACAAGGTTGGATGCAGAGCTATCCATCTCCGCTTCCTCATTATCAAGGACTGCATCATCCACGGTCTCCTCCCCCAGCCACGTACAAGACCAGGGGTCCCCAAAAGGTCACCACTAGCCCCCTGGGAAGCCTGCTCCTGTTGGTCCTCCTCCTCCTCCTCCACAAAGCCACCTTCCTCCTCTGACTCCACTTCTGGCACCTCTCCCTGCGTTGCAGCAGGTGCCTGGGTTCGTTCTGGTGATTCCGACCAGAAATCGTGCGCTTCCAGCTCCTCGTCACGCTGGTCTACAGCCTCATCTGTCACTCGTCGCACGGCACGCTCCAGGAAGAAAGCGAAGGGTATTAGGTCGCTGATGGTGCCTTCGGTGCGACTGACCATATTTGTCACCTCTTCAAAAGGTCGCATGAGCCTGCAGGCATCGCGCATAAGCACCCAGTAACGGGGGAAAAAAATCCCCAGCTGTGCAGATCCAGTCCTACCACCCAGTTCAAAAAGGTACTCGTTGACGGCCCTTTGTTGTTGCAGCAGACGTTCCAACATAAGGAGCGTTGAATTCCAGCGAGTCTGGCTGTCAGAAATCAAACGCCTGACTGGCATGTTGTAGCGCTGCTGAATGTCAGCAAGGCGTGCCATGGCTGTGTAGGAACGTCTGAAATGGGCCGACACCTTTCTGGACTGGGTGAGAACGTCCTGGAATCCTGGGTACTTGGAGACAAAACGTTGGACTATTAAATTTAACACATGTGCCATGCAGGGCACATGTGTTAAATTGCCTAGTCTCAACGCTGCCAACAGATTGCTTCCATTGTCACACACCACTTTTCCGATCTGCAGTTGGTGTGGGGTCAGCCACCGATCGGCCTGTGACTGCAGAGATGACAGGAGTACAGATCCGGTATGGTTTTTGCTTTCCAGGCACGTCATCCCCAAGACAGCGTGACAACGGCGTACCTGGCACGTCGAATAGCCTAGGGGGAGCTGGGGGTGCACAGGTGTGGAGGAGGAGAAGGAGGACCCAGCAGCAGAGTAAGAAGAAGAAGAAGACGAGGTAGAGAGCGATGGAGGAGTAGAGGTGGTGGCAGAACCGCGTGCAATCCGTGGCGGTGACACCAACTCCACTGTTGTTGTTGAGCTACCCATTCCCTGCTTCCCAGCCATTACCAAGTTCACCCAGTGGGCAGTGTAGGTGACATACCTGCCCTGACCATGCTTGGAGGACCATGCGTCAGTAGTCATATGGACCTTTGGCCCAACACTAAGTGACAGAGATGCGGTAACTTGGCTCTGCACATGTTGGTACAGGTGTGGTATTCCCTTTTTAGAAAAAAAATTGCGGCTGGGTACCTTCCACTGCGGTGTCCCAATTGCTACAAATTTGCGGAAGGCCTCAGAGTCCACCAGCTGGTATGGTAAAAGCTGGCGGGCTAAGAGTGCAGACAAGCCAGCTGTCAGACGCCGGGCAAGGGGGTGACAGTCAGACATTGGCTTCTTACGCTCAAACATGGCCTTCACAGAAACTTGGCTGGTGGCAGATGACTGGGAATGGGAACAGGTGGTCAAGGTGGAAGGCGGAGTGGAGGGTGGTTCAGACGGGTCAAGGAGAGCAGAGGTAGAGCAGTAAGATGCTGGACCAGAAGGAGTGTGGCTTTTAGTTTGCCTGTTGCCTTTGAGGTGTTGCTCCCAAAGTGCTTTGTGCTTGCCGCTCATGTGCCTTCGCATAGAAGTTGTACCTATGTGGCTGTTGGGCTTACCAAGGCTCAGTTTCTGACTGCACTCATTGCAAATTACAATGCTTTTGTCAGAGGCACACACATTAAAAAAATCCCACACTGCTGACTTTTTGGAAGTGTGCGATCTGGCGGTAACAGTAGAAGTTGGCGGAGTTGGCGGTATTGGCGGCAATGGCGGGTGCGTTGGCCGGCTGAACACAGGTGCCGATACATGTTGTTGCCCTGCTGATCCCTGCGGGCTGTCCTCCCTGCTTCTTCTAAGTCTTATTCTCCTACTGCCTCTCTGACTCTCCGTCTCTCCATCTGAACTACCCTCCTCTTGCTCTCTTCTACTAGGCACCCACAAAACATCAATCTCCTCATCATCATTCTCCTCAGATGCATCAATTTCTTCTGACACATCACAGAAGGAAGCAGCAGCGGGGACCTCCTCCTCATCACTCATTATGTCCATCTCTATCGTGTTCTCTGCCAGAATTAAATCTGGTGTAAGGTCCTCATCTCCTTCATCTTCTTCTGGCAATAATGGTTGCGCATTACTCAGTTCAAGAAACTCATTGGAAAATAACTCCTCTGACCCCAGTGAAGAAGGGGCACCGGTGGTGGAGGAAGTGTTACGTGGGGTGGCCATAGCAGTGGAGGATGAGGAGGATGTTGTGGTAAAGTTAGAAACGGTAGAGGATGGGGTGTGCTGTGTAAGCCAGTCAACTACCTCTTCAGCATTTTGGGAGTTCAGGGTCATTGGCTTTTTAAAACTGGGAAATTTGCTAGGGCCACAGGATTGCATAGCAGCACGGCCCCTAGCACGGCCTCTGCGTGGCGGCCTGCCTTTGCCTGGCATTATTTTTAAAAAAACAACAACAACAACAAAAACTCAGTTGGTTTTTCTGGAAACGATAATACACACAGCTAGATGGCGGGTTGAAGAAAACACTGTGCAAATAATGCCTACAAAGTCAACGTATACACTACTACAGCGGTGGATACGGATTACGTAAAATATATGAATGCTGCTTGAAAAAAAGTAACTCAAGTGGTTTTTCTAGAGACGATAATATTATCAATATTTAGACAAAATGTGAACAAGGTCACACAGCTCGATGGCGGGTTGAAGAAAACAGTGTGCAAATAATGCCTACAAGGTCAACGTATACACTACTACAGCGGTGGATACGGATTACGTAAAATATATGAATGCTGCTTGAAAAAAAGTAACTCAAGTGGTTTTTCTAGAGACGATAATATTATCAATATTTAGACAAAATGTGAACAAGCTCACACAGCTCGATGGCGGGTTGAAGAAAACAGTGTGTAAATAATGCCTACAAGGTCAACGTATACACTACTACAGCGGTGGATACGGATTACGTAAAATATATGAATGCTGCTTGAAAAAAAGTAACTCAAGTGGTTTTTCTAGAGACGATAATATTATCAATATTTAGACAAAATGTGAACAAGCTCACACAGCTCGATGGCGGGTTGAAGAAAACACTGTGCAAATAATGCCTACAAGGTCAACGTATACACTACTACAGCGGTGGATACGGATTACGTAAAATATATGAATGCTGCTTGAAAAAAAGTAACTCAAGTGGTTTTTCTAGAGACGATAATATTATCAATATTTAGACAAAATGTGAACAAGCTCACACAGCTCGATGGCGGGTTGAAGAAAACAGTGTGCAAATAATGCCTACAAGGTCAACGTATACACTACTACAGCGGTGGATACGGATTACGTAAAATATATGAATGCTGCTTGAAAAAAAGTAACTCAAGTGGTTTTTCTAGAGACGATAATATTATCAATATTTAGACAAAATGTGAACAAGCTCACACAGCTCGATGGCGGGTTGAAGAAAACAGTGTGCAAATAATGCCTACAAGGTCAACGTATACACTACTACAGCGGTGGATACGGATTACGTAAAATATATGAATGCTGCTTGAAAAAAAGTAACTCAAGTGGTTTTTCTAGAGACGATAATATTATCAATATTTAGACAAAATGTGAACAAGCTCACACAGCTCGATGGCGGGTTGAAGAAAACACTGTGCAAATAATGCCTACAAGGTCAACGTATACACTACTACAGCGGTGGATACGGATTACGTAAAATATATGAATGCTGCTTGAAAAAAAGTAACTCAAGTGGTTTTTCTAGAGACGATAATATTATCAATATTTAGACAAAATGTGAACAAGCTCACACAGCTCGATGGCGGGTTGAAGAAAACAGTGTGCAAATAATGCCTACAAGGTCAACGTATACACTACTACAGCGGTGGATACGGATTACGTAAAATATATGAATGCTGCTTGAAAAAAAGTAACTCAAGTGGTTTTTCTAGAGACGATAATATTATCAATATTTAGACAAAATGTGAACAAGCTCACACAGCTCGATGGCGGGTTGAAGAAAACAGTGTGCAAATAATGCCTACAAGGTCAACGTATACACTACTACAGCGGTGGATACGGATTACGTAAAATATATGAATGCTGCTTGAAAAAAAGTAACTCAAGTGGTTTTTCTAGAGACGATAATATTATCAATATTTAGACAAAATGTGAACAAGCTCACACAGCTCGATGGCGGGTTGAAGAAAACAGTGTGCAAATAATGCCTACAAGGTCAACGTATACACTACTACAGCGGTGGATACGGATTACGTAAAATATATGAATGCTGCTTGAAAAAAAGTAACTCAAGTGGTTTTTCTAGAGACGATAATATTATCAATATTTAGACAAAATGTGAACAAGCTCACACAGCTCGATGGCGGGTTGAAGAAAACACTGTGCAAATAATGCCTACAAGGCCAACGTATACACTACTACAGCGGTGGATACGGATTACGTAAAATATATGAATGCTGCTTGAAAAAAGTGACTCCGGTGTTTTTTCTGGAGACGGTAATATTATGGATATTTAGACAGAATGGGAACAAGGTCACACAGCTCGATGGCGGGTTGAAGAAAACAGTGTGCAAATAATGCCTACAAGGCCAACGTATACACTACTACAGCGGTGGATACGGATTACGTAAAATATATGAATGCTGCTTGAAAAAAGTGACTCCGGTGTTTTTTCTGGAGACGGTAATATTATGGATATTTAGACAGAATGGGAACAAGGTCACACAGCTCGATGGCGGGTTGAAGAAAACAGTGTGCAAATAATGCCTACAAGGCCAACGTATACACTACTACAGCGGTGGATACGGATTACGTAAAATATATGAATGCTGCTTGAAAAAAGTGACTCCGGTGTTTTTTCTGGAGACGGTAATATTATGGATATTTAGACAGAATGGGAACAAGGTCACACAGCTCGATGGCGGGTTGAAGAAAACAGTGTGCAAATAATGCCTACAAGGCCAACGTATACACTACTACAGCGGTGGATACGGATTACGTAAAATATATTATGGCTGCTTGAAAAAAGTGACTCCGGTGTTTTTTCTGGAGACGGTAATATTATGGATATTTAGACAGAATGTGAACAAGGTCACACAGCTCGATGGCGGGTTGAAGAAAACAGTGTGCAAATAATGCCTACAGGGCAAATAATGCCTAAAAGGTCAACTTATACACTACTACAGCGGTAGTAAAATAAAAAAAAGTAAAATAAAAAAAAAATGAATATTAAAAAAAAAAAATTAAAGTTGGTGCTGCTGAACTACTAGGAGCAGCAGATTAGCACACCAGTCCCACTCCCCAACACTGCTAGACTAATAGCACTGGGCTCTTATAGTAGTAGTAGTAGTAGTAGTAGTAAAACAACAAAAAAATAAATAAAAGCAGTCCTTACAAGGACTACTGTTATTGCAGCAGTCAGCAGATGAGATCAGAAGCAGGACAGCTGCCCACTGCAGCTACATACAGAGCACTGCAGTAGAAGGTAGATTACTAGCCAGCAAAGCTACCTAAGCTTAAATGTCCCTCAAACCCCTGCAGACTTCTGTCCCTCCAATAACAGAGCAGTATCAAAACGATTACTAGCCAGCAAACTTTCAACTGTCCCTGAAATCACTAACAGGCAGCAGCTCTCTCCCTACACTATCTCTTCAGCACACACAGGCAGAGTGAAAAAACGCTGCAGGGCTTCGGTTTTTATAGGGAAGGGGAGTGGTCCAGGGGAGAGCTTCCTGATTGGCTGCCATGTACCTGCTGGTCTGGGGTGAGAGGGCAAAAAAAAGCGCCAACAATGGCGAACCCAAAATGGCGAACGTCGCGCGACGTTCGCGAACTTCCGGCGAGCGCGAACACCCGATGTTCGCGCGAACAAGTTCGCCGGCGAACAGTTCGCGACATCTCTAGTGATACCCCATGTTCTTATATTCCCACTTAAACTTATTCAGCGGTGAAGAATGGTTTAGTATCCATAACATGTGATCAATAATATGGATTCTGGGGAGGTAATAATACAGATCTTTATACCACTCTAATAAAAGTTTTCTAATGGAATCTATGAAAGGTTCTTTTAGGTTCTGTTGGATATACAAAACACACAGTCAAATAAGAAATTAAGATGTGTATTATAAAAATGTGAATAGCCCCAGCAAGTTGGTGTTTCGTATTTATATGAGATGTATGTACCCAGCAATTTACACACCACTACTGAGAAAAAAAATTCTGTGCATGGAGATTCCCCAGGAGTCCCCTTCACTGGGATGGATTTTTTCCTCAAGCGAGCCTTGGTCAATAGTACCCTGGCCTTGAGGACAGAACCACCTGTTTGGCTGTTAGATTTTTTGTTTGTGCTGGGGAGCGATATCTCTGTGCTCTCCCATCGGTTACTCCCAATTTACACGTATATAAAAACTCTGCAATTCTTTTGTTCAGAGTTCTGATTTTTTGTTCAGAACCGACAGAGCCAGGAACCTGATGAAGGGAGAGACATACCCCCCCAAAATGTTGATACATTGGTGATACAATAAATTGGTTAAGCTCCCCAACTGCGTATAAATGCGTGTGTACCTCTGTATATATTTGGCAGAATGAGGACACTGCATTTGGCGAGATGATGTATTTTTTAAAGTCCACTGACAGCAATCTTGGACTTAGCCTTGTTTTGCCCATAATCAGATCCTACAGTTCTTTATTGCACATGATCCACTTGCAGGCCAAACAAGAAGATAAAGCTATGGAAGTGTCCTTTGAAGGCCCAGTATAATACTCTGATTGCTTGACTGCAATTGCCACAAGCACACACACATCCGGGAAAGCATGTTACATATTCAGTTTCATAAATATTACAGAAAAGGTTCTATAGCTGTGTAATATAAGCATCCATAGGTACTTTTGTATTGACTGAACGTAAGCCTGGGCAACCAATAGATTTTCTGTATTTATTCCAAATATTAATGTAGTAACACTCGCAGCCAACATTATAAACAAAAGTTTTCTGGTATGTTTTTTTTTTTTTGTCATAAAAATACGGTTCTGTTTTGTAACATCTTCCCCTTGCTTGACAGGGGATTGTTTTTCAGATATTTTATGCAGGCATAGTTTGAGTGGTATTTCCTATGTCGGCAACATTGTCTGCTGAGTATCTTGCAGCATTTTCACACCCACCTCGTGTTCTGAGCCCCACACAGGAGCAGAGATGAGCTGGTGCGGTTCAAGTGAATCTGAAGTGAGCTTGTTTTTTTCCACTGTGGTCAGTGCAAGAGCCGGATGCTGAGCTTAATTATAAATAAGTAAAACGTGTCAGGTTAGATCTTAGCTGATAGAATAGAATAGAAGGTTTGCCCTTCTATTATTGAGCAACATTTTCATCTTCACTTTAACTATTTCCCTCTTGATTCCCTCTTGATTTCCAGTCCATTATCAGTATGATGTAAAGTACTGGCTGGGTACCCTGTATGAAGGCACATAAGACACAATAGAGTTGGGGCAACTGGAGGAAATCTTGTGCTGTCTCTGATTTTCTGCCAAAAGCAAAACAATGAAGATTAATCATTAAATATACGTTCATCCACAGGTATTTGGGCTTGAATACAACATAAATGCTTTTAAAGTGAAAGTTCACCTTGACATTATATATGGACCCATTCTAAGCATCTATAAAATCAGTCCATTATTTTGCATGGTTTATAATTATCATATCCACCTCCTTATTCTGATTCCTTCCAGTTGGAATCAGATACACTGTGTGGCTTCAGTTGTTTTTTAT